>NC_080855.1:4822346-6022346 GCF_030435755.1 Ochotona princeps
ATGGAGATTTGGGATTCTTTAAACCGGCGCTACCTGGATTTTATTAAAAAGCGGGAGCCCGGCGGGAAGAAAGCTGGCTTTTCCGGGGGCTGCGGGAGCCGGGCCGCGGGAGGGCGGAGGAGTTGGCGCGCCGAGCGCTCGGCCCGGGGAGCGGTTTTCTACCAAAAAAAGGAAAGGCGGGCAAAAAGTGTGAGGCGGCTGCGGGTGGCGGAGGGGAGCGGCCGCGGGATGGCGGGCAGCACGGGCGCCTAGCCGCGCCGGGAATCGGGGGCCGCCGCCGCCGGAGTCGCTGGAGCCGGAGCCTGCAGCCGGGAGCCCTGCCGCGCCAGGTACGCCGCGGGTCCGCCCCCCGTCCGTCCCCGGTGCCCGGCCGGGCGCCACGGGCTCCAAACTTCTCCAGCCGCCCGCCCGGGGTGCACGCCCGGGGTCCCTCGCAGCCGCCCCCGCTCCCGGGGACAGTCCTGGGGCGGGGGTGCCCGAGGCCGGCGGGGAGGGGGCGCCCCCGGGACGGGTGGCTGGGGGCGGGCCCTGCGCCCCGGGGCGCCCACCCGAGCCCCCAGCCCCGCTGCAGCCCGCCCAGCCGGCGGAGGGGCGTCGGTTCCTCCCTTCTCGCTTCCCTGCAGGCGGCGCGGGAATCGTGGCCGCCGAGACGTTTCGATTATAGGCTGTTTTTAATTAAAAGCCGGAATTCAGCCATTTTAACTTGCATTTCAGAGAGAGGTGGGGGGAGAAAAGTAAGGAGAGAGCAAACGGAGCCCGCAGGTGGCCGAGCCAGCTCCCTCGCCAGTGCCAGGGTGTCACGGGGGGCTCTCACTCCGACTGCCCCGAAACGGGGTGCCCGAGCGGGCTCAGAGGCGCCGGCTTCTAAGAGAAAGCTGCTCCCCAAGACCATTTTTATATATACATATATATAAATCACGGGGAGCTCTTCGCCTGCCTAAGACAGTCTCCTCGGATGTGGCGATCTTAGATTTTTTCCAAAGTAAACGCGGATCTGGTAATCAGAGCCTGAGGATGGGAGAGTGCGGGAGGGAGGGAGGAAGGGCAGGGCAGGAAGGGGTGTTTGTTACTCAAACCGGGGTGCAGCGGGGTCCCTGGCGCGAAGGCGGAGGGCGCGGGGCTCCGCGGCTGGGGGCTGGGAGGCTGGGGTGCCCAGCAGAGCGCAGGTCGGCAGCGGCCAGGGCCCTCCCGGACTCCGTCGGAGCTGCGTGCTGCAGGGCGCTCGGGGGGCCAAGCGGAGGGTGGGTTCGAGACCCCCCCACACACACTCTGCCTCCCTCACGGGGATGGGCGAGCGACACATCTCTTAAACAAACATCTTTAAACTGGAACTACTGGCGGATTTGCCCAGCGTTGGTGGGGGGCGGGAGGCGCCCCTTCGCCAGCCTGCGCTGCCCAGGTTTTTTTTTTTTTGTAGGATTTTTTTGGGGGTGGAATTTGGGGGAGAGGAGGCAGAAAACTAGGGTAGCATAGAAATTCCCCAAGCTCTCCACCCCACACCTGCCACGTCCTCGATCGGCCGGATTCCCGGGGCCAGGGAGCTGGAAAATGAAACCAAAGCATGGTCCGAAGGGGTCTGTCCAGTCCCCGGAGAGAGTGCCACGTCTGGGGTCTTGGGACAGCGCGAGGGGGGCGAAGGCCCCTTTAAAAAAATAAGAAGGGGGGGGACGCTATAAGTCCTTTTTGACTCTCCTCCCCAACCCGGTTTTAAAACAACAAATGCGGCCAAATACTCTTTTGGCGACGCAGGGGAATCAAGCCCAGAAAGAGAAGCAAAGGGCTCAAACAGGTTAAATATTAAACTTTTCCGAGCAGATAGTGGCACGAGGCTGAGGGAGACCTCTGGGGTGACTCGGAAGGCTTCCCAGCCCCGGTAGCATGTGACGCGCGCCCTGGCGAGGTCCGCGCCGACCCGGGCCGGGCGCGGCCCGAGGAGCCTTCCCGGCGGGTCCAGTCACCGCGCCGAGCCGGCCGGCGCGCTGCAGCCGCCGGAGCCAGGAGCATGGAGCTGGGCTCGCGATCTGCTTGGCGGACGTTAGCTGGGCAGAACCCGGAGGACGACGCGACTTTCTGAAACTTGTTCATTATTTTTTTCCTTCCTCCCCCCTCCTTTTTTTTTTTTTCCTCTGTGTCTTCCGCGGCTCGCTTCTTTCTGCCCGCCAAGACCCTGTGTGCGACGCCTCGCACAGCTCGCCTGGCCGCCCGGAGGGGCCCCGCCGCTACCGGCCGCTGGTGCGCCCCGGGCCGCGGGCCCGCCGCGAGCGCAAGCCCCGCTGGCCGCCGCCATGCACGCCGCCGCGGAGCCTTCGCCGCCCGAGGACCTTGGGACTACGTCGAGGCCGAACTTTTAGGTCCCGCTGAGCCAGGTGGGGGGCTGGCCGCGGCACTCCCGCGGAGGATGGATGGCCGAGACTTCGGGCCCCAGCGGTCCGTGCACGGCCCCCCGCCGCCGCTGCTGTCCGGCTTGGCCATGGATACCCACCGCGTGGGCGCCGCCACGGCCGGACGCCTGCCAGCCTCGGGCTTGCCGGGGCCACTGCCGCCCGGGAAGTACATGGCCGGCCTCAACCTTCATCCGCACCCGGGTAAGTGTGCCCCGCTCTGCGCCGCGCCGCCTCGCCCTAGTCTTCCCGGGTTCCAGAGAAGGGAGCCCCGGAAAGCTTCCTCGGCCGGCTCCCGGCGCTGTAGACAGCCTCAGTTCCGGGACACGGAAATCCCTGAGTCCCGAGGCACGGAGGGCCCAACCCTCCGGGAGCGCGAGCGCCCGCGGACCTCGGAGCCGCCAGAGCCGGGTCTGATCCCTTCCCAGCCCCCGCGGCATGCACGTGGGAGAACTTGGGCTGGAGTTTTCAGAAATCCGGAAGAAAAAGACATCAAAGCAAGTCCCCGTACTCCGCGAGACGTGCGTTCCCGTGCTCGAGATCTTTTCTGGCGAAAGCCCTCCCCGCTGCGCGCGGTCCCCAGGGTCTGCTCCCAGCGCCGCCACTTGCGGCGAGCCGGTTTGCAAGTCCCCCGTGCTGGGGGTACGGAAAGACCGCGGCTTTAGTCCTGGGTCCTTGTCTCCGGCGGGTGGGCGGGCAGCGGGCCCCGGGAGCAGCCTTCTCCCCCGGGAGCTCGCACTTCTGTAGTTGGTCCGCAACCCCGACCCGGGACCCCTAGTTCCCCGGGTCAAGACGATGCGCCCGCAGCCTGGCTGCGGCCGCCACCCGGAGCTTGGGCAGCGTAGCGGACCGGGTGCAGGCGGCGGCGGGGAAGCCCTGGGTCTGGCCTCGAATCGCGGGAGGAGGTGGCCGAGGAGGCCGGCGGCAGTCTGCGCCATTTCCCCAGAGGGGCTACCGGGGCGCGGCGGCCGACACGCTGCCTCGGTCGGTCCTTGCCGCCGCTGCCGCCCGGGTGGGAAGGCAGTCGAGGGGGCCTGCAACTCTCCCCGGCGGCCACCTCAGTACTCCTCTCTTGGCTTCTGCTTTTATTAAGAAACAGCAGAAAAAAAAAACCCTCCTCTTCCCCAGACTGTAGTTCGGGACTCGTGCGGTCTCCTGGCGCGCCCCCGATGCAGCCTTGTCCTTGGGGGTCTTAGAGGAGATGTCCCTGGCCTTCCCCGGCGCCCTCGCCCGCTCAGCTTCTCTGATTTCTGTGCGGCAACTTTTCAGGAACCGGAGTGCCGGGGGCTCGGCGGGACAAAGGGCCTTTGTGCGGCGCCGGGCGGGGGCGGGGCGCGGGGGGCCTGCGCGCCGAGAGCCCCGTCGGCCCGGGCGGGGGGCCGCATTCTCCCCGGGGGCTACGGCGAGGGCCCAGGGTCTTCTCCCGAACTGTGCCCTGGGACCGAGGCAGGGGAGCTGGAGAACCTCTCGCGCAGAAGGATTTGGGGGGCAGCTCTAGAGTAGAGATGCTACCTGGGCCTCCCTTATTTCGCTGTCAGCGAGGCAGCGGAGGCTGTGCGTGTGTGGTGAGCGTGCGGTTGCAGGTGTGCGTGTGGTCGCAGAAGCGCGTGTGCGCGTTTTGAGCTGTGCAGGTCCCTCGGTTCGGCCCGGGGTAGTGACGCGGCTCCGTGGTCTCAGACTTTTTTTTCTGCGGGACGGCGTCTCCCAGGGTGTACTGCCTACCCCTCCTCCCCCGGAGCTGGCCAGGGCCAGAGGCAGGCAGTGTTGCCGAATGAGAAGCGATGGGAAGAGCGCTGTGCGGTGTCCACCGTGCCAGGGCCGCAGCCTGACCTCATTTGGTGGATCCCGGGGCCAAGCGAGGAGTGTCCGGCCAGAGGCGGACGGGTGGAGTGTGGTCTCCGTGCCTCTGGAGCTCGGAGCTGCCTGCCTGCAGCTCCTGCAGGAAATGGCGGGAAGGCCAGCGCTGCCCCTTGCTCCCCGCCAACCCCATCGCCAGTGGCCTCTGTGGGGGAGCGCTGGGACCCTAGGCCAACGCCCAGATCCCAGCGCCAGATAATCCCATCCAGCTGGAAGGTGGGCACTTGTGCCCCGTTTGCTCCTGGGGCGGTGCCAGAGTAGAGGTTTCTCAACCCAGTTTGTGGGGTACAGGGCCAGCTTTTCTCCTCTAACATACCCTCACCACCACCACCCCCATCCTTCTTGGCTGTCTGCTCCTTGGGTCTTGCCAGCCTTATCAGCCCCATCTTTATTTGTTTATTTTTGTGCTGGAAGGCCTGGAGAGGCTGTGGGTTTGCCCCGGTCACACAGCCAGGGAGGGAGGGAGAGCGGGTCAAGCGCTTGCCCCCACGCGGGAGGACCTGGCGGTCCTGTGGGGCTTAGAGGGCGCCTTTGCGTGGTGCTCTCCTTGGAGCAGGGTGAGCGTGGGGCTGCAGGCAGATGCTATCTGCCTTGGGAAGCCCCGGCCATCCACTTTGGCCGCTTCCTCAGCAGGAGAGGAGGTGACAGCAGTGAGGAAGGGGCCTGGCCTAAGGTAGACTGGCCTTCACTTCTGTAACCTTGAGACCTGGGAGGCCTCTGTGGGCGCCCCAGTTTGGAGGCCTGCACACAATCGCTGAGCGATTAGCTGCAGCATTCCGTATCTTAGGGATTCTTTCTGCTCCCACTGGCCCCAGGCTCAATGAGGGGTGGGGCACAGGCCAGCGGACAATAGGGGGCATGGGCCTTCTCCTTGGCTCTTCAGGTCCCTCTTTGGAATCTGGCCGGTTGGCCTCCTGGGATTAATTTAGCAGGAGCAGTCAGCCCTGCTGCTGGTGGGATCCAGGAGATAAGGGTGTGCAGCTGGAGATGCCTGGGGAAGGTTCTGGAATCTTGCTTGAACCATCCACCTCTCCCCTGTCCCCCTCCTCAAGCAGGCTGTTCTTCAGCTTCCAGTGTTCAGTCTCGGTGCCTTTTTTTTTTTTCTTTCCTCACTTGTTCATTTACTCAGCAAATAATTTCCTAGTGCTTCCCGCGTGCCAGGCGCTGCACCCGTCCTGGGAATGCTGCAGCGAGAACCAAACAGATGAGGCTTGGCCTCCTTGGAGTTCCCTGCTGGCGTGGGACCCTGCAGCAGACGCACGGGGCGGCAAAGGAAATGGCTGTGTCTAGAGAGACACAAGGCCACGCAGAAAATGAAATGCCAGGGTCTGGTCTGGCCGGCAGAGTGGCAAGGGCAGGGTCCCAGGAGCTGGGCCTGAGGGATGCAGGCGTGCATGTGCTTGTGTGTGTGTGTGTGTGTGTGTTACAGAGACACACAGAGGCAAACCGGAGTGTGATGAGGGGCCAGGCAGTGCAGCTGCAGGAGACGCCTCAGGGAAGGTGTATCCCACCCCGCTGCTCTCTGTGGAACTCCTTCCTGGAATTTAAAACTAGTAGAGGGTGGGGAACGCTGGGAGCAACTGGAAGCAACCGAACTCACCCACCAAGGCTCTATTTTTCTTTTTGTCCCCCCCCCACCCGCTGGTCTGGATTCTAAGGAAGAAAAAATAAAGTCTTGGCCTGCAAGACAAAAGAGGTCCCCAAGCTGTTCCCAATGCAAAGTCTGGGAAGGAGCCCTGATTGGATCTGGGTCGGAGAGGAAACCGCTCAGGGAATCCGTGCTGGTGGTCGGGACAGATGGTGAAACTAGAATGGGACTGGAGATGAGATGATAGGATCAGATCGAGATCGCGTTTCTGGAGGTTGCCGGACAGCTAGACTGGTTATGTAAGAGAATGTCCTCATTCCTAGGAAGTGAGAACAAGGAAGCGCTGTAGGAGCGGGGTGGGGGGGATGTGCACAGCCCAGAAGGAAAAGGCAGGGAAAGTGTGTGTGTGTGTGTGTGTGTGAGAGAGAGAGAGAGAGAGAGAGAGGGGGGTGGGGGAAGTGACATCAAAGAGCAGGGAAGCATGCAGGTCACACAGGTGATGTGGCCGCTGCTGAAGGTCACCGGGCAGTTCACTCTGCTGCTCAAACTTTCGCTGATTGGCATGATTTCAAAGGAAGCATTCGAAAGCTGTTCAGCAGGGGGTGCTGGCAGGTGAGCCGGCTGTGCCAGGAGGCAGGTGGGGCAGGCCCGGGTCTGGGCGCCTAGGGAAGGGACGTGGTCGGCAGCAGGCTGGACAGCCCGGGGAAGAATGGGGAAGTGCAGGCTTGGGGAGGGGTGGGGATGACATTCTTGTTTTGGCTCCTGGTTCTTGGCCTGCACCAGTCCCTCCGGGTCTGAAACCGAAACAGGCGTCCTGGCCCCGCCTTTTTTTTTTTTTTTTAAAGGATTTATTTACTTGAAAGACAGAATGACAGAGATCCCTAAATGGCCAGTGGCCACAGCAGCCTGGCCTGAGCCGTCCTCAGTGGTGGCAGGGGCCCCAATCCTTTTCTGCTGCGCTTTCAGGTGTATTCACAGGGAGCTGAATTGGAAGCAGAGCCCGGGAGAACCGGTGCTCCAGTATGGGTTGCATATATTGTGCCTCAATGCCTGTCCCCCAGGCCAACTTGTTTTTGGAGGGGAGTGAAGCTTTGGAGTGGACCAGCCAGAGCTGCTTTCCAGACAGGCCTTGGACCTCCCCCGGGCCTGCTGGCTGCTGGTCATTCAGCACTACGGTCCTTAAGCACACTTGGGGCTCAGGTGTGGTTCTTTGTCGACAAACCTCAATTTTTTCCTCTCTAAAGTGGGTCCATTCATAGTATGGAGTTCATTCAGTGGTAAAGAGGCTTGACCGAGTGAGCTGAGGCATAGCCCAAGAAATGGCCAAGATGACAGCGAGCGTTGGCTGTGCATGGAGTCCCCTGGCTCAGCCAGGCCTCGCCTGAGCCTTGAGCGCTGAGTCCTGTGGGGGTCGCAGGCCTTCTGGACCTCCAGCCTGAACTTGACTTTGCCTCTTTGTGTTTTTGTACCAGGGATGATAACAGGCTTCCATCTTGTGTGAAAGTGCAGTTCATGGAGTTTTTACAAAATGAACATGCTCCCTCTAGCCAGGTGCCGGCTCAAGCCTAGAGCCATTCTGCCCTACAGTAGCATTTGTGTTGCTGTTACTGTGTGTGTGTGTGTGTGTGTGTGTGTGTGTGTGTGTGTGAAGTTCATCCTTTCCTGCTTCTGGCGGGTTTCACTCAGCACCGCTGTCCAGATCTGTATTGTGGAATGCGGCAGGGATCTGCGTTTTTTCACTGTAATGTAGGATTCCACCCCGTGATCTCTGCAGGATTTACCTGTTTCTCTTCTGCTGGGCATTTAGATTACTTCCAGCATTTGCCACAAGTTTACACTTCTTTGGATTTGTATGGAGGAGAGTAGAATTGAAGGAACACAGCCTGCCTAAGTTAAATTTCAGTCGCTTCAAGTTTTCCAATGGCCATGCCATTTAGAATTCTTGTGGCTCCATGTCTGCCAATGTGTGATGTCAGTGTCTTTAAATTAACCGTTCTGGGCCGGGCATTGTGGTATGGCCAGTGAAGCCGCTGCTTGCAGAGCCTGCTTCCCACATCCGTGTCTGCTTGGAGTCCTGGAGAGTCCACTATGGTTCCAGCCCCATGCTAATGTGTTTGGGAGGCAGCACATGATGGCTCCATTGGTTAGGTTCTTGCCACCCACAGGGCAAGACCCAGAGTTCCTGGCTGCTGGCTTGAGCCAGCACAGTCCTGCTCTTAGACTTCAGAGGAGTATGCCAGGGGATGCAGGATCTTTTCTCGCCTTTTCTTTCATCCCTGCCTTTCAAATATAAAAACCTTGAATCTTTTTACACATTGTGGAGAGCATGTATTGAGTTGTGCACAATTTTTTAAACAAATTATTCATGGCTATTTTACATACAGTAAAACGTGCCAATTGAAAATGTAGTGTTCTATTTTGTACTTACTATAGATTTTACAGTCAGACTGACATGTTAAAAAGTCAAAGGGTGGCTGGAGGGTCATACAGAAACCAGCAAGCCCCTCACTCTCCCAGTTCCTCAGTCCACTTTTCAGTGAAGGACGGCCCAAAGCCTTGGGACCTGCACCAGGGTGGGAGACCCAAAAGAAGCTCCTGGTTTAGGATTAGCTCAGCTCTGGCTGTTGTGGAAGTGAACCAGTCCTTTGAAGATCTTTCTCTCTGTGTGTCCTCCTCTCTGTTCATCTGCCTTTCCAGTAAAAATAAATAAATAAAAAAAAAATAGAACCACTGCGTGTATGTGGCCCATAACAAACACTTAGTAATTATATTGCCATGCTACCCCATCCCATCTCCTGACTCCCTCAAGTTCCTGATATATGAGAAGTACAATTTTGTTAGTTTTTCTTTTTATGGCCTTGTAACTATTGTTCATATTTGAGCCAAGTGGGAGAATGGAATTCCTTTCTTTGTTTCCTGGAGTTGTTCATTCCCTTGGTTTTCCTTCACCGAGCTGTCTTGGAATCTCTGTTTGCTGATTTCCTGGTTCATTGCTTGCCTGGACCTTTTGGTTGAATGACCCACAGTTTTCTTTTTCCTGGAAATTTCCTGCTTGGGATATCCTGTCTGCTCTGCCCTCCGCATCATCCCTCTAGCCCCCTCTCTTTCTTTGGGGCTCACAGGCTTTCTTTGCACATCCTGCCGTGGTCTTCGACGTGAGGGTTCCTGGATGGCCCGTTTTTGGAAACCTGAAATGCCTGAAAAATGCCTTCCTTCTATACTGACTCTTGAGTGACTTTGGAAACAATGTTGCCTCAGGGTTTTGCGAGGAACTACAGCACCACCTGTCAGATTCCAATGTTACTTTTGAGGAATAGGATGCCATTTTGATGGGTAAGCCAGTTTTGTTGTTGTTTTCTTTTTCCAAATGCTTAAACTGTTTTGGAACCATGTAATTGTTAAGCACACCACTCACTCCATTACTGCTAGCTGTGGGCCTCGGGTGTCTTACTTAAGGCTTTCTCTGTTGTTTTATCTTATTTTATTTTATGAAATGAGGAGTGGTGCCTGCCTCCTAAGGCTGGGTCAGGACTGGATGGTTTTTTTCTTTTCTCTCAGCTAAAAGACTTAGCAAAGTCATCAATGTCAAAGGACTGGATGGTTTATGCACACGCATGTCTGGCACCCAGCAAACCTCACAGCTGTTATTGTTGCAGAATTCCATGTGGAGGTGCCTTGCTGTGGGAGCTCCTGGGGTGCTCCAGGGTTCATAGCACTGGGGAGACTTTTTAAAAGTTGCTTTTACTGGACCCAGCACCATGGTCTAGGGGCTAAAGTCCTTGCCTTGAAGGTGCCGGGATCCCATATGGGTGCTGGTTCTAATCCCAGCAACCCTGCTCCCCATTCAGCTCCCTGCTTGTGGCCTGGGAAAGCAGTCGAGGACGGCCCAAAGCTTTGGAACCCTGCACCCGTATGGGAGACCCGGAAGAGGTTCCTGGTTCCCGGCTTCGGATCGGCGCGCACCGGCCCGTTGTGGCTCACTTGGGGAGTGAATCATCCAACGGAAGATCTTCCTCTCTGTCTCTCCTCTCTGTATATCTGCCTTTCCAATAAAAATAAATAAATCTTTTAAAAAATTCACTAGTAAACGTAACTTTTTCTTTAAAGAGTTATTTTATTGCAAAATCAGATATACAGAGAGGAGGAGAGACAGAGTGGAAGATCTTCCATCCGATGATTCACTCCCCAAGCAGCCATAATGGATGCAGCTGAGCCAATCCGAAACCAGGAGCCAGGAACCTCTTCCGGGTCTCCCATACGGGTGCAGGGTCCCAAAGCTTTGGGCCGTCCTTGACTGCTATCCCAGGCCACAAGCAGGGAGCTGGATGGGAAGTGGAGCTGCCGGGATTAGAACCAGCACCCATATGGGATCCTGGCACAGTCAAGGCGAGGACTTTAGCCACTAGGCCACGCTGCCGGGCCCTTTCCCCTGTTTTTGAGGAAATGTTCTTAAGGGTATCTTGAAACAGTTCCATTTGGGTTTTTAATGTGACGTTCATGATTTTTTCCAGTTTTTTTTTTAAGGATTCATTTATTTTTATTGCTAAGTCAGATATACAGAGAGAAGGAGATGATTCACTCCCCAGTGAAGCTGGCCGACCTCGACCGCTTTCCCAGGCCACAAGCAGGGAGCTGGATTAGAACCGGCACCCATATGGGATCCCAGCACTTTCTTTTTTTTTTTTTCTTTTTTTTTTTATTCATTTCTTCATTAATTACATTGTATTACATGACACAATTTCATAGGCACTGGGATTCTCCCCCCTTCACCCCAAACCCTTCCCCCATGGTGAATTCCTTCACCTGATGCATAACCACAGCTCAGGTTCCGTTGGGATTCCCTAATTACAAGCTCACACCATACAGAGTCCAGCATCCCACTGTCCAGTCAAGTTCAACAGCCTCCTAGGCTCAGGTTTGAAGGCAGAGCCAGCAGAGCGTCACCTCCATCAATTAGAAGCTCCAACATTTCATTAGCAACAGTCCAGGTACGATGAGGCTGGTGCAGAGTCCACTGATTGACATAGTCCATCTTAGAGTCTCCCCTTGTCCAGTGTTTCGCTGCAAACATATAGCTGAGGTGGTTGATTGATCTACTCCATCTTCTATCTTTTCTTGGTTAATGTTCTGATTCCTCCATTTTGTTCAGGGGAATCCCCAAAGAAACTTTGAGGTGTTCCCAGTCCAGGCTCCTACATGCACTACTAGTAAGCACAGTACCCGCTACAGTCCATCACTCTGATCAGCTGGTGGTTGTAACCCCTGGGTTGGTTCTATTCTGAGCCCCGACCTCCATTGGAACCAATGAGTATTGCAACTGTCCCCGGCTCTGCCCATCACACACTCGTCCCTCACCTAAACCAGTGGGAGGTGTGCTGGTTGGGTGCTGCATTCCCTATTGGCACAGGCCATTTCACCTTGGCATTTGGTATTTTGTACTGTTTTTATCGCAACCAAACCTGGCCAGGCCCCCACACAGTTCCAGCACTCGGATTTGCCAGTGGATGACGTGAACTGACTCAGCCTGGTCTGCCCCCAACCCGAGCCAAATGTATGCCAGTGGGTCACTTTCCAAAGCCTCTTCGGGATCCCAGCACTTTCAAGGAAAGGACGTTAGCCACTAGGCCACCGTGCAGGGCCCCCTTTAGGGAGTTCTTAAGCTCAGGGTTCATTTTTCTGTTTAGCAGTATCTCTTTCCTGCTTTGCTGATACACGCGTTCACGGACACCGTGGAGGACATCAACTGTGGTCCCCCCCAATCCCGAGTTTGCTTTCTCTAGGCACTGTTTCCAGGAGCTCCAGGTGCCCCCCTCTGTCCCTAGGCCTTTGTCACAGGGGCGCTTGGGTCCTGCAGCTCTTGGACCAGGACCCCCAGCCTCCGCCGGCGGGCTCCGGTCCCTGGAGGCTTTTGGGGGGCGGCTCCCGAATCTGTTATAGATGGACACTCCCCCACCCCAGTCCTCAGCTTGCCCCCCTCACACCAGCAAGACAGGCCCTGAATGGCGTGGGCTCGGACCGGCGTGGAGCCGGAATGAGCCTGCGTGCACCGGGCATGGCGTGAACGGTTCTAGAAGGCCGGCAGCCCCGCACGCTTTCGACTGCGTTTTCCTCAGGCTCGTCAGAGCGCCCTCAGTGCTTCTTGCTTTGAGCTGCTGAGGGAGTTTCCAGTTTGTCTTCTTTCCTTGGGGAGCCGGCTTCGTGAGGCATCCGGGGCGGCCCCGTCGGGCGGGCGCGCTTCCCTCGCCCTGTCGTGGCGGTGCCCGCTCGCCATCCTCCGCCATCCGCCATCCTCGCCCCCCGCCGGGGGAAATCGTCTTGGCCCCGGGATGTCTGCGGAGTGGACAGTATTTGCATTTAGGAGGTGGGGCGGGGAGGGCGGCTGAGGCTCCCTCGACGTGAATCTGAGTATCTAGTTTGGGGGGCGTAATAGTACTGCGCGCACAGCACCCCGGGGCCAGGGAACCAGAATGTGTGAGAGGGGCAGGGCCGGTGGGTGTGAGGTTGAGCTGGGCGGGCCTTCCGGGTGGGGGTGACCTGGAGGTGACCGTGGGGTCCGCAGACGGGTCTGGGGACGGTGGCAGCGGTCCTGCAACAATGTGCAGGCTGAGCCCCCAGCAGCCTTCTGCGCCATGCCTGCAAAGCGATGTGCCCCAGCTGGCTTGCTGCGTTTGGCTTCAGTGGGAATTGGAGGTGCCTACCCGGGTCGTGGGTCGTGCCCGCCTGGAGCCAGGGCATTGTGGGGAGGGGAGAGCTTCCTGCTATTCTCCTCCCCACACCCCCTCTCATTTTACTGGCTTTGGTTTTTATAAGTTATGTCAATTGTCCGAGGTTTCCATGAGATTCCCTCAGAATGCGGTATTTCCGTGGGTGCCTGCAGACGCACCAGTGGCCTCGTGTTAAGGAAATGTTGTTTTCTTTCAAAATTAATGTGAAAGGCAGAGTTACAGGATGAGGGAGAGCGAGAGAGAGCTTTCATTTCGTTCATTCCCCCAGCTGTCTGCGGTGTTCAGGCTGGGCCAGGCAGGAGCCGGGCGCCTCTTCCCGGTCTCCCACGCAGGTGCAGGGTCCCGAGGCTTTGGGCTGTTCTGCTTCCCCAGGGCACCAGCAGGGAGCTGGATTGGAAGTGGAGCAGCTGGAACATGAACTGGCACCCATACGGGGTGTCACAGGTGGAGGAGTAGCCCGGTATGCCACTGCACTGGCCCCTGGCCCCTGGCCCCTTGAGATATGTGTGTGTGTGTGTGTGTGTGTGTGTGTGTGTGTGTGAGAAACCAGATGAACTCATTTGAATGGCCACTCATTAGCTTAAAAAGGTGAGTTTTGTGACAGAACCGTTGAGGTGCCACTTGTGCCAGGTGCTGGTTGAAGTCCTAGGGACTGTGTGTGATCCTGCTACGGGAGCTGGGATGGAAGCAGGTGACAGGGCTTAGTGCTTGGGCCACAGCCACCCACGTAGGCAGCCAGCACCCAGGCCCTGGCTCGTGCCAGCTGTTGGACATGTGCGGAGAGTGAACTCATGACTGTCACTCTGGCATTTCCAAAAAGTCAACTTAAAAAAAAAGCGCCCAACTGAGGCCATGGGGTCCCAGAGCCACTCCTGTGTGGACAGGGAGACCAGCTCCGTGTCTGACCCTGTGCTTGGTCGTTTGAGCCTGAAGGGAGTCACACCAGACGCGCTGCTTGGCACCTGGCCGCGCTGGCTCTGTGCCACAGCGGCAGCTCCCTGCTCACGGGGAGTGGTGTTCCCATGTGGCCGTGTCACTGTGAGTCTGCAGTGGCGTTTGCTCCTGACCTGTCGGGAAAAGCCCCGTTTTGCACGTGGATTTGTTTGTGCGTTGTGGGGTGTGCACCTGCGAGGGCCCAGCCAGCTCGCGGTCTGTCTCCCTGCCTTCCACCCTTCCCAGGGGCAGACTGTTCAGCGTTGGGCTGCCTGGGTTGTCCATAGTGCTGGCTGGGTGGCAGTTGAATTCACAGCCAGGGATGGTTTCAGAGCCAGTGCCTTAACAGACATTGAGGTTCGCTTTGGGCCTGCCACTTGGTATCTGGCCTTGGGCCTCTCACTGCCTGAGCAGGGTTATGTGTTTTGATGCCACTGAACCATGAGAAGGTGGAGATCTTCTAGCAGTCCCTTGCCCCCCCTTCTCCCAGTTTTTGCTCTGATGGTATTATTTTAAAGTATTCTTTCAAGATTTATTTATTTGATGGGGTCTGGCGATGTGGCCTAGCGGCGAAAGTCCTCGCCTTGAACGCGCCAGGATCCTATATGGACGCCGGTTCTAATCCCGGCAGCTCCACTTCCCATCCAGCTCCCTGCTTGTGGCCTGGGAAAGCAGTCGAGGACGGCCCAAGGCTTTGGGACCCTGCACCTGCGTGGGAGACCTAGAAGAGGTTCCCGGTTCCCGGCTTCGGATCGGCGCAGCACCGGCCGTTGCGGCTCCCTTGGGGAGTGAATCATCGGACGGAAGATTTTCCTCTCTGTCTCTCCTCCTCTCTGTATATCCGGCTTTCCAATAAAAAAAAAAAAATAAATCTTTAAAAAAAAATTTATTTATTTGAAAGGCATAGTTAACTGGCTAGCATTGTGGGATGTGCTCACTGATGTTGCTATCTGCAATGCTGGATGCCAGATGGGCACCGGCTGAGTCCCAGCTGCTCCACTTCCCATCCAGATCCCAGCTAGTGTCCTGGGAAAGCAGTAGAGGTGCTTGTGCCCCTGCACTCCCATGGGGGACTCAATGAAGTGTTCCTAAAAGATTTTTTACACATATTGGTATATACATGTATATATATGTGTGTGTATGTATCTATGTATGTGTGTGTGTGTGTAAAAAGAGAGAGAATCAATGTTTTAGTCCCCGAATAGCTGCAGCAGCAGGGCCTGAGCCGGCTGAAGCTGGGAGCCAGGAGCTCCGTCTGGGTTTCTTGCGTGATGGCAGGGCCGGAGCACTTGGGCCATCTTACATTGCTCTGTCGGGCGCATTAGCAGAGGACTGGATCAAAAGCGCAGCAGCCAGGATTCAGCTATGGGTGTCAGTGTTGCAAGGGTGGCTTGAGCTGCTGTGCCACAGCAGCCCCTGGTAGAATCATGTAGCTAGCAGAGCTGGCTGTGCCAGGCCCTGGTGTACCCACCTGCCCGTCTCGCACAGCGCCTGCTCCCCTGGCCTGCCGGCTGTGGAAGTGCTCTCCCACGAGTAGTCAGCAGCCTGGCTATGCCTTTTTTTTTTTTTTTTTTTACGATTTATTTTATTTTTATTGCAAAGTTAGATATACAGAGAAGAGGAGAGACAGAGAGGAAGATCTTCCAATGATTCACTCCCCAAGCAGCTGCAATGGCTGCAGCTGAGCCGATCCGAAACCAGGAACCAGGAACTGCCTCCGGGTCTCCCACATGGGTGCAGGGTCCCAGGGCTTTGGGCCGTCCTCGACTGCTGTCCCAGGCCACAAGCAGGGAGCTGGATGGGTAACAGGGCTGCCAGGATTAGAAACAGTGCCCATATGGGATCCCAGTGCGTTCAAGGTGAGGACTTTAGCCACTGGGACACTTTAGCTGCCAGGCCCCTGGCTCTGCCTTTTAGCCAGGGCTCCCACATGCTCAGGGTGCACTTGGTGTTCAGTGGGCAGCAGGGGTCAAGGTTCATGGTTGGGGTGCGCTTCGTGGCACAGTGGTTTAGCTGTTGTCACTTGGGACACCCACTTCTCCTGTCGGCGGCGTGCCTGGTTTGCTGGGAGGCAGCGAGGCTGGCTCAGTGTTTTGGGTCCCTCTGCCCTCCATGGGACGCAGGATGTGCCTTTTGTTGTGGTGCAGGTCTGGTTATTGTGAACCAACAGATGGACGTGGACCTGCCAGTCAGCATCTCCGTCCCCTGTGCCATGGCTTTTGTCACGTGCTTACCGCAGTGCTGACCGCGTCCCCTGCCGTGGCTGGCCCGTTAGGCTCCCTCCGCCACCTGCTGGACCACTCATTCTGACATCCTTCACACTTACTTCATCCTCAGTGTTGCCTGGGCTACTCTTAACCCTTTGTGTTTCAGTTTTTGAAAAAATATTTATGGGGCCTAGCGTGGTAGCCTAGTGGTTAAAGTCCTTGCCTTGCCCAGCCTGGGAGCCCATGTGAGCAAAGGTTCTAATGCCAGAGGCTCTGTTTCCCCTCCAGCTCCCTGCTTGTGGCCTGGGAAAGCCGTCAAGGATGGCCCAAAGCCTTAGGACCCCGCACCCGCATGGGAGCCCGGAAGAGGCTCCAGGCTTCTGGTTTTGGATTGGGTCAGTTCTGGCTGCTGTGGCCATTTGGGGAGTGAATCGGTGAATGGAAGATCTTCCTCTCTGTCTCTCCTCCTCTTTGTATATTTGCCTTTCCAATAAAAACAAATAAATCTTCAAAAAATATTTATGGGCCCAGTGTGATAGCCTAGTGGCTAAATTCTTGCCTTGCATATGCCAGGATCCGATGTGGGTGCTGGTTTGTATCCTGGCTGCTCCACTTCCCTTCCAGCTCCCTGCTTGTAAGTTGGGAAGGCAGCCAAGGATGGTGTACAGCCTTGGGACCCTGCACCTGCATGAGAGACCTGGAAGAAGCTCCTGGCTCCTGGCTTTGGATCGGCTCAGCTCTGACCGTTGCCGACATTTGGGGAGTGAACCAGCAGATGAAAAGATCTTTCTCTCTGTCTCTCTTTCTCTCTGTCTCATTATCTCTGTATATCTGCCTTTCCAATAATGAATAAAAAATTATTTTTTTGAAAGGCAAAGAGAGATGCCTTCCGTTGGCCAATTTGCTCCCTAAGTGGCCACAGTGGCCAGGGCAGGACCAGGGACTGCGTCTGGTCTCCCGTACGGCTAATTGGAGTCCAAGCACCGGGGCCATTTTCTGCTGCTTTTCCAGGTACATCGGCATGGAGCTGGATCAGAAGCAGCGTAGCTGGGTTTGAACAGTCACTTGTGGGATGCCTACATCGGCAGGCAGCAGCTTAAGCCACTGTGCCACAACAGACCCTGTGTTTTGGGATGCAATTGTGTGACTGAATTTTTTTGCCAGAACTACGTTTGAGTCCCCAGGTCAGACAGGGTGGAGACAGGGCTGTGCAGCTGTCATGGTCCAGATCAAGGGCCCCCGAGCCCTGCCCCAGACCCTGGCAGTCTCTGGCTGGAGGTACTTTGCACCTCTGGGTGCATTCAGGGAGTGGAGGCTGGCTTATTTTACTTCTTGCGTTGTCTCTGAGCTCATCCATGCTAGAGCCTCAGTACTTACTTTTCAGGGCTGAGTGGTATTCCGTCGCACCGTGTCCACCCTGGATTCATCCCTCCGCCACTGGCCATTGTGGCTGTTTCTGTGTTGGCTGCGGATGTGTGTGTACACATGTGTGACGCAGTCCCTGCTGCTACGTCTGCACTTTTCAGCACACACACACACTCACACGAGCTGGGGTCCGTTTACTTGAAAAGCTGACAGCACACAGGAAGGAGGAGAGATTGGTTTTGTCTGCTGGTCACCCCCAGAACCTGGCAATCCATGCAGGCCTCCTACCTGCGCACCAGGGCCCCTGGTACTTGGGCCATCATCTGCTGATTTTCCCAGGAAGCTGGATCGGAAGTTGGGCAGCCGGGACTTCAACCAGTGCCCATATGGGATGCTGGTGTCGGGACAGCTTGACCCTGTACAGCCACAGCAGGCCTCTCAGAAATGAGTGTTTAAAAATGGCTTCTTCATGGGCCCGGCAGCGTGGCCTAGCGGCGAAAGTCCTCGCCTTGAAAGCCCCGGGATCCCATATGGACGCTGGTTCTAATCCTGGCCGCTCCACTTCCCATCCAGCTCCCTGCCTGTGGCCTGGGAAGGCAGTTGAGGACAGCCCAGAGCATTGGGACCCCGCACCCGTGTGGGAGACCCGGAAGAGGTTCCTGGTTCCCGGCTTCGGATCGGCGTGCACCGGCCTGTTGCGGCTCACTTGGGGAGTGAATCATTGGATGGAAGATCTTCCTCTCTGTCTCTCCTCCTCTCTGTATATCCGGCTTTCCAATAATAATAAATCTTTAAAAAAAAATGGCTTCTTTATTTGAAAGGCAGAGTTACAGAGAGAGAGGGGGTGAGATGCCATCCACCTCCACAGAATGGCCAGGCCAAGTCAGGGGCCAGGAGTTGCATCTGGGTCTCCTGTGTGGATTCAGGGGCCCAAGTGCTTGCGCCATCCCTTGCTGCTTTCCTAGGTGCATGAGCAGGGAGCTGGGTTGGGAGAGGAGCAGCTGGGACTTGGACCGGCATTCATATGGGACGCAGGTGCTGACGGCGTCAGCTTACTGAGTTGCACCACAATGCCAGCCCCAAACTCAACTCTTATTCCAAGAAGGATCAATACTCTGAGCACTGTGTTAAGACCCCAGGTGGATGCCCAAAGCCTAGGAAGGTTCAAACCCTGCGTCTCCTGCTTTTCCTCCTGCGTGCGAGCCTGTGCTGAGTGTCTGTGTCCAGCCGAGGCACGGCGAGAGGACGACGGTTACTGATAAAATGGAGCTGCCGTTACAGTGTGCTGTAATAAAAGTTAGGCACACAGGCACTCTCTCCTTCCCTCTTTCTCTCAAGAGGTGGAATTTTCCATTTAATATTTTCAGGCTGTGGTTGACCACCAGCAGCTGAAACTGCTGATAAGAGGGCAGGCTGCCGCAGTAAGGAGAGCGGGGAAGAAGCAGCCAGCGTGGTCGCCTGGCACTCGGCGCCCACTGCAGGCTTTAAGCACAGGCTCGCTTGGTCTGCTCCCACAGCCTGGGGCAGTGAAGACAGTCACTCAGACAAGCCAGGCAGCCGGGTGATGGGACCCCCGCTTCCCAAGGGAAGCCACCATCCCTGCCCACCTGTCATGTGTCCCATGGGACCACCTCCAGCAGTCTGTTGGTAAAATAAGTTAAAATGGCACCAGAGGGAAAGTGCACTCCAGGTCACCAGGCTGGCACTGCGCTGGCCCGGGGGGCCCCATGTGCCTTGTGGGATGGCACTGCTGTTGGTCAGGTTACGCTGTCAGCACCTGGTGAACACACAGCATGTCTCCAGGTTGTGTGTGTTGGGAGTGACAGGGCTGTGTCCGGGTGGCCCTTGTGGGGCTCTGGCCTGGGAGCCCCACCCACTGCAGGCTCCTGTGGCTGGGTGGTGGGACCTTGTGTACGCCAGCCCCACAGCGGGTGGGCATTGGGCACATCTGCGTGATGCCTGGTGTGCTGGGAGATTGTCAGCATTCACTGAACTGTCGTGATGCGTATGCACGTGTGTGTGTGTGTGTGTGTGTGTGTGTGTGTGTGTAGTATCCACAGCCGTTGGTCTTAGCTTTTTTTTGTTAACTTCCTTTGGGGGCTGGCGTGAGTGTGTTAAGCTGCCATCTATGATGCTGGTTGGCATCACCTATAGGAGCTAGATTGGCTGCTTCACTCCAGTCCAGCTCCTTCTTCATGTGCCTGGCACAGCAGCTTGTACCTGCATGGAATTCAGCCATCCGGCCTGGGCCTCGCTCCACCTTGTTTATGGTAGCCATCTGGGGAGGGAGCTAGTGGGTGACGGCGCTCTCTGTAACTATTTTTAATATATATGTGTATGTATATATTAAGGTTAGTTATTTTGAGAGCGAGATCTTCCAACCCCATAGGTAGTGGGGAGACAAGTCCCCCCACTCCTGCCTTTTTTGCATTAAAGATTTATTTATTTTTATTGGAAAGGAAGATTTACAGAGAGAAAGATCTTCCCTCTGCTAGTTCACTCCCCAAGTGGTCATAATGGCCAAAGCTGAGCAGATTTGCAGCCAGGAGCCAGGAGCTTTTTCTGGATCTCCCATGCAGGTGCAGGGTCCCAAGGCTTTGGGCCGTCCTCCACCGCTTTCCCAGGCCACAGTCAGGGAGCTGGATGGGAAGTGGAGCTGCTGGGATATGAACTGGTGCCCATATGGGATGGTTGCAGCTCGGAGGTGGAGGATTAGCTAGTTACACCACTGGGCTGGCCCCAGATTCAATTTCTCGAGCCATCAGGGCAGCCTTCCAGAGTGCACACTGACAGGAAGTCGGACTCAGAAGTGGAGCTGGACACTCCCGGTATGGAGTGCGGCGTCCCAAGAGGCATCGGACGCGCGGTGTCGAATGCCAGCCATTGTGAGCTCTTGATGGTCAAGTGAGTTAGTCATGAGGGTAAGCAGGTGGCACATAGGCTCCTGTCGCTAAGGGGGCCCTCCAGCTCTCATTGGCTTTGAGGGAATCCACAGTCTTGGGTGAGGGCAGGGAGCTTCGGCCCAACTCTCACTGCCCCTGGGGCCAGCGCAGCCTTCTGGGGGGCCTCTGCTGGGTGCCCAGGGCTGGTGTGAGCCTCAGGCAGGGCTGAAGGCTGGACACAGAGTACCTGCTCACTTAGCTGCCTAGAGACAGTGGGTGTGGTGGGGACAGACAGCCCCACCTGGGGGTCAGAGTCGCTCTTCCCTTTCCTCTGGATCCTCCGGCGTATCCGTCTGCCTGGCCCCGTGTGTTGACAAGTGGTGCTCGTGATAATCCTTGTCAGCCAGAATGCAGAGTTTCTGTAGGCCAGGCCTGGGCAAGGGCACACGGCCAGAGCAAGGCGGAGGGGACCGGTTAGGAGGGGAGTGACGGTGCACGCTCAGGTGCGTGGATGTGCACTTCCAGGGGTCACAGGTTGGTTCTGGGGCTGTCCAGAGAGCAGGGGGCTGAGTGGGGCTGGGCAGGTGCCTGGGTGGCCACGGCAGGAAAAGAGGCAGCCCGGGACAGTGGATTGGGAGACACCTGCTGTCAAACCACGTGGGTTCACATACATCAACGCTGCGGTCCACAGAGCCAGCATGCCCACTTCACAGAGCTGAAAGCAGGGCCCTGACTTGCCTGGGTCCCTGGGGATCCCCGGCCGCCATGTGGAGCTGGGGAGGAGGGAGTGGCCGTTGGGCCCCTGTGGTGGGCGGGGGGCCGTTGGTGGCATCCGGGCCCAACGCTCTGAGGGCCTGGGTGCTGCTGTGGGGCGGGTTTCACAAGCCCAGACAGGGCAGGCCCCGGCTGCAGGGCTTCCGTGCAGCCCGGGGCAGGAAGAGCTGATGTAAGCCCTTGCGCAAACCTCAGGCTACCGGCTTCCGGAGCCTTCTGCCTGTCTGCCCACCGCAGCGAAGAGGAAGCCTGGGGCTGGGCAGGGCCCAGGGGCCCTGAGGACTAGTGGGGGCCGCATGGATGGATGGAGCGGCCACCATGGCCCTGGGGCCCGAGGGCTTGGCACTGGAGTCTGGTGAGGGGGCTGGGCTGGACTGTGGGAGGCCGAACCCCCGTGGTGGCGACCTCTTGGATGGGTGGGCGGAAGTGGCCTTCATTGCTCTGCCTGCTCCCCTCTCTGTCTGGGGGAACCAAGGTGGAGACCCTGGCCCTCACAGCTTTGGTCCCCCCTGTGTACCTGAAGGGGCTGTGTTGGACGTTTGGGGGATCTGTGTCCCAGGGAGTAGACAGCCGCTGAGCTTCTGGAGACCCCGAGGCAGGGCTGGACTCTGGGAGCCCCCTGCGTGCTGACCTGAGAGTCAGCCCTGAGCTGTCTGTGCGCCCCTGCCAGGCCACCTCACTTCCGGGTGCCGGCTGAGGGGGCCTGTGGGCGGCACACAGACGCCCCTGGGAGTGGGTGAACATGGTGCCCAGAGCTGCGTCTAGGGTGGGGGGGATGTGAGGTCACCTGCTGGGCCCCTGTGCCTGGGAGCTCTCAGTGAGTGGCAACCGCCGGTCATGGCTGTGCGCACTGCCTTCACTTACTGCAGCCCGGGGCAGGAAGAGCTGTGTCTATTCTGCAAGTCCTGGGGAGGGTAGACCTTGGCCCAGGGTGCCCACGGCCTGTGACCCAGGCCTTCTTCGGAGGATGGAGGCTTTGGAGCTGGTGGGGCAGAGCCCCTGGTGGCAGCAGGAGGTGTCCTGTTGGGTGTGGGTGGCCCGTTGGTCAGCTGAGCTGGACTGAGGGTGTGGCTCCAGCAGGCTCAGCTGTCCTTCCGGCTCAGCCCTTGTTAGCAGGGCCCCTGGCCTGAGGAGGCATGGTTCCCCCGGCAGGGCTCTGGCACCGTCCCTGGCCAGGGAGTAAGCTCAGGGCTCTCATGCATTCACTTTCCAAGGTGCGAGGGCAGGCTCCAGGCTGCCCCGCTGACCATGCAAAGGCCCTGCTCCCTGTGTGACCAGGCACAAGCCCTGCTGGAGTTTCAGGTCCTCAGCTGGGAAGTGGGCACATGAGGTCAGCTGAGGCCTCATGAGAGTTGAGTCTGTCCAGGGCTGCCGTGGGGTCCTCAGGGAAGCCTCTCTATGGGGCCTGGGATGTCCTTCCTGGTCCACGTGGCCTGCTTAAATGTTCCCATTGCTTGCCCTGTGGCCTCGGGAAGCCCTGCCCCCACTTAGCTGTGGCGTCCACCCTCTGATGGGGTGGGATGGACAATCACAAAGCCCTCCTGAGGGTGTTGGGGCCCTGGGGGCCTGGCTGCTGGCCAGACTGCCTTCCTGGGCTGTTTCTGAGAGTAGCTGTGTTGACCCAGGCCTGACCTGCCAGTGACGGGGGATGAGTTGGGGGAGGGTGGAAGAGATGGGGGTGGAAACTTGATCAGCTGCCTGACTGGCCGCTTCTCTCCACAGGCGAGGCCTTCCTGGGCAGCTTCGTGGCCAGTGGGATGGGACCATCGGCCTCGTCCCATGGGAGCCCAGTGCCCCTCCCTTCCGACCTCTCCTTCCGCTCCCCCACACCCAGCAACCTGCCCATGGTGCAGCTGTGGGCCGCTCATGCCCATGAAGGTAAGGCGTGTGCGGGGTGGGCTGGGTCTGCTGATGCTGGCCCCTCCAGCACCCCTCCCGTCCCTGCCCCTCCATGGTCACTCCTTCCCTCTGTGGCTGCTGGAGTCAGCCCTGGTCATCTGTTCCCTAGATGCTCAGGGCATCCTCTTATTGGTGTCACAGGGCCTTTGCACAGCTCTCCTGTCCTTGCTTCAGGCCTGGCTGAGCACCTGTCTCTCCTGCCCACCCTCTTCCCAGCAGAGTGAGCCCTGAGGGCAGGGCCCGGTGCGCTGGCCTGGCCACACCTTCACTGGGAGCTGTCTGTGTAGTAACCCTCCTGGTGCGGGCTCTGGGCCTGGCTCTGCTTGCTTGCCCACCGGAGCAGCTTCTTTGCTTCCTGGAGTCTCCTGTCCCCGAGTGCAAGGCCTTGAGACTCCCTACTCAGTTCCCGGCTCTGACTTGCAGGTGCCCAAGGTTAGGGTTCCACCTGCTCCCCATTAGGCTGAGGGCACCCTTGGATCGGGCAGGATTGTGGTGCTGGCCTCTTTCCCCAGCCCACAGCTTCCCCAGCCCTGGTCGCAGAGCCACCTGCAGTCCTTAGAAAGCTGTTTCCATGACAGAGGAGGACAGCGGCTACAGCCCCCTGGGCATGTCGTCTGATAACCCCTGCCCCAAGGCCCTGCCTCTGCTTGAGCTGGGCTTCCCTTTTAGCCAGCCCGGGTGCCCTTGTGTCCCCACTGTGCTCTGAGCCCCCCCCCCTTTCCTAGAATGCTCATCTTGTCCCAGGGGCTGCGTATCCAATGAGCTCGCTTTACAGCCTGGGGGCTGCTCTGCTGTGCTGACCCAGGTGGCAGCGCCTGCCTGTGGGCATTGTTGCCGGATCAAAGGAGGAGAGCTCTGTCTGTCTATCCTTTTGTCATTGATCAGGACTGATATCCTCGTCCCATAGCGCTGGGGAGAAGGCACCTGTGTGCCCAGTGGGCCATGGACAGGTCCTGCACCCGCAGCCACAATGGGCACCATGGAGACATGGAGTGCTTGGGTCTCTACAGGATCTCTGGTGGGCCATGGGCTCCCTGTGCCAGGGGCACAGAGCTTCAGGACCCTTTCCTGGACACCTGGCCACCCGACCTTCTGTTCCGCATCTGACTGGAGGCCTTGCTGTTCCTTCCTGTCTTTGTCTCATGGTGCCCTGATTCTGGGCAGCATTGGTGAGGGGTGTTTCAGGAGCTGGGCAGGGCCATCATCTGAACAAATTGCCCTGGGCCGCATGTGTCTCTGAGACCTGGCAGCCAGAGGCTGGTGCCGTGGGGTGCAAAGGCAGGAGACAACCCTGGGGGTGCGCAGCAGAGAAGGGCGGGACAGCCACTGCCCTGGCTCTTTGTCGGGCTGTAGGGTGGGTGGAGCTCAGGGTCCAACACAGGCTCCCCTGCAGAAGGGCTTTGGATGCCTGGTCCTCTCTGAGCCCCTGTTCTCTCTGCTGTAACACGGAGTTCGTAGAGTTACCTGCCTCTGAGCTTTCCCGAGTGTCTATTCAGAAAAACTAGGCAAAGCAGGCGATAGTGTAGGGGTAGCTGAGGCCTCTGGGAGCAGAGGTGGAGCTGGGAGCCTGGCAGCCATGGTGCTAGGGGACTTCAGGAGACCCGGGCACCCTGCCCCAGGGGCTGCCAGCCCACATAGGTTGCCTTCAGGGAAGAGGATGGGACGGAGGCAGGAAGCAGGCAGCCCAGTTTTCCCTTGGCTCTTCCAGGTTTCTCCCACATGCCCAGTGGGCTGTGCCCATCCTACCTCCACCTGAACCACCTGGAGCCCCCCAGCAGCGGGAGCCCCCTCCTCAGCCAGCTGGGCCAGCCCAGCATTTTCGACGCCCAGAAAGGTGAGGCGTTAGACTAAGGGGCTGTGGGAGAGGGGAGATGGGGCTATGGGAGCCTCCCGTGGGCTTATGCGGGGATGGTCGGGGGGCCTCACCATCTTCTCCGGAATCCCTAGCTCTGTTTCCAAGGCCGTATCCAAGATACTTTCTTGAGAGCCCAAGCCCGAGCCCGAAGGGCCCGGAGAGCATGGCTAGGTCGGCCCGTGGGCTCTGGTACCTTCTGATTGCTCTCCTTGCCCAGTGCTGTAGGGCCCCCTGGGAAGCTCTTAAAATAGCTGCTGGCCTCTCCTTTCACAGGTGGGGACACTCGGGGTTGGGGGAGGGTCAGAGGTGGCTATGCTGTGTGTTCTTGCCCTGGGGATGCAGGCCGCCATCTTGGACCCCCTTCTGTCATGTGGCGTTGGGCCCCGGGGACGGCTTGGGGTGATGCCTTCTGGCTCAATGTTGGACCCCTCTCCGCAGACGGCTTCTACCTGGCCGCCCCTGGAGCACCGGGCACCCTGCACTCGCATGCGCCCTCCTCCAGGACCCCGGGTGGCCACTCTTCCGGCGCTCCACCCAAAGGCTCCTCCACATCTTCGTCCTCCACGTCCCGGGAGGGGCCTGCCAAGGAGCGGGCGGGCCGCGGCGGGGAGCCGCCCCCGCTCTTCGGCAAGAAGGACCCGCGGGCCCGCGAGGAGGCGAGCCGCGTGGTGGACCTGACCCAGGAGGCGCGGGCCGAGGGCCGGCAGGAGCGCGCACCCCCGCGCCTGTCCGAGCGCCTGTCCCCCTTCCTCGCAGAGGCCAAGGGCAAGAGTGTGTTGCAGCCGTCGGCGCTGAGCCTGTGCAACGGCGCGGGGGACGCAGGGCTGCCGGCTCTCGTGGCCGAAGCGGGCCGCGCCAGCGCCAAGGAGGCGGCCAGGCAAGACGAGAACGCGCGGCTCCTGCGGCGCGCCGAGGCCCTGCTGCCCGGGCCGCGGCCCTGCCCCTCCCCGCTACCCCCGCCCCCGCCGCCCCCCAAAGGGCCGCCCGCGCCCTCGGCTTCCGCGGCTGCCGGCGTCTACACCGTGTTCCGCGAGCCGGGCCGCGAGCACCGTGTGGTGGCGCCTACCTTCGTGCCTTCCGTGGAGGCCTTCGACGAGCGCGCGGGGCCCATCCAGATCGCGTCCCAGGCACGCGATGCCCGCGCGCGCGAACGCGAGGCGGGACGGCCAGGCGTCCTGCAGGCGCCCCCCGGCTCCCCGCGGCCCCTGGACAGGCCCGAGGTCCTGCGGGAGAAGAACTCGGTCATCCGCTCCCTGAAGCGGCCGCCGCCCGCCGACGCCCCGCCGGCCCGCAGTGCGCGCGCCTCCCCGGACCCCCGCACCTACCTGCCCGCCAAGGAGCTGCTGAGGCCGGACGGCGAGCCCCGGCCGTGCGAGCGCGCGCCCCGCGGCCCGGCCACCGCCGCCCAGCAGGCCGCCAAGCTCTTCAGCCTGGAGTCGGGGCGGCCGCCCGCACCCACCGGGCCCGAACCCAAGTGGAAGCCCTTCGAATTGGGCAACTTCGCCACCACGCAGATGGCCGTGCTGGCCGCGCAGCACCACCACGCCGGCCGCGCGGAGGAGGAGGCCGCGGCCGTGTCCAAGAAGTCCTACCTGGAGCCGGGGCCAGCTCTGCCCCGTGCGTCGGCGTCCTGTGTCCGACCTGTAGCTGACCTGCGCCCTGCCACGCACGCGCCCGGGGAGGCCTCGGCCATGCAGAGCCTCATCAAGTACAGCGGTAGCTTCACCCGCGAGGCGGTTGCCGTGCGCCCCGGGGGCTGCGGCAAGAAGAGCCCTTTTGGAGGTCTGGGTACCATGAAGCCTGAGCCGGTCCCCACCTCGGCAGGGGCGCCCAGGGCCCAGGCCCGCCTGCCGCACCCCGGAGGGCCTGCGGCCGGTGGGAGCAGACAGCTGAAGCGGGACCCGGAGAGGCCTGAGAGCGCCAAGGCGTTTGGTCGCGACAGCTCTGGGGCCCAGGGCGAGGTTGAAGTGCGACACCCACCAGTGGGCATCGCCGTGGCCGTGGCCCGGCAGAAGGACAGTGGGGGCAGTAGCCGGCTGGGGCCTGGACTGGCGGACCAGGAGCGCTCCTTGTCACTAAGCAACGTCAAAGGTAGGTCTTGGCTGCCAGCTGGTGTCCTGCGAGCACCCTCTCCTGTCCCTGCCTTCCTGGGGCCCTGGGCCCTGTCTGTACCCTGGGGACACGCAAAGTCACTGCTTTGAATGTGTAGAAGGCGTTCTGTGTCCTCAGCATCCTGGGAGCTTTCCTGTGTGACCCTGAATTCTGTTTCCTCGGCCTGGAGAGCGTGCTGTGCCAGTCAGTGCGTCTTGGCCCTTCTGTGTGTCTTGGTTGTTGTGCGTGGTGTTAGGGCTGTTGTCTCATGGAGTTCAGTCTCCATGCCCTGGCGGTGTCGGGCCCATGCCAGTTGCGTTGAATATTCCTGTGCCTTGTGCTGTGATGGGATTTTGAGTGGTTCCTAAGAGGAGCAGGTCCTTGGAGTAGATGAGCAGTAGGCCTTGGTTTGGGGCTTGTGGGAGCAGCTGTGTCTTGTGTGTTCCAGGGTTCTCAGAACCCGTTCAGGGCGGGGCCCGCATAGGGTAGGTGAGCAAGCGGGGGGCAGCAGGGGCCTGGCGTCCCTGGGGCCCTGGCAGGGCGTGTGTGACTGCTGAGGCAGGGAGCTCAGCTGCATGTCGGCAGCGTCCGAGCCCGCGTTGCACGTGGAGGTGCTTCCAGTGTGCTGTGTGACACGTGTGTGGTTTCTTTAGTTAAAGTGAGAGTCATTTCTCCTCCAGAACTCGGTGGGTTGGTTGGGAGGTGTTTCTTTCTTTTTCTTTTTTATTTTATTTTGTTTATTTGAAAGAGCTACTGAGAAACACACACACACACACACACACACGTTCCATCTGCTGATTACTGCCCAAATGGCCTCAACCGTTGGAGCAGCCGGGACTCGAACTGGAGCCCGTGTGAGAAGCGGCATTGGGAGTGGCAGCTTAACTTTCGCTGCAGTGCCAGCCGGGTGCTGAGCCACGTATGCATCAAGGACAGTGGCAGCTTCACCTGTGGGATGCTGGCCATGCGTCCTGGGACTCTGGGGAGTTGATTTGGACTCGCCCGTGGGAAGTCAGGCCCTGGGGTGCCTGGGGCAGAGGCCAGTCCCACTGTGACAGCCGCGGTTCTGCACGCTCTAGGGGAAGGTCTTCAGCTGGCTCCTCCTGGCACAGATAACTGCACCCCCTCCCAATACCCCAGCCAGGCCCTGCGCATCCACCGTTGTGCCTCTGCCTGTACTGTACCCCACTCCTGGGGGCCCCAGCTCCTCTTCCTCTGGCCTGCTGTGACTGTCCCAGCTGGGAGCAGTGTTGGCGGCGGGGCTCTTCCTGCACTGTTCTGGCATTCTGTCCCTGCCGCCTGGATGTCTGTGAGTGAGACTTGCCTGAAGGTGCGAAAGAGGCTGGACAGTCCCCTGTCCCTGTGCTGCTGTCCCTGTGCCCTGGAGGCTGTGTGCATAGCTTTACCTGATTCTGCAGAGCAGGGATAGGGCAGCAGCCCTGGGTGTGCAGATGGCCAGCTCGCTGGTGGTCATTCCTTTAGCCTGTGTTTGTGGATTTCTGAAGGCGGAGACTGTTCTGGCTGTGTGTGCGGAAGGATGCTCTTGCGATATTGGTGTGCACCTGTTTGCGGGGTGCTCTGGCGTTCCAGGTGTTTGCCTGAGAGGCCTGTGCGCACGACATTGTGAGGAGAACACTTGGGAAATGAGGAAGGGTGAGGTGTTTTATTATGTGAAAGGGAGAAGGAGAGAGATGTTTGTTCACTCCTGGAATACTTGCAGTGGCCAGAGCTGAAGCCAGGAGAGGGGTCTGGACCTCCTTCCGAGTCTCCCACGTGGGTGGCAGAGCTCAAGCATCTGGGCCATCCCTCACTGCCTTCTGAAGTACATTAGCACGGAGCTGGACTGAAAGTGGAGCAGCTGGGACTTAAACAAACATCACACTTAGGGCCCAGCAACGTGGCCTAGCAGCTAAAGTCCTCACCTTGAACGTGCCTGGGATCCCATGTGGGCGCCGGTTCTAATCCCGGCAGCTCCACTTCCCATCCAGCTCCCTGCTTGTGGCCTGGGAAAGCAGTCTAGGACGGCCCAATGCATTGGGACACTGCACCCATGTGGGAGACCCGGAAGAGGTTCCAGGTTTCAGGCTTCGGATCGGCGCAGCACCGGCCGTTGCGGCTCACTTGGGGAGTGAATCATCGGATGGAAGATTTTCCTCTCTGTCTCTCCTCTCTGTATATCTGACTTTGTAATAAGAGTAAATAAATCTTTAAAAAAAAACAAACATCATACTTAGATCACAATATTGGTTCCTAGGATCTTTGGGGAAAAATCATTTTTGGTTTACTGGGAAGGCAGGCGGTGATAAAGAGATTTTCTGTTCATTGGTTCAGCTTTCAGATATGCATAAGAGCTGAAGTCAGGAGCCTGCAACTCAGGCCAGGTCTCTCCCGTGTGTGTCAAGGGCCCAAGTCCCTGAGTGATCACTCACTCCTTCCAGAGTGTGCACCTGCAGGAAACTGGGCCTCAAGTCGAGGAGGCCAGGCTGGACCCAGGCGCTCTGAGCTGGGATGGCAGCATCCCAGGCGGTGTCTAACCCTTTGTGGCACGGGTGCCAGGCCCCAACACTGTCTGACACTGTGGGGATTTGAAAGTAACTGGATTCTTTCTCTCCTTAAAAAAAAAATCACCTAAGGGCTGGATTTTCTGCAGGTAACCTGTGGTTGTCCCCCTGCTCTGGGTCTCAGCCCACTCTCCTCCACGTGTTCTGTTTTAAGGGCAGCCTCTGTCTCTCTCAGTGAGTTCAAACCCTGCTCTGCCCTTTCGGAGCTGTGTGGCCTTGAGCAGTAACTTGAAGCCCTGGGCGCTGTGTCCAGGTGGCGGACAGCACCCCTGCTCATGCTTTCGCATAGTCTCTCTCTGCGCCACTCCTCTCCAGATGTTGGGCCATGCGGCCTGACAGTGCCTCCTTTGGGTTTGGTGAGACTCCAGGCTACCATGCGGCCTTGGGCGTCAGGAGTGAGCTCAGGGTGGGCATGTCCTGCAGCTGAGGGCCTCACGCCATCGGGGCCCTGAGCCCAGCGGAGAGCGTTGCTGTCAGCTGGACTGTGCACAGTGTCTCCTTCCTTTGGTTGCCTGCAGCGAGCAGCCACAGGTGGGGACGCTGGGGCTTGGGGCTTGTCTGTCTCCTTATGGTTGGAGGCAGGTTTGGGACCAAATTGAGGGGATGGTAGGCTCAGGGTATCCCCAACCTGGCCAGTGCGTTGGGTAGATTCAGGGGCACTGCCAGAGGTGGTGGTGACACATTTGTTTTCATCTGCAGCTTCTGTTATTGTGCCAACGAGAAGGCCTGAGCTGCAGCCAACACAGCTGCCCCAGTGCTGGGGTAGCATCCTGGGTTGCCATGGCAGCTGGGCCGAGGCAGAGTCCTGGTTGAGTCTGGAGCATGTGACTGTCGAAGGAGCTGTTGCTGCCTGCTTCCCGGGTGGTGGTGGCTTTTATCAAGGCGGTTCCCGCTTGGCCAGGGGCAGGCCTGCGGCAGGTGGTGCAGGGGCCCACCTGCAGGCGTCCACCCTGCCTCCCAGAGTGGCTGGGCTCTCCCTGATGGAGGGACTCGGGTACACACTCAGTGCTGTGCCTGGGGCAGGCCTGCGGCAGGTGGTCAGGGGCCCACCTGCAGGCGTCCACCCTGCCTCCCAGAGTGGCTGGGCTCTCGCTGATGGACTTGGACACACTCAGTGCTGTGCCTGATTTCATCAGGGACAGGCAAGTGGCCCCTAGTGCCTCTCTGTTCCTGGGGGTCGCTGAAGCCTCCAGCAGGGGCCATCACACATCCCCCCGCCGCCAGCTTCCTGCACCCCGTCCCTGTTAGCCTCTCTGCCGCCTCCTCTCTGTCCCTGCCTCCACTGGGGCCTCTGCGCACTCGCCCTTGGTGCACTTCTGCCCAAGGGCCTTGGGACGTTCCGTCTGCTAGGTGCGCTGTGCTCCCCCTCCTCATGCCCGCAGGAATCCACCCCCTGGTCCACTGCCCATCCCTCTCTGCCGGGTCAGGCAAGCACAATGGCTCTGTGATGTGGTCAGTGCTGTGAGAGAGGGCAGAGGAGCATGGGGGAGGAGGCTGAGAGGGGGGCTGCCTGGAGGAGATGGGGTTGAGTAGGGGGAACAATTTGTATGGGCACACTCAAGCCCCATTAGACCCTGGTGAGCCCTGTTAGTCCTGGGCCTTGAGCACGTGGAGGTGAGGGGTGCCCTGGCTGGCCCTCACGCGCACTGCAGGTGTGGTGCACAGAGGATACTGGGGCCCCTGAGCCAGGCCGGCACGTCGGGGGGCAGGTTGATTCAGACAGCAGAGCCTAGCTGTCACGTTTCCTCGGGAGACCAGGCAGATTTGTAGGGCGTGGCCTTGGGGATGACAAGTGTTCACCGAAGGAGGTGGCCTGCAGAGGTTCCTGTTTGGGAAGCCCCCGAGTCCCTGGGCCCGGATCAGTGGGAGACGTCCGGAGCAGGGAGGGCAGAGGCCTGTGGACCACCTCCAGTGCCTGTGCCAGCTGACACAGCAGAAACTCACCAGACCCAGTGCCTGGCCCGGACCCAGGGGACCCAGCCCGCTTGGGATTGCCCAGGGCTGCCGCCCTGCTGAGCACCAAGGCTTGAGTTGGGCTCTGGTGCTCAGCGCAACCGTGGGGTTCTGCCCCTGCCCTTGTCTGCGGAGGCTGTCACTAGGCCACCACTGCTCTCCTGCACTGCCGGTCCTCCCACTCCTGGACGTGGTCATGCTGTCTGAGGGGATGGACAGGCTGTGCCCTACCCGTGCCTGATGCCTGCGTCTTCTCCCTCTTGACTCCCTTGCCCGCCTGTGGTGTGACCTGTGCTGGCCTAGGGTGCGTGTGCTCTGGGCCGTGTGAGTGGTGGAGCCAGAGGCCAGGGCTGGGTGCTCCTCGTCCAATTTGCCACCTGGGAAAGACAGGGAGACAGATGGGTTCCTTGCCTGCCCTGCGCTGCTGGGACTTGAGGCTGGCTCTGGTGACCACAGTCTGGCCTGGCCTTGCTGGAGAAGGGTGCAGCACATTTTGAGAGTGTGGTTCCTCTTGTTGGCTTCACCTCTGCTCCCCCCTTCTCACCATCGAAATGGTGCTGGGAACAAGTGGGGGCTCCTGTTCCACTGATACGTGACACGTCCTGCCTTGTGCTGGCTCTCTTGCCATGGCCACGGTTACCTGCTCAGGTGGTGGGTGGGCTCTTCGGTGTGTGCTTCAGGCAAGCGTCTTGGTGCTGGGGAGCTGAGTGGGACAGCATTCTGTGGTGCGGGGGCTGCCCTACTGGCTGGGGGGCTTCCAGAGGCTCGGGAGGCGGGTGGTGGGACAAGCTAAGCTGGGAGGCCCTGGGTCGCTCTGTGCTGGCTCAGGGCTCAGGGTCACCTGGATGTCCCTTGCAGGGCATGGCCGAGCTGATGAAGACTGTGCGGATGACAGAGCCAGGCACCGGGAGGAGCGGCTGCTCGGGGCTCGCCTGGACCGGGATCAGGAGAAGCTGCTCAGGTGAGGGTGAGCAGCTGACCCCACGTGGCCTTGGCTCCTTGACAGCTGCCTGGTCCTGTGCTTTGAGCCTGGAGGCACCTGCCACCTTTAGGCCTGGCCGCGCTGGCTGAGCCTGACTTCTCGCCTTCCTGAGTCTGGGGGCTAACTAGATCATCGGTGATGCCCCCGTCTCCCTTACAGGGAAAGCAAGGAGCTGGCCGACCTGGCCCGCCTGCACCCCACCAGCTGTGCTCCAAATGGCCTCAACCCAAACCTCATGGTGACCGGGGGCCCTGCCCTGGCAAGCTCGGGACGCTGGTCTACTGACCCCGCAGCTCACCTGGCCACACACCCCTGGCTGCCTCGCTCAGGCAGTACGTCCATGTGGCTCGCCGGACACCCCTATGGTGAGCGTGGGGCTAGGGGGTTTCTCTCCCTATCAGGTGGTGGGTAGGGAAAGTTGGGGTGCAGGGACCCAAGCCCATTGCTGGCCGCTGCCTTCCCACCATGGCATTGTAATGGTATCTGCCCTGTGGGATCCCTCATGGGTCTATGCCGTCAGTCTGCACCCTGCACCCTCGGCTCCTTGCAGGAGGCTCCCAGGGTTCAGAGGCGGATTCGTGGCTGGCTTGGGGGCCGGATCCGACCCGGGGTGGGAGGTGGTCCCATCCCTGACACTCACCTGAGTTTCCCCTCCCAGGCTTGGGCCCCCCTTCTCTACACCAGGGTGTGGCGCCTGCGTTCCCGCCAGGCCTCGGGGGCTCACTGCCCTCAGCCTACCAGTTTGTGCGGGACCCCCAGTCGGGCCAGCTGGTGGTCATCTCCAGCGATCACCTGCCTCACTTTGGTAAGGGGCCACTGTGGGTGGCAGATGGGGCCTGGGACCCAGAGAGAAGCTTCCCATGTCAGGGGCTCCCACATTGTCACCAAGCCTGGGGCTCTGCTTCCACCAGCTCGAACTTAGGATCCCCTTAGGGGTTCTTGAGCCCTGCTTGGTGCCCTCATCTGTGGGATTCCACTTTGCACCCTCTGGGGTTTGGTGGGGGGAGGAGCTCGGGGCCCCCAGGGGATCTGGGATGAGTATACATATTGGTGAACTCCCCTGAGGCACGAGTGACCCTACGTTGCAAGGGATCTGGCAGGCCCTGCTCTGGGCCTCAGCTTGACTGTGCAGTGGGCTGGCAGGGTGTCTGGGAGAAGAGGTGTTCAGCGCCATGTGTCTCTCCTGCAGCCGAGCTGATGGAGCGGGCCGCAGTGCCACCGCTCTGGCCCTTGTACCCTCCGGGCCGCAGCCCCCTGCACCACGCCCAGCAGCTGCAGCTCTTTTCACAGCAGCACTTCCTGCGGCAGCAGGAGTTCCTGTACCTGCAGCAGCAGGCGGCCCAGGCCCTAGAGCTGCAGAGGAGCACTCAGCTGGTGGTGAGTCGAACCTGGTCAGAGTGTGAGGGGGAAAGCCGGGGAGGCAGGGAATGCTTCCTGGAAGAAGTGGCATTGGAGCAAAAACTGGAGCCATCAGCAAGAACAGTGTGCACAAAGACTCGGGCGGGGAAACAAAGGCAGAGGTCACCTGTCCCCCTCAGCCTGGCCTGGGCTCCTGTCCCTGGGGGAGCCAGGGTCTCTGAGCCCATTAGATAGGGGACCCTAGGGCTCCTCTTGTAAGGTTGGGCTCTCCGCTTCCTCCTCAAGGAGATTCCGGAATGTTCTCTGATGGTCCTCCTTCCCTCTTCCCATGTGCAGTGTGCTCAGAGATGAATCAGGTTTCAGGGCCCTGTTCTGGGTTTGTATCCCAGCTCTGCCAGACTGGCCACGTGGCTTCGGGCAGCAGGCGTCATCGGAGTGGGCCAGGTGTTCCCCGCAGATAACTGAGGTGTTGTGATCCACGCCACCAGGCTGCGGGCTGCGCTGCACCGCCGCTTCCAAGAGCCCCCATCCCTGGGACCACCATTGTGCAGGGTTTATGTTCGCTTCTGGGTGCTGCCAGAGCTTTTTGCTGTGGCCCGTTTCTCAGCTCCCCACAGCCTTGGCCTGGTGTGCGACAGACAGCCGACGTGCAGCCAGCCTTGGCCTGGTGTGCGACAGACAGCCGACGTGCAGCCAACCGGCTTCTTCCTGCGATGGTTTCTCTCCCTCCCTCCCCTCCTTCTTTCTCTCTCTGTCTTTCCTTCATTCCTTATTTGAAAGGCAGCTGATGTAGAGGACAGACAGAACTCCTCTATCCGCTGCTCCCCTCCCCAAATGGTCCCACTGCTGAGGCTGGGCCAGGCCAAAGGCAGGAGCCAGGAACTTTATTGCTGGTGTTCGATGTGGGTGACAGGGGCCCAAGCCTTTGAGCCATTGTCTGCTGCCTCTCGGGTGTATTAGTAGGCAGCTGGGCCAGGAGCAGAGCGGCCAGGGCAATGGGCAGTGTCGTGGTCTTCCAGGAAGCCCAGGTCTTGCCCTAGGCCCCTTGCTGCAGCCATGAGGCTCCCACAGGGCCAGGGTCTGGGTGGAGGTCCCATGCTGCAGGTTTGAGCTCTGTGCCCCACCCCCATCCCTGCCCTTTGGGGTTCCACAGGGAACACTGTCCTTATTACACGTGTGCAGTGCCGGAATGGCCATCTCAGGCCTGGGAGGGGGTGGGCGGCCTGGACCCCAGGCTCTGCCTGAGGTTGTCCCCGAGTGTGGGGAGCCCGGGGACCGGCAGCTGCATGGTGGCTGCTGCCCCGCTGACTCTGCCTGCCGGCCCCTCCCAGCAGGAGCGACTGAAGGCCCAGGAGCATCGGGCAGAGGTGGAGGAGAGAGTGACCAAGCGCAATCTGGAGGCCGCGGGCAAGGCTGGCCTGGCCGCCGCAGGGCCTGGGCTGCTGCCTCGGAAGCCCCCCGGACTGGCCACTGCTCCCGCTGGCGCTTACAGCAAGGCCGGGAGCCCACCACCGTCTCCCCGTGCATCCCCTGTGGCCGCCCTCAAGGCCAAGGTGATCCAGAAGCTGGAGGACGTGTCCAAGCCACCTGCCTACGCCTATCCCGCCACGCCCAGCTCCCAGCCCAGCAGCCCGCCGCCCGCCTCCCCGCCCCCTGCCCCTGGCGTCACCCGCAAGGAGGAGGCCCCAGAGAACGTGGTGGAGAAGAAGGACTTGGAGCTGGAGAAGGAAGCCCCCAGCCCCTTCCAGACCTTGTTCTCAGGTAGGAGCCGCCCTGCTCCGTCCTGTGTGGGCCGTGCCTGGGGCTCTGGGCTAGCAGTTGGTCATGCTGTCTCCCCTGCTGTCCTCAGAGCCAGCCTCAGGCGTCCTGGGTGGCGGCTGGCCCCTCCGCAGCATGCCTCGTGAGCTTTCCTGCAGGCCAGGCTGTGGCCCCCTCAGCATGCAGTTGGTGCCCGTCCCTGTTGCCCGTTCTTGGCAGCAGCCTCACCATACCTTCTGTGCTGCCTGCTGGCTCTGAGGGTCAGTGAGCTGGGGCCAGAGTGTGTGTCCTCTCCCCCACGGTGTTAGGAGCATGATCTTGTGGTTGGCACGGTTGGCACTGTTGCTGTGTGAGTTCAGGGAGAATGCTGTGCAGTGCTGGTGTGTCTGGCCCTGGCCTGGGGCTGTGGGAGTCTTCTGGTTTCCCTGGAGCACGAGCTGCTGGCTGGGTGTGGGCAGAGGGTCTGCTCACTCTCAGGCGATGGCCTTGGGGCTGTGGGGCTGGGAGAGGATGGCCTGTTCTCACGGCCTTGGTGGGGAGGTCGGAGGGGAGCAGGCTGCAGAGGCAAGCTGCCAGAGAACCTTCTTGACATGGCTTTTGCTCACCTGGCTGGCTGCTGAGTGGGGAGGGACGGTTCTGCGTTGGAGCGCGCGAGTAAGATCCCTGGAGCCAAGATGCATAGCCCTTCTCTCCACATGGTCCAGACGTGTGGCCAGGGCCTGGGAGAGCTAAGTGCCTGTCCACAGGAGGAGCTCCACCCTATAGCAGCCCTGTTCCGGGCCTGTGCTGATGGTGCTGGCAGGGGCAGCCCATGACACACCGACCTTGTGTCTCGACAGATATCCCCCCCAGGTACCCGTTCCAAGCCCTTCCGCCGCACTACGGGAGGCCCTACCCCTTCCTGCTGCAGCCCGCAGCAGCTACCGACGCAGATGGCCTGGCCCCCGATGTGCCGCTCCCATCCGAGGGGCGTGAGCAGCTGGCGCTCTCACCCGAGGACAAGCCCATCCGCCTGTCACCCTCCAAGATCCCGGAGCCACTGCGGGAGGGTCCGGAAGAAGAAACGCTGGTCGAGAGGGAGGTGAAGGCCGAGGTGGAGGACGAGGACGAAGGCCCAGCCGAGCTGCCTCCCCTGCAGTCACCGCTGGCCCTGCCCACCGCCGACACCATGGCGGCCGTGAGCCCCGCGAGCGGCTGTGGAGGCAGCCTGCTGGAGGCCCAGGCGCTGAGTGCTGCTGGCCAGGACTGTGTGGAGCCCGCCGAGTGCCCAGGCTTTAGGGAAGGGGCCGAAACACAGGTGGACTTGCCAGGCCGGACAGAATCCTGCACGGCTGCCTTGGAGCTGGGGGGCCGGCTGACACCTGAGACACTGATAGAGACCAAGGAGGAGCCAGTGGAGGTGCCCCTGGATGCGCCCATGGAGGTGCCCGTAGTGGAGGCGGCACCCGAGGAAGACCTGGCCTCGGCAGCCCTGAGTGAGCCCCAAGCCGACCTGGAACTGTCACGGTGTGACGTCTCCGCCACGGAGGACCAGGCCCTGAGTCTGGACGCCCAGGAGGCTGTCCCTGGGCCCGGCGGTGCCTGCTACCTGGAGGAGGTGAGCTCTGACCAGTTCCTGTCTGGCCTGGAGGACCCGCTGGCTGGCATGAATGCGCTGGTGGCGGCTGCGGAGCTGCCCCAGGCCAGGCCCCTGCCCTCCCCGGCTGACGAGGCCCCGGCCTTGGAGAAGCTGGACGCTGCCGTGGCCCCAAGCCTGGTCCTGGAGCAGAGCTTCCTGCACGGTATCACCCTGCTGAGCGAGATCGCCGAGCTGGAGCTGCAGCGCCGGAGCCAGGAGCCGGGAGGTGAGGTGCCCGCTGGTCTGCAGGCTGTCCTCAGGTCTCAGGTCTGTAAGGGTGGGAAGGCCCCAGGCCGTGCCTCTGAGTCATTCCTGCTCTCTTATGAGGAACTGTGGGAGAACACGTGGTCTACCATCTTGGCCCACTCATTTTTAAAGATTTACTAATTTTTTACTTGAAAGAGTTGCAGAAAGGAGAGACAGATCTTCCGTGTGCTGGTTTAATCTCCATCTGGCTGCAATGGCCAAAGCTAAGCCAGTCCGAAGCCAGGAGCCAGGAGCTTCTTCTAGGTCTCCCACATGGGTGTTGGGGCTTAAAGAATCAGGCCATCTTCTGCTGCTTTCCCAGGCACATCATCAGCAAGCCAGATTGGAAATGGAGCAGATAGAAGGATGCTCATGTGGGATGCTGGCGCTGCAGGCAGAGGCTTAACTTGCCACACTGGCCCGGACCGTGTTTTTATTTTGAAAGATTTATTTTTAGTTATTTGAAAGGCACAGTTACAGAGGAAGGGACAGAGAGAGTTCCATCCTCCGTTTAATCCTTCACTTGGCTACAGTGGCAGGACTGGGCAAGAGCCAAGCCAGGAAGAGCTTCTCCCATCTCCCGTGTGGGTGCGAGGAGCAAGACACTGACTTGGGCCGTCCTCCGCTGCCTTCCCAGTGCACTACAGGGAGCTGGTGAGAAGTGGAGCAGCTGGGACTAGAACCAGCCTCTGTGGGGTACTGGTGTTGCAGGGGGGCATTTTCGTTTGCTGCGCCACGACACCAGCTCCGTTTGGGCCATTTTAAAGCAGCCTGTTGCACAGTTGATCTGTGGACTATTTTTTTTTAAGGGAGTTTTAAAGGCTGGAAACTGGGGCTGGTGCTGTGGCATAGTAGGTTAAGCTTCTACCTTTTGTGCCAACATCCCATATGTGTACCAGTTTGAGTCCCAGGTGTTCCACTTCCAGTCCAACTCCCTGCTTATGGTCTAGGAAAACAGCTGAAGACAGCCCAGTGTCATGGGACCCCGTGCCCACATGGGAGAGCTGGAAAAGGCTGCTGGCTTTGGATCTGCTCAGCTCTGGTTGTTGCGGTCATTTGGGGAGTGAGCCAGCAGATGGAGGGTCTCGCACCGACTCTCTTCTCTGCAAATCTGCCTCTCCAATAAAAATTAAATAAATTAAACAATGAAGGATGGAAGCCTTCACGCATGCTGATTTCAGAGAAGGTAGGGAGAGGTTTATATGGCTCAGCAGTAAGTGGGTAATTTTAGGTGTGTCTGGATCCAGGAGCTCAAACCAAGGCATCAGGTGTTTTCTCTTCCTCAGCACCTGCTTCTCTCGTCTCCGCTTTCCTCCCTGTCTGTGTTCCACTTTTCTCTGGATTGACCTCATCCAAGGTAGTCAGGCTCCTTGTGGGGCTCCAGCAGTTCCCCCTGAGCATGGGGCCTTCCTGGAAGAGGCCACCTGTCTCCTGCTAGCTCTGGTGCCAGCGCTGAGAGCAGCGCTCTTTGGCTGCCAGAGTTCAGTGGCCAGGGAGCTGGAACAGCTGTGGACTCAGAGGTGTTACCCCCGGCAGCCGGGGGAGCCGTGTTCCTCCGGAGGGAGTGGAGTGACTGGCCGGGCACAGCACAGCCTGTGGTGCTCTGGTTAGGGCCTGCAGGTGGCCCGGCCCACTGCCGCACACAGCACACAGCACGCTCGGCTCCGGCCCCACTGTCGGGGAAGCGCTTAGGGAAGCTTATGTATTTGCTCTGGAACTTCTTACACATATGCTGACTTGTAAAACGTAGGTGGTTCTATAACTACAGTGTCCTGTAGCCTGCTGTTTACGCTTAATATTTTCTTTATCAAGCATTTTGCACAGGCGTGGTATTTCAGAAAAATGTTTTTGAAGAGGCTGCCGGGTTTTCTGTGCAGTGCAGGCTCTGGCCTTCGATGTCGCAATCCTATTTTTTTTTTCTCCTGTTGCAAATAGCAGGGTGATTATCCTTGGAGAAAAGTCTTTGTTGTTGTCTGATTGTCCCAAGGCTGTGTCCCCAGAGGCAAAAATGTCAGTAAAACAAGTTGGTGTTTTCAAGGTTTTCTGATCATCACAGTCAACCATGGCCCACATGCCCTCCCCTGCCCGGACCACACTGGTGTGGTGTTATTCTAGAATTCATGGAGGATTTTTCATTTTTGTATTATAATAGTTCAGGAGAAAACTGTTTTTCCTTCAGAAGAAAATGAAAACTGGTAAATGGGTGATTACAATAGCAAAGACATTTGTACTTGTACAGTTTAAATCATTCCTAAATCATTCTTAAATTTTGAACATGTGGTCGTCCAGAAGAAATCTTTAATTTTTCAGTAATTTTTACTCTTTGTGCACATGTTGATTTCTTAATGGTAAATGCTTTGTTTAAGGTAGTGTTCTCTGTTGAGAATATTTTCATGGAATAAAACAAACTTTTCATGGTCAAAAAAAAAAAAAAAAAAAAAAAAAAAAAAAGAAAATGAAAACTGCCCTGCCAGCTGGTGTTTTTCAGAGGGGACTGAAGAGAGGACCCGAGGGCTTCTGGAGCAGAGGGGTCCCCTGGGGGAAGGGGGTGCCTGCTTTGGGCTCCCTGTCCTGGCCTGGCTGGTGAACCCGGGCAGCTCTGTCTGCAGTCTTAGGTATCACATTGTCCTCTTTGTTTATTAACTGGAAGGCAGGGAGAGAGAGAGAGAGAGAGAGAGAGAGACTCTTCCATCTATCGTTTAGCTCCCAAATGACCACAGGACTGTACCAGGCCAAGCCAGGAGCTGTACCCAGTCCAGGTCTCCCATGCAGGTGGCAGGAATTCAAGCCCTTGGGCCATCACCTGCTGCCTTCTAGGCACACTGGCCGGGAGCTGGAGCAGCCGGAGCAGCCGGAGCAGCGGAGGCTTGAGACAGTGCTGTGACGCGGCCCGCAGATGTCCCACAGAGCCCACCCAGCCTGGTCATCTTTGTTGTGGGAAAGTAGGCTGGCCTGGGCAGCTCAGAGGAGAGAATTATAGGCCAGCAGACTGAGGGACTATGCCAGGTCCCTCTCCCTGGCTTGTCAGGGGTTCTCTGTGCACAGCTGTGTCTCCCCATGGCTCCGTTCCTGTGGGCCCCACCTTCCCTTTCATGGGATCAACTCTGTAGGTCCTGAGAGTCAGGACCCCAACTTGTGCAGTGGCCCAGGGGGTCCTGCACATATCCTGGGGCCATCTGAGGGGAGTATCCACAGGACTGGGCTCTGCCCAAGCCAACAGCTAAGACTCTGGGGACACAGAGGGGGAGGCGTTACCGTGGGAGCCCGTGGCCTAGGCTGCTTGGTGGCTTCAGCTTCCCCAAGGGCATGGCAGAGCGTGGCATGGCCCTGGTGGGCATTGCTGACATCCATCCTTCACAGCTTGGCGGGGACATGGTGCCCTCTAGTGGGGAAAGGCAGGACTCATTCTGGTGTGGGTTCACACCAGCTCAGACCAGACAGATGTATCCACCTGGATATTTTTTTTTTTTTAAGATTTGTTTTATTGTTATTGGAAAGTCAGATATGCAGAGAGGAGGAGAGACAGAGAGGAAGATCTTCCATCTGATGATTCACTCCCCAAGTAAGCGCAATGGCCGATGCGCGCCGATCCGAAGCCAGGAGCCAGGAACTTCTTCCAGGTCTCCCACACGGGTGCAGGGTCCCAATGCTCTGGGCCGTCCTCGACTGCTTTCCCAGGCCACAAGCAGGGAGCTGGATGGGAAGTGGGACCGCTGAGATTAGAACTGGTGCCCGTATGGGAACCCGGCACATTCAAGGCAAGAACTTTAGCCACTAGGCCACACCGCCGGGCCCCACCTTGGTATTCTTGCCAGCTTGCACCTGACGAGGATGGCCCTCTCCAGGTCAGAACGGGATGTGGCAGTTTCACATGGCTGAGCCCCAGGGCAGCACTGTGTAGATTTCCTCTTGCATTTGACGAGCTCTGCTTAAGCACCCGGGGGACTTGCAAGAATGTTTTAAAGCTTATTTTTATCAAGTCTCATCCATGTGTTTTGATTTACTTGAGAAAGTGGGGAGGAGCGAAAGGCAGAGGGCATGTGCTGCCTTCTGGGGCCTCACTGCCCAGATGCCCTGACAGCAGAGCAGAGCCAGGCTTGAAGGCCTCACTCCCCAGATGCCCTAACAGCAGAGCAGAGCCAGGCTTGAAGGCCTCACTGCCCAGATGCCCTGACAGCAGAGCAGAGCCAGGCTTGAAGGCCTCACTCCCCAGATGCCCTGACAGCAGAGCAGAGCCAGGCTTGAAGGCCTCACTGCCCAGATGCCCTGACAGCAGAGCAGAGCCAGGCTTGAAGGCCTCACTCCCCAGATGCCCTAACAGCAGAGCAGAGCCAGGCTTGAAGGCCTCACTGCCCAGATGCCCTGACAGCAGAGCAGAGCCAGGCTTGAAGGCCTCACTGCCCAGATGCCCTGACAGCAGAGCAGAGCCAGGCTTGAAGGCCTCACTGCCCAGATGCCCTAACAGCAGAGCAGAGCCAGGCTTGAAGGCCTCACTCCCCAGATGCCCTAACAGCAGAGCAGAGCCAGGCTTGAAGGCCTCACTGCCCAGATGCCCTAACAGCAGAGCAGAGCCAGGCTTGAAGGCCTCACTCCCCAGATGCCCTGACAGCAGAGCAGAGCCAGGCTTGAAGGCCTCACTCCCCAGATGCCCTGACAGCAGAGCAGAGCCAGGCTTGAAGGCCTCACTCCCCAGATGCCCTGACAGCAGAGCAGAGCCAGGCTTGAAGGCCTCACTGCCCAGATGCCCTGACAGCAGAGCAGAGCCAGGCTTGAAGGCCTCACTCCCCAGATGCCCTAACAGCAGAGCAGAGCCAGGCTTGAAGGCCTCACTGCCCAGATGCCCTGACAGCAGAGCAGAGCCAGGCTTGAAGGCCTCACTGCCCAGATGCCCTGACAGCAGAGCAGAGCCAGGCTTGAAGGCCTCACTCCCCAGATGCCCTGACAGCAGAGCAGAGCCAGGCTTGAAGGCCTCACTGCCCAGATGCCCTGACAGCAGAGCAGAGCCAGGCTTGAAGGCCTCACTCCCCAGATGCCCTGACAGCAGAGCAGAGCCAGGCTTGAAGGCCTCACTGCCCAGATGCCCTAACAGCAGAGCAGAGCCAGGCTTGAAGGCCTCACTCCCCAGATGCCCTAACAGCAGAGCAGAGCCAGGCTTGAAGGCCTCACTCCCCAGATGCCCTAACAGCAGAGCAGAGCCAGGCTTGAAGGCCTCACTGCCCAGATGCCCTGACAGCAGAGCAGAGCCAGGCTTGAAGGCCTCACTCCCCAGATGCCCTGACAGCAGAGCAGAGCCAGGCTTGAAGGCCTCACTCCCCAGATGCCCTGACAGCAGAGCAGAGCCAGGCTTGAAGGCCTCACTGCCCAGATGCCCTGACAGCAGAGCAGAGCCAGGCTTGAAGGCCTCACTCCCCAGATGCCCTAACAGCAGAGCAGAGCCAGGCTTGAAGGCCTCACTCCCCAGATGCCCTAACAGCAGAGCAGAGCCAGGCTTGAAGGCCTCACTCCCCAGATGCCCTAACAGCAGAGCAGAGCCAGGCTTGAAGGCCTCACTCCCCAGATGCCCTGACAGCAGAGCAGAGCCAGGCTTGAAGGCCTCACTGCCCAGATGCCCTGACAGCAGAGCAGAGCCAGGCTTGAAGGCCTCACTCCCCAGATGCCCTAACAGCAGAGCAGAGCCAGGCTTGAAGGCCTCACTGCCCAGATGCCCTGACAGCAGAGCAGAGCCAGGCTTGAAGGCCTCACTCCCCAGATGCCCTAACAGCAGAGCAGAGCCAGGCTTGAAGGCCTCACTCCCCAGATGCCCTAACAGCAGAGCAGAGCCAGGCTTGAAGGCCTCACTCCCCAGATGCCCTGACAGCAGAGCAGAGCCAGGCTTGAAGGCCTCACTCCCCAGATGCCCTAACAGCAGAGCAGAGCCAGGCTTGAAGGCCTCACTCCCCAGATGCCCTAACAGCAGAGCAGAGCCAGGCTTGAAGGCCTCACTCCCCAGATGCCCTGACAGCAGAGCAGAGCCAGGCTTGAAGGCCTCACTGCCCAGATGCCCTAACAGCAGAGCAGAGCCAGGCTTGAAGGCCTCACTCCCCAGATGCCCTAACAGCAGAGCAGAGCCAGGCTTGAAGGCCTCACTCCCCAGATGCCCTGACAGCAGAGCAGAGCCAGGCTTGAAGGCCTCACTGCCCAGATGCCCTAACAGCAGAGCAGAGCCAGGCTTGAAGGCCTCACTCCCCAGATGCCCTAACAGCAGAGCAGAGCCAGGCTTGAAGGCCTCACTCCCCAGATGCCCTAACAGCAGAGCAGAGCCAGGCTTGAAGGCCTCACTCCCCAGATGCCCTGACAGCAGAGCAGAGCCAGGCTTGAAGGCCTCACTCCCCAGATGCCCTGACAGCAGAGCAGAGCCAGGCTTGAAGGCCTCACTGCCCAGATGCCCTAACAGCAGAGCAGAGCCAGGCTTGAAGGCCTCACTCCCCAGATGCCCTAACAGCAGAGCAGAGCCAGGCTTGAAGGCCTCACTCCCCAGATGCCCTGACAGCAGAGCAGAGCCAGGCTTGAAGGCCTCACTGCCCAGATGCCCTAACAGCAGAGCAGAGCCAGGCTTGAAGGCCTCACTCCCCAGATGCCCTAACAGCAGAGCAGAGCCAGGCTTGAAGGCCTCACTCCCCAGATGCCCTAACAGCAGAGCAGAGCCAGGCTTGAAGGCCTCACTGCCCAGATGCCCTGACAGCAGAGCAGAGCCAGGCTTGAAGGCCTCACTCCCCAGATGCCCTGACAGCAGAGCAGAGCCAGGCTTGAAGGCCTCACTCCCCAGATGCCCTGACAGCAGAGCAGAGCCAGGCTTGAAGGCCTCACTCCCCAGATGCCCTGACAGCAGAGCAGAGCCAGGCTTGAAGGCCTCACTCCCCAGATGCCCTAACAGCAGAGCAGAGCCAGGCTTGAAGGCCTCACTCCCCAGATGCCCTAACAGCAGAGCAGAGCCAGGCTTGAAGGCCTCACTCCCCAGATGCCCTAACAGCAGAGCAGAGCCAGGCTTGAAGGCCTCACTCCCCAGATGCCCTAACAGCAGAGCAGAGCCAGGCTTGAAGGCCTCACTCCCCAGATGCCCTAACAGCAGAGCAGAGCCAGGCTTGAAGGCCTCACTCCCCAGATGCCCTAACAGCAGAGCAGAGCCAGGCTTGAAGGCCTCACTCCCCAGATGCCCTAACAGCAGAGCAGAGCCAGGCTTGAAGGCCTCACTCCCCAGATGCCCTGACAGCAGAGCAGAGCCAGGCTTGAAGGCCTCACTCCCCAGATGCCCTGACAGCAGAGCAGAGCCAGGCTTGAAGGCCTCACTCCCCAGATGCCCTAACAGCAGAGCAGAGCCAGGCTTGAAGGCCTCACTCCCCAGATGCCCTAACAGCAGAGCAGAGCCAGGCTTGAAGGCCTCACTCCCCAGATGCCCTAACAGCAGAGCAGAGCCAGGCTTGAAGGCCTCACTCCCCAGATGCCCTAACAGCAGAGCAGAGCCAGGCTTGAAGGCCTCACTCCCCAGATGCCCTAACAGCAGAGCAGAGCCAGGCTTGAAGGCCTCACTCCCCAGATGCCCTAACAGCAGAGCAGAGCCAGGCTTGAAGGCAAGCAGGAGGGGCCTGGAGCTCCGCCAGGGTCTCCGTGTGGCCGGGAGTGCTGCCTGCTGCCTCGGGTAATCCTGAGTGGAGTGTATGGGCCTAGAACCCAGGCATTCTCATGTGGGATGCAGTTGCCTAACCCCCCACGGCTGATGTGCTGGCCCCAAGAGCGGTCATATTCTAGATCTTAAAGACGTCGTCAATTTGCAGACGCGTAGTATCACTCATTTTGATTAGGTGGAGACAAGCTGCCCTCTGCTGGGTTGAGGTTCTCGGCTGGAGGGGAACGAACGGCACACCTCCCCCTTCACGCAAACCCCACTGGTGGGCCCCTTCCCCACACACCCGTCACAGCCTGTGCTTTTGTCTCTTATCCAAAAAGAGTTTCTGGAAAGAAGCCGATGCCAATGGCGGGTATCGCTTAGGTTAATGAGAACTCTCGGATGCAAGAGAGAGCTTCCCTGCTGCTGCTAGGGTCGGCAGTGAAAGCAGTCGGTGTTGTTGGCCTTCAGAAATGGTGAGCTGCATGCAGTTCAGACCAGTGAGCAGCTGAATGTGTGTGACGAGCCACTGGACAGAGGAGAGTGGCGTGGGATGTGGTTTGTGTCGACTGCTACTGGTTTTGTATTCAGGACGCCCAGGTGTGTTACGTGCTTTGGAACATAAATGTGCATTCACGTTTCTGGAACCATCTGCCAGAATCTATGCCCACAGTGGCCTCCGTCCCACCCCCAGGAGGGGTTGTCATGTTGGCAAAGTGGTGTGATTTTTTCACAGCCTTCAGTGGGGTCCGTGTTTGTCCTGCACGCCTTCTAATGCGAAGCGCTGCACGCTCTCGCTGTGGGAAGCGCAGTCCTGATAAAGCCTCTCGAGCCAGTCTCCCAGCGGAAGCTCTTTGACCTTCAGCACACTGGGGTCTTATGCTCCAGCAGACAGCGGGGGCAGCCGAGTGTTCTCACACCAGGCCTGTGTTTCCCTGTGTCATATGGGGTCGGCTGTGGTACCTGTGAGTCCTGCCTGCCCCCTAAGCGGCCTCACTGCCCGCCACCCCCTCCAACCCCTTTTGTTTGCCTGGACTCACCTGTCTCTTCCATGTGCAGGTGCGGAAGTGGGCCGGGCTGTGCGGCCCTCCCTGGAGAGCCTGCTGGTGGCCAGCAGCCACATGCTGAAGGAGGTGCTGGACAGCCCCTTTGTGGACCCGCTCAAGACCCTGCGGCTCCCACGGGAGCTGAAACCCCACAAGAAGTACAGCTGGATGCAGAAGAAGGAGGAACGGGTGAGCTGGCCCGTGGGCCGTGGGCGATAGCCACCTGGCTGGCTTGTAGTTGGAAAGGCCTGATCTGTGCCCCACTTGGTCCAGCCACCTGCTGGGCGGTCCCAGACTAGTGGGCTCCCATCTGTGGGCCTCAGTCTGTCCATCTGATGGCACACCAGGTGTGTTGTGTGGGTAGCAGCTGGACAGATGGGAGGACAGTGTGGGAGCCAAGTCTGCCTCTGCCTCCTGCTGCCCACGAGGCCTCAGGCAAGCGGCTTCTGCCCTCTGAGCCTCCACAGCTACACGGCACAGGGGTGCTTGGCGACGGAGCCTCTGTTTCCCACATGGCCCTGCACTCTGCTCCTGTCGTCGAGAGCTGGGGCCACATGGCCGAGCAGCACCAGGAAGGGGTGGCCATGGATGGGAGCCAGGGTCTTGTAACCCCAAAGCCCTGTCACTGGTCCAAGGAGTCCAATGGCTAGACAAAGCCCTCACCTTTATCTGCACCCCCCAGATGTACGCCATGAAGTCCTCGCTGGAAGACATGGGTGCCCTGGAGCTGGACTTCCGGATGCGGCTGGCTGAGGTCCAGCGGCAGTACAAGGAGAAGCAGCGTGAGCTGGTGAAGCTGCAGCGTCGCAGGGACTGCGAGTGAGTGCCCCTCCCGGAGCCCCCAGGCAGCAGGCAGTGCAGGTGTCAGAGGTGTGCGCGTCCTCGCTCCGCTCCCCCGCTGCCCCCCAGGTTCACAGCCCAGCCTGTGATTCTTTTTAAGGGACAGGCACGAGGAACCCCATAGAAGCTTGGCACGCAGAGGCCCTGGCAGGCCGCGGAAACGGAGCCACACCCCGGGCGCCCTGTCGCCCCCCCGCAAGCGAGGGAAGAGCCGCACCAGTGGCGGAAAGTAAGGCTGCCCCTCGGTGGGGAGGAGCACGGGGCCCAGCGGTGCCTGCACCCGCGCCGGGGACCTCCAGGCCCTCGGTAGCTGGATTGGTAGCTGCTGGGGCCAGCAGAAGCAGCGAGGCAGCTCCTGGAGCTGGGACCCCTACCCCAGCGAGGCTTACTGTGGCGTGCTTTGAGCATTTGCTGGCTTCCAGCCACCCACACCTGCTTCCGCTGCACTAGGGACCAACTCCTGCTCTTGTCCACACACCTCGTCCCTTGGGGGGACCTGCTGGGCCCCACCTGGAGGGGTTCCCTCAGGCTGCTGCTTGGTTCTCCCCATCAGATGTGTCCTCCTTTTCTCTTGGCTTTATCCAGTGCCTGGGCCGACCCCAGGGCTACTCCCCGCGAGGCACTGTGTCCGCCTCATCCCTGGGGAAGGGCCCTCTGTGGGCCTCTGGGCTCAGTGCTGGGAGGAGAGCTCTTTCTCCAGGCCTGGGCACACGGAGGGCAGAGCATGGAGCAGCAGCCGGGAGACCCATCACAGCACAGGCTGGAGCTCTCCCAGCCTGGAGCGCCAGGGCGGGGCAGACCCTAGGCAGCCTGGTCTTCACGGAAGGCACCTTGGGGGTTTCAGAGGGCTCAGGTGAGGGGGGTGTGATGGCCCCACGGGCCCCCACAGCTCACACTGAGCCTCCTTGGTGTGTTTCTGACCAGTCCTGCAAGGCGGGGGTGCTCCTGGCGCAGAAGCCAGCGCAAGGCTGAACCGCCAGCAGCAGCCTAGGCCTCGGCCTAGTGGTCCGAAGCACAGGCTGTGTAGGGAGCCAACCGGCCTGCTTTCCCAGCCTGGCTCCGTCCCTTCCTGGGCCTTCAGGCCAGGTGCTGGCTTTCCAGAGCCTGGCGGGTCTGTGGCTAGAGTACAAGCATGCCAGGTGCACAGCCTGCAGCGGGGCTGGACTGCTGCAGCTTGGGAAGGGCCGGCTGGAAGCAGGTGAGAGGAGCCTGTGTCTGGGGCGGCTGGCCCTCTGCTGCTGGAAGCAGGTGAGAGGAGCCTGTGTCTGGGGCAGCTGGCCCTCTGCTGCTGGCTCTCAGAGGCCACGCAAGTTGGTGGACAGCACTGCCTTCCTGTCAGCACTTGAGCTTAACTGTCCCTCCCTTCCCGGTGGCTTGATTTGGCGTTTCTGATCCTTGAGTTTGGCAGAGTTTTGGTAAAGAGGTGTTTCCCTGGTAACAGGAGTGGGTATACGTGTTTATATGTGTGAGAGAGGAAGTGGTGTGTGTGTGCGTGTGAACGCAAGAAAGAGGCCAGCTGAGGATGCTAACTTAACTTTTTTTTCCCCTTTCTCATTGAACTGGCATTCTCCTCCTTCACAACTCTCCCAGGATCCCAGCACCGTAGTTGTAGGAAAGCTGTTTTTGCAGAGGTGGTGCTCTGGCCTCATAGTGTGTTTCAGCCTCCGGGACCGCAAGGGTAGAGCCCCAAGCCATGAGTGCTGGCTGGCCCAGGGTACTGACCAGTGATGTCTTTGGATTTCAGGCTAAGCAGCAAGTCCCTGCTGACATCTGATGGCTATGAGCTGGGAACAGGGATAAGAAAGCGACCCAAGGGGCCCGAAGAGGAACACGATGCACTCGTCACAGTGGGGAAAGCCAGGGGCAGGAGCCAAGCTTTGGATGAGCAGGAAGCCTCGGCCGACTTCATCAGTCAGGTGAGTAACCCTGTGGTGGACTGCCCAGCTGGGGTGCGGGTGTCAGCCCCATGTGCTGTTCGGAAAGCAGAGGCGTGCTTGCCTTAGTGCCCGAACGACTGCTTCCCACTCTCCTTGGGTCCGGGGGAGCTCTGAGACTTGTGAAGTTGCACAGCCACCACCCTTGGCGTCTTGCAGGCTGTTTGCAGCAGCCACACGAGGAAGCAAGTGCTTGACTGCTGTGGTTGTCCACTGTGCCGCCGGTTGGCTCCGAGAAACCAGGGTGCTCCACAGTGGCGGCCCTGTGAGTTCTCCAGGGTGAACCGGCCCCTCGGTTGGTCTCGTCTCTGTAGAACATCGTCATCACTAAAGGCCCTGCCATTTAAGCAGTGTTGGACCCTTCACCTCGCTAGCCCCAGCCCCATGAGGCACAGGGGCCTGGGCTGCTGGTCAGGACGCGGGCCCAGCTTACACATTAGGGTCCTTCTGCCTTTTGTGAGGGATGCTTTTATGGTTGTGAAAATGACACTCTCTGGCTTTCCTCCCCAACTATGAAGTGCTTCTTGGTCAGAAAAAGCACAGATGAGATGCTGAAATGCAAGGCGATGGTTGCTTTGAAACTGCACATTTTGCTTCAGCAAGTGACTACAGTTAACGGGAATTTAATCTGTGAAATCTGTGCTTTCTGCTTCAGGCAGCCAAGACACACTCCCGGCAGGCGTTTTCTCAGCCGCTCTGGGCCCTGTGCTCGGCTGGGCTGGGTTCATCGGCTGCTGGGGGCTGAGATAAGCAGGTTGCTGGGTTTGCCATCTTGCTTCCTGCCCCTGCTCCTCCCTCAGCACAGTTCCCTTCAGCCCTCTGAGTTCTGCTTGCTGAAGGTGCTGCCAGATTGGACTGCTGTGAGAATGCTGGCACCCACAGTAACTGTCGCCACAGCAGCAGATGTCTGATGCCTTGGGCCAGGCGTTTCCAGGAGTGGCCTCTGTCTTCACACGACCCAATGAGGCCAGCCCAGAGGGCCCTGCTGTGCAGAGCTTGTGGCCTGGGTCCAGGAAGGCAGTAGATGACTTGAGAGCTCCTGTGTTGCTTTGCCCAGCATCTTAACCTGCGACCCAACTTCCCTCCCCAGCTGAAGATTAAGAAGAAGAAGATGGCCAGCGACCAGGAGCAGCTGGCAAGCAAGCTGGACAAGGCACTGTCCCTCACCAAGCAGGACAAGCTCAAGTCACCCTTCAAGCTTTCTGACAGTTCTGGGGGGAAGTCCAGGAATACCGGGGGCTGTGGCAGATACTTGACTCCTTACGACAGCCTGCTGGGCAAGGACAGGAAGGCGCTGGCCAAAGGCCTCGGCCTGTCTCTGAAATCTACCAGAGAAGGTAAACACAAAAGGGCTGCCAAAGCCAGGAAGATGGAGCTGGGGTTCAAGGCCAGAGGCCAGACCAAGTTGGCTCATTCCCCATTCACCTCGGAAGTGAGCAGCTACTCCTACAGTAAGTAGCGGCCCAGCGCTGTGCAGCCTCTAACCTGTGCCACCCTCCCCTTCCCTCCTGCCCCTTCCTCCTCCGTCCTGGCATGCTCTAAGGTCTCTTGGCCACAAGTGTAGGGGAAACTGGCGTCTTGGGGTGGATGTGCGTGTGCTGGATGGGCGCCTTGGACTGGTTGGTTACCAGTTCTGGGTGGGTGGGGGTGAGGGGGTGTTGGGTGTGGGCCAGCTGGCTGGTGCCCGCTCCCTACTTCCTACGGGAAGCCATCAATATGGAGGCTTTACGTGTCTTGGGGTTTGTGACTGCGGGCCCTAGAGAGATCGGAGTGCAACTGCTTTTGGGCTTCCTAGGGGTGACCATGTTTGCTTCACTTGGGAAGGCTGAGTGGGAAGAGCATGGGTGGCGTGTGCAGTGTGTGGGGCCGGGCCTAGACGGAGTCTCCCGGGCGTTGTTACACCAGACTTGCTGAGGCCGGGCAGGTCGTGCAAGTGTGGGATTCGGATGGACACAGTTCAGCCGGGGTCAGACCTGGTTCGGTCAAACTCGCCTGGAACTTTCTTCTGATGGCTGTGTCCCACATTGGTCTTGTCCGGTGGGGTCGTTCTGGAGATGGCATGGGATTGTGGAATTGCACAGCCAGTGGACCTGAGAAGAGACAGTTTCACAAAGCTCGTGGGTGGTGTACGTGTGGGACTTTGGTGCAGAACTGTTTCCATACCCCCGTGTTTTTTCAAAGTGCGCCATCTTGCATAGGCTTTGTGAAGATCCCCAGTGCGCATGAATTTTGAGTGCTGGGAAATCATCAAATTCCATTTCTTCACAAACTGTTCAGAGAGCCTTGTGTCCTGTGGAGACTGCCATGTCCCAGATCCTGGGCTGTTCCCCGGGCAGGGCCGCTGCCTGGAGGCCACGAGTGCTCACTTGGTGTCTGTGCGCCGAGTGCCACGCACCCCACTGGGCAGGTGCTCAGCGTGTAGCTGCTGGAGGAAGGCTGGAGGGGCTTGTCAGGCATGCTTCCTGCCTCTTAGCCACGCTTGTCCTGGGCCCTGGCAGGGGTGGAGGCCTTGGCCACGGCCAGGGCCACTGCATGGTTCTATCTGGTTTGATGGACCCTGGATAGTTTCTTGTGGGAGGAGGTGAGGAGTTTGAATGTCACATTAAGTGCAAAACATGGGCCTGTTTAACATTTATAATGAAGTTTTTTTTTTAAGATTTATTTATTTATTTGAAAGGAAGATGGGGGGGGGGGGCGCGGAGAGAGATCCATCCACTGTTCAGTTCCCAGAAGTCTGAACAGCTCATGGCTGGACCAGACCAAATTCAAAGACCAGGAATTTCATCTGGGTCTCCCATGTGGGTGCAGGTGCCCAAGCCCTTGGGCCATCCTGTGCTACTTTCCCAGGAGCATTAGCAGGGAGCTGAATTAGAAGTGAAACATCCAGGGTTTAAATTGATACCTAGATTGGATGTGGGTATTGTAGGCACAGCTTTCCCTGCCACACCACAGCCAAGCCTAAAGTGCATTTTTTTTTTTTTAAGAAAGAAAATATAAGTGTTTGTGGGCTTGGTGTGAAAAGCACTGCCTTCCTCTCAGGGCTGTGCAGCCGTGAGTGCTGTGGGTCAAGAGGTGAAACATGGCCGCTGAGCAGGATTTGGCTGCTGTTCGCTCTCTAGGCTGTGTGTCTTCTCTTGGCCCTGGGCTCATGGGTCTGCAGGGCTGGTGTGCTGGGCCATAGGGCAGGCCATTTGCTTATGTCCCTTGTGGAAGGAGATGGTCTTAACTCGGGGCCTGGGATGCAGATGGGTGTGACCACGCGGTACTGGCTGGACCCTGGCCAGGGGTGGACACGGCAGAGAGGGGCACAGTCAGGGCCTTGTTGCCCTCTCTGCTGATTTTGCAGTCAAGAAGAGGGGCAAGGGCACTGCTGCGCCTTGGCATTCCCAGTGGGCATGGTCTGTGAGTGTGGACACACTTCCCCTCCGCCTCACCTGTAGCTGCATGTGGATGGGGTCAAGTTTGAAGTTGGGTGAGCTTGGTGCCTGAGGCTTTTGGAGTGCGTGTGCTCCTGTGTGAGAAGAAATGCTCAGATTGGTAGTCTGCGTGGTGAGGCCTGGTCTGTATCTTCCTGGGGAGAGAAACTGGGAGTCAGCGGGCCCCTCTCCCACAGGCCGGTGGCTGCGAGGTGCCGCTGTGAAGACAGCGTGTCCCGTGGGGCTTTCGCTGCGTGGCCTTGGTGTGGCTCACAGAGGGCCAGCCCTTTCCCAGCAGGGACCCGGCTGGCTAGGCAGGAGGCAGAAGACAGTACAGTGCCTTGTTTCGGTCTGGGCTGTAGGAGGTGGGTTTTCGCAGGAAGCCAGCTTGTTTGGCACCACCGCCTGGCCTCTGCGGCCTTGGCTGTGACCCCAGGACACACCTGTTGGAGCACAGGAGAGGAGAGTGGCTCACAGCCTGGCAGGGCTGCTGAATGGTGAGACTTGATCTCGGCCTATCCCAGACTGGGCCTTCCTGGAGCTGGAAGCAGCCACCCTCCCCCGCCCTCCTGGTGTAGCTTCATTTGAACTTGGACCTGGCACTGCCAGAGCTGCAGCTGTGTTCGTGAATGTTTCTGCCATTCGGAGTGGATTTTACCAGATCAAAGGATCACAGCCTTGGGCTGTGGTGTCTTCCTCCTGTCTTGCTAGATGGCCTGTTAGAACAGATGGAGCTGGCATCTGTTCGGGTTGGATTCGAAGGGGCCTGTGCTGTGCCCATTGGCCAGGAAGGATTAGAGGCCCCTCTCAGTGCTGTGTGCGTAGGGCAGGGCCACCTGGCTGTGACATCACTCGTCGGCTTTGCCCGTGGCTGCCTTCATCCTTGGGATCTGCTTGTGTGGGAGTGGGGGAGAGCTGTGCGTGCTCGGCTCTCGGGAGCCCTTCCGCTGCTGGGTCCCGTCCCTCCCGATCCCGCGGACTGGCAAGGGGCCGTTGGGCGGTGATGCTGTGACCAGGAGACAGTCTCTGCCTGTTCCCCCGAGGCCTGCAAAGGCTGACATGGCTGTGATGGGTGAGGCCTCCTGGGGAAGAAGCGAGAGGCCAGGCCGGGGTGGCGTGTGCCAGTGCGGTGGCATGGCAGTGCTTCCCATGGCCAGCGGGCATCTCCCCGTGTGTGCTGCGGAGCACTCGGGACGGTGCGGCCCCAGCCCCGACCCAGGCTGGTGACTTACCTGTAAACACTACCTCACTGCAGATACGGACTCCGAGGAAGACGAGGGGTTCCTGAAGGACGAGTGGGCCGCCCAGGCCCCCTCCAGCTCCAAGTTAGCATCTTCCCTCCTGTGTGGCATGGTGACAAAGAACAGCAAATCAGCCACAGGCCCCAAGCTCACCAAGAGGGGCCTGGCGGGCCCCAGGACTCTGAACCCCAAGCCGGCCGGCGGCAGGAAGCAGCCGTTCTGTCTGCTGCTCCGAGAGGCCGAGGCCCGGTCTGCCTTCAGTGACTCCTCGGAGGACTCGCTTGACCAAGGTTACTAGCTCCAAACACAAAATACCTTCCCTGCTTTAGAGCGAGCGAACGAGCAAGTGTGAGTGAGTGAGAGCGAGCGAGCATGCGCGGAGAGATGGCGGGCGCCGCGGCCGTCCGCTCGGATGGCCCGGGAAGGCAGCCGTCGGGTTCTTGGCAGCGTAGCCTGCCTTACTGCCTATTTTCCCTTTTGTTTTTATTTGTACTGTATCATTGTGACGATGTCGCTGAGCGGCTCTTTTGGAGCTCGTATGTGGGCTGGGTCTGGGCTTGGCCTTCCTCCTCTCTCCTTCCTCTCCGCCCTCCGCCTCCTCCCCAGCCCGCCTCCTCCCCAGCCCGCCTCCTCCTCCCCTGCTCTGCCCACCCAGACCACAGACTCGGGCCCGACGAGGCTTCCCGAGGAACATTTTGTAAATGGAATTCTGTCGTGTGGGCGTGTGACTTGATGTTTGTACCACGATTTTGGTAATACCGAGCTTTATTAAACATAACGAGTTCATTTTTAACTAAACCCGTGTGCCTTGTCTCTTGCTGTGTCCTTACTAGATGTTAGGTGATGCTCCCCTTCGTGAGTCCCCCTCCCCTCCTCCCCTTCCCCTCCTCACCACCCTACAAGGAGTAGCAAGGGGGTAATCCAGCTGCTTTTCTCTATCATTCAAATATCCCTGCTAGCTGTTGGCATTCATTTCACTTTTCAGGTTTAAAGTCAGCTGCTGTCACCCCAGCATCATCTTTTTTTTAAGTTGCTGTGTGTCTTTTATTTTCTGAAAGCTCAATTTTTCACTTGTGGTTGGAAGATGTCAGTGGGTGAATCCCTGTCTTATCACGCAGACCTCTGGGAGGGCCTGAAGGCAGGTCAGGGCCCAGCCCATTGGATAGCCCAGCGGAAACTGGTGGCTTCATTGCCACGCCGGGCCGGAGCCCTGTGCTCAGGAAGGGGCCACCCTGGGTGGCCTCGCTCCTGGGGAGGGTCCAACCCCCAGTCCCGGCATGCTCCGGCTCTGGCTCTCCCGATGTCAGAGCCGTTGTGGCTGGGCTGGGAAGGGCTCAGCTCTCCAGGCCCTCCGGTCCGAAGCGGCGGCCCAAGGAGAAGCTAGTGAACTCTTGGAAAGGTTTCCTGGTCCTGGCTTTAGGGTTTGCCTCTTGGCCACTTCCCCCACCGTTAGCCTGGGACCAGACACCGCCCACCTTTGCCAGCCTTGCTCTCCAGCTGCCATGTCCCCTCCTGATTGACAGAGCTGGATCGTGGGTGACTAGAAGGCTCCACAGGGAGGCCAGTGCCCTTTGCAAAGCTCACTTTTCCCTGGGCTAGCATGGCGTTCTGAGCAAGAAGAGGCCTCTAACCCACCCACCAACCTTGTTCTTGAGGCCTCCCCAGCCTAGGCCCTCCATGCTTGAGTCTGTTTGGTTCACTATCCCCCCACCCGTTTCCCCTCACCTGGGCTGAGCCAGGGCCCCCCAGTCTCCTTGACCCCCTAAAGCCAGGGTTCCAGCTTCCATGTGTTTGTGCTTCCCCGTCCCAGCTCAGAGAGGCGGGCAGCCCTCAGACCCTCTCAGGGTGGGGGCTGGCGGCCCTGAGAGCGGGCTCAGGGCTGGATTACAGCCGCGTCAGGGGCAGAGCCCCCGTGGGGAGGGGCCGGGCTCAGCTGCTCCGCCTGCCCCCCGCCCCCCCGTGTGTGAGCAGGCCGTTGATGAGGTATCCAAAGGGATATTTGGGTAATAGGGCCTTCTGACCCTGATACTAAAACACTGAATTGGCTTGGCTTTTCCAGTGTGTCTGCTTTCTCCTCCCAGCAGCTTGACCATACCTTCACCCCTGACCCCTCCCCATGACGCTTTGAATGTCTGTTTCGGTCTCTTGCATTCGCTCTCACGCTGCACACTGGACGCAAAGCGAAGGCTGGGAGTAGGGCAGACGGCGCAGCGGGTCACTGAGCTTGGGGGCGAGCCGGGCTCGTTGCTCCGTAGGTAGGCAAAACCCTGTTTCTCTCTGTGCTCTCTGCATCTCCCCCCCTCAGGGTTCGCCCCCATCGGGTCTGGCAGCAGCAGATCGCTCCGCATTTACCGGGCCTTGGGAAAACCAAACCACGTTGTAACCGCCAACCCTTTGAAAATGAGCCAAGATTTAAAAACTACGTATATATATATATATATTTTTCCACAATGCAAATTTTTTTTTGCATCTCCCCCAAGCTGCTTTGTTGGGATTTCCCCCCCGCCTCGCCCTTAGCAAAGCTCTGTTGGCTCGGTCTTCATGGCCCTGTAATCCCGCTGCCCCTGCAGACCCGGGCTTCAAGCAGAGGGGCCACGAGGCAGGCAGCAGGGTGCTGGGTGAGGCACGGGAGAGCCCTGCTGCTCGGTGGGCAAGAAGCATGTGTGTTTTTGAACTTGGGTCTTCCGAGTGCTTCACTCATTACAAGATGTCAAGACCGTCCTGCCGCTGGCTTCCTGCAGTCTCGGGTGGGCACTGCTGACATTCGGAAACCCAGAGCCGGGGCTCCCTCCCTCCAGATGGGAGAGATTTCCGGAGTCCTGGAGTCTTCACACCCAAGCAGCCCCCGGGATAGGTTGACTTAGAAGGGGAAGATCCCGGGGTCCCACATCCAACCCCAGTGAGCCCCTCCTCCCCACCCACCACCTTGCTCAAATTGGCCCATCCCAGGGAGACCTGATAAGGGGACCCAGGTGCTGTGGAAAGTCTGCCTACACTTAGCCTGCTTTGCCGCTGTGGCCCACTGGGGCGGAGACAGCCATGTGACGTCGCAATGTGGATGGTCGCAAGTGTACGCTGCCTGCCTGCCCCTGCTGCCCCTCCCTGCCCCTGCTTGCTTCATCCATCACTCCCGCTAGCCTCCTGCCTGTCACCCCTGTAACAAACCCTGTCTTCCCCTTGACTCCTCCCCCTCCACCCTCATCACCAGCTCCCTCACAGCAGGGGCCCCAGCAGGCTCCCACAGACCCGAGCCTCTAGTTGCACTTGAGTAAGCCATGGCAAGGGCTGTCAGCAGGAGAATGTGCAGTTGGCCGACCATTCTCCCAAGCCAACCCCACAGCGCAGGCTGCTCCCTGGCTGGTCATGAAGGGTGGCCTCCTGCCTCTGGCTGCTGGCGGGCGTGGTCCTCCCACCGTGCCCTCCCAGGCCAACTTCCCGGGGTCCCTTCACTCTCCTGGGCACTTAGGCCACTGGGCACACAGATCTGCTGGGCTCCCTGCCGCTCAGCAGCTTCTTGGCTGTGGTACCTCCCAGGCAGGGGTCAATCAGATTTAGTCTCTGGGAAGGCCAGAAGCCAAGTTTGTTCTTCAACCTAGTCTGTCATTTGAGTGGAGAGCTGGGTGCTTGGTCATCTGCTCACCCCTCTGGCCACCCGGCTGCTCTGCCCTCGTCTCCATGTCTGCCTGACCTAGGGGAGCAGCTTGAGAGAGCACTGCCAGTCTCAGCTCTGGGGGAAGCAGGCTGCTGCCCATCACCAGGGACAGCTGTGCCGTGCGGTCAGTGGACCTGTGCCTCTGTAGCCTCTGTGTCCCTGTTGGAAGGAGACCACGGCGGTAGCCGGCTCACAGCTCCTGTCTGCAACTCACAGGGGGCAGCCCGTTTCCTGTTTGATCCTCTTCAAGCTTGCCAATAGTAGTCAATGTACGTGACATTCTGGGAGACCCTCCCCTTAGCCAGGCCAGAGGACTGGGAGATGACCACGCCGCTGGAGAGAGTAGGGGCTTGGTGCTGAGGGTCTGCCCCAGGCTCCACATAGGAGTGTTGCCCAGAGTTAGTTTTGGGGTCCAGGTCCCATTACTCCCAGAACAGACCAAACTCCACCTTCTCCTGCTGCCAGCCCCCAGGTGCCTTGCCTACAATCCCAGCCTGAGCCCCGCCCCTGCCTCACCCCCTCGCCCTCCTTGCCCCAGCCTCCCTCTGCCTCCTTCTCTCCTTTCCTGACTCCTTTACAGCCTCCATGTTTACGTCGGGGCGTGTGTGTGCGTGCGTGAGACTGTGGAGAATGCTGTCTCCAGTCATTGTTGTGTGTCTGTCCCCCTGCCCACAGCCCAGGTGCATGTTGGGACCCTCTGTACAGAAGCCCACCCTGACGCCCAGAGCTGCTGCCTGCCTCTGGGCTGAGCAGGAGGTCCTGGTCCAGGCCTCTGTTGGTGGGGCCTTGGGTTATGGGCGGGACTGTGGGGTGGGCCTTTCCCCAGTGGCTCCTGGTGATGTCTGAGGGTCAGGCTAGAGTCGAGTGGCCGCTCTGGCCGGGGTGGCGGTGGGGACAGCACACACTGAGGCCAGGGATCTGACTTGTCCCTGTTTTCTGCATGCTAGATGAAAGCTCCGAGGAGGAGGAGGAGGACGAGGAGGAGGAGGAGGAGGAGGAGGCTGAGGCCGCTGGTGGCTATCGGCTGGGCGCCCGGGAGCGGGCCCTGTCACCAGGCCTGGAGGAGAGTGGCTTGGGCCTGCTAGCACGCTTTGCGGCCAGCGCCCTCCCCAGCCCCATGGTGGGGCCGTCACTGTCGGTGGTGCAGCTGGAAGCCAAGCAGAAGGCGCGGAAGAAGGAAGAGCGACAGAGCCTGCTGGGTGAGTGTCCACTGACCGACAGACCAGTTACAGAGTTGGGGAATGGGCCTGGCCTGAGCAGCATTGTGGCCAGGATAGTCAGGGTGGCCACTCCAGGCTTACCCCAAGACATTGCACGGGCTGAGACTGAGGGCTGCCCAGGAAGGAGGAGCGGAAAGTGCATCTCTTATGCTAGGCATTGGGCTAGGCAGTGAGTGGGCCTGATGGTGGGGCAGGGTCCTGGGCTGGAGAAGTCCAAGGTTCTGTGAGGCCAGGTTGTCCAGATGGGCAAGCTGAGGCACCAGCACCTGGTGAGTGGCTCTCTGGGAAGGCCTGAGAGGAGAGTGGGCAGTGCAGTGCCGCCCTGCTGGCCACACGGGGCTCCCTGCGCTGTGCCTGGCTTCACGACGCTGCGGGCTCCAAACCAAAGCTGCATGCCCCGCGCAGGCTCCAAGCCCTGGGCCCCTCTTCCTTCTCACCCTTTGCCACCTCTGCGCCCAGCCACCGTCCTGGGCTTCTTTAGGGCAGACTGACCCGCATCCTGAGGTCACACACATAGCTGTCCTCCAGCTTTGCCCTTGCCACCCTGGTGGCCTCAGCCTAGGCATCCACAGCATGCGTCTTGCCGACGTGGCGTGGAGGGGTGAACTCTTCCTGTGGCTGCCTGGCGTGGAGGGTGGACTGTTCCTGTGGCTGTGTGGCGTGGAGGGTGGGCTGTTCCTGTGGCTGCGTGGCGTGGAGGGTGGACTGTTCCTGTGGCTGCGTGGCGTGGAGGGTGGACTGTTCCTGTGGCTGCGTGGCGTGGAGGGTGGACTGTTCCTGTGACTGTGTGGCGTGGAGGGTGGACTCTTCCTGTGGCTGCGTGGCGTGGAGGGTGGACTCTTCCTGTGGCCGCGTGGCGTGGAGGGTGGACTGTTCCTGTGGCCGCGTGGCGTGGAGGGTGGACTGTTCCTGTGGCTGCGTGGCGTGGAGGGTGGACTGTTCCTGTGGCTGCGTGGCGTGGAGGGTGGACTCTTCCTGTGGCTGCACGTCCCTCCCCTCCTCTCTGTTTCTTTTTCAGCGAGGCTGGAAGGGGCCTGTGCTCTCTGGTTCCATTCCTTTTACATGTGATTGCTAACCACTTCCTGGCTCCTCCTAGCTCACCAATCTCCTTGTAGACCATTAAGTCTATAAACCTCTCACTGGACCTTGTCCGACTCGCGTCTCGTACGTTTTGACAGGCTTAGGTGTGCTCATTCCCAATTCAAAATATTTTCCAATTTCTCTGTTGCTTCCGCTTTGAGCCAGTGACAGTTCTGGAAGGATGGTATTGACTTCCAGGTGCTTTGGGGGAAGTTAACTGGCTTTCTTACTGTGATTTGATTTCTCATTTAACTGGTCGTCAGGGAGCATGCTCAGTGGTGTTCATCTTCATTACATTTTTTTCTAAATGGGAAAATGAAAGCCCCAGCAAATAGTGTGTGTGCTTAAAGAAACAGGTGTCACAGGCTCCCTGGGCATAGGGTTGGACCAGTATGTTCGGCTGATGTGCTGTGTTCAGACCTCGGCCTTTGTCCGAGTTTCTCCAGTGCTCAGAGACAGACATTAAAGTCACCGGCTGTGGGGGCCAGCCTTGTGTCATAGCAGGTGTGGCGTCGGCATCCCGTGTGGGTGCTCTGCTTCCCTTCAAGCTCCCTGCTGACTTATCTAGGAAAGCAGCAGCAGATGGCCCACGTAGTCATCAGGGAGACCCAGAAGAAGCTCCTCCTGGCTTTGGCCTGGCTTAGCTTTAGCTGTCGTGCCCGTCTGCGGGTGGAAGATCTTCCTCCCTCTCCCTCTGTGACTCTGACCTGCAAATAAATAAAGAAATCTTCGGGGAAAAGTTCCCAGCTGTGAAGACTCAGGGCAGTCGTTGTCCTTGATGTCAGCTGCCAGTTCCACGGCAGAGTTGGAAGCCGGTCTGAGGGCACAGAGTCCTCAGTGGTCACTGTCCCTTTGGTCATCAGGAGGCTCTGCTCCCCCTTTCTGGGTTAAATGGCCATCCTAACCTTCCCACTCGTGCCGTTTCCACGCTGCATTGTTATTTATCCCTTCAGTTTTGTCTTTATATTTAAAGCAAGGCTCTTGAAGATATCATACTTTGAGTCTGTTTCTTAGTTATTTTGCTTTATTTGGTGAACAGAGCCATGCATCTTCTATCTGCTGGTTCATTCCTGGTTGCATCTTTAAAAAAAACTTTCTGAATTTTCTGTCTTTTCATTAGAATGTTTATTTCTTTTTATTAGAAAGGCACGTTTACAGGAAAAGGAGAAACAGAGAGAAAAGAGAAACATCTGCTGGGTCATACCCCAACTGGCTGTAACAGCTAGAGCTGAGCCGACCTAAAGCCAGGAGCCAGGAGCTTCTTCTGGGTCTCCCACATGGGTCCAGGATCCCAAGGCTGTCCTCGGCTGCTTTCTCAGGCCACAAGCAGGGAGCTGGATGGGAAGTGGATCGGCTAGGATGTGAACTGGTGCCTATATGAGGTCCTGGCACTTGGAGGATTAGCCAATCGAGTTATTGTGTCGGGCCCTGTTCATTGTCTTTTTTTTTTTTTAAATATTTATTCATTTTATTACAAAGTCAGATATACAGAGAGGAGGAGAGACAGAGAGGAAGATCTTCCGTCCGATGATTCACTCCCCAAGTGAGCCACAACGGGCCGGTGTGCGCCGATCCGAAGCCAGGAACCTGGAACCTCTTCCGAGTCTCCCACACGGGTGCAGGGTCCCAAAGCTTTGGGCCGTCCTCGACTGCTTTCCCAGGCCACAAGCAGGGAGCTGGATGGGAAGTGGAGCTGCCAGGATTAGAACTGGTGCCCACATGGGATCCCGGGACGTTCAAGGCAAGGACTTTAGCTGCTAGGCCATGCCGCCAGGCCCTGTTCATTGTCTTTTAATGTGATTCTTGGTTTGGTTGTGTTTAGATCTACTCCTGTCCCGCTTTATTCTCCCCTCCCCCCAAAAAATGCTCTGTGAAAATGTCATATCATAAACTCTAGTCCTTCAAGTCACAATTCTGTGACTTTTATGGAACTCATCCAGTTGTACAACCACCACCACATTCCAGTTTCATGGCCCTTTTTCTCCCAGAAAGCAAGCTCCCACCCACCGACATTCCTCAGTCCCCTAGAGGTGCAGCTGGGACACCCCTTTCCTGCCCATCTCTGGGCAGTGGACGTGAAGTCTCGTGCCAGGAGGTCGCTTGGGTCTGGCTTCTCTCGCTTGGCATGACGGCTCCAGGGTCGCCCATACTCTAATGCGTCTCAGCCATGCTTCGTTTTCGTGGCTGGGAGACGTCCCCAGCTGTAGCCGTGTTAGGGCTCCTGTCCCAGCTACGGCCATGCCAGGTCTCGTGTACCTGCTGCAGCCGGTGGACGTTCAGAGTGGCTTCCGTTTGTAGGCTTCTGTGGGTATCGTTGCTGTGACTTCCTTGTGTGGAGGATTTGGTGAGCGTTAGCGGTTGTAACCTTGCGGATGCACCCAGTGGGGAGACGGCGGGCCCATTTGCTAACCTGTGGCATGTGGGAGCACTGTGTCCCCACATCCTCACCAGTCCTTACTGCGTGTGAGGTGGCATCTCCTTGTGAATCTGACTGGCGTTTCTCTGAGAACTGGCAGTATTGTCTTTTCAGAGGCTTCGTAGCTGTCTGTGTGTCTTCTCTGTAAAAAGAATCCTTTATTTTTAAAACTATGTTTTTGTTTTGGGGGTTTGTTTTTTTGTGTTTGTTTTGAAGATTATTTGAAAGGCAAGAGGAACAGAGAGAACAGAGGAAGGGATCTTCCACCTGCTGATTGGCTCACTGATTCGCTCACCTCTGGCCAAAGCTAGCTCTCCCACACAGGTGGCCAGGACCGAGGCACGTGGGCCATCGGCGGCTGCTTTTCCAGGTGCCTTGGTGGGAGCGGTCAGAAGGGCAGCAGGCTGGACTGGCAGTGGGCAGTGGGGCTGGGGCCCCCGCGGCACCACAGCACCAGCCCGAGTTACTGTTCTTTACACGTTCCGACTACAGCTGTCACATGTCTTCTCCCAGTCAGTGAGTCTGTCTGTTTGGTTGATAGAACTGTTTGAAACCAATGTTTTACTGCCAGTTTAGTCCAGTTCATCTGTTTCTTTCCTGATGTACATGTGACTTGCTCCTGGGTCTGGCATCTGTTTGTATGGGGTGTGATGTCGGCATCTTTAACATGTGGACACTATCCCTGAGTCACGTGGGCAGAGACTCATCCCCCCCCCCCCCCCGCCCCTTGAACGGCCTTGGAACACAGGCGAAAACCAGCTAGACAGGAAGCGTTCACTTGGGAGCTGCGTGTTGCCCCCATGCTGGTGCCCACTGTCCCCTCCCATCGCCTGGAAGTCTCCACATTCCTTCCGTGTCCACACGGGTCTTAGGCTCGGCTTGTCCGCCTCCGGCTGACTGTGAGAGGAGCACCTGAATTGGTGTATGGGTTTAGGAGGTGTCTCCGCGTTAGAAACCTTGGGATCCGAGACCCGTGATCCATGAACTTGGGCTGTCTTTCCATGTCTCTGGGTCCCCTGTAATGTCCTTTATTACATTTGTTTGTATTGTTTTCAGTGATCTTGTGAAGCGGAATGGTTTTCTGTCGGTTTTGGGATATTTGTTGCTGACAGGTAGGAACAGGATTGATTTTTGCTCGTGGCTCTTATGAGCTGCAACCTTGCTGAATTCAATTCTTAGGTTCATTTCTCTGTGGTCAGTTACTTTAGGGTTGTCTGTGTAGGAGGTTATCACAGCTGCTCCCTCCTTTGCAACCCGGGCCTGCTTTCTTTCTCTTGCCTAATTCCCCGGGCCTGACCTCCCCTGGTAGAGCTGAGGAGTGGTGAGAACAGACATTTCTCTCAGGCTCCTAACCCGAGGCAGAACACAGGCTTCGTGGTGAAGTGTGATGTCAGCCGTGCCTCTGGCGTGTCCCCTTGTCAGGCCGAGGGCCTGCCCTTCCGGCTCCATGGTTTGTGGAGTTGATTTTCTGAGTCTGTAGGGGTTTTGTTTTTCGTGCTATTAGTGGAGTGAATGACACTGACTGATCTTCGTTGGTTCTGGTGTTGGGAGCCAGCCTTGCGTTCCTGGCCCGCGCCCCACGTGGCCATGGGTCGTGATCTGGTTGTGTGTTGTTGGATCCCTCGCTCAGCTGTGTGACTGCTCCCTCTTAGCGTGTGGAGATGTCTTGCTCGCCTCCAGCGCCGGTTGCTGGGCGGTCACTCGGGGCAGCCACTACAGTTCTCCTCTGCTGCCCTACGGTCTCCGATGTCTTCTGACCTCCAGTCTGGCTGATCTTCCATCTGCTGGTTCACTCCCCAAGTGGTTACAATGGTCAGAGCTGCGCTGATCCAAAGCCAGGAGCCAGGAGCCTCTTCTGAGTCTCCCACGTGGGTGTAGGACCCAAAGCTGTGCTCTGCTGCTTTCCCAGACCATAAGCAGGGAGCTGGAAGGGAAATGGAGCAGCTGGGACACGAGTTGGCACCCATATGGGAGCATGGCACATGCAAGGCGAGGATTTAGTCACTAGGCTACCGCGCGGGGCCCTTTTGGTCCATTTTTTTACTGGCTCTTTTTTTATTATTTTTAATTTTTTTAAAGATTTATTAATTTTTTATTGGATAGGTGGATATACAAAGATGAGGAGTGACAGAGAGGAAGATCTTCCGTCCACTGGTTCACTCCCCAAGCGGCCGCAATGGCTGCAGCTGAGCCAATCCAAAGCCAGGAGCCAGGAGCTTCCTGCGGGTCTCCCACGCAGGTGCAGGATCCGAAGGCTTTGGCCCGTCCTCAACTGCTTTCCCAGGCCACAAGCAGGGAGCTGGATGGGAAGTGGAGCTGCTGGGATTAGAACCGGCGCCCATATGGGATCCCGGTGTGTTCAAGGCGAGGACTTTAATGATTATGCTATTGCTCCAGGCCCTAATGGCTCTTTTTGGATTGTTTGAATGTATTTAAGAATTCTCTTTCCAGCCTTTTTTTTTTTTAAAAAAAAAAAAAACACAATTGGGAGATAATATACATTAGAAACTTCTCAGTCTTCTTAAGAGTGAATAATGTGGGCCCGGCACAATAGCGTAGTGGTTAAAGTCCTCACCTTGAATGTGCCGGGATCCCATATGGGCGCCGGTTCTAATCCCGGCAGCCCCACATCCCATCCAGCTCCCTGCTTGTGGCCTGGGAAAGCAGTCGAGGACGGCCCAAAGCATTGGACTCTGCACCCGCGTGGGAGACCCGGAAAGAAGTTCCTGGCTCCTGGCTTTCGGATCGGTGCAGCACCAGGCGTTGCGGTCACTTGGGAAGTGAACCATTGGACAGAAGATCTTCCTCTCTGTCTTTCCTCCTTTCTGTATATCTGCCTTTCCAATAAAAATAAATAAATTTTTTTTTTTTAAAAAAAAGAGTGAATAATGTGCTGCCTCACATAAAATGCAGATCTTGGGCTGGCACGGGGGCCTCGCGGCTGAAGTCTTTCATCTTGCATGTGCTGGGATCCCATATGGGCACCAGTTCTAATCCCGGCAGCCCCGCTTCCTATCCAGCTCTCTGCTTGTGGCCTGGGAAAGTAGTAGAGAATGGCCCGAAGCCTTGAGACCCTGCACCCACGTGGGAGACTCAGAAGAGGCTCCTGGCTCCTGGCTTTGGATTGGTTTAGCTTTAGCCGTTGTGGCCAATGGGGAGTGAACCAGTAGCCAGAAAATTTTTCTCTCTGTATCTCTGCTGCTCTATAGATCTGCATTTCCAATAAAAATAAATGTTTTAAAGATGTGGAGCTGTGGACATCTCCATTGGAGTGCCTTTGCTGCAGAAGACTACCTCAGCGCCGGGTGCTGGGCTGCCGCCTGGCCCTCAGCGCCAAGTGTTGGGTGCTGGGCTGCCGCCAGGCCCTCAGTGCCGGGGGCTGGGCTGCCGCCTGGCCCAGCCCTAACCCAGTAACCTGGTCGGTCCAAGCAGTTGGGGGATGGAGCAGTACATAGGAGATGTCTCTGTTTTGCAAAGAAACAAAATAACATTTTCAAGAAGAGAACAAATGGAAAGCTCATCTTTCTGCATCTGTTTGCTTTCTGTTGGTCTTTATTATTTTCTGAGTGGTCCATAATTTTAGTCTAAAGATGTCAGGTGGCCTCTTTGTATTAGAAATCTATCAGGGAGAAACTTTCAGTTGGTTAATGTGTTTATTTCAAAGGCTGAAAACGATATCTTTCTTCTGCTGGTCACTGCCCAGGTGACGGCACCACCTCGGCCGGCCAGGCTGAAGCTAGGAGTCGAGAAGTCCATCTGTGTCTTCTATGGGGCTGACGAGAGCCCAAGCACATGGCTGTCCCCTGCTGTTTTCCCAGGTGTATTTGCAGGGAGCTGGGTTAGGAGGGCAGTAGAAGGGACATGAACCAGCACTCCTGTGGGCCGTATCACAAGCCGGCTCCTCCACCATTGTGGTATTTTGGCTTCGTAGTTGCCCCTGTCCGTGGTTCTGCGGAGTGTTGACCGTGCCCTAAGCGGCAGGTGGAGTTTGTGCTGAGGCTCTCAGGGACTGTCTTCGTTTTCGGCCTAACAGCCTGCTGATGCCTTGGGCTTTGTCAGCCTGGGGAAGAGTCCCGCCTCAGGCACTTCCCCACCCACGCCCGGACAGCTCTGCCATCTGCACGTCCCAGCCCCAGCTTCGCCTCCCTCTCTCGTGGAGTGTTGCCCTGGCAGGGCTCAGACCCCCAGCGTCTGCTTCCTGGGTGGCAGCTGTGGTTACGTTGACCACCAGGGCAACTCTGGACCACCGCTATGGGTGTCTGGAGGGAGCAAGGGGGGCTTGGGCTGCGGAGAGAGGTGGGAGGGTAGGCAGGCAGCAGGAGCCCCTCAGGCCGCTGTCTTCTGCCTCATTGGCCTTGAGGCTTCCCTGAGTGCGTGAAGATCTCCCAGCACCAGGGTGGACAGCGCAAGGGGCAGGGCCCACTCCTGAACTCCTTCTCCCCACTTCCAGCCACGCCTTCTGCACGCACGGCCCTCTGCACTCAGCGCCTGCTGTGTCCCCAGCTCATGCACAGCCAGGGTTCTAGGGTATCCTGTGGGGCTGTCGTGGCTTGCTGCCTGATCCAACCCAGGGCCCTTCAGCCTGTGTTTGCCACACCCTGGTAGCCCATGCAGTTAGAGGTTCCTGACTGGCAAGCCAGGCTCGCTGCCGCCTGCTGCTGCTGCTGCTGCTGCTGCTGCTGCTGGGGTGGCTGCCTCTGTTGGGACAGGACAGCCTTCCTGGACAGCAGGACTGAGCAGCACCCCAGGCTCCTTATCTGTCGTGCAAGGCCCTCCTGGAGGCCTCTCATGGCCAGGCCTCTGGGGGAGGCAGTCCCGCTGTGGCCCCAACCGTGTGCTGGCCTTGAGCTCGGCAGTGCTGGAGAACACACTGCTGCAGTAGCAGGGGGATGCGTGGGAGGCAGGACAGCAGTGTGGCCCTGTGAGGACAGAGCCCAGGGTTGAGAGCACTGCCCTGCAGGGACGCCGTGGACGGGGGCTCCCAGCAGCGCCAGAGCAGGGACACAAGTGAGGCTCAGCAGGGTTGAGGGCGGTGAGTGCTGGGTGAGGCAGCTCTACAGTCGGCCCAGGCACAAGGCCGGCGAGCCAGGGTGCAGGCGTGCGTGTCTGCCCTGTGGCCTGGGTGTGGAGGGTGGCTGCAGAGGGACCTGTGAGCTGTGGCATCAGGCAGGGGCGGGGAGACCCACCTGTTTCTAGCTGGGGTTTTTTCTCGGGGTTCCCCTGCCTCATCTCAAGTTTGGGCCCCGCCCAGCTCACCTGCCCTGGCTTCTGGGATTTCCCTGGGCCGTGCAGGAGTGGTTATAAGGCCCTGGTGGCTAAGAGCCCCACGCGCATAGATGGTGCTCTGGGCAGCCGAAGGTGGGGCTGGGGAAGGCCCAGGCCGGTCCTCCTTCCCTGAGCCCCCCATTTCCTGTCCTGGGAGCCTAGAGAGCTGCTCCCAGGGGCAGTCAGGCTGCCGGGAGGGGAACGGGTTAATGGCCTTGATGCTGCTGGCCAGCAGGGCAGGTGGGTGTGGAGGCCCCCCAAGAGCCAGGCCATAAGCCTCTCCCCCCACCCACCTGCAGGGACAGAGTTCGAGTACACAGACTCGGAGAGCGAGGTCAAGGTGCGTAAGCAGTCCCCTGCTGGGCTGCTGCGGCCCAAGAAAGGCCTGGGGGAGCCGGGACCCACCCTGGCCGTACCCACGCCCAGCGCCCGGGGCCCCAGCCCCTCCAGCCCAGAGAAGGCCAAGCTAGCGGCCGAGAAGGGACGCAAGACCCGGAAGCTGCGGGGCCCCAAGGAGCCCGGTTTTGAGGCAGGACCCGAGGCCAGCGACGACGACCTGTGGACGCGGCGCCGCAGCGAGCGTATCTTCCTGCACGACGCCTCTGCTGTCGCCCCCGTGCCCGTCAGTGCTGCACCGGTCCCCAAGCCCAGCCGCTGCGGCAAAGGCGGCCCCCTGAGCCCACGAAAGGACACCGGCCGAGCCAAGGACAGGAAGGACCCCAGGAAGGTACGCTCAGCACAGGCATGGAGGCTGTGGGAGGGGGTCCCTGGGTGCTCCCAGCCTTGGTTCTAGCTACATGCCCGCCTGCAGGCCCCTGGCCACTGAGAGTAGGGAGAGGGGCAAGCCATGACAGGAAGAGCTTCTTATGTCTGCCTCCCAGGCGCCCTTAGTCTAATCTGCCTGTCCTGCCACAGCTGAGTTGCAGTTAGCAGCTTTACTTATGTATTGTGAGTGAGAGAAAGAGAGAGAGAGAAAGAGAGATCTTCCATCCATTAGTTCACTTCCCACGTGTTTGCAATGCTTAGAGCTGGGCTGGCCAGGAGCCAGGAGCTTCTTCTGGGTCTCCCACATGGGGGCAGGAGCCCAAGGACTTGGGCCATCCTCCACTGCTTTCCGAGGTTCATTAGCCAGGAGCTGGGTCAGAAGTGGAGCCGCCAGGCAGCAGCTTCGTCAGCCATGCTACAGTGCCACCCTGAGTGTGCCTGTGCCCGTTGGCACTGGTGGGTGGCAGTGAGGCCAATGAGCGCAATAGTCTGAAGCCAGGAGCCTCCACGATGTTTCGAGGTCTCAGCAGGTTCTGCTGGAGGCAGAGGCCCCGGCACTAGGGTGCTTGTGGTTCCTGGCCAGCACTTCATCTGAGGGGAAGCTGATGTCTTCAAAGATGGAGAGAGAGAGACCCTCCCTCACAGACTGGGAGAGCTCACTGTCCCGGAAGTGTGACTGTGAGTCCTGTCACCCTTTCTGTACTCGCTGCCAGCGTCCAGTTATTCCTTTCTTGAGTCTTTCAGTTCAGATTCACACGAAGGTTCTGAGGGCGTTTTGGCTCCGGACACCCCCCTAGTTGCTCTAATCCCTGCTGGGGCCAAGCCCTCCGTAAGCAGTGTGCTTGAGAAGGTCACAGAAAGGGAGGCGGCTGCAACGGAGTGTCATCCACGGGCACTGGGCGTGTGCTTCCCTCCACTCCCCGTGTCAGGGCTGTGAGAGGGAAGGTTCACGCTAGGAAATGATCATCATCGCGCCAGGAACTCTGCCATGGGTCTGATATGTTCTGGCACTTTCCCCGTAAGCCAGTCACCGCCCCATTCCTTCATGTGAGGGAGATGGCACTCCCCATGGGTGCGGAAACAGGCCTGCTGTAAGCCCAGGGATGCCAGCACTGTTTATCTCTTCACCCAGGCGATGACTGCCACCAGGGTGGGTGTAGACAAGCACGGCTGTGCTGGGCAGGGTGGCATGAATGGCAAGAGGGAGAGCTCGCAGCTTAACTGGTGAATGCTTTATCTCTGGACTTCTCCAGTTGATGCTCTCACACTGTGGGTGACATGGGTAACTCAGAGCGTGGAGCGGGAGGCCCGGGGCTCCTCTGTCTCATTCACCGGCCGCAGGTAGAGCTGTGAGCAATGGCTTCCTCCTGATCACTGCGCTTTGCAGTGGCCATGGGAGGAGGGAGCTGGCCAGGGGCCGCCAGAGTCAGGCTCCAAGCGTGGGTTCTCACTGCCTGCATCCAAGCTGCCGGGCCACGCTGAGCCCTGGGATCCCACTTCCTAGCGTGTGAGCAGCCAGGGCTGTTGGGAGACAGGACCAGGCGTGCACTTAGTCTCAGCCTTTTAGCAAGTTTTGGGTGGTTTTAATCTGCGAGGTTGACAAGGCACCCACGCTCACACATACGCAGACACACACACACGTACGTCTTCAACGCTCACACGTACGCAGACACGCACACACGTAGGTCTTCCATCCTCTGGTTCACTCCCCAAATGCCCACAACAGCTGAGGCTGGGCTAGGCTAGGCCTGACACCAGGAGCCTGGGTCTCCAAGCACGTGTCTCACTGGCCATGCATTCCAGTAGGGGCGGACATGGGCGTCCCCAGTGTATCCTGTGTTGTTGTGCCCAGCGCCCGCCAGGGCCATTTTGACAGTGTGGTGAGCCCGGATGGGAGAGGTGCACCGTGAACCACAGGAGCCTGAGACATCTGTGGAGATCACTCCGTGAGCAACCACTTTTGAGACGTGATTTTGTTTAGGCAGCTTTTTTTTTTTTTTTAAAGATATGTTTCTTTTTGGGGGTTGGTGCTGAGGCAGAGTAGGTTAGGCTGCTAGCTCCAGCATTGGCATCTCGTAGTGGTGCTGTTTTGAGTCTCAGCTGCTTCACTTCCAATCTAGCTCCCAGCTTATGGCCTGGCAAAGCAGTGAAAGGATGTCCTTGGGCCCCTGTGCCCCTGCGCCAAAGCCAGAGGAAGCTCTTGGCTTTGGATGGGCTCAGCTCCGGCCGTTGTAGCTATTTGAGGAATAACTAAAAGATGTGTTTATTTGAAAAGTACAACAACAGAGAAGGGGGCCAGGCAGAGGACGATCTTCCATTCACTTTCCCAGGGAGTCGTTCTCCCAAATGCCCGCTAACATCTGGGGCTGAGCCAGGCCAAAGCCAGTAGCCTGGAGCTCCAACCAACGCCAACAGGAAGCTGGGTCAGACACAGAGCAGCTGGGCTCAGTGCTGTTGCCTGGTTGCTAAAGTCTTCACCTTGCATGTGCCAGGATCCCGTGTGGGCACCAGTTCATATTCCGGCTGCTTCACTTCCCGCCCAGCTCCCTGGCTTTGGCCTGGGAAAGTAGTCGAGGACAGCCCAACACCTTGGGACCCTGCACCCACTTGGGAGACCAGAAGAGGCTCCTGGCTCCTGGCTTCAGATCGGTGCAGCTCCGGCCATTGTGGCCACTTAGGGAGTAAACCAGTAGATGGAAGATCTTTCCCTCTGTAGCTACTCCTCTGTGTAAATCTACCTTTCCAGTAAAAATAAATAAATCTTTAGAAGTGGAGCAACTGGGACTCCAGTTAGCACTCTGGTTTGGGACGCCAGGGGTCCCAGGCAGCCCCTTTTACTCTGGTCTTTGGACTTAGTTGGCTGTCACGGGTACCTCTGCTTGCTGTGAGCTTTGGGAGTACTTTGTTCCAGTGGCGTCTCATCTCCTGCCTGGGCTGACGATGGTATCTCTGTTGCCGTCATTCTGAAGCTGTGGACACCTCTGGGTCACACAGCAAGTTCATTCTTTTCTTCTTGTTTCTTGTTCTTTTTATTTTTCCCCCAGTTTATCTATCTACTCATTTTTAGAGGGAAGGGGGCTTACAGAAATGGGTTTTCTAGTTAAAGGGGAAACATCAGCAGTTTTCTCAGCAGCATATTCTGGAAGATAAACGTGGAAGGTTAAAACAAAAAAGCCAAGTAGGAGACAGCTTCAAGCAGGAGACAGCTTCATTGCCTCTGTCCCGCCCTGGGAGGCTCCTCCTGGACCGGTCTGAGAGCCACAAGGAGCTGCAGCTGCCACCTCCCTGCAGCCCCCAGAGGGCGCCTGTCATGGTGGCACCTGTGCCTGCGGCTGGCCTTTGCTGTGAGCTCGTCCACCCGCCCTGTCCCCAGCGCCCAGCCCTGTGACCTGGGTTTGCCAACTGTGGGTTGGAACTTAGGCGCCTCTTCCCCATGCCTCTGGCTTTGCCCTGAATGTGACCCTGGCAGCTACAGACATATGGTGCTCCTGTCTCTGTAACAGGTTGCTGGGAAGCTTTCAAGGATCTGAGTGCCTCTTAGATGAGGCAGGCGGGGAGTGGCGGGGAGAGCAGACAGGCAGGTGGCCAGGCAGGCGGGCAGGTGGGCGGGCAGGGGCCAGGTGGGCAGGCAGGCGGGCAGGCAGGCGGGCAGTCAGGCTGTCGCAGGAGTGTGGGACTTCAGGGCCGGGCCAGTTCTGGGGCTGGCACCGTTTGAAGGAGCGGGAAAAGAGGTAGTTTTGTACGTCCATTGCTGGGCAGGGGGAACCGCCCATCGCCTGTGATCAGGCCATGCCTGCCACAACTCAGAAGGGAAGCTGCCTATTGTATACCAGCGTGTATCTCCCAGACTGGGTGGGGAGGACAGCTGCCAAGCAGGCCCCGGAGCTGAACTCTAGCACGGATGCCCAATGCTCCTGTGTTGTGCGTGCTTGCGGGGAGCCCTGGCATGCTCATGCCATGGCCAGTGGTGTCCTGTGCAGTCGGCAGATGCCTTCACGTCAGCACCCTGGGGGGCAGGGTGGGAGAGGGGTCGGCAGCAGCCGCTTTCCGGTAATCAGAAAACGCTCATGGGGTGGAGTGTGGGGGTCCGTGGGCGTGTGTCCTCACCTGGGAGTGGCCCGTGCAGGGAATGGGCGGGGGGTGGGGGCAGAGGGGTGGGATCCAGCCCTGCTGATGTCCACTCTGCTCCTCTTCAGAAGAAGAAAGGGAAGGAGACCGGGCCAGGAGCCCCTGCACAGCCATCCCGTCCGCCTGCCCTGCCGCCTGAGGCCAGGGCCCCTCACGCCAGCTCACTGGCCACTGCCAAGAGGAACAAGGCCAAGGCCAAAGGGAAGGAGGTGAAGAAGGAGGTGAGGGAGCCCCTGTGCCGTGCTGTCTTGTGGAGTGCAGGACAGAGTCTGAGCATCTGGAAAGAGAGCCCAGCCCACACAGCATCCTCTATGCCCCGAGGCCTGGGGAAGAGGGTCCCAGGCGCCGGCTACTGTTGACCGCACAGGGTGTGGTCCCTGTCCCCAGCAGGCTCTGCACTCATGGACATGACCAGGGCGCCCAAACCATTGCCATGGTGGCGGCTAACCCCACATGGGTCCCCAGGCTCTAGCAGCTCATGGCCCCCCCCAGCCCATTGCACGTGGCCAGGAGCACTGCCTTGGTTTCTCTAAGGAGCGAGCCAGGTTCTGTGCCGTGGTCCTGGTGGCAAGTGAGCGCTGTGCTGGGCACCCACAGGCCTGTGTTGTCCTGCCAGGACACCTGCTGTGCCCTGGGATTCTGGGCTCCCTTTGCCGTGTCCTAAGCTGTTGGGGCACTCTACTCTGTCCCCAGAACCGGGGTAAGGGGGGCGCTGTGAGCAAACTCATGGAGAGCATGGCGGCTGAGGAGGACTTCGAACCCAACCAGGACTCCAGCTTCTCGGAGGACGAGCACCTGCCTCGCGGTGGGGCCGTGGAGCGGCCGCTGACCCCAGGTGAGCTGCAGGCCCCTGTGCACACAGGGTCTGCGGGGACGTGAGGGCCAAGGCAGGGGCTGAGCCCGCGGAGGCGGGTGGCCGTGAGCTTGGTTGAGGGTTGGTTTCCCCAGCACAGACATGAAGGGGAAGTGGACAGCAGGGTCAGGAAGGATGTCCTGAGCTGGGGTAGCAGCAGGCGACGGGGACTTCCTGCCCAAGCCCAAGGCTGTGCAGCCTGCCATGGCGGCGTTACACCCACCTGTGTCTTCCCAGGCACCTGGGGCTGGCATGCGCACACAGATGCACATGCGTGCCTTATAGGTTTGTCTAGCTGCCGGGGGGAGGGGGCAGCCAGCGGGCCTGGGGAGGAGGCAGGGTCTCTGGGTTGCAGCCCCGCCTCACGGCCCCCTCCCGCAGCCCCACGCTCCTGCGTTATTGACAAGGACGAGCTAAGGGATGGCTTGCGTGTGCTCATCCCCATGGACGACAAGCTGCTGTACGCCGGGCACGTGCAGACGCTGCACTCGCCGGACATGTGAGCAGGCCTCCGAGCTGGCCCTGCCCTGGGCCCGGGGAGAGGGGCAGGCCCTCCCTGGAGGTGTCCGGCCTCTGCCTCCTCACGTCACCTCTGCCTGGCCTTTCAGATACCGTGTGGTGGTGGAGGGCGAGCGGGGGAACCGGCCCCACATCTACTGCCTGGAGCAGCTGCTGCAGGAGGCGGTGAGCGGGGAGAGAAGGCGAGACTCCTGCGGGAGTGAGTGCTTTGTACCTCCACATGGTGCTGAACCCCGTTCCCCGCCCTCCCTCCTAGATCAATGATGTCAGACCGGCCTCCACGCGCTTCCTGCCTCAGGGGACCCGGATCGCGGCCTACTGGAGCCAGCAGTACCGTTGCCTCTACCCGGGCACTGTGGTCCGAGGTGAGGACCTGCCCACCCCAGACCTCTAGGGCACTCCCTGTGCCCTAGCCCTTTAGTGGGGTTTCATGTCATCACCCATGCCCAGCTGTGGCTGGTTTCAGTGCAGACATGCCCTGGTTCCCGTGACCGTGAGCGCAGGGCCTTCAGGCATGGCTGCGTCCAGATTGGGCTCCCTCCTAGAACTCTCACCTTGCTGGCATCACATTAGTTCCGTCCCAAGCCTGGCCACCAAATCGGCCACAGCAGATTTTCTGCTCCTTCTCACACAAGGTCTCGGTTGGCCCCGTGGTTTTTGTTGAGGGACCTGGACCACCTCCTTGCCCCTGAAGTGACACAGTGAGACTGTATCCTTTGGAAGGGGCATCTGCAGGGAGTTTAGGGCCAGCAAGGGAGCCAGGCAGGCCAAGTCCCAGGGGACCCAGGAGGGGCAGGAGGCAGGGGAACCAGCCAAGCTGCCTGTTGGAGATCTGGCCCAGATAGAAGCTCCTGTGGGGCTGGCTCCCTAGCCCATCTGTGAAAGCAGGCTTGGTGGCTGGCATTCCAGAGCGGGGCTGGGCTTTTGTCTTATGATGTACAGACACCACTGTGCACCCAGATCGGTCAGTACAGAGCTGGGCAAAGCTCTAGGTGCGCACCCCTCAGCCTCTTCATGTGCTGCCGGGGGTAGGGCTGTCTCCTGAACCTGGCTCCAGACACTGCCAACAGAGCCGGAGTTGGTGCCTGCAGGCTGTAGTGTCCGTATTCTGTACCACTGCACCCCCACCATGGTGTCGTCCAATTGCTGTGCCTCCGCCCCCCGGCTGTGGTGGGCCCACCTGCCTCCCCTCTGCCTGTAAGGGGTGCAACCCCCTGACCCGTGTGCCCTGGACAGGGCTGCTGGACCTGGAGGATGATGGGGACCTGATCACTGTGGAGTTCGACGACGGAGACACGGGCAGGATTCCCCTCTCGCATATCCGCCTCCTGCCACCTGACTACAAGATCCAGTGTGAGTGACCCCCTCGCCCTGGGCCTGCGTCCCCAGCCAGCCTTGCCCTGCTCTCTGCCACTTGAGGCACTGCGACCCACAGTGGGTAGAAGTGGCAGAAATTGTGTCTAGGTGGCCCCTGCAGAGGGACTTTTAGCGGCTGCCAGGGTTTCCGTCTCGGGACCCATAAAGGATGGCCACAGCTCCAGCAGCCTGCCCAGCCCATGTGGCAAGGGGAAACAGCTGTGGTTCGAGAAGTGGCCGACTCCCCTGGGGCTCCAACGCTGCCTGATACCTTGGGTTCCCAAGTGTGGCAGAGAATTGCTGGGACAGCAGAGCTGTGCCCAGCTCCTTGGGTGCCCACCCCCGTGGGCAGGCACCCGCAGCCAGACCAGCTAGGGTCAGCCACAAGATGCCCTGGTTTCCTTGACAGCTGAGGGCCCTTCCCTAGAGTCAAGGACCATCTGCTCTGAGTCCGTCTGCTCTGTTTTCCAGGTGCCGAACCGTCCCCAGCCCTCCTGGTGCCCAGTGCCAAGCGTCGCAGCCGAAAGACCAGCAAAGACACCGGGGGAAGCAAAGAAGGGGGCACAGCGGGGGCCGAGGAGTCTGGAACCAAGGCCCGAGGGCGTGGCCGCAAACCCAGCACCAAGGCTAAAGGTGGTAGGTTGGCCCAGGTCTGACCAGGGCACAGAGGCAGGGACAGAGTGCGACCCACCAACTCTAGAACTGCCAGCTCAGGGCTCAGGGTCTACATCCGAGGCCATGCCCATCCTAGAACGTTTTGCCCTCTGAGAGCCCTGGCTCTCTAGGGCCCCCTTGGGGGCTGTTAGTGAGTGCACTTCCTGACCCACAGAGGCCTGACCCCAGGCTGTGGTCTCTTAACTGGGAGTCCCCTGCCCAGTGGGTAGCATTGCCCATAGCCCTGGCCTTCACGTGTTTTCATCTCTTTTCTAGACAGGGCTGCTGTCCTTGAGGAAGGGGGCGCCACCGATGAGGTGCCCAGTGCCCCACTGGCACTGGATCCCATCAGCACCCCAAGTTCCAAGAAGAGCCCTCCGGAGCCTGTGGACAAGCGGGCCAAAGCCCCCAAGGCTCGCCCAGCCCCCTCGCAGCCCAGCTCTGCACCGACCTCCCTTGCCAGCTGCCCTGCTCCTGAGCCCTTTGGGGAGTTGCCGGCCCCCTCCACGGGCCCGGCCCCAGCCCCGCTCGCCACTGTGCCCGTCACCATGCCCGCCACCCGCCCCAAGCCTAAGAAGGCTCGGGCTGCCGAGGATCCTGGCATCAAGGGCCCCCGGAGACCAGGCGAGGAGGCCGAGCTGCTCGTGAAGCTGGACCACGAGGGGGTCACGTCCCCCAAAAGCAAGAAGGCCAAAGAGGCCCTGCTGCTCCGGGAAGACCCGGGCGCTGGGGGCTGGCAGGAGCCCAAGGGCTTGCTGGGCCTGGGTAGCTACGCCCCAGCAGCTGGCAGTGGTGAGCCCAAGACGGCCTGGCCCAAGGCCCTGGATGGGGACCTCGCCCAGGAGCCTGGGTCGGCACTCGCGTCGGAGGACTCGGGCAATGCCAAGAGCCCCGACAAAGCCCAGGCTGAGCAGGACGGGGCTGAGGAGTCTGAGAGCAGTGGCAGCAGTGGCAGCAGTAGCAGCAGCAGCAGCGGCTCAGAAACTGAAGGCGAGGAGGAAGGCGAGAAGAGCAGGGAGGAAGGCCGGGGTGCCGGCGGCCGGGACTGCAGCGCCTCCAGCTCCAGGGCATCCTCTCCTGCCTCCTCCTCATCCTCTTCCTCCTCCTCCTCGTCTTCCTCTTCTTCCTCCTCCTCCTCTTCCTCCTCCTCCTCTTCTTCCTCTTCTTCCTCCTCTTCCTCCTCTTCCTCTTCTTCCTCCTCTTCCTCTTCTTCCTCATCCTCATCCTCCTCCTCTTCCTCCTCCTCCACCACAGACGAAGATTCTTCCTGCAGCTCGGATGATGAGGCCACCCCTGCCCCAGCAGCCGGCCCCTCTGCCCAGCCGGCCCTCCCCACCAAGGCCCCCAAGCAGACAGGCAAAGCGCGGTCCTCAGCTCACTCCCCAGGCAAGAAGACGCCCGCGGCCCAGCCCCAGGCTCCCCCAGCCCAGCCCCCACAGCCTCTGCAGCCTAAGGCCCAGACTGGGGCGGGAGCCAAGAACCGACCCAAGAAGAGAGAAGGTGTGCACCTGCCCACCACCAAGGAGCTGGCCAAGCGGCAGCGCCTGCCATCCGTGGAGAACCGGCCCAAGATCGCCGCCTTCCTGCCCGCCCGGCAGCTCTGGAAGTGGTTCGGCAAGCCCACCCAGGTACCAGAGGTGCTCGGCAGGCGGTTCCAGGGCACCATAGGTGGGGCAGCTAACCTGGGTCTCCCGGTTGGGCATACTCTGAGAGGCCAGTGAGGCTGCAAAGCCCAGGGACTGCCCTCTGGTCCCTGGGACAAAGAACCTCCCTGCTGGACCAACAGCAGGAGCTGGGAGCTGTGCGAGGGTCCCAAGTGTCCCTGATATGACTGGGGCCACCTGCTCACCGGGCTGTTCAGTATGGCCTGAGGACAAAGTTCTGGTAGGCTGGGATTGTGCTCCACATCTACTCTGGCAGTAGGGGACCAGTCATCCCGAGGGAGCGCTGTGAGTCCATCCTGTGTGTACACACTCCACACACATGCAATCTGTATGTACTTGAGTGGACGTGTACACCAGCATTCACAATTGCATGTGCACACATGGGTGTGCTTTCTTGTGTATAATGTGTACAGTAGGCTCTCATAGTCCATGTTTGTGCCTGTAGGTATGCACACACACACAAAGCCCTGAGGAACTTGTAGCAGAGACTGGCAGCAGCGCTCATGGTCTCCTGCCCATCACACACTCCAGGACAGGGGCAGGGGGACCTGGTAGGCCAAGAGACTGTGGCGTGTTCTGTGTTGGGTCCTGGGGGGCCCTGTCCAAGCTTTGTGGCCCTCATCGCTGAGGCAGGCGCTTGCAGGAAGCAGCCTCTCCACAGGCCGAGGGCCTCGTGCCTTCGGGGCGCTGTCTTGGATGTGGGTGGTCAGCAGGGCACAGGGTCCCCCAGCTCTCGCTGTGGGCTTTCCAGGACTGCCTGGGCCTCTCACAGAAGCTTCTCTATAGGCCGCCGGGCTGGCCCTGGGCTCTAACCCAGGCAGTTTTTCATGGAGACTCTCTAAGGAGTGGCTGCCTCTGAGTCGAGGATAGGAAAGTTGCAAAACTCCGAGGGGTGCCAGTGCAGAGTGGTTGAATGGCTTTGGTGTGGATCCTGGACTCACCCCGAGCCAATCCTGGTGGCCAAGAAGGCAGCAGGAGGTTCTGATGGGCCAGATGCAGTGTTGTGCCCATGACAGGGGTGGGTCTTCCCCAAGTGAGCCCACAGGGGAGTAACTGCCGGAGGCCACGAAAATCTGCTGCCCAGTGTGCATGACATATGGCAAATGCACACATCCACACACGGGCACATACATGTGCACACTTACACAGCCCACCCTTTCATTCTCACAGGCAGACACACATACACAGGCACGTGTATACACAGGCAGACATGCATACATAGGCCACACGGAAGCACGCATACACACATAGGCCTACAAGCAGGCACACAGACGTGGGCATATACACCGCTCCTGCCCCTCAAGAGCAGGTCTCCCCTTTGCCAGCCTGAAGCACATGGGAGTCACATGCAGGCCACCTGGAAGGGAGTGAACGGCTGCCTAGGCACCTGTTGCTGCAGGAACCCTGTGGACACATGACCATAAGTCTGGCAGCCAATGTGAGATAGCCTCACAGAGCCTTGCCCTCCCCCGGGATGGGCAAGGTAGAACCAGGGTGTCTGTGGCAATGGGGCTGCACTACGGTGAATAAACAATCCCCTAACCCAACAGGGGGCCCTGCTGGTCCTGCAGACTCCCGGCACTCAGTGGCTGCTGTGATGGGAGCAGGTGTCATGGCTGCACCTGGGGGTCAGTCCTCCCAGGGACCTCTTGCGGCTCAGCCCTGACAGCCTGCCCCAGTGGGGGCTGTGTGCACGCTGGGCCCCTGGGGGTCTCACTCCCATGTCCCCCTCATCCTTCCCAGGAGCCCATGCAGGGGAGAACTTTCTGTGCCAGCTTGTGGGATGAGGGCCTGCTTCTAACAGCAGATGCCGCGTGATTGGCAGGCATGTGATTGGGAGGGAGGAGTGCAGCTCCAGGGACCCGGGGCACGAGGAGCCCTGGCTTTCGCTTTGTGACCTTATGTCAGTCCCTGCGGCCATCCTGTGTGGGACTCTCAAACCCTCTGTGGACCTCCCTGTCCCTGCTTAGAGAGTGGGGACGACTGGTGTGCAGGGCCAAGTGAGGGCAGCCCAGCTATGTGGCACACCTGGGACTACAGGTTGGGGCAGAGTGCTGCAGTTGGGCCTGAACCCCCAGCTGCAGAGCCCTTCGGGTAAAGGAAGCCCCTCTGGGAGGCCCAGCAGAGCGGAGTGTGAGGGGCTTCCCCAGCCAGGACGATGCCCACGGGTGACTGAGTGGTTGTCCCGCAGCGGCGTGGCATGAAGGGCAAGGCACGGAAGCTCTTCTACAAGGCCATCGTGCGTGGCAAGGAGATGATCCGCATTGGGGACTGCGCCGTCTTCCTGTCGGCTGGCCGCCCCAACCTGCCCTACATCGGCCGCATCCAGAGCATGTGGGAGTCCTGGGGCAATAACATGGTGGTGCGTGTCAAATGGTTCTACCACCCGGAGGAGACCAGCCCTGGCAAGCAGCTGCACCAGGGCCAGGTGAGGCCACTGCCACGGGGAACCTGAAGGGCTGGGGGCGCTCCGGTCTCCAGGCTCACTGCGGCCACTTGTCCATCTCCCACAGCACTGGGACCAGAAATCCGGCCGCAGCTTCCCCGCAGCCCTGCGGGCCTCCAGCCAGAGGAAGGATTTCATGGAGGTACGAGGGCCTGAGGCGGGCTGGGGGCTCGGGCCGCTGGTGCCCCTTGCCTGACCCCTGGTGCTCCCCTTGCCAGCTCGGGTCCCTCCACTTCGGTCCCGGTCCTTGCATCTGGGTCCCTGATGGTCCCGTCTTTAGCCTGAGCCAGGATGCCCCAGGTCTTGGCCACTCGCCCTGTGCCACCTCAGTCTCTGGGTCCCTGCGGTCGCAGAGGGGTGTGGGCTGCCCGTGCTGCCTGACACGTCCGCCTCGCCCGCAGCGCGCCCTGTACCAGTCCTCGCACGTGGATGAGAACGACGTGCAGACGGTGTCGCACAAGTGCCTGGTGGTGGGCCTGGAGCAGTACGAGCAGATGGTCAAGACGAAGAAGTACCAGGACAGCGAGGGCCTGTACTACCTCGCGGGCACCTACGAGCCCACCACTGGCATGATCTTCTCCACGGATGGCGTGCCCGTGCTCTGCTGAGCACCGCCCGCGCCAGCCCGCCACCTCGCACCCGAGGGCCACGGGACCCGCACCCTCACTGCCGCGGCGCGGGTACCACGTGCGTTGTGTGCATGTAGCTGTGCTGTGCGTGGACCGGGCGGGCACAGGGCCACCCGGAGTGTGCAGGTGTGCACAGGTGCGCGCCTGTATGCATGCATGTGCGCGCACGCATGTGCACAGGCCAGCAGCCCCACCATCCGGACTCCTGGGGCCCCCGTGCCAGGGTATGGCCCTGCCATCACCCTCAGGGCGGCCTCAGACCCCCTCTCCAGCACCTTGGAAGCACTTGGGGAAGCCGGCGGGGGGCACCCAGCGCCCCCAGACCCCTGCAGGCGGACTCACTGGGGAGGGGGTTTCCAAGGAGCCAAATCAGTGCTTGTCCTGGGTTCCTGAATGTTTCCTGCCACAGGGCCGCCCATGGCCTTCCTCTGCAGGCCGGGGGTGCCTACGCCAGCCAGCCTCATGGCCCCTTGGGCACGTGCCAGGGGCCGGTCTACCACCTCTCAGGACGGCCTAGACTCGGAACCCAGGGCCCAGGGAAGGCGGAATTTGGGCACGTGGGCCAGGCGGAGGGGGCCACCCAGGCCCGGACCCTCACACTACAGAACCCCCCAATGGTGCTTGATGCCCCGGCCTGGCCCGGAGGGAGGCGGCCCCTTCCCTGTACAGTTCTCTAACCTCCCCTCCCTGCCCCCAACTCGGCCGCCCCTGTATCATAAAGCCTTTAAATGGAGTCAACTTTTTAATTATATATATAAAGATAAATATATATAAATATATATAAATATAAACTTTTTAAAACTGTGAAAAAATAGCTATGGAATTATAAAAAAAAAAAAGCAGCAAACACATTCTGGCGTGCAGAATATTATTTTTTATTTCCTGTTAGATTGGGAGTGTCGCACCCGGCTGCCCCGGTCCGCCACCCCACCCCTGCCCGTGAGCTGCCCCTGAACCCCCCGAGGAGCAGCAGGCCGGCCAGGAGGGCAGAGGCTGACCCGGGAGGGGCCAAGCACTTATCCGCCCCCGCCTTCCAGGGAGACGGGAGGCCTGGCCAGACAATCTTGACGGAAGGAAAAGCCAGACTGCGGTTTTGTTTTTTTAGGGGGAGATTATTGTGTTTTTTTTTTTCCTTTTTTAAGTTTCTTTTGCATTTTGTTGGTAAATTCTGTGTGATCTTTTTCATAAAAAAAAAAAAAGAAAAAGATTTAATTGGAAAAATACCATTGTGTGGAGTGGTTTGTTTCCGTGGTTGGTGGTCTGGGGGCTCCTTGCTGGGGAAGTGGGGGGGCACCAGCTAAATGGCATCCAGACAGAGGCTTATGGGAAGCAAGGAACTTCTGGCCACTAAGGAAGGGAAGTGACACTTCTTGGCACCTGGGGCCAGCAAGTGGCCACCGCAGTGGGAAGGGAGGACACAGAAGGTGTCATGGTTCTGGAAGCCAGGGTGCTGCTGGACTGCTGGCACCTGTGTCTTCTATGTCAGCGTGCCAGTCCCACATCAGAGTGCCTGGGTTCTGTGCCAGCTCCTGACCCAAGTATCCTGCGAGTGAGTTTTCTCCTTGCCCAGCCTGGCCCTTCACAGGCATCTGGGGGCATAAAGTAGCAGGCCAGAGCTGTTTGTCTCGCATGGCAGAGACTGACAGGTGGAGCTGGGCAGTACAGCTGTAGCACCTGAAGGCAAAGAGCCTGATGACCGGGGTGACCTGAGGCCTGGCCCAGGGTGAGGAGGTGGCTGGGGTGGCACCCCTTGAGCACAGGGGAACTGGAGGGGGGCTGTTGCAAGGGTTCTCAGCTTTGAGTGGGCATGCCTGGTGGTCGGCAGAGAAATCCTTAGAAAACCAAGTCACTGCTTTGGTCAATGACCAAGTCTGCCCACAGACGGTTGGCATCCAGTTAGGATGGGGGTTCCAGTGACTCCAGGGGCCGGTGTCGTGGTGCATCAGGCTAAGCCTCCACTGGTGTTGCTGGTACCCCATAGCAGAATACACACTGAAAGGGGTTTGGGTCCCGGCTGCTCTGTTTCCCATACAGCTCCCGGCTATAGGGCCAGAGGAGACAGTCAAGTGTTCGGGCCCTGCCACGCTCAGGGGAGACCTGGAGGAGGTACCTGGTTCCTCTATTTGGCCTGGCCCAGACCTGCCTGTTCTGGCCTCCTGGGGCGTGAGCCAGTGCGTAGAGTGTCACTGTCTCTTCTTTTCTCTCTGTCACTCTCTTGTTTTTCTTTTTTTTTCTTTAATATTCATTTATTCATTAATTACATTGCATTACATGACACAATTTCATAGGTACTGGGATTCCCCCCCCTTCACCCCAAACTCTTCCCCCATCATGAATTCCTTCACCTTGATGCATAACCACAGCTCAAGTTCCGTTGAGATTCCCTAATTAAAAGTTTACACCATGCAGAGTCCAGCATCCCACTTGTCCAGTTCAAGTTCAACGGCCTCTTAGGGAGGCCCTCTCAGGTTTGTAGGCAGAGCCAGCAGAGCGTCACCTCGATCAATTAGAAGCTCCAACATATCATCAGCAACAGTCCAGGTATGATGAGGCTGGTGCAGAGTCCACTGATTGACATAGTCCGTCTTAGGGTTTCCCCTTGTCCAGTTTTCCGCTGGAAGCATAAAGCTGAGGTGGTTGATTCATCTACTCTCTTGTTTTTCAATATTTATTTTTATTGGTCAGATATACAGACAGGAGGAGATCGTCCATCTGCTGATTCACTCCCCAAGCCGCCACAGTGGCTGGAGCCATGCTGATCTGAAGCCACCAGTCTCCTCCTGGTCTCCCGTGCACCAGGTGCAGGGTCTCAAGGCTTTGGGAGGGAGCTGGAAGGGAAGTGGAGCAGCTGGGATTAGAACAGCACTCATATGGGATCCTGGTGCATGTAAGGCGAGGACCTTAGCTGCTAGGCTACCGTGCCAGGCCCCACTGTGTCTTTTAAATAAGTCCTGAAGAAAGTGGGATCAGGGCCTTCTCTCCTGTGATCCTGACCCTGCGAACGTTGTTTGAGAGACGAGACCAATCTTTTCCTGAGAGTGCTGCTGGAGTCCAGCTCCAGCCGAGTTCAGAACTCGAGAAGGGTGCGTGGATGAGGCGTAAGACAAAATAAATGGACCACTACAATTTTAGGATTATAATGGACAATGCGAGAAAGCTGTCCCCTTTATACAGAACCCTAAATACAAGTCCCTTGATTAGCATAAGGTCAATGTGGACAGCCAAGACAGTATGAGTACTAGAAGGCCCTTTTGCAAGACATTATTGACATTAACCTCCAAGCTCACACTGAGTAAAAAGTCAACTCCACAGTAACAAACAATGCCTGAGTGGATTAGAATTCTTCCCCAGGGTGGTCCGGTGTCCATGCTAAGGAAGGTGGAGCTGCATTCAGGTGGTTGTAGACATCCACGGGTCTTGTCATACAGCGGGAAGTTGCTTGTGGGCCTGCCTGCAATGGAGCAATACCCTTCACACCTTCCTGTCCCCCACATCCACTGCATGGACCCCAGCAGATTGCTTTTGGTGTGTGTAGGGGGGCGAGATGAAGTAACAGCAGGGACACACTGTGAAAATGCCCGCCAGCACGTTGGCTTATTGGTTAATTCTCTGCCTTGCAAGTGCTGGCATCCCACACAGATGCCAGTTCATGTCTGGCTGCTCCACTTACGAAGCTCCAGATCCAGCTCCCTGCTTGTGGCCTGGGAAATCAGTCGAGGACGGCCTAAAGCCTTGGCACCCTGCACCCACGTGGGAGACCTGGAAGAAGCCCCTGGCTTCAGATTGGCTCAGCTCCCACCATTGTGGTCACCTGGGGAGTAAACCAGCAGATGGAAGATTTTTCTGTCTGTCCGCTCTGGAAATCTGCCTTTCCAATAAAAATAAACATTTAAGAAAAAGAAAAATACAAAATGCCCCTCAGAGCGGTGCTGGGCTGGAGCTAGAATGAGGACCCCCAAAAGGTGGCCATAGCTGAGGCTGAGTGATGGCTGGCGGCCTGCTTCCCGGAGATGCGAGCATTTGTGATTTTTTACAATCTTCTAGTGCAAGAAGAAGGAAGGGCAGCCGGGGTGCCAGCTAGTGGAGGGGCCCAGCCTCATGCCAAGGCCATCCTACGCTGAGGCTAACAGCTGGCAGGCGGGCTGGGGACAGATACAAAGAGCAGGGTGAGGAGTTTGTGTTCTGACTGGAGGATCCCACGAACCGCTGCCTTTTAAAAAACAAATTGTTTTAAATGCATCTTGCGGGGCCAGCCCTGTGGCCCCATCTTCTGTAGTACCTGCATCTCATTAGGGCGCCACCTGTTCGAGGCCGAGCTGCTCCCCTTCGGATCCAAGCGCCCTCCTAAAAGCAGCTCAGGATGTGCTAAGTGCTTGGTAACAGTGGCCCTGCAAGCTAGATAAATAAATAAATGGCACATTGCGAGAACAGTGACCGAGACGTGAACCTCAACGTGCGGTTATAGCACAGTGCCCTACACTGTGTTATCCACACGCAAAGTTCTCGCAATTCCCAGAAGCTGAAAAATCCGAGCTCGAGGGGCTGGCCGAGACAGGGTGCTACCCGGGGTGCCCGCAACAGATGACTCTTTCTGGACCTCCGTGTTCACATCTCTCAAGGGGGCCGTGACAGGACACCGGCCGGGGAGAGCACCCCGAATTGGGCGCAACGGGGAATACATGAGGGAGACTTCCGGCGTTGGTCACGTGACGGAGAAGCCACGCCACACGCCATCTCCCCCGCCTTCCCCTTGCGCACGCGCAGTCTCCATCGCACCGCCCCTTCACCCAGCGTGCCCCCCGTGCGCGTGCGCGTTCGACCGGAACCTTCGCTCTGGGCCCGAGGGGAAGGAGGCGGAGACCGGCCAGTGCGCCTGCGCCGGGGGTAGCCTCGCGCCTCGGGGGGCGGGGCCGCGCAGGCGCACCGGGCGCCCCGGCTCCGGAGCATAAACAAGAGCGGGGCCGGGATGAGGCGGCGGTTGATCCCGGAGCAGCGAGAGGCGGCGAGCGAGGCGGCGCGTGGAGCCCGGCGCCCGGCCTGAGCGCAGCCCGACGCGCCCTCGGCCGCGCGCGTGTCCCCCCTCAGCGCTCCGCGGGCCCCGGGGCCGGCCGCCCCTCGCGCCCAGCCATGAACCTGGCGAGCCAGAGCGGCGAGGCCGGCGCGGGCCAGCTGCTGTTCGCCAACTTCAACCAGGACAACACGTAAGGCCGGGGCCGGGGTCGGGGCCGGGGTCGGGGTCGGGAGGCGGACGGGGATGGGGCTGCTGCTCCCGCCGCCCTTGCCGGCCCCGCCGCCCCTGCCGGCCCTGCTGCCCCCGCCGCCCCGCCACTCCCCGCCCCTGCTCCCGGAGCTGGGCAGCACCTGGGGGCACCGCGTGCGGACAGCGCCCGGGGGGTCGGGGTGAGGTGGGTGGTGGGCTGGCCGCCCCTCTCCCTCACCCACTCGGGCCCTGCTCCCGGCTCTTCCCACGGCGAGTAGAGACCGAGTCTTCCTCCTGCGAGAGGTCTTAAAACGCCAGCTGCTACCCCGGGGGCTGCCAAGGTCCGCCGGACGGGGGCCCCGCGGGGATGCTGGGCAGGTGAGGTTTCTGGAGGAAGGAAGAAAGGAAGGATGAGTTACAGGGCTGGAAGGCAGGAGAGCCATCTTGGGAAGTGAGTAAGAGGAAGTGATGACAGGAGGAGGAGGAGGAGTGGGTCATCTGGCATCTTGTTAAGTGCTTGTTGTTGGCCGGGGGCAGTGAAGCCGAGTGGAGGCCCGGCCGAGTTTTAGATTCTCAGGAGTTATGGTGGAATAGCCTACAGCTGGAGGCGAGCGACCCTTGGGGATGGTAGGGAAGGGCGGCCGCTCAGAGGGGTCCCGAGCTCGCCTCCATCTTCTGGGAGTGGAGGCAGGAGTAGAACCCATGGGCTTCGAGCGTCCTCTCTGTTCCTTCTCCCCTTCCACCTCCAGGGTGGCAGCCTGGAAGCAGCAGACCGAGGGTGAAGGCATGCTGTGGGACGCGGAGGCAGGTGGCAGGCAGGCCCGCCAGGTCAGATAACCCGTCTCGGGTGGAGCGTGTTGCACAGCCGTCCTGTTGATTCTTAAACTCTGGGCGAGTGGAGACCAGCGAGAGATGGAAGTGCGGTGTCGCCGTGCGGAACCAGGGAGACATTCCCGCCTGCTCTTTCAGTGTTCTGTTGTGTGAAGGCAGTGAAACGTGGGAAAGCTCTGGCTGCTAGCCCTGGTGGGCCCGCGTTCCCTGTGGAAGGGACAATGCATGGGGGGCCTTCGGCGTGGGGGTCACGTGCTGCCCTGCCCCGTCAGGTGGAGAATTGCTGGTTCAAGAGATTTCTGTGTTGTGATGTGCACTTGCCAGAGACCTTGATACAGCTTACAAAGAAATTGCAGTAGTAAGTTAGGGTTATACCAACGCTTGTTAGATGAGAGGACTGGCAGATGTAAGCCTGTGTCTGGAGGAAGTACACCAGTTCCCTTGCCCTTGTGGGCTTCGTCAAAGGAGCCCAGGGTGGGAGATGTTGGTCTGGTGCCTGCATGCTCTTTGCTGGGCGCAGTGTCTGTGACGCGTTTGTGTGGCCTTGTGTCTCCGCCACACTGCAGGCTGTGGCTCTGCCTCCCCGTGGCTCTGTGACTGTGGCTGTGGTAGCATTTCCCCGCAGCTTGAGCAGGGGACCAAGCTCTATGTGCTGGTCACCGTTGTGTTTTTGTTTTTTAACTAGCCCACTGATACACAGACCAACAGAGCTTGGTCGCCTCTGTTTGCCGGTTAGTGTGCATCTTGAATCTGGAGAGAGACCTGTGGAGGACTTTGGCTTCTGCCATGGAGGTTGACCCGTGGCTGAGTGGACAGGAATGCTTGACCTTCAGTGGGAGGTTCTTGACCTTCAGGGCCGAGAGGTTCTGGGGCCAGCACAACGTGCGAAGGGCCTGTCGGGACGTGGTAGTACCCAGCCAGGGGCTTGCCTTTCAGGTGGGCGGGTATGGGGCTGTGGGAGCGTGGAGCCAGCAGTCATCCACCCCGTGTCTGAGTGCAGGTGGCAGGCGTCTCACTCCTCTGAGAATTGCTGTCTCCTTCATCCTGATGGTTTGAGGTGGCTGTGTGCGGGCTGTGCCCTGGGAGTGGGCAGTACAGTCTGTGGAGATACCAAGTGACCCTGTATCCTCCCCGTGATGGCTGTCCCAGGAAGCCAGCGAAGAAGGTGGTTAGCAAGAAGCAAGAAAGGCGAACTCTCCTCTGGTCGGAATGAGAGGCCGTGGGCCGGCCAGGTGGCACCAGCTTGCTGTAGCCGCAGCTGTATGGGCTGCCGCCATGGGCAGTGTTGGCTAGTGGCCATGTGGTCAGGTGTGGTCCTTCGTGAAGAAAGCAGTGACGGGGCCTCTTATCCGGGAGCAGCTGAGAAAAGATGAGGTTGAGAAGAGGGGCTGGATTACATAGTGGTTGTTTCTAGAACTTGTCGAGTGCTCAGATTTAGATTCAGTGACAAAGAGTTGGAGTTAAAGGTGGTGGACTGAACGGTGTCTGTTCTGGCTCTTTCCCAGAACTCTAGTAGACTGTGAAAAAGGTGTGTTAGAGGCTTAACCCCTAGGAGGGGAGAACGAGCAGGGAGATGCTGACAGCAAAGCCGCCAGGTGGAAAGGAGCAAATCTGGCATGGCTGGCGGAGAAAGCGGAGCACTGAGCTGTGTGCCCCCGGGCCCGGAGACCTGTGCAAGAGCCCTGGGCTGGGCACAGGAAGGCAGGCACAGGAGGAACGGGTCAGCAAAGGTGGCGTTTTGTGTGTTTGGTTTGCCAGTTTTGTCGTTTGTCGATATGAGCTGTCACTGATGAACGTTGAAGCCACATTGTCTTTCTGGCTAATAAGACAGCTTCTTCAGGCAGCTCTCCCATTTGTGCATTGCTAGATCCTCCCATCTTAGGGTCAGGCTAACTATGAGAAGTTGTTAGAACAAACTTCCAGAAGTGGCGGGAGTCTAAAATGACGCCCCCTCCTGCTTATGTTCAGTGTCCCCTTGGCTGATGAGGTGGGCACGTGGGCCCTGCCGTCTGCACAGCACACAGGGTGCCTGAGAGTGGAGAAGTGTGGGATTAAAATGCTCGTGGAGGTACTTGACACCCTGCGTGTGTTTCTAATCATCTGGAAGGACATCAGACTTGATGGGTGACATCTAGCACCAAGCTGTGCCTGCAGGGATCAGGGCTGAGGGCCGGGAGCTGCCAGCTCCAGGCTGGGTACTGGGACTTGGTACCCTGTCTATGGGCGGGGCCCTCGTCTCGTGCGTTCTACAGAGTGTGCATCAAGCCTGGTGGTTTGGTTCCCAAGTCGGAGAGAGCGCGGAAAAACCGGGTGCTGTTCCCGATAGTGAGGTGTTCGTGGGTAAGAATGGCACCTGTTGGCGGAGCAACAGGTGGACAGCTATCCTCCGAGTGCGCCTGTCGGCGGAGCAACAGGTGGACAGCTATCCTCCGAGTGCGCCTGTCGGCGGAGCAACAGGAGGACAGCTATCCTCCGAGTGCGCCTGTTGGCGGAGCAACAGGAGGACATATCCTCCAGCATGCAGCTACTTGGACCCCTATGCTGGGGACCTGGCCTTCCTCCGTCAGTGCCCAGGGAGGATACCCCGCAGAGTGACTTCACAGCCCAGAGAGACAGTAAGGGAGAAGGGCTTCGGGCTCAACAGCAACACTCAGGCGTGTGGAACATGTATTCCAGAACACGACTTCCCAGGCCGCCGCGTGGCTGAGGCTTTGTTGCGTGTGCAGCCTCCTGGCCCCTCCTCAATTTTTCATTTTGTTCTTATTTACAGATTCAGTTATTCTTACTGGAAAGGCAGGTTATAGAGAGAAGGAGAGATTGAGAAAGATCTTCTATCTATTGGTTCACTCCCCAGATGGCCATGTTACCAGAGCCTTTTCTGGGTCTCCTATGCGGGTGTAGGGATTTGGGCTGTCCTGTGCTGCTTTCCCAGGCCACATGCAGGGAACCAGAAGGGAAGTAGAGCAGCCAGGACAGGAGCTGGTGCCCATATGGGATTCTGGCACTTTGCAAAGGGTGATCAGCCAATGAGCCATTGCACTGTGCCTCGTTGCTTTAAAAAACATGTATAGGCAGCATGAGCCAGGCCTTTCATTGATGTAATCAATACGGTGTTAGTAAGTTTTTTTTTTTTTTTTTTTTTTAAGATTGATTTATTTTATCACAAAGTCAGATATACAGAGAGGAGGAGAGACAGAGAGGAAGATCTTCTGTCCGATGATTCACTCCCCAAGTGAGCCGCAACGGCCGGTGCGCGCCGATCCGAAGCCGGGAACCAGGAACCTCTTCCAGGTCTCCCACGCGGGTGCAGTGTCCCAAAGCTTTGGGCCGTCCTCGACTGCTTTCCTAGGCCACAAGCAGGGAGCTGGATGGGAAGTGGAGCTGCCGGGATTAGAACCGGCGCCCATATGGGATCCCGGGGCGTTCAAGGCGAGGACTTTAGCCGCTAGGCCACGCCGCCGGGCCCGGTGTTAGTAAGTTTGTAAAGAAATATTGGGAGTCTAGCTTTGCTTCAGTTCTTGTGCTTCAAGCTGCACCAGTGTCACTTTAAATATTAGCAGGGCCTGTATTTCACACATCCTTGTGGAAGAGGCTGGAAATCAGAGTTAAAATAGATGGCATGCCCGGACAGTCGCCCTCGCCTTACACGAGGCGGCGGCTGCGCCTAGAGGCTCTGGCGAGCTGGCCAGGTTCCTCGGAGCCTCTTGGGCGGTGGTATCAGATGTGGGGGCTCAGCCTGTGTGAGTCAGCCTTGGGGTCTGTTTCCACCATGCTGCCTGGCTGCAGACAGCAGGTCTTGGTGACCCATTCCCCCGCTGGAGGTGTAGACGCCTGAGGGGGAGGGTCTTGGCTTATGTAACCCAAAGCCTTTTGGTACATCCAGTGACCTGAGAGCCAAGGTGCTTTTCAGGGAGTTATTTGGGACTGATGACTTAATGACTTATCTGTAAAGTCACATAGAAAGTTTGTTTTGCTTTGCTTTTTTTTCTTGATTTTTAGTATTTTTACCGAAATTTTCTTCCTAACCTGATTCACGTACTATTGCCAAGTGCAGGCACATGTGTTGACGGTGTGCAGTGGTGCTTGATGTCTGTATCTACAGGAAGTGATGACCACGATCAAGCTGACCGTCTGCCCCATTGCACGACGCCCCCTTCGCCCGGAGTCCCTGCTCCTACTCCACGAGCGCTCCTCGGCGAGCTGACGCCGACTGGGCCTGTGCTGAGTGGGGCTTGGGGGGCTGCTGTTTGTGGCATCTGTCGGCCTGTACCAGCTCTTATTCTCACTTTGGCTTTTTTGCAGGTCCCTAGCTGTTGGTAGTAAGTCCGGTTATAAATTTTTCTCCCTTTCTTCTGTGGATAAGCTGGAACAGATCTATGAATGCAGTAAGTGTTTGCTTTATTTTTCCACTTCTTAAAAAAATAGATTAAGTTGTACTGGGACTACAGTGCAGTTTAAATTGAAGCCCACAGAGGTGGTGGTTCAAGCCCAGAGGCTGTTGTGAGCAGTCCCTTCTCCCGGCCGAGTTGGTTTGACGTGGCCTAGGAGCCTGTCTGGCAGAGGTGGCACACAGCAGGGGGTGGGCCGTGGGCTTTGGCTTACGCAGCATCCCCAACCTCCTCCGGGCCGCGCGGGAGGAGTGCCCGTGTGCTGCTGTTGTGGGTCTTGGGCTGCGTGTGTGTGTCCACCACTGGGTGCAGGCGTGCTGGGACGGGACAGCAGCAGGTGCCAGCCTGTAGGGCTGGGTCCTCTGTCAGTTTTCCCTAGTGGTCACATCCTGCAGGACTGCAGTCCAATGCCTTAGCAAGGGGACGTGTGTGTGTGTGTGTGAGAGAGAGAGAGAGAGGAGAGAGATCATTGTAGCTCTGTGTGGGTTTGTGTCTCCCACAGAGTGGGGTACTGGGTGGCTGCCGCGCTCTAAGGCCCATCTTCGTGCCCCACTCCTCCCTGATGCCTGGGCAGCCCACTGGTCGGTCTGTTGTTCCTGAAACGTCATTTAACAATCCTCCCTGTATGCATGTGTGCAAGCCTGGCTTTTCTGGTCACGTGGTTGCTGGGAAGATCCCCCAAGCTGCCCGGCGTCCTTCGGCATCGAGTAGTGTCCCGGGTGGGGGTGCGTCAGGCTGTTGGCCGTGCGCTTGCTGCAGGCTGTGTGGGCTGAGCATGGAGAAAAGCTCCCTGAACAAGTTCACGTCCACAGCTTTCTGTCTCTCAGGAGTGCCCAGTCGGGAGAGACATGGCTGGGCTGAGCGGTGGTGCATGGGTAGGTTCATTTGTTCATTTGTTCATTTGTTTTGTTTTGTTTTTAAGATTTATTTGTTTTTATTGGAAAGGCAGATATACAGAGAGGAGGAAAGACAGAGAGGAAGATCTTCTATCCAATGATTCACTCCCTGATTGGTTTCAGTGGCTGGTGCTGAGCTGGTCTGAGGCCAGGAGCCAGGAGCACCTCCAGGTCTCCCCCACAGGTGCAGGGTCCCAAGGCTCTGGGCCGTCCTCGACTGCTTTTCCAGGCCACAAGCAGGGAGCTGGATGGGAAGCAGGGCTGTTGAGATTAGAACCGGCACCCATATGGGATTCCGGCGCGTGCAAGGTGAGGACTTCAGCCGCTAGGCTACTGCCCCGGGCCCAGTGTGTGTAGTTTCTTAAATTGCAGATGGTTTTTCTAGGCTGGTCGTTCTGTTTCTGGCCCCTACCAGCAGTGTGTGAGTGGCTGGTCCCTTGCCTTGTTACCGGTACTGCCTGTTGGCATTGGAATTTGCTGTGACTGGCCTTTGCGTTGGCACTTAGCGACACCTCATGTGCCCAGCTGGTGTGACCTTTGGCCCTTGCTAACAGGTGCTGACACATTTTCTGAGTGAGAGACTCTAGGCTGAAGCGGTTACATCGTCCTGTCCCAGGCTCTGGGCACCCTTCCACTTCGTCCCTTCACTGAATAGGCAGGCAAATGTCTTAGAAAATTGGGGTGCGTCTGAGGCTCCAGGTGCTTCTGCAGGTGGGTACAGCAGCGCACACAGGTGAAACCCAGCTCGGCTTCTGCCCTCCCAGCGCTCTGTGCGATGCGTCACTGGCACAGCCCTAGAGAATGTGTCAGCGCTGGTTTTGGAAGAACAGGAGCAGAGAGCAACATGGGATGAGAGCCTGGGCCTGGGGCTCGGGGTGCTGCGGTGTCAGGTGTGAACGCAAGGGCCTGGGGCGCTCGGCCCATCCTGCGGGACGCCAGGTGCTGTCAGTGCCTCTGCGCCTGCGTGCCTGTTGGAGGGCACTTGGCGCACAGCTGTGTGGGCTCCAGCCCTGAAGTGTCGCACATGTTTATCTCCAGACCAACGCAGACTTAAGTTTTCTTAGGATGCTGTGAATATAGCAAGTTCTGCAGTTAGAAGTTTTTCAGATTCTGTGTTGAGTATTTTCTTGGCTTTTTGTAAGTTCTTTTCAAAATTATTATTTTTAAAGATTTATTATTTTGTTTGTAGTCAGGTATACAGAGAGGAAGGAAGAGAGAGGAAGATTTTCTGTCCACTGGTTCACTCCCCAGGTGGCTGCAGTGGCTGGAACTGAGCCAGTCTGAAGCCAGGAGCCAGGAGCTTCTTGCGGGTCTCCCACACGGCTGCAGGGTCCCAAAGCCCTGGGCCATCTTCCACTGCCTTCCCAGACCACAAGCAGGGAGCCAGATGGGAAGCAGGGCTGCGGGACGTGAACCAGTGCCCACATGGGATCCCAGTGCGTGCAAGGCAAGGACCCCAGCCACCAGGATACCACTTTGGGCCCTTAAAAATTATTTGTAATGCTACTTACGTGGCTAAGAGAGGTGCGCACTCAGGTACAGGGACAGTGGAGGCAAGAGGTGGCACAGTGTTGCAGTTTTTTCTCCTGTGTTCCTGGAAGGGGGAGGGGTTGGGTCCGCTCCTTGCTGTCAAACCGCATCAGCCCCACGGATGGGGAACGGCCTTTGATGACGCCTAGAGACATTGATGTGGGGTGAGAAGAATGTTCTGGAGTGGTTTTGATAGTTCGAGAAGTTGTTGGTTTCATTGCTCCAGGGTTGGGAAAATGTTTCCAAGGTCTGATGGCTTACCAGGTCCACCTTAGTGCATTCACAGACCCAGGAGCTTGCGGCAAAGCTTGGCCAGGAGAGTTGTCCAAGCTGTTCTGCCTTCCACCTCTGAGACACTCCATGTCCTATGCAGGCCTGGATGATCAGCTGGCGTGTCCTCCGTGTGCCTCTCGGCGTGCTGTCCACTGCGTAGGCATATATGCACTCCATGGTTGGACCACATGTGTTGATTTTCTATGGCTAGGGCTCAAGTCCAGCAGTCTAGGTGTGGAGTCCCCCAAGAAACCTTGTGTGAAGTGACCCCAGACCTGACTCCTGTGTGCACCAAAATTCACATACCAGTGGATGTAGCTGCCTTGTCAGTTCTGTCCCCGGCCCCATCTCATGCAGGTCAATGGGTGCTGTGGTGCAGTCTAGTCACCCACAGGAAGGGTCTTCATGTACACCAGTGAGTGCCACAGTCCAGTCAGGGTGACCCTCAGTAACTCCCACCAGGCCCACCCACAGGAAGGGTCTTCATGTACACCAGTGAGTGCCACAGTCCAGTTAGGGCGACCCTCAGTAACTCCCACCAGGCCCACCCACAGGAAGGGTCTTCATGTACACCAGTGAGTACCACAGTCCAGTTAGGGCGACCCTCAGTAACTCCCACCAGGCCCACCCACTGGAAGGGTCTTCATGTACACCAGTGAGTGCCACAGCCTGGTCAGGGCAGCCCTCAACAACTCCTGCCAGGTCCACCCCTAGCCCATTTTTGCATGTGCTGGCATGTGCTGTGGTCTAGCCTTGTCTGTCCCATATCCCATCTGGTTGTCAGCTTAGTGCAGCCTGGCCTGCCCTCAGCCCTGGCTCTCATGCTCACCAGTGGGAGTTGCAGTAATGCAGTGCCCACAGTTCTACCAGGCCCACTCCTAGCCCTGGATCTTGCACCTGCCAGGGGGTACTGTGCTCCAACCTGATAAGACACACCCAGTCCTGGCGCTTGCAGCCAGTGTTGTGGCCTAGCCCTGCTGGTCTGCATCCATTCTGGTGCTTGTGCATACCAGTGGGTGCAGTAACCTGGTTCAGTGTGGCCACATGCTAGCTGCTGAGTGCTGCAGCTCTTCCTGAACTGACCACCCCCAGTCCCCGCTCAGCGCTCACCAGTGGAAGTGGCAGCCCAACAGGGGGATCCCGGAAGTTGCCCTACCAGGGCTGAGAACAGCCCTGAATCTTGCAAGTGCTGTGGCCCAGCCTGACATGGCCGGCCTCCGGCACACACCGTGGGAATGACAGCCCAGCCTGACTGGCCTGCACCCATTCTGGCTCTCACCAGCAGGTGCTGCAGCCTAGCCCAGCCTGTTGCACACCCATTCTGGTTCTTGTGAGCGCCCGCAGGTATTGTGACCTGGCCCAGCCCAGCGTGCACCAGACCTGGCTCACAAATCTAGTGATTGCTTCAGCCTTGCCTGGCCTGTCCCTCCCCAGCTATTAGGCTCTCCAGTGGGAACTGTGACCCAGCAGGAGAGTTTCCAAGTTCCCCTTCCAGGTCTTCTCCCAGCCCCAGATCTCATGTATGTGTGCCAGCCAGTGCTGTGGCCCTGCTTGGCTTGGTCTGCCCTCAGTCTGGCCTTTGCACATGCTCACAGGTGCTGCAGCCTGGCCCAGCCCGGGCTCCTGCACATGTCACGTGAGTGCTGGGTTTGGCCTGGCTCAGCCCGTCACCACTCCCCTGCTCTTGCACAAATCAGTAGTGCCACAGTCCCACAGAGGTTAGCCCCCAAGTCCCCTAAAGACTTTTTTTTAAAGATTTACTATTTTTATTGCAAAGTCATATATAGAGGAGGAGAGACAGAGAGGTAGATCTGTCCAGTGATTCACTCCCCGAGTGACCACAGTGGCTGGAGCTGCGCTGATCCGAAGCCAGGAGCTCTTCCAGGTCTCCCACGCGGGTGCCGGGTCCCAAGGCTTTGGTCTCCCCCTGTGGATGGGTGCCTTGGCCTGACCCAGACATGCCCTCTGATGTCCTTCCTCTAACCCCCCCATCTCAGCTGCCTCGCCTACCTGCCAGTGCAGTGGCCCAGTCCATTCCTCCCGTCAAACATGTCCTCAGCTGCTGTCACTCCAGTTTGTCCTCAGGCCCCCATCCTGGAGGATCTGCAGCACCCCTGCTTGGGGGCTGGGCTGGTGTGTCCTGACCCAGCATTCCCCTCGTTTCTCACATCTTACCCCCCAAAGAAAGAATAGGCGACTGTGCTGGCACAGTAATATAGTTTACCCAAATTTGGCATTAACCAGGCTCAGGGGGCTTGGTGTGATAGCGTAGTGGTTAAAGTTCTCACCTTGAACGCTCCAGGATCCCATATGGGCGCCGGTTCTAATCCCAGCGGCTCCACTTCCCATCCAGCTCCCTGCTTGTGGCCTGGGAAAGCAGTCGAGGACGGGCCAAAGCCCTGGGACCCTGCACCCGCGTGGGGGACCTGGAAGAGCTCCTGGCTTCGGATTGGCCCAGCACCGGCCGTTGTGCTTCCTTGGGGGGTGAACCATCGGATGGAAGATCTTCCTCTCTGTCTCTCCTCCTCTGTATATCCAGTTTTCTAATAAAAACAAATAAATCTTAAAAAAAAAAAACAAACCAAAAACCAACAAAGAACAGGCCCAGGATGCCTGCCAGCTATTGGGTGCTTTGCTCCCAGCAGTGTAACACTTGCCTGGGTCCAGGGAAGCCCTAGGCAATTACCTAAAGCTGGGGAGCTTTTTGTAAGTTCTGAGCTACAAAATGTAGCCCAGAACATGCAGGGTGCACAGATGCTCCTGGCTTAGCAGAAGTAACCACAGCCTGCACTGATCGTAGCAAAGTGGCCAGCACACACTGCCTTACAGCGGCCGCCTGGCCTGGCCCAGGCTCTCAGGGTCGTGTGCATTGGGGGCCGTCATCTGCCTCTGATTTGAGGCCCAGTGCTGTCTCGCACTGTTCCTGTGGGTCAGCCTGGGTCCCGTGGGGAGGCTTGGTGTTCGTGAGGGTCGTCCTGGTGGATGCTGCAGAGGAGGGGTCGCTGTGCGGGCTGCCTGGGTGAGCTGGAGTGGGCCGTGTGGCGCTGTCTGTACCCTTCAGAGCTGCGGGCTCAGACTCACACGCAGCTGTGCCTGTCCGTTATTCCTCGGCTTTGCGCTTCCTTCCCACTGTAGCCAGAAATGGCACGGAGCAGAAGCCAAAGTCTATTGCTTCTCCAATACAGCCGTTAATTGCCTAGATGAAGAGGTAACGTGGGTAGTCTCCAGGAACACTGGCAGAAACTGGCAAGGAAAGGCAGGCCTTTGGGCAGCTCTGAATGCCCTGGTGGCGGCTGAGTCCTGCTGGTGTCTGAGTTGTCTTCCCTGGCAGGGACCGTTCACACTGGTGGGGCTGAGCCATCTGCTCTTGAGCTTGATGGAAGTGTATATGTGTGTCTCAAAGTTCCTGGCCTGGAGTGTTGCAGTACAGTGTTAGGGATTCTTGAAGTGATCTGATAGAAAAATAGCACCAAGCGCGTGAGCGGTGTGTTGTTGGGAGGGTCCCGGCAGGTGGCCGTGGACTCAGCCTTCTGTGTCACCAAGGTGCCCTCTTGGTAAGCAGTGTCGGATGCATATGGAATGTCTCATGCTTTTACCCTTTCACAGCTCCTGAGGTTGTTAGAGGCCCGCCTGACACTAGGGCTCTGTCTTGTGCGTCTGTCCCATTTCCCTGGTAGCAGAAGTGACTGCTGCCTTGTGTTAGATCCTTCGGGCCTCAGACCATCATCCGCCAGTTGAACTTTGCCATGCTGCGGTCACCTGTGGGCTCATGGTGGTGCTGTGTAAAGTCCTTCTCGAGGTGCAGGGTGCGGGGTCAGTGCCGTGGTCATGCAGCCCACGTCTGGTGATTGTAGCAGATTCGGTGATCTAGCCAAGAGAGCCTAGACCATGGGCAGTGCTGCCCTCCGCTGAGCGCAGGTCTCCTCCAGTTCTTGTGTGGGTGAGTTGGGGCCAAGGAAGGGCAGTGGGTGTCTGCTGGTCTGTGGGCTCTGTGTGGGGCTCCTGGAGGCCGTGCCTCACAGCCACACATGTCCATGTCTCTTGAGCAGAGCCATGGGAGCGGGCTTTGTTCTTTCCCCTTGGGCGAGCAGGTGTGGGGTACCATCCTGGAGGCGAGGAGCAGGTCAGCCGGCGTGGAGGGCACCACTGCTGCCAGGCTGTCTCTGGGAAAGGGGAGCAGTGAATGCGTCACTCTCCCAACCAGTGCCGAGCGTCAGCAGACGTCTTGTTACTTAGACGGCTAGGGGAACAGCGTGTCCATTTGAAACGTGTGTCGTGTGCTCCTGCCCGTCTGACTGCCTTCTTTGCCTTGGCTGATGGTGCTTTGTGGCTTCTGAGGGCTGGCCTCCCCAGGGGCTGCCGTTCCAGCACCTTGGAGAAGCTTGCTCTTCTCTCCCCCTCCCTAAAGCATTGCTCTGGGGGAGCCCTCCGGGGCTCCGTGTTCAGCCCAGGTGTCTGCTCTGCTTTGCCCCTCAGTCCTGTCCTTGTCTGTGTGGGCTTCAATCTGTACGCCGCCTGCCATGAGTGACGGGGACTGTGAGGGCCCAGGGGTGCTGGGGGACAGTTCATGTTGACAGTGTTTAGTGTCCAGTCTCTGAGGGTGGCAGCTCTTGCTGTTGACTTAGCTTTTTGAAGATTTTATTTATTTGAAAGGCAGAGTTATATATACAGAAGGAGAGCTAGAGACATCTTCCATCCACTAACTCACTCCCTCAGTGGCCACAGCAGCTGGAGCTGAGCTGGTTTGAAACCAGGAGCCAGGGCTTTTGGGTCTACCACGTGGGTGCAGGGCTCAAGCACTTGGGCCATTCTACACTGCTTTCCTAGGTCATAAGCAAGGACCTGGATGGGAAGTAGAGCAGCGGGGACTCGGGCCCCTTTCCAGGTGGTGTCCTGGCACCAGACGGAGCCTTCACATGCTATACCACACTACCATCCCCTAAATAAACCTATTTTTTAAAAAACCCAGCTGTCTATGTCAGTTTTTCCCATGATATGCCCACTGCCAAGCCACTTGAATGAAGAACCTGTTGGGGTCACCGTGATTTCTCAGCACTTCCATCCACAGTGGCTTGTGCCCAGCGTGTGTGTGCGTGCAGGTGCACTGACCAAGAGTGGCATCACTGCTTGGGTGTGGCACTCAGTGCTGGCATGTGACTACCCGGGGGAGTGTCATGGCTGTTATTGAACAGATGTCCGTAGTGGGGTTTTGGAGTTTGGCCAGTAACCAAGCTGTAGCTGCAAGGGCCATTTTCAGTTGGCCAGGTGTGTGAAAAGGAACTGCCCTGCACCAGTGACGGCCACCTGGGACATGGCTGGGTGTGCTGAGCAGCTCCGCCCTGCAGAGCATGCTGCTGCTGACTCAGTGTGTGACCTGTCCCTCCAAGGAGGCAGGGGCCCCGTGGAGAAAAGCCCTGTGCACTGGCCACACCCAGGCCTCCTGGGACGGGTGCGAGGGCTCTGGTGCTGGAGGCTGCCAGCTGTGGAGACCCTGCCGCCAGGGAAGCTTCTGGGTGTTCTCTGAGGGAGAGGCCAGCCAGCCTGAGGGCCTGGGCTGGCTCTTGACTGGGGACCGCGATATTCCGGGTTCTGCACTGCCTGTTCCAAGCCTGACCTTTTGTCCCTGAGTGTGGCCAGGTCCCATGTCCAGCTGTGCCTTTCAGTTTTCAGGGGGCAGGCACCCGTGCCTGTTGAAGGTGTGGTGGAGTGGAGCTGCTGGCTACGTGCAGGAGGCTGAGTGTGGGCTGACTTGGTCTTGCCTGCAGCCCTGAGTGGTCATAGACTTCCCAGTTTTGTGGTGCCAGACCTTGCTCTGGAGGTGGTTGGGTGTTCGAGGGTCCTGAGAGCCCGCCACCCAGTGAAGTCATGGCAGAGCTTGCTGGAGGAGCCTGCATGTGGCGCTCCAGTTCATCCCTGCCGGGGCTGGCTGGCTGTGCTGGCAGCGTGGCTGGGGCTCGGACTTCCTGGGCACTGCGTGCTGCTCCTGCATGCCCCCACAGTGCTCTTTCCCTGCCCCTCGGGCAGGTGGGTGTGTGCTGGGCCGGAGATGCGTATGTGTGTGTCTGTTCTGGTCGCAGCCAGCACCGAGGACGTCTGCATCGTGGAGAGGCTGTTCTCCAGCAGCCTGGTGGCCATCGTCAGCCTCAAAGCTCCGAGGAAGCTCAAGGTCTGCCACTTCAAGAAGGGAACTGAGATCTGCAACTACAGCTACTCCAACACCATCCTGGCTGTGAAGCTGAACCGGCAGGTGAGCGGCAAGCTGCTGGCGAGCATGCGCGGCCTGTGGCATGGCGCTCCCCACATGACCTGGCCCCGAGTCCTCAGGCACCTATAGCCGTCACCAGGCTGGCTGCTCTACTCTGGGCCGCTCGGCTCACCGCCAGGCTGTGACTTGCCACCTCTGTGTGAACCTTAGGGCTCAGCACAGTGTCCATTCTATGGACTTTCTTTTTTACTTCTTTCTCATTCATAAATATTACTTTTTAAGAACTTGCTTTTTTCCATTTTAACATGATTGCCTGTCCATTTGCAGTGAAGGGCTGCCCTTTTGCTTTGGCCCTGAGGGAGGAGTGCCGAGCAGCCGGGTCCTGCGCGAGGCCGCCTCCTGGCCCAGGCTTGCTCCCAGGAAGCTGGGCTCTTGCGGGTGATGACGACAGGGCGCCTGCCGTGGACGCTGGAAGCCAGGCTGCTGCTGTTGACTGACGGGTGCTTGGAGTGGAAATCTGGGGCTGCCACTGTGGCACAGCCAGTGAGGGCACCTCCTGCGGTGCCGGCATCCCATAGCAGCACTGGGGCACGTCCTGGCTTCTCCCTTGAGTTCCCACTTCTACTAATGTGCCTGGGAAAGCAGCTGCAAGTGACCCCAGTGCCTGGGCACTGCCACCCACATGGGGGACCCGGAAGAAGCTCTGGCTCTCTGTAACTCTGCCTGTCAAGCAAATAAATGTAACTTTTTTTAAAAAAAAGATTTATTTATTTTTATTACAAAGTCAGATACATAAAGAGGAGGAGAGACAGAGAGGAAGATCTTCTGTCTAATGATTCACTCCCCAAGTGAGCGCAACGGCCGGTGCTGAGCCAATCCAAAGCCAGGAACCCGGAACCTCTTCCAGGTCTCCCACACAAGTGCAGGGTCCCAAGGCTTTAGGCCATCCTCTACTGCCTTCCCAGGCCACAGGCAGGGAGCTGGATGGGAAGTGGAGCTGCCGGGATTAGAACCGGCGCCCATATGGGATCCCGGTGCGTTCAAGGCGAGGACTTTAGCCTCTAGGCCATGCCGCCGGGCCCATAAATGTAACTTCTTAAAAGTAGAAATCTTTGGACTTGACATCTTGCACATTTTTAAAATATAAAACGTGGGCCTGTCACAGTAGCCTAGTGGCTGGGGTCCTCACCTTGCACGTGCCAGAATCCCATATGGTGCTGGTTCTAATCCCAGCAGCCCCACTTCCCCTCCAGCTCCCTGCTTGTGGCCTGGGAAAGCAGTGGAGGACGGCCTAGGGTCTCGGAACCCTTGGGACCCTGCACGTGCAGTAGGAGACCTGGAGGAGGCTCCTGGCTTCAGATCGGCTCAGTTGTGGACACTTGGGGAGTGACTCAGTGGACAGAAGGTATTCCTCTCCCTTTCTTCCTCTCTGTAAATCTTTTTTTTTTTATTACACTTTTTGACCATCTACATAGTTAATTAGGGTAAAAAGGTACAAGGTCTATAGGGAAGTGGGTAAGACTATTAGTTCTCTATTGTTTCCTTCATATATCTGAGGTAAAGGGATATTGAGGGAGAAGCCCCCCCAGTCTCCCACCCACCCCAGGTCCCCGACGTAGGGCATGCTCTGAGATCCTTGCTCAAGTGGTTTTGATAGTTCACTGTAAATCTGACTTTAAAGGACAAAAACATATCTATCTATCTATCTATATATGAAACATCCATACTGATTCCTGTGTGGCTGGCACAGGAGTCCACACCACACGCATTTCACATGAAACATTCCAATGTATCACTTATAAATCCATGTTCATTTTCTTTGAGTCCAATATAAAATTCCAAACTTTTTTAAAAGATTTACTTATTTTTATTGGAAAGGCAGATATACAGAGAGGAGGAGAGACAGAGAGTAAGATCTTCCGTCCACTGGTTCACTCCCCAAGTAAGCACAATGGCTGGAGCTGAGCTGATCCGAAGCCAGGAGCCAGGAGCTCCTCTGGGTCTCCCACACGGGTGCAGGGTCCCAAGGCTTTGGGCCGTCCTCGACTGCTTTCCCAGGCCACAGGCAGGGAGCTGGATGAGAAGCAGGGCTGCTGGGATTAGAACCGGCGCCCATATGGGATCCCGGCACGTGCAAGGCGAGGACTTTAACCACTACGCTATTGCGCCGGGCCCTCCAAACTTCTATAAAAAGTGTAGGCTTTTATTTTTATCTTGTGTTTCATTGGACATCAGTTTTTTTTTTTCTAAGATTTATTTATTGTTTATTGGAAAGTCAGTTTTACAGAGAGGGGAGACATCAACGGCCAGAGCTGAACCAACCTGAAGAAGGAGCAAGGAGCTTCCTTCAGGCCTGCCACGCAGGTGTAGGGTCTCCAGGCTCTGGGATGTCCTCTTCTGCTTTCCTAGGCTTCAAGCAGGAGTTGTATGGGAAGTGTAGCAGCTGAGGCACAAATCGGCGTCCATATGGGATCCTGGCCGTTGCAACGCGAGGATTTAGCCACTAGGCTACCACACTGGGTCCGAACATCAGGGTTTGAAAATGAATCCCCTTGACAAATCCATTGTGGATAAGCAGCTTCTGCAGTCCAGGTCACCTGGTCAGGATTCGGGGCCAGTGACGCGTGTGGCCGTGGCAGCAGGCACCTCGGTTGTCAGGTGTGCGAGGCGTACAGATGCCAGGGCTCGGTAGTGTGGAGGCCTGGCGTGTGTCATGCTGACAGTTCCTTCACTGCACTCATTGCTGCTTTCGTAACTGTCTCCAGAGGTTGATCGTGTGCCTGGAGGAATCCCTGTACATCCACAACATCCGGGACATGAAGGTGCTTCACACGATCCGAGAGACGCCCCCAAACCCTGCAGGTGCGTGCCGAGGCCTGTTGGCAGCAGGGACTTGTTCTCTTCTTAGCCTCCCCCAGCAGGCAGGCTTCAGGTGGGCTCCTGCTGCCACGCTTGGGCCCGTGTGAACTGTTGCTTTGAGCAGCTGTTCAGTCTGCCTGCCCTGGCATCGCCAGAGGTAGGGTCAGTTGCTAGTCAGGTGCGTGCATACCCTTGGAGAGGCCCCTCAGCCTGGCCCCGCAGGTCATCCACGTGATTGAGCCTGGCCCTGGCACTGATGGCTGCATTGTTACAGGACTATGTGCGCTGTCCATCAACAATGACAACTGCTACCTGGCGTACCCAGGGAGTGCGACCATCGGGGAGGTGCAGGTCTTCGACACCATTAACTTGGTGAGTCCCTCAGTCTGACAGCCTGAGCCTGGGCGGTGTGCCAGCCCCAGGCACTGGCGCTCCGCCTAGCAGGACTTCCTCAGGCCATGGCATTGGCTCTGCCAGCTTGTGCCGTGCTCACATTTGGTCTGTCTACCCTCTCTAGAGAGCTGCCAACATGATCCCGGCCCATGACAGTCCTTTGGCGGCCCTGACCTTTGATGCTAGTGGCACTAAGCTGGCCACGGCGTCTGAGAAGGTGAGTGAGGAACAAGCTTGCAGTGATGCAGGTGGGCAGGTGCTGTGACCGGGATTAAGCTACCCCTGCGTCGCTGGGTGCCAAGCTCAGGAAGCCCGGCTGCTCGGCCTCCGTTCTGGTATCCTGCTTTTGCCCCGGAAACTACATAATGCTCCGGTGCTGAGAGACGGGCTGTGAGTCCAGGCTCCTGCTTCAGCCTGCCCAGCTATGGATGCTGTGGCTGTTTGGGGAAGGGAACCAACAAAATTAAATCTTAGAATGAAGCGTGTGGCTGGTGTGTGGCTGAGTGGGTTCAGCCACTGCCTGCAAGGTCTGCGTTGGCAGGGAGCTGGAGCCGGGAAGTAGAGCTGCCGTGGATCCCAGATACTTGACCACTGACCAGTCAAGGGACCCTTCCACATCATGTAACCCTTCTGCTTCTGAGACGAGTTCCAGTGACGATCTGCAGCAGACCGTCCTTCAGCATCCAATGTTAGAAGATTTAAGATAAATAATACAAGGTTCAAATGATCTCGGGGAGTGCTATCCTCCCCCTTTTTTGTTTTAATAAGGTAATCCTTAATAGTACAGTTGGCACGTTCCACAACACCTTGTCCTTGAGGAGTATAGGGAATGCCTGTAATTAGTTGTATATGGTGGGAGGCAGCAAAATTACAAAACTTACTGCTGGTATAACAGGTGCCATTATCAGTTTTAATAACTTTGGGAGTTCCCAAGATGGAAAAACATGCATAGCAATGGGCCAGAGCGTGCCTGACTTGATCCCCTGGCTGAGGAGTGGCTAGAACAAATCCACAGCAAGTATCGACAGTAACATGTACACACTAGTGTCCCAAACTCTGGATGTGTGTCATGTTCATTTGCAAATAATCTTAATATAATTCAATTAACCTGATTAACTGTCTCCACAAAACGGGAGATTAATCTGTTGGCATTCTTGAGGCCTTGTAAGAATACCAAGGGAAGGGCCTGGCGATGTGGCCTAGCAGCTAGGGTCCTTGCCTTGAATGCGCCGGGATCCCATATGGGCGCCGGTTCTAATCCCGGCAGCTCCGCTTCCCATCCAGCTCCCTGCTTGTGGCCTGGGAAGGCTTTGGAGCCCTGCACCCGTGTGGGAGACCTGGAGGAGGTTCCTGGTTCTCGGCTTTGGATTGGAATAGCACCGGCCGTTGCGCTCACTTGGGGAGTGAACCAGTGGACGGAGGATCTTCCCCTGTCTCTCCTCTCTGTATATCTGACTTTGTAATAAAAATAAATAAATCTTTAAAAAAATGTATTAAAAAAAATACCAAGGGAAGCTGTAGAATTTGAAACTTTTGAATTCTTGGATGCCTTTTCAAAGATGGCCAAAAAGAACTGGGCTATGGAAATTTTGGGGGGTTTAATACAATTCAGAAAAAGTTGAAACTCCAAATAATTAAACGGAGAAACAAGTTGTATTTTGTTTGGGGCTGCAGCTAGTCCTGCCTCAATTGAAGGGAGAGACGCTGAAGTTGCTCCTGTAAATCTTTTAACAGCTGCACCCAGATTTGATGGCACCCACGGCACAGGTGGCGCAGAGGGCTCCGTGCCTGGCCAGAAGAGATTGTTGCTCAGCACATGCTCTATGGGCACATGCTGTACGATGGAGGATCCTCGGCAAACTCACGCCCATCCTCTTCCCTTTCCTCCTCCTCAAAAGAGGACCGCGAAGCTTTGCGCAGTTTCTCCAAACTTTGTCTGGTCTGGGGTTTTTTCTTTTTTTTACCCTGGTTTGTGGTTCTCTTCCCCCCCCCCTTTTTTTTTTTAAAGATTTATTATTATTGGAAAGCCGGATATACAGAAAGCAGGAGAGACAGAGAGGAAGATCTTCCATCCTACGATTCACTCCCCAAGTGAGCTCCGATCCGATGCCGGGACCCAGGAACCTCTTCCAGGTCTCCCATGCGGGTGCAGGGTCCCAAAGCATTGGGCCATCCTCAGCTGCTTTCCCAGGCCACAAGCAGGGAGCTGGATGGGAAGTGGAGCTGCCGGGATTAGAACCGGCGCCCATATGGAATCCCGGGGCTTTCAAGGCGAGGACTTTAGCCGCTAGGCCACGCCGCCGGGCCCTAGTCTAGGTGTTTTTAACCACAGCCCAGTTCCTGTTCCTGCCCAGCCTAAGGAGCACTAATCAACTCCTTAGCCTCCAACAGCTGACCCAAATACATTTCCATTTGTTGCCTTTCAGTCTTTTCCTGTGTGTTTAACAATTGGAATCATACCGCGTTTCACTTGTTACCCTGTTTTACTCTGCACAACTTATCTCCCTTAATAATGGCAGTAGGCATTTGGCTGGAGCTGACACCTGTGTTCCACATGAGTGCTTGGACACTTGGCCAGCTCTGGCTCCTGAGCCGCATTCCTGCTGGCCCAGGCCCGGAAGGCAGTGGTGCTGGCCTGGCTGTATGGGTGTTGTCACTGCGGGGAGCGCTTGGCTGCAGTGTGGCCCTGGATAGTGGCTGTCGGGGGAGCCAGTGGGTGGGAGCTCTCTTCCTGTCTGCCTCTCCCTCGCTGAAACATAGCAGTGTGTGGAAATGCTTCTCGTGTCTGTACAGTAGTTTCAGTTATGATTTAATGGGACACTGAGCTGTGCCTGCTGTGTTGCTCCTAGGATGATAGTGTGCACTTAAGTCATGAATCAGGCTTTTTTTTTTTTAAGATTTATTTTTATTGGGAAAAGCAGAGTTAGGGACAGATAGCTTTCCTCCCCCTTTTAAAGATTTATTTATTTGAATTGGAAAGGCAGATTTACAAAGAGAAGGACACATCTCCCATCCACAGGTTTACTCCCCATGTGGCCACAATAGCTGGAGCGAGCCTTTCGGAAGCCAAGAGCTTCTTCCAGGTCTCCCATGGGTGCAGGGTCCCAAGTCTTTGGGCCGTCCTCAACTGTTTTCCCAGGCCACAGGCAGGGAGCTGGATGGGAAGCGAAGCCACTGGGATTAGAACTGGTGCCCACATGGGATCCTGGCGCAAGATGAGAATTTTAGCGTCTAGGGTAGTGTGGCAGGCCCTGGACAGCTGATCTTATCAGCTTCATGGGGTGTGGTGGTTAGGTCATCTGCTGTGGTCAGGATTGATGAATTTGTCAGGCAGCTCGGGCACATTTTACATTTTACCAGTTTGAATCTTCCAGTACATGGGTGTTGGGAATTCTCCCCGCCCCAAAGGAAAGTGCTTCCTGCTCTTGCTTTGCCCTCCTGTGCCTCCATGCCCTCGCTGGCTGGCACTCAGCTTCCGGAGTGTCGCAAGCCCCGCTGCCCTGCTTCCTTGCTGGTCTTGTTCATTCTCCCAGAAAGTCATGCTTTACCTTACCAGCCCCAAGAAGATCCCTTGTTAAATGTGTTTCAGGGAAGGAAATCAGAGAACAGTGGGGAGAATAGTGTCTTTCTAGTAATAGTTTATTTCCATGCAGGGCGACCTATAGATTCCCGTCTGCATTTTCTCATCTTTGTGACTAAGCGTTTTCTTGCTGTGGTCGCACCATTAAACTCTGTTTTCATGTGTTTGAAAGGTGATTAACAGTGCTCCCACCCACTGATTGACCCCTGAAATGGTGCAACGGCCATAGCTAGGTGAGGCCGAAGCTGAGGGTCTCCCTGGCTGAGTGGCAGGACCCTAGTATGTGCCCCAGCAAATGGCTGGAGAAGGACCCCAGCACTTGGTCAGGCAGCAGCTTGCCCCCTGCGGCCCCTCAGAGGCAGGCAAGGGGACATTAGCCTGCCAGCCTCTGTGGGAGCATGGGGCTTGCAGTTGCGGGTCTTGGTGACAGACTCTGTTTTTGTCTGTAAACTTCAAGTGACTTACAAAACAGAAGTGCTGTATCCCACACTGGGCTTGAGTACTGCCAGTACTTAGTCAGCTGTGAAACACAGAACCCTGCTGCAGGAAGTGGAGGTGGTCGCGTGCCCTGGGTGCTGGGCCAAGAGAAGCCCATGCTAGCCTGGGGCAGCTCTGCCCAAAGACGCTCGTGTGGTTCATTTGTCATGCAGTGGCCTGGATGCAGAGGAAGTCTGGTTTTGCTGGGATATGATGCATTTTTTCCTTCTTTGTTGTCCCAGGGCACCGTGATTAGAGTGTTTTCCATTCCAGAGGGCCAGAAGCTCTTTGAGTTCCGGAGAGGGGTGAAGAGGTGAGGTGCCTGCGTGGCCGCTGTGTGTGACCTGGGCCCTGTGAGCAGACACTTCATCAGGAGCTGCCAGGTGTCGCGGCCATGCGAGCACATCCTGGGAACCCGTGGTGACATGGGAGGTGACGTGGGTTTTTATCAAAGCCTGTAAGGATTCTCTTGCCCATGGTCCCGGGGATTGGCAGCAGGGGCCCCAGCCCCCAGAGGATCCCTGCCCAGCCACACTACTTTGAACTCTAGCTGACAGCCCTACCTGCCTTTGCTTCTTTGCTGCTAGTCAGCCAGGCCTGGCCTTCTTCGCCTCTGTGGCCTTGTATTTGAAAGGCCTGTGCTATTTCCTGGGCCGGGGTGTCCCTGTGTCCGGGATTCCGGCCCCCTTATGCACAGCTGCAGCGGGCTGCGGAGCACCTCGCCTCGGCCTCCACTGGGCTATGGGCTTCCCCTGGACCCCCACCATGGGCTGCCCAGCCAGGTGATGCTCCTACCCTGCCTGCCCCAGCCCTTGTCAGGGCCCCGCATGCCTGCCGTTCCTGGGCTTGTGAGGAAACCCCCGTTGGGCCAGAAGCTTTGGGGTGTTCCTGGGGAGTGTGGAGCCTGCTGCCTGTGGCCCTCTGTGCTAGGAACCACAGTGATTCGTGTTAGTACACCGCCTTCTAAGTGGGGGTGTGTGTGCTGGATTCTCTCTGGAACCACAGCAAACGTGCCATTTAAGGATGTATTGAAAAATTGTCACCTTCGTAGCATTGTCCTCTTGAGAAAATGGAGGGACTTTGCGTGGGCCCATGGTGGGGCGTGTGGCAGGGCAGCCCTGACGACGCTGCGGGATGCTGCTCTGTCCGCAGGTGTGTGAGCATTTGCTCGCTGGCCTTCAGCATGGACGGCATGTTCCTGTCGGCCTCCAGCAACACCGAGACCGTGCACATCTTCAAGCTCGAGACTGTGAAGGAGAAGTGAGTTGTGGGGACACGCTTCTGAGCAAGCCCAAGGCGGCCAAGGGCTGCAGTCCGGGCTTGGGGCAGTGGGCTGTGCGGCCAGGGTAGGCTCCCCACGTGTGGGCTGGTGTGGGACGGGGAGCAGCCCCGTGGGTGTGCCCACTCTGCATGCCTCTCATAGGCAGAGCTGGACTGGCCCAGCCTCTCCCAGCCGCACAGGGTTTCCGGGAATTAGAAGCAGGGTGCCTGTCTACAGTGGGGATGGGATGGGGGTCTCACCCTTCTCTCCATATACTTGACTAAGAGCATCCCCCTTCCCCCGCACCAGCTGTCCGATGTCTTGGAGGGTGAGGCAGCCCGACCCCTAGGGGCAAAGGCCTGTGTGACAGGAATGACTGGGAGACCTACAGGGCAGTCCTCAGCCAGACCTAACAAGGTCCCACATAGCAGGATGGGGGCCCCGGTGAGCCCTGTCATCTCCGAGGGCATCCAGTGGGCACAGACTCCATGTGCTGGGGGTCTCCTCAGGCCTCCGGAGGAGCCCACCACCTGGACCGGCTACTTTGGGAAGGTGCTCATGGCCTCCACCAGCTACCTGCCGTCCCAGGTGACAGAGATGTTCAACCAGGGCAGAGCCTTTGCCACCGTACGCCTGCCCTTCTGTGGCCACAAGAACATCTGCTCGCTAGCCACGTGAGTCCCCAGCGGATCCGTGCCCTCGCCTCCCTGGCTCCCACCCTGGGGTATATGAGTTCCCAGCGGATCTGTGCCCTCGCCTCCCTGGCTCCCACCCTGGGGTACATGAGTCCCCAGCGGATCTGTGCCCTCGCCTCCCTGGCTCCCACCCTGGGTACACGAGTCCTCAGCGGATCTGTGCCCTCGCCTCCCTGGCTCCCACCCTGGGGTACATGAGTCCCCAATGGATCTGTGCCCTAGCCTGCCTGGCTCCCACCCTGGGTACATGAGTCCCCAGCGGATCTGTGCCCTCGCCTCCCTGGCTCCCACCCTGGGTACACAAGTCCCCAGCAGATCTGTGCCCTCGCCTCCCTGGCTCCCACCCTGGGGTACATGAGTCCCCAGCGGATCCGTGCCCTCGCCTCCCTGGCTCCCACCCTGGGTACACAAGTCCCCAGCAGATCTGTGCCCTCGCCTCCCTGGCTCCCACCCTGGGGTACATGAGTCCCCAGCGGATCCGTGCCCTCGCCTCCCTGGCTCCCACCCTGGGTACACAAGTCCCCAGCAGATCTGTGCCCTCGCCTCCCTGGCTCCCACCCTGGGGTACATGAGTCCCCAGCGGATCCGTGCCCTCGCCTCCCTGGCTCCCACCCTGGGGTACACGAGTCCCCAGCGGATCTGTGCCCTAGCCTCCCTGGCTCCCACCCTGGGTACACAAGTCCCCAGCAGATCTGTGTCCTAGCCTGCCTGGCTCCCACCCTGGGGTACACAAGTCCCCAGTGGATCCGTGCCCTCGCCTCCCTGGCTCCCACCCTGGGTACATGAGTCCCCAGCGGATCTGTGCCCTCGCCTCCCTGGCTCCCACCCTGGGTACACAAGTCCCCAGCGGATCCGTGCCCTCGCCTCCCTGGCTCCCACCCTGGGTACACGAGTCCTCAGCGGATCCGTGCCCTCGCCTCCCTGGCTCCCACCCTGGGGTACATGGGCAGTGTTGGACTGGGTGTGCCTGGCGGGAGCTCTCCTGGACGTAGACCAAGGTGGGCTTGGAGCAGTGAGACCTGGGCCGGGGCTGAATGCATGCCTCTGCTGTACTTTGGACATGCTGTCCCCATGGCTATGGTGTTTGCTGCGTGCCTGCAGCTTGTCACATGAGGTTGGGCGTGAAGTGTTGTGGTCTTGATGCTGGGCTTTCTGACCTGGGCTTTTCAACCTGAACTGCACTTGAATGTGTTCTGGTTGCACAGAAGTCTTCCCTCTTGTTCAGCCAACTTTAACCTGTGGGCCAGCAAGGGGACAGCCCCTCACGGGCAGGTGGGGGCTGCTGTGCGCACTGTGGGCCTGGAGTGGGCTGCTCTCTCTTCCCCAGGATTCAGAAGATTCCCCGGTTACTGGTAGGTGCCTCCGACGGCTACCTGTACATGTACAACCTGGACCCCCAGGAGGGCGGCGAGTGCGCCCTCATGCGGCAGCACAGGTGAGCGGCCCCTCTCAGACGAGGTCAGTCCGAAGTGGAACTGAAAGCCCGGCCACACTGCTGGTGGCATGCCCCTGTGCTCCACTCCACCCCACAGGGTTCCCTGGGTACAGGCACGGTGAGGGTGAGGGTGGCTGGGCATGCTTCTGCAGGAGCTGGGTCACCCTGAGGAAGGGGGTGTCAGCGTGGCCGCCCCTCCCTGCAGCTCCTGTTCCTCAGGGCTGCTAGCTTGCTGGGAAAGAGGGAATTGAGAATTGAACTCGTTAGCTCTAAGGAGCCTGGTGGTTTTCCTGTTTCACACTGTTTTTTAGCCAAAGTTCCAGCAGTGTGGTAATACTTTTACAGTTGGGGGGCAGCTGGGAGACTGGTTTTTATAGCAATTTCTGTTTGGGACCGGGTAGTGCTGTCTTCTGATGTCCCAGGCAAGGGTGGCAGGAATGCTCCCTGCAGGCTGGCGGCCACACAGGCCATCCTGCCCTGCTTAGTGTGGCCGCACCTTCTGCAGGCTGGACGGCAGCGTGGAGACAGCCAGTGAGGTCCTGGACTCTGCCTCTCACGACTGCCCCCTGGCGACACAGACACAAGGCACAGCTGCAGCGAAAGGCGCTTACGTGCCACCGTCTCCCACGAGACTTGGTAAGGGGCAGGCACGTGGCCAGTGACCCCGGGCTGGCCTTGCACTCGGATGCCTGCTGCTTCCCACTAGCGCTGGGACACAGGCGAGCTCAGTCAGCTGACCCCATCGGGCCCCAGCCTCAGGGACTTCCATTCAGCTGCCACGTGGGTCAGTGAACAGGCAGTTAGTTGTGAGCCCGCAGCCGGTGTGGCTGGGTCCTGCTCACACACAGGGGCTGACCTGCTCACTCCCTGTCAGTCCAGAACGCCCTGGACTCTTGACACTAGTGTGAGCTGGACCAGTCGTGACCTGGGGAGTCACACTCATTGTACAAGAGCGAGTGGGTAGCCGTGGGGTGTGAAGCCCCTGCTTGCTGTGCGGGCAGGGCTGCAAGCTCCAATGCTTCTCTCTCTCTCAAGTTGCCTATGTCCTTGGGTCTGTCTGGCCACACACACAAAGTGGCCTGTGTCCTTGGGTCTGTCTGGCCCCAGTGTCTGAGGGTCGTGTTGTGTCTCTGCAGCCTACACAGACGACCTAGGGGCCGTGGGTGGTGCCTGCTTGGAAGAGGAGGCCAGCGCCCTGCGCCTGGAGGAGGACGGCGAGCACCCGCCCATGATGCTACGCACTGACTGAGCGTGGACGGGGCTCCGCGTGGCCACTGGCTGCTGAGCGAGCCTGCACAAGGACAGCAGAGACTTGCACAAAAGGTCGTAGTGATAGTCTAACTCCATCCGTACCGTTTCACCTCTGTGGCTTTCAACCTTGCTGACAAATTTTAGCTTTTGGTTTGTTTTCTCTTTTTTTGCCAAAATTAACTGTTTGGTGAAGCCCTCAAGATCTCGCTCTGCATGCCTGAGTGTGCCAAGCTGGGCGGGGAGCCCGAGGCCTCGGGGCCAGCCCAGCTGTCTGGTTCCCATGGCTGCACGTGCCGCGGGGCGGGCTTCCCAGGCCACTCTGGGGCCTGCCGGGAGCTGCCGGGCATCGCCTCGGACCCCCCTCCCTGCGGCCCCTCCTGGACCATTTTCTCTTCGTTTTATTTTGTTAATTAAATTCTTTCCAAATTGGATTCTGCTGGAGTTTTTTCCACTGTGGACTGTTTCTCCAATCCTAGGAAGAGCAGCCCCCCAGGTGTCTCCCCAGCCAGGGAGCGCCCAGGTGTGCCCGGCCACACAGGGCAGCCATGGTGTCAGCACGGTGTGACACTGCCACCCTGCCCTCGCTGCCTGTGGAGTGACTCTGATTCTGTTCCGTTTTTGTAGGCAGGTTTGTAGCTCCTCCCGCGGCTGTCATGGGCCAGTATGTGCCTTTGTTTGTATGACTCCCAGCAGAGGTGCTCAGGAGAGGGCGAGAGGTCGGGGCGGAAGCGGCCCGTTTCCAGGCATCCCTTTTTGGGGGCCACAGATGTTAACCGCACACCCCTCAGGCTGCATTCTGGATCTGGCAGGCCCCAGATGACAGCGTGGCCTGAAGAGGTGTGCGTGCTGGAAGGAGCGGCCTGCATCATAGGTGGGGCAGTGTTTCCCTGCCTCAGGGTGCGCAGTCTGAGGCAGGCACTGGCCAGGTAGGCACTGGGCTGGCCGGAGAAGCCGTCAGGAGGGGCTTCGTGCTCCGTGCGGGTCCTCTGCCCGGGAAGGGACCGAGGACTCGGGGTGCCAGACCTCCTCCCTTGTCTGAGGGGCTCCGTGCTCCGTGCGGGTCCCCTGCCCGGGAAGGGACCGAGGACCCGGGGTGCCAGACCTCCTCCCTTGTCTGAGGGGCTCCGTGCTCCGTGCGGGTCCCCTGCCCGGGAAGGGACCGAGGACCCGGGGTGCCAGACCTCCTCCCTTGTCTGAGGGGCTCCGTGCTCCGTGCGGGTCCCCTGCCCGGGAAGGGACCGAGGACCCGGGGTGCCAGACCTCCTCCCTTGTCTGAGGGGCTCCGTGCTCCGTGCGGGTCCCCTGCCCGGGAAGGGACCGAGGACCCGGGGTGCCAGACCTCCTCCCTTGTCTGAGGCTACAGTTCTCACCCTCTCGGCCTGTTTCCTCCATGTCAAAGCAAGGCCACGGGAAGGTGGCCTCTGCTGTCCCCTACGGGGGGTCAGAGCCACCCACGCGCCAACATTCCCCTTGTTGGGGTGCCTGTGCTGGCAGGGCTGGCCACCCAGGTCCCAGTTGCTGGCTCGCTGCACCTTGTGCTGCACAGCTGTGCTCCGGCTTCATGGCCTCGCGTCTTCAGACTTCTCAGGTCTTGGGGAGTAGAGAGTGCACAAGGTTTCCCAACGCTGGACATGAGCGTGGGCTTGCACCTGGAGCCCGAGAACTGAGCAGGGCCCTGTGAGGCCCTGTGAGTGCCAGAACTGAGTCCACTCTCGGAAGGGAGCACCCGGCCTCTCTGCCCATCAGCTCCTGCATTCAGCTGGGATACAGCGTGGAAGGATCATGGGTCAGACTGGCTGTCTGCTGAGCCCCGCTCCAGTCGGTGCCCGCATCGACAGGCTGCTCTGCCCTGGGCTTGTTGAGCATCCCAGCTGAGGTTGGTGTGGGGCTGGGGCTCTTGAGATGCGGTTTCCAGGTGTGCTCAGCCCCTGGACTTGGGCAGGTGCAGGTCTGCGGTTTCCTGGGCCATGGTGGCCTAGAGCCCTGCGCGGGCACTTGCCTTGGGAGTGGGTGGCGGCTGCAGCCTGTCAAGCACTTCGTGCTCCATCTCTGCCGGTGGCCCCGTCCTCAGCTTTGTTGTCCCTTCTCATCCTACAAACTTTGAGAATCAGTGAAACAAGGAAACTCTATAGATTTGGGGGCGTGACCAGCTCTCCCTCCCTAAACACAAGAGCTTCTCATTTGGGGAGATTAAATCTTTTGAAAAGGACCTTGGTTGTTCGTCACCCCTGTGCTATTTGCTCTAAAGTGTGCTGCCAGTGTAGGGGGGCGGTGGGAGAGAGCAGGAGTGTCCACAGCGCTGGTCCTGTGTGTCCCTGGGCTGCTGGCCAGTCTCCCGGATTGCACTGTGATTCTGCATGGAAGCTTGCAGCAAAGCACTGGAATCCTGGAGACGAGCTCCTCTCGGTTTGGGCCCTGATGAGGGCCAGTGCACAGGCGTTTCTGTGGGAATTGCTGGGGATAGCTGGGGTGGAGCGGCTGACAGGCTGCACTAATCGCATGCTTCTTCAAGGGGGGATTGTCCTGTGGCCTGCCACCCTGTCCATCTCCGTGTTCACAGATCAGCGTCCTGGAGACCAGTGGGCCTTGAGTGGTTCTCCTCCTGGCCACCAGGTGGCACAAGCCTTCCGCTCGTCCAGGTCCTGCTGGGGCTGCCATCTGCCTGCCAGCCTGGGTCTACTTAACAGTCCTGTTCTAGGTTCCTGTAACTGAGACAGCAGCTGTGCCCACCACACAAAGTCCTGGTACATGCCGGGGACGGAGCATGGTCACCTCAGCCTCACCAAATGGGGCCATCAGCTTTGGGCGTGCAGGTCAGTGTGGCTTACAGGCCCTGAGGTCATTGCCTGTCCACCACTCAGTCCCCCACCATGGTGACATTTGAGGTCTTGATCCCTTGGGTATCTGTGTAGCCTCGCCCAGGGGCCAAGGAAGAAGGGTGAAGGGGCAGGCAAGGGGAACACCACCCACAGGGAAGACCCAGCTGGAGCTCCTGGCTCCTGATGGCCTGGCCTAGCCCCGGGCATGGTGAGCAGTTGGGAAGTGGCTGAGCTGGTGAGTGGAAGATTCTCTCTCTCTCTCTCTCTTTCTCTCTCTCAGGACTTGGGGCATGCATCTCTTGTGTCATCCTTGGGGTCCCCAGTCCCTTATTAGAAGGAGTTGTTTCCTACCACATGCCCACAGCTGCCAGCCCGTCCTCTCCAGGCTCACTGACCCACAGTTTCCTCAGGAAGTTGCCTGAGGTTCCATCAGGACAGTCATTGCCCATGAACTGGGCAGTGATGCGCTCTGGCTGGGATGCAGCCTGACCCCGTGGGGCTTTAGGGCAGGCAGTGCAACCCCCCTCCTGGGTACAGGTGCTGGTGTGAGCAAGCTTGGGTGTAGGAACAGGCCGCGGTCTGGGCACGCAATGCAGTTTTAACAGGAATGGGGCTGACGGAGTGGACATCTGGTGCCAAGGGCACCAATGCCCCAAGCAGAATGCCTGGCTTCAAGTCCCAGCCCTGTTGCCCACCCAGCTTCTTGCACTTCAGCCCCTTGCAGGGAGTGCTGCAGCAGAGGGAAGCACATGCTGTCTCCACTCCTCAGATGTCAGGAGTGAGAGACATGAGGTGCTTGGGCAGGCTGCCACGTGGCCCAACTGCAAGCCTGATTCCAGATAGCAGCCGCAGGGACGGCTGTGAAAGCCACAGGCGGAGGTGGCCAGGGCCGGCCTGCAGAGTTGGCACAGCAGGTCTCGGGATGCAACACCACGGTGTGGTTCCAGAACCAGCTGCTCCAGTGCGGCCAGGGCAGGGGCAGCGGGTGACGGGGCCCACGGACTCAGGCTAGCCCCCGGAGACCCTGGCTAGCCACGGGCTCGCAGCCTGGGCTAAGCCTAGCATGATGGCCCTAGACCTGCGTTCCAGATGTCTGCCACAGTGGCCCCTTGTGGCCTGCTGCCTGCAGAGGAGGAGCAGGCCAAGGCAGGCTGGTGTCTGCAGGCTACTGCAACCCCACACACCCGTCATGTGCCTCCCGCCTCCATGGGATCTCATGTTTCCCAGCCCCAGGCCTGTGTCTACTCTTATGGCTAGTTGTGTGTCGCCTAGAGAGGTGTCCAGAAATGGTGGCTGGCGAGTTGGGGGCTTCCTGAGAGCTCAAGGCCAGGGCAGGCAGGCAGTCCCAGCTGGCCAAGTGCTGAGCACGGTGTGTGGGCGTGTTTATGTGTGTGTATGTGGTTCACATGTGACTTGTATGTACACATGGCTGTCCTGTGCTTCCTGTGCAATGTGAGCAAGCACGTGTGTACACACGATTGCTGAGTGTGGTTGGTGTGATTCACATGGGAGCTAACGCAGGTACATATGCTGTGAGAGCTGTTCTGTGCGTCACATGCGCATGGCTATTCTTTAAACCCTTGGTTTGGGCCTGGCATGATGGCTTAGTGCCTAAATCCTCCCTTGCATGCGCTGGGCTCCCATGTGGGTGCCAGTTCGTATCCTGACTCCACTTCCCATCCAGCTCCCTGCTTGTGGCCTGGGAAAGCAGTCGAGGACGGCCCAAAGCCCTGGGACCCTGCACCCGCGTGGGAGACCTGGAGGAAGTTCCTGGCTTCTGGCTTCAGATCGGCTCAGCTCCAGCTGTTGCAGCCACTTGGGGAGTGAATCAACGGATGGAAGATCCTTCTTTCTGCATCTCCTTCTCTCTATATATCTGCCTTTTCAATAAAAATAAATATTTTGGGAAAAAATATTTGTTTTATTTTTATTTGAAAAAATTAGGGAGAGACAGAAATCTTCCATCTGCTTTGTTCACCTGATGACCACGATGGCTGGAGTTGGAACATTCCAAAGTCAGGACCATGGAGCTTCCTCTGGGTCTCCCGTTCAGCTGCAGGAGCCCAAGCATTTGATGGGCCATTCTCTACTGATTCCTAGGCACGTTGGCAGGGACCTGGGTAGAAAATGGAGGGGTTGGGCCCGGTGTGGTAGCTTAGCAGCTGAAGTCCTCACCTTGAACACGCCAGGATCCCATATGGGAGCTGGTTCTAATCCTGGAAGCCCCGCCTCCTATCCAGCTCCCTGCTTGTGGCCTGGGAAAGCAGTCGAGGACGGCCCAAAGCCTTGGGACCCTGCACCCACGGGGCTGAACGTGCACAGTGCTGGCTCCGAGTGCCAGCCTTTAGCCAGGCCCCTGAGTGGAAGTGAGAAGACCTCGTCAAGCCCCTTGGACACGTCAGGCACCTCCAGAGGCTGCGACCGGAGTGGGATGTGTGGGGACGCCGCTCTCCTGGGCTGCCTAGAATATTCCCTTGGATAGCTGTGCGTGACAAGTGACCCCAGCGTGCCCTGCGAGTGACTGCACAAGCCCCACCCTCCTGCTGGCCTGCCCTCCACACCGAGCCGCCTGCTTGCTACGGAGCTCCACGCTGCCCCCTGCCGCTGCATCCTGTTTTAGCAGCTGAGTTGCCAGGTCCCTGTCTCCGCTGTACTGGCTCTCTATCTTTACTAACAAATCCAGCAAGTGGCCTCCTGCTGACCCGCACCGAGCTGAAGACCCCAGAGGTTTCCAGTAAGAAGAGGTTGGGAGTGGCCCTGTGTTGTGGCACTCGGCAGCGTTCTGGGTCAGAGCCCTGGTTCGAGTCCCGCTGCTCTGTTTCCAACCCAGCTCCGGCCAGCTTCCTGCCACCGAGCCTGGAAAGGCAGTAGAAGGTGGCTCGAGTGCTTGGGCCTTGCCTGCGACGTGGGAGGCCCAGCTGAGTTCTGGGTTCCTGACTGGCCTGGCCTGGCTCTGTTGTGGTTACGTGGGGAATGAGTGAGGGGCACACACTGTGTCTCTGCCTTTCCAGTAGTGCCCAGTCAAGGAGCACCGATCCTGGGGCGCTGTACTGCAGTGGCCCCTAGCCACAACCAGGGACATTGTCCACTGTCACAGTGGGGCGGAAGGGGTGGGCTGCTGACCCCTCAGAGGGGAGGCCAGAGGTGCTACACTACTGCCAGATGCACCCCATACCAACGTGGGGTGAGGAACCGTACCCCGTAGCATGCCCAGGCCCCGCCCAGCACGCAGGGGGCCTGCATGTGTGGGGCCCTCCCTGAAGTTTATAACCCCAAAGTCCGTGTTCCCAGCCCCGTTACAGAGCACCCAGCTGTTGAAGTTGCAGGCAAGGCGTTCAGCCCAGTGGTTGGACTCCCAGCTGCTGCCCTCTGGTTCTAATGTGCACCCCAGGAGGGCAGTAGTGGTGGTTCATGTACCAGGATGCCTACTGTCACCCGGCAGGTGCAGGCAGAGTTCTGGGCCCGTGGCTCGGGTCAGGCTCAGCCCAGCCATTGGAGCATTTGGAGAGTGGATGATCTCTTGGCCTCTCGCTCTCTGCTTTTTCTAGAACTAGAATTTTTACAAAGTCTGTGGTGATGCCAGCAGATAATTAGGAAGATACTGGAACCACTGAGCTGTACCCGTCACATGGGGGTGACTAGTGGGTGGCAGGGTTGTGGGTGGTGTGGCCAGGCCTGAGTCGGTGGAGGCCGGCATGTGGAGAGGGAGGGGCCGCCTCAGCAGCTGAGCTTGTCCTTGATGAGGGTGCCCCGGGTGGCCGCAGTGACCACTTCGGCCTTCCTCGGACAAGGACCCCTCCCCCCAAGCCAGTGGCAGACAGTTCCCATTGCGCATGGCCACAGGCGTATCGATCGCAGATGTCACCTTGAATTTATCACCCACTCAAGCATCACCCAGCAGAGGCCTGGGAGGTCCTCTGGCCGTCCCTGCCAGCTTAGCAGCCAGGAAGAGGCCAGAGGAAAAAGCCAGCTTCAGCTTGGAGCCCCCAGGTCTGCTCCCCTCCCTGGGCCCCTGTGGGGTCTCTGACAAGGAGCAAGCCATGGGCTGTCCCCCTGGGGGGCAAGTGCACTGGGGCCTGCTGAGGGCCCTGGCGGGCTGTCTGCAGAGGTAGGGGAGCTTCCCCCCTATTTCCACCCGTGGGAAGCATGGCGCCTGTTCTCCTGTGATGGGGTAGATTGGGACTCAGCCCTGTCACTGCCAGGCAGCTTCAAGTCCCAGACTGCTGTGTCAGGACCCTGGTCATACGGGAGAGGGGTGGGGGGCAGCTGGGGCCAGTGCACAGGAGAGGGGGAGGGGGTTAGGAAATGATGGAAAGGTTACAATAATGACCTCATCTCCGTGGCTGCAGGTGCTTAGGAGGTCGGGCTGGGTACACGGGAGAGGGGAGCATTTGGTGCAGGGACAGCGCTGCCCCCGGCGGGTGGCACATGTGCTGTGACTGGGTCCCAGGCAGGCAAGCAGTGCGATGTGGTGCGGGGGCCTGGTTATCTGCATAAACCAGAGGAGGGGCGGGCTGCAAAAGAGCCAGGCACTGAAGCTGCCTGCAAAGGCTTAAAATAAAGCCTGCTGGGAAACAGGCCATTCCCCAAAGCGGCTGTTTAAAGTCCCACTGTTGTTTAAAATCCACGGCTGGCCCTCAAGTGCCCTAGGCGTCCACTCGCCCACTGCAGTGTCCCCGCTGCTCTGTGGGTAGAGACACGTGCCATGGCCCAGCTTGGGAAAGTGGGATAAACTATCCATGCAAAGAAGCTTTTTTTTTTAATAGCTATTTATTTGAAAGGCAGCGTTACAAAGTGAAAGCCCCTGCACTGCTGGTTCACTCCCCAGCGGCTGCAGTGGCAGGAACCAGGAGTTTCTGCCTGGTCTCCCGTGTGGGTGCAGGGGCCCAGTCACTTGGGCCATCCTCTGCTGCTTTCCCAGGAAAAATTGGAAGTGGAGCAGCTGGGACTTAAACCAACATCCAGATGGGATGTTTGCACTGCAGGTGGTGGCTTTACCTGCTGCCCACCCCCAATAAATTCTTACTTGTTGTGGTTATTTATTTTTTTATTTTTTCCCAATAAAATTTTAAGCACTTGTTTTTTTTTTTTAAAGATTTATTATTTTATTTTTATTACAAAGTCAGATATACTGAGAGGAGGAGAGACAGAGAGGAAGTGGAGCTGCCGGGACTAGAACCAGTGGCCATATGGGACCAAGGTGAGGGCCTTAGCCACTAGGCCACGCCGCCAAGCCCAGCACTTGTTTTTTATGGGGGTGCCTGATCCTCTTCCCTCCTGACCTGGTGATCATGGGTGACTTAGGGTAAGCTTGCCTCTTGATGCTCCTCCTGGCTCAGCACCCATGCTGGCTCCCGAGGAGCCCCGTCCTCCTGGGCTGGGAAGGCTCAGACAGACCATGCCAGCTCGCGGGTCCTGGGAGAGAGGGGGCCTTGGATCCCGGGAGCAGCTGCCTCCCCAGGGAAGTAGGGGGTTACCTCTCAGCTGTGGGATGTGGGTTCCTGGGAGACAAGGGGGTGGGGGATGTAACCCTCAGCCATGCTGATGGGGTGTGGCTCTGTTTCTGCATCCAGAATTGACAGCATGTGTCACTATGTCACCCTGCATGTCCCCGTGTTCAGCCTCTCAGCTGAAGGTCTCCGTTCTAAGCGAGGTCCCTGCTGAGCCAAGGAGCCGAGACCACCGCAAGTGTCCTTGAGGCAGCTGAGGAGACCCTGCCCAGCAGCAGGGATGAAGCTGCCGCAGCTGCCCAGCTCTCCCCACTGGAGGGGTCCTGGCCACGCCCCCACCCCACGTCCGCTCTGAACACCCACCCTAGGTGGCTCCCCAAGCCCTCAGCCCGTCCCCCATTGTCATGGAACTGAGACCAGCACAGGTCAGAGGGACCAGAACAGACCCAAGAGCTGTCTTCCCCCACCTCCCCAAGGCATGAGTCTGTCTCCTCCCTCAGAACATTCTAGACCTTCCCTGAGGTCCCGCCACATGGCTGCCAGGCTGCCAACCCCACCCGCCTGACTGGGGTTTCTCCTGTGGGAAGCCAGTGTGGAGGGTCCAGGCCTGTGGAGACAGGGCAAAGGTGCGGCAGCGTTGCATCCCGTGTGAGGGTGGGCTCCCCCGGGCTCAGCACAGCTCTCAGAGCTGGCAACCAGCGATGGGAGGAAGTGGGGCCGGCCCCCAGACAGGGGTGCGTGCTGGAAGGCAGGGCCCCAGTTCTTGCTGGGGTGAAGTCCATGGGGTGGCACCCCAGGACTGAGGTCTGAATTCTCCAGCCCCCGCGGACTGAGGCAGGAGGCCTGTTGGTGTGGCCGGTCACCGAGCGGGACGTTGCAGGCGCCGGACAGGCTAGGCTGGATCCAGGGTTACTGCTGCACAGCGGGGACCCCTCTTCTCCACGCGTGTCACTGTGACCCAGGGGCGGGGCATGGAGCAGACAGGTGGCCGTGGCAGTCTCATCCCAAGAACATGGGGCTAGACCGGCTTCCTAAATGGACCCCTCACACACACGCTGCTGCTGTAACACCCACAGCCACCCAGGGACCACACTCACCACCCAGTTCTTGCTCTCAGGGGTGGGGCCCAACCCGGCCCAAGGTCACTGGTGACAGGCAAGTTCTTGGAATTCCTCCTCCTCCCAAGGAGCTGGCTAAATCCCTCACTGAGCCTGCGTAATCTCAGCTGTGTTAAGCTCCTGGGGAAGGGGGCTCTGCAGCTGCCTCCTGCTCTCCGAGGGCGGAAGGGGGCGCTAGTGACCTTGACAGGCAGGGCGGCAGGAGTCCCAGGCTCTGAATGTGGGGGCTGAGGGGCCACAGGCCGTAGGAAGCCGCAGGAGTGCGGGACGAGGCGTGGAGGGAGGTGCCTGCCCAGCCTCGGGGCCCCTGCTGCCTCAGGGCTGACACACGGAGCTGGCCCCCACCCCTCGCAGGCCACAGCCAAGGTGTGACCGCCACCAGCAGGGGACAGTGGAGACAAGGGCTGCCTGCCCCATCCCATCCCACTGCCTGGGAAGGGCTTGCTCTGGGGTGGAGTGCGTCTGGGGCACTGAACTGGACGTGTTCCCAGTTTGGCCTTGCAGGCCAAGCCTGGGGCCCAGAGAGGGTGAGTGCCTGGCCTCAGGAAGCCCAGCCTGCGGCTACAGGGGTTGCAGCAGCCGCTTCAGTGTTGTCTCAGTGCTGGGGAACAGATGGCTCCAGCTCCCACCCACAGAAGCCAAACATTTTCCCTGGTGACGCCGCTAATTGGCTCGCGGGCCTCCTCTTGTAAACAGAGAGTACAAAGACACCCGTGCACACTGCCGGCCTGCCCAGAGAGCCGGCCGCCCCAGCCCGAGCCTGGCAGAGGTCCCGAGGTAAGGCCCATACGTGGGGGTGTCCCAGGGAGGACCACTGCAAGGGGCAGGGCGCTGGCCCCTGGAGGACCCAGACCTGAACCCGGACCCAGTCCTGTCTCTGATGCTCTCCCAGGGCCTGGCCGGGAAATGCATGCTGCTGCAGTCAGACCCTCTGGCATCAATATTTTTGTCTGTGAAATGGGTATGCTGGTCCCAAGGGTGGGATTCCAGGGTGCTCTGGGTAGCCTGGGGTCTTAAGGGGACTCTGAACCATAGTCACTGCCCCCCACTGACCACCCACTACTGCCGGGGGCCAATTTCCTGCAGCCTGCTCCCACCGGCAACACTGACAGGCTGAGAGGTACTCAGCTCCTGCAGCCTGTCCCTCTCTGGGCCTCTTCCCTGACTGTCCCCAGCTTCCTTCCAAGGCCATACAAGGACTCGGACAAGGAGGACACTCCCCCACCCCGAGTGAATGGAGGAGTCGGGAGCTTTCTGGAGGGAGGGATGGTGCTGCTGACACCTTGGGCCCTGATAGGGGCCGGTGGGCCGGCTACGGCCAGCCCCGTGGGTAGGTAGAGCTGCCCCTCATGGCCCGGCTTTGCCTGAGGAAGTGGCTGCTTTGGTGAGGGGCTGGGCAGCGAGATCCGGACAGCCGTTTAGGGTGAAAGGTCATGGGAGGTGTCAGGGTCTGCCCGCCCTGCCCCTGCCCCCGCCTGGCTGAGCACAGCAATGGGTAATGAAGAGCTGCTTCCAGCTAAAAGCCTTTGGAGCCAGGCCAAGCAGCAACCGCTGGCCCGGGCCCGGGGCCAGCCTCTGGGAAGGACTTACTTCTGGCCTGGGGTGTCCTGAGGGGGTGTTGGGGATGCTCACCCAGAATCCCAGGCTGGGCAAAGTCTCCCTGGGTGCCAGGCCTGGGAGCCGGGAGACCTGGGCAGCCCAGAGGGCAGCGGGGTTGGCGGGGGGACCTGCCCAGCTTCGTGGGACTTGGTGAGTGCCTGTACCTGTTTGAGCCCTCCTCGTAGGGACCCTGGGGGTCTGAGCAGATGCTGGTCTCCTAAGCCAGGTTCGGGCCTGCCCCTCGGCCTTAAGTCCCTGCCCTCAGCCAGCCCCAGCTTACCCTTGCTTGTGGGCTTAGACAGGAGTGCGGGGAGCCTGGCTGGCCTGCTCCAAGCAGCTGGGCATGTCCTGGCTTACCCCTCGCTGCTGGCCTCCTGTCTGGGCACTGGGTCTTGGCAGGAAGGAGAGGAGGCAGGGTGAGGGGAGCCTGCACAGGCTGCCCCACACCGCCACTCCTGCCCGTGACTGCAGACACCTGCGCCCCCGGCACAGCCTGGCCCTTGGCTGGCTGTGGGCTGCGTGGTCGGGTTGCTGGGAACGCAGCTAATGGGCTGTAAGCTAATCAGTCGGGAATGAATTAGGTTTGAGTCCACAGGAAGCAGATGGCACAGCTCCACGGCCTGGAACAGCCCTGCTGGAGCGGAGTGCAACAGGCCACGGGTGTCGGGGAGGTGTACCTCAGGGGCCCCCTGTCCCCAGCAGGTGCTGCAGAGCTGGCCTGGCGTCTGGGCTACTGGCTCTCACAGCTCTCCTTGTAGCTCTCCCAGGCTACTTGCCACCCCCTTCCCAGATAGCCCATCTGCTTTAGAAGATTATTTATTAATTTGAAAGAGTTAGGGAGAAAGAGATCTTCCATCCGCTGGTTCACTCCCCAGATGGCTTCAGTGGCCAGAGGTGGGCCAGGCTGCAGCCAGGAGCCCAGCAGCCCTGGCTGGGTCTCCCTTGTGGTTGCAGGGGCCCAGGCAGTTGGGTCATCCTCCGCTGTTCTCGCAGGTACATGAGCAGAGATCCGCTTTGCCTGTTCTAGAAGCACAGTTCTGTTCATTTTGTACCCCACACAAGGCCTTTGCGGTGTGGTCATGTTGCTGGTACCTCAGACCCTCAGCTGGCTCACTGGGACGCTGCCCAATGCCCAGGCCACTCCTGGGGCTCGGCTGTGAGCAGTGGGACATGGGTGTGTCCTCACCCCCCCCCCCGAAACACACCTGTAGCCAGCGTCAGGCCCATCTCCCGTGCAGGGATGCCTGCCCCCGGGGAAGGGGTGCTGAGGGACTCCTCAGTTCAAGGGCTGTGTTTCTATAGACAGCAGGTGGGTCAGGGACAAGCTCATGTCCTAGAGCACTGTGCTTGGGCCCCTGGAAACCATGCTCTCATCGACACTCCCCCAGCCCTCATCTTCTGACCCCTGCTGCTGAACAGGTGCAGGGCGCTGCTGACCTGCCACGGCGTGGGTCAGGCAGCAATCCTGGGTGGGGCGGGTGCCACAGAGCCTTTGCTTAGGAGCCAATCGGGGGATGAAAGAGCCGAGTTCTAATGCCGCAGGTGGGCTGCTTGCTGTACGCAGCCTGAGAAGGCAGAGGCGGCTGGTTCGAGTGTCCTGGCTCCTGGCTTCAGTCTGGCCCAGCCCTGGCTGTCGCTGGTGTTTGGGGGATAAAACAGCAGGGATGGAAAATTGCAGTTACCCACTCTCTTCCTCTCAAACCAAAGTAACTTGTTACAACAAAACAAATTGGGTCTAGAAGACAGCCCCCTGTGCTCCCAACCAGACATGAGGGCTTTCCAGCCCCGGAGGCGTGCACAGTTTCTGCCCTTCTCAGAGGAAATGTTTCATTTTGTAGCTGTTGCAGAAGAGGGGGGAGGAGCTATGCTAGTTCCATCCACTGCTTCATTCCTCCAATGCTAGCAGGAGCCTGGGACCCGGCTCCAGCTGAAAGCCTAGACCTGCACCGGGGTCTCCCGTGGCAGGGGGCAGGGGCCGGAGCGCCGCCCACAATGGGTTGGTCCCAGGCACCCTAACATGGGAGGCGCAGGTCCCCACGGCGACTTCCCACCCAGTGTTAGCACATCCACCTTGTCTGTGAGCATTTCAACTTGACACTGGGATTCGCAGATGAACTGGTCCGTTGTTTCTTCATCTCTGTAGGGTTTGAGGCTTCGCTTCTCGATCCTTGCCTGTGATCCGGAATGTTTTAGTTGTGTCGTGCTCCGCTCATCTTTAAAAGCAGGGCAGGATTCTGCCTGAGGAAGAATTCTATACTCTCCTAAGATCCCTTTCCCTGTTTTTAGAAAAGGTTTATTTTATTTGATACAGTGACAACGAAAGAGAGAGAGAGAGAGCTTCCATATGCTGGTTTGCTCTCCAAGTAGCTGCTACAGCCAGAGCTGGGCCAGGCTGAAGCCAGGAGCCAGGAACGCCAGCTGGGTCTCCCACGTGGAGTGTAGGGGCCCGGGCACTTGGGCCGCCCTCTGCTGCCTTGCCAAGCACCATAGCACAGCTAGATCGAAATCCAAGCAGGCAGGATCAAACCGGCACTCTGGTGTGGGATGGCGCCCCAGGGTTCGCTCTCTCTCCTGAAAGCAGCTTTTTTGGTAAAAGATATATTATTTGAAAATCAGATTTACCGAGAGAAGCAGAGACACAGAGAAAGATCTTCCATCTGCTGGTTCACTCCCCTAGTGGCTGCAATGGCCAAAGCTGAGCGGATCTGAAGCCAGGAGCTTCTTCCTGGTCTCCCCCGTGGGTGCAGGGTCCCAAGGCCTTGGAATGTCCCACACTGCTGTCCCAGACCACAAGCAGGGAGCTGGTGGGAATGAGATCCCCGCGTATGCAAGGGCGAGGACCTTAGCCACTAGGCTGGGCCCTGAAAGCAACTTTTTCACTCAATGGTAATTCTTCTCTCCCATTTCCCCCAAGATTTTTTGTCAAGCAGTAGAAACCATCTTTGATGTTTCGACCCACTTCCCCTGTGCCCTGATTCACGCACTGTTCCACGGTCCTGCCGGGTTGTGCAGGTGTGACACACGGAGGCCCGGAGGCCGCCACTGCCCTCCCCCCCACCAGTGTGAGCGGCACTCCCAAGGCACACCTCCTGGGCTCCAGCTGCCGGAGTGCTTGGCTGTTGTCACGCACGCAGCTGCCCACAAAGTCCTTTCTATATTTGGAAAAAAGAGATTTTCTGGTCCAGAGCGTAAGCATGTTTTTGAGGTCAGCTTACTTCCAGGGAAGTTGGTCCAATTTGCATGTCCACCAGAAGCCCAGCAGGGGGAGAGCCTGTGGCATCCGGGGTTAAGCCTGCATTGCCAGCATCCCATATGGCCACTGGTTCAAGTCCTTTGGTGGCTCCACTTCCCATCCAGCTCCCTACTAAAGCACCTGGGAAAAGCAGCAGGGAATAGCCCAAGCGCGTGGGTCCCTGCACCCCCGTGGGAGATCCAGATAGAGTTCCTGGCTCCGGATGCAGCCCCAATCACTGTGGTGGTTTGGGGGAGTGAGCCAGCAGGTGGAAGATGCGTGTGCGCGCACGCAAGCCTGCCCCTCCCTCTTCCTCTGCAACGCTGCGGTCCTGGGGGGCTGTCTATAGCTCAGACATCGGGCCTGGCTTCACCCTCTCCCCTCCCAGCCCCCATTCTGCCCCTTCAGCTTCTGCTTTCCCTGCGCAGAGCCCAGCCTGACCACAGGCACCTCTGCCCACGGCCAGTCCCGTTCTACCATCACCCCACCACCTTCAATGCCTGTGCAAGGCCGGCACTGCCAGGGACAGCTTTCATGTGGAGACCCCCTGTCTCCCCTGGCCCCTTCCCACCGGCCCCCTGGACTGCCAGGCTTGGTCATTCTGCACCTGTGTTAATCTGCACCTACTTGATGCAAATATTTGGCTCCTTCTGTATCCCGGATGCCCCCATAGAATGTGGAGGAAACAGAAGGCAGCGAACCAGGGCCCTGGTCTCCGTGAGGAGCCGTGGGCCGGAGTCAGTCTGGTGGACAGCACCGAGGGGCAGCCAGTGGGGGTGGTCTGCCCTGATTCCCAGCGGCCCCAGACTTGGCCTGAAGGGCCTGCTCTCTTCCTCCCCCCCAGCTGCTGCCCACCCTGCAAAGCCGGCCACAGTGGCGGGTCCGATGTGCGCGGGTCTGCGGGTCTGGGAACCGGAAGCTGAGGAGAGTGGGCCTCGCGCGGTCCCCCAGACCCCCGCCTGCCGAGGGGGGACTCGGGATGGGGGTGTCGGAGGGGGCGGAGCCTGGGCGGGGCGGAGCGGAGCCGGGGCTGTGCTCGCCGCCGCCGCTGCGCCCCCCGCACGCGCTCGCGGACCCGGGGCTGGCGGTCCCGGGCTCCGGCGGAGGACGCCGGCCGCGCCCGGCCCGAGGCGCGCGGGCGCCGGCGCGGGGCCCGGCGACGGCGGGGACCCCGGCCGCGGTCGGGCCGAGGTAAGCGGGGCCGCGGAGCTGCGGGCGGGGCGGGCCCGAGGCGGCCGCCGGGCGCCGCCGGCGGGGACCTGTCGGAGCCTTTGTCTGCGGAGCGGCGGCCCACGCGCCCCTCCCCGCCCTGCCGCCCCTGGTACCCCGGTCCTGCCCCGACCCCTTCTGTCCCGCGGCCGAGCGGCTGGGACCCCGACCCCGGCAGCGAGCGCCGGACCCTGACCTGACCAGCGGGAAGGCGCCAGGGGCCCCCGCGCGCCACCTCCTCCTGGGCGCACCCCAAGGATCCTGAAGTGCCTCCCGACCCTTCCCCTGCCCTGTCCCCCCCCTACCCCCGTTCTTGGGAAGGCTACTGGAGGTGGAGGACCCAGGTCTCTTCCCGGCTCTGTGACCTCTGCTTTGGGGGGCGCAGGCCTGGGACCCAACTTTACGGCCGCTGGATGGGGAGGGCTGGCGAGCCCGGGAAGGTGCCTGAGTGCAGGCCGCGGCCTCCGGGCCCTGTCCAGCTCGCGACCCCTGCTTTCCCAGCCCCCTGGGAAGTGGCAGGTGGATACCCCCCGGGATAACCCCACAGTCCGACTGGAGGAGTTGGGTGGGCAGGCAGCGCTGGTTGCTGTAGGAGCTGCAAGGCCGGGCCTGGGCAGGGGGCTCCAAGGGCGTCCCGTTAAGCGCCCGCGGCCCAGACAGAAGTGCGAGTTCCCGGGGAGGGCGCGCCCGCTGGGGTCCAGATGCGCCCCAGCGGTGGGCTCCAGCCGCGCCCTGCGGCTCCAGCGCCCAGCCAGGAGTTGGAGTATGATCGCCCCGAGACCTTGGACCTGGCCTGGCCGTGCCGCCGGCAAGGGGAAGGTTCAGGACTCTCCTGCCAGGGCAGCGCAGTGCCCTTCGGTGGCAGCCGGTGCAGCTGCTGAGCACCTGCTGTGTGCAGCCACGCCTTCCCCCTCTTTCCTCTGTTCCACACTGAGGTGGGGAGCTTGAGGGTGGCCCCAAGGGCAGAGAAAGGCCCTGCCGGCTGGGGGTCATGGTGGGCCTGGATGAATGTGCTGGGATTTTCAGTAAGGGGGATGCGGACGGGTGGGGAGGGGCCTTCTGAAACCTGCCCCTGGGGCTGTTAACCTTGAGGGTGAAGGGTGGGGACAGGGCTGTGCACCAGTGCCCTCCCCGGTAGCTGAGGCCACCAGTGTGGGTGGCAGCTCCCACGTCACTGGCCTGGCGGGGGGGAGCCCCCTGGAGCTGCGCACTGGCCTCACACTGCTCTCGGGGCGGGCACCTAGCTTCCTGGAAGCTCATGCTGGACACGGCCTGGCCTTTTGGGGCTGGGTGTCCTCTAGGGCCGAACTCCCACCTGAGAGTGCTGTATCCTGAGTGGTGGGAGTGCTGTACTGGGGCCGGTGTCTCCTGGGAGGTGGGGGTGCTGGAAGCTGGCCCGGACTGGGGCTGAAGTGTGAACTCAGAGGGGATCACCAGGGCTCTAGACCTTACTAGCAATCCTTGGGGCCAAGCCGCTGGCTCTGGGTGATGGGCGAGTTCAGCTGTGCCTGGGGTCCCCATCTAACTTGGAATGGAACTCCAGGTGGTGTCCTGCCTCCCGAGGTGGAGGGCCATTGGGAGGGGATGCCCCCAAGCTTCCCAGACCCCAGGGGAAGCCCCCAGTCTCTGTTCACGGCATGTCGGGTACTGGTCACCTGAGTGCCTCCTGCCAGCCGGGACAGAATTTCAGTGGGCTCCTAAGACTAGGTTCGGGTCCCAGTGTGTCTGCTTCCTGGACCTGTGGGCCCTCAGGCCTACCTCCCCAGGCCCCAAGCAAAGCTTGGTTGACAGGTAGTGAGAGGGAGTCAGTACATAGCTGGGGCTGCCCGCTGGGGGCCTGGGAAGAAGGTAAACTGAGGCAGGCGAGTTGGAGGAAGGGAGGCCCAGAAGAGGGGACAGGTGCAGCCCGTTGAGCTCTTGGCTGAGCCTCGTGCTAGCTCCCCTCCCCTGGGGCTGAGGCCCCTGCCGGCTTCCTCCAGCATCCCATGCCCTGGGGTCTCCGCTCCACAGGTGCTGCAATGAGCGGGGGTCCTTTGATTATTGGGTTAGATCAGTCAGCATAATCAGAGTTATAATTGCCAAACGGCGTAGGGGCTCTGCCAGCCTCCCTCCCTGCACGCTGGGGGAAGGGGGACTGCTGGCATAGTGGGGGACACAGCCCCACCTTGCTTCCCAAGGCGAGGCTGGCACAACGGCACTGAAGCGAGAAGCACTGAGGTGCGGCGAGAGAGAGGACTTACGCTTCTCCTGGTGCCCATAGCTGCCACCCTTGTGCAGGCCATGTGGTTGCTTCCTGGGGCCTGCCGCTTCTCGGCAGCAAGTGTTATCACAGCAGCGGGGGGTGGGGGGGAATGATGGAAGGGGTGGCCCCTGGGACACTGTGCGGCAGGCAGGGAGGCTGGAGTGTCCCCTCCGCCTGTCCCACCCTCCCCCACCCCCAGCATCCGCTCTGCTCTCTCCACAGCACCGGCCGCCATGGCCTCCGTGCGGAGCCAGCGCTTGCAGGAGCCCGGCACATGGGACAGGAGCATGGGCTTGGGCTGCGGCTTAGATGGTTTCCAGCTAGAGGCCACTGTGCCCAAGGTCGCTCAGAGCCCGGGCGTCAAGGCCAAGGTGTTTCCAGTTTGCACCGACTCGGATTCTGGTGAGTGAAGCTGTGGGCCAGAGGTGTGCCTGGCCCTACTAGAGGGCACGGGGTGGCAGGCGGGGGAAGGGGGTACCCTTGGCTGTGTGTCCTACAGAGGTCATAGGGGCTGTATCAGGGGGACCCACGCCTCAGAGGGCTGCTGTGACCGCTGCCAAGTTTGTCTGCCACCGCAGGCTACGCCCCGACAGTATAGTGGACGGGAGAGCTACTGGAGGGAGGGAGGGAGGGTGGGGCGGAGTGCCAAGACCTCGGGCAAGGGCTTAGGACCTGCTGAGCCTTTGCCCCTTCCCCGAAACAGAGCCAAAGGAAGTGAGATGCAATGTGTAGAGAGGGGACGGTGCTGCGCCCTCTGTCCCACCACCCACTCTTTCCTGCTCTGGGACCCCTCGCATGCTTGCAGGTTGACCGGATGGCTGCTGGTCCCGAGAGGTGGCAGTGGCCAGGTCAGTCAGCGGCTGACCCTGAGAGATGGCACTCGTGTGAGACAGGTGGATGGGTAGACACCTTGGTGCAGGCACCTGCTCGGCTCCCAGTGCTGGAGTGCCAGGGGCACGGTGCTGCCTTTGATGGGTGGCGCCCTAGGGGCGGAGCTGGGAGGGGAGAGGGCCGTGCAGCAAAGGGGACAGACCAGAGCAAGGGCCACCTAGGCAGGCCCAGACCCTCCGGCCAGCCTGTGCCCTCAACACAGCCAGGCAGGCAGTGTGCCTGAGAGGAGCTGCTGCGCATCCAAGTCTCTGGGGGTTGTGGTCCCTTCAACTTCCTCCAAGTCCCTGAGGAAGGGTTGTCCCCTGCAGGCGCCCCCGCACATCCCGTCTCCATGGCAGCGGGGGACTCGGCTGGCCCACACATCCGAGGGGCAAGGGCTCTGGATGCTTCCTGCGACACCCACCCCTCATGTCTGAGCTTGGGTTTGGGTCCCAGTGTGTCTGCTTCCAACCCTCTCATGTGTCCTGGGAGGTAGTGGGCGCTGGCCTGGGCCCTGCCAGCCACGTGGCCGACGCTGGTGGGGTTTGTAGCTTCTGGCTCAGCGCAGGCTCTTGAGGGCTAGCTCCCTCTCACATACACACATATACATGTCCACTTCAAAACAGAGCTATGAACGAGGGTACTTGGAAAACATTCATAGAAAGATAAAATTCAAAAGCAAGGTTATTTTGGTACAGAATTAACCCACACCTAGCTTTTTTTTTTATCATAAGCGTTTTTCATGAGTTTTGCAAGCAACCCTTGCCAGCCAAGGGTCACAAATTATCAGCTTATCTTTGAATTTCCTTCCTCCCCGAGTGTCATGTTGTCCCCTCGTGCTTGTAACGGCTCGGCACCTTGTGACTGCGGCTGCCGCGTGCGCTCAGCTGCCCGCGTGTCCACCTGCAAGGGTGATTGGACTTCCACTCCTGACAGGGCCGCTGTCATCTTCGCTGCAGTGAGCTGAAACAGCCAGGACTGACTGAGCCACTTCCCTCCCTGAAACAGCCAGGACTGACTGAGCCACTTCCCTCCCTGAAACAGCCAGGACTGACTGAGCCTGTTCCCTCCCTGAAACAGCCAGGACTGACTGAGCCTGTTCCCTCCCTGAAACAGCCAGGACTGACTGAGCCTGTTCCCTCCCTGAAACAGCCAGGACTGACTGAGCCTGTTCCCTCCCTGAAACAGCCAGGACTGACTGAGCCTGTTCCCTCCCTGAAACAGCCAGGACTGACTGAGCCTGTTCCCTCCCTGAAACAGCCAGGACTGACTGAGCCTGTTCCCTCCCTGAAACAGCCAGGACTGACTGAGCCTGTTCCCTCCCTGAAACAGCCAGGACTGACTGAGCCTGTTCCCTCCCTGAAACAGCCAGGACTGACTGAGCCTGTTCCCTCCCTGAAACAGCCAGGACTGACTGAGCCTGTTCCCTCCCTGAAACAGCCAGGACTGACTGAGCCTGTTCCCTCCCTGAAACAGCCAGGACTGACTGAGCCTGTTCCCTCCCTGAAACAGCCAGGACTGACTGAGCCTGTTCCCTCCCTGAAACAGCCAGGACTGACTGAGCCACTTCCCTCCCTGAAACAGCCAGGACTGACTGAGCCTGTTCCCTCCCTGAAACAGCCAGGACTGACTGAGCCTGTTCCCTCCCTGAAACAGCCAGGACTGACTGAGCCTGTTCCCTCCCTGAAACAGCCAGGACTGACTGAGCCTGTTCCCTCCCTGAAACAGCCAGGACTGACTGAGCCTGTTCCCTCCCTGAAACAGCCAGGACTGACTGAGCCACTTCCCTCCCTGAAACAGCCAGGACTGACTGAGCCTGTTCCCTCCCTGAAACAGCCAGGACTGACTGAGCCTGTTCCCTCCCTGAAACAGCCAGGACTGACTGAGCCTGTTCCCTCCCTGAAACAGCCAGGACTGACTGAGCCTGTTCCCTCCCTGAAACAGCCAGGACTGACTGAGCCTGTTCCCTCCCTGAAACAGCCAGGACTGACTGAGCCTGTTCCCTCCCTGAAACAGCCAGGACTGACTGAGCCTGTTCCCTCCCTGAAACAGCCAGGACTGACTGAGCCTGTTCCCTCCCTGAAACAGCCAGGACTGACTGAGCCTGTTCCCTCCCTGAAACAGCCAGGACTGACTGAGCCTGTTCCCTCCCTGAAACAGCCAGGACTGACTGAGCCTGTTCCCTCCCTGAAACAGCCAGGACTGACTGAGCCACTTCCCTCCCTGAAACAGCCAGGACTGACTGAGCCTGTTCCCTCCCTGAAACAGCCAGGACTGACTGAGCCTGTTCCCTCCCTGAAACAGCCAGGACTGACTGAGCCTGTTCCCTCCCTGAAACAGCCAGGACTGACTGAGCCTGTTCCCTCCCTGAAACAGCCAGGACTGACTGAGCCTGTTCCCTCCCTGAAACAGCCAGGACTGACTGAGCCTGTTCCCTCCCTGAAACAGCCAGGACTGACTGAGCCTGTTCCCTCCCTGAAACAGCCAGGACTGACTGAGCCTGTTCCCTCCCTGAAACAGCCAGGACTGACTGAGCCTGTTCCCTCCCTGAAACAGCCAGGACTGACTGAGCCTGTTCCCTCCCTGAAACAGCCAGGACTGACTGAGCCTGTTCCCTCCCTGAAACAGCCAGGACTGACTGAGCCTGTTCCCTCCCTGAAACAGCCAGGACTGACTGAGCCTGTTCCCTCCCTGAAACAGCCAGGACTGACTGAGCCTGTTCCCTCCCTGAAACAGCCAGGACTGACTGAGCCTGTTCCCTCCCTGAAACAGCCAGGACTGACTGAGCCTGTTCCCTCCCTGAAACAGCCAGGACTGACTGAGCCTGTTCCCTCCCTGAAACAGCCAGGACTGACTGAGCCTGTTCCCTCCCTGAAACAGCCAGGACTGACTGAGCCACTTCCCTCCCTGAAACAGCCAGGACTGACTGAGCCTGTTCCCTCCCTGAAACAGCCAGGACTGACTGAGCCTGTTCCCTCCCTGAAACAGCCAGGACTGACTGAGCCTGTTCCCTCCCTGAAACAGCCAGGACTGACTGAGCCTGTTCCCTCCCTGAAACAGCCAGGACTGACTGAGCCTGTTCCCTCCCTGAAACAGCCAGGACTGACTGAGCCTGTTCCCTCCCTGAAACAGCCAGGACTGACTGAGCCTGTTCCCTCCCTGAAACAGCCAGGACTGACTGAGCCTGTTCCCTCCCTGAAACAGCCAGGACTGACTGAGCCTGTTCCCTCCCTGAAACAGCCAGGACTGACTGAGCCTGTTCCCTCCCTGAAACAGCCAGGACTGACTGAGCCTGTTCCCTCCCTGAAACAGCCAGGACTGACTGAGCCTGTTCCCTCCCTGAAACAGCCAGGACTGACTGAGCCTGTTCCCTCCCTGAAACAGCCAGGACTGACTGAGCCTGTTCCCTCCCTGAAACAGCCAGGACTGACTGAGCCTGTTCCCTCCCTGAAACAGCCAGGACTGACTGAGCCTGTTCCCTCCCTGAAACAGCCAGGACTGACTGAGCCACTTCCCTCCCTGAAACAGCCAGGACTGACTGAGCCTGTTCCCTCCCTGAAACAGCCAGGACTGACTGAGCCTGTTCCCTCCCTGAAACAGCCAGGACTGACTGAGCCTGTTCCCTCCCTGAAACAGCCAGGACTGACTGAGCCTGTTCCCTCCCTGAAACAGCCAGGACTGACTGAGCCTGTTCCCTCCCTGAAACAGCCAGGACTGACAGCCTGGCCAGAGCTGGGGGCCTCCCACGTGGGCGGCAGGGGCCTGTCACTTGAGCCATCACTGTTGCCTCCCAGGCAACTGGCAGTACACGGACCTCAGACCAGACTCCAGGCACCTGGCTGTGGGATACAGGGTCTTGCCAGCAGGCTCAGCACCCACCCCTTCCCCAACTTGAGCCATAGGCACTGGGTGTCATCCGAGGCAGGGGTCCCCGGGGAGCCCCACATACCACTCTTTGACTCCCAGGGAGCAGGCCCCTGCCCCTCCTCCTTGGCTGCTGCTTGGGGTTTGAGGGACTGGGGAAATCCTTATCTCCGAGTCGCTCCTGCCTCCCTTTGGAACCACGGGTTCCCTTTGGAACCTTTGGAACCATGAGTCGTTTCTGCCTGCCTTGGGAACCATGGGACCATGGGACAAGCCACAGACTTCCCTAGTCCCTGCAGTGGGGCCGGAGCCGTCCCTGCAGAAGCCCTGGCCCCAGGAGTTGTCATGAGGCCTGTCCCTATCTGTACGGTCAGCTACTGCAGGGCTGTGAATGCTGCAAGTTACAGTGACACTGGCCGGGGGGTGGACGTTCCATGGCAGTGCCTGGTGGCCCGAGGTGGTGCTGTGGTGTTGGCTGGTGGCTCTGGGGCAGTGGATGGCACTGGCCGGGGGGTGGACGTTCCATGGCAGTGCCTGGTGGCCGGAGGTGGTGCTGTGGTGTTGGCTGGTGGCTCTGGGGCAGTGGATGGTGACCTTGAGGTGGTAGACATTGGCCAGGGTGGTGGGCAGTGACCACAGTGATGCCAACTGCAGAGCCAGCAGTGGCTGTGGCCATGCTGGCCGTGTTGCTGGCTGATGGTGTGTGATCGCTTTCAATGGTGGCTATGCTGACTGTGGCCTGGGCACGCCGTGGGTCACGGGTCAGTGGCTGCAGTCCTCAGCATGTCTTTGGGTTTAGCCGTGGAGGAGCCGGTGCCGGACGACCGCTACCATGCCATTTACTTTGCCATGCTGCTGGCCGGTGTGGGCTTCCTGCTGCCCTACAACAGCTTCATCACGGACGTGGACTACCTGCACCACAAGTACCCAGGTGTGCCCCTCACCCGCCCCCACCCTGCAGAGAGGGGTGGGTGCCCGGGGAGGGGCCATCCCAACACCGCTGTCGCCCTCCCCGCAAACACCCCACAGGGACCTCGATTGTGTTTGACATGAGCCTCACCTACATCCTGGTGGCGCTGGTAGCTGTGCTTCTGAATAACGTGCTGGTAGAGCGACTGACAATGCACACGAGGATCGCAGCGGGTACGCACCTGTCCTCGCCACAGCTGGCATCCGTGCCCCTCCCGGCCAGCCACGGCCAGCCGCCACACCCCCATGGCCCGGCCACACCCCTCGTGGTCTAACCATACCCTGCTGCTCCAGCCACGGCCAGCCGCCACACCCCCATGGCCCGGCCACACCCCTCGTGGTCCAGCCATGCCGATGCCACACCCCACGCTGCCCTCGGCCATGCCCCTCATGGGCTAGCTATGGTCAGCTGTCCCAACCATGCTGCCATCCCGTGCCCCACAGCCTCCTAGCCCAGAAGCCATGGCCCGTGTCTCCCTCTGCAGGCTACCTCCTGGCCGTGGGCCCCCTGCTCTTTATCAGTGTCTGTGATGTGTGGCTGCAGCTCTTCTCTCATGGCCAGGCTTACGCCATCAACCTGGCTGCTGTGGGCACCGTGGCCTTCGGCTGTACAGGTAGGGACTGGGCCAGGGCCGGCTGGACTCCGAGTGTACCAGGCACACAGCGTCCCCCCCAGCCTGCTCTGGCACTGGTGGCCGGCTCGCAGCAGGCATCCACTACCCCACGGGCACACGTGTTCATATGTACTCATGCTTGTACACTGGTCCACGCAGTGTCTAGGGGCACGCACTGTGTCCACACAAGTGCAGAGGTAGTCGCCAGGGCTGGTGGAAACTGGCCTTCAGAGTCATGCTAAACTGAAACCATCTGTCTCCTGTCACTGTTCTCTTGACCACTGACCTTCCAATGCAAATATTTTTAAATAATTTATTTATGGGGCTGGTGTTGCAGTATATCGGGTTAAACCTCTGTCTGCACTCCCAGCATCCCATATGGTACTGGTTTGAGTCCCAGCTGCTCCACTTCCCATCCCGCTCCCTGCTAAGGCCCCTGGGAAAGCAGCAGAGGATGGCCTAAGTGCATGGGCCCCTGCACCCCCGTGGGAGGCCTAGAAAGCTGACCTCACAGCCTGACCCAGTCCCATGAAACCAGTGGTTGGAAAACAAATCTCTGACTCCTTCAAAGAAATACTTTTTTAAAAATGATGCTTATTGAAAAGAGAAGAGGGCTCTCCCAGTTTGGCTGCATGTCTAGCTCGGGTGATGGGCCCAACTGTCCCTCCTGTCCACCCCACTGTGATCCATGACCTCGTCCGTCCCTGCGGGAGCCGCTGGGCTTCTGGCTGCCTCCCCTGGATGCGACACCTTGCACTGGCCTGAGCTCGGCAGTGACCCTGTCGCCCTTGAGGCGCCCCGCGGCTGGGGGTGCCCGCAGCTGTGTGTCGGGGGACCAGAGATGTCTCATGGGTGCCCTCTCTCCTTCAAGTGCAGCAATCCAGCTTCTACGGGTACACGGGGCTGCTGCCCAAGAGGTACACGCAGGGGGTGATGACGGGCGAGAGTAAGTACTGCGGCCCCGCCCCTGTGGGCGCGCCTGGCTGGGGGGAGGGCGCGTGGGGCTGCTGTGTGGGGAACGGGACCGTCTCCCACCCAGGAGGGTCGTGTGAGCACATGCGTGTGCATGTACCGTGTTGCTGGAGTGGGTGTGAGGGTGTGGCTAATGTTTTGGCACCGGTGGCCAGCCTTGGTCCTGACCCGAGCATGCTGGAGGTGGGTGGGGTGTGCTGTGAAGCCCCTCCTCTGCTTCTCTGAGGGGACTAAGTGCAGGCCACGACGCCCCCTTCCTATGTATGCTGTCCCTGCCTATGTATACTGAGGCCGACCAGTTGCTGGCTGCTGGACTTTGGGGTGGGAAGCACTAGACACTCTAGCTGTGGTCTCTTCACCCAGCGTGGCCCACTGTGCCCATGGCCACCTCCACCTGGCGCTGCCCAGTGGTTCTCCATCAAGCTGAGAACAGCCCACAGCCACACCGTCTCCTTCCCCATCCTATAGTGGGCTCACGGAGTGCCGGTCTCCCCTCGCTGAGTCTCAGCCCGTGTTCTGCACACAGTGTGCTAAGTGTCTCCCCGACGCCTACTGCTTGCACGTGACGCTGGACAGTGGCTTCCTGTGTGTAGTCGCAGGCACACAGTAGGAGTTAGATAAATGCCATGTGCGCGCACGCGTGCAGGCAGCGGCGTGGGGAGGGTCAGCGGTGAGTGTGTGCAGCCCCGGGCGGGGCAGGGCGCTGGGCCGCTGGACGAGGCCCTCATGGTGGGGCCCTCGCCGCCAGGCACTGCGGGCGTGATGATCTCGCTGAGCCGCATCCTCACCAAGTTGCTGCTCCCGGACGAGCGCGCCAGCACGCTCATCTTCTTCCTGGTCTCCGTGGGGCTGGAGCTGCTCTGCTTTCTGCTGCACCTGCTGGTGCGCCGCAGCCGCTTCGTGCTCTACTACACCACGCGGCCGCGCGACAGCGGCCGGGCCGGCCTGGGCGCCGCCGGCTACCGAGTGCACCACGATGTCGCCGCGGGGGACGTGCGCTTCGTAAGGCCCCCATCCCGCGCACCCCGGTCCCCGCGCCGAGCGCTCCTGGTGCTGGGAGTCCCTGGTGGAGGCGTTCCTCTGGTGGAGGCAGGGCTGCCTGGCATGCGGGGCTGGCAGGTGTCTCACCTGAGCCTCGACCTGGCGCAGAGGCGGGGAGGGCCTGTTGTGTTTGAGGGTGGAGGTCCCCAGGCTTGGGATGGAAATCTGAGAGACTCCAGGGCGGTGAGGGGAGGTGTCCGAATACAGCAGGTGATAACCGGGTCCCTCCTGCAGTCAGCCACGCGTCCCCTCTCTGTCCCCTCCGCTCAGACCCAACCCACTCCTTCTCCCCGCCCCCCAGGAGCACCAGGCCCCAGTGTTGGCCAGCGGTGGATCCCCAAAGGACAGCCCGGCCCACGAGGTGACGGGCGGCGGTGGGGGCGGGGCCTATGTGCGCTTTGATGTTCCTCGGCCGAGAGCCAAGCGGAGCTGGCCCACCTTCCGAGGTGAGGGTGTCCCCTCAGCCCCACCCCTAGCCTGTCCCCCTACCCCGGCCACCTCGACTGGCTCCATCCCCGACTCCGGTCAGGTCCAGCCCCTGCCCCTGACTGCCCCTTCCTAACTCCCCCACCTGACACTGACCTAACCTGCACCTACTCCGGACCCCTACCAGCTGTACCCGTGACCCTGTCTAGCCCCACCCCGACCCCTTCCCTCAGACCCGGCCAGCTCCATGCCCTGATCCTGTCCTCCCGCCCCGCAGCCCTGCTGCTGCACCGCTACGTGGTGGCGCGCGTGATCTGGGCCGACATGCTGTCCATCGCTGTCACCTACCTCATCACGCTGTGCCTCTTCCCCGGCCTCGAGTCTGAGATCCGCCACTGTGTCCTGGGCGAGTGGCTGCCCATTCTCCTCATGGCTCTCTTCAACCTCTCGGACTTCGTGGGCAAGGTGCGCCCTGCCCGGGGTGGGGCGTGGGGCCCGGGGGTGACGCTGCTGCCCCCGGGACGGTGAGCTTGTGGCGTCGGCCTGGAGGCTGCCAGGGAGGCAGGGACGCCGCACGTGCGCTCACAGGAGCCCTGTCCTCCGGCAGATCCTGGCGGCGCTGCCCGTGGACTGGCGAGGCACGCACCTGCTGGCCTGCTCCTGCCTTCGCGTGGTCTTCATCCCGCTCTTCATCCTGTGCGTGTATCCCAGTGGTGCGCCCGCCCTACGCCACCCTGCCTGGCCCTGCATCTTCTCCCTGCTGATGGGAGTCAGCAACGGCTACTTCGGCAGCGCACCCATGATCCTGGCTGCGGGCAGAGTGAGCCCGCGACAGCGAGAGCTGGCAGGTAAGGCAGGGATAGGGAGAGCATCCACGTATGCTTGTGCGTGCTGGGGCCTGGGGTCCAGCCAGCTCCTGGACGGTCATGTGTAAAGTGTGGGGACCTTCTTCCATCCCTTGTCCCTCAAGTGGTCCTCCCTTGGGCCTGTCCCAGGTGTGACAAGCAGGTGTGGCTTGGAACCCATTTTTGGCGGAGCAGCTTGGAGCTGGGAGCTGGGAGCAGGTGCTGGGGAAAGGGGTGGCTGGCAGGACCAGTCGGTGTGAACCTAGGCAGGCCCTGCAGGTGGCTGCAGAAGGGAGATGAAAGTGGGAACCCAGGGCCTCCCTGGCCACCGCCTCTGGAAGCAGAAGATGAGACCCCGAGAGAGGTCATCGGGCTGGGGGGTGAGGGTCGGGAGCTGGCAGCTGTCACGGCCCAGCGGGATGGGTCCTTGGGTCCTGGGGCTGCCTCGCTGTGCCCTGCCCCTCAGTGGGTCTCATTTGCAGGAAACACCATGACCGTGTCCTACATGTCGGGGCTGACGCTGGGCTCTGCGGTGGCCTACTGCACCTACAGCCTCACCAGGGATGCCCCCAGCAGTTGCTTCCACACCGCCACCAACAGTTCTGGCTCCCCTGGTCTCTGAGCTGGAGGCCACCCCCACCCCGCGCAACCCACTGCCTGCCCCTCCCGCCCCTCGCCTGCAGTGCCTGTGGGACCCCAGCCCTCCTCCTGTGCCCAGGAGGCCGCCTTGCTGGGCTCGGCCGGCCAGCCTGGCCTGGAGGCGTGCACAGCCCAGGCCCCAGCCAGCTGTGCATTGGCTCCCAGCTCCCGTCTGTTCCGCCTCTGTCTGCTCTGTGGGCCGTCTCACCTCGCGGGACCCCACCCCGGCGTCTGCCTTGTTTGTGTGCCCCGCGCGACCCTCATCACACATCCAGGGCGGGCAGCAAGTGTAGGTGCGGCCGGCCCCAGCTCCTCCTCACCAGGGACCCCTCTGGGTGTAAGAGGTCTGTGGAGAAGAGGGGCGGTCTCCAGCCGTGTCTTCTGGGCTCCTCCCCGCCCGTGCTCCTGGATTCCGGCAACCCGCTGGGGTCTACACAATAGCTCCGCTCTTTCCCCAGTCCCCTATCCCGTAGCAAGGCCATGGGAACAGCAAGGGGCTGCCTCCCTCCTCCACCCCCGCGCCACCGTGTCTGCCCACCTGTGCATCCACTGACTGTACCGCACTGGCCATTAAACAGAGGAAGGCAGAGAGTGTAGCCACCGCTGCCTGCAGCCACTGCCTCACGCAGTGTTTGTGTGCGTGGGGGCTGTGGCTGTCCCCTCTTCCCCACCCTGTAGGATCAGGACCTGCCTTTGGTCAGGTCCTGGGAGCTGGTCTCCTGGGCTCTTGGTGTAGACACAGTGGGTACTCTCCCCAGCCTCAGTATTCCTGATAGGAGGGTAGCTTGCTGGATGGGGGTCCTGCAGGAGCCCGGGCATCACTGGTGGCCAAAGTGGCCCTGCGGCTGCTGGCAGGTGGGCCAGAAGATGGCTTCTGTGGAAGGAGGCCAGGCCCACTTCCCCCTCCCCTGCTTTGGACCAAGTCATTCCACTTCCTGCCGCCAGAGGCCGCCAGTGCCCCACAATGCCCCTGGACGCCTTGAGAAGAGGGGGCGCCTTGAGAAGAGGGGGCGCCTTGAGAAGAGGGGGCGCCTTGACAAGAGGGGGCGCCTTGACAAGAGGGGGTGTGGCGGGCGTCAATGGCCGACAGCTCGCATCTGGTCCTGAGGAGATGGGCGCCAGGTGGCGTGGGTCCCTGGCTGCATCCACGAGGAAGCTGGGCCACCACCTCCCTCCCCATCTTCCTTCCTCGCCCCTCCTCTTCCTCTTTTCCCTCCTCTTTCTTGCCCCCTTTTTCTGCTTTGCAAGATTTCTTTATTTGTTTCAAAGGCAGAGAGACAGAGCTCCATCCTCTGGAGCCCCCACCCCACCGTGGCGGCAGCAGCTGGGGCTGAGTCCTGAGCCAGGAGCCAGGATCTCCATCCGGGTCCCCCCGGGGCAGGGCCTGGCCTCCGGGGTCAGTACTGCCACTTACCCAGGTCATCAGGGTGGGGCACCCCAGCTATTCCTGCACGGGATGCTGGCATGACAGGTGCAAGCAGAGCTTGCTGTGCCGATCTTTATTATTTTTTAAAGATTTATTTATTCCTATTACAAAGTCAGACATACACAGAGGAGGAGAGACAGAGAGAAAGATCTTCCATCCGATGATTCATTCCCCAAGTGAGCTGCAACGGGCCAGTGTTGTGCCAGTCCAAAGCCAGGAACCAGGAGCCTCCTCCGGGTCTCCCACGTGGGTGCAGGGTGCCAACGCATTGGGCCGTCCTCGACTGCTTTCCCAGGCCACAAGCAGGGAGCTGGATGGGAAGTGGAGCTGCCGGGATTAGAATTGGCGACCATATGGGATCCCGGCACGTTCAAGGCGAGGACTTTAGCCGCTAGGCCACGCTGCCGGGCCCTGTTGTTTATTATTTGTCATTAAAAAGCCTTAACTATGTTTAACTGCATTTCAGAGGTTGGCTGGTTTATTCCCCCAAGGACTTGGGACCCTGCACCTGCATGGGAGACTTGGCTACAGCCCTTGGCTTCTCAATTTGGACCAGCCCAGCCCTGGCCAATGCAGCCTTTGGGGAGTGGACCAGGGCTCAGAAGATCTGTCTCTTTCTGTTTGCAACAAGAGTTTAGCCTACTGTACCACAACAGACTGCAGTAGCTTTTTTAAAAAATATATATATAAGCTCTCTTTTTTATTATGGTAAAATGTATGCAATTCACCATTTCTCAGCATGCAGTGCTGTGCAAAAGGCAAGTGCATTTTTATTCAATTTAAAAAATTTTACTTATTTATTCTTTTTTAAAAAGATTTATTTTTATTGCAAAGTCAGGCAGACAGAGAGAGAGGAGGAGAGACAGAGAGGAAGATCTTCCGTCCGATGATTCATTCCCCAAGTGACTGCAATGGCCGGTGTATGCCGATGTGAAGCCAGGAGCCAGGAGCTTCTTCCGGCTCTCCCACGCGGGTGCAGGGTGCCAAGGCTGTGGGCCGTCCTCAACTGCTTTCCCAGGCCACAAGCAGGGAGCTGGATGGAAGTGGGGCTGCCAGGATTAGAACCGGTGCCCATATGGGATCCTGGCGCATTCAAGGTGAGGACCCTACCCGCTAGGCCACTGCGCTGGGCCCACTTATTTATTCTTGTTTCCTTGAAAGGTAGAAAGAAACCCAGAGAGGGAGAAAGAAAGAGAGAAATGGATGGGTGTTTCACTCTGCAGGTACTTGTTCCAGCTAGAGCTCAGCCAGTCTGAAGCCAGAAGCCTCCTCCAGGTCTCCCATGCAGGTGCAGGGTCCCAAGGCTTTGGGCCTCCTTTCCCAGGCCACAGGCAGGGAGCTGGGTGGGACACTAAGCAGCCAGGACACAGAACAACGCTCATTCTTGGAAGAGCAGGATTTTTTTTTCCTTGCTTTGTTTCTATAAAACCATGTATTGATTGAGAGGCAGAAAGCTGTTTCCCCCAAGTGTCTGTAGTGTCTGGAACTTGGCTGGAGAGACCCCAGAGTCAGGAGCTCGTCTGTGTCTCTCCAGAGGGGCAGGCCAGTTGCTGCTGGCTGCTGGCATCCTCATTAGCAAGAAGTCGGCAGCCAGAGCCAGCGAGGTGGGTTTCCTGTGTGGCCCGCCGCCCGTTCCAGAGAGCAGGTGCCTGTTTTGGTGCAATCCGATGTCTCCGTCCTCCACCCCCGACATTGTACCCTCTGTGTCCTGTCTGAGAAGCACCCCTCTTCTGCCAGGCTACAGTGCTCCTTTCAGGAAGTTTCATCTTTTGGGTTTCACACACAGGCGTGTGTCTGGTGTGAGCCAGGGAAGAGAGGATGTTTTCTCCATTACCTAAGGAGGTGTCCTTAACTGGTGTCCTTTGTTGAAGGAGCTATTCTTTGCTACAGTAGCCAGTGTCTTCGTGAGGACTGAGCAAGTCCGTATCTGAGCTCGCTCTGTCCTGTCCTGCACTGTCCTGCGTGTTGCCACGTTCCCAGGCCCACCCCGGCCCGTCCCCGCAGCCCTCCTGCTCTGAGCTCGCTCTGTCCTGTCCCGCGTGTCCCTGTGTCCCCGTGTTCCCAGGTCCACCCCGGCCCATCCCCGCAGCCCTCCTGCTCTGAGCTCGCTCTGTCCTGTCCCGCGTGTCCCTGTGTCCCCACGTTCCCAGGTCCACCCCGGCCCGTCCCCACAGCCCTCCTGCTCTGAGCTCGCTCTGTCCTGTCCTATGCTGTCCTGAGTGTCCCCACGTTCCCAGGTCCACCCCGGCCCGTCCCCGCAGCCCTCCTGCTCTGAACTCACTCTGTCCTGTCCCGCGTGTCCCTGTGTCCCCGTGTTCCCAGGTCCACCCCGGCCCGTCCCCGCAGCCCTCCTGCTCTGAGCTCGCTCTGTCCTGTCCTGTGCTGTCCTGAGTGTCCCCACGTTCCCAGGTCTACCCCGGCCCATCCCCGCAGCCCTCCTGCTCCCTCCTGCTCCCTCCTGCTCCCTCCTGCCTGGCCCTGCACTGTGCCGAGGAGCAAGCCCTTTGCTCGGGCATCTCCTTGCAGAGCTGCGAGACCAGAGGCTGGAGAGAAAGTGAGTTGCCCCTCACCTCCCTGCCCAGGCCCGTCTGCCCCTCTCTCTGTCTCCAGGTGCCCTCGGGCCGTGGCATGCGCAGTGGGTGGACGTGCAGTTGAGAGTAGCAGGTTTGTCTTGTATTTCTTGTACAGAAGTTTGGGAAGCTGTGTACCTGTCATCGCGGTGTGAGTGGGAAATTGAAATGAAAAGCCAGATGCGGAGGGTCACTTCACGTCTGTCTCTCTCAGGAGGATTTACTTTATTTATTTAAAAGGTAGAGTTACAGAGAGAGAGATTTTCCATCTGTTGACTCACTCCCACAACAGCTGAGGCAGGGCCAGATGGGAGCCAGGAGCCAGGAGCTTCGTCCCTGTCTCCCTGTGGACGCAGGGCCTCTTGGACCGACCACAGCATTCCCAGGTGCAGCAGCAGGTCGCTGGATAGAAAGCAGAGCGGCTGGGACTCGAGCCAGCACCCTGAGGGATGCCTGCGTTGCAGGTGGAGGCTTAGCCTGGTGTGCCCCTGCACCAAACACCTTAAAAGAGAATGAAATGAGGGCAGGTGCTGGTGGTGTAGTGTGTAAAGTCACCATCTGTGATGTGAGCGTTCTACATGGGCTCCAGTTCGAGTCCCAGCTGCTCCACTTCCCACCCAGCTCCCTGCCAGCGCACGAGGGGAAACAACAAAGGACAGCCCCAGTGCCTGGGTCCCTGTGCCCACGTGGGAGAGCGGCAGAAGCTCCTGGCTTCAGCCTGGCCCAGCCCTGGCTGCGGCTGCCAGCTTTGGCTCTCTGCCTCTTCCCTGTAACTGTCTTTCAAAAAAAATTGTTTTTCAACTTTTCTTCTCCTCCTTGTCTTCCTCCTATCTTTCTTCCCCCTCCCCCCTTCTGCAGTCTAAGGCCCCAAATGACTGGAGAGCGTGGGCATGGTCTGCCCTGGGCTCTGTCTTAAAGCCATCTCCTTCCCGCTCCACTCCCCCGGCTCCGGACAGCGTGTGCTCTGTGTGTCTGAGATAAGGCGCACCCCGCAGCCAGGCCCCGGGCTCCTCCTCTGCTCCTCCTCCCACGGGGACACCAGCCGACAGGTGGGGCCATGCAGGACAGGAGGGTCCACGCCAGGAAGTGGCCTGTCCGAGCTGCATGCCATCCCGGCACCCTGGGAAATGGGAGGAACAGGTGTTGGTTTTGGTGTCCACTCGTCAGGTTTGCTCATAGGAACAGTCTTCACTCACAAGAAGCTGTGTGGATTTCACAAGAACTATTGCACTGGAATAAACTGTGCTGTTCCGTTTCCCATGGATGTTCACGGCCTCTTGTGCCTCACGAAGGTTGGGGTTGGTCTCCGGTCGTCTGGCTGTTTGATACCTGGGGTGTCATGGACCCTGCTGGTTGAGAACAGGGTCCCCCAGGGCTGTCCTCTCTCCAGGGGCCATTGGCAGCACCGTGGCCCCAGGAACCCAGAGCCTGGGCCAGGAACTCCATCCGGGTCTCCCACGTGGTGGCAGGCACCCAAGCGCTTGGGCCGTCATCTGCTGCCTTTGCAGGCACATTGAGGAGCCGGACAGCAGGCAGAGTGGCCGGGACTGAAGCCAGGAGCTGAGAGCTGGGCTGCCAGCCGCACCAGCAGAGCCTGAGTCCTCCAGCCCTCGAGTCATCCTGTTTGAAACCAGTGTCTGGTGCGGTAGCTGGGACTTGTTAGGAACATGACCCTGCTTCCACATTCCGCCCTGATCTGTGCAAGGGGTATCTCCCACCGATTCCCAAGGTACTGCAGCGGGCGCCCCTTCCCCCAGGCGTGGCTTGGTGCTCCTGCACTGGTTCTCCCAGGGGTGAGCGTGGAGCTGCCTGGCCCATCCTGGGCCTGCTCCTGGGCGGCCTCACAGGCACTGATGGGCACAGAGACGCAGACCTGACCAGCTCGCCAGCTCGCCCGGAAGGGGCACCCCAGCCACCGTCCCATCTCCCGGTCCAGCCACAGCCAAGAGCTGCTCGTCCCACACTCCCTCCACCCCACCCCTTCCTGTCCATAGAGAGTCTCACAGCATTGACCCTGGCCTAGATCTTCCCAGGAACGCAGCCATGACAGGCCACTGCCCAGGCTGGGGCTGGGGAGGAGGGGTCCACTTTCCCCTCCCCTTGGGGCTCGGCATGGAGCCTGCCCTGGGGCTGCTGTCTTCCCCAGGGGGCTGTGTGTCCCTGGCTAAGCCATGTCCAGGACAGGGCCTGCTCTGTCAGGCCTCAGGGCCTGGGGCACGGTAGGTTGGGCCAGGAATGGATGGCTGGGGCCCAGCTCCTGGTGACCACACAGTGACCCGGCTGGATTCACACTCTCGCGCAGATCTTTTTTTTTTTTTTTTTTTTAATAAAGATTTATTTGTTTATTGCAAAATAAGAGGAGGAGAGACAGAGAGGAGGATGTTCCGCCCGCTGATTTACTCCCCAAGTGACCACAAAGGCCAGAACTGTGCTGATCTGAAGCCAGGAGCTCTTCCGGGTCTCCTAAGTGGTGCAGGGTCCCCAGGCTTTGGGCCATCCTTGACTTCTTTCAGGTCACAAGCAGGGAGCTGGATGGGAAGTGGGGCCGCCAGGATTAGAACCGGTGCCCGTATAGGATCCTGGTGTGTGCAAGGTGAGGACTTTAGCTGCTAGGCTGCTGCACCGGGCCCCTCACAGATCTTACAAAATGATGTGTTTGAGTGTATATACATCTGAACATGGTGTATGCTCACAGTCACACACACACACACACACACACAGAACCACTCCATGGATTACGCAGTGTATGGGGGACAGGGATGAAGGTGAAGTGAGGCAGGTGTTGGGGTGCGCTCATGAGCAGGATGGGGGGCCGGCTCACGAGCCTGTCCCAAGCCTGCCAGGGATGCCCTGGCCAGGAAGGCCTGGGCAGTGGCCGTGTGGCCAGTCCAGCTGGCCCTGCTTGGCAGGGCCTGACCCGGGTGTCTGCTCTTGAGCGGACCACTGTGTCCCTCGCTGGAGCTGTGGGGTGACCTGGGGAGCCCGGGAACCCCCTGTCGGTCTGCATGGGTCACTCCACTTGTTCTTGGACTTAACTCCAGTTGGTCCTCAGCCAACCTGTGTTGTCATGACAACGTCTCTGGGGACACACAAAGCGCTGCATCTGCCTGGTTCTGGTGAGGGCCGTGGGGTGGTAGAAGTGTACGTGTGTGCATGTGTGTGTGAATGAGAGAGAGAGAGAGAGCGCTCTGTGAGAGCCCGGCTGTCTTTACACAGCCCACCAGAGACAAGAAGTTACTATAGTACCCACCTAGCCCTCCCAGGTCCCGCCCCTAGCACCTGCTGCCAGGCCCTGCCCTTTAAAGGGCCCACTGCCTCTTGGTGCCGCAGCACAAGGCACAGGGCACAGACCGCAGGTGGTCAGGGCTGCTTCCTGGAACAGACTATGTCAGCTGGCTGCCGCCCCCTCCCAAGCACCCACCCACCTCATGCCAGACTCCCATGGGCACCTCCCGGATGTCCCTGGTGCCCCTGGCCTTGGGACTGTGTCCTTGACCATCCCCCAGCTGCTCTCCCACTGGGGCCTCGGCCTTGGCCTACCAAGCCATGGGCAGAGCCCAGCGGCGTTGCTGCAGCTCAGGCCGCAGGCCCAGGTCCACCTTGGTTTCCGCGTGCAGTGCCTGCCTGTGGGCCCTGGTGGGTGCGTGGGAAGGCAGGGGTCTGGGCTAGCTGCTCTCTCACTCCCGCACCTCCCTGGAGCCCTGCCCACCTCCCTTGCAGTGGCTCTGTGGGCGCTTGGCCTGGCGGAGTCAGGGTTGTGCTGGTTTCTACCCTGAGGCCTGGTTGGCCTCTGTCCGGATGCACTCCCAGCTCCTAGACACCATGCCAGTGGCCGTGGGCATGGTAGGTGCCAACTGAGTACTTCACTGATGGGGGATTCATGGCACTGGTGCTGCCAGGGGAGGGGAGAAGGGCAAAAGGGTCAAGGCCAGGCCAGGAGGGGATGCCCCTCATGAGCTATGCCCACAGCAGGGCCCTCCTGGGTGCGAGGGCCAAGGTGGTGGAGGGAGGCCGGTGGGGGCAACAGCCTTCCACCAAAGGGACCAGGAGAGGCCGCAGAGCAGGTGGCGGGCACGGACTCCCTGCCCATGGTCCCCGAGGCCTGTGCCCAACCCCACCTCCTCCCCCAGACATAATCCGAGCCTGAGCCAGTGTAGGAGTCAGACCCTCTGTTGCCATAACAACTGGATCCAACAGTAAAAATAGTAACTTATTTTTTATGCAACTTCTTTTGCTCCTGGAGATAAAAGAAAATCCAGTCGTTGCAGCCTTGTGTCTCACTTTGGGGGGGGCATCTCCTGGGGGCCTGGCGGTCAGCGGCACCTGTAGTTCGGTGCTGGCCTCCTGCCCTGCCCACTCCTGTCCCCCACAGTGTGACCCCTGACCTTGACCTCACACACACCATCCTGCCCCATCTGCTCTACCTCCTCCCCCAGGGGCATCAGTGCCCACGCCGTGTGGCCAGTAAACCCTGTCCTCCCTCATCCTCTGTTCCCCTCCCCCCGACTTTTTTTAAGAGTTATTTTATTTTTACTGGAAAAACAATTTTACAGAGGGAAGGAAAGACAGAGAAAGATCTTCCATCTGATGATTCACTCCTTAAGTGTCTGCATCGGTCAGAGCTGAGCTGATCTGAAGCCAGGAGCCAGAAGCCTCTTCTGGGTCTCCATGCAGGTACAGGGTCCCAAGGCTTTGGGCCATCCTTGACTGCTTTCCCAGGCCACAAGCAGGGAGCTGGATGGGAAGTGGAGCTGCCGGGATTAGAACCGGCGCCCATATGGGATCCTGGTGCATTCAAGGCGAGGACTTTAGCCGCTAGGCCACGCTGCCGGGTCCCTCCCGCTTTATTTTTACGATTTCTTTTCCTTGAAAGGCGAGGTTAGAGAGAGAAGGACAGATCTTCCCTCTGCCGGTTCACTCCCTAGGCCAATAGAAGCCAGGAGCCAGAAGTTGCCTCCAGCCTCCAGCGCAGGTGCAGCGACCCAGGTGCTTGGCAGTCTGTTGTCTTCCCAGCTCTGTTAGCAGGGAGCGGGGCAGGACCTGTTGCTGCCTTCACAGGTTGGGGCGTACCGGCAGGGCAACCCCTGCCAACCGCCCTCTGGCTTCTAATTTATACACAGGATCTGGTGGACGACACCTCCGGGGGTCCCTGGCTTCACCTCTTGTTCCCACCCCAGTAGCCTATCCCCCACCGCACCCTATGGCGCTGCAGGCGACCACAGCACACCGCACTAGGGAAAGACTTGTGTGCCCAGCACCTGGGGCGAATTACAAGTGAACCAGGTGGGTCTTTGTTTTTCCCTGGCTTGCTCCAGCTCCCTTGGGACAGGAGGGTGGGGTGTTTGTGTGTTTGTGTGTGTGTGTGTGGTGTGTACGTGTCTTCTCCAGGCTTATCCTTCAGAGAAGGGGGTGGCTGGAGAGAAGACACTTTGGCCCCGACCTCCCACCCCCACCCCGTGGTGGTAAGGCCGCTCCCACCCAAAGGCCACTTTGGGGGTGAGCTCCAGCCGCATGTCCACCAGAGCAGAAAAGCGCGATTCTGGGACAGGGGAGCTGATGGCCAACCCTGGGGCCATTGGAGTCACACTGGGCCCAGCGTGGTAGCCTAGTGGCTAACGTCCTCGCCTTGCATGCACCAGGATCCCATTTGGGCACCGGTTCTAATCCCAGCTGCTCCACTTCCCATCCAGCTCCCTGCTTGTGGCCTGGGAAAGCGGTAGAGGACGGCCCAGAGCCTTGGGACCCTGCATCTGCATGGGAAACTCGGAAGAGGCTCCTGGCTTCTTTCTCCCTCTCCTCCTCTCTGTAAATCTGACTTTCCAACAAGAATTAAAAAAAAAAAAAACGGGAGGAGGGGTCCCGGGAAGGGGGCCTCCAGGGACAGCATGTCCTGTCCTTTCACGGGCGGTTCGCGTGGGGGGCTTTCGGGGCTGGCGCAGAGCCGGGGCAGGTGCGCCCAGCCCAGGCACTCTAAGGGCAGGGAGACCACAGGGAGAACGGGGCGTGGGGGGAAAGGCGCGGGTTTCTGAGGCCACCCGTGTAACCAGACCCCCTCCCGGCTGGCGCTCCCCACAGGGCCGCGGGGAGGGGCCGGGCCCGGGCCAGGGTGATTGGCAGCGGCCCCGTCCCCCGCGCGCCGCCCCCGCCACCATCTGCTCGGGATTTGGCTTCGCCGGCTCTCTCGGCGCCTCCAGCTCCGGCTCTGCTCGGGCTCGGGCTGCGGGCGCCACTGGGTGGGTCTGCTCGGCCGCGCCTCCAACCTGCTGCTCGGCGTCCCGAGCGCCGGGTCCGCGCTCCCAGCCCGCGCTGGGCGCTGATGGAAACGGCGCGATGTTCGCCCCCCGGCTGCTCGATTTTCAGAAGACCAAGTACGCGAGGTGAGAGGTGCGCGGGGTCCCCGGGAGGGGATGGGGAGGCTTAGCGTGGGGACCTCGAGCTCAGGAATGGACCCCTTAGCCAGACCAGGAAAGCCCGCCCTCCCGCCAGCCTGCCTGTCGACTCCAGACAGCATTCGTACTAAGCTTGTGGGTCTCAGGACGCGGGAGCTGTGGGCTGCGGCGCCCCTGTCTTAGTGGGGTGCCCGTGGGCGAGCCCTGTCGCCTCTCTGGACCTTACTTTGCACGTGTGGAACAGGGATCCAGAGCGTTCCCACGGCCAGGGTCCCCTTACGGAGCAGGTGCCACCGTGCATGGTCCCCGATGAGACCCCACCTTGTCATCGCTCAGCTCTGGGGTGCTGTCGTCTCTGACCGATTGGGTGTGTGGGGGCTTGGGGCTCTGTCAGCCTCCCCAGCCTGTCCGAGGAGCCCATGAGTGGGGAAACTCCGGGGCTCAGGGTGTGTGTGTGGGGGGGCTGTGGGGGGGCTGTGGGTGCAACCTGATCCTGAAACAAAAACAAAACTTTTCTACCTTAAAAAAAAAAAAAACACTTCTCTGGAAACACAAATGAGACACAATTTTCATGGGCTGGATGGTTCCCCAGATGCTTGGACCAGAGCGGGGAGCGGGGAGCCAGGAGCCAGGAGCTCAGAGCAGGTATCCCACACGGTTGAGCCTGCACCTGCTACCTCCCAGGACACCTGTTAGCAGGCTGAGGGGTGCCCAGTAAGGTGGTCAGGCCGGGGTCCCAACTCCCAGGATTGGAAACAGAGGTTCGCAGATGCTACAAGTGCTGGTATTCTGTTAAGAAACAGAGGGGCGGTGGCCTTGCCTGAGAACTGGTGTAAAGTCTGCTCTGGGGTGGCCTCCCAGAGTCCCCCACCCCAGCTTAGCAGGGGGTGCAGGCAGCGGCAGGTGCGCACAGACCCTGTGTGGGTGGGTGGCGTCCAGGCGGCTGTGTGGGCGTGGTTCTCCGTGCTCACCTCGCTGCGGCTCATTGCCTCCAGACGAGTCCTCCAGCGTCCCTGCTGCCCACAGAGAGGGCAGGGTCAGGTCAGGCCAAGCATCTGGACTTCACATGGCGTGCTGGGTGGAAGGGGGTGAGGGGCAGCCTTAAGGATGAAGTCGCTGCCGTTCCTCTCTCAGCTGGGTGGTGGGAGGTGCTGCCTGCTGCGGTCTGGCTGCTCCGGAGTGGGACGGGGGCCCTGGCCGTCCCAGGCTGCCTCGCAGGGGTCCTGCAGGTGCTGTGGTAAAGCTCACGACTGCTGTGCTTACTTGGAAGAAAGAGGATGGGGTTGTGGTTGCAGGTACACAGATAGGGCTGGGAGCTTTGACCGCCCTTGCGGGTACCCCACCTGCTGTGTGACAACCACCCCTTCTTAGAGTGAACCTGTGCTGCAGCCGGGGTCGGGGCTGGATGGTGTGTGTGGCTGGTGGGTCCGGGGGTCGGGGCTGGACAGTGTGTGTGGCTGGTGGGTCCGGGGGTCGGGGCTGGACGGTGTGTGTGGCTGGTGGGTCCGGGGGTCGGGGCTGGACGGTGTGTGTGGCTGGTGGGTCCGGGGGTCGGGGCTGGACGGTGTGTGTGGCTGGTGGGTCCGGGGGTCGGGGCTGGACGGTGTGTGTGGCTGGTGGGTCCGGGGGTCGGGGATGTGTCCACTGGAAGGCTGGAGCAGCCCTGACTGGTTCGTGGATTGGGTCCTTTGTAAAGGCGTGGTGTGGAACTGGATGGATGCTGTGACTTGGCGCTGGCCACGCCGCGGCTATCCGAGGCTCTCGTCCCGGTGCTGTTAAGAAAATGGAAAGGAACGAGAAATTCGTGATGAGTGTGTGTTTTAGTCTTCATGGCCAGAGCGCTTTGCTTTTCAACATGGGCTCAAGGTGAATGATTTATGTATGGGGTATTTTGCATGTGTTTTTATTTCAACTCATTTAAAAAAAATATTTATTTGAAATTTGGTTAGGGAAAGAGAGAGAGAGAATCTTCCATCTGCTGGTTCACTCCCTGAGTGGCCACAATGGCTGGAGCTGGACTAAACCAAAGCCAGGAGCCAGGGACTCCATCTGGGTTTCCCACATGCCTGGCAGAGGCCCAGCTTTGGGCCATCTTCCGCTACTTTCCCACATACGCTAACTCACTAGCAGGGAGCTGGGTGGAGAGCAGAGCAGCCGGGAATGGAACTGGTCTCCGCGGTGGGATGCCAGCGGCGCAGGCAGCGGCTTCACCTGCCCTAGCACCACACACACCGCCGGCAGCCTTTCTCAAGTTCATGTCCGCCGGATGCAGCCCACACTGTCCTGCCCCCGGGGAGGGACAGTCCTTGCCGGTGGCACCCCGCATGCCGGCTTCCCTCCTTGAGCCCGAACCTCAGGGAACAGGCTGACCAGGTGGTTCTGCCCTGAAATCTCAGATGTCAACAGCTGCCTGGCCATTTAGAGTGGTTTCCTGCAAGGGCCTCGGGAGTTCAGGCAGTGTGGGGTGGGTGCAGGGCTGTGCAGCTCGGGCCAGAGAGGCCTTCCACAGACCTGAGCTAGTACAGGCGTTTGCGTCCAGCAGCTGCTGTCCTTGCTTGTGGAACCGCGGGGAGACGCTCCCGTGCGCAGGGGGCTGGACCAGGCTGAGGTCAGGAGCCAGGAATTCAATCCAGGTCACCCCCATTAGATGCTGGGGCCTCAACTACTAGAATCCTTATCTGCTGCCTCCCCGGATGTTAAAGATTTAAAGTAAATTTTATGGATTTGAAAGAGTTACAATGAGAGGAAGGAGCGAGTGTACAATCGTCCACCTGCAGGTTCTCTGCTCCAGTGGCTACAGCAGCTGGAGCAGGCTGGAAGCCAGGAGCCTGGGGCTCAGGCTGAGTCTCCCACGGCAGTGGCTGCTGCCTCCTTGGTCTGCAGTAACAGGCAGCTGGTATTCGAGCACAGACCTGCGAGTGGGCTGCAAGCATATAGATACACATTTTAAATCCCTGTTTTCCCTGTGGCCTCGGAACATGTGGTGGAATTCACTTCCGGTTTTGCCCACTTCTTTCCTGCCTCCTATGGCGGTAATGCCAGCTGACTGTACCCTGGCAGGGGTTCGTATTCAAACTGGGCATTGTGCTTGCTGCCCACGCAGGGGCAGGGATGGGCAGGCCTCTTGGAACACATTGCCTGTGGGCCCACCTCATTCATTCTTTGTTTTTTTTTTTAAAGATTTATTTATGTTTATTGCAAAGTCAGATATACAGAGAGGAGGAGAGACAGAGAGGAAGATCTTCCGTCCGATGATTCACTCCCCAAGCGAGCCACAACGGGCCAATGCGCGCCGATCCGAAGCCAAGAACCAGGAACCTCTTCCGAGTCTCCCACGTGGGTTCTGGGTCCCAATGCATTGGGCCGTCCTCGACTGCTTTCCCAGGCCACAAGCAGGGAGCTGGATGGGAAGTGGAGCTGCCGGGATTAGAACTGGCGCCCATATGGGATCCCGGCGTGTTCAAGGCGAGGACTTTAGCCACTAGGCCATGCCGCCGGGTCCCACCTCATTCATTCTTTCACTGCCTAGCTGCCCCCGGCATTGTGGAGCCAGAGTGCATGAACAAGCCCACAGCTATCTGCCCAAGTATGTAAAGTTAGAAATCAACCAACACACTTCTCAGCGGGAGAGCCCGTGTCCCTTGAGGGCCAGGTGCGCAGCAGTCAGGAGCAGCCTGGACACTTGGGGGGTTGCACCTGTGCTGGGGCTGCTGTCCGCCCAGCCAGCGTCTCGCGGGGCTGGCTTCAGTCACGGCATGTGTCCCCGGGATGGTAAGACATTAAAGATGGACCCGCTTACTCATGATTGCGTATTTCCTCTAGCTTTATTTTTCTTGGCTTCGTTGCAGGAGGGAAAAAAAATCCTTACGTTATTTATAGTCCCAGTTTCCAGTGCAATTTGGACTTAACAGTAAAATGAAAGCTTTGTTGTTTCCCGCTTGGAGTGTTTATGTTTCCTTTTAGGTTTTGCATGTATGTCTTACACGAGAGATAGCAAGATCTTGCACCTGCTGGCTCACTCCGCGAATGTCCCCGGGAGCCCAGGCTGTGCCAGGCGCAGCCAAGTCTCCTTAGCAGGCGGCAGGGAGCCCCATGTCTGACTCACCACCACCTGCGACTGCCCAGGCGCATGAGCAGGACCTGGAGCTGGAAGTGGAGCTGGGAACCGAATCCAGGCACTCAATATGGGGACTCCCTTACCCCTACCCGCCGGAGGCATCTTAACCGCTGTGCCAACACTCAGCCCAGCTACTTACACGCAACTCTGAATTCCTGAAAACAAAATTAAACAAAGAAGTCAGCCACATAGTGGCAGCTGCTCAGTGAGTGACCCCGGGTTGGGGGTGGGGTGTGGCTGTGGGGACCTCAGTGTCCACTCCATGAGCGCAGAGGTTTCTCTTGGACAGCAATTGTGGAAGGGGTTAAAACGTAGTGGTGGCAGCTCAGGTCAGCATCCCGCGTGATTCCCGGCTGGTCCTCTTCAGCCCTGGCTCCCTGCTGATGGCCTGGGAAGGCAGTGGAGGATGGCCCAAGTGCTTGGAGCCCTGCACCCGCGGGGGAGACCAACATGGCATTTCTGGCTGCTGTCTCTGGCCTGGCCTGGCCCAGCCATGAACTGTTGTAGCCATTTGGGGTAGGAGCCAGTGGACGGAAAATTCTCCCTCCTGCCATCTCTTTCTGTGATTACCTTTCAAATAAACAAAATCTGTCTTAAAAGGATTGTATAGGATGGTATAATTAGAGAAAATCCATGAATATAAGTTAAAGCAAATGTGACAAATGAAAATATTTGAAGTATTTCTACTCTAAAATGCCCCAGTTTGTTATGTTGGGAAGGCAAAGTGTAAATTCAGACTTGTAAGGAAAACTGGAGGTCTGAAGCATTCCTGTAAAATGTGAGAGGCAGAGAACCAAGAGACCGAGGACTCTCCCGCCTGCTGGTGCGTGGCCCAGAGGCCTGCAAGCTGGGGCTGGGCCGAGCCACTCCTGCTGGATCTCCCACGTGGGCACAGGGCCCAAGCACTCGGGCCATCCTCTGCCGCTCCAGGTGCAGGAGCAGGGAGCTGGATGCCCAGGGGTTTCGTTTCACACCAGGGTGGGAGAGAGGATTGAGGTTAGAGGCGTGTTCACCACCCCTACCCTGAACACCTGTGTGCACCTGCAGCTGTTCTAGGTCCAGACAGTCATGGCCTGGGGCAGAGATGGGTCAGGTCCTGACCTTGGTGTGAGCTCACAAAGCTGCCAGGCCCTTGCCCTGGGCTCCTGGGGCTTGCAGTCGGGGGTAGGGATGGGGAACGGGTCTGAGCGCCTTCCCTTCCGCTGCCCTGGCTGGCAGGGACATGTGGAAGGGCCCCTGCCCAGGGAGCTGTCCGTTCAGCACCCTCAGGTCTGGCGGGTGGACGCATCCTTGCCTCCACAGCTGAGCTTTGGGCACAGGTGCAGGGGGGAGGAGGAGGAAGTGAGATTGTCTGGAAGGTTCCCTGCAGCATGGTCAGGGTGCTGAAGATCGAGCTGCAGCCCCAGGCCTGCAGAAGGAAGGGGTGGGGCTCACCTCCTCACAGCCACACATGGAGTTGCCGGGGGTTGGCGGCTGCCCCCTATGGGGGGGGCATGTGCTCTTGGCGTCCAGAGCTGAGAAGCGCAGAGGTGCCCATGTTCTGGTCCAGTTGGGTCCAGGGGCTCTGGGCTTTGCTCCCTGCAGGGGCTCTGTGTTCTGGCTTGGTGAACTTTGTAGGATTGGTACAGCCCTGCAGCCAGGTCTGATCTGCACTGTGTGTCTGCCCTTGAACATGCTCAGATGCCCTGCCCTTCCACCTCACAGACTGGGAGGTGGGTGTGGTGAGGCAGGGAAGGAAGTGCCACCTGAGGCTCAGGTGCTTGGGCCAGGTGCCTTAGCAGGGAGCTGGAGCTGATGTGGAACAGCCGGGACTTGAACCGGCACTCCGGTGTTGGGATGCAAGCATCGCAAGAAGTGGCTTCACTGACTGCACTCCAACTCTGGCTGCTTCCCGCCACCCCCGTGTAAACTGCTGCTCATGTTGAATGTGGAGAGAACGGTGTGGCAAGCCCCTGATGCCCCCTGCATACGCTGCTCCGTTCCTAGGCTTCGTTGTAGCGTTTTTACAGTTTCATTTGAGTGGCAGAGAGAGATCCTGCCTGCAAGCCCTCTTTGTGGCTGGCAGGGACTCAAGTGGCTGATGCCTCCCAGCGTGGGCCCTGGCAGGGAGGTGGACCAGGAGTGGAGCCAGGGCGTGGCCCCGCTGTTCACCGGACACCTGCCCTGGGACTTGGCTTTTGGATTCGATTAAGTTTGGGTTAATTTGTATATAATTAGTAGCACACGGCCAGTGGCTGCCGCGAGAGGCCGGCTGTACAGCTGTGCTGCTAGGGCTTGATTAGATTTGGGGTCGACCTGTCGGCCGGGGAAGGCAGCAGGTGCCCTGGGCCATGTGGTGCCCTTGGCAGGCATCTCGCTGCCCTGCAGGGCCGGGTCGTCCTTGATGGGGATGGAGGGTTCTCCTAGGGAGAGGCCTGTCACGCAGCAGCCATTACCCGAGTCTGAGCTGAGCACCTCATTAGGAATTGCAGTTTTCTTATTTTCCATGGAAGGTGACTGGGGGCAGGGAATGTCTTGGCCACAGCCTGCCAGCTGTGGGAGACAGAGGCAGGCAGCAGGAGGCAGGGAGGGGCATGAGCTGGCACATGGCCTGTGATGAGCTGTGCCTCCTGCTACCGTGGCGGGGCCTGGAGCGATTGGGAAGCTGCAGAGAATCTGTCTTATTTTGGGGATTCCCTGGTTGTGACGTGTTTGGGGTGCAGGATGAGCTCAGGGCCCGGCATGCTCCCGGGAGGGTCTGAGCCCTGCAGGACTGGTCGGTGGCCCCGCTGCCTGAGCCGTTCTTGAGAGTGTCCACCCTCGCTGCTCCGGCCTCGGGCAGATCCGTAGGCCAGCGCTGCAGCCAAAGCAAACGCTCAGCCTCTGCTCTGAGTGCAGCCCAGGGGCCGAGTGCTGGGGACAGTGTGAGCCCACCTGGGTGGCCTCAACCCTTGTGGGGCTCACCCCAAAGGTGTCGAGATGGAGCCACCCTCAGTCCCTTGAGCTGCCGCCTCTGAGGGCCTTCGTGAGCTGGAGCCAGGAGCCAGGAGCCAGGAGCGGACCTCTAAGCCGGGTTTTGTGATATGGGCTGGAGAGGTTTCAGCCCAGACTGGATAACATCCCAGTGCTATGTTCCCAGCAAGGTTTGGAATTGCTGGCTGGTGTGGGAGGGCCTTGGCTTCTAGAACTGTCAGGGCCTCCTTTGCTGGATCCCAGGGAGCTGTGGGGACTTCCCCTCACCCACCCTGAGGATGGAGCAGGACCCCCTCGTGGGAGCTGACGGCCTGGTGTCTTGTCTGGAGTGTCCCTGGCCAGGTCCTGGTCTTGGCTCTCACATGCTGCCAGGTCTTGAATCCGCCATCAGCCGTCTGCTCTGGTTCCAGGGTGGGGAGAGGCAGACACGGGGACAGTGGTGACCACATTGTGGGGCCCATCCCCATCCAGGCTGGAGCCCGGCTCAGCTTCTGCTTGGGGCCCTGGTGCTGTTGCCTCCCGTGCTCCTGGGCTTCTGGGTGTTGGAGGTGAGGTTGGGGCCCTGGCTGAGTGCCGCTTGCAGACCCCATGGCTATGGAACCATGTGGCTTCTGGCCATCCTCTTGTTTGGCTCCTGGCTCTTGGGTGGCTAGTGCAGGTTCTGGAAGGGCCTGAGGCCCAGAGAGGGCCGGGAGCCTCCCCCAGGTCACACAGCAGGCACGGCTGCCATGCTCGCCGCCTGACTGTAGGTCCAGGGCCTCAGCATGGGGGTGTCTTCTCTGTGAAGCGGGGAGCAGGACTAGTGAGGGGTTACCCTGCCTGGCAGGGAAGGAAGGGAAACTAGTCCTAACTCCCGCTCCGGCACAACAAAACCTGCACACAGACAATTTAAAGGGGTTTTTTTTTTTTTAAAGATTTATTTATTTTTATTGGAAAGTCAGATTTATAGAGAGAAGGAGAAACAGAGAGGTCTTCCATCTGCTGGATCACTCCCCAAGTGGCCGCAAGGGCCGGAGCTGAGCCACTAGGCTACCGTGCCAGGCCCAGTTTTGTCTTGTCTTTCTTTCTTTCTTTTTTTTTTTATAAAGATTTTATTATTATTGGAAAGCCGGATATACAGAGAGGAGGAGAGACAGAGAGGAAGATCTTCCATCCGATGATTCACTCCCCAAGTGAGCCGCAACGGGCCGGTATGTGCCGATCCGAAGCCGGGACCAGGAGCCTCCTCCGGGTCTCCCACGCGGGTGCAGGGTCCCAAAGCTTTGGGCCGTCCTCCACTGCTTTCCCAGGCCACAAGCAGGGAGCTGGATGGGAAGTGGAGCTGCCGGGACCAGAACCGGCGCCCATATGGGATCCCGGGGCGTTCAAGGACTTTAGCCGCTAGGCCACGCCGCCGGGCCCGTTCTTCTCTTTCTTTTTTAGTTTATGTGAAGCATGGAGTTACGGAAAGAGAGGGAGAAACAGAAAGAGGAAGAGATCTTCTACATCCTGGTTCATTCCTGAAGAGCCTCAAGAGCCAGGCCCAAACCAGGAGCCTGCAGCTCCTTCAGGCGCTCCCATGTGCAGGCCCCAGGACCGGGCCATCCCCTGCTGCTTTCCCAGGTGTATTCGCAGGGGGCTAGATCAGAAGTGGAGTGGTTGGGACTCGAACCGGCGCCCATACGGGATACAAGCGCTGCAGGCAGAGGCTTAGCCCGAACAGATGATGTTTTAAGTTTCCCTTGTGTTAAGACTGCAGGAAGTGCTGATCTGCACCAGCGACTCCAGGACTCTGGTGGCTGGTGCTGAGCGCTGACACTGTGAGCCGCCCGTGGGTGAGGCCTTGTGGCCAGGGGCAGGCCGGGCTCACTGTGTGCCTGGCCAGCAGGGCTGGCCCGTTTGGGAGGGACAAGGTGGCAGGAAGGCCCCTTTCTGACTCCACTCCCAGCAGCCAGAGGTTCCCTGGGCTCCTTCCCACCCAGCCTTGGCCAGCCTTGACCCCTTCCTCAGTTTCCCCTCCCTGCCCCAGCCCTCCCAGCCTGGGACTTTGCGCTCAGGCCTGTTCCCGGTGGCACCGGCCCAAGGCCTGCTTCCCAGAGGCCGAGCCAGGCGCTGCTGGCCTTGAATGGGCAGCCCTAGCAGCCCAGCTGGGCTTGGTGGGGCGCGGGAGGCTTGGGGCGGGCCCGGGGCCAGCTCAGGCCCGGGCTGTCCTTGGCCTCCGCGACCAGTCAGACAGACCCCCCTTTGTGTGGGAGCCTGGCCGGATCTCTTTAGCTCTCTGTCTGAGGCAGCCAGGCTTGCCGGCGGCAGGCACGGGCCCAGCGCCGGGGAGGCGGGGCGGCCACCGCAGCTCCGTGGGCGTGCGCCCTTTCCTGGGAGAGGGCTGCCTTCCTAGGACCCCTGACCCTGTGGGGGTGTCAGGAGGGGAGGGAGGGAGGGAGTGGGGCTCGGCCTGGCTCCTGCCTGCCACTCCCGCCCCTCTGCCCTGCCAGGGAGAACCGCTCTCCGGCTCACATCCATAGAACCTGGTGCGTGTTCTAGAAGTTGATGGAAATAAGTGGGCACTTCCAAACGTTCATGGAAAATGGGATGGGTGCAAAAATGTTTGATTTTTTGAAAGATTTATTTTTATTTATCTGAAAGGCAGCTAGAGAGAGGCAGAGAGATCTTCCGTCTACCAGTTCACTCTCCACTGTGGGTGCGGGATCCAAGGACTCCAGCCATGGTCTACTGTCCCAGTGCATTAGTGGGGAGCTGAGTCAGAAGTGGAATATCCGGGACTCAAACTGGCGCTTCCATGGGGATGGCGGCGTCGTAGGTGACGGCTGAGCCCACTGTGCCACGTGTCGTCACGTGCTCTGTCCTAACGGTGTCTTGAGCTTTATCTGTTACGGACACAGCCCTCATCTCACCCCAGAGGTCGGGGCCCCTGGCTCCCGGGTGTGATGGAGAACTGCCTGGGGCTGCCAGGTGAGAACTCCAGAGGCCTTCTGCCGAGCAGGAAGGAGGCAGAACCTGGGCCGTGGGTGGGGAGTGGGTGGTGGGGTGGGGTTGTAACAGGTCAGCTGCTGTGGAACCCTGGTTCCATGACGTCCTGTGGGAGCAGGGGGAGTTGAGGGGATGGGAGTGCAATCATGCTACGTGGTGAGTGGTGAAGATGGTCACATGGTCACATCAGAGTACATAAAACCATCCTGGAAAAAAAGAGGGCCAGGCATGGTAGCCTAATGGCTAAAGTCTTTGCCTGGCACGTGCCAGGATCCCATATTGGCGCCGGTTCTAATGCTGGCGGCTCCACTTCCCATCCAGCTCCCTGCTTGTGGCCTGGGAAAGCGGTCGAGGATGGCCCAAAGCCTTGGGACCCTGCACCTGTGTGGGAGACCTGGAGGAGGCTCCTGGCTTCAGATCAGCTCAACTCTGGCCATTGCAGCCACTTGGGGAGTGAATCAACGGATGGAAGATCTTCCTCTCTGTCTCTCCTCTCTGTATATCTGACTTTCCAAGAAGAATAAATAAATGTTTTTTAAAAATCCATTTTACTGTATGTCCCTGAAAAGGAATGCTAGATGAAAGAGTGAATTTAGCTGCTTCTTAAAACGCTTTGCTGGCAGCTCACGGTGGAGGGAGCCGGGCCGTGGGGTTTCAGGACTAACACGGCTCTGGGGTGGTGGGAACTCTCTCTCTCTTTCTTTCTCTCCCTCCCTACCCCAGCAACTGCCACCGCTGAAGTGAGGCACAAGAGAAGTTTTGTGGAGCCCAAAAATAAAGCACTACTGGGAGCCCAGTTACCAGGGCAACCGTGACATCACCCTGGGACCCGCATGGCTGGCACTAATGGCTGGGGAGGTGGGGTTGGCCCAGCTGGTTGCAGGCCACCTCCCGGGTACCTCTGTGGTCACATGGCGTCATCTTCTGCTTTTTTCTTTTTAATTTATTTGAAAGAGTAGCACAGAGAGAGATTGAGTGCGCGTCTGTCTGCTGGCTTATTCCCCCAGTACTTCTACAAGCAGGGCCAGGTCAGGCCCAGCCCAGAGCCTGGGACTCCACCTGGGTGTCCCGCAGGGGTAGAGGGCACCCACGTGCTTCTGCCCTCCCTGCTACCTGCCAGGGTGTGTGTGTGTGTGCATGGAACTGGGTGGGAAGTGGAGCAGCCAGGACTGGTCAGCTGAGACCCTCCAATGAAGGCCCCACCCACAGGCCCCGGGCTAGGGACACGTCTGTCACACACTTGTCTCTTTAGGTTGCTGGTATTGATGATTGACAAAGCCAGTCCTGGCCATTGACAACTTCCTGCCGAGGGGCCCTCTTGGGGCGATTGGGCCCTGTCCCCAGGACAGCTCCTGTTGGAGATCAGAGTTCAATTTGCCCCTGCAGGGATGCCCGACCACAGGCGGTGGGACCCAGGGACGCTGGCCGAGCCCCCAGGGCCCTGGTGCTTGCTGACCACGGGCCTCAGTTTTCCCAGTTGTCTGATGGGCTCAGCCTGCCCAGCAGGTCTGGAGTCACATGACCCCGACCAAGGAGTCACTGCTGGAGTTGGGGTAGCCGGGGGGCGGGGACGACCTGGGCCCCCTGTCATCATCCAGGTACCAAGGAGAGGGGACTCCAGTGGGTAGGTCAGGGGCGACACCTGGGCGACCCCTCACACACCATACATGGATTCTGTATGCAGAAGGTGGCACATGAATGCTCCGTGAGCTATGCTGGTAAAAAACTGGCATCCAGGAGGTGCTCACTGAGTGTGCCAGGCCTTGGCTGTGACCTGGGCCAGCACACGGGGCGTACGCTCGGGAGCTGCCCTGTGGGTGGGACTGCCATTAGCCTGGAGGAGGTGCTGAGTGTGCCAGGCCTCGGCCAGCACGCTGGGTGCCCAGTGGGTGGCAGTGCCATGAGCCTGGCATCCACAGGTACTCACCAGGGCTCAGTGAGCTGCCCTGCCTTCACCCTATTGTTTTGCACCCACACATGGCTGGGTGGGGAGGGGCTGCAAGGTCGCCACGGGGGTCTTGATGCGTTGTGTGGAAAAACGGAATTAAAGGAGTTGATTTTGGTACAAAAAAACATGCTGAGATCTGTGTATTTTGTCACAGTATGTATTCATGGTGAACTTTATGAAGACATTTGATGTATATAGACCTTTTTTTTCTTTCCATTTTTAAACTTAATCTTTTATTGTTATTTTTCATGATGTAGTTTAAGGTGTTGGGATTTCCCACCACTTTCTCCTTAGCTTCCCCTCCCACTAGCCCCCCCCCCCATTATCACAGTAGTAGTCCTTTAGAAACAGTTACAAGTTTAACATTTGGCTATTAAAGTGTATCATGGCAGTGTAGGTAGAGGCAGTGATAGAAAACCTAATAGCAAATTGTCAAGCTCTGTCCAACAGTTTCCTTGGGAGTCCTGCCTGCTTCCAGGAGTGGGGATGCTTACCGCAATGTACCTCCACTTCCTGGCAGATAGAGCTCTCCAAATTTGTATTTAAGGATTTGTTTATTTATTTGAAAGGGAGAGAGAGAGAGAAGCAGGCAGACAGACACATAGGTGTCTTTCATCAGGTGGCTCACTCCCCAGGTGGCCACAGCAGCCTGGACCGGGCCAGGCTGAAGCCAGGAGCCTGCAGCTCCGTCTGGGTCTCCCAGGCAGGTGGCATGGGCCTGAGTCCCAGGGCCACCCTCCTCTGCTCTCGGTGCATTAGCAGGGAGCAGCTGGGACTCCAGGGGTGCTCACGTGGGGTGCTGGCTTGATGCAGGCAGTGGCTTAACCCACGTGGCACTGTGCTGGCCACTCACTTCCATCCCCCGAGCTTTCCCTAGTGTCCCCGTGTGTCTCCCAGCTGGAGGTTGTGAGGGAGGTGTGTGCAGGGTGTACTGTGTGGGGCATATGTGGGGTATGTGTGTGATCTGTGCACATGTATATGTGGTGTGTATATATGTGTGGATCATGTGTATCATTTGTGGTGTCGTGTGTACCTGCTCCAGGCAGACCTCACAGTTTCAGCTGCTCCTGGGGAGCCTGCCCTGGTCAGCTGTGTGGCTGCCACAGCGGGGGTGCTGAGGCCTGAACCAGTGGAGCCCCCACGGGCGTGTCCTGCAGGGAGGGTGCAGGTGGGAGGTGGGGTGGGAATATAGGTCTCCTGTGGGCGCTCAGCTCTGCCTCTCCCTGCAGGTTCATGAACCACCGTGTGCCGGCCCACAAGCGCTACCAGCCCACGGAGTATGAGCATGCAGCTAACTGTGCCACCCACGCCGTGAGTAGCCTCTGGGGGACTGGGTCGGAGACGGAGGGACCCTGGGTAGAACCCTCGGCCGATCTCATGGTGGCCTGGCTGAAGGCAGTGCCCCCAGGCCTGCCCAGGGCACCATGGCAGCCCCACCATCCGCCGGGAGTCCCAGCTGGAACGGGGCAGTTCACCGCTTAGTCACTCAGCAAAGGGCTCTCACTGTGTGGGGTGCCGTCCTGAGGCGGGCAGTGGGGGCAGCCTGGGAGTCAGGCACCTGCAGGGTGGGGGTGGAGGGGCAGCCTGGGGGTCAGGTGCCTGCAGGGTGGGGGTGGAGGGGCAGCCTGGGGGTCAGGTGCCTGCAGGGTGGGGGGTGGAGGGGCAGCCTGGGGGTCAGGTGCCTGCTTGGATGGGGGCAGCCTTTGGCTCACCACCGTGTCTGGCCAGCTTGGGGGCTGTGGCCGTGGTGCCTGTCACAGGTCCACACCGCAGCCCCCAGGGCAAAGTGGCAGCCAGAGCGGGCCTGCCTCGGAGTCTCAGCTCCACCCTTCAGCGGGTCCCAGCCCCTGCGAGTCCTGTTGGCACAATGGGTGGCTGTGAGTGCCAAGTGTTGCTCGTACAGGACACCTGTACTCACTCCCAGGGAATACCCACTTTGGGGCAGGAGCGGGGAGGGGCTGCACTCAGTCCAGCAGGTGTCGGGAGGGCGGCAGTAGCTGCTTGGTGCCCAGCCCCCTGCCCATGCCTTCTCCATGCCTGGGAGTGATGGGTGGCCTGGCAGGGACGAATGGGTCCTAGGATCTGTAAGTGGTCACAGAACACCACAAAACACAATAAGGCACCAGGACTGTGGTATAGCAAGTTAAGCCACTGCCTGCAGAACCGGCCTCCCTTGTGGGTGCCGGTTCAAGTCCTGGCTGCTGCACCTACCATCCAGCTCTCTGTACATGGTCTGGGAAAGCACTGGAGGTTAGTTCCAGTGCTTGGGCCCCAGTACCCACACGGGAGACCTGGCAACTCCTGGCTTGGGCCGGGAATGGCCCTGGCTGTTGTGGCTATTTGGGGAGTGAACCAGCAGTTCTCTTTTTCTGCCATTCCAAATAAATAAATAACTCTTAAAATTACACACACACAGTGTCGGGATGGACAGCCCGGTGTGTATACATTATCGCTGTTTGTTTTTTAAGGTGATACTGTAAGATCTATGAAAGTGATATCTTCCATCCGCTGGTTCACTGCCTAAATGGCTGTGGTTGTGAAGCAGCCAGGAGCCTGGAGCTCCAGGTGGGTCTCCCACAGTGGTGGAAGGGCCCAGGCACTTGGGCCATTCTCTGCTGCTTTCCCAGGTGCAGTAGCAGAGCTGGATTGGAAGTGGAGCAGCCAGGGCTAATTCTCACATGAGCTACTGGTGTGGCAGGCAACGGTTGAACGTGCTGTGCCGCAATGCCAGTGCTGAAAATGCAGAGGTGAGCCTGGGACCCTGCTAAGGCTCAGTTCCTCGGTGGGCTGGTACATCCACCCGCTCATTCTGTCGCTCATGCTGCAGCCGTTCTGTGCCCCGTGGGCTGGCACCTTCGTGGAGCTGCGTGGTTGGGGTGGACCAGGACCAGCACGTGTGAGCTGTGGGCGGTGGGGCCCTTGGTGGGAGGAGGGCTCGGGTGCTGTGAAAGCAGAGAACGGTGGGACAGGGAGGGCATGTCTGTCACAGTGAGATTTTGTTTGGCATTTATTTATTTATTTTTTAAAAAGTATTTATTTGAAAGGCAGAGGGAGAGAGATTGAAGATATTCCATCTCTTGGTTCAGTCCCCAAATGGCCTCAGAGGCTGGGGCTGGGCCAGGCGGGAGCCAAGGAGGCAGGGACGAATCCCATCCAGTTCTGCCGTGTGGGTGGCAGGCGCGAAGCCGTGGGGCGCTCAGCCTGGCCTTCTGGGGCTCAGGAACTGGATCGGAGGCACTCCCACCGGTGCTGTAAAGCAGGACGCTGGCCTCACAGGCAGTGGCTCAGCCCACCGCCCCACAGCGCTGGCCTTGGCATTGGCGTATTAACGGACGCCTGAGGGGTGGCCAGGAGCCTTCTGAGGGGTGGCCAGGAGCCCCCTGAGGGGTGGCCAGGAGCCTTCTGAGGGGTGGCCAGGAGCCCCCTGAGGGGTGGCCAGGAACCCCTGAGAGGTGGCCAGGAGCCCCCTGAGGGGTGGCCAGGAGCCCCTGAGGAGTGAGTGGCTAGGAGCCCCCTGAGGGGTGGCCAGGAGCCCCTGAGGAGTGGCTAGGAGCCCCCTGAGAGGTGACCAGGAGCCCCCTGAGGGGTGGCCAGGAGCCCCTGAGGGGTGGCCAGGAGCTTCCTGAGGAGTGGCTAGGAGCCCCCTGAGAGGTGACCAGGAGCCCCCTGAGGGGTGGCCAGGAGCCCCTGAGGGGTGGCCAGGAGCCTCCTGAGGAGCAGAGGCAGCAGCGCGTCCACGGAGCCTGGGAATCGAACACAGGGTTTCAGTGCCCGTATCCGTGCCACTGGCCCCGGCTCTGTGGATTGCTGTGGAGGTGCAGGAGGCAGTGCAGGCCCTCCATGGCAGCGTGTGCCTAGGGGAGACTGTGGGGCCCGGCCTGGCACAGCGGGGGCTGCAGTGTCCCCCCATGCCCTCCCCGCAGTTCTGGATAATTCCCAGCATCCTGGGCGGCTCCAACCTCTATTTCCTGTCGGACGACGACTGGGAGACCCTGTCGGCCTGGGTCTACGGCCTTGGCCTCTGCGGCCTCTTCGTGGTGTCCACTGTGTTCCACACTGTCTCCTGGAAGAAGAGCCACCTCAGGTACCTCCTGCCCCGCCCGTAGCGTGTGCCAGTGCTCCTCCTGCGCCTGACCTTCCTGCAGCCCGCCGTCCACCTGCTGTCCTGGCTTCCCCACCCCCACGTGCCTGTCCCAGCACGCCGGGGCAAGTGACCACACGCTGGGTGGCCATGTGCTCACTCAGCTCTGCCAGCTCGGGGTCCATGATCTGGTGTCCCAGGGAAGGTGGTCCCAGGTGTCCCTGGCCCCGTGCAGCTGCTTCGGTCCCTGCTTCTGACTGTATGGGTCCTGCTGCCTGGGCCGTGTGTCCCAGCCGCCCCCTTCCCTTTTCTCTCCTAATGTGGAACTGTGGGGTCTCTGTCTGTGGCACGCTTGGTCCCTGGGTGTGGTTGCCCAGCTGCCAGTCACTGCCCTGACCCCTCACCCCGCCATCTGATGTCACCAAGTCTGCTGCAGCATGTGGCTTCAAATGACCACAAACGTGTCGTACGCGGCTCCGGGGCTCAAGGGTTTGAAAGTTTGCTGTGTGGCCACGTGCGGCTCCTGCCTGGCATCATCCGAAGTCTTGACCAGGACTGGAGTGTTCGCTCCCAAGGCTGCCCGGCCCTGTTGGGTGTGGACACTGGGGGACGCGCAGTGCCTGCTCCCATGGCTGCTGCCTGACCACGTGGCCAGGGTGTGCAGAGTCCATTCTTCCTCTGAAACCTTTGGAAGGAAAAGCCCAGCGCAAGATTCGTGCCGACTAAAGAGCAGCGGATGGGCCAGAGCTGTACTGCCAGGCCCCGGAGGAGCCTGGGCTGCCTGGTCACGGCCTCTCCTCTCTGTCCCCCAGGATGGTGGAGCACTCCCTGCACATGTTTGACCGGATGGTCATCTACTTCTTCATAGCGGCCTCCTACACGCCCTGGTGAGTACTGCGCGTGCGGCCCACGGCTGCTTTCCGGCGCTGGCCGGGCTGTGCCGATCCCCGCGTGTGCCAGGCCTGGGCTGTGGGCTGAGGAACCTCTCCTGCCTCCCTCCCTTACTTGTGTTTCCTGACTCTGCCTAGGGTTGGTTTACGCATCAGAAAGCAGCTGTGATGTGTGTGTATTTGCTCTGTAAGCGTGTGCACGTTCCTATGCATACAGCACTTACAAGTGCATGTTGAGTTCTGGTTGACAGGCCACCCATGTCCCTGTGTCCGTGCCGTGTATACAGCACATGGCTTTGCTCTGACTAGCCCATGCTGTGTGCAGAAACAAGGCTGCCTCCGAAGGCCCCCTTGGCCATCGCCACCACAAGTCTATATGCCCAGACATGCCTGTTAGCTGCCATCGGGCTTGGGTCCCTGACAGGCGCTGTCAGTAATATGGGGACTGTGCTGGCCCGGTGGTGGTACGGTGGCTTGATGGCCTGGTGGTGTGGTGGCTGTGCAGGCCTGGTGTGGAGCTGTGCTGGCCTGGGGGTGTGATGGCTGTGCTGGCCTGGGGGTGTGGGGCTGGCTGTGTGGGTTGGGCACAGGGGCCTGGGGTGTGAGCTATTGAGCAGCAGTGGTTGAGTGCCCGGGGATGCCCTGGGGAGCAGTCAGAGGAGGAAGGGCAGGGGTGGGCAACGTTGGCCACCATTGGAGGCAGAGGAGCCGGGCTGCCGTCTGCAGGTGGTCAGCAGGTGTAGCACCAGACACAGGTGGGCTTGGGTGTGGTACAGGGCTCCAGGGGGGCTCCTGGCGACAGATTCCTGTGGGTGTGTGGGGCAGGGGGATGGGAGGCAGAGCTGCTAACAGGGAATCCTCTCCCCCTCGAGGGTCCCAGCTCTCGCTCAGGCCTCGGCACCACTGCTGGCAGGGCCAGAGAGGAAGGTCGAGAAGGGAGACTGCTCCAAAGGGTGAAGCGGCTAGACGGGACCAGGCCTGCCGAGGTCCCCTCGGAGGAGGGACTTGGAGTGACTATAAGCCCAGCCCCTAAACCTTGGGGGGCGTTTTGGACGGGTGCTGCAGAGAGCTGAGACCCTGTGGGATAGTGAGAGACACAGCGCCCCCTGGTGTGCACTGTGTGTCTGTGTGTGCTTGTGCTTGTATATGTGTGTGTGTGTGCACACACCTGCTAGTCTTCCTGACCCGGGGCCTCCTCCAGCTTATCTGGCCCCAGGACAAGCTTGGATGATGCTCCATGCTGAAGTCCCCAGCTTCTGCAGTCCCATGCCGCTGAGGGTGGGCATCAGGGACCACGCATGTCCAGGTTATCCATCTCTGTTCATGTCCCGGCTTTCCTGCTGGCCCACAATGGCCTTCAAGTGGACTTCAACAGAGCCCAAGACAGAAAAAAACAAGCCATCCAGGTGGAAGCAATGAATTACAGAAACAGACTGGGAAAAAGCAGTGATGTGCCAGGCTAATCCTGTATCTGTAGTGCTGGCATCCCATGTGGGCGCTGGTTTGGGTCCCGGCTGCTCCATTTCTGACCCGGCTCCTTACTAGGGCACCTGGGAAAGCAGTGGAGGATGGCCCAAGTGGTTGGCTCCCTCATCCCAAATGGGAGACCCAGCACAAGCTCCTGGCTGCCAGCTTCGGGCTGGCCTAACCCTGCCAGTGTGGCCCTTTGGGGAGTGACCCAGCACACGGAAGCTGCTCTCGCTGCCTTGCCTCCTCTTTCTGTAACTCTGCTATTCAATTAGATAAAGAAAGAAAATCTTTTTTTAAAAAAAAGAAGTAGACTGAAGGACAAAAATCCATGTTGTATTAGAATCGATTGGTAAATCCAGGTCATGCCAAAATGACTGAATGCCAAATACTGACCTAGAGAAAAGCTTCAGGAAACCAGAGAGGATGTAGGTATTTTTAGAAAGCGAGGCAGTCAGAAGTTACTGACATGAAGGACGGAGAGGTTGTTCAGCCACTGAGCTGAAAGACAAGAAAAGAGGGAGTCCGGCTGGCTGCTTGTTTTTGAAAGGCACCTTCATAGAGAAGAGGAGAGACAGCAGGATCTTCCATCCGTGGGTTCACTCCCCAACTGGTCACAGCAGCTGGAGCTGAGCTGAACTGAAGCCAGGAGCCTCTTCCGGGTCTCCCACACAGGTGCGGGGTCCCAAGACTCTGGGCTGTCCTCAACTGCTTTCCCAGGCCGCACGCAGGGAGCTGGATGGGAAGTGGGGCTGCCGGGATTCAAACTGGTGCCCTATGGGATACTGACATGGCGTACACAGTGCTGTTTCCAAATCTCACTCCATCAGCCATTAGCGTTATGACGTCGGGGTTCACACGTCTCCATGTCTGGGGAGACAGTGCCTGCGCAGCCTGTCACGCCTCTGAAACACATCATTTCCCTGTGCTGGGGGACCTTGAGGTTTCCTTGGCTGTTTTCCACCGCACAGTGGTTGGCTGTGGCCTTGCCCTGGGCAGTGCTCAGCGCTCTGCTGGCCGGCTGCACCGCAGCCCTCCTCCTCTGGCTGCTGGGCTTGACCCGTAAGCAGCTGCCAGGCGCTGCCGCTGTGTCGGCGGGACCATCATCCGTTTCCGGAAAGGGGTGCTGCACCTGCAGGCACCCCGTGTGTCAGCCGTTCCAGGACTGTACCCGCCTGTCCCGAGAGCTGCCTCTGTTGGGGTTCCCTTCTCCTGGCCGCCCCCCACAGGCTGACGCCCGGGTGCCCCTTCAGACTCTGTCCTTGGCTTTCTGTCCCCAGGCTGAACCTCCGGGAACTGGGCCCCTGGGCCTCACACATGCGCTGGCTGGTGTGGCTCATGGCCTCCGTCGGATCTGTCTACGTCTTCTTCTTCCACGAGCGGTAAGCCAGGGCCGGGGTGGAGATGGGGGTACCCCTGGGTGCCCTGTGGGTGGACCCCGCACCCAGGGGTTTTGTAAGGGACATTCCAGGTGCATCGAGCTGGGAGATGCACTGTCCCCTTGCCCTAAGTGTGATGGCCTGTGAAAGCGAGAGGGCTTGGCATTGATGAGAGAAGCTGCCTGGGCTGTGGGGGTGGGGGAAGGTGCTGGGATCAGATAGTCATGTCTGTCCCAGGCAGAGTGCCAGGAGTGCCCTCGTGTTATGGTTACCCCTGTTCTGGTTCTGACACGTCCTCTCACCCTCGTGGAAACTGAGTCTCAGAAAGGGAGGGAGACTTCCCAAGGCCACACAACCGGTGAGCGCCGGACAGGGTAGCACCGTGCCATGGTCTGGCTGGGCTGTCGGCTCCGCACCGTCTGTCCCCCGAGGCCCATCGGCTGTGTGTCTTTCCACCAGGTACAAGTTGGTAGAGTTGCTGTGTTACGTCGTGATGGGCTTTTTCCCCGCCCTGGTCGTCCTATCCATGGTGAGTCCTGGGCTGTCGGGCCGGGTCCTGTCCCTTGCCTGTCGGAGGCCCAGGGTTCTGCAGCAGCTGCCCCAGTGCAGTTGCAGTGTGGGGTGGGCAGCCAGGAGGCAGAGCTGAGGCTCTGGCTGTGGCTGGGCCCTCCCACGTCCGTCGGTCAGGCTGCGTGGCCTTGCTTCTCAGAGTCTCAATCATGCCAGCTGTGAGGTGGCCGCAGGGACCTTAGCCCAGCCACCTGCCTGAGTCAGGCGCAGGTTCGTACCTGAGAGTGGCAGCAATAGGACAGTGTGGGACTTGAGTGTAGTCTGATCTGGTAGGATTTTAGACAACACTTTTTGCTTTTCACCTGCAAGGTTGCGATGCGGAGGGCTAGGGACACGTTTGTCCAGGTTTTGTCCCCATTACTTCTGGCTTACTTTTAACTTTTTTTTTCCATTAAGAATTATTTATTTGAGGGGCTGTTGCAATGGCTCAATTAGCTAATCTTGTACCTGCAAATGCCAGCATTCCATAATGGCTCCAGTTTGTGTCCTGGCAGCTCCACTTCCCATCCAGCTCCCTGCTTGCGGCCTGGGAAGGCAGCAGAGGACGGCCCAAAGCCTTGGGACCCTGCACTCATGTCAGGAACCTGGAGGAGGCTCCTGGCTTCAGATAGGCTCAGCTCTGGCCATTGCAGCCACTTGGGGAGTGAACCAGTGGATAGAAGATCATTCTGTCTCTCCTTCTCTTTGTAAATCTGCCTTTCAAATAAAAATAAGTAAATATTTTTAAAAAAAGTTGTTTATTTGAAAGTCAGAGCTAGAGAAATGCAGGGACGGAGAGAGTGTGAGAGATTGATGCTGCCTGCTGGTTCGCTCCCACAGTGCTGCGATGGCCAAGACAGCCCAGGCTGGCAACCAGGAGCTCCTGCCAAGTCTCCCTCCCGGAGGCAGGAAACCACTTACATGAGCCAATATGGCTGTCTCCCAGGCCCTGTATTTTTTTTTAAGCATTTATTTTTATTTGGAAAGCAGATAGACAGAGAGGAGGAGAGATAGAGGAAGATCTTCTGTCTGTTGATTCACTTCCCAAACAGCCGTAACAGCTGTAGTTGAGCCAATAGGAAGCCAGGAGCCAGGAACTTCCTCCAGGTCTCCCATGCAGGTGCAGGGTCCCAAAGCTTTGGGCCGTCCTCAACTGCTTTCCCAGGCCACAAGCAGGGAGCTGGATGGGAAGCTGGGCTGCTGGGATTAGAACTGGTACCCAAATGGGATCTTGGCGTGAGCAAGGCGAGGACTTTAGCCAATATGCTGTCACGCCGGGCCCCCAGACTCTGTATTAACAGGCATCGGGAGGTCAGTGCATGCTGGGGCAGGTGTCAGGACAGGCGTCAGGAGGTTGGTCCATGCCAGGGCAGGCATTGGGAGGTCAGTGCACATGGCAGGCGTCTGGAGGTCAGTGCACACGGGGCAGGCGTCTGGAGGTCGGTGCACATGGGGCAGGCGTCGGGAGGTTGGTCCACTCTGGGGCAGGCGTCGGGAGGTCAGTGCACACGGGGCAGGCGTCTGGAGGTCGGTGCACACGGGACAGGCGTCGGGAGGTTGGTCCACTCTGGGGCAGGCGTCGGGAGGTCGGTGCACACGGGGCAGGCGTCTGGAGGTCGGTGCACACGGGGCAGGCGTCTGGAGGTTGGTCCACTCTGGGGCAGGTGTCGGTACATATCGGGGCAGGCGTCGGGAGGTCAGTGCACACGGGGCAGGCGTCGGGAGGTCAGTGCACACGGGGCAGGTGTCGGGAGGTCAATGCACACGGGGCAGGCGTCGGGAGGTTGGTGCACACGGGGCAGGCGTCGGGAGGTTGGTCCACTCTGGGGCAGGCATCGGGAGATCGGTGCACATGGGGCAGGCGTCGGGAGGTCAGTGCACACGGGGCAGGCGTCGGGAGATCGGTGCACATGGGGCAGGCGTCGGGAGGTTGGTCCACTCTGGGGCAGGCGTCGGGAGATCGGTGCACATGGGGCAGGCGTCGGGAGGTCGGTGCACACGGGGCAGGCGTCGGGAGATCGGTGCACATGGGGCAGGCGTCGGGAGGTTGGTCCACTCTGGGGCAGGCGTCTGGAGGTCGGTGCACACGGAGCAGGCGTCGGGAGGTCAGTGCGCGCTGGTGTCAGCATGGACTTCCTTTCAGAGACTGCTGAAACCCAAGCTCAGCCTGTGTTCTTAGAAGACAGTGATGTTGTGCACAGGGTTTAGTTGCTGTCTGCAGCGCTGGTATCCCTTACGGGCATTAGTTTCAGCCCTGGTTACTCCACTTCCGAGCCAGCTCTCTGTTCCTGAGCCTGGGAAAGCAGCAGAGGGTGACTCACATGTGTGGGGAGACCTGGATGGTGTTCCAGGCTCCAGGCTTCAGCCTTGGCCCAACCTCTGTTAGCATGGTCGTCTGGGGAGGGAATCAACAGAATGAAAATCTAATTCTACCTTTCCAATAGGTAGGTAAGTTCAGAGAAATCAAAGCTCTGAGCTGCTCTCTGAGAGTCTCGGGGAGCGTGTGACAATGGGGAACTGGGTTTGGGAGGCTGGTGATGTCCCACGGCTCCATCAACCTTGTCACTGTGCGTCTCGCAGTTTGGGTGGCTGGCAAGCAACTGGGTGCCCATGGCCTGGCCGGCTGCCCTTCTGACCTGTGCCTGCCCTTGTCCTATAGCCCAACACCGAGGGCATCTGGGAACTGATGACCGGCGGCATCTTCTACTGCCTGGGCATGGTGTTTTTCAAGAGTGACGGCAGGATCCCCTTCGCCCATGCCATCTGGCACCTGTTCGTGGCACTTGGTGCTGGCACCCACTACTACGCCATCTGGAGGTACCTCTACCTGCCCAGCGCCCTGCAAGCCAAGGTGTCCAAATGAGCCGTCCAGGTACCACATGTCGCTCTGGCTGTGCTTCTGCCAACTCCGGCCCTGCGCACGGTGCCAGGGCCCAGCCGCACTTCCATGGGCAGCTTCTGGAGGGACCGAGCTTGCTTCTGGTGCCACCCCTGAGACCCCAGCGAGACAGCAGGCACGTAGTCATCTCCCAGAGGAGAAATTAACCCTATAATTTCTGTTTTAGACCAGAGTTTCCTAACACAACCATCATTCACATTCTCAGAAAAGGTGCCAGGCCGACTGATGAAGGACGGGCCCAGATGGACTGCGACTTGGGGTCCTGGGAGCCCCGAGGAGGAGGAACCTGCCGGGCATCCCCTGCACCCCCACTTCTGCCACCCAAGACACTGGGGAAAAGTCCACTGTTGGGGGAGGTCATGTCTGTGATCCTGCCAGACATTACGTGTCAATCGCAGCATGTGCTAACTTCAGGATTTTTTGCCACCTGGCGGTCTGGGCAGCCTGATGGTGGAGCGTCCTTCCTTTCCCAGCTGGGCTGCTGTGGATGGGATCAGCACAGATGGGGCGTGCTTGTCTCACCTTCAGCGACGCCCACTCCCGCTCCCTTTTTGTGCTTGGAGAAGTTGGAAGGGGTGTGACAGGGTGAGTGGGCATGAGAGCCCTACATGGAGACGAGCATGTGGAGCCCGTGTGCCGGCTTAGGGCATCGTCAGGGCCCTGACAGCACCGTTTGGCAATGCTCTGGCTTGGGGACCAAGCAGCAGCTCATACCAGGGGCATGGGGCACCGATGCCTCAGCCCCAGGTGTGCCCGGGGCAGCCCTTCGGCAGGGCTCCCAGCCAGCTGCCGTCCTTGGAGAGGGGTCTGTGCCAGTTGGAAGCCCCCAGACAAAGGATCAGCAGGGCCAGAGAGGGGGGCATAGGGCAAAAGCAAGATGCCTCAGGGTCTGTTCTGGAACATTCCAGAGCATGGCAAGGCTTTAGCACCTGCACTCCCCTGGAGTCGTCTAGATATGCCTGCCCTCAGGTGGGCAGCCTCTGAGCTGGGGGTTTTGGGGGTCCTGCAGGTGTCTCCCTCCAGCTGGCGTCTTGTCTGGGGAAGAGGCTTGACCCTGAGCCTGAGCCCCAGTGAGTTCCAGAAACCTCCCGAGGGGTGGCTGAGCCGGATCCCTGGGCTGGCAGTACATTTGATCTCATCTTGCCCCCCGTGAGGTGCCCACCACCCACTGTACTCCCCGTCCGGCGTCCCGAGAGAGGGGACTGCATCTTGCTAGACCTGACAGCAGAGGCACAGCTCTGTCTGAGCGCTTGGGCCCGAACTTCTCAGGGTCTCGGCGTCTTCCTCGGGGGGCTGTGGGAAAACAGACACACAGAACCCAGCCTCGCAGCTTGACTCCCTGGCCCGTCCCGCTCGCCCCGCACCTCCGCACGCAGCCGTGCTTTGGCATGGTCTCGGCTGAAGGGATGTATCATTCATGGCAGGTTTTCCAGCTGTGCAGGGGCTGGTGGGGACAGTGGAGGTCTGCTTGGCATTTGGGCAACCTCAAAGGGGTGCCTGTTCCTGGGGAGGAGGGCACAGCTGGGACAGAGTGAGGGTAGAAGGGATGAAGGTAAGAGCAGGGCAGCCGCTCGGTGGGCGCTAGGGAAGGGGGCCTCTGTACCCACCTGGCTGGGCTACTGCCCTGTGAGGCGCTGGGCAGAGCGAGCAGGGCTGGGCCCAGGGCTGCGGCTGCTCAGCCAGGGGGAGCTTGGAATCCATGCCCCAAAGCCAGCAGGACTGTCAGGTGAAGGACATGCGGGGGTGGCACGCAGGAGGGCCAGGGTGCGGGACGTGCGGGGTGGCGTGGAGGTGAGCCGGGGTGGGCAACATGCGGGGGTGACACACACACTAGAGCCAGGGTGGATGGGGGCCTTGCACGTGCCTGGAAGGCCTGGGTTTCAGCCCAGCCAGTCCTGTCTTCTTCTTTGGCTGGCAGTCTTCTCCCTCTGTGGGGCCTGAGGCCCTGCTGATGGCCAGGGGATGCGGTGTGCCCTGCAGGTGCCAGGCGGGGGCAGCTGGAGTATCCAGGGTGGGGAGATAGGTGGTGGTCAGGTCTGCTTTGCCCTTGGGCTCTGCAGAGAGCCAGTCACAATCCCAGCAGTCGCTAACTGTGCTGTGGCATCAGGCGAGGGGCAGCGGCGGCAGGTGCCAGCCAGGGTGTGGCAAGCTGAGGGGGACAGGGTTTTCCTGACCCCACTGCTTGCAGTCTTGTCTTTGTGCTGGGTTTTCCCAGATGCTCTCTCCCGTGACTGGGACGGCCTCCCCCCGGGGCTGGTGGGCTTGGGGTCCACAGGGGTCCATGCTCTGAGAAAGGTTTGGTGCTTTTTCTCAGGGCTCCCGGCTCAGACCGAGTGAGCCACCCTGGGTGTCCAAGTGTTGTGCTATTGGCCCGGGTCTCTGCTTTCACTCTGTGTCCCCAAAACTGATTTTAAAAATCGAATGATAAAAAAGAAGCCAGGCCTGGCGTGTAGACGACCATCCCCCGTGGTTCCCATGTTCCTGCAATGGCTGGATTCAGGCCTGCAGTGTGGAGGGCCGGCGTCAGCCCCGACTGGCCAACACCCCTGCCCGCTGTTGGCAGCTGTGCCCTCCCAAGTGCCTGGATGCAGACCAACTGGGCGGACCCTGCCTCTCTGCACCCTGGTGATGTCTCTGTAGCATGGCATCCATGGGCAGCAAAGGCTTGTGTTCCTTTACAAAAGCCAATTTTCCCTGGTTTCGTGGTTTGTTTTTTTTCCCCCTGGTTTTGGAGACTACAGCTCGGAGAGGTGGAGGGACTTGCCAGGGACACACAGCTGTCAGCGGCTGGCAGATGTGTGCCAGCTGCCACCTTGCCCTCTGCCACCTGTGACGCTGGCAGCCCCAGCTCAGGGCTCTGGAGGGACGGCGGAGGTGGGGCTGGGGTGCGTGTGTCAGCCTCGGGTTGTCCGTGCGCTTGGGAGGGTGCGTGGGAGGGAGGCTTCTCTCAGCGGCTAGACCCGCAGGCCAGTGCCAGATGGTGCCATCCCGGTTTGGCCAAGGTTCCCATGCAGACTTTCAAAGGCTCCTTTGGAGGAATGTGAGGCTGGGTAGCAGGGTATTCCGGAGGAGGTGCGTGTGTGTCCCAGCTCAGGCCTAGTGCAGGTTTGGGGGGCCCCTTCCAAGAGCGCTGAGCTCCTGCTCCCTGTGAGGAGCACCTGCTGTGCCTAAGCTGCCGCCGGAGCCTGTGGAGCTGGGTCCCGAAGGCCTCTGCAACTGGTTTCCCTGAGGTTCGACGTGCAGGTGCGGACCTGAACTGTCACTGGAGAGAACTCTGCAGGCCCATGGGCCAGTGGCCTCGGTCAGGGGGCCTGGGATTGCTCCGTGCTCTGCAAAGCCACCGAGTACACCAGAGAGCTCTGGGTGCGCTTCGTCTGCTCACACGCAGCCTGGCAGAAGCAGGAGCTGAGAATATGTAAACTGTGTTAGAGCAAGTCCATGTCGGGTTAGTAGAGGGGAAATTTTTTTTTTCTATTAGAAGCAACTGTTTTTCCAAGCAAGAGACATGTCAAGAGAAGCGGGGCGTTGCCCGACAGCTTTGTCCGTCTTGTGAGTTCTTAGAAGAAACTGGACTCTCCCATCTGCCTCTGCTTTAGTCTGCTCTGACGTCATGTGTCCAGTGGCCTGCGGGGAAAACTGCGGTCAAGGGCTGAAAGATGGGGTGGGAGAAAGACCGGTGGTGTCATGATATTGTTATAAAGCCACCCCCGGGCAGCTGGCCCAAACCCTCTGCAGAACCGCTGGTCCAGAAGGTTCTCGCGGGAGGACTGGGGCAGAGCAGTCCCGGCCACCGCACGTTCCTGTTTGGAGGATCGGGGTGCTTTGGGGACACGCCTGTGGGTGGTGGAGGGAGTGGCTGTCTGCAGGTGACCCCCACGACGGCCAGGCTTCTTCAGGATAACAGGGTTTTCCGTTCAGACAGCGTGAAGTGCTGGTGGAAGTAACCACCCCCATCACTGCCCTCAACATTTTAGTGCTTTCTACTACTTATAAAAAAAATCGTGTTTATCTGTTTTCCCTTTAATTTGGAGACCAAAGAGAAAGCATGTGAGAGAAAGGGAAAGCTCTGTTTTGCTCTCCAGATGCCTGCAGTAAATCAAGGCAGGCCCAGGCTAAAGCCAGGAACCAGCTCTCCATCGGGGTCTCTGCTGGGATGGACAGACCCCAGTACCAGAGCCAACCTCTGCTGCCTTCCCAGCATGTACAGTAGCAGGAAGTGCCACCAGCAGTCAAGTAACAAGGCCATTCTTTTTCAGATTTATTTATATTTGTTATTATTATTTGAGAGGCATATTTAGGCACACACACAGAGGATTGCATCTGCTGGTTCACTCCCCAAATGACCACAACCACAGGAGCTGAGCCCATCTGAAGCCAGGAGCCTGAAGCTTCTTCCAGGTTTCCCACATGGGTGCAGGGTCCCAAGGAGCTGGGCCATTCTCCACTGCTTTCCCAGGCTGTCGGCAGGGAGCTGGATGGGAAGTGGAGCAGCCGGGACTCAAACTGGTGCCTGTTTGGGATGACGGCACCATGGTAATGGGATGTGGGCATCCTTAGCAGTGTTGTGGTAGCTGTGCCAACCCCTCACCCCTGTTGCCTGTAGACTGTTGTACCGTTTCAAGCCCTCTGGCCTCATAGTTTTGAAGTCTAGCTCAGTGGCAGCCTCACAGTTCCCCCAGGTCCTCTGGTGACTCAGGAGTGTACACAGGTAGAGGTCATCCTCCCATAGGGTCCAGGCCCGACCGTGAGTGATGTCGTGTTTGTATGTGACCTCAGGTCCTCTGAGGGCAACCTGGGTTTCCCGTGTGGTGTGAGTATTGCCTGGGGAGCAAAGGCAAGGAAAGAAAGTTCGGTACAGGTGTGGTGTGTGTCCACCGGGTGGTGTGGACCTGCTGTCAGATGAGGCTGCAGAATGCAGAGTCCAGCCCGGGGCTGCAGCCTGGCACCGTGGGCTCTCGCCATGGCAGCGCCACCCTGCCATCCTGCACGTGTCCTCTGGGTCACCTGAGGAAGCTGGGCCAGCCGTGCCTCACACTGCCCCGCTGCAGCAGCTGTGGCTGCCGTCCTGCTGGCTGTGGCCGCCGTCCTGCTGGTTGTGGCTTGACACTGGCCCCCTTGTCTGTGCCAGGGCGGCCTGGACACCGGGTTCATCTGGGGAGTGCAGAGCTGTCACGGGTGGCCTGAGCTGTGGAAGGGGTGGGTGGACCGTGGGAGGGGGACTTGCCAGTGGCCCTGGGTGGGGACAGCGCTGGAGACAGAACCACCAGGGTTGTGGGCAGAGGAGACCCCATCCCATCTGGGGCTGCCGTGGCAGTGCTGGTTGGAGGCGGGGAGAGGCTGGGGTGTGCTCCCCATGCCTGTGGTCCCAGTGGTCCCCTGGGGCCTGGCTGAGAGTCTCCAGGTGCTTGCAAGTCCCCAAGTCGCTGGTGACTTGCGGAAACTGGCCCAAGTGCAGGTGTGGTCACCACGACATTGGCAGATGCTGCTAGAGAGCCTCGTGAGTTTGGGGTGCGCATGCCCTATGCTTCCCGGCCTGCAACCCTCCCCGTTTTCCATGAGAGTAACAGGAAATGACCTCGGTGCCCTGACCTGACGGAACCTCTGTTGGCGTATTCCCTGGTTCTCTGGCTGCTGCTTCCTGGTGCTAAGCATGCAAGGGCGGTCGTGCGGTTTGAGCTGCAGCGTGCCCCTGACCTGGGCTCTGCCGACCTTCCTTGACTGGTCTTACAGGATGTGTGGAATGAGTGGGGCAGGGCTTACCTGTGAGTCGGGGAACATGAGCATTCAAAACACGGCCCCATCCCACCTTTTCCTCCCTGTCTTAGCGCCCTTTGGGAGCGCTGACAGCAATCCATGAAACTGGTTGTTACAGCCTCACAGGGAGAAACATCGGCAAGCATCTGGGAGACCGGGGCAGGCAGCTCCCCTCAGCCACCTGCAGTGTCCGGGTGCACTGTGGGAGGGGCTGATCCCCTCTGAGCGGCCAGGCCTGTTTACATCCCAGGGCACTTCCGCTCCTGGGCACCAGAGGGCACTCCTGCGCCCTCGTTCATCCTCACTTTTACAGACCTGGGCGGCTGCCACCTGCCAGAGTGGCCTTTGAAACTGTGTCCTGCCGGCGGCGTGGGACCCTTTCTGTGTCTGTGAAGTGCTGATTTTGTATTAACTCAGTATTTGGTACATATTTGTATGGAGCAGAATAATCCTGTGAATACCAGTTTCTAGTAGAGTAGGAAAAAAAGTCCTAAATAAAGAAAAATTCAGTGTGGCCCATTGTCTTTTGTTGATTTTTTTAAAGCCGTATTTTATTTGAAAGGCAGATACACAGGGAGAGCAAGAGAAACCGAGGGATCTGCTGTGCACTGGTTCACCTGCTGCAGCTGAGCCAACCCGCAGACAGGAGCCGGGAGTTTCTTCCAGGTCTCCCATGTGGGCGCAGGGGCCCACGCACTTGGGCCATCTTCCGCTGCTTTCCCAGGCACATCAGCAGGGAGCTGGATGGGAAGAGGGACCACTGGGACTCGGACCGGTGCCATATCCTTTAGGGAGGCCGTGTAGAAGGGACAAAGACGGGGCTCTCAGTCTGCCCATGCACCCATCCTGTACACTGTCCTGTCCTCTGGCTGCCCAGAGCCCTCGAGAACCTGAGGACCCTAAGCAGGTGCGTCTCCATCTGGTGGCCAAGGAGAGCGTCTCCACACTCAGCCCTATCATGTTTATTCAAAGATCGAGTTAGAGGAGGGGTTACGTCTTTCCCCGACTGGTTCACTCCCCAGATGGCCGCAGTAGCTGGGGCTGGGCCAGGCCGAAGCCAGGAGCTTCCTCCGGGTCTCCCACACGGAGGCAGCAGGGTCCCATGCTCATGGGCTGTCCCCTGCTGCCTCCCAGGCTCACTGCAGGGAGCCTGGCTGGAGGTGGAGCAGCCAGTATTACAGGCGGAAGCTTAGCTCGCTGCACTGCGATGCCAGCCCCTCCTGTGGACTAACAGGTAACAAGCAGGGTAAGGGCCCAGGTGGGCGGCAGGAGCTCCCAGGAGGTGGGATCTTCACAGACAGGATGCTCCTGTGGGAGCCAGCCGCCCACCTCCATCCTCTCCGTTCCTGGGTGTCGGGAGGTTGGGCTCAGAGTCCCGTGTGAGCATGGCTGGCCAGCATGGGCTGGGGTCTCCCATTTACTGGTTCGCTGCTCAGGTGCTGGGACTAGTCAGGGCAGAGCCAGGAGCTTGGAATTCCCTCTGGGTCTCCCATGTGGGTGGCAGGCACCTGCTGCCTCCCGGGCTGGTGGCAGGAAGCCGTACTTCTGTATGGGACATGGGCGTTCCACGGGGGGACTGACCACCACGCCACTCAAGGCAGCAGCCTCCTCCAGAGGGCCGATTGTAGGGGAGGGGGACACCGCCCGTCTTGCCGCCTGTCAACCTCTCAGGTGTGAGCGATTGGGGGGAGGGCACAACTCCGCCCCCGCCCTTGTAGGCTCACAGGAGTTCTAGACACACACGGTAAGCCGGCCGCCGGACCACAGGGCGCAAGGGCGCAGGGGCGTAGCCCCCGTGCGGCCCTGACCCTTAGAGCGTTGCAAACCCCATTCCCCCAAACCACCCCCCACCTGCCCCGCCAAACCCTGCTCCTCCTCTCCAGGCTCCGGCCTGTTCCCTGGGCAGCCGGCAGGAGGCGCCGGAGCACAGCTCCCCGGCAGCGACCCTCGGACCCCGCCCCTCCCCTCGAGGCCACGCCCCCAGGGCTTCCGCGCCTGCCTATTGGGTGTCCGCGGTGCCCGCCTCTCCTCGCCGGGCCCCGCCCCCTCGCGCGAGGCCCCGCCCCGTCCGTTGGGCGGCCGGCAGGAGGCGCCGCGGCGCGCGCGGGGCGCGGGGACGCGGCGGCGGCCTGAGGTGGGTGCGGGGTGCGCGCGGGGCGGCCGTGGGCGGCCGCGGGCCTCGGGGGCTCGGGGGCTGTGGGCGGGGGGCGCCTCCCGGGCCGTGGCGAGGCGGGCTGCGGAGGGGCCGGCTTGTCCGGTTGCCATGGGAACCGGCGGCTCTCGGGGCTGGGGGTGCGGTGGGCGGCCCCGCGAGGCCGGCGCGCGGGAGTCGGGGGTCGGGGCGAGCTGTGGGCTCCCTGGGGTCCCCGCCCCGGCTTCCCGCCGCGTCCCGCCCACGCCCGCAGGTGATGCGGGGCGCGCGGCAGACGCCCCCCCACGCGCTGCCACCCCGAGCGTCGAGCGCGGCTATTTTGGGGGTGCAGGGCGGCCGCGGAGCGTGGAGTGTTTGGTTAACGCCGAGTCGTCCCACAGGAATGCCAGCGCCCAGTCACCTCTCGTGCATTCCAGACGGGAGCTGGGTGGGGCGTGTCCCCACGAGAGGCTTGGGCGACGGGGCGCAGTGTGGTGGGGTGATGTTGGCACGTGGCGCGTGGCTCTGGCCGCGACCCCAAAGCTGGGCTGTCCCCCTGTTGGTGCGTGCTGGGCTCCATTTGGGTCCATGCTGGGCTCTCTCCCCCTGTGGGTCCATGCTAGGCTGTCCCCCTGTGGGTCCGTGCTGGGCTGTCCCCCTGTGGGACCGTGCTGGGGTACCGTGCTGGGCTGTCCCCCTGTGAGTCCGTGCTGGGCTGTCCCCCTGTGGGTCCGTGCTGGGCTGTCCCCCTGTGGGACCGTGCTGGGCTGCCCCCCTGGGGTACCGTGCTGGGCTGTCTCCCTGGGGTACCGTGCTGGGCTGTCCCCCTGTGGGACCGTGCTGGGCTGTCCCCCTGTGGGACCGTGCTGGGCTGCCCCCCTGGGGTACCGTGCTGGGCTGTCTCCCTGGGGTACCGTGCTGGGCTGTCCCCCTGTGGGTCCGTGCTGGGCTGTCCCCCTGTGGGACCGTGCTGGGCTGTCCCCCTGTGGGACCGTGCTGGGCTGCCCCCCTGGGGTACCGTGCTGGGCTGTCTCCCTGGGGTACCGTGCTGGGCTGTCCCCCTGTGGGACCGTGCTGGGGGACCGTGCTGGGCTCTCTCCCCCTGTGGGTCCATGCTAGGCTGTCTTCCTGGGGGACTGTGCTGGGCTGTCTCCCTGTGGGTCGGTGCTGGGGGACCGTGCTGGGCTCCATTTGGGTCCATGCTGGGCTCTGTCCCTCTGTGGGTCCATGCGAGGCTGTCTCCCTGGGGGACCGTGCTGGGCTGTCCCCCTGTGGGACCGTGCTGGGCTGTCTCCATGTGGGACCGTGCTGGGGGACCGTGCTGGGCTGTCCCCCTGTGGGACCGTGCTGGGGGACCGTGCTGGGCTGTCCCCCTGTGGGACCGTGCTGGGGGACCATGCTGGGCTCTCTCCCCCTGTGGGTCCATGCTAGGCTGTCTTCCTGGGGGACTGTGCTGGGCTGTCCCCCTGGGGGACCGTGCTGGGCTGTCCCCCTGTGGGTCCGTGCTGGGCTCCATTTGGGTCCATGCTGGGCTCTGTCCCTCTGTGGGTCCATGCGAGGCTGTCCCCCTGGGGGACCGTGCTGGGCTGTCTCCATGTGGGTCCGTGCTGGGCTGGGCCCCTGGGGGACCGTGCCAGGCTTGTGCCCCTGGGGGACCGTGCTGGGCTGTCTCCCTGGGGTACCGTGCTGGGCTGTCCCCGGGGGACCGTGCTGGGCTCCCCACGGCCCAGCTGCCTATGCCCGCGGTCTGCTGGCCCCACGCTGACCCGCGCTGACCTGCACCGGGCCGCTGGGACATGGGCTTGTTTTTCATCAGGAATTGGACTCTTCCTTCAAGTGCCTGGGAGAAAAAACATTCCGTCAGAGCAGTCCCAGCCAGTGTCCTCCACCCTGGGCCTCTAAACCCCCTGAGTGTTTGTGGGGCCCAGGGAAATGGGGGGACTGGGCAGAACAGGGAGGGAAAGGCAGGCCACATATGTCCAAAGAAAACACACTGGGTTCCTGGCAGCCTGAGCGCACCGGCAGGGTTTTCCTCTAACTACCCTCTTTTTTTTTTTTTTTTGAGTGATCCGTCCCATTTGGACAGATGAGCTGTGGTCTGTATTCCGTGGTGTTGTGTGCGTGGACAGCCTGGGGAGTGGCCAGGGACATGTATGGAAATGATCATGCAGACAGGAATCCCTGGATAGATAAGGTTTCATGGAGCGGGGAGGCCTGGGGCTTTGGAGGGGGTTCCCTCCTCGGCCCCGGGTCTGACACAAGAGACAAGTGGGGAGCAGGGAGGACCCTGGCCAAGTTCAAGCACAAAGCTTGGGGTCCCTCCCTGGCAGTGCCTTGGTAAGCAACGCAGATGATGGCGGTGGGGGCCGCCCACCCCCAGTTACCTGGCTCACTCCCCTGAGTGCCTGCAGGTGCTTCTGGGGCTGGGTGCCCAGGCTCCCGTCCAGGTGGCCATCCACAGACCTGGATCCCGAGGCCAGCACCCCCCGGGCTGTGCGCTAGCTGCTGGGCCCAGCATCGGTACCTCCATGTCTTTCTCATGACAGCAGAGCGTTCGGCTGTCCCCCAGGGGCCAGGGCTGAGAAGCAGAGCGTTCGGCTGTCCGTTGGGGGACTCTCTGGCACCCCGCCCTCCAGCTTCCTGTGTGCACCCTGGAAGGCAGCAGGGATGGCTCAGGTGCCTGCGCCCTCTGGCCTGCGTGGGAGTCCTGGCTGCAGCTGAGGGCTCCCGGCTATTGCCGGCATGTAGGGAGTGAGCCAGGGGATGGAGAGAGAGTCTTTTCAGTTCTCTCTCTTTCTGTTGTTCCAATAAAACATAGTAAATATAAAGACATTAAGACAAAACAGAAGCACCTAATTGTCATGATCAGACTTTGCAAAACTTGCCTCCACCACTGAGTGTAAGATGTCACTCCATTTCCCTTTTACAAAGGTCTGCCAGAAAGTTTGGTAGAGAGTAGGAGTTCTGTGCAGAACGGGAAATGCACGCCTGGCGTCTCCCTGTGCGCGTTTTTCATGAGCTTTTTGAGGTGTCCTGTGTCTGGGGGCTTTGAAAACGCTTGTTTACTGCGTGGCTCTTGTCTCGCCTGGAGACGGTTTCCGCAGCCTTTGGCATCGCGCTGGAATCTGTTCAGACGTCATCTGCAGAGGCCCCCCCACCCCCGCTTCCCCTGGCCGGGCGGGGCCGGACTGGCTGTCCCTGTGGGGTCGGCTGGGGGACCCCTGGCTGAGCTCGGAGGGTAAGGCTGGGCAGCTCTGCTGGGGCCGCCCAGGGGAGAGCTGAGACAGATGGGAGATTCGGGAGCAGGGTACCCTGACTGGCAGGGACGGCAGAGGGTGCCCATCCGAGAGGCGCTGGGCAGGGGTGTCTCTGGTTTCGAGTCCTCCTGGATAGTGTCCCCGCCTGGGTGGACGAGGTCCGTGTCTGATCTGAGCGCTGTCACAGCCTCGTGACACTCCTGTTGTACATTAAACGACAGTTCTGTGAGCAGGAGGGGTCAGCTCCGGGCTGCTGGGATCTGGCGAGGGGATGAGCGCACCTGCCACACGAGTGGGGAAACAGAACCTTTGGTGCACTGACCATGGGGGCCTGGAGAGCCTCGGGCACACACTCTGCCGGCTGCGCCGAGGGCTGGGACACCTGCTTCTGTTCCCCTAAAGTTTATTTGAGAGGCAGAATCTCTCTCTCTCTCTCTCTCTCTCTCTCTCTCTCTCTCTCACACACACACACACACACAGTCCATGTACTGGTTCACTCTCTAAGGGCCTGCAGCAGTCCTAGCTGGGCCAGGCTGAAGCCAGGGGCCAGGAACTCCATGCACATCTCCGGCATGATTGTCAGGGACCCGGGTGGGGGGCAGATCTCCAAGCACACACTCACTGGCACTCTACTGTGGAAGCAGTTTGCCCGCCCTGCCACAGTGCCTGGCCCTTCATATTCTAAAGCAGGCCTGAGTCCTCAGGAAGCCGTGCACTGTGGAAGGCTTTGCGATGGTAAATGGTAAACCCCCAGGTGCTGGGGCGCCAGGCCTGGGGGCAGGTGTTACCATCCCCCAGGTGCTGGGGCACTGAGGCCTGGGGGCAGGTGTTACCATCCCCCAGGTGCTGGGGCACTGAGGCCTGGGGACAGGTGTTACCAGCCCCCAGGTGCTGGGGCGCCAGGCTTGGGGACAGGTGTTACCATCCTCCAGGTGCTGGGGCACTGAGGCCTGGGAGCAGGTGTTACCAGCCCCCAGGTGCTGGGGCACTGAGGCCTGGGGGCAGGTGTTACCACCCCCAGGTGCTGGGGCACCAGGCTTGAGGTGTGATGTTGTCAGAAGCCGTTTTGGTGGGTATGACGTCCTGGAGCAACGCACAGCTGTTGACAGCTGGGCTGATTCTAGGGGCTTGGAGCTGGGTCAGGATTGCGGCTCCCTTGCAGACTGCCCTGGTGGGAGCGGGGAAGACGTTCCCCAGAGCAGGCTGTAGTCCTGGTGGGTGTTGGCACTATTTGGTTCTCAGGGCAGTGGTGACTCTTTAGGAATCCTGGGTGCTGCCTTCTGGCCCCAGAGCATCTCTGGTACCTGCAGAACCATGAGTGGGTCAGGGCATGAACGGGCTGCAGGGAGCTGGACGCTGGCCCGCGTTCCAGGGGCAGGCCCCATGGCTGCTGTCATTCCGAGCAACTGCTGAGTCCATGGCCTTGTCCCTGGTGAGCCCAGAGTGGGGTCTGCTTGCCTTTCCCCCACCCTGCTGCCCCACTCCCATCTGCCAAGCTGCCAATAATCCTATACCCTAAGCCCCTCGGAGCAGCCGGGCATTAGAGCTGGATTTGATGACTCGCTGCTGTCGCCTAGCCAGGGCTGTTTGCAAATTTCCCCAGCAAGGCTGCATGTGTGTCTGGAGAGCTGAGGTTGGCCGTGGGTGGCATGCACACATTCCAGGCAGGCTTCGGCGGGACCCGTAAGAGCCTTTTGTGTCTCCGGCGGCTGTGGGGACACGGGAACGCTGCCGGCCCATGGCAGCATCTCCTTCCAGCCAGGCCCGGTCTCGGTCCTGCCATTGACGACGCATGTTTTGTCAGGTCCGATGGCTGGTCCCTCTGTGCGGGAGGCTGGGAGGGGCCTGTTGCCTTAGCTCTGTGTGTGTGCACGCCCAGTTTCCCACACCGCAGCGTGTGGTGTGCAGGAGGGAGCAAGGTCGTCGGAGTTAGCTTTGGTTGGGCTGGATCCGCCCCGGGTGACTGGGAGCTGGCTCTGCCGAGCTTCTGCCCACGTGGCTGTCGGCGGCGTTCCTTGCGCCCCCCGGAAACCTGACCCCCACGGTGGGGAGCGTCTCACCTTTGGCAGCATTGTTGTGCGGCCAGCCTTGGCCGCTGCAGGCTGCAGTGTTGTGCTGGCTGGAGCTTAGCTGGTCAGGGCAGTGTGCGTGCAGGGTTGGGACAGTGCAGGCTCGTGGCGCCCGTGACGCTGTGTCGGGGTCTCCTGTGTTGACCTGTCCCACTTTGTCCTCCAGTCGCAGGCCGTGACATGCGCTTTGGCTGAAGCCGGCAGCCGTGTCCCGAAGGCTCATCCACCATGTTCTATGGGACTCACTTCATCATGTCTCCGCCCACCAAGAGCAGGCTGAAGCGGCAGAGCCACTTGCTGTCCAGCATGCTGTCCCGGACGCTGAGCCACAAGTACCGAGACCTGGAGCCGCCCTTCTCCGGCCTGGGCGCTGGCGACGACCCCGCCGAGCTGTCCACACAGCTCTCGGCCCCTGGCGTCCTGAAGGTGTTTGGGGACAGTGTCTGCACGGGCACCCACTACAAGAGTGTGCTGGCCACGGGTACCTCCAGCGCCCAGGAGCTGGTGAGAGAGGCCCTGGAGCGTTACGCCCTAGACCCTGCCAGTGCCGGCCAGTACGTGCTGTGCGATGTGGTGGGCCGTGCCGGGGACCCCGGGCAGCGATGGCAAGCCCAGTGCCTCCGGGTGTTTGGGGATAACGAGAAGCCACTCTTGATCCAGGAACTGTGGAAACCTCGAGAAGGTTTGTCCCGGAGGTTTGAGCTGAGGAAGAGGACAGATGTGGAAGCGCTGGCAGCCAAGGAGGTGGATACCATCACGGCAGGTGGGGACACGTGGAAGGTTCAGGAAAGGCTATGGGCGTGGGTGCCAGGTGGGCCAGTGGTCACGGAGGGCGGCAAGGGGCAGAGGCAGGGGCATGCTGGGCCGTGTGTGTGTGTGTGTGTGTGTGTGTGTGTGTGTGTGCGTGGGAAGGCCCCCGGGCCTGGGATGCTGGGCCGTGTGTGTGTGTGTGGTGCATGGGGAGGCCCCTGGGCCTGGGATGCTGGGCCGTGTGTGTGTGTGTGTGTGTGTGTGTGTGTGTGGTGTGTGTGGGAAGGCCCCCGGGCCTGGGATGCTGGGCTGTGTGTGTGTGTGCATGGGGAGGCCCCCGGGCCTGGGATGCTGGGCTGTGTGTGTGTGTGTGTGTGTGTGCATGGGGAGGCCCCTGGGCCTGGGATGCTGAGCTGTGTGTGTGTGTGCATGGGGAGGCCCCCGGGCCTGGGATGCTGGGCTGTGTGTGTGTGTGTGTGTGTGTGTGCATGGGGAGACCCCCGGGCCTGGGATGCTGGGCTGTGTGTGTGTGTATGTGTATGTGTGTGTGCATGGGGAGGCCCCCGGGCCTGGGATGCTGAGCTGTGTGTGTGTGTGTGTGTGTGTGTGCATGGGGAGGCCCCTGGGCCTGGGATGCTGAGCTGTGTGTGTGTGTGTGTGTGCATGAAGAGGCCCCCAGGCCTGGGATGCTGGGCTGTGTGTGTGTGTGTGTGTGTGGTGTGTGTGGGAAGGCCCCCGGGCCTGGGATGCTGGGCTGTGTGTGTGTGTGTGTGTGTGCATGGGGAGGCCCCCGGGCCTGGGATGCTGGGCTGTGTGTGTGTGTGTGTGTGTGTGCATGGGGAGGCCCCTGGGCCTGGGATGCTGAGCTGTGTGTGTGTGTGCATGGGGAGGCCCCCGGGCCTGGGATGCTGGGCCATGTGCAGCTTTCCTCTCATGTGTGGCTGCAGCCATGGGCGTGTGGAAGTGATGGCCAGTGCGTGCGCCTGGGAGCCCTCTTGCTGGCCGCTCTGCAGAAGCTCCTGGTCCTCGTCATGTGGTTGGAGAGACACCCACCCTGGGGTCTGGTTTGGCTGGCCTCAACACCCTCCCCTTGGAAGAGTCTCTTTTGCCATGAGTCAAGTCAGAGGAGGTTTTGCTGTTCCTAGCCCATTTAACTTGGAGGTCGTTTCTCAAAACCTTGCTAATAAAAAGTCCATTAAGCTGGCCAGTTCCAGTGACCCACTTGGAGGGGCAAGAGGCGCTTGTGTTACCTGCCCTGGGCCCCAGGGAGCTGTCTTTCCTTGCTGACCTCCTTCTCCGCTGTGGCCCAGTGCCTCCAGCCGCGCTGCCCACCTCTCCAGCCCGAGCCTCCGTGTGGGGACCGGCCATGTGAGGGGCTGAGGCTGCTTGCTGTGCAGTCTGGGGGCACCGAGGAGGGTTCTGCCAACAGGCCTGCCCCACGGGGCCTGACAGCGGGCAGGTCCAGAGCCTTGGTGGGTGGAGTCCTCGGGCAGCTGCTGTGACACAGGGCCAGGAGGGCACAGGCGTGTCCATACACACAGCCTCGCATTCCAAGTCACCCGACCCCATGGAAGGGCGCCCGGGCAGCCTTTCTGTGGCCCTGGAGGTGGCCCTTGTCCACGGGCCTGCAAGCCCCTGCACAGACTTTTCCCTAGGCGGAGTGGAGCAGGCGGTCCTACCTGTGCTCGGCCACTGGGCTCCCCGCCCTGTCCCGCTCAGGTAGGAGAGCAGGGCCGAGTCCCTGAGTAGGTCAGGAGCGGAGTTACTTCACTGGAGCGCCTGGTGATCCCACTGCTCCCCAGTCTCCTAGAGGGGAGGGACCTCAGGACCCCAATGGAAGGGGGCGCTGTACCCCCTAGCCGTCCTTGGCCGTGGCCTCTGGTGCTTGCCTGTGCCTGACTATGCCACTGTGGGGGCCAGATGCTGCAGAGCTGGGCCCCGTGGGGGGTAGGGATGAGGAAGGCCAGCTGGACGGGGGACTCCATGGCTGCAGGGCAGCCCGGCCTGTCCCCTCCAGTCTGTCCTCAGAGGACAAGGGCGGAGCCTCCCTGCCCCTCCGTGAGAACAGTCTGACCTCATGTGGAAAAAGTGCAGAAAGGAAGGCCCCGCCTGCCACATGTGTGAGTGCGCGCCGGAGGCGTGGGTCGGCCCCCAGCCACCAAGGCTGCTCTGTGGGCCCCGTGCACTCCTGGGGTCGGGAGTTCTCGGAGCTGGGTGGAGCTGGGGCTGGTGCCTGGGCTCCCTGGCTGGAGCTGCGATTCCCCCAGAAGTCAGGAAGGGCAGAGTGAGTGTGCCAATGGGTGGGTCCACCCCGTTCGGTCATCTGGCCATTGCTGGGCAGCCGGGCCATGCACGAAGGCTGTTTGGGGTGTGTTTTCCATAAACGTGGCCGTCTCTTAGCCGCCTGCATGTCCGACTCCGCACATCTCAGGATCCACCTGGGTTCTGGGAGGGGGCGCCGCTGCTGGACTTCCCCGAATCGGGCTGGTGCTGCGGACCTGGGGCCCCGGCCAGCTGAGATAAAGACCTGGCTCTGCCGAGGCGGACTGCAGGGCCATATGGTTTTTGTCAGTGCTTGGGGTGGGCGAGGTGGGGGTGGGGCTTAGGGAGGCGCGTCTGTTCCCCCTCCCTCCCCCTCCCTTCCTCAGTCCCCCCTTCCTCATGCAGGTGTGGACTTAGGCTGCCTTTCCCGGTAGTGTCAGGCTCCATCCCTGGCCTCCTGTCCCCTCCCCAAGCTGTTTCAGCCAAGCACATGCCCAGACCCTGTCCCCTGGAGGCACACCTGCCTCCACTGGGCGCTGCCTTGTGCACCTCGTCCCGATGTGCCCGATGGCCCTGTTGGGGTCAAGTGGCTGTGTGCTCTCCGTGCTCAGCAGGCCTCCCGCAGGGGCAGCATGCTCCTGTCTTGGGCTTTGCTTCCTGCAGGGCCGTGCTCCCTGGAAGCGGAGCATCTTGATGGGGGCCTGTGTCTTCAGGTACTCTCCCATGCCGCCGACAAGGAGGCTGGCCCACATCCTTTGCTCTGGCACCGTCGTTTCAGGCAGGCTGCCAGGTGGAGAAGGTCACCTGTGCCGGTACAGAGGCTGGGGAGAAACTGCCTGTCAGAAGCTCCGTGGCTGCTGTGCGGTGGGTGCCTGCCGGACCCCCGTGGGAGGACTGGTGGGAGGGTCTGAGCGTCCATGTGTGCACAGGCTGTGTCATGGAACCCTCTTCTGTGTGGAACTGGGTGCCTCCGGATGGGAGGGCACCGTCCAGGAGTGGAGCGTGGCTGGGGCTGCCGAGGCGGCCACCAGACAGGTTGCCGTGACGCCTCCCCGTGGCTGCTGGAGGTGGCTGTGTTGGCAAGTGTGTCACGGCTGAGTCCCCTGCTCTTCCTGAGTTCTGTGCCTCTGCCCTGTTATGGGCAGAGGGCAGCTGTAAGCTCAGGGCACTTCCGGGCAGGTGCACACAGGACGCCGTGCTGCCTGCGCATGCTCATTGCATGCTGTGACTTCTGCCCTGGCCAGTCCTTCAGTCTCTGTGGGCATCGTCTTTTGACCTTTGTTTTTTCCTCTGAAAGGAATCTAATTTTTTAAAAAAGATTTTAAAATTTTTATTGGAAAGGCAGATCTACAGAGAGAAGGAGAGAGAGAGAGAGAGAGAGAGAGAGAGAGAGAGATATCTTAAGATCTTCTGTCTGCTGGTTCACTTCCCAAGTGACTGCACCGGGCAGAGTTGAGCTGATCCAAACCCAGGAGTTTCTTCCAGGTCTCCCAGGGGGTGCAGGGTTCCAAGGCTTTGGGCCGTCTTCGACTGCTTTCCCAGGCCACAGGCAGGGAGCTGGATGGGAAGTGGAGCTGCCGGGATTAGAACCGGCGCCCATATGGGATGCTGGCGCTTGAAAGGTTAGCCAGTGAGCCAAGGTGCTGGGCCTGCCGCAGAACTTTCAGTGAAGCCAGGCAGCATCCTGGCAGAGGGTGTCCTGTGGGAAATGCTGGCTGTGTGTGCTGGCTGCTAATAGGCCGGTTCACGTCCTGGCCCTGCAGAGGGAAGCAGCTGAGCTTTCCAGTCCCTGCTGGGCCTTGCCAGCAGACAGAGCGTGCGGGTGGGCGGCTCATGGCTCACAGTGGGCTCACCCTGCAGCCCACTGGCTACAGGTTCTAAAAACGTAAGCATCTTCATTTTCACCTTGGAGTGGGTTGGATGTACCGCACCACTGTGCCAACGGGCTGAGCCTGAGGCCAGCAGGCAGGTGACCAGCGCTAATGCCAAAAGTATATGGCATACCATCCCTGGTGTAAAACCCGTGGCCGACGGGGTAAGGCGGACAGCGCAGGTACTGTGGTCATGTGTGTGCTGGGGACGGGACGACGAGGCGCACTCAGGCAGGATGAGGAGGGCTGCATGTCTTCCGTGGCCACCACGAGCTGTAAGAAGGGCAGGGCCGGCTGCAGGGTGGCTGGGCAGTGGATGGGCAGATGTCCCACGGGAGTATTTTCCACATGAGGCCGTGATGGCAGCAGAAGCTCTCAGGCTACACCTTGTTATCAGGTGTCCAGCAATCCCTGACTGTGTAGCGAGGGTATGTGGCAGGGTCTGACACAGCAGGCTCCGTCGTGATTCTTCACAGGCCAGTGCTTGCCTGCTCGCTGGCGAGAGTGGGCTGCCGTGGAGGGCTCGGCCTCCCCGCAGTGTCTGAGCCCAGGCTTCAGGGAAACCCCATGTGGGGGCCAGGTTCAGGACATGGTGTGAACGTGACGGGGGCGGTTGAAGACGGCCCAAAGCCTTGGGACCCTGCAGCTGCATGAGAGACCTGGAAGACTCTGGGCTCCTGGCTTTGGATCAGCTCAGCTGCAACCATGGTGGCCACAGATGGAAGATCTTCCTCTCTGTCTCTCCTTGTCTCTGTAGATTTGCCTTTCCAATTAAAAAAATCTTTAGAACAAATTAGAAGTGTATACATATTAATATTCACTGCCAGTGTCTTTTTCCTAGCTAGCACAGAAATGTGGCCCCTGACTTGGTAGCTGCTGCATTTGGCGAAGTGGAAGTCGGGCCCCTCGTCCGGCCAGCGCAGGGGTGTTGTTAGTGGTGTCACTGCATCCCCGCCATGTTAGAATCTGTCGGCTCCCCACGTGACCCACAGCGCTGGCCGGCAGTCTTGGTGTTGCTCACTTGCATGCAGTGGTCTCGTGCTTTTAGACAACATGCTGAGATGTTCAGAGTGGAGATGCTGCCTGAGGTGTTGGAGAGCCACCAGGTGCCAGCGCAGGCCTGAGCCCAGCCTTGGCATGGACGTGGCAGGTTCTCCCACACCCATGGTGGGCTTGCAGCGCGCCCGTCGGGTGCATGAGGTCGCTTGCAGTGGTGTCAATGAGTTAGGAAGCTCTTGACCGACGTGGTTTTACAGGCGGGATCAGAGCGGGCTGAAATAGAGAACGTGCCGCAAATGCAGCATCAAGGAGTTTGTCCAGAGTTGGGACAGCTAGCTTCAATACATGGAGAAAAATAAAAGTGGACCCTCACTCCAGATGCATTCAAAACCTGGAGGTCAGAGGTCAAAGGAAAAGAACAGTTGCCTAAGTGAAGGTTAAAGACATGCAAAGGTTAAGGGGGGAGGTGGATGGACTTGGCGGGGTTACATGGCCACTTTCTGTCCAGCCAAGGGCACTGTTTAGGTAAGCTTGGAAGGCCCGTACTAGGACAAGTGCTTGCAGTGCCTGAAAGTGAGGTACTGCTGAACAGCTCGCACAAAGTCAGGAGTGGCTGAAGATCAGTGAGAAGGGACAAGATACCCAAGAGGAACGCGCACCAGAGCCCAGGGTGCAGGTCACAGGTCGCAGGGTGCAGGTCACATGTCGCAGGTCGCAGGGTGCAGGTCACAGGTCGCAGGGTGCAGGTCGCAGGTCGCAGGGTACAGATCGCAGGGTGCAGGTCACAGGTCGCAGGGTGCAGGTCACAGGTCGCAGGGTGCAGGTCAGGTCGCATGGTACAGGGTGTAGGTCGCAGGTCGCAGAGTGCAGGTCACAGGTCGCATGGTGCAGGGTGTAGGTCGCATGGTGCAGGGTGTAGGTCGCAGAGTGCAGGTCACAGGTCGCATGGTGCAGGGTGTAGGTCGCATGGTGCAGGGTGTAGGTCGCAGAGTGCAGGTCACAGGTCGCATGGTGCAGGGTGCAGGTCGCAGGGTGCAGGTCACATGTCGCAGGTCACAGGTCGCAGGGTGCAGGTCACAGGTCGCAGGGTGTAGGTCGCAGGTCACATGTCGCAGGTCACAGGTCGCAGGGTGCAGGTCACGGGTCGCAGGGTACAGATCGCAGGTCGCAGGGTACAGATCGCAGGGTGCAGGTCGCAGGGTGCAGGTCACAGGTCGCAGGGTGTAGGTCACAGGTCGCAGGGTGCAGATCACAGGTCGCAGGGTACAGATCGCAGGTCGCAGGGTACAGATCGCAGGGTGCAGGTCGCAGGGTGCAGGTCACAGGTCGCAGGGTGTAGGTCACAGGTCGCAGGTCACAGGTCGCAGGGTGCAGGTCACGGGTTGCAGGGTGCAGGTCGCAGGTCACAGGTCGCACGTATAGCTGGAGTTGCTGATGGCGGAAAACTGGCAGCCCCCCCACGCTGTGCCATGTGCTGGCTCATGCGCCCTCCAATATTTGGGCTCTGTGGCAGGAGGTGGCAAACTCGAGCAGTCAGACAGATGGGCTGTATAAACACTGTGTGAGAAGTGATCTTTGAAAGCAGCAAGAAGTGATCGATTATGCAGGCACTGAACGCGCCTTCGCGGAGAGATGCAGGCTTGTGGGGACACCTGTGGATGCCAGCGTGTGGCACTTACAATCCAGTGACTCCACAGCAGGCTCACGTTGAAGTGAGCTGGCAGAGGAGAGGTTCCTGCCCCTGATGGGGGGTGGGTATTGCCAGAACAGTGTGCAAATTAGGCTGAGGAATGGCCCAGGCCACAGCACGCACAGTGTGGAGTCACGGTGGATCCGGTGACTGTGGCTGCTGGGGTCAGTGGGGCTCACTGGGTTGCGGGGTGGGGAAGTCATCCAAGACCTCCGCGATCGCTTTCCGGGGACGCTGAGCACGCAGACCAGCTGGGAAGGAGTTGAGAAGCAGACACTGACATCTTGGCAATAGGTGGAATTAATTATCTTGGAAAATCCTTCTATATAAAGTATCAGGAAACTTTGAATCCATAAAACATTAAATCATCATCTAATGCCTGAGCACCCAAGGATGTAAAGGCAGCCCCTGGGTGAAGCTTCCAGGACCGGCCCCCAGGTCCCAGCTGGCTCTGAAGCAGTCTGCAGTCCTGGGAAGCTTAGAAGGCAGGGAGTTAGAACCCAGGTGCCTCCCTTAGTGCCGCTGAGTCCCTGTGGGGCTCCACTCTGAGTGAAGGGGGAGCAGGGAGAGCTTGCTGCCTGCTAAGAGGAGATGACAAAATTAGCTCCATTTAAAACTCTTCCTTTTAAAATTAGAGAGAGCTGGGCCCGGCAGTGTGGCCTAGCGGCTAAGGTCCTCGCCTTGAGCATGCCGGGATCCCATATGGGCACCGATTCTGGTCCCGACGGCTCCACTTCCCAACCAGCTTCCTGTTTGTGGCCTGGGAGGGCAGCTGGGGATGGCCCAAAGCCTTGGGACACTGCACCCACGTGGGAGACCCGGAGGAGGTTCCTGGTTCCCGGCTTTGGATCAGCGCGGCACCGGCCGTTGCGGCTCACTTGGGGAGTGAATCATCGGACGGAAGATCTTCCTCTCTGTCTCTCCTCGTCTCTGTGTATCTGACTTAGTAATAAAATAAATAAATAAATTTTTAAAAAAATTTGAGAGAGCTGCTGATCGAGGAGTGGGGAGACGGGTGGTGAGCAGAGTGTGGGAGCCCACCCGAGCCTCTAGCTCCTGTTCTCACTGGGGCTGGACCAGGCTGAAGCTGAGTGAGGAACTGAGCCTGCAGCACGGGTGTCAGGGGCCTATGCACTTTCGTCCGTACCACTGTCTTGCGTTAGCGAGTACTGGCATCAGAAGTGGAATTGGGACTCAACCTGGCCACTCTCGTAGGCCACGTGGGCTTGCTGCTGGGGCCAGGGGTTCTCCCTGAAACATACCATTCCTGGCCTTGAGCCTAGGAGGAGAAAACTACTGTTTCCTGGCAGTGGAAAGCAGAGCTCTCTGTAATGTGTTTGGGGTCCAAGACTGTACTGCCTTTGCTTCTGGATAATCCCTGGCTAAGAACTGAGTCCAGCAGAGGTGATCTGAGAGAACAGGGCTCCTGGTGGGGTGCAGGGTCTCTGTGTGTGTGTGTGTGTGTGTGTGTGTGTGTGTGTGTGAGAGTGTGCAGGGCGCTCACTGCCCTTCTGCAAGGACACAGTGTATAGACACTGTCCTTTGGGTCACAGAAGGACCACGGATCCTAAATGACCCAGCTCTTGCGGTGCGGCCACTCCCAGTGATTCCGTAGGAATTGGGCTCTGGATGTGGATTCAGGGGCGTCAGCAGTGGTGTTTGCTTAGACGCTCTGAATGTGTGTGTAGTAAGTGTTGAACGAGCTGCAGGAAGGCCAACTGGGCACTGCGGGCAGCGCCGCTGGAAGCGCGAGTTTGGAATCATTTAGACAGTACCCTAGTACGACTGCGGAGGGCGGCTGTACCGTGGGGTCGTGGGTCACCCAGGGAAGGGAACCAGAGCTTCGTCCCGCGTTAAGCCAGGAGAAGCCCAAGGGCAGTGGGGGGGCTCGCGCCGAGGACTTCACCGATGTCCTCGGTGGCGGGGCGATGCCACAGCGCGGCCGCCCCAGTGCGCACGAGGCGTGTGTGGGCAGAGCCGGGGCGCACGGCCGAACGCGGCCGGTTGGTGACCGCCCGGATCCGAACCCCCGCCCGGGCTGGTGCGCCGGCCGGTGCGCAGGCGCGCGGGCGCATCGTCCCCAAGCGCCGCCGCCGAGGCCCGGCGCCATGTTGGCCCCCAGGGGAAGGAGGCGAAGCGCTTGAGGCCGCGGGCTCGGAGCGGGGTCCCCCGGGCTGGTGGAGCGCCCGCCCCTCCCGCCTCGGCGGGTCATGCCCCGTGCGGCCGCCGTGGAGGTCGCGGCGGGGGCGGAAGGGCCGTGGCGGGGCCCGCGCTAGACATGATGCCCTTCCCGGTGCCGGCCCCGGGAGCGCCGGCGCCGCCGCCGCCCAAGCGCTACGGCATCTCCTCGCCCATCAGCCTGGCCACCCCCAAGGAGACGGACTGCGCGCTCACCCAGAAGCTCATCGAGACCCTGCGGCCCTTCGGCGTGTTCGAGGAGGAGGAGGAGCTGCAGGGCCGGAGCCTGATCCTGGAGAAGTTGAACAAGTTGGTGAAGGAGTGGATCCGCGAAGTCAGTGCGAGCAAGAGCCTGCCCGAGGTGCTGGTGGAGAGCGTGGGCGGCCGGCTCTTCACCTTCGGCTCCTACCGCCTGGGCGTGCACACCAAGGGCGCCGACATCGACGCGCTGTGCGTGGCGCCCAGGCACGTGGACCGCAGCGACTTCTTCACCTCCTTCTACGACAAGCTGAAGCTGCAGGAGGAGGTGAAGGACCTGCGGGCCGTGGAGGAGGCGTTCGTGCCGGTCATAAAGCTGTGTTTTGATGGGGTAGAGATCGACATTTTGTTTGCAAGGTTGGCACTGCAGACCATTCCAGAAGACTTGGATTTGAGGGATGACAGTTTGCTCAAGAACTTAGATATCAGATGCATCAGGAGTCTTAACGGTTGCCGGGTAACCGATGAGATATTACACCTGGTCCCAGACATGGACAACTTCAGGTTAACGCTGAGAGCTATCAAGCTGTGGGCCAAGTGCCACAATATCTACTCCAACATACTCGGCTTCCTGGGCGGCGTTTCCTGGGCCATGCTGGTGGCGAGAACCTGCCAGCTCTACCCGAATGCGGTAGCCTCCACTCTGGTGCGTAAATTTTTCTTGGTGTTTTCGGAATGGGAGTGGCCCAACCCAGTCCTGCTCAAAGAGCCGGAGGAGCGGAACCTGAACCTGCCGGTCTGGGACCCGAGAGTGAACCCCAGTGACCGCTACCACCTGATGCCAATCATCACCCCGGCGTACCCGCAGCAGAACTCCACCTACAACGTGTCCGTCTCCACCAGGAGGGTCATGGTGGAGGAGTTTAAACAAGGCCTCGCCATCACACACGAGATCCTGCTCAACAAGGCAGAGTGGTCTAAACTTTTTGAAGCTCCAAGCTTCTTCCAGAAGTACAAGCACTACATCGTTCTTATAGCAAGTGCGCCGACGGAGAAGCAGCATCTGGAGTGGGTCGGCCTGGTGGAGTCCAAGATCCGGATCCTAGTCGGGAGCCTGGAGAAGAATGAGTTCATCACCCTGGCGCACGTGAACCCCCAGTCGTACCCGGCACCCAAAGAGAAGCCCGAGCAGGAGGAGTTCTGCACCATGTGGGTGATCGGGCTGGTGCTGAAGAGGCCCGAGAACTCCGAGGTGCTCAGCGTGGACCTCACCTACGACATCCAGTCGTTCACTGACACCGTGTATCGGCAGGCCATCAACAGCAAGATGTTTGAGATGGATATGAAAGTTGCTGCCATGCATTTGAGAAAGAAAGAGCTCCAGGAGCTGCTCCCGAACCACGTATTTCAGAAAAAGAAGACCCACCCGGCAGAGGGCGTCACCCTGACAGCCACGAGTGATGATGGCAGTGTCGGGACAGACAGTGAAGACAGCGTGTCCACGCCCTTGCCCACTGGCCTCTTGACTGGCAGCTCCCAGGACACCAGCAGCCCCGCCCCGCCCATCCTGCCTGTGTCTCTGGCCAACGGGCAGACCCCCGAGGTTGTCCTGCCCCAGGGGAGTCCCGACGAGGACTCCGGGGCCGTGTCGGGGGAAGGCATTCCTCAGGTGGCCTCACAGCCTGCCGGATCTCCTCCACCAAAGCCCAGAGTCACACGGGTGGTTTCCTCACCGTGTCTGCTGAGCCATCCACCCATGCCTTCCGGAAATGCCGCGGCCGGCATCCCTAACCCTATTGTGGGAATCTAGGGAAGGAAGGCGTAGAGTACAAGAACGGAAGCAGAACCACCTGCCAGAGACCATGACAGATCATTTCCTCCAGCACAGGCCGTCCCAGTGCCCCCGTCCTCCCAGAGAGCCCCGCGGCTGTCACCATGGGCTCCATCCAACAGATGCCATGGGCAGAGGCCGCTGCCCACCAACAGCCTCCGCCAGCTCGCCTGCCGGCTGACGATCCCAACGAGGAGGACGCGGCTTCCAGTCCGGGAGGGACTCCGGGGAGGGAACTTCCTTCCCTGGGCTGATCCTGCTCAGATTTCCAGGTTGGCAAGTGAAGCCAGAAGTACCATCGCTCACATCTCAGCGCAAGTGACATGAACTCTGGCGAGGACCGCTGCCTGAAGAAGGGAAGACCTCTAGCCGTGTTTGCGTCCCTGACACCTGCACTGCGCTTCCGAATTCCTCACTCCAGTGATGCACTTTAGAACTATTTATAGATCTTTAGAGCTTCAGTTTTTGCCTGAAGAGGTTTCTACCACCGCCTTTAAACTCGGACCCCATCGTATAGTGCTGTACCATACACGAGAGAGTACAAGTAAATCCAGCCCCGTCCCCGTGCGCTAGGTGTAACCCTCTTACAATGAAACGTCAGGTCCTAGGGTAGGCGTTGACATCAGAGCAGCACCTAGTGAGCCTCTCTCATGGGACGTGCTCACAAAACGGTGCAGACTATACAATCAGCGATCAGACATTTTCTTGGGGCTGACAAAGCTTGTTTTTTCATCCTCAATCATTTGTCTTAAAACAGGGAAGTTTTTGCCTCCCCCTCTGTCCTTTGCTGGTGTTCCCAAGGGATGCCCTTGTATCCAACTAGTATTTTCAAACCACGATGTGGAGCTCAGAACCCTCTGTCCGTAGGGCACAGGGCACCAAGCCTGAATTCCACGGCCTCGATGCCCGGGAGACATGCTGGCACCCACGGGTGGTTGCTCGGCTTCTGCAGATGGAATCTCTGCTCCACAGAATGCGACCTGCTTACCGGAAAGTGGGTTTCCAGTTCTCACACTAGAGGCAAAAAAAAAAAAAAAAAAGCATTTTCTCCAAGAATTTGTAACCAGTTTTATTTTTGAAGTCTTACCAAAATTCACCAGTAAATTTTACATGTAAACACACAAAACATGATCTCTGACAAGCACATCCCATCTTGCCAGCTTCCTCCGATTTTGATTTTTCCTGCCAAAGATTAGGAATACTTTCTTTAGATGAAAAACAGAGATCCCTCAGTTACGCAGCAGCAGGTCCATGTGTAGGGCACGCGGGGGACGAGCTGGAAGGCCATCGCGGCTGTGGCCCGAGTCCCCCCACCGCCAGCCTGGCGGGTGCGCCGCGAGCCCTCGCTCCCTCCCGCACGGACACTTCCCACATTAAACTGCAGTTCATTTAAACTCCCTGGCGATGCTAGGTTGTTCACAGGGTTGCAGCAGTCCTTGCTCATAGCTGCGCCGTGATGGACACGTGCTCCGTTTGGCCTGCGTCCCCCCCGCCGCCCCCGCCTGTGCCCGTGTCCTGCCCTCCGTCACCACAGCATGCCGTCCTGTGTGCAGAACAGGGCCCGAACCACCGGGCACAAATATAGGCTTGTCATTTTGTTTACATATTTGGGAAAGAAACATTAGTTTATTAAACGTTCTGTGTAACTGTTTTCCCAAGCTGGAAACTTGGGGCCTTTTGCTTCTAGTTCTGATTCCTTGAACTTTAGACTGTTTCTCACGCGCTGTCCGTAGTGTCTTGCGACTGAAGTCTGCTTTGTTAAATGGTATCTGTACTCCTTGTATTTTCAAGCGCTATTTTGAAAACAGATGATGTATTTCTCCATTAAAAACACAATAAAGAACAGCAAAGAGGCTGACATGACGGTGAAGTCTGGCGGTGGGAGCTCAGCGCTTGTCCTGGGAGCGGGTGGAGGTGCCAAGCTCGCGGCCGCCGAAAATGTGGTTCCACTGTTAGGGGAGAAGCAGAAAGGTGTAGAGTCCAACAGGGGTGAAAATGGAGCCAAGAGCTTCCCCAAGAAACGGGGAGAAGATGGGGACGCTAGAGCCAGGGCAGTGTAGACGCAGCAGCTGGGCGGCAGAGGAAGAGCGGGAGGTTGAGTTGGTGACTATGTCAAACACATTCAAAGCCACAATAAAATAGGGACCAGAGGGCCACTACAGGTAGAAGGAAAATGGCACGATTTCAAGATAAGTTAGCCTGGAATGAAGTGGCAGAGCTAAGATTGAGGGAAACGGCCACCATGGGACACGACCATGAACTCCAGAACGGCTCTTCCACTGGTGGGTATCAAGCCAGAGAGAGAAGGGAGCTGGTTCTGGGAGGCGGTCTAGGGGGTGAGCTCTCTCTGAAGGCCTGGATGCTGAGTGCGGCCGTGGGATACCCGCAGTCTTTGTCATGATGACATGACCCTGTTAGGGAGCGGATGCTGATGGTCAAGACTGGTCTGCCACCTGCCACCTGCCGTCAGCAACAACATGGTGGACATGATCTGTCACCTTCCCCCGCCCCCACCTGCCACCTGCCACCTGCCACCTGCCGTCAGCAACAACATGGTGACATTTGTTGTGCTAGCCCCACCCTCACACTGGGAAATACGCGTTATTGTCAAGCAAGTGCTGGGCATGTACAAAGCCTGACTTAAGGCTGTGGCTGGAAGATGGCGCTCATCAAATAAATGATGAGAGTCAAGCCCTGAAGAGCAGGCCCTGGCCCTGTGGAGGGAAGCCGAGGCCGGCAGCCTGGCAGCCTGGCAGCCTGGCTTGTGCAAGTGTGGCTCCTGTTTCACTGGGAAGGGAAGGCCACCTTGGGTTTGGGACGCCCCCTTCCTGGGTGGTGCCTCCCTGCTGGTGCCTGGGTTGACCAGGAGTGGGCAGCAGGCAAGGTCAGCTGTGCTGGTCAGAGTTGCAGAAGTGTCTTGGACTGTTGTGGGGTTCGCTCCTGGTGTCTCTGTGTGTGATGCTTCCAGTCCTGGCTGGGGCCTGTTACGGTTGAACTGTGCCCCCTGAAGGTTGTGTGCTGTAGCCGGGGAATGTGAGTGAATATGGAGCTAGAGGGGTCCCCAGTGCCACAGACACACACAGGGACAAGCGTGAGGCCACGTGCAAGCAGAGGCTTAGCAGGAGCCAACCCTGCCGGCCCTGGACTTCCAGCCCTGAGAGCCTGAGGCGTCTCAGCCAGGCTCCTTCCTTAGGATAGCCCTAGGGAACAGGTGCGGAGCTAGCAGCAGACCCCTTTTTCCCTACCTGCTACTGCAGTCACAGGGTCAGATGCAGGCTCTGAGCCCCTGGGTAAATGAAGAGGAAAGGGTAGGAAGACCAAGGCTGTGACCCAGATGGCTGGGCTGGTCCCACAGGTGGAGACGGGCTGTACCAGACTTGGCACAGTGGACACAGCTGGCAGAGAGTGGGGTCAGCCTTCAGGAGGCGAGTGTTCAGAGTCAAGATGCTTTGTAACTGGCAGAGGGGTGGGCTGTCCACCGGGGTCAGAGGGACTCTGTGACAGTGTGACACTCTGGTGAGTGTAACGCTTCTCTGGGTGTGACATTCCCGTGGGTGTGGTGCCCTGGTGGGTGTGGCATTCCTGTGGGTGTGGCGTCCTGGTGGGTGTGGCATTCCTGTGGGTGTGGTGCCCTGGTAAGTGTGGCATTCCCGTGGTGTGACGCTTCTCTGGGTGTGACATTCCCGTGGGTGGGGCGCCTTGGTGGGTGTGACATTCCCGTGGGTGTGGCACCCTGGTGGGTGTGGCATTCCCATTGGTGTGATGCTTCTCTGGGTGTGACATTCCCGTGGGTGTGGTGCCCTGGTGGGTGTGGCATTCCTGTGGGTGTGGCACCCTGTGGTGTGGTGCCCTGGTGGCTGTGGCATTCCCATTGGTGTGATGCTTCTCTGGGTGTGACATTCCTGTGGGTGTGGCACCCTGGTGGGTGTGACATTCCCGTGGGTGTGGCGCCCTGGTGGGTGTTGCACCCTGGTGAGTGTGGCATTTCTGTGGGTGTGGCACCCTGGTGGATGTGGCATTCCCGTGGGTGTGATGCTTCTCTGGGTGTGACATTCCCATGGGTGTGGTGCCCTGGTGGGTGTGACATTCCTGTGGGTGTGGCACTCCCCTGGGTGTGGTGCATGGTGGGTGTGGCACCTGGTGGGTGTGGCATGTGAGGTCTGTGATGTGAACAGGAACATGTGGTGTGCTGTCATGTTCCTCCCCATGAAAAGTTGTGGAATCACCTCAGAGCCATTGGACGCGGCCTGTGGTCTCGGCCACGTCTCTGGCTGGATTCTGGAAGGCTCTGCCTCCATCAGTGCCTGGCTAATAAACACCGTAAGCATTTTATCTGCTCAGTTATCCATCATCTTAATTAGGCTTCTAGTTGCATCTCAGGGCGTGCTGCTCCCATTCCTGGGGTGTGTGGAACTGTGGGGGGCAACTCCAATTAACCTGACAAAACCAAATTTGATCCTGGAAACAATGCTGCTCTACATCCTTTTAAAAACAGTAATTTTGGGCCTGGCATGGTAGCCTAGTGGCTAAATCATCGCTTTGCATGCCTGGGATCCCATTTGGGCACCGGTTTGTGTCCCGGTGCTCCACTTCCCATCCAGCTCCCTGCCTGTGGCCTGGGAAAGCAGTGGAGGACGACCCAAAGCTTTGGGATCTTGTACTCACGTGGGAGACTCAGAAGGTCCTGGCTCCTGGCTTTGGATCAGCTCAGCTCTGGCCATTGCAACCACTTGGGGAGTGAACCAGTAGACAGGAGATCTTTCTCTGTGTCTCCTTCTTTCTGTGTATCTGCCTTTCCAATAAAAATGTCTTTTTTTAAAAAAGTAATTTTCCCACATTAAAAAGAAAAAACAGACCTCTCCATGTTAATGTTCTTTGAAAGGATCTGCTATAGAAACCCTCAATCAGGGTTTGCTTATTGAGTCCTCAGTAAGACAAACTCAGAATTTCTGTTTGAAAGGATTTGGTTACTGCTTTTTTGTAAATGCTGCACCATTCATAAAGTCATTCAGCCAGAATTTGGCATTTCTAGAAGAGGTTAGAAGAATCTGTTAAACTAGATGTGTAAAAATAGGAAAACACTTAAAAATCCCTCACTGACCAAGTCCTGAGGCAAGATTCCTCTCCGTGGGCCCAGTGGGATGGCTTAGTGGTTAAATCCTCGCTTACTACTGCAGGGATCCCACATGGGTGCCGGTTCATGTCCCGGCTGCTCCACTTCCCTTCCAGCTCCCTGCTTGTGGCCTGGAAAAGCAGTGGAGGAGGGCCCAAAGCCTTTGGACCCTGCACCTGCATGGGAGACCCAGAGGAGGCTCCTGGCTTCTGGCTTTGGATCGGCTCAGCTTTGGCCATTGTGGCCAGATGGGGAGTATACCAGTGGATGGAAGATCTTTCTGTCCTTCTCTCTGTAAGTCTGCATTTCCAATAAAAAACAAATATAAAAAAAATCCCACTCAGTAGAAGGGCTGTGTGAGGCCCCGAGTTCCGCAGCAGGACAGCTCCCAATGGGGGCCTTGGTGGCAGAGACTTGCAGGCCCCGTGGTGTGACGGCGGGCCTGTCATTCGGTTGGCCCGAGCAGGCATGGGTGCTGCCTGTGTGTGCTTCTGGAAACCCGGCAACCAGAGCGTGCCCTGCGAGATCCCACGTCCACGGTACAGAGGTGCTGCGTGGAGGGGTGCAGCCTTGGTGGTGCGGCCCTTGCCGACTCCCCCCGGCAATGCTGGGCCGGGAGGGTGTGCTGTCCAGCAGGTGCTGGGCGGCCTCCAGCTCTGCTGCCCGATCTGCTGGCTTCCCGTCACGTTTCACCTGCTCCAGCGTGCCTGCCACCTGGTAACTGAAAACAGACTCCCGGAGAAGCCCCCTGGTGCTGTCTTCCCACACCTCTTGGCTCCATCGCTGCACCTACTGAGGGTGGCCGGGAGGACAGAGGTGCCCCACTCACAGCAGCAAGTTCAGCACCACTTGTTGTGGACAGTGAACATCCTTGTCAAAAATGTTAACTTTTTTCCTGGGTAGGGCAGCGATTTAAAGCTGGGGTCCCTGGATGGAGGAAGACAAGTTGGGGTGTGGAGGTACTACAGTATTGTCAAAGATTTTATGTTTGAAAAGTGGCAGGGAGGGCCCGGCAGCGTGGCCTAGCGGCTAAAGTCCTCGCCTTGAACGCGCCAGGATCCCATATGGGCGCCGGTTCTAATCCCGGCAGCTCCACTTCCCATCCAGCTCCCTGCTTGTGGCCTGGGAGAGCAGTCGAGGACGGCCCAATGCGTTGGGACACTGCACCCGCATGGGAGACCTGGAAGAGGTTCCTGGCTCCTGGCATCGGATTGGCACGCACCGGCCCGTTGCGGCTCACTTGGGGAGTGAATCATCGGATGGAAGATCATCTTCTCTGTCTCTCCTCCTCTCTTTGTATATTTGACTTTGTAATAAACATAAATCTTAAAAAAAAAAAAAAGAAAAGTGGCAGGGAGAATGAGTAAGATTGTCCATCTGTTGGCTCACTCCCCGGATGGCCCAGGAACCTGGAACTCCTTCCTGGCTCCACTTGAGGGGCAGGGACCCAGCACCTGGGCCGTGTGTGTGTCAGGGAGTGGATGGGAAGTGGGGCAGCTGAGACTTGAACTGACTGTCCAGCGCTGTAGGTGGTAGCTTAGCCTGTCATAACGCTGCAGGCAGAGGCTGAAGTGCTGGACCACAGCCCTCGGCCCCAGTGTGTCTAATGTTGTCCCTGGTTACCTGCCTTCCTGACACTGTATTCAGCAGTCTGCCTGGTCCAAGGTCGTCAGGTCACGCACCTGTGCTGCCCCCGGGAGTCGGATGCTGGCGGCTCTCAGACTTGTAGCCGCGGTGCACTCTGAGTTAGCTTTCCCGTGGAGGCTGCTGGGCGGAAGGACTGTCCTGGGGGCACTGCTGGTGTCCTTGTCGGCAGAGCCGGCCTCAGTGCCAGGGCTGCCGCAGGCGGGCCAGGCCACGTGGCCTCGGTCAGTGCAGCGCGGGGGAGGAGATTGTTTTTCGGGTGGATTTAAAAATCATTTCTTTATTTGAAAGGCACAATTACACAGAGAGAGAGAAAGAGAGAGAAGGGACTGAGAGAGTGTGTGGAATTGAGAGTTCTGCAGTTCACTCCTCAGATGGCCGCAGTGGCCAGGGCTGGGCTGGCCCAAAGCCAGGAGTTTTATCTGAGCCTCGCACTGGTGTGCAGGGCTTAAGGACTTGGACCACCTTCCGCTGCTTTCCCAACCGCGTGAGCAGGGAGTTGGAGCCTAAGTGGGGCAGCCAGGACAGGAAGCAGCATCCGTATGGGTTGCTGGTGCCACAGGCAGAGGTTTAGTCTGCCATGCCAGAGTGCCGATCCCTATGGTAAGTTTTGAAGTTGGGGCGTGTAAGTCCTGAAACTTTGTTTTTTTTTTTCAAGACAGTGTAGGGAGTTTGTGTCCCTTACTTTCCTCATGAATTGCAGGGTGTATGTTTCTGTTTCCAAAAAAGATGCCGACCAGGGGCAGCACTGCGACGTGGCAAGTGAAGGATTCCCCGTGGGTGTCAGCTCGCATCCTGCCTGCCCCGCTGCCAGTCCAGCTCCCTGAGAAGGTGCCTGGAAAGCAGCAAGGAAGGCTTACATGCCTGGGCCCCTGCACCCATGTGGGAGACCTGGAAGAGGCTCCTGGTTCCTGGCTTCAGATCAACCCAGTTCTGGCCATTAGAGCCATTTGGGGGTGAACCAGGGGATAAAAGATGTCTGTGTCTCCTCTCTCTGTAAATATTTCTTTCAAAAAATGAATCTATATTTAATTTTTAAAAATGTATTCTAAAATGTTTTTTGTGCGCTGGCAGGGTGCTGGGTCGGGTGAGAGCCAGGGCTGGGACCCGCCCCTGCTGTCACCTGCCCTGCTCAGTGTGCGCTGGCAGGGTGCTGGGTCGGGTGAGAGCCAGGGCTGGGACCCGCCCCTGCTGTCACCTGCCCTGCTCAGTGTGCGCTGGCAGGGTGCTGGGTCAGATGAGAGCCAGGGCTGGGACCCGCCCCTGCTGTCACCTGCCCTGCTCAGTGTGCGCTGGCAGGGTGCTGGGTCAGATGAGAGCCAGGGCTGGGACCCGCCCTCCAGTGTGTGTGGGCAGTGTTCCCTGTAGCTCTCGAGTCCCAGCCGGCAAGATCTGCCTTCAGCGATGGCAGACTTCTGTCCTGTGACCTCCCTCGTGTGGTTGTTAGCACTGCCAGCTTTCCGTGGACTTTTGTTTGTTTGATTTGGGAGTTTCCCCGTTGTAAGATCTCGCCATCTGTGAATGGAGGCAGGGTTTTTTTTTTTTCTGATTTTGATGCTCTTTTCTTTTTCTGGCCTTGTTGCCTCAGTTAGACACTCAGAGGTGTCAAGACAAAGAGCTTGTCTTGGTGCTGGGCTTGGGAGAGAAGCTGAGGTACCCGTCAGGCCGAGATCCCCCATATCTCACGAGTCTGTTAGATGATGGTGGTGATTAAAGAGTGTTCGCATTTGCCAAGTGCTATTCATGTATCGGTAGAGGTGTGGGTAGCTTTCCTGGGATTCTGTTGACATGGAGCTATTGTCAATTACATGGATTAGGAAGTTTAAGAATAATTGAAACACATGTATTTGAAAGGCAGGTGGAGGGGAACAGAGAGAGAGAATGAATATGAATGCATGCCTTCTTCCCCAAAGGCTGCAGCAAGCCACAGCTGGGTGAGGTGAGGTCTGTCAGGCAGGTGGCAGGGGTCCAGGTGTTTGGGCCGGCCTCTGCTGCCTGCGCAGGTGTGTTAGCAGGGAGCTGGATAGGAAGCAGGGAATGGCCGGGAATGGAACAGGCACTCTGGTGAGAAGCCAGCCTTGCCAGCTGAACCTGCTGTGCCACAACACGAGTACCTGATTAGCACTCTTTTTGTCAAACTGACTTTGTACTCAGTGCAGTTGTGATGCACTGGCTGTTGCCTGTGTCAGGGATCATTGGTGTTGATTGCTGTTACTCTAAGTTACTGACTTGTGTAAGAGAACCATTCATTTTTTGCTGTTGGTTACAGAGGTGAAGGGGTGAGGAGGGCTGAGGAGGGCTGAGGTGTGTCCCTGGTGGGAGGAGGGTACACAGCTTCTTGGGGTCAGACAGAGATGGTGTGTTGGTGCGGGGGAGGGGGGTCCTAGGGGTGTTTCTTGAGTGGTGGTGGTGTAGCAGGTGACAGAGCTCATCTGACCCTGCAGGGGCTTGTCCTCCTTCTCTGTAGAAGCTCCGAGGTCTGTTGGGTGACCGTCTACCTCAGTGTCCACGGGCCCTTGGCCTGAAGGTGATGCCACTCGCTTTACTTTCCACCCTTTGAGGAGGATCTTGAGGTCGTCTGCTGGACCCGAGGACCCGGCCATCCGGCTTTCTCGTGGGTGTGGATGTCCTTCCTCTGTCCAGAGTCAGCAATGGGACGGGCCCAGTCCCGCAACACGTGCTCAGTAGTCGGACCACATGTCCATGGGGTGTTCCCTGAGATGGGAGATCCCCCTCCTGCCCAGGTCACCCTACCTGGTCTGCCCCCAGACCTGACTCTGCCTGTGAGCAGATGCCCTGGCCTGGCTGAGGCAAATGTCCGGAACCGCCCTGTGGCCAGCTCATGTGGGGGCTGGCAGGTGCGGAGGTCTAGTTGGGGAGATGCCTTGAACTCTTGCTAGGCTGTACCGCAGAGCTGTTTCTGCATGCTCTGGCAGGTGCAGTGAGCGAGCCCAGCCCAGCCCCAGTCCTGGTTCTCGCATGCACCAGTGGGTGCTTTGGCCAGAGCCTTTCTGCCTAGCCCTGACTCAGGCATACTAAAGAGTGCTGCCACCGGGCCCAGTCCACCCCCAAACTCAGCTTTTGTGCTCGCTGGCTGGTACCTTGGCCTGGAGAGGGTGACCCTCATACTCCCCATCAAGCTTCCAGCAGGGCAGCAGGCAGCTGCCAATGTGGCAGTAACCCATGTGCCACGATGCCAGCCCTGTAAATTTTCTTTCTCATGATCAACTCAATTAGTTTCCATATCTAAGACTTATTTTTTTTAAAGATTTTTATTTATTTATTACAAAGTCAGATATACAGAGAGGAGGAGAGACCGAAAGGAAGATCTTCTGTCCGATGATTCACTCCCCAAGTGAGCCGCAACGGGCCGGTGCGTGCCAATCCGAAGCCAGGAACCTGGAACCTCTTCCGGGTCTCCCATGAAGGTGCAGGGTCCCAAAGCTTTGGGCCGTCCTCAACTGCTTTCCCAGGCCACAAGCAGGAAGCTGGATGGGAAGTGGAGCTGCCGGGATTAGAACCGGCGCCCATATGGGATCCCAGCGTGTTCAAGGCGAGGACTTTAGCCGCAAGGCCACGCCGCCGGGCCCCATATCTAAGGCTTATAAGCTAAGCTATGGAATGTTTCCTGTTTTCCTGATGTCTGGGAAACATTGGGTAATATTGGTGGACTAGCTTTGTTACCACTCAATAGCAAGTATTTCCTAATTACCAATAACTAATTTTCTGTGGCCCTGGAATATTTAGATATCTTTGTTAATTGCAAAAATGTTGCAGCTTTCTAATCCTTTGACACTAACGGTTGATTCCTGCATTTTTAGATGATGTTGCTTAGAGATTTGCTCTTGTGGCTGGACATGGCCCATTTTTGTAAATACTCCACCTGTGTTTAAATAATGAACTTGTCTGCAGGCAGGCCATGTTCTTAAGAGAGTGTGCATTCCATCCTGGCTGCTGCTTTAGTCCAGAGGCATGGTTTGGTTTTTTTTTTTTTTTTTTTTTTGGTATGTGTGTTTTGGCCATGGTTGTGGGTGTGTGTTCTGCCATGGCTGTGGGTGTGTTCTGCCATGGTTGGGTGTGTGTTCTGCCATGGTTGGGTGTGTGTTCTGCCATGGTTGGGTGTGTGTTCTGCCATGGTTGTAGAGTGTGCTCTACCATGGCTGTGGGTGTGTGTTCTGCCATGGTTGTAGTGTGTGCTCTACCATGGCTGTGGGTGTGTGTTCTGCCCTGGTTGTGAGTGTGTATTCTGCCATGGTTGGGTGTGTGCTCTGCCGTGGTTATGGTGTGTGCTCTGCCATGGTTGTGGGTGTGTGTTCTGCCATGAATGTGGTGTGTGTTCTGCCATGGTTGTGGTGTGTGTTCTGCCATGGTTGGGTGTGTGTTCTGCCATGGTTGTGGGTGTGTGTTCTGCCATGGTTGTGGGTGTGTTCTGCCATGGTTGTGGGTGTGTGTTCTGCCATGGTTGGGTGTGTGTTCTGCCATGGTTGTGGGTGTGTGTTCTGCCATGGTTGAGTGTGTGTTCTGCCATGGTTGTGGCATGTGTTCTGCCATGGTTAGGTGTGTGTCTTGCATGGTTGGGTGTGTGTTCTGCCATGGTTGGGTGTGTGTTCTGCCATGGTTGTGGGTGTGTGTTCTGCCATGGTTGAGTGTGTTTTCTGCCATGGTTGTGGCGTGTGTTCTGCCATGGTTAGGTGTGTGTCTTGCATGGTTGGGTGTGTGTTCTGCCATGGTTGTGGGTGTGTTCTGCCATGGTTGTGGTGTGTGTTCTGCCATGGTTGTGGCGTGTGTGTTCTGCCATGGCTGTGGGTGTGTGTTCTGCCATGGTTGTGGGTGTGTGCTCTGCCATGGTTGTGGGTGTGTGTTCTGCCATGGTTGTGGGTGTGTTCTGCCATGGTTGTGGGTGTGTGTTCTGCCATGGTTGTGGTGTGTGTTCTGCCATGGTTGTGGGAGTGTGTTCTGCCATGGTTGTGGGTGTGTGTTCTGCCATGGTTGAGTGTGTGTTCTGCCATGGTTGTGGGTGTGTGTTCTGCCATGGTTGTGGGAGTGTGTTCTGCCATGGTTGTGGGTGTGTGTTCTGCCATGGTTAGGTGTGTGTTCTGCCATGGTTGTGGGTGTGTGTTCTGCCATGGTTGTGGTGTGTGCTCTGCCATGGTTGTGGGAGTGTGTTCTGCCATGGTTGTGGGTGTGTGTTCTGCCATGGTTGAGTGTGTGTTCTGCCATGGTTGTGGGTGTGTTCTGCCATGGTTGTGGGAGTGTGTTCTGCCATGGTTGTGGGTGTGTGTTCTGCCATGGTTGAGTGTGTGTTCTGCCATGGTTGTGGGTGTGTGTTCTGCCATGGTTGTGGGTGTGTTCTGCCATGGTTGTGGGTGTGTGTTCTGCCATGGTTGGGTGTGTGTTCTGCCATGGTTGTGGGTGTGTGTTCTGCCATGGTTGAGTGTGTGTTCTGCCATGGTTGTGGCATGTGTTCTGCCATGGTTAGGTGTGTGTCTTGCATGGTTGGGTGTGTGTTCTGCCATGGTTGGGTGTGTGTTCTGCCATGGTTGTGGGTGTGTGTTCTGCCATGGTTGAGTGTGTTTTCTGCCATGGTTGTGGCGTGTGTTCTGCCATGGTTAGGTGTGTGTCTTGCATGGTTGGGTGTGTGTTCTGCCATGGTTGTGGGTGTGTTCTGCCATGGTTGTGGTGTGTGTTCTGCCATGGTTGTGGCGTGTGTGTTCTGCCATGGCTGTGGGTGTGTGTTCTGCCATGGTTGTGGGTGTGTGCTCTGCCATGGTTGTGGGTGTGTGTTCTGCCATGGTTGTGGGTGTGTTCTGCCATGGTTGTGGGTGTGTGTTCTGCCATGGTTGTGGTGTGTGTTCTGCCATGGTTGTGGGAGTGTGTTCTGCCATGGTTGTGGGTGTGTGTTCTGCCATGGTTGAGTGTGTGTTCTGCCATGGTTGTGGGTGTGTGTTCTGCCATGGTTGTGGGAGTGTGTTCTGCCATGGTTGTGGGTGTGTGTTCTGCCATGGTTAGGTGTGTGTTCTGCCATGGTTGTGGGTGTGTGTTCTGCCATGGTTGTGGTGTGTGCTCTGCCATGGTTGTGGGAGTGTGTTCTGCCATGGTTGTGGGTGTGTGTTCTGCCATGGTTGAGTGTGTGTTCTGCCATGGTTGTGGGTGTGTTCTGCCATGGTTGTGGGAGTGTGTTCTGCCATGGTTGTGGGTGTGTGTTCTGCCATGGTTGTGGGTGTGTGTTCTGCCATGGTTGTGGTGTGTGCTCTGCCATGGTTGTGGTATGTGTCTTGCATGGTTGGGTGTGTGTTCTGCCATGGTTGTGGTGTGTGTTCTGCCATGGTTGTGGCGTGTGTTCTGCCATGGTTGTGGTATGTGCTCTGCCATGGTTGTGGTGTGTGTTCTGCCATGGTTGTGGTATGTGTCTTGCATGGTTGGGTGTGTGTTCTGCCATGGTTGTGGTGTGTGTTCTGCCATGGTTGTGGCGTGTGTTCTGCCATGGTTGTGGTATGTGCTCTGCCATGGTTGTGGTGTGTGTTCTGCCATGGTTGTGGCGTGTGTTCTGCCATGGTTGTGGGTGTGTGTTCTGCCATGGTTGTGGTGTGTGTTCTGCCATGGTTGTGGTATGTGTCTTGCATGGTTGGGTGTGTGTTCTGCCATGGTTGTGGCGTGTGTTCTGCCATGGTTGTGGTGTGTGTAGATTTTTCTCTTTAGCCTTTCCTCCTCTGGGTGACGCAGCGCCACCGTGTGAGCAGTCTCCAGCTAGAAGGTGGTGGTGCGGGTCCGTGTTCCCTGCAGCTCTCACACGCCCTAACCGGAGCCTGACCTGTTCCTTTCCGAGGGTTTTTGTTTGACACTGAGGGTGGTAAATGAGGCTTCTCACCTCAGGTGTTTGAATGCTGTGGGAGTGGCATTGGCACCTCGTGTTCTGCGTGGAACTTGGCGAATTACGCTTGGCATGCACGTCTCGTGAGAGTTTGAGACTGTGGGATTTTGTGTTTTGGGCTGTCTGAGGGTTCATTGTTCTAGACCCTGGTCGCTGTTCACAAGGAGTGTGCCTCGCAGCTGCCCGGGTGAGCCCAGGGTGGGTTCCTGACCCCGCAGGGGGGATCCCGTCACGGGGTCTCCATGGGTGAGGTTTGGCTAGATCCGCATCTAAGCCGTGCGGCCTCCTGTGTGTGCGTGGGGCAGTGGTTCCGTGTGGTCTCCTGTGTGCAGTGCAGTGGTCCCGTGCAGCCTCCCGTGTGTGGTGCAGTGGTCCCGTGGCAGCCTCCTGTGTGTGCGTGGGGCAGTGGTTCCGTGTGGTCTCCTGTGTGCGGTGCAGTGGTCACGTGCAGCCTCCTGTGTGTGGTGTAGTGGTCCCTGTGGGGGAATTGGCACAGGGATTCAGGGACATCCAGGAAAAGGGCCGTGGTTTTTTTCCAGTGTATTCTGAAGCTGTGTGGAGCCCATGGTGTGCGCTGAGGGCCGGGAGCAGCGGAGTCCAACGGGGAGCCTTCCTGTCTGCCAGCGGCGGGTGTGGCAGCCTCAGCTGTGCCCGAGGCCGAGGCCGTGGGAGGTTGGGGAGAGAAACTGGTGGGACCCTGAGCCACTCCTCCACTGCCCCCTCTCCACAGAGGGTGTGCTCAGCCGGGGGGGCCCCTGGCAGGGGCAGCCAGAGGAGGGGGCTCCCCAGGCCTCCCCCCCACCAGGGGTGAGTGCTGGCCGTCTCTGCCACCCTTGGCCACCCCAGTGTAGAAGCCACCACTTCCTCACAGCTTCTCAGGTTGCAGGAAAGGCGCTGTGTCGCTCCTGGGTTCCCTAAGTATTAGTGACTGGGGTAAGCAGTGCAAGGCAGGTCTCTGGGGGTGGCATGTGGCGTCCTCCCAGTGCCAGCCACTCAGACCCTTTCCCATTCCTGTACCAGGGGCCCCCTGACTTTCTGCAGGGACTGACAGACACCTGGCTGGATGCGGGCCGCAGGTTCCTCGCGCTGTGTGGGCTTTCCGTTTTCTCCTTGTAAGGACCAGTTGCGACAAGGACAGGATGGGGCTGCTACTCGCAGTGGTTCCCTGCTGGGCTGCCATGTTCCAGGAGCTTCCGCCCAGTATTTACAAATGCATATTCCTGGGCCTCCATCAGACCTACCACGTGAGCACCTCGGATCCCACTGGCTCGGTCATGGGAGAGTGGGAAAACGCCACCAATCCCTGAGCACGTCAGGGCTGGAGCTGACCCGGTGAAAACCAGCAGGGCGCTGAGAGAAGTCGCCCGTGGGCCTCGTGGGCGTGGCGCTCCTCCTGAAGACGGTAACTCTCCTCCCAGGACAGCTGCGTTGTAAATGGCTTGCCCATCTTGCCGCTCACTCTCTGTCTTTGGCTGAGTTTCTCGCCCAGATGTGTCTGTCATGAGTCTCTTTCATTTTGTACAGGGGCCCCTGCAGTGACGGTGTGCTTGGTGGAGACCCCCACACAATAAGCTAGCCCCTTCGCTCAGTCCCACGAAGGGGGGTTCTGTCTGAGTACCGCGACATGGCCATCTGAGAATTTTTGATTTTTTACTTTTTATTTATGTTTCATCTGTTTATTTTTATTGGAAGGCCAGATTTATGAAAGAAGGAGAGTCAGAGAGATCTTCCACCTGCTCGTTCACTCGCCAGATGACTGCAATAGCCTGAGCCGATCTGAAGCCAGGAGCCAGGAGCCTCTCCTGGGTCTCCCACACGGGTGCAGGGTCCCAAGGCTTTGGGCCGTCCTCCACTGCTTTCCCAGGCCACAAGCAGGGAGCTGGATGGGAAGTGGAGCAGCCAGGACACAAACAGTTGCCCATATGGGATCCCGACACTTGAAGGTGGGAGACTAGCCAGCTGAACTATCTTGCCAGCTCCATCTGAGACTTTTATAAAAGATGTGCTTATTATATGAAAGTCAGAGTTCCAGAGAGACATAGATGTCGCATGTGCTGGGTCACTCCCCAAGTGACCATGGCAGCCAGGCCCGGGCTGGAACGGGCAGTGTGCAGTTCCAGTCAGGTCTTTTACGTGGGCGCAGGGGCCCAAGCCCTTCCCTGGGCAGAAGAGCAGGAAGCTGGATGCGAAGCGTAGAGCAGCTGGGGCTTGCACTGCGTTCATGTGGGATGCTAGACTTGCTGCACCACAACAGTGGCTCCTTCACAGGGTTTTTTAAGGACCCAGTGCCCTTGTTGTCCCCCTGTAGCTCAGAGGACAGGAGGGGAAGCTGCTGGTTAGAGTTAAGGTGGATGTGCTGTGCCCAGGGGACACGGGTGTGATGGCCGCTGTCTGCCTGACCTCGCAGGTCCTGGGTCTGTGCCTCCTGCAGCCTTGCCTGGGGACAGGGACAGGAGACCAAGCCACAGAGCTGTACGTCTGTGGCAGGGATTGGAAGGGAATCTCTCACATGGGTGCCTGCCTTGCAGAGCTGAGTGGAAAGACTGTTCTGTCACATTGTGGAGGGTTTTGAAAAACAGGACCAGGAAATCAGGATACAGGTGGCAGAGCCTGTTACTGCTGCGGCCGGCACATCTGCGTTCCTCCCTCCTCTGTTTCATGGCAGACATGAGTCATCATTTTAAATATTTATTTATTTATTTATTTATTATCATCTTATGATACAATTCCACAGGCTCCTGGGATTTCCCTTATCCCTTCCCCAATCCCCCCCACACCTAGTTCCTCTTTAACATTACTGAAGTGTAGTTCTTCATACACAGTCATATGTCCATCACAGCGGGCATGGACAATGGCAGAGAGTCCAGCATCCTATTGTAAACAGTTTCATTGTAAGTCCATCTTTGTCTTGAAGTAGAGATGCATGCTACATTGTACCCTCACATCTGGATATGTTAGTCTCCATTATACAGTTACTATACATCCCTTAAATGAAAAGCCACAATACAAAATCAACAATAGAAAGAAAAATAGAAATTTACAATGCCATGAAGTTAAATAACAACTAGATATGACAGTCTCCATTACACAGCTATTATACAGCCTCTTAAATGAAAGCTACAAAACAAAAAATCAACATCAGGAATAAAAAAGGAATTAACACCACCAGGAAGTTAAACAACATGCTACTGAATGACTAACGTGTAGCTGGAGAAATGAAAAAGAACATCAGAACCTTCTTGAAGAGAATGATGCTACTGTATGATCTCATTGAAGAATTTAATTACAAGAAACTGTTATGAAGAGATGAAACTAACAAAAACAAAAACATCAAAATCCATGAGATACAGTTTCCGCTGATTTTTGTTGGTGAAATGTGTCTCTTCTAGACAACAAATAGATGGGTTTTGTTTTTTAATCCAGTCTACTAATCTATGACTGATTGAGCTTAAGCCAATTACTTTCAGGATTAATATGTATGGGTGGTAATTTGGTCCTGTCACTTTTTTTTTTTAAAGATTTTATTATTATTGGAAAGCCGGATATACAGAGAGGAGGAGAGACAGAGAGGAAGATCTTCCATCCGATGATTCACTCCCCAAGTGAGCCGCAACGGGCCGGTACGCGCCAATCCGAAGCCGGGAACCAGGAACCTCTTCCGGGTCTCCCACGTGGGTGCAGGGTCCCAAAGCTTTCGGGCCGTCCTCGACTGCTTTCCCAGGCCACAAGCAGGGAGCTGGATGGGAAGTGGAGCTGCCGGGATTAGAACCGGGGCTTTCAAGGTGAGGACTTTAGCTGCTAGGCCATGCCGCCGGGCCCTGGTCCTGTCATTTTAGGAATTGGTTGTTCATTGGTTTAGTCTTCTGTTGTCATTTTCCTGGGATGTTCTTCTTGTTTGCCTTTGGTTTTGTTGGGTGCTATTCCTCTTCTCTGTCAAGAGAACATCTTGAAGTATCATTTGTAGGGCAGGTTTGGAAGAGGCAAATTCTCTTAACTTTTCTTTGCTGTGGAAGAATTTTATTTCATTTTGCAAGACAAAAGAAAGCTTTCCTGGACATGTTATCCTGGGCCGATGATTTTTTTCTTTTAGAATCTGGAATATGTCACTCTATTCTCTTCTTGCCTGTGGAGTTTCCTGTGAGAGGACTCCTGTGAGTTTAATTGGCATTCCTTTATATGTTAATTGATTTTTTTCATGTGCACATTTAAGGATTTTTTTTCTTATGTTCAATTGAAGAGAGCTTGATGATCATGTGTCTTGGTGAAGATCACTTTTGATCAATCCTGTTGGGAGTTCTGTGCCCCTCCTGGATGCTGTTCCCCAATTCTTTCTCTAGATTAGGGAATTTTCCCTTATTATTTCATTAAGTATATCTGTAAAACCAGTTTCTCCCTCTGCACCTTCTGGGATTCCCATAACTCTTATATTTGGCCTCTTAATAGTGTCTTTCAATTCTTGAATACTTTTTTTGGCCTGATCCAGCTCTGCTTCCAGCTTTTTGTTTGCTTCCCCCTGGTGACAGGAAATATCTTCCAATTCTGAGATTCTTTCTTCTGCTTGCTTCATTCTGTTTTGGAGACTCTCCACTGTATTTTAATTTTCTCTACTGTGTTCTTAATTTCTGATATATCATCCTTGATTTGTTTTATTGTAGCTATTTCTTGTGTAACATATTTCTTAAATTCTTTGAACTCTTGTATGTGCTTCTCATTGTTGATCAGAAGCTTTATAATGAGTTTTCTGAATTCTGTGTGCCCCATTTTCTCGATGTCTTCCTCAGTTAACTCTGAGGTTGGCATAAAGTTTTGCTCCTTTGCAGGGGAGTTTTCAGTAATATTGTGTCTTTGTCTCTTCTTTTGCTCTTCGTCATTGTACTTCTGGTTAGCAGAGTCTTTTCCTTGGGGCAGGTTTCTAAGCTGTGTCACCCACAGGTCTACAGTTCAATTTTATTTATTGCAGTTGGTAGACAACTCTTTGCTTGCAGCCAATTATGCCACTAGCTCCAGCGAGTTCCAGGTCTGGGTTCCTATCTTAGATTTCCACCGTGGTCTCCACAGCCCCAGCTCCTGGCTCACCACTCTCCACCTCCTGTGATACCGTGCTGAGGCTGCACGGTGTCTCTGTAACCTTTCTCCCTCTTCCTGTTGGAGCAGGTCCCAGGATTAGAGAGACACCAGGTGTCCTATTGTAGCTAGGTTGTTGGTGGTGCTGATCTTGCCGGAACCTGTTGGACGTTAGGTCTGGGTGCCACACGGACCTATTTGGACTCATACGATGCCATAGACGGTATTATTTTCCTGTGGGACCAGTGCAATCTACTGAACTTAGTGAGTTCTCGCGAGCTCAGCACATGTGCAGTTCACTGTTGTCCCTGCAGTCCTAAACTTTTGCCATGGTGTACAAAATGGTGCCTCACGTGCCCCTACTAGAGTTCTTGATCTGCTGGCCGTCAGGTCTGAGGGCTACCCAGACCTGTCTTGGGCAGAACCTGTAGAATGCCATGTTGATGCAGTTCATTGAGTCAGAAGTGAGTTCACTCCCAGCTCAGTGTATGCTCAGTCCTTTCCCTTGCCTTTGCCTCCTTAAGCAAAATGGCGCCCAATTTGGCTCTAGGGGTCTGACTGGGCTGTGAAATCCACCCTGTTCTTGCACTGTCCATCTGGGATCTGCTGCTCTGTCTCTGCTCCTGCTCTAATCAAACAGACCAGCAGGACAGACAGTTCTTTGTCTGGGATTACCTCCCAAGCTCCCAGTGAAAGTCCCTTCCCACCTGGTTGCTGGTGGAGTTCCAGCTGCTGGTGAAGTTAGGATCGCCATTAGCTGAATGCGGCTGGAGTATCAGTCACTGCAACACCACACCGTTGTGTCTGCTGCTTTCCTGTGTCTCACAGTCTCCAGGTACCCCTCTACTGTTGTTCTGTCTTCTCCTATTTTCCAGAATGTGTCCTCTCTGCTTCAACCTGATTAAATGTTTCTCTGTCCGTTTAAACGTGTCCTTACCCTGTTCTGCCATCTTGATTCTCCCCGACTTGAGCCTCTTTGCTGATGCCTACTGTGCTGCTGTGACCATCCTGGTACAGGGGTCAGCATGTGTGTGTACTCAAGTGTGTGCAGGCCTGTGTGGGTACATCTGTTGTATGTGTCTGTGCCAGTGAGTGTGTGTGTCCATGTGTGTGCCAAGGGTGTGGTCTGATCATCCTGCATGCTTCTGGGTGTTGGAGGTGGACACTGCTGCCCCACCTGCTCTGGTCTGATGTGTGTGGTCTTGGCTACAGTGCCAGCTGTTGCCAGCTCCTGGCCACAGGTTGGAGGCAACCAGAAGCCAAAGGAGGAAATGCTGGGAGTAGACCCCAGGGGTTGCAGTTCTGGTTCTGACCTGCTGGTGGATCAGCCTGGGACCCCAGAGCCCTGGAGGTGGGGTGTCTGCGAGGTGTGTGGGACCCCTCCTGGAGGGGTGCGGGGCAGGGACTGTGGCCACAGGGGACCCTGGTCTGGGCCATCCTGTGCTGCTGACCATTCCCAGGGCCCCCTGGGAACCCGAAAGGACTCTGGCTTGCTGTGCCTGCAGCCCCAGGCCTGCTGGAGGGCATGGTCGACTCATCCTCTCCTGCCCTTGGGAAGAGCGTGGAGACTGGGATGTCATTTGGGACCATGTATGTTTTTCTTCCGGCAGCTTTGGCCCCATGGTTTTGCAGTGAGGCCAAACAGCCCCTGCTGATCTTGGGGGAGTGGTGGGTGGGCTCTGCTGGCTCAGCACCTGCCACTCCCTGGCTGGGCTGAGCTGGGCGCTGCAGAGCAGGAGTGCTGCTGGAGCTGCCCGGGCCCCCTCCCTCCCTGCGCGGCCCGGGCCCCCTGCGGGCTGCAGATGCGCTGCGGCCTCCTTCCTGCGGGGGCAGGGCTCGCGGCTGCTCCGGTAAGGCGCGCCCTCGCCGCTCCCTCACTGGCCGCTGCTCGGCTTTCTCCTGTTTTTGTTTGGAATGGCTGAGGGAAAAGACACACTAGATGGGGGCAGGCTGTGTGGAGGCGACAGCGGAGGGCTCAGGGGAGGAAACTCGGGCGGGCTGAGGAGCGCGGATCCGGGCTCCTGGGTGCCCGCAGCATTCCCAGCAGCCTTCCTACCGTGTTTCCGAACTTAGGAAGTCTGGTGTGGGGTGGGTGTTCTCGCAGGCGGTTGCGTTTGTGTGCATGTGTGCCTCGTGCACTCGGTGCACATCTGCCTGGGTGTGTGTCTTTACGTGCAGGCGTGTGTGCCTGTGTGCACGTGCCTGCTGTGCCTGCCGGCGGAGGGAGCCTGAGCAGGAGCAGGTGTGCAGTCGCAGGGCTGAGCTCTGGTGGCTCTGTGGGCTGGGGAGCAGTGGCAAGCTGACTGCTTGTTTGGGCTTGTGGGGTTCCTCCTTGCTCCCTTGCAGTGACGAGCTGGCTGGGGCAGAGGCCAGGGCTATGGTGGGCAAAGCCTGATGGGTCTGCTACCTGGGGGCTGCGGTGCTGGTGCTCGGGCGGGCACAGGGGTGTCACCTGGCTCCTGGAGGTGATGTAGTCCCCTCTGGGCCTCAGGGAGTGGACAGCTCAACTGCTTGTTCCATGGTGGTGCCAGAGTGCTGCCCAGCCTTTCCAGGGCTGTGCTCACTGGACCTAGCCGAGCTTCCTGCAGCCCTGCCTTGCCAGGGCAGTGACGAGGGTTGGGGAAGTGGCTTAGCAGGGTTCAAGTGTGTGAGTTCCTGGGAGACTTGGCACTGTGCTGCTTGTGTTTCAGGGATAAATGCGCAGGCCCGGAGGCTGCAGCGGATCCGTGCGAAGGGAACTCCAGCCCTGACCCCCGTGGCTCCCCGGAGCTCCCCCCAGCCCCGACTACGCCGCACAGTCAGTGAGACCAGCCTGAGCCCAGCCACCACCCTGCCTGACGTGTCCCAGGGCACTGAGGAGCCTGACCAGGACGCCATGCGCTACTCCCTCTTCCAGAGCCCGCACCTGCTCCTCCTGCAGGGCTACAGCCAGCAGCACGTGAGCCTGCCCTCCCTGACCCTGAGAAGGCAGGGCCGCTTCTCCCCCTCAGCCCAGGCAACTACAGGCACATGGGGCTGTAGCACGGGATGGATAGGGAACGCCAGGCTGGCCTGGCCTGCTGCCCGAGACAGCTGGCACACGGCACCTCAAGGGGCCTTTCCCTGGCACCCAGACCCTCCGGGGAACCCGCCCCACTCCTTGGTCTTCTCCTGGACTGCTGCTGGCCTGGCTCAGGGAAGGGCACAGGCAAGGGCAGGGACACGCGGTGGGCCCATCCACTCTCTCGTCCCAGCCGTGGTGCGGGGTGCTGAGCTGCTGCAGGGCCTGCTCTGGCCCACTCCAGCTGTTGTCCTCCCTGCCCGGCGCCCTCTCGCCTCCTCGGTTCCCTTCTCTCTCCAGACCAGGAGCACTTGGTGACGTTGTTGGGGCTCCCGGTGGCCCTGTCCCAGGAGATGTCCTTCCTGCCAAAGCTGGGCGGCAAGGGGCAATGCCTGCCTTGCCTCCTCCTCAACACACCAGGGCATTTGGGGTGGACTGCCTCCTGGACACACAGGAGGGTGGGTATGGGACACAAGCAGCACCCAAAGCCTGCAGTCCCTGCCACGTGGCTGGAAGACGCAGAGAGAGGGCCCTGTGCTATTTCCCTGCTTCTGCTGGAAGTGCCGGGGGTACCCGGCCCTAAGCGCCATGCGCATGTGTGTTTCAGGACAGCCTGGTGTATGTGCTGAGCCGCGAGCGGCACACGGTGGGCCAGCGGACGCCCTCCAGCAAGCCCAGCATCAGCCTCTCGGCGCCCGACATCCTGCCCCTGCACTGCACCATCCGCCGGCACCAGCCCCCAGGCGGGGCAGCCCCCCAGCTGCTGCTGGAGCCCATCCCTGGGGCGCCTGTCTCTGTCAACTTCTCCGAGCTGGGGCGGCGGACGGTGGTGCTGCGGCACGGAGACCTGCTTTCCCTGGGCCTCTACTACCTGTTGCTGTTCAAGGACCCCGCGCAGGCCCAGCCGCTGCCCACCCGGGCCCTGGCGTGCCTGCGGGCCGTGCCACAGAGCTGCCGGGTGTGCGGTGCCACGCTGCAGGCCCCAGGCGCCACCTCCTCACCACCTGACGCACTGCCACGCCGGCGGCCGCTGCACCTGGAGTTTGAGCGCGAGGAGGAGGGCCCCCTGCTGCAAAGGATCCTGACGCTGGTGGAGCCCGGGGGCGACGACCACAAGCTGACCCCCGCCTTCCTGCTCTGCCTCTGCATCCAGCACTCAGCCACGCGCTTGGAACCTGGCACGTTCGGGCAACTCCTGCTGAGAATCGCCAGAGCCATCCGCGCAACAGTCTGGGTGAGTCAAGGGCATTGTCCTGTGGGAGGGCCTGACACCTCCCCGGCCGGCAGGTGCTGCCCGAGACGCAGGCATGCGTCTCCCTGAGGTCCAGCCGGGCCTGGGTCACTGGCCTAGGACCCTTGACCGTATATTAAAAGCTGAAGCCACAAGCAGTCCTGTGGGCCTTGTGTCCTTGGGTTCCCGCGCACAGCGTGGCCTCGCCCCTCTGTGTAGGCATGTGCCTGGTGACTAGGTGTGGTTCCTGTGGTGTGGGGACAGTCACAGGAATGTCATCATTGCAGAGTTGCTCTGCCGGGCCTTGTTCCTCAGCCTTGTTCTCATGCCGGCCGAGCCTCGTGGCCACTGTATCGCACGTCACAGCCGAGGCAGCAGGCCAGCAGGGTCTGGGGCCCTGGCCTGGGGGTCCCGTGGCCGATGGGGAGCCAGGGTCCAGCCTGAGGCTGCACCGCCCATTCCTCCCCACGGCGCCCCGGAAGCCAAGGCTCGTGCCTCCGCTGTGACCTCCAGTCCAGCGTGGGCATCTCAGTCCGGGCTCCCCAGCTCCCCACGCACCTCCTACAGCCTCCTTGCCTGGCTGGAGCCCTGTGCTGGCCTGTGCTTCATGCCCCTGCCTGCCCACTCGCTGAGCAGCAGATGTGCACAGCACAGCTGGCTGTGCCTCACAGGAGCCCAGGATCCGCTAGCAGTCATTCCTGCTGCAGGGGCGGCCCAGGGTGTCGGGGAGCATGCGTGCACGTGTCACCAAGCAGCCTGTGTACAAGTGCTGACACACGCGCGTGACATGGCGTGAGGGGCTTTGGGAACATGAGTAGAATTTTGAAGGCTGTGTATGTGGAGATCTTGTAAATGTGCCTGGAAAACGGGTATTAACTGTGCAAGGACTACAGAAGGGGTTTTTTGCATCAGAAAAGAAAAAAGTATGGGGCCAGTGTTGTGGTGCAGGGGATTACACCACCGCCTGCAGTCCCAGCTCCCTGCTAATGCCCCTAAGGAAGAGCGGACGGGGCCCGAGTGCTGGGCCCCTGCACCCACCGGGGCACCCAGGCGAGTCGGGTGGGAAGTGTTCTTCCTGCCACGGCACAGGGAGGAGCACAGGATGCCCTGGGGATATGGGGTTCTGTGTACCCCGGTAGCCCCCGATGGCCTGACTTCCTTTCTCTTTGTGATTGTAGGAGAAAACCAGAGAGCTGGCAGAGAAGCAGGCGCAGCTGTAAGTATGGCCAGCCTCCTCCTGCCGTGTCACAGCAAGGGACCACTGGTCCTGAATGCCCGCGGGGGCCCAGGGCCACGGGGGCTCCCTGCCACGTGGGGTCAGCCCTGGGGCTCTTGGCTGTGTTCTCGACAGGGCAGCTGCTCCGACTGCCTCAGCACTGTGGGGCACGTGTCCCAGAAAATCTTGCGGGCTGAGTCCCCTCACTTCCCTGGTGGGTGCTTGGCCTGGCAAGAAGATGTGTACCCTCAGCTCCAACCATGCCAGAGTACAGTGGTCTGTGCTGGGGGCCGCCCTGGTGGCAGCCTCATGCAGGCTGCAGTGGTGAGGGTGGGCGGGCTGAGGCTGTGAGCGCTCTGCGGATCTAAACAGTGCTGGACAGACCCATGACAGGGGTCTGTGCTGGGGGAGGACTGGGCCATAGGGAATGGCTGTGACAGGGATCAGATGGAGCACTTCTCGGACAGCGTGTCTTCCCTGAAGAGGGCAGGACACGCCGAGGTCCACTCATGCGTCACTCACAGGCCTTGTCAGTCAGAGACGGAGCACTCACACACAGGCCTTGTCAGTCAGAGAAGGAGCACTCACACGCAGGCCTTGTCAGTCAGAGAAGGAGCACTCACACGCAGGCCTTGTGAGAGAAGGAGCACTCACACACAGGCCTTGTCAGTCAGAGGGAGCACTCACACACAGGCCTTGTCAGAGAAGGAGCACTCACACACAGGCCTTGTCAGTCAGAGAAGGAGCACTCACACACAGGCCTTGTCAGTCAGAGGGAGCACTCACACACAGGCCTTGTCAGTCAGAGAAGGAGCACTCACACACAGGCCTTGTCAGTCAGAGAAGGAGCACTCACACACAGGCCTTGTCAGTCAGAGAAGGAGCACTCACACACAGGCCTTGTCAGTCAGAGAAGGAGCACTCACACACAGGCCTTGTCAGTCAGAGAAGGAGCACTCACACGCAGGCCTTGTCAGAGAAGGAGCACTCACACACAGGCCTTGTCAGTCAGAGGGAGCACTCACACACAGGCCTTGTCAGTCAGAGAAGGAGCACTCATACACAGGCCTTGTCAGTCAGAGAAGGAGCACTCACACGCAGGCCTTGTCAGTCAGAGAAGGAGCACTCACACGCAGGCCTTGTCAGTCAGAGAAGGAGCACTCACACTCAGGCCTTGTGAGAGAAGGAGCACTCGCACGCAGGCCTTGTCAGTCAGAGAAGGAGCACTCACACGCAGGCCTTGTCAGTCAGGGGGAGCACTCACACGCAGGCCTTGTCAGAGAAGGAGCACTCACACACAGGCCTTGTCAGTCAGAGATGGAGCACTCACACGCAGGCCTTGTCAGTCAGAGGGAGCACTCACAGCAGGCCTTGTCAGTCAGAGGGAGCACTCACACACAGGCCTTGTCAGTCAGAGGGAGCACTCACACGCAGGCCTTGTCAGTCAGAGAAGGAGCACTCACACACAGGCCTTGTCAGTCAGAGAAGGAGCACTCACACACAGGCCTTGTCAGTCAGAGAAGGAGCACTCACACACAGGCCTTGTCAGTCAGAGGGAGCACTCACACACAGGCCTTGTCAGTCAGAGAAGGAGCACTCACACGCAGGCCTTGTCAGAGAAGGAGCACTCACACACAGGCCTTGTCAGTCAGAGGGAGCACTCACACGCAGGCCTTGTGAGTCAGAGAAGGAGCACTCACACACAGGCCTTGTCAGAGAAGGAGCACTCACACGCAGGCCTTGTCAGTCAGAGAAGGAGCACTCACACGCAGGCCTTGTCAGTCAGAGGGAGCACTCACACACAGGCCTTGTCAGTCAGAGAAGGAGCACTCATACACAGGCCTTGTCAGTCAGAGAAGGAGCACTCACACACAGGCCTTGTCAGTCAGAGAAGGAGCACTCACACGCAGGCCTTGTCAGTCAGAGAAGGAGCACTCATACACAGGCCTTGTCAGTCAGAGAAGGAGCACTCACACGCAGGCCTTGTCAGAGAAGGAGCACTCACACACAGGCCTTGTCAGTCAGAGGGAGCACTCACACACAGGCCTTGTCAGTCAGAGAAGGAGCACTCACACACAGGCCTTGTCAGAGAAGGAGCACTCACACGCAGGCCTTGTCAGTCAGAGAAGGAACACTCACACGCAGGCCTTGTCAGTCAGAGAAGGAGCACTCACACGCAGGCCTTGTCAGAGAAGGAGCACTCGCACGCAGGCCTTGTCAGTCAGAGAAGGAGCACTCACACGCAGGCCTTGTCAGTCAGGGGGAGCACTCACACGCAGGCCTTGTCAGAGAAGGAGCACTCACACACAGGCCTTGTCAGTCAGAGATGGAGCACTCACACGCAGGCCTTGTCAGAGAAGGAGCACTCACACACAGGCCTTGTCAGTCAGAGAAGGAGCACTCACACACAGGCCTTGTCAGTCAGGGGGAGCACTCATACACAGGCCTTGTCAGTCAGAGAAGGAGCACTCACACACAGGCCTTGTCAGTCAGAGAAGGAGCACTTACACGCAGGCCTGGTCAGTCAGAGGGAGCACTCACACACAGGCCTTGTCAGTCAGAGAAGGAGCACTCACACACAGGCCTTGTCAGTCAGGGGGAGCACTCACACGCAGGCCTTGTCAGTCAGAGAAGGAGCACTCACACGCAGGCCTTGTCAGTCAGAGAAGGAGCACTCACACGCAGGCCTTGTCAGTCAGAGAAGGAGCACTCACACGCAGGCCTTGTCAGTCAGAGAAGGAGCACTCACACACAGGCCTTGTCAGTCGGAGAAGGAGCACTCACACACAGGCCTTGTCAGTCAGAGAAGGAGCACTCACACGCAGGCCTTGTCAGAGAAGGAGCACTCACACGCAGGCCTTGTCAGTCAGAGAAGGAGCACTCACACGCAGGCCTTGTCAGAGAAGGAGCACTCACACACTGGCCTTGTGAGAGAAGGAGCACTCACACACAGGCCTTGTCAGTCAGAGAAGGAGCACTCACACACAGGCCTTGTCAGTCAGGGGGAGCACTCACATGCAGGCCTTGTCAGAGAAGGAGCACTCACACTCAGGCCTTGTCAGTCAGCGGGAGCACTCACACACATGCCTTGTCAGTCAGAAGGAGCACTCTCACACGCTCTTGCTTTGCACTTGCCTCACTGCCTCTGTTCCCGCCCAGGAGGTCAGTGGAGTTATTGCCATGCTCTTGTCCAAGGATGGAGACGAGCCCAGGTGAACTTTAGGGCTGGGGATGTTGCCTTCCCCCGCCACCGGCCGTGCAGTTAACCTCAAAAGCCTGCCACGGATCGCTCTCAGATCCGTGCTCCCAGATCCGTTGCTGTGAGATCTGCCTGCCATGAGCTGAGTGTGGCCTCAGCCCCCTGGGCTGGGAGCTGCATGGCCTGGCTGGGGACTCCTGGCTTGGAGCCTCAGAGGCAGCACTGGCTTCCAGTGGGGAGCAACACAAGCAGGAGAAAGTGTGGCACAGAGGTGGCACGCGGGCTTGTGGCTTTGGTGCGGGGGGAGGCCCAGGGTGTGGTGACCTCACACCGGCTGCTCCCCTCCGGCTCGGCTGTGGGACAGCTGTTGCTCCGGGGCTGGGGATGAGGTGTGTGGTGGCAGGATCTCCCAGGGGCAGCCCGTGAGGTGGCTAGGCCCCAGCTCCCGGGCTGGTGTGTGCACCTGGCGGCTGCCCACGGACCGGAAGAGCCAAGGTCTCCCCCGCCCCTGGCCTTGAGCAGCTGGACACGCGTGTCATGTTTTCCAGAGCTGTTATAGACACCACCCAGTCTCCATCCCTGCTGCATGCTGGGTGGGGCGGGGAGGTTGTTGTTTCCTTTTTCCTTTTAAAAACAGTGAATGATTTCCAAGACGGAGAGCGGTCACAGCGTCAGTCACCTCGAATCCACACCTGGATTTAACCTAAACATCTTGTCATGCTTGCTTCTGTCCTTTGCATTCTGCTTCTATTTGGGAGACGGGGAGAGAGCTAGCACTCGCATGGGCTGGGCATTACCCAGATGCCCGCAGCAGCCCGGGCAGGGCAGGCTGAAGTGGGTCGCCAGGAGCTTGCTCAGTGTGCTACCGAGTGCTGGGCTTCAGTGCTGCCCACCAGGGGCTGTGTGCGTACGAAGCTGGCGTTGGGAACCGGCCTGGTACTGGCTGGTATCTTGGCGGCCAGGCTTCCCTGCTGGCGCTGCTTGTTCCTCATGCAGGACCGTGGGCCTCTCCGGATGCTGCTCTGAGCAGCTCTGGGCATCAGATCTGTTCTTCCATCTGTTACTGCGAGCTGTTACATTTCCCCTGTAGAACTTTTCTTGCCTTCCTGGGACTAACTTCTGCGAGGCTCTTGGTGCTGTACTGACAGACGTGCGTGCTGTCTGCATACTGGGTTTGCGGATGTGTGTTGACTACCAGTGGCATGAGCCTGTCTAGCTGGTGAAGGCGTGCGTGGCCTTGCTTGGCCAGATTGCTGTGAGCTGGGAGTGGTGCGTTCTTGCTGACCCCAGCCCCTCCTGTGCAGTGGACTCCCAGGTGGCCGACCGAGGGAGCTGCGTTCTGTCTGGTCGTGTCACTGCAGCTTCCTTCACCCCCCGACAGGTTTGCTCCTTGCTGTCTGTCTGGCCTGTCCCCTGAATGACAGCGGCCTCCCGGCCCACCCACACTGATGCACAGGCAGGTGGTCGTGTGTAGTCCACAGTGATGAATGGTTCCGACTCCGTGCCCGTTTGCATCCTGGCTGCTGTGTGTGGGGTTTCTGTGAGCACAGCTGTGTCCGCGCTCTAACCCACTGCCTGTCCTGTTTCCCACCGTGGGTATGCTGACTCATGCCCACCCTCTCAGCAGGTGCGAGGGCTCCCTGGGCCCAGAACAGCTGTGCTGCTGCAGGAGCCGGACCCTGTGTGGTTGGGGTCTGCGTCTCGCTGGTGATTGGTGGTGGGGGCGGATCATTCACTCAGGGCTTCCTGTGCGGACTGGAGGTGAATGCAAGGGCCGAGGCACAGATGGCAGGCAGCACAGCGGAGCATCTACGACGTGGGCTGCGCCAGCCCTGGGGTGGTGCCCGCCGTGGCCGGAGACCCTGCTGCCTTCATTTCTTCAGCGACTCTGGTTTATTTCTCTAGATTTTCTTTGTTAATTTTGCACATTTTGCTTTTGTAGGAAATTGTCCAGTACCTGTGTTTTCCAAGTTTACTGGGGTGTAATTGTTTATTACATTCTCTTGTGAGTTTTTCATCCTGTAAAACAGCTTTGCTCCCAACCCCCACTCCCGTCCTCCGTCCTCAGTCCTCCCACCCTCCATCCTCCCATCCTCCCATCCCCGTCCTCCCACCCTCCTGTCCTCCCATCATCCGTCTTCTGTCCACGTCCTCCATCCTCCACCCTCCCATCCTCCCACCCTCCACCCTCCCATCCTCCGTCCTCCATCCTCTGTCCTCCCATCCCCGTCCTCCACCCTCCACCCTCCCATCCTCCGTCCTCCATCCTCTGTCCTCCCATCCCCGTCCTCCACCCTCCGTCCTCCCATCCTCTGTCCTCCATCCTCCCATCCCCCGTCCTCCATCCTCCCGTTCTCCGTCCTCCATCTTCCCATCCTCCCATCCTCCCACCCTCTATCCTCCGTCCTCTGTCTTTGTCCTCCGTCCTCCATCCTCTGTCCTCCCAGCCCCGTCCTCCACCCTCCATCCTCCCATCCTCTGTCCTCCATCCTCCCATCCTCCGTCCTCCCATCCTCCCATCTCCCGTCCTCTGTCTTTGTCCTCCGTCCTCCCGTCCCCCTGTCTTGTCCCTTCACCCCTCCCCTGCCCTTGAGCTGTCCTCCAGGGCCTGGTTAATTTCAGAGAAGCAGCTTTGTTCTTCCTGTTTGTCATTTCTTGCATGTGTGTGCCATTAACCTCTTCATTCCTGGATCTTGTGAAACGTCTGTTATGATTTCTGCCTTGGTGCCTGGGTTGCTCTGGAAGTCTCCTGGTTCCCACAGAGGTGGGTCTCCGTGTGCTGCCGTGTTGGGTTTGTTGCCTAGGGATTGGAGTCTGACCTGTAAGGGCTAGTTGCTTGCTGTTCGTCCCTTACTGGCCAGCTATGGTCAATTTTGCAAGCTTTCTATTTGCACTTGAAAGAGTATTTCATTTATTTTTGGCATAGCATTCAGCACATGTCTGTTAGATCAAGTTTGTTTATTGTCTTAAAAAGATTTTATTATTCACTTTTGGAAAGGCAGAGTGACAGGGAGGAGGGAGAGAGAGGGAAATGGAGGCTGTGGGAGGGACAGAGTGAGGGGTGTGCGGTGCAGAGGTGAGGTCGTGGGGGGACAGAGAGATGGAGCTTCCATCCGCTGGGCCCTCCCCAGATGGCCACTATGGCTGGGGCTAGGCCAGGCCAAAGGCAGCGGCCAGTAGCTTCTGGGTCTCCCACCCGGGTTGCAGGGGTCTAAACGCTTGGGCCATCCTCCACTGCTTTCCCAGGGGCTGGGGCAGGCTGCAGCCAGGAGCAGTCTGTCTCTGGCTGGGTGCCGGGGGTGCTTGGGCCTTCTTGGGCTGCCTCTCGGGTGGGTTAGCAGGATCTGGGTCCGAAGTGGATTCGTGGGAAGCCAGGCGTGGGTGCCCCTCTGCTAGCTGGCGGCCCGCTGAGCGCTCCACGCTCCCATTTGCAAGTCTCCTGCTTGGCAGGTCTGTTCCGGGAGGAGTTTAACACAGGCACGTTTGTTGTGGGCCCCAATGTCCTTTTACTTAATTTCACTATTTGGAGTAGATTTTTTTTGCATACTTTTTAAAAAATTTATTTTTATTGCAAAGTCAGATATGTAGAGAGAGGAGGAGAGACAGAGAGGAAGATCTTCCATCTGCTGATTCACTCCCAAAGTGGCCACAACGGCCAGTTCTGTACCCAACCAAAGCCAGGAGCCAGGAGCCTCTTCCAGGTCTCCCATACGGGTGCAGGGTCCCAAGACTTTGGGCCGTCCTTGACTGCTTTCCCAGGCCACAAGCAGGAAGCTGGATGGGAAGCGGGGCTGCCGGAATTAGAACCGGCGCCCATATGGGATCCTGGCACATTGAAGGTGAGGACTTTAGCCACTAGGCCACGCTGCCGGGCCCTTTTGTATACTTTCTTATCTAATTTTTAAGAAGATTTTGTTTATTTTGAAAGAATTAAGAGAGAGGGAGAGACCTAGAGCTTGTCCATCTGCTGACTCACTCCCCAAATGGCCGCATTGGACAGTGCTGGGCCAAACCAAGGCCAGGCCAGAGCCAGGGGCCAGTGCTGGGCCTGTTGTGCCCAGATTTTGAGATCTCCAGAAATCACCAGGAGTCTGAAGTCGATCCAAGTGTACAAGGATGGTTTATTCAAGCTCAGCGCGTCTGAGCCTGGGTTCTTGGTTGAGAGCAGGCAGCTGGCTGACCAACCGGCCAGCCGGCCAGCTGGCCAGCTGGGACTAACACCCCTTACCGGAGTGTGGCCCTGAACAGCACATTCCTAGGGTTTTTATAGGGGCAATCCACAATAGCTTGAAAAGGGGCCATTCCCAACAGCCTGCAAGGAGAGGGCAAATAGCACACATCCCCTACCTATCTCGGCCGGACAGCCCATGCCTCCAGCAACTAAGGGACGCACCCGCTGAATTACTTGGAGCCACCTGTGAGATAAGCAGACTTAGGTGGGCCTTGATTCAGAAGAATTGGGGCCCATCAGTGCCAAAGGTCACATAGGCTGTTTGGCCTGCAAGCTCACGCAGTTTCTTAGTAGCAATGAGCCATGAACAAATGGTTGGGATTTTGATACTGGGGTTCTTCAGGCCAAACCAAGGCTAGGCCAGAGCCAGGGGCCAGTGCTGGGCCAGACCAGAGCCAGGGGTCAGCGCTGGGCCAGGCTGAGCCAGTGGCCAATGCTGGGCCAGACCAGAGCCAGGCCAGAGCCATGCTGAGCCAGGAGTCAACATCTCCATCTGTGTCTCTCATGTGGGGACAGAGTTCTGAGTCCCCTTACATCCGTGAAGCCCCCAGGGCTGCTGTCTTCACTCCAGGCCCGTGGGGCCAAGTATCCCGGAGTTTGGGAATGTGGGATGGAGCCTGCAGTGGGCAAGGCCCAGCACCTGTCCTTAGCTGCCCCCGTGCCCCAGCCTCCCCCAGCCTCCCTTCCTGGCCCGATCACGCCTCTGCCCTATGTCACCGACCCCATGTTCTGAATTCCTTGTCCCTCCAGAGCCCTGTTCCCTGGCAATGACCTATGTGCTTCTCGCCTGACTCGGCCTGTCCTCTTATCCACACTGTCTCCAGCCCTCAGAGGGCACTTGGCTAGGCATCTTGTCCTGGTCTCACACCCTCCACTCCCTGGGCACTGGCCATCCAGCCTGTGCCCCGGGCATCTCCACTCCACCCTACAGCAGGGGAAGACCAGGGGCCCGGCTCCGCAGCTGGGCCCCTCTGTGGGCTGTGGTGTCCTCTGTGCCATCCTTGCAGGAGGTGCTTACGGGAAGGGCTGTCCTGCCCCCACATAGCACTTGGTGTCTCTTAGGCTGGTTGAGGCCACACTGCGTGAGCCGTTCTGTGCGCATCGTGGGTGAGGGCCGTGAGGGACCTGTTCTGCTTCCACTTGACACACGGTCTCCGCTCCCGTGCTGCAGGCTCTGCCGACACAAGTGCAGTGTGGCCTGTGACCCTGTGCCTGCGTGGCTTCCTTCGACTCGAGCACCTGGGCTCTTGCCGTCTGCTGTTCCTGTGCCCACGGCTTGCGCCAGGCCATGCCTGGTCAGTGCCCTGTGGCCTGCACGGGCCCACCTGCTGCAGCCCCTCCTTCCTGCAGGCCTTGCTCACTGTGTGACCGCTTCAGCCTTGGGTTCCGTCAGGGTGACCTGGCACGACCTGACCCTCCCCTACCACGCAGGCAGGCAGGGTGGCCATCATTCCCTGGCTGCCCACTCAGGGCTGGCACCTGGCGGGGGGCCTGCTTTTTAGGCCTTCGGGCTCCGGCAGCAGAGCCCCTGTCTGTTTTTCAGTCTGAGTTTGGAGTGGTATGGAGGGGCACTGAAAGCTGGAACCCAGTGAGACTGGAATCAGAGTAGCCACATCAGCCCCTCTGTAATGCCCTGAAATGCTTCCTGCCTGCCCCACCCGTAGCCCTGCGTGGGTGGTTCAGGCTGAGTTGAAGTCAGGGCGCCTGGCAGGTGACAGCCTCTAACACAGCAGCCCAGGCTGAGAAGCCAGGCCAGGCGGGAGAGGTGGAACTGCCTTGGAGGCCAGGAGCAGGAATCAGGAACCGGCCACTCCTGGCTCCTCCCAGGGGAAGGGGAAGGGGGCACAGGCAAGGCTAGGACGGATGGGCGGGCTGGGAGGGGCAGGCGGGCTGGGAGGCCTGGGACCGGACCAGCCACAGCCACCCAGCTTGGCTTGAGAATGAGCCCAGCAGTCAGGAGCACGGAGCCGGGGGCCTTGGGCGGGCCTCAGGCAGCATGGACGCCCTCCTCATCCTGGACAAACCCAAGCTGCATCTAGGGAGTGATCCGTGGATGGACGTGGTCCTGGGCGCTGGTGGACTTGTCATGTGCCTGGTCCTGAGTGCTCGGACCCGGGCTCCTGGGCCTGGTGCTGAGCTGGGCACTGGGATGGGGTTTCCTGCGAGAAGGCACGCAGAGAGGAGGCAGCAGCTGGGGTGCACCTGTGCTTCTAGTCTCCGTCCGTCCCTCAGCCCGGGCGGGACAGACACCTCGTGCCCCTGGGTGGGTGAGGCGGGCTGGTGCTGGTGCTGGTGTGTGCAGTTCTGAGTTTGCGGGGAGCCAGCCGGATGCTAGAGGCTGCTGGGAGGGACCAGGGGCCCTGACAGCCGTGCTGTCCAGGAAAGGAGGCAGGAAGGATGCCTCAGCCGACCCTGCCCCGAAGCCGGGCAGCTGAGGGCAGGTTCCGCACAGATGCTGGGGAAGGCACTCTGCTGCTCCCCACGGACTCTTGGGACCTCCTGGGGTTGGCCAGCCTCGCCCATGTGCTTGGCTGGTGTGCCGTGGTCACCTGTGTAACTCCTGTGACAACTCCTGACACGCACGTGTGCACCTGCACGTTCTGTGATTTGGGGAGAAAGCCGTGGGAACAGCTCTCTGCCGGGGCCCTTTCCTGCTGCGTGTAGGGTGTCCTGGCTGTCGGGTCAGGCACGTCTGCCTCCTGGCCTCCCAGCTTCATGCTGCCAGCTCAACCAAGTGGAGAGCTTTTTGTTCTTTGAGGCTTGTCTATTTTTGAGAATTGAAGTTAGAGGGAAAAAGAGAGAGCGGCAAAGAGATCTTCTATGCAGTGGTTCATTCGGGTGGCTTTGGTGGCCAGGGCTGGGCTCCTCCAAAGCCAGAGGCCGGGAGCTTCTTCCAGGACTCCAGCGTGGGTGTCAGGGATCGAAACATCTGGGCCGTCCTCTCTGCTTTCCCAGGCCATCAGCAGGGAGCTGGATGTGAAGTGGAGCAGCTGGGACATGACCTGGCACGCTGGCTCGGGAGCACGGCTGGCTCGCACTGGTGAATTTTGTTGCCATGAAAATGGACGGCTGGTGCAAGCAGGCCCAGCAGCAGGTGGAGGCCACAGGCGTCATGGGACCCAGTGTAACTTAGTCTTTCTGTCTCGGTAGCCAGGAACCCGTGTCCTGGGCCAGCTTCCCCATGGCTGACCTGGCTCCAGACCTGCAGCACATTCTGTTCTGGATGTCTAACTCCATCGAGCTCCTGTACTTTACCCAGCAGAACTGTCCACTCTACATGCAGAGCATGGAGGAGGAGCTGGACGTCACAGGTAGGGCTGGCGCCCCCGTCGCAAACAGGGCGAGTGTGCTGGCACCTCAGTGGCCCCGGGCCAGAGGGGCCACGGGAGCGGGGATGGGCTCGTGTGGGAGCTTGCTCAGCGTCCAGGCCTACTGGGGGCCAGTTGTGCAGGGGTGTCCGTGAGGTCTGAGTTGCTGGTTGGGTGCTCTGCTGCCTCCTGGGAGAGTCACTAAGGCAGCCCCACTCGGGGAGGGGCAGGAGTGGGAGTGCCGGCCCAGCCTCCTCCTGAGCAGGGCCCAGCCCCTCCTGACAGGGCGCAGCCCCTCCTGAGCAGGGCCCAGCCCCTCCTGAGCAGGGTACAGCCTCCTGAGCAGGGCGCAGCCCCTCCTGAGCAGGGCGCAGCCCCTCCTGAACAGGGCGCAGCCTCCTGAGCAGGGCCCAGCTCCTCCTCAGCAGGGTACAGCCCCTCCTGAGCAGGGCCCAGCTCCTCCTCAGCAGGGTACAGCTCCTCCTGAGCAGGGCCCAGCCCCTCCTGATCAGGGTGCAGCCTCCTGAGCGGGGCGCAGCCCCTCCTGAGCAGGGCACAGCCTCCTGTGCTGGCCTCACAGCACTGCAGCTGCACAGAGAGCTTTGCCCGTCGCAGAGTCGCACAGGAGAGTGCGGGAGTTGTGCGGGAGCTCTGGCAGGAAGTCCCCAGACAGCATCACGTGAGGGGGTTCTCACCAGGCTAGGGGCTTCAGGACATAGGAGTGTTTGGGCAGGACCTGGAGACAGTGCGGGGGGTCAAGAGTGGAGCCAGGGCCTCATGGCACTGTCCTGCCCTGACTCAGGCCAGGGCTATGGATGGCCTGCCCGTTTCCCCCACAGCTCAGGTCTGCTGGGCACGCTCAGGCTTCCCACCCACGCCCTCATGTGCTGGGCACTAGGGCTGTTCAGCCCTGTTCCAGCTGTGGCAGGCCCAGGGGACGTGCTTGGTGGTCTCTGAAGTTCCTGCATAGGCTGGGGGAGAGGCCATGGGCCAGGGTCCGTGAGGTGCCCCAGCGGTAGCTGTGGCTTCATCAGAAAGAATCCAGGAAGGCAGGGCTGGCATTGGGTGTGGGCCGGCTTCTGCTGCAGCACCCAGAGCCTTGGGTGGCTTTCCTGGGCCCACGTGGAGGCCTGTGGCACAGACACAGTGACCACGCGGGTCCGGGCTGGGCGTGGGCCAGGTGCGTGTGTGTGCGGGCGTCTGTGAGGGGCCTGGGGGAGGTCGAGCCTGTGGGAGCCGTGCCCACACAATGCCTTGAGCTGCGCTTTTTGTCTCTCACCGCCTGCTTCCCAGTGAGGGGCCCGAGCTGCCTCTCGCTGACCCGTGGGGCCTCGCCTGAGAAGGCCTAGTACTGGAGCAGGGAGCCTTCTGTGTCCCTGGGAACACTTGGACTGGGGCTTGTGGCCCTGTCCCTGCGGTGGACATGGGAGGCAGCCAGCTAGATGCAAAGAGGGGGCCGCCTCCCTGGGCCCAGGGTCTGCATCTGCCTGGCCCCTGGAGCAGCGTTGCCTCCTCCTGGCAGCCTGTCCTGCAGGGGCCCTGGCACCCAGTCTTTGTTGTCTCTCCAGGACCCTGGCCTGCGACCAGGAGATGGCCGGAGCTGCTGCTGGCCACGGGGCTGGGGGTCACAGCATCTGTCCTTCATGGGCTCTGTGTGTTAGGGTGATGGGCAACTCCCCTGGTTCTGGCTGCAACACTTGGCCTGGGGGACAAACCCACCGTCAGGCCCTCTGGGCTGCTGTCGTTGTGCACCCCCCAGTTGAGCCTGTGGTTGGGGCTTGCTCAGGGACCGCCTCCTGGGAAGTGCTGGTCCACTTCCCTGGCCGCTGCCTCCAGGCTCAGCGAGGATGGTAGTTTTGCCAAGGGGTGCTTGCAGTTGGTTGGGCTGCAGCCCCACCTCCCAGCCCTGTGGCTGCGTGTGTGTTTGGTCTGCCCTCCTCAGCCTTGGGCCTCTGTATGGTGACTTGGAGCCTTCTAGAAGGAGGCTGGCAATGGGCTTTGGAGCTGACAGACCCCATGGCCCCGACCGCCTCCAAGCCCAGCACCAGGGAGCAAGGAACCCCAGGGGATGAGGGAGGCTGCTGCTCTGCTGGCCTGAGGGTCTGTGGGGAGGGAGCCATTGGCTGTGACCGCTGCAGGAGACGCAACATCAACAGCAAGAGGTGAAAATGTGCCTAGCCACACTACGCCAGCCTCAGGGCCTCTGACTCACAGCCAGCCCCCGGGTGGGGCACCTGCACTCTGCTGCCCGCCCAGCCTTCTTGCTCTGGCCAGGTGGTGGGCAGGTGTGGATTTATCCCAGCCCAGGCGGATGCGGGCAGGGCCCGGGCGGTGCGGCCGGCAGGTCAGGGCCGTGGTGTTTCCGCAGGTTCCAAGGAGTCGCTGTTCTCCTGCACGCTGACGGCCAGCGAGGAGGCCATGGCGGTGCTGGAGGAAGTGGTGCTGTACTCCTTCCAGCAGTGTGTGTACTACCTCTCCAAGGTACTGCACGGGGCCTGGTGCCACCTGGTGCCTGTGTGGGTTGTGGTGGGTGATGCACCATGATCCTGCATGGGACGCTTGGCCCTGAGCCAGCGGGGAGCTTGTGATGGCCCTGGCTGAGCCCCTGCACCTGTTGTGTTCCCAGCAGTCCCTGCCGGGCAGGCAGTGTGCCTGGTGGGGGCTTGTTAGGTTGTGGCCACAGGTGGCCTAGCAGTGGCTACCACTCCTGTCCCCCATCCCCAGTGCCTGTACGTCTGCCTGCCGGCCCTCTTGGAGTGTCCTCCATTCCAGACGGAGCCCCGAGACAGCCACAGCCCAGCCCCGGTGCTGCCGGAGGAGCTGCGCCGCGTTGTGGCCGTGTACCAGGCCGCCCTGGACCTCCTGAGGCAGCTGCAGGTGCATCCCGAGGTCGCCTCCCAGATGCTCGCCTACCTCTTCTTCTTCTCGGGGGCACTGCTGTTCAACCAGATCCTGGAGCGGGGTGAGCGCTGTGCCCAGTCCCTGGCCCCGCCCCAGCCGATGGCACAGGGCCACGCCCTCTCATAGGGCTGGGGCGGGCTCGAGGTGCCCCCAGATGCTGCCAGCCTCCACCCTGCCTGGCCACCTGCAGCAACGCTGGCTGCTTCCAGCCAGGGAGTCTGCTGTGGGCAGTGAGGACCAGAGCGGGGACAGGTCATGGCCGTAGGCAGGGGTGGGTGGAAGTCAGAGGTCTCGGCTGGGGCCTGCTGTCAGGAGTTGCTGCTACTGCGGCCATCAAACCCTCTCCTCCCTGCCCTGGGCCCACCACCTGCATGGCCCGTCCCCTGTCCCAGAAGTTGGCCAGAGGGACCGCTTGCCTTGGACACGGATGCTGGACTTGCATTTGAGCTGAGTGGGAGGATGGGCTCTGGGACCCGTGGGTGCTGGGAGGCCCGGGGTCACCCGTGTTCCCTCTCCAGGCCCGGCTCTGAGCTGCTTCCACTGGCCTCGTGGCGTCCAGGCCTGCGCACGCCTGCAGCAGCTGCTCGAGTGGACGAGGAGCGCTGGCCTCGGGGCAGCTGGGGAGCGCTTCTTCCAGAAGCTGTCCTGCACCCTCCACCTGCTGGCCACGCCCAGCGCCCAGCTCGTCCAGGTAGGTGGGCGCGTGGCTGTGGGAGTTGAGGCAAGTGTATTGGAGTCACAGCTGACATACCTGTCCAGGATGCAGAAAACTCAAATTTCTGTTAATATCTCGCCAAGTTCCGGCCTGTGACCCCATGACGACGTCTGCGAGGGGAAGGGAAGTGGCCTGGGCTGTCCAGGGAGTGGCTCAGACACGAGTGGAAGCAGGGAAGAACTGTGAGCCAGTGGTCAGCAGAGCCAAACCCTGACCCCAGTGCAGCCATGGCCCTCAGAGTGACCACACATCCCCCAGCTCCACGGGGTTCACCCGCCCTCTACCCTCCGCACTCCTCCTTGCCCTGCGGGTGGTTCACGGAAGGGGAGCTGGTGGCTGGGGTCAGTTGCTGCCTGGGAAACCTGGCCATGCTCGGCTGCTGCTGTGGCACTGGCGGCCTCGATGCTGTCTGGGACGGCCAGTGTGACTTGGGAGGTGATGCTCAGTGGAGCAGGCTCCAGCGTAGGGCCAAGCACCCCAGGGCCTTCTCTGTCGCATCACGCGAGGAGTCCACTCACTACCTGAGGTCCAAACAGCTCCCCCTGCTGGCAGAGAACTGAGGCCTGGCGGGCTTCTGTGTGTCCCTTGGTTGTGCTGCAAACACGCCGATACATTCACAACTGTGCTTTACTGAGGGCTGGTGGGGCAAGGAAAGTGTGCCTAGCTGTGGCGATGGAGCAGCGGGCAGTGCCCAAGCCCCGGGGCAGAGGGCAGGAGCCACAGCCCGTGGGGCTGAGCACGGGAGGCTGACGGCCACTTGGAGCACACTGGCGCCTGGGCTTGCGACCTGCGTATCCCTGGGGAAGGCCTCCCTGGCAGGGACTGTGCCAGGTCTGTTCGCAGGCAGCTGAGGGTCTGGAGGCCGGAGCCCCATGGCTCTGCCTGCTGCTGTGGGGTGCAGGCTGTGGGGGGGGGGGGCTCTGAGGCCCCGCTGGCTCCCCTGGACAATGGCCAGCATTCTGAGCCTCGGAAGGGAGGGTGGACATTCTGCTTGCAGACAGAATGCCCTGTAGGAGTGTGGCGTGGCCTCGCCGCCAACCGCTGCGGCCGAGGGGGCCTCCGCTCAGCTCCTGGTGCCGGAAGCAAGCAGCAGCGGGAGGGGCCTGCGCCTGGGTGCGGCACCGGGCCGTGCAGGCTGCAGGACTTCAGGGCCCTGAGATGCTAACTCGTGCATCTATGGGGTCCTGGCCAGCACAGCGCCTGCGCCGACAGGGCACTCTGGCTGGCTTATCCCTGTCTCCTGGTCCTGCCAGCTGACTGACCTCTTGGTCTGTGCGGTGCCCGCTGCTGGGTTCACGCCCTGCTGGGTCCCATGCCCTGGCCTCCTGATGCATACGGCTGCACCGGCCCCTACACAGGGCGGGGCCTTGGAGATGGGGCCCAAGTCTAACACATCTGTGTATATCCTTGTACAAGGAGCGGAGGGTCGTTTTATTTTAATGCACGTGTGTGCTGACCGCTACCCATCCGCCTAGCGGCGATGGAGCTTTTTCCACTTGCTTCACGTTGGCCCTCGCGAAGTTTAGGCTTTGGGGAATTTCTGGATTTCAGATTTTCAGGTGAGGCATACTCAACCTGAATTAGAGAGCAGCGAAGGCTCAATGAGGGTGTGAGTCCAAGGGAGGAAAGCCGACAGGCACGGCGACAAGGCCGGAAGCCAAGGTGGCGCCGGAGCAGCAGGGGTCAGCACTGACACGGGAATTAACACAGGAGGGACTCCCCAAACCCAAGAAGCACACACGGGTTACAGAGACTGCGCGCCATCTAGAATCCTGCCCGTGGAGACCGAAGGCCAGAGGGACTTGGCGGTGACTCATCCTAAAGTAACGCCATCAAGGCCCAGGTGCCTGCAGAAAGGGGGCTCCAGCTGACCTGAACCCCCTGCCCCCCTCAGCACCAAGGCTGGAGGGAACCCGACAGCGCCGCCAGGTGGCTGACATGGGGACAGCTCACGTTGAGGAGGCCAGCATGGGGCGCTCTGGTGTGACCCTTACCCAGTAGAGTGCTTCAATGTGGATTTCACAGACCGCTGTCCCTGGTGACCACACACAGGAAGGCCACCCTCCCAGCAGCGCCACAGGTGGAAGCAGGTCTCCATGAGATGCCGAGGCCACCCCAGATTACAGTGGTGTGTGGGTGGGGTGCTCTGGTGCCCAGGGCCAGGAACCCTGCCTGGGTCTCACTGCACACAGGGCTGGGCTTGGGCTCCCTTGTGCACCAGCAGGCCTTTGACCTCAGCTCTTCCTGCTTGCCAGATGAACTGGACCACCCTGCGGGCTGCCTTCCCCGCCCTGAGCCCAGCGCAGCTGCACCGGCTACTGACACAATACCAACTGGCCTCCGCCATGGGCCCCCTGAGTGCCTGGGAACCTGGCGCCCAGGACAGCCCCGAAGCCTTCCAGCCAGGTGAGGAGCAGGCTCGGGGCCGGGCCCAGCACCTGCTTCCTTTGGCCTCCTTGAGGTGGGTGAGGAACCCCCTTCCTACACCTTCCTGCCAGGCTCACCTTGTCTCCCTCAGGGACTGGTGATCTTGGAGGACAGGGCAGGATCCCCGTGTACACCTAAGTTCCCAATCCAGGCTCTGATGTCTGTGGGGCAGTCTCGAGGGGGGCCTCTGGTGGCCGACCAGGGAGCGAGCGGTGGCTGTGCAGCCCAGGCGTGTACCACGTGTGCATGGATGCCTGCTCATGGGGTCTGTGGCCACGTGTGCACACGCCAGCTGGTGGAGATGTGAGTCCGCACCCCACGCACACGCCATGGGCAGGCAGTGCGGGCAGAGCGACCCCACAGGCCTGGGCACCTAGGGAAGCTGCCGGGGCACCTGGGACTGGGACACCACCTGCTGTGTTGCTGGTGGGCATGAGCCGCAGCTGTCTGCCCTCCCCCCCAGAGGACATCCTGGAGTCCTACGAGCACCCCCCGCCCATTGTGCTGCCCAGTGAGGGCTTCCAGGTGGACCTGGAGGCTGACTGCGTGGACGATGGCATTTACCAGCACCTGCTCTATATCCGCCACTTCCTGTGGAACCTGCGCAGCCAGGCCAGCCCCAGCAGTGGGCCTGCATGGCCAGTGCACACCGAGGTACCAGGTGGCTGCCCTCAGTCCTCATGGGTGGGGTGGGGTGGGGTGGGGTGGGGTGGGGTGGACAGTGCAGCTCAGAGCGCCACGGGCCCTGCAGGGGCTGCAGAAGCCCGACGGATGCCTTGGAGGTGTCCTCTGCTGGTCCCGGCAGCCTCTCCCTCCTCTCTCTCAGGGAGTGTCCCATGCCATTCCCGAGGGCCAGGGAGCCCAGGACGCTGTGCCCACGAGCTCCTCCTCTGCGGGGGCTGTCAAGGCCCAGGGTGCCCTGAGCAGGCAGCCTAGCCGTCTAGGCCGTGGGGGCTCCCAGACTGGGACTCTGCAGGTGGACTCCTCGTGCCTGCTCACGCCTCCCACCACCCCACTGGGCCTTGACCCCAGAGGCTCCGAGTGGCCAGAGCCTGGCCTTCCCTGTGGCCAAGCACTGCCGGGACAGAGGAACGGACCGGGCAGCCCCCGGGGAACAGCTCCAGAAGGTGAGGCGAGCGCTGCCCTGGGCAGGTATGGCTCAGCTTGGCTGTGGCTCGGGGGCGGGAGGTGGCAGGAGCTGTGTCCGAGGGCCGGGGGCCCCTCCCTGTGTGCTGACGGCCGCTTAGAGAAGGGCCAGGACACGGCTGCAGTCCCGCCCAAGACCTGAGGCCCTGTCCCAAGTGTCACTGCGCATAGGGTCTGCTTAGCAGCAGTGGCCCTCAGGACTGCGGCTGTAGGAGCAAGGGGACAGGAGAGGCCACACAGGAGGAGCCCCAGGAGCACTTCCTGTCCAGTGGGAGGACTTGGAGGCAGAGGGATAGGGCCTCCAGCGGCAGCTCTCTGCCCCGCAGGAGGCTCAGTGGTCCCTGGGGACGAGGCCCCTGCTGCACCCTCCTGTGGCAGTTCTAGCATGGATGACTTCTTCACGGTTGAGCTGGAGCGAGGCCCATTGGGGCTGGGCATGGGCCTGATCGACGGCCTGGTGAGTGGGCAGGCTGGGTGCAAGGGAGGGGGTCCCTCCCAGGCAACCTCCTACCCGGGGCCTGCTGGCCTCCGGGAAGCGCCCAGTGCCTTACTGCAGGCCACCTCCCCTTCTGCCCAGCACACGCCCCTGGGCTCCCCAGGGCTCTACATCCAGACGCTGCTCCCTGGCAGCGCCGCAGCGGCCGATGGGCGGCTGTCGCTGGGAGACCGCATCCTGGAGGTGGACGGCAGCAGCCTGCTGGGTGTCAGCTACCTAAGGTACAGGCTCCCCACTCCTGCCCTCACCAGCCCAGCTACCTAAGGTACAGGCTCCCCACTCCTGCCCTCACCAGCCCAGCTACCTAAGGTACAGGCTCCCCACCCCTGCCCTCACCAGCCCAGCTACCTAAGGTACAGGCTCCCCACCCCTGCCCTCACCAGCCCAGCTACCTAAGGTACAGGCTCCCCACCCCTGCCCTCACCAGCCCAGCCGGGAGCCCGCCTCACCCCTGCCCTCACCAGCCCAGCTACCTAAGGTACAGGCTCCCCACCCCTGCCCTCACCAGCCCAGCTACCTAAGGTACAGGCTCCTCACCAGCCCAGCCGGGAGCCCGCCTCAACCCTGCCCTCACCAGCCCAGCTACCCAAGGTACAGGCTCCCCACTCCTGCCCTCACCAGCCCAGCTACCTAAGGTGCAGGCTCCCCACCCCTGCCCTCACCAGCCCAGCCGGGAGCCCGCCTCACCCCTGCCCTCACCAGCCCAGCTACCTAAGGTACAGGCTCCCCACCCCTGCCCTCACCAGCCCAGCCGGGAGCCCGCCTCACCCCTGCCCTCACCAGCCCAGCTACCTAAGGTACAGGCTCCCCACCCCCGCCCTCACCAGCCCAGCCGGGAGCCCGCCTCACCCCGGCCCCTCTCCGCCCATACCGATTTCAGAGCTGTGGACTTGATCCGCCGTGGGGGAAAGAAGATGCGGTTTCTGGTTGCCAAGTCAGATGCAGAAACCGCCAGGAAAATCCGCTTCCGCACACCCCCTCCCTAGGGGTCTGGGAGGTCCCCCCAGTCCAGATGGACAGCACTCCTATCGTGTATCTCGGCCAGTGCCCCCTCCCCAGGTGGACAGCACGCCCTGTGTGTACCGTATTTATATGCAGACAGCACTGGCTGGCAACACCTGCTACACAGATATATATAAAGACTTTATTGCACAAGTTCGGGAAATAAACCATGTTTCCTACTCTTGCCATGGGTGCAGTGGGGCTAGCCAGTAGGACTATCCTGATGGGGCACGGGACCCCTCACCCGGGCAGGAGGCTGGCCTGCTTTTCCACCAGCCGGCTGGCAGTGCGCAGGGCCAGAGGCAGGGCCATGTGGGTGTCACGGTGGTAGCGCGGCTGGCACACCTCTGCACTGGGTGTGAGCACGAACTGGGCCACACTGGGCATCCTCAGCAGGTTCAGCAGCTCCATGGCCCGCGTGCGCACTGCCTCCGCTTCCTTCCCGTGTGCGGGGCCAGGGGCCCAGCTCCTCAGCTTCGACAGGAACAGAGACACCCTGGAAAGCGCAGCAGCCCCGTCAGCCGTGGCCCGGGCGTGCCACCCCGACGTCTCTTCCTCTCCCCTTCCCAAGTGGTACCTGGGGATCAGGTCCTGGCTGCGGGAGGCCAGCTTGGTGAGCGTGGTCATGAGCGACGTGATGACCTGGGGCGGCCATGTGGGGTCGCTGGCCGAGGGCCGCAACTGTGTGACCTCGAATAGCAGCGCCTCCAGGGCCTCGAAGAACCTGTTGATCTGTTCCACGGTGCAGCGCTGGTCACAGGCCACCGACAGGTACTCGCCAACAGCCCATACCTAGGGCCAGTGAGGCGGCTGAGCCCAGGCCAGTGCCATCTGGGCAGCCCCGGGTAGGGGGCAGGGGGCCCTTACCACGCAGGTGAAGAGGCTGGCCTTGCTGCTCACGCTGCTCACACTGCCCACCAAGTCCAGGAGTTCCCGGGCCAGCTCCACCACCAGGGAGGGTTTCAGCCGGCACAGCGCCAGGAACTGGACACTCAGTATCCTGCCGTGAGGCCACGACGCTCTCCTGAGACCCTCAAGGAAGTGGGATAATCCCGCAAGGGACCCTCACCCCCAGAGAGCAGGCAGGGAACCCACCTGTGCACACGGGCCTCAAACCCTGGCACCTGGAACAGCGAGTCGCTCCGGTCCAGCAGTAGCAGTGCCAGCTGGTTGGCCAGGGCCCCGTCAGCGAACTGGGGGTCGGGAGGGACAGGCTCAGGCCTGGCCAGCAGGGCCCCTGTAGTGCTCCCAGCACTGCCACCGGCTCACCTGGGTCACAGCCGAGAAGAAGGCTTCAAGCAGGGTGGGCACGGCCTCGGCACACTGGACCACCCGGGCGCAGCTGGCCATGGGCTGCAGTGGCTGGTACAGCGGGCTCAGCCTGGGAAGGGCAATATGGCCACTAAATGTCCAGCCACTGCCCACATGGGTGCCATAGGAGTTGACAAATCTGCCCACTCCACCCATCTACTCCACCCTCCAACCACTCCACCCCCACAGCCCAGATGCTGGTCATGAAGCCCTGCCCACGGCCCCTTGCTACCCACACGGCAGCCCAGCTGGCTAAGTGCCTACCTCTCCACGGAGCCCCTGGCCTCGGCACGCAGCAGGTACTGGAAGAGAGGCTGCAGCTGTGGGTCCTGGAAGGCCTCCAGGCAGCTGGGGTTCCTGAAGGAAGTGTCCCACGGCGGTCTCTCAGGAGGGGCTGGCAGCGACCTGTGCACAGGCCTGAGGCTCAAGGCCTGTCCACGCTGACGGGCCCTGCTGGCCCGGAGGGACGCCAGGGCAGGAGAGGCAAGGGGGCCCACCGGAGCTGCAGGTCCAGGGCTGCGGCGAGGCATGGCAGGTCCAGCAGTGCGTGCAGCAGCTCCACAGCCGAGCCAGCATCCACCAGTGCCGGGATCAGCGCCACGAAGTCCATGGTGAGGGCTGGGCTGTTCCAGGCCAGGAACTGCAGGGACAAGCACGGTGGCTCAGGCTCACAGGCTGGCCGGCCCCTCGGGTGACGTCTGCCTTGTCCCTCCCCACTGCCCCCTGCATGCGCCGCTGGCTGAGGCCCAATTCTGCTTTGGCAGCCACTGGCATGCCAAGCAGCCAGAAAGCACCACCTCCTGCCCGTCTCTGGACAAGGACAGTGTGTCCAGCCTGGCTTCAAAGGGCACATGCCAAGGGGCGCACACAACAGGGCCGCAGTCTGGCTGGACGAGGGTGGCATGGCACGCGGCTGCCCTGGGAGACCCCCTACCCCTGAAGCTGCATCTCAGGCTGGGACCAGCAAACTTGCCTTGAGGAGGTTGGGGAAGCCCCGAGGGAGGATGCCAAGTGGGCCGGCCAGCAGGTGTAGGTTGTCCCGGCAGAACTGGACAAACTCCAGGGCCAGTACAGGGCTGTGGAAGAGCTCCGCAGGGACACGGGTGAACAGGTGCTGGTAGGCAGCCTCGGCGTCCACTGCGGCCGCCTCCCCTGTGGAGCACCCACGTCAGAGCCGGGGGCCAGTGAGGCCACCTGCCATCCTCTGGCACCCACGGGCTCACCGTGGTTCAGGAAGAACTGGGCCAGGGGCAGCAGTGCCCGCACGCAGGTCGGGTCCGTGCTCAGGCGCGCAGGCAGTGTCTTCAGGCAGGCCAGCGTGCGGTACAGGAAGGAGGGGTCCTGGAGGCACAGCAGGTCCAGCACCAGCACAGCCTCCACCAGGCACTGCGGGGACAGCGAGGCGGTCAGCCCAGCCCTGGCCGTCGCTGCCCGGCCCCATCCCCTCCCCACCGGCCACTCACGGCTCTCTGCAGCTCCGCATCCGCCTTCCTCAGGGCTCCTGGGAGGGACAGGGTCACCTGAGATGAGCCCCAGGGCCCTGGCCCACCCCTTGCTACAGCCAGGAGTCCAGCCCAGGGGAGGCCGCGGACTCACGCCGGCTGCTCTGCTCGATGAGGCGCTGGCAGTACTCGAAGGCCACTTCCCTCAGCCGCTCCCGGGGGGGCAGCAGGTGGCTGGCCGTGGAAGCAGCCGACAGCACGGATAGGGTGGAGCCCTCCAGCTCCGACTTGTCATCTGTGGGAGGCGGGTAGGCAGGAGGGAGAGCGCTCGGCCCCAGACCAGCCCTGCTGGACAGCTGGCCCAGCCCCGGTGCGTGCACGCATGCTGAGTGAAGGAGCCCGGGGCCCTGGCGGCTGCGCACACCGTTAAGTGCACGCATGCGGTCTGCATCTCTGCGCATTGCTGACCGTGGCCACGGGCTGCTCCGCCCGCCCCTGCTGCACACCTGTGTCGGCGCCGCCCCGGCCTCTGGGGCTGCCATGCAGCAGCCAGGCCCGCAGCATGGAAAATGCCTGCATGTTCAGCCACTGATCCTCCGTGTAGCGCTGGCCTGTGGACAGCACCGTGAAGAAGTCTCCAGCCACTGCCCCGTCCACTTCGGTAATGGGGCCTGGCTGTGGGAGGGGGAACGTGGGCTGTGAGCTTGGGACCCCCCGCCTCCGGGAGCCTAGGTGAGGGCAGTGCAGGGGAACAGGGTGCAGGAGGCTTCCCAGGCTCACCTGCCGAGCCCGGGGCGCGGAGAAGAAGCCCCCGGTGCGGGGCAACCCTTGGTGGACGCTGGCGTGGCGCAGCCACTCGAGCAGCCTCTTGCTGAGCAGGCTGGTGTGCTCTGCAGGGGGGAGACCAGAGGAAGGCCAGGGCAGAGAGGCCAGCCCCACAGGCCCCGGGGGGAGGGGAGGGCGGCAGCCCCCACAGCCCCTGGTTCGGTGGGCACCTACCTTCCTGGAGAGAGCCAGGGCTGAGGCTGATGGCCCTGGCTAGGACTGGGAGGAGGTGCCGCAGGCCGGGCCCCTCGGGCTGCCGGCTCTCAAGGACTCCGCAGATGTGCCGGCCCACGCTGCTGATTCTGCCCTTGTCCCTCTGCAAGCACAGGAGGGAGCGGGGCTGCAGCGAGCCCTTCCTGAGCCCCTAGCTCCCAGGGTCCCATCAAGCCTGGGCTGCACACACCACAGCCGAGCACGGAGCTGGCATAGCCTGCCCAGCCCCACGGGGCCACACGTGTGTACAGCACTTACATCAGAGCGGTGGCCTGGGGCTAGACCCCCCTGCAGCCTGAGCCAGCCCCAGGTCCAGGCCTGACGGTCCTGCTAAGGTGCCTGGGGGTGGCGGGTGGTGACTCAAGCACTGGGGCCCCTGACACTCACGGGAGCCGGGACCGGGGTCCCGCTCCCACTGTTGCAGCCATTCGAAGAGGAGAGTGGCTGAGTGGAGGAGATCCTGGTCTCCTGTCATTCAAAATCAAACTCAGGATTGGTGCTGTGGTGTAGCACGCTAACCCTCAGCTCATTGTTCAGGCATCCCATATGGGTGTCAGTTCAAGTCCTGGCTGTCCACTTCCAAACCAGCTGCTTACCCACCTGGGAAAGCAGCAGGAAATGGCCCTAGCGCTTGGGGCACTGCGAGCATATGGGAGCCTTAGAAGCAGGTCCTGACTGGGCGACCCAGCTGACTGTCGCGGCCATTTGGGGAAGTGAGCCAGTGGAGGATCTTCACCTCTCCTCTCTGTAAATCTGCCTTTCCAATAAAAATAAGTTACTTAAGTTCAGGGGAAATGTATATTACAACAAACAGCAACAGAAATCCCTAAACTAATATTTTTATTTGCAAATATCAGTAGTTAGAGCAAGTGCTCCCCCCTGCTGGCTCACTCCTTAAATGGCTTCTAAGGGTCTGACGTGGCAGCCTAGTGGCTAAAGTCTTCACCTTGCACATGCCGGGATCCCATGTGGGCACCGGTTCTAATCCCGGCAGCCCCACTTTCCTTCTAGCTCCCTGCTTGTGGCCTGGGAAAGCAGTTGGGGACGGCCCAAAGCCTTGGGACCCTGCACCTGTGTGGAACCAAAACAGGTTCCTGGCTCCTGGCTCAGGCTCAGCTCCAGCGACTGTGGCCGCCTGGGGAATGAATCAAAGAACGGAAGATCTTTCTGTCTCCTCCTCTCTGTATATCTGATTTTCCAATTAAAAAAAAAAAAACACACGCCTCTCAACTCCAGCTGGGGTTTCATGTGGTGGCGTCACTGCTAACGCCCGGAAGCCAGGGTGCACAGCTGGGACTCTGACCCCAGCGTTGTAACGTGAGGCGCCCATGGCGTCAGGGCAGGGCCTTGGACACGTGCGTCCCAGGCCTCCCCGTGGGTTGCCATGGCAAGGCCGTCCTGTTCTGAGCAGCACCATTGACAGGACAGTGCATCATGGATGTCCCCGCTGGATGCACACTGCACCACGGGCATCTCAGGGCACGAAGCCCACTCTGACCACTCGGACGTCCACTTGAAGCCCACGGAGAGGGCTGCTGCTCAGTTATGGTCATTGCACCATGCAAGCAGCCCGGGCCCCCAGGTGCAGGGGGAGGGCTGGCAGGGCTCTGCCACTCCAGGTGTACTGCAGTGTGCAACAATGAGGCCGGGCGGGCACGGCCAGCAGCACGGGGGCAGGACAGCCACCCACGCAGGCCCAGCACGTTACCTGCGCCAGGAGGACAGAAGCCATGAGGCTCAGTTGCCGGGGACTCTGGGCGCGCTCACAGGACAGGCTGAGGCTCGCGCAAGGCGACATCTCGCGCAGGATGGCGGCGCACAGGACCTGGATCTGCTCGGGACCCGTGGGCGAGCACAGTGTGCCCTGCAGCAGGTCCATGCACGACTGGTCCAGCCTGCAGGGAAGGTCCAGGCTGCCGTGACATTTCTGCGGTCACCAACACAGAGTCCGGCCCCGGCGTGGTTTGGGCCGTCACACTCACCTCCGGTCATACTTGGTGGCCGAGGTGATGAGAAAGAGCCTCTGCAGTGCGTCGGTGGCCTCAGGCCCCGGGTCCTCTGCCTGCAGCAGCTGGGTGACCCGGGAGCAGAACCGGCCCAGCTCCTTGTGCTCGAGCTCCCTGGGCACAGAGGAGGGCGCTGACACCACGCAGCAAGCCTCCAATTAGGCTTCCCCTCCCCGGGTGACCCTGCCCCACTTCACACGCCCTGGCTCTGTTATCCCAGGAACACACGTCAACTATCCTTACTGGCGTAGAGCAGGAACGGGACTACTAAAACACGGGGGGCGGGTGTCAGCAAGCAATGGGAAGCAGCCCCTTTTAGGCGGCCACAGTTTCTGCTAAGATGAAGTCGCTGCTGAGCCGGTGCTGGCGCCGTGAGCCCATGGCCAGTGCACACCCTAACCCAAGTTCACTGCCCGCACTTGTCACAGGCACGTCCAAAGCCCAAGTGCACCCACAGTGGGCAGCTCCCCAGGCCCCACTTCTGCTGGGCGCAAGGGGCACAGGAGTGTGGCAACCCCGAGCCAGACTTCTGGACGCAGAGACCCGGGGCCTAAGGAGGGTCCAGGGTGGGGGCGCCTCCTGCCACTTCTTCAAAGGCCGCTGGGCACAGCCCAGGAAACCCCCCTGGCCTTCACTTCTTCACTGAAGCCGGCCACGGCTGCACCCAATCCCCCAGGACGAGGCCAGCCCACCGCAGCCTCTGGGGGACGCTCCCATCCTGCAGACCCTGTCCCAGACTCGGGAAGCAGCCCAGCCGCTAGCCACGGCCCCTCGCTGCTCTCCAGCCCTCGGGCCACCTCTCCGCCTTCTGCCCGGGCTCAGCCCCCGGTCGGAGCGGAACAAAGCAGCCGTGAGGCCCCGGTGGGGACCGTGCCGCCCCGGAAGGCTGGTGCCGCCCCCACCTCGGCGCCCGCCCCGCAGCCTGGCCCACGCGCCTGGCCTCCGGTCTCCGCTTCCCCCACGGTGGCCGGTGACCGGGCTGTGCGGCAGCCGCTCGCCCTCCCCAGCGGGGCCGCGCTCCCCGCACCTGGCTTGCTGCAGCAGACCCTCCGCGGCCGCCGAGAGCATCCCTCCGCCGGCGCCCGGCCGCTTCCGGGCTGTGTCACGTGAGCGGCCCTCCGGGGTCCGACGGCGGCTTCCGGGCCGCTACCCGGGCGCCGTCACGCGGGGAGGGCGGGCCGAACCGCCGGCCAATGGACTTCGGCGCAGGGCGGGGTCTTAGGGACATGGGGCGTGGCCTTGGGGCGGGACGGGCCTTAGGGACGCGGGGCGGGGTCTTGGGGGGGCGGGACGGGCATTAGAGACGCGGGGCGTGCCCTTAGGGCGGGTCTTAGGGACGGGGGCGTGGCCGCTGGGGCGTAGCCTTAAGGACGCTGGGCAGGGCTCGGGGCGGGTCTTAGGGGCGTGGGCGTGGATCGGGGCGTGGCCTCAAGGACGCGGGGCGGGGCCTTGGGCACGCGACCCGGGTGGGAGGGTTTGCAGATCTTCCGGCGGGAACCGGCGGCGTCCCGGTGGCCGTGTTTTCGGCCCCGCTCGGTCGTGCGCCTGGTCGCCGGAGGAGGGTCCTCCAGGAACCCCGGCCCCGCCATCCCACGCTCGGGGACAGCCAGAGGAGGGCCGCCCACCGGGCAGGCGGCCGGGCCGCCACCTGTCGGAACCCTGACACGCAGCAGGTGCAGGAACTCCGCGGGATGTAAGCGTGGCCCCTCGCAGCTCTGTCTCTCCAGGGTTCACTGATAGCTCACATTCCCTTAGAGCCAAGCTGGCCGCCAGCAATTCCAGGCACCAGACCTCCCCACCCCGCGGTACTACCAAGGACACTGTCCGACTTGTTCCATACCGGATGGGTGCTGTGGTGGAGCAGTTAAAGGCGTGCCATTCGAGCGCCGGTCTGTGCTCGGGTTGCTCCACGTCTGATCCAACCTCCTGCTTAAGGCCCGGGAAGGCAACAGTGCATGGCCCAAGGCCCAGGGCCCCGCACCCCTGTCTGGGGCGGGCCCGACCTCAGACAGGACCCAGCTGTGGCCGGGGCAGTCATTAGGGGAGTGAACCAGTGGATGGGAGACCGTCTTTCTCTTTGCCTTTCAATTAATAAGTAAATCTTTAATCTTGCACGGGAAGTTTAATTGGCTTGCTGTGCCACAATGCCCGCGCCCGCCTGATCTTCCATCCCTCGCAGCCTTGATGGGCTGTCCCGCTGCCCATGCCCACAGCCAGGCTCTGGGTGCAGACGTCTGAGCGCCGGGCACACCCGCAGGACCCAGACGCCAGGTTGGTGAGGCAGGCAGTTGGTGGCTCTGTGGGAGCCCTGAGCCATGCGCAGGGCCCGCCCAGCACACCCATGGGGCAGCAAAGCTGAGACACACAGCAGGGACTCCATGCGAGGCAGTACCCATTTGGCGCGGCCAGGCTGCCTTGGGGCAGGAGGCCATGTTGGAGGGGCAGGCAGGAGTGGTCGCCTGCCCTGGGTCACCAGGTCCACCCACTCCAAAGGGACCACTGGAGCCTCGGGGGAGGGGGGCTACTTCATAGATCATTTTATTTCTGGTTATGGAGAAAAATGCTATGAGGAGAAACAAAATTTCCCCATCCACATCCAACAACAGATAAAACAGTTACAACAAATGAAAAAAAAAACTCAAAAAGGCAGAAATTCTTTGTAATAGCTTTAAAACATTAACGTCTGATACAATTAGAAATCATATTCAGATCTCAAACATGTTTAAAAAAAGGTATGGCTCCTTATAAAAACAGAACACTATACCCCACTGAATACAAGAAGGCTTCGGCCCCAGGGCCGGCCCATCCTCAGGCGCCCACGTGGGCCCTGCCCCGGGCTGCCAGCCTCCAGACTAAAGCGCCCGCCTGGCAGCACGGTGCCCACCATGTAAAGCGCTGGGTACTGGACATATTGCGAAAATACTTGAGTCACTGTAGAAGAGACATGCTCACCCACTTCCTTGTGTGTGCACACACACCCACACACACCTGGGATTCATTTTTACAACACAATCGATGCTCAGGTAAGGAAAACGCTCCCTCCCCATCCTCCACCCTGCAGCCTGCGTGGGCTGTCCGCAGTGAAGCCAGCTGCCCACGGGCGGCAGGGACAGGAGTAAGACCCAACCAAAAACACAAGTTTCCTTTTGGATGCCTGTATCTGTCTGGGTTGAAGAATCAGCACGCACGGTGGCTGCTGAGCCAGCAGGCTCACCTGTCAGTCTGTCACTGGGGCCGGGCAGCAGGAGGTGAAAGACCTGGAGGTTCCCACGGCTCCGGCTCCGGGGAGGTGGCTGAAAGCGAGGCTGCTGCTGGGCACAGCAGGATCCCCATGTGGAAGCACGCTGAGCACTCGCCCAGCCCAGCACGTGGGGAGGCAGAGGGGACTACTGTCCCGCCCAGCAGGTGTGCCCAGGAGTGCAGCAGTGCAGCCAAGGCGGTGCCCCCTCGGCCCCCTCAGGAAGGGAGCAGTGACTTCTGGCGCAGGCTTTCCCCCTGCAGTCTGCGCAAGGGTCTATCTGTAAGTCCCGGCAGAGGAACTGGTGCTTTACAGCAGCTGGGCCTGCAGGGATGGGGGCGAGCAGCGAGCAGCTGGGGGCAGGACGGCATCTCCGGATGCACCCAGCCCCAAGGCGCCCGGCAGGTCACTGGGGGTAGCAGCTTTTGGTACTGGAGGAAAATGCCAAGTCCTGCCTGGGGCCCGGGACATGCCAGGGGTGGCGGGAGTTGTGCCCTGCCTCACTTCCTGTACCTGCAAAGCTGGGTCCTCCCCTGAGCAGGAAGTGCGCTCCCAGGCCCCGGGCTGGCACAGGGCACCTGACCCCACCGCCCTGGTGGTCAGCAGTGCTCGGTCCTCGTGCTGCAGTGCAGAGTGAAACTGCAAGGTCCGTTTACGTGGATGCGAAACAATCCTGCAGGCTACGCCAAGTCCTTCCAGGGCTCCGGGAGGCATGTTCCCAGGAGGCCATGCAGAGACGCTGCTGCACCGGACACTTAACTCTTCTCCCACTGCCCGCCAACCCTGAATGCCCGTGTGCCCAGAGGGGCCCTGGTGGATGCTGGGCCCCTGGCTAGTCCCAGGCCAAGCTCCTGCGCAAGCAGGCGTGCGACAGACACAACCTGGCTGAACTGTAAGCCCCGAGAAGCCCATTTGCCCAGGGAGGTGCGGGCAGCCTGAGCCGAGCCCCAGGGCAGAAGCTGCTCTGTACCCCACCCCTGGGCAGCCCCAGGCCTCGCTGTTCCCCTGCTGCTCCACTCCTGCACCTGGCGGGAGCCCCTCCCATCAGCCTCAGAGTGGAGGCCAGGACGCCCCCAAAGCCCAGGAAAGACCTAGACGTCGGCCAGGACAGCTCCTCAAGGACGGGAGCAGGCGGGGCTTTGCCTAACCCGGCTGCATGGGCCAGCACAGTGCATTCCTACACGCTACACAGAAGAGGGTCCTGGAGGCGCCAGGGACAGGGGCTGTGGGCGGTCCACCCAGCTCCCTGCACCTGCTCGCGGAGAGGGCTGTGCGGATGGCGCCCCCCAAGGCATCTCTGCGGCTTTCCCAGCACGGGTCAGAGACCGCGTCCCTTCCAGCTGCTGTCCACGGGCAAACGTCTCAGCTCCCATCTTCCGGTTCTCACATGTCTTCACACAGACCCGGCCGGCTGGGCACCGGCGGAGGTGGTTTCCTTCCCGCTGACCAACCCAGGGCCCTGGCGCTGGAGGCTGGAGCAACACTTCCCGCTGCACGGAGCCGCCCCGACCTCCCTTGCCACGTGGGAGGCCGCCCGTGTCCTCAGGGTTGATTCCGAGTGGCTGCACCTGCCGACCCGTCTACAGAAGGAAACCTCAGACACCTGACCCTGACGTCGCTTCAAGGTTTAGATCGAGCCTGTATTCCGCGTCCAAGCCAAACCAGACCTCTCCCCACCCCCAACGAACGCAATGCCTTCTCGGCTGCTCTTGGGGAGACGTGGGCCGCCTGCGGTGTGACAGTCCCGGCCTCTGGGGCCGCCCCTTGTCTTCCTCCTCGTCCACATCACAGCGCGGTTCCATCCTGTCCTCAGGGTCCAGGCGGCCGCCCTCTCCACAGCTGGCCCGGGCCCAGAGTGAGGTGGCGCCAGGGCAGAGGGAGACAGAGCAAAGAATCCCAGGGCACACGGTCAAGGTCTGAACGCGTTTATGTGTTTGTCGGAACCACGGGAGGACGGGCGGGGGCGGGCAGGGCTGGTGTGCCGGGCCGGGTGGCCAGCTGTCGGTGTGGCCTGGGCCGCAGGTGGGCAGCAGCCGAGCCTTCTCCTCCGTCCCTGTACAGCCGTTCGTAGGGTCGGGCTGGCCTGAGTCCCACTCCTCGGGCTGTGCTGTCACTCGCCAGTGCTGGGGCCCGAGGGGCTGGCGGCCGTGCTGCCCCCTGCCTGGGTGCCCACAGTTCCACTGGGCTCCTCCACCCGGGACCTCTTGACCTCAGGCTCCCCGGTGGGAGAGGCAGAGGTGCTGGTGCTGGTGCTGGTGGCCGGGGTGCTGGTGGCCGTGACGGCGGCCGTGCCGGCGGCCGTGCCCGCTGCTGCCGGCTCCTCGGGCCCCACCTCGCACACCCGGGTCACCACCACTGGCGTGGACGAACTCGCCTGAGCCGCGAGCAGCTGCAGAGGGCTGGTAAGGGCTGCAAGGAGATGGGAGAGGTTATTCCAGGGGCCCATGTGGCCACACAGGAGCCCGGGGGCCTGGCACCTGCCAGGCCCAGCTGCGGGCTGGCTCCAGCCTGGGTCTTCCCCCTCTCTGCACCCCTTGCCAGGCAGCCCCACCCGGCACCCAGGGGCTCACCTTCCACCCTTTCACACGTTGCCCCTGGGAGGCAACCCTGAGCCCCTCCGTGTGGTCCCCACCCCTGGCCTAGGCGTATCAGCAGGACCGCAGTCTCGGCGGGGCTGGCGCAGCAGGAAGTGGCTGGGCTCACCGTAAGCGCTGCTGCCTAAGCTGCTGGGCACGGCGTGCTTCCCATTCTGAGTGACGGCGCGGACAGGAAGGTGGTGCTGCCCGATGGTCACGGGGGTGGCCGGCTGCAGGATGGTGACCGTGTGTCCAGGAACCCCGGGCGCCATCTGGCTGGCCACCGTCTGGATGACCCGGCTAGCCGCAGGGATTGTGGCAAACGCAATGGTGGGTTTTTCTTCCAAGCCTGTGGGGACCCAGTGCGTCAGAACCACACAGTGGAGCCCCACGTCAGGGCACCCATCGCCCTGGCCTGGGCAGACGGGCTCTCAGAAGGGAAGTCTGGGGCCTGGGCTGTGGTGTAGCAGGTAAAGCCACCACCTGCGACACCAGCTCCAGCTCTCTGCAGTGTAAGATGGTCCGAGCCCCCGGGCCCTGCACCCAGGTGGGACACCCGGAGTCGCCCGCTCCTGGCTTTGAGCCGGCCCAGCCAGCCACTGTGGTGATGTGGGGAGTGACCCAGCAGATGAAGATCTCTCTCTCTCTCTGTAACTCTGCCTTTCAAATGAATACATCTTTTTGAAAAAGGAAAATCCCACAGGAGACGGGTTCTGAGGAAACAGCGGCGAGCAGGGCCCTGTGAGAGAGCATTCTGGAAACTAACAAATAACTAAATTAAAAAAACAAACCCTCAGGACTGGGCCACTCCAGACACCGGGCAAGGACAGTGGCAGCATGGCAACAGCTTATAGGGCCAGGTGCCGGCCTCCCCAAGGGGGCAGGGCTGCTGGGCCCGCCCATCCCAGGCTCAGGGCTCCCTGGGGAACCCCAGATCTTTCCACACCCAGAGAGGCCACAACAATTTTACACAGGACGCCCCAGCCCAGTTCAGCGTCCTCCAGGGGCCAGCAGGACAGAGAGGAGAATGGTGAGGCCCCCGCCCCTCTTCCGCCAGCCGGCCGGGTCCTGGGTTTCATTCCTGCGTGTCAAGTTACCTCTGGCTTCACCGCCCAGGTCCAGCACGGTGGTGCCTGGCGTGTCGTGGGGGCCGCTGGTAGAGCCCTGGCTGGCCAGGATGTAACCATTGGCAGAGCTGGCGGCAGTGGTGACCACCCTGACCATGGTGACCGTGGGGGCCTGCTGCACCACGTGGATTGCGTGGCCCGAGGGCTGCTGCGAGGCCACCAGGGAGGCTGGCATATAGGCCACAGGTTTGGCCACCAGGTTGGACGGGCGGGGGGGCACGGCCATGACCACTGGCTGGGCGCTGACGGGGGATCCTGGGGGAGACAGAGAGTGAGTGTGAGGCCAGCCCCCGGCCCTCCCCGCCACCACCCCAGGAGGACCCGGCCTCCCTTACCGGGTGCGCTCTGGGAATAGCGGTACTCAGGGACGGAGGCTGACTTCGACCCAAGGTCAGGGTCGTGCGGGACGGGTGAGCCCTCCCGAGACAGGCACTCTGGCGTCTGCAGGCCACTGGAACGAGGGGACATGAGCCCGGGGTGTGTGGGCGAGGCCGGAGCACTCCTGGAGAGGAAGGGAGGCAGAGGGGAGTGAGGTGAGTCACCAGGCTGAGCGATGAGCGGCCCAGCATTCGACCACCGGGGTTATGCGGGGAAGTGATGGACAGTGCCAGCCATGTCCCCAAGGCGCCCTGCTCCGTGGCCATCACCAGCGTGTCATGGGACCAATGGCCCAGCCCCTGGATTTATGATCCAGACCCCTGTAAATGCAGCCTCGCCCGGCACTGGGAAGTGGGCCAGGCAGGCAGGTGGCTGTGACTAGGTACTGGTGGAGTCCTGGGCAATCACCCCAGCAGCTCCACTGCCAGCAGAGGGCGCTGTGGGCCGCCTCTCCACACTCCCTCCCCAGCATGGGCCCTGGGTGAGCAGGAAGGGCAGGGGGCACATCACGGGTGCCCTTGGAACTTCTCCGCCAGCAGCTCACTCACCTGCTCCCTGCGCTGGCCTACAGACTGACATTCGTAGGCCCCATCCTGCCCTGACCTCCACTGGGGACCACATACCTGGAGGACAGGGGCCCGAAGGGGGTGCGGAAGCAGGACACGCCCCGCTGCCGCCGCTTCCGGAACGCCTGCTCCACCAGCTTGGCCTCGGAGGCCGGGTCGATCCGCCAGAAAGAGCCCTTGCCTGGCTCCTCCTGGGAGCGGGGCACCTTGATGAAGTAGCGGTTCAGCGAGAGGTTGTGGCGGATGGAATTCTGCGGGGACACAGGGGTCAGCCAGCCCGGCCTGGGGCGTTCCTGCCAGGCTCCTGCCCCGCCGGCCCAGGGGCGAGCTCACCTGCCAGCCCTTGTCGGCAGTCCGGTAGTACGGGTAGTGTTTGGTGATGTGCGCATAGATGCCGCTCAGCGTGAGCTGCCTGTCCTGCGCTGAGGAGATGGCCTGCACGATCAGCTGTGCGTACGAGTAGGGCGGCTTCGACTCGTCCTGCGGACATGGGGACCAGGCTCAGGCCGGCCCAGGGGCTCATGCCAGCAGCCCCCGCCAGAGGCAGCTGCCTGCCAGCGGCTCGTGCCAAGGCCAGCAACGGCCACTGTGGCCTCATGGGAGGCGAGAACCAGATTGTCACCACAACTTAAGGCAGCCATTTCTCACTTCCTTAGCAGGTAAACTTTTTGAGTTTTCCGGTGGAGATGGACAGACATGAGGTTCCAAGGAAAATGTGTTCTCTTCCAATTCCAACATGAAACCTCGCCCTCCCACCCCCGTCAGGAGCGGCCGTGCCCGGATTCCCCCCGGTGCCTGGACGCGGTCAGACCTTGGGGCTGTCTCCTCCGGACGTGTCTGCCTGCTGCTCCGAGGCGGCCTTCGCAGCAAACTCAGCGGCCAGCTGCAGGTCCGAGGTAACATTCTGGACGAAGCGGTAGCCAGAGGACCCTGCTCCGCGCGGGCTGGCTGGGCAGGAGTTGGGGACACTGAGGGAAAAGGACACGAGTAAGTTCATGGTCACTGACAGGAGGGTTCCGCTCTTGCAGCGTGGCAGCCATGCAGCAGGGAGACGCCCATTGGGCTGCTGGTGCCCAGACGTCCACACGGGGGTGCTCTGAATAAGGCTCAGATCCAGGGCTGCTTGCTGCAGACAGCCCGATGCTAGCCTGCGCCTATCCTGCAGGGGTCCATAGCTGGGGTCCATAGCCGGGGCGCACAGCCGGGTCCCGTGCCCTTGAGCTGAGAGGGGCTGCCGCTCCTGCCCCCAACACACACCACGCCTCTGGGGCTTAGGGCTGCATTCCAGTGGCTGGCTGCTAAGCCCTAGGCCTTGAGACTGGCTTTGGTTATCAAACCACATCCAAGTTTTCCCCTGAGCTTCTAATCCAGAGACCCATAGAAGATCAGTGCAGGGGTCCAGGTGGAAAGCACTCTGGAGGCGTCCCCCGCTGTGTGGGCACATGCCAGCACGCGTGTGAACTCACTCCCCTGGTTCAAGCTTGCTTCTCAGGTGGCCCGAGGCACCCTTCCCTGTCCTAACACCTGGGCACAGAGCAAGCAGCAAGTGAGACACCAGGGCCTGACTAGGAGGAAGCCGGCAGCCCCAGCTGACCACAGGGACTAGGGGCCAGGCGTCGGCCTCCGTCCCCCGCAGGACCCCACCTGGCTAGACTGTGACCCACAACTGTTCCGGCCTGATGAGCCACAGACACAAGAGCCTTCCTGGGTCTCACTCAGTACCCCAATATAAGGCCCAAACTTACTAGGTGAGGTCAGGCAGGCACGGGGAGCCCCCTCAACAGCACCAGGCTTTCCAAACACACCTACTTGGGCACTAAGTGGAGCAGAGGGCGTACTATGGCTTTGAGTCTGCCCCTGCACGGGGCTCCCTTCACCCTGACCATACCCTAAGCTGCCACGCCACGTGTCCCTCGGAGCCCCAGCCATCGCCTGGCGTCAGGCTGGGCGGAGCTCATGGCTAGCGCCCAGTGAGAGTGCATCAGCATGCTGGCATGGGGAGGCCGCTCCAAGAGAAGAGGCCGCCATCCCCACACAGTGACAGTGCCACATGGAGGGACGGTAGAGGCGCAGCCAGGGCCAGCTCTCAACAGCTGTGCTGGCCCGCCCGCGGGGCGCTGGGAACCCAGGGCATCATGGCTTTGCTCACACAGCTCCCCAGGGAGCCCATTCAGCCACCCCCACTGTTGCCTGCAGCCAGGGCCATGCCCTGTATGGGCCAGGAGATAGGCCCCCTACGCCCCAGGGCTCAAGGGGCTCACTGGAGCATGTGTGTGTCTGGGGAGGGAGCGTATGTGAAAACTGCCCCAGCAATACAAGGTCCACCCTGGGCCTGAGCTGCACCCTCTGGCACACAGATGCACCCAAGGGCACCCCACTGTCCCCATTATGTGGGGTCCTGGATTTGGGGCCTGGCCAAGAAGTGGAGGCGCAACAATATGGCCTGTGAGTGTCGCGTGGAACCAGCACAGAACACAGGGGTGCGTGGGAGAGGACTTGCGTAGCACTGGCCCCTTACGCCCACCCTGGACAGAGGCGTCCCAAGCCAGGTGCTCCAAGCAGGCAGGTGTCCCTGGTGGCACAGGACCACCTGCCTAGCCCGGGACAGTCTTGGTCACATCTGCAGCCAGGCCGGCAGGCTGCCTCTGGGGACTGCACAGCCCAGCACTGGCTCCGGGACCACGGGGCCAGGGCCCTGGGAAGGAGTGCACAGCCAGCAGACAGAAACAGAGTCGGACCTGCCCAGGGCTCTCAGGTCCCCCGCCGCAGCCAGCCCCAGCTCCTGCCTCGTGCCTTCCAGGAGTACGGACCCAGGGAGACCTCTGGGGGCCAGCGCTCAGGACCCCCAGCAGGGGTACTCAAGCGTGGGGCACACTGAGGCCCCAAGACAACGGGGTCGCCAGCTGCAAGGCGGTGCAGATGAGTCAAAGCATGTGTGGGGAACAGGAAAAGGGGTGGGCGCATGTGGCACCGTGGGGAGAGCTGCTGTTGGCGATGCCTGGGCCTCCACCACCCACTGCCCACCAGCTGCCTGCCATGCACCCGGGAGGCGGCCGGGGCCACCCCTGTCACCTCGTGGGGGACCCGAGGGTGCTCCTGCCTGGCAGTCCTGGCTGATGTGGCATTGAGGGAGGCAGCCAGTGGGTGGAGGGTCTCTGTGTCTTTCAAACGACAAGAAAATGAAATCCAGCAAAGAAGGAAAGAAAGACCTCTCTAACTGCCTTTCCAAGAGAAAGTAAATCATTCAAGCTTCACTGAGGTGAACTGGTCCTGGCAGGCATTCTGCCAGCGGGGGCGCAGAGCGAGGCGGCGTCCTTCCTCCCCGACAGCCCGGGAGCTGCCGAGGGAGAGCCGAGGGGCCGGGGTGCACACCGAGTGTTCCCCGGGCAGCGGAGGGGCGCCGGCGGGAAAAGCCTTCCCGGAGAAGCTTCCAGACCGCGGCGGGCTCGCAGGGCTCGGTCTCAGCCCCACTCAGGCACGAACCGGTTTACGCCTTCCTGGAACACTCCTTTGTGAAGGAGACAAGGTCAGAGCGCACTTCCGCCAGCGCTCATTCATCTCAGGGGCGCGGCTCCTGCGCCTCCCTGCCCCTCCGGGAGGCCTCCGGGCCGGCCCACGGGAGGACAGCGCCGGCCCACGGGAGGACAGCGCCGGCCCACGGGAGCACAGCGCCGGCCCACGGGAGCACAGCGCCGGCCCACGGGAGCACAGCGCCGGCTTACAGGGCAGGCACACCCAATGAGGCAGGCGCCGGCCGTGGAAGGCGGGCCCCGGATGACACGGGGCGGGGCCGGGGCCAGAGGGAGGGCGGGGCCAGGCCCGGGAGGGAGGGCGGGGCCAGGCCCGGGAGGACCCGGGAGGCGGGGCCAGGCCCGGGAGGACCCGGGAGGCGGGGCCAGGCCCGGGAGGACCCGGGAGGCGGGGCCAGGCCCGGGAGGACCCGGGAGGCGGGGCCGCCTTGCAAGGCGGGGCAGAGCTGGCCCTGGAGGCCATGGTGTTTGTAAACACGTGGACCCCGCCCAGCCGCAGAAACTCAAACCGAGAGGCCAAACCTCAAAGCTCGCCTGAATTCCACAGAGCTCAGATAAGCGGATGTAAACAGACACTGAATTAAAGGCTCTAAGTCACACAGTCTGCAAACCACGTTGCTCAGGCAGCAGGACGGGCCTGTGGGCTGAGCCCTGTGTGTCCCTGTCGCGGGGCATGAGGGGGCACTCCTACAGGTGGGCCGCGTGGTCGCCTTCCGTAAGCCGCAGGCTGGGCTCCGGGCCCTGAGGCCCATTGCCGGCCCTGGCCCCGTGCCGGGGGCCTGTCCTGGTGTCCAGCAGCGTGAGGCCTTGTGCGCCCTGCAGTGAGCAGAACCTCTGCCCGGGCGACTTGGGGCTCAGAGATGTAAGCACGGGTAAGGGTTTTACTTCCTTGAGACACTTCACTCACAGTACATTCTCATCACTCACCCCTCCCTTCATGGCCAGCCCCTGGGACAACTACCCACGTGGTGTCCAGTCATCCTTGAGGCCACCTGTGGGCCAGGGTCTCCCACCATGTGGTGACCCACACCTGTTAACCCTCGACAGGTAGCTGGGTTCTGGACTGCCTCCAGGAACCAGGGCACCACTGGGTGGTCAGTGATGCCCTAGGGTGGGTGCTGAACCTTCTGGGTCACTTCCCACATGGACCTCAGAGTGCACCGGAATGCCCCCATCAGCTGGGGTAGGGGCAGTCAGCAGTGAGCTACGTGGGGGCCACATGTAGGATTAGCCTCAGGCCAGATGTCCAGGACCCCAGCCGGGTCGCAGGCTCCTGCCTGGCCATGCAGCCAGGTCACTGCCTCACATCTAAAGCCAGAAGGGGCAGTCGCTGTGTTGAGGGCTGGGCACACATCCACCTTCCCTCCAGTCACTAGAGTGGGCAGCTGCAGCAACCCAGCCCAGACGCCAGCCAGCCACAGGTCCAGCGCAGGGTCCAGACATGCATGCTGCCCTTGGAGTACTCCATGCTCACGCAGGCAGACCCTGCTCCCAAAGCAGGCAGCCCCTAGGCTGAGGCTGCGCAACAAGAGGCCCACACAGGGCAGGGGAACCCCGTCCCCAGTGCTCTGTGCACAGAAGCCAGCGCTCACAGGTGAGCCTAACCGCCATGGAGTGACCCCGGGGTCAGCAGGTGGCTCAGCATCCCACACTCTGTGCACTTCAGGCCCTTCAGGGCTGTGCGAGGCTGAGCTGCCCTGACCCCCTGCAGCAGCTCCCAGGACGCCGCCCGGCTTCCAGGCTCAGAGGTAGTTTAGGAAAACAAGCCTCACCAGGTCCTGAAAAGCAAACATGACTTCAAAACACCTTCAATGTCTCAAGAGATTGAAACATAACGCCTGCGGCTCACCTGATTGTGCCGGTCGGGGAGGGGATGGGGCTGGCCATGTTCCGGAGATCCGGCTCCGGGATCTGGATCTTCAGCGGGGAGATCTGGGGGTACAGCGGCCGAAGGGGTGATGCCGGGGCCTCTTCCTTGTGGTACAGAGACGTGAACTGGATCTTTATGGCTGTGCTGGGGAACCGGAAGGTGCACCTGCAGCAGGAGGCAGAGCAGGGGTCAGGCAGCGGCCAGGAGGGGGAGCAGCCGGGGGCCCTGGAGCCACACCCGTGTGCGCCCCCATGCCTCCCTGAACCATCCTGCAGCCCTCATGGCCACTGTGGCTGTCTGCATATGACCCCTGACATGAGTTATCCTCTGCTTGTATGTGTGAACAGAGAGAGACAAATATCGCAGATAAACACTGACAAAGCCACCTCCGAGAGGTCCATGACCGGGGTGGGGCAGGGAGCACTAGCAGCCTGACCCCACGGTCAGCTCCAGCTTCCTCCTGGGTAGCACCAGGTGGGTGACAGCCCGAGGCCACGCTGCTCTCCACCAGGCATGGTTAAGCCAGCACACCATCTCTGCCCCCTCACACTGGCCAGTCACTGCGAGAACACAGGGAAGCAGCAGCCTTGGCGTGGAGACAGCTCTGTGCCCACACGGCCCTGGAGGAGTGGGACACAGGGTCACTGCGCAGGTCTGAGGCACCTGCGGCAGTGGCAGCCAACACCCCTTCACTGGAAGCACCTCCTGCTCTCAGTGCAATGGCTCTCACGGCACCAGGGAAGGAGGGGAGGCCCTGCCAGTAGACGGACCTTGGAGCCTTGGGCCCAGGGACTGCCCGGGAGCTGCCCTGCAGCTGCAGCTGAGGACACACAGCCAGAGCAGAAGGGCTGGGCGCACCGTGTCTACTGGCCACAGACACAAGTTGACGCTCCCCAGCAAGAAACTGGGACCAGGGACTTGGAATCCGTCTCCAAGTGGGAGCACCTAGCAGATGCCACTCAGGCCCTGATGAAAGGTCCGCCCAAGCCGACTTACAGTAACGTGCAGTACTCGGGGCTTGGCATGGGACACAGTGGTCAGGGTACTGCTTGGGATGCCTGGGTCTTGCACAGTACTTAGGTTCAACTCCTGGCTGCCTCACTTCCCATCCAGCTCCCTGCCAATGCACCCCAGGGCAGCAGCAGAGGGTGGCCCAGGTGCTTGGGCTTCTGTACCCACAGGGGAGACCAGGATGGAGCTCCTGGCTCCGGTCTGGCCCGGCCTCATTGTTGTCATCTGGGGAGTTGTGAACCAGCAGACGAAGATCTGTGTCTCCCTCTGCTTTTCAAATAGATAATACATCTTTTCAAACTTGGCTATTCTCTTCTCTGCACTCACACAGTGAGTGCCCTGTCCCTGTCCCCGCACTGGCGCCGTCCTGGCCGCTCCTCTAAGATGCTTGTTCACGGAACCCGTGGCCTGGCCCAGAGCCTGGCCGGGACCAAGGCGAGCTCCCCTGTAGCCACCAGCCCGAGCCAGAGTGAGTCCTTGGCTCACACCGTGCTGAGTCACAAGATGGCGTGCTGGGCCTGAGGGTCCCCAGGGCTGGGGCACGAGGATGCGGAGGGACGCTTGGTCCCCAGGACTCTGCACCAGGGGAGCAGAAAGCAGACCCTGGCTGGACCCCCGGCCGTGGGCGAAAGCAACCCAGCTCCAGCAGAGTGGGGTGGGCGAGACACCACTTTGCACCTGCCTCTGCTATGCTGACACTATGCAGGAGGGGAGGGGATGGCACAGGCGTCCCAGTCACACACACACTGCGGACTCAGCCAGGCGCGGGGAGGGCAGAGGCTGGCTGCAATGCCCTTTCCAGTTCTACTGTCACAATCAACATTTATCTATCATTCGCTTAACAGTTATTTTAAAAGCATTTCCTGACTCACTCTACTGCAAACCACTTTGAGGCAGGTATCTCATGGAGGAGACACAGGGGAGCAGGGAGTGGGGACACTGGGCTCCCAGGGGGGTGTCAGGGAGTAGGCACCCTGCCCACCTGCCCGGGCGGAGGACTCTTGCCCTAGCAGAGCCCAGGCACTGGATCCTGGGGTTGGGCAGGGCAGGTTGCGGAAGGCAGGGGTGCCACAAGACAGACTCTGTGTGGATGAAAACGCTCTAAAGCCTACAGTGGAGGCGGCTGCATGGCTCAGGGAACATGCTGAAAATCACCCAGATTTTAAATCCATGGGCTGGCTGTGCCCGGCCACAGCCCTGCTAAGGAGGTATGTACGCACCGGCTCTGTCCACACACCCCTAAGACGCACAGCTCTGTCTACACTGCACACACATGGCTTCATCCACACTACACACACAGCTCTGTCCTCACTGCAAACACACAGCAAAGTCCACACTACACATACACACAGCTCTGTCCACGCTGCACACACACAGCTCTGTTTACACAAACCTGTAGGTGGCTCCGTTCGGGTCTCCAAGTCCTTAATCTGTTCCATCCCATGCCACGAACCCCACCCCCTTCCCAGCCAACCGCCTGCCATGTTCTTAAAGACCAGCTAGGAATAAATTCTCCCACCCTCACACTCTGCCACTCTGTATGGTGTAAATGAACTTGCCGCCCAGGAGCCATGAGCTAGGCTTGGGGCTCTGGGGCCTGGCATGGCACTGCCCCCCCGCCCCCCCAGGAACCCCATCGCACGTGGCACCTGAGGCCTCGCTCTGTGGATTGGGCCGGGCCAGGCTGTGGAGGTCGGCTCTGAGCAGGGCAAGCTAGCACACAGCACGGGCAGCCTGGGAAGCACACGCAATGGCCTATAGAGGCAGGCCTTCCTCTCCGAGGCCTGGACGCAGAAGGTCTGCGCAGCAAACAGCTACAGAAGAAACTCGGTATGGAGAAGCCACAAAGCAAGGGCTTCTGACAAGCTCCCCATTTGTGCATTTTGCTAGCACACCCCACCCCACTCATCCACCTCATCCACGGATCACACGTGGCTGCAGCGGGGCGGGGCGGGGCAGTCTTCCAAGGCCTGTCCTGCTGAGCCCTGCCTGGCCGGGCAAAGCTGGTTAGAGACACCGGGCGGCTGAGACCAGGCTGTGGAGAAGCTAGTCTGTTTAGAAGGACTCCCACAGCGTTGTTTAAATCGAGTGCATTCTGGGATGAGGCAAACAAGCTCCTCCAACTTGGATAAAAGAGTGACTGGCTGTAGGCTACTGTCAGAGCTGCAGGCAGAGGGGCGCACGCCAGGGAGGCCAGGTGGCTCCCTTGGGTTGGGGGACACGAAGGCACAGCCCCTACTCCAGATGCCCGCGGCAGCCACTCCCGTAGGCTCCCCCGCACTGTGGTTTCTGCTGACAGCCTGCCCAGGATCCCAGCGAACCCAAAGGGCAGGTCCTGGAGCAGGCCCTGCCCCCGCATCACCCACCCCCGCCTTGGTGCAGGCCCTGAGGCTGCGGAGGCCAACAGGCAGGTCCCCCAGGGAGGCCCCTACCCTCCAGACAAACCAGAGAGCACCAAGTGGAGCTCCCACACTGGACAATTTGGGCAGGAAGTCGCCAGTGTGTGGAAAGCAGACTCCTCCCAGATCGGCCCCGGCTTCCCCGGCTTCCTCGGCTTCCTGGAGTTCAGCTCCAGGCGTTGCAAGCTGCGGCTGAGCAGGCTCAGGCAGGCCAGCACTGGCCTGTGGCCCTGGGCCAGGCACAGGGCAGGCGGGCAGGGTCAGCGCTGGTTTGCAGGGCCCATCTCGCCCTCTGATTTTGCTCCCAGGTCTCCTGCTTACTAAAAGCACTCCCTTCCCAGGCAGCTTCCCTGACTTCCGGGACCCTCACACCTGCAGCTGTCCACCCACCAGGGGCTGGCAGGGAGGAAGTCCTCTGGGAACCAAGCCTGCCAGGTGAGCCCACAAGCCAGTTTTCCAACGCACACACGGCACAGCCTCATCACGGCAGTGTGCAGGAGCAGAGGCCAACACTCGGGACACCATGCCGACACCCTCCGACCCCAAGTCAACTCTAGAGGGGTCCTGCCCATACCACCTCTATGATGTCTGCCACTGCACGCTCAGAGACCCTATTGGATGGGGCGCGTCCCAGGGGCTGCCCTGATCCAGGCCCCCGTTTGCAGCTCTAGGTCCCGTAAGTGCCAAGATGACAGTGGTTGCCAGCACAGGCGTGGGCTCTGCTCTGACCTGGGTCTGGAACCACACGCTGAAGCCTCCTCCATCTCAGGCCACCTGGGGAGCGGGCCCAGGGAAAGGCCGAGAGGAGGGTAGCTCCCAGAGGTGTCACCTCCATTCCGGCCTCTGCAGGTGTCCACGGGCTGGGCGGGAGGGACCCAGATGCTGCAAGCCACCTGTCCCCAGGAAGCTGACCCATCCCGGCATCCCGGCCACAGACACGGGACTCAAGAAATTACACTAGTGACATGATGACAGTTAGGAGTGAATGCCGACCACCACACGTCAGGCAGGTAAGTGTGTTACTGAACCACACATTGCTTGTCCTTCTGGGGAAAGTTCCAGAAGAGGCTCCCCACTCCACCTCCCTGCCATCCTCCAGGACAGAACCCCAGAGAGTTGCCACAGACCAGCAGGAATGCCACTCCAGGTTCCTGACCCTGAGTGTGAGACGGGGGTGCCAGGTGGGCATTGCTGCCCAGAGAGAAGTCAGCAAGACCTCAGGTGCGTCAGGGGTGGGGCCTGGCATCCTCTGACCGCCTCTCAGGGATAGCAGTTGGACACAGAGCTCAAGCATGGCTCAGGCAGCGTTTCCAGAAGCTGCCCATCTGTGCGCAGCCCACACAGCCGGCCAAGCCCCCACGTCACTTCCTCGCTGGGCGGCCACAGTACCACTCCCTTCCTGATGCGGAAAGTCTGGCTGGCCTGGGCATGGGGGCGGGCCGGAGCTGGAGTGCGGTATCAGAGTCTCCCCAGCTCAGGGGTTGGGCTCCCCAGAAGGAAGCCCCCTGACACAGCCCAAGGCACAGGGATTGAGAAACACTTGCAAGCAGCCCACAGTCGGGGCGGGGCTGATGGGGGAAGCCCCCACTCCCGCTGCTACAGAGGCCCAGGAAAGTGAGAGAAAGCAGTCCCCAAGCTCCCAGAGGCCTGGCCTGCCCATACCGGGCGCCACCGGCTCAGGCAGCCCCAGTGGGCTCCCTAAGGGGCGCCCTGCAGGTCCGCTTGTTCCAGGAGAGGGGCAGGGTGTGGCACGTAGCCAACCTGGCTCCCCCGGGGGTGCGGCACAGGCCAAGGTCAGGAGGACGGACTGCCCTGCCCCCTCCCCCCGCCCTGCCTCGGTTTCCTGGGTGGCCCCACCCAGCTGAAAGATTTCCTCCCCACTTCCCCATGACTGGGATGACGCACTGAAGGTGAACTGAACCTGCCAGGCAGCCCTTGGCAAGCTTCGGACGAGGTGGCCAGCCAGCCACGAGGAGAGGACAAGTGCCTGTCAGCCCTCACCCACTTCCTGCCTTCAAGGGATGTGTGCGGACCAGCGCATCCGCAACTGGCCTAGGCCACGAAGCACCTGGATAAGGGAGACCTCAGGGAGAACCGCAGGCCAGGGTGCCCGAGGCGGCTGCAGTCTGGCCGGGATCATTACAGACACAGGCCCAGCCTCCGCCTCCACACGTGCTCATGTGTGCACACTCCCACACACACAGGGGCTCTTCCTGTCCTAACCACACCCACCTCACTCACACACACACTCACACTCACACAGAGCTCCTCCTGCCCTAACCACACCCAACTCACACACTCACACACACAGCTCCTCCTGCCCTAACCACACCCACCTCACACACTCACACACACAGAGCTCCTCCTGCCCTAACCACACCCACCTCACACACTCACACACACACACAGAGCTCCTCCTGCCCTAACCACACCCACCTCACACACTCACACACACACACAGAGCTCCTCCTGCCCTAACCATGCCCACCTCACACACACTCACACACAGAGCTCCTCCTGCCCTAACCACACCCAACTCACACACTCACACACACACACACACAGAGCTCCTCCTGCCCTAACCACACCCACCTCACACACTCACACACACACACACACACACAGAGCTCCTCCTGCCCTAACCACACCCACATCTCACACACACACAGAGCTCCTCCTGCCCTAACCACACCCACCTCACACACTCACACACACAGAGCTCCTCCTGCCCTCACCACACCCACCTCACACACACACACTCACACACACACACACCTTCTCCTGCCCTCACCACCAAGGCTGCACTCTAAGTGAACTCTTAAGGGCAGGAGCTGGTGGAGCCAGCGGCGAGGGAGGGGCCAGAAGCCTGGGCCTGGGGAGTGGGGTGGGACTCAGCGAAGGGGGCCCAGCCTTCCCACTACCACAATCCGGGGAGGGGATGGGCAGTGTGTGGAGTGAGAAATGCTCTAGGAAGTAACGGCTGGAAAATATCCAAATCTGGCAAATAGGAAAAACTACAGATTGAGGAGTGAGTCACTCATGGAGGTCAACCCAAGGGATGGGTACCCAGCTCTGCGAGGCAAAGACAAAACTTGGAGGGAGAAGCTGCTCTCGACTCAGCAAGCGGCAAGTTCTCAGGCCCACGCAGTCCAGGGGGAAAAAAAATGACACGTGGGAACTTAGAACACAGCAAGAAGCACCAGCAAGAAGTTCCAGGCACGCACAAGGTCGCTCACGCGCAGGGCGCAGGGACGAGGCGCGCTGCAGTGGGCACACCCCATGGGTGTCTGTGAGGGGCGGCAGCCACCCACCTGTCCCGGTGGCTGAGGGGGAAACCCACACGAGGTGGACACACCCTCCACTGGCTGCCAACACATGGCACCCGTCTGCTTGTGGAGCCTGTGAGAGGCCCACTTCAAAGGCCGAGAAGTCCATGCCCACGACCCTCACAAAACAGCGCACTGTGGCCGGCAGGCTGCTAGACCCTGCCCGGGGCAGGGCACTCTCTCCCCCCAGGAAATGGTGGGGAATCCCAGGCCTGCCGTGACCACCAGCCTCCTGGTGCTAATGGCTCTGTGGGCACCAGAGGGGACTTCGGGTGGCACTCAGTATGTGCAACTTCACATGAGTCTAGTTTTTTGAGGCCAAGGTGGCGGCCAACCTCTGGGCAGGGCCAGGTTGGCCATAGGAACTTGGAGACATTGGTTAGCCATGCCTACTTGTGAGCTGCCAGCCTGGGTGCCCTGACCACCGAACAAACTTCCCCAAGTGGGATGCAGTGCCCCCACGTACCAGCACACATTAGAGCAGGGCCCTCGTCCTCCTGCCAGCTGGAGTGTTCACAGGCGGGTGCAGCCAGCAGCTCTCCAGCTCCACGGGGCTGTGGACCCTAACGGCTCCTCTTGCAATCTGCAGGGGCAGGCTACTGGTCAACAGCCAGGCACCACATGGCTGGCACTGAAGCCACCACCAGTGGCCTCATTTCCCTGTTGGTCCCTCATCCTGCTAGCCAGGCAGACATCAAGACCCTCAGGTGCCTGGCAGCGACCCCGACAGGACAGCGCGCTGTGAGAAACGGGGCCGTCACGAGAACTTACAGGGTGTCTTGTTTCCCAAACATGCCTCATTTATCCCAGCCCTGGCTCTGCTCCAGTCGGCCCGGGCATGGCCACGACCTAGTCAATCCGCTGGAGTAAGGGAGGGGCTGGCACCGTACCACCACACCACCACCACCACGGGGACAATCAGACACGAGAGCTAGCTGCAGGGGCTTCCCTCTGAGGCCCTGCTGCTCAGCGTGGAGTGCCAGCAGGAGACACCACCTCTCCTGGCAGTGGGTACCTGCAGAAGAAGTGCCCCGACCACAGACATGGCCTGTGCCCATGAACATGTGCACCCCTGGTGGGCCTGGGCAGAGTGGACCTGGATCCCCAGCACAGGTACCTGGGTATGGCTCCACCCACACCTCCCGGAAATGCAGGCCAGGCCACCACCCTGGCTCTCCTGGCTGCGGAAACCCAAGCCAGAGCGGGAGGGAAGCCTCAGAGATGGCTCTTCGGGGGAGGGGGCACACTTCTGGATTTTGAAGCTCGGGAGTGTTCCACCGGTCGGCCGACCCATCTATCAGGATGCTGAGGCGGCGCCGTGCAAACAGCGCAGGAAGAACCAGGCCTGGTCTCCGGCCTGAGCTTCCTGGCTCTGAGCGGATAAGCTCAGCAGGAAAAGGCGGGCCAGTCCTCCCAACACTCATAGACACATCAAAGCCCCTCACGGCCCAGTGGCATTGAGGCAGGGCCGTGGTACTGGCACCCCACCCCTGCCCCCTGCCCAGCAGCTGCCCTCCTTAACAAACAGCACTGCGTGGCTGTGTGGGGTCCTCCTCCCTGGCCAGGCCTGTCCAGGGCAAAGATTGGGCCCGGCACACGACTGGCCGGGCTGAAACGACTGCATCAAACCATGGGTGGGGACAAGCACGCGCTCTGATGAGGCAGGGACGTGATGGCCAGTCACTGGCTCCCGGGCACCAGCCTCAGCGGCCCGGGCTGGGACGGCTGGGCCCCTCCTGACCACACACAGGCTCACATATTCACTTGCTTCCATTTCTCACTTGAACGATGGAGGAAGACAAAGCTCTTTGACCTGCAAATTCGCTCTCCCAGCGGCCACGAGAGCTGGGACTGGGCCAGGCCAAGGACAGGACCCAGAGTTCAACCCCACTCCAGCCCCTGAGCCATCACTGCCACTTCCCGGAAGCAGGGTCAGGCCCTGAACCCTGGCGCTCAAACAGCACGTGGGCAGTCCAAGCAGCGCCTTCAATGCTGCACCACATGGCTGCCCCCCCCACCTGTTTGTAGTTCTGCAGAAGTCACAGTGCTCTGAGCACAACTTAAAAATAAAAGCCATCTCTTGTCACCTGGTAACGGCGCAGAGGTGACTCAACAGCCCCATCCCGCCCGTCAGCCTGGCTGTCCCAGCAGGGTGTAACCCTCCTCCCCCGCGACCATGGCTGTGGCTGCACTGGCAAGCAAACAGAGAAGCAGCCAGCATCACGCCCGGAGCAGAGAAGCTGGGCTGCGAGCTGAGCAGCAGAGCCCCACGCAGCAACAGCTCTCCAGGGCTGGCAGCGGCAGGCAGAACCCAGGGCCACCACTGCCCCTAGGGATGGTCCCTAACCGCCCCTTACCCCTGCTGGAAGCAGAGCCAGCTCAGCACTCGTGTCTGCCTGGAGGGCACTGTTGGGTCTGAGCTGGGTTTCTGTAGATGCAGCCTGGGGGCCACAGACCACCCCAACACAAGCGTCACTGCTCCAAGCGGGCCTCACTGCTCTCCCGTCAGGCCCAAGCACGTGGCAGACCAAGGGTGAGTCTGCGCTGTGCTCCCCGTGGATGCTGGGGGCTCAGGCGGGGGGCTTGCCCGCTGAAGAGAAGCTAAAGTTCTTGACAAGAAGACACCAAGGCACCAAAAGGCCGTGCCCATCCAACTTCTTGGATGAGTAAACTACTAAGTTCCATTAGTTTTTATTTTATTTTGACAATAAACAGGAAAGGCATACGGGTGCCGCTGAGTTCACAGACCACACAGATGGTTTGACCTGCTCCGTTCCCGGGCATGGACTCCGTCCTGGGCAGCCACCCTCCTGTGGGCAGGGAGCCCCGGCGGACCCATTTCACGGGTGAGGAGCTGTCACAGGGACAGTGAGGAGCCGGCAGGACACTGTGTGTCCCTTAGGGCTACAGGCTGCTTTTCCACCAAGCAAATGTTCAGGGCACTTAAAAGACACACAGAGAGAACTTCCAGCTGCTGGCTCCCTACCCAGGTGGAGTCCGATGCCTGGAACTCAGCCTGGGTTCCCCACGTGGGTGACAGGGACCCTAGGAGTTGAGCCACCACTGTTGTGGAGAGCCGAACCCAGGTCCTCAGGCATGCAGTCAGCCAAGCCTCCTACCCACTGCTCCCCGTGCCTATCCCTAACATTTTCAAGTCTCGTGAAGTCAACGCAACTGTGGCAAAAATCAGCTCACAGGTTGCCAAAGTCAGAGCCTTCTAGAACCTCACCACTTCAGGCAGAACCCGTGGGGGCTGGTGGGCAGGGGGCTGCACCAGGCCCTGTGTTCTCACAGGACAACCCCCTGGGCTCCAGGCCAGCAAGAAAAGGTGTGCGAAGCCAGGGTCTGAGCCACCTGCATCCCTGCCCCAAACTCAGGCGACAAGGCCCCTGTGCTCTTGCCCCAGCCTCCACCCAAAAGGGGGCTGTGGGGTGGACACACCAGCAGGAAGGTCAGGGAGAGAAAGAGCCACAGGAACCAAGCCCCCTGCCAGCAGGTCCAGCGGCCTTCAAGCCACCGCCTTCCTGAGCCGGCACCCCATGGGCCCCTCCCCAACAGGGCAGGCAAGGCAAGCAGCAGAGAGACAGATCTTCAGCCTCTGCGTCAACCCCACTGCCACACGGAGAGGGACAGGCTAGGGCCAGCAGCCTGTGAAGCCTGCGACTCTGGCACAGCTCCCATGGGAGGCCAGGCCCAAAGAGCAGGGGCCACATCCAGGGCAGCAGGGGATGCGACCCACCGGGCTGACGTCCCTGCGACCTCTGCCACGTTAGGGACCTGGGACATGGGGCAAGGATGACTTCTCCAGGGGCCACTGTGGGCACTTGGACCCACGGACACAATGACCTCCACAGCCCAGATGACAGCAGCAAGCAAGGGCGAGCTTCCTTGGGAGGAGACAGCGTTAAGATCCCCGGTCAGGGAGCCCGGGCTAGAACAGCAGGCACAGACATGGGCATGGGATGCCAAGGTCAAAATCGGGGTGTCTGTGGTCACAGGACCAGGGTAGAAAGGCGACACACACGATGTCAAGTGTGGCCTGTAGCCGTGAGGACGGGCTCTGTGGGCAGTGCCTGCCCCAGGGTGAACTCAGCTCTGACACGGAGCAGGTGCAAGTATGGCCGCTCATGGCGTCCTGGTCTCATCCTACTTGCTTCTGTTGCGCAGGCAGCAGCGAAGGGGACCCCAAAAACCCCAAGAGGAGCCAGTGACAGCACAGCACGTAAAGCCTCTGCCTGCGGCACTGCATCCTGTATGGACTCTGGTTCAAATCTCAGCTGCTCTACTTCCCATCCAGCTCCTACTGACCTGGGAAAACAGCGAAGATGAGCCAAGGGCTTGGGTCTCCCATGGGGGAGACCTACAACATGGCCAGATCCAGCAGCCATTTGAGGAGCGAGCCCGCAGACAGATTCCTCTCTCGGTAACTGTCTTTCAAATAAAAGTAAATAAATCTCCAAAGAAGAAAAGCCCTGAGAAGTACCACAGAATCTTCCCAATCAATTAACAGGGCCAGAGGCGGAGGGGGGAGGGGGCAGAAGACAGGCGCACCACAGGAAACGCCCACGCAGCTGGGGGCTGCTGGTACAACGGCAACCATGCCACGGTGGGGGGACACTACCTGCCCACACAGCTGGGGGGCTGCTGGGTACAACGGCGACCATGCCACGGTGGTGGGGGACACTACCTGCCCACGCAGCTGCGGGGCTCCTGGGTACAACGGCAACCATGCCACGGTGGGGGGGGGACACTACCTGCCCACGCAGCTGGGGGGCTCCTGGGTACAACGGCAACCATGCCACGGTGGGGGGGACACTACCTGCCCACGCAGCTGGGGCGCTGCTGGGTACAACGGCGACCATGCCACGGAGACACTACCTCCCCAGCAGAGCGCCGTGCCTGAGTCCCAGCTTCTGGCCCAGCTCCCTCCTGGGTGCAGCCTGGGGCTCAAGGACATGGGCTGCTGCCACCCACAGGGGAGACCTAGCTGGAGTTCCTGTATTCGTCTGGCCCAGACATGGCTGTTGCGGGCATTTGTAAGCCAGAGGGTGGAAGATTCCTGTAGCTCTCTGCCTCTCTAGTAATAAAACCTTCAAATGAAGCTCTTGTTTAAAATCAGTGAAACAAACCGCCTCCTATGGTATCCTCAGCACCCTCAGAGGCCCAGGGCGGGTGCTGCGGGAGGGCTGGGCCTGGTAGGGGTGGGCATGGTGCCAGGGAGGCAGCAGGACAGCTCTGGGGGCTGGGCAGAGGTTCCCACCAGTGCCCCAGACAGGGACGTGTTGAAAACAGCATCTCCCTGGAGGCAGAGGGCGGAGCAGGGAGGGGACAGGAGGGGGGGCTGTGCTGAAGGCGGCAGGGCAGGACCAGGGAGGGGAGGCAGGGCGGTGTGGGACGAGGGCAAAGACAAGGGAGGCTTTGGCGGCAGCTGCCACGGGACACCAAGGGCTCTTGGGCCTCTTAGGGGAGAGGATGGGACTGGCCCGGGGGGGGGGCAGGAGAGACGGCCCCCAGGCTCTTGCTTCCCACCCAGGCCACACAGCAGCACCTGAGCAGAGGGACTCCAGGTGTACCACTGCTGTACCTGCGACCCCAGGCCATGCGCCCTTGACCTCCCCGCCAGAGACCCAGGGGATGCAGTCACACAGCCCGGGCTGCCTGCACCATCTGGGGACTCAAGAGCACCACTGAAGCTTTTCTCATCTTATAATCCAGGAACAGGATCCCGTGGAGAGACAACCACACAGTAACCTCAGCCACAGCAGGGGTCCTCCTGGGATCCCAGGCATTTCTGTGCAGCCCCCTTGGGCCACTCGCATCTGCTGCCTCTGGGTGTCAGCCGCTACCCTCTGACCAGGTAACAACTTTCTGCAAGTCTTCCCCGCAAGATGCCTTCCACACTGCCACCAGCTACCCCCACCCTGCCTCAGCAGTAAGCCTGCACCCCTGGGGGTCCCAGTCATGCCAGCAGTGGCCCCACAGCTTGGGGGTGGAGTCACTCAGGTTCAGTGACTGCGCACGCCTTACCCCTCCCCGGGGTTGTCAGGACCACGCTCAGCTGGCTTTGTCCACACAAGGCGGCAGGAGCTTGGGCATGTACGGTTCAGAGCGCAGGTGCCCTGCCTGCAGCATCCCTGGCTTAAAGCTCAAGAACTGAAGTGTGCCATCAATGACAATGACTTCGTGACACTGTGTCCCCAGCTCTAAGCTGAGCAAGGCCCAACCTAGCTGCTGGGCACCGTAACTCTCACACACTCTCCCTCACTTCTGCATACAAGGACAGACCCGCTGGAGGTGCTTGCAGCCACTCAGGAGTGCTCCAGAACTCTGGCCCTGGAAGCTGGACCACCACTGAGGTCACAGGCCCGGCCCCTGCCATGGCCTGGCTGGCTTCCACGCCACAGTGGCCTGGGCAGTCCTCATGTTCTTGTCCTTCCTGGATGAGCCTCCCCAGATCTTCACACAGTATCCTTGCTGGGCATCCCCCGCTGAGGGCTCCCTCACCTCTGTGGGCATCCCCCACAAGGGACTTGCTCAGGAAGCACCCCACCCCCATAGCCCGGGACACACCAAGAGCCACACTGCCTTTCCGGCCTGGCCACTGCCCGGCAGCCACTCACCTGCCAATCAAGCCAGCAGGAGAGGGAGGAGCAGCTGTACAGCCGAGGTTGCTCTTCCGGGCTCCGCCTCCTCCCAGGCAGGCCAGGAGCTCAGGGGAGGTGAGCAGAGGGCCTGCGTGGATGCGGCGGGGCAGGGGCGCAGCCCGGTGGTCGGCCTAGGAGCGGTCACCAAAGCTGGGGTTGGCGGAGCAGAGGAGGGCACGGGCAGCTGCCTGGCTGCAGGAGGCTGAGCCCCAGCAAGGGGCAGCAAGGCCACCAGGGGCTCCACCTTTTAGGAGGGGTAGAGAACGCACACAGCACGAGGCACCCATCAGACCTCGCTTAGCTCAATGGAGTTTCTGGGCACCTCACAGCTAGGGCTGGGCGGCAGACCCGAGCCCTCAGGCCTTCACCCTGCCTCCCGGGATGCATGGAACCCAGCGTGGGGAGTCTCGGACCCAGGCCACCCCAACTCAGGGCACAGGCACCCCAAATAGCATCAACAAAGGCCTGCTGCTGCTGCCTTATTTAAAAGGGGACTGGATAAACAGGCCACAGGGCTTGTCAAGCAGTTTTGCTTTGTACTTTAGTAAAAGTTTTAAAAACAGGGCCCGGCGGCGTGGCCTAGCGGCTAAAGTCCTCACCTTGAAAGCCCCGGGATCCCATATGGGCGCCGGTTCTAATCCCGGCAGCTCCACTTCCCATCCAGCTCCCTGCTTGTAGCCTGGGAAAGCAGTGGAGGTCGCCCCAAAGCTTTGGGACACTGCACCTGCGTGGGAGACCCGGAAGAGGTTCCTGGTTCCCGGCTTCGGATCGGCGCGTACCAGCCCGTTGCGGCTCACTTGGGGAGTGAATCATCGGATGGAAGATCTTCCTCTCTGTCTCTCCTCCTCTCTGTATATCCGGCTTTCCAAAAATAATAAAATCTTTAAAAAAAAAAAAAAGTTTTAAAAACAAACTTTGAGAGGCAAGAAGGGAGAGGACGTGGAAGAGCTATCCTATTCTGTTTCATTTCTCAAATGCCTGCAACGGCTGCCGGCCACACCGCACAGGGGCTAAAACAGGGCCAGGCCTCCCTCCGGTGACTCGAGGCACCTCTGCGCCTCACAGAGTCCACAAACCCCGGCAACTCAATCAAGTCAAACATGGGCATCTCAACCCCTACCCCTTGGCAGCGTTTCTAAAATGTGTTACAAAAAGTGAATTAGCTAACCACTTCCACAGCTCCATTTGATTCATGAGGCACCCTGCTTCCTGCGGGGGACGAGCTGGCCTCTGTGGGGCGGCCCCTGCCTTCCCAGCCTTCCCGTCTGCCCCCTGCCCTCGACCTCCTACCTACACCAGGCAAAAATCCGATCTTGTCTTTTCAAACCTGCTAGACTTTGGCCCCCGTCCCCTGAGCAAGCAGCCAGAACAGCAGGCAGCCGTGCTCCTGTTTGCTCCAACCTCGCGCCCTGTAGCGCCAGCAGTGAGCTGGGAGCCCGCACGCCTGCCCGCGGCAGTACAAGGACACACGCCCCTGCTGGTGAGGGGTTAGCTCCAGGCCACCCCATCGTGAGGGCTCAGGGCACCTCGCTTTCCCCCACCGGAATGCACCCCATTTCCAGCAGGGCACGCCCACACTAACAAGGAAGGTGCCCGAGCCTTCTGGGCCTTGAGTCGCTGTTTCTGACCCTAACCTCTGCGAGTCTCCCCGCCACCTGTGACAAGAGCCAGCAGGTAAAGCCACCGGGAGAACCCAGGGACAGCTGTGTCTCCAGACCTTTTCTTTTAGATTTATTTATCTTTATTGGAAAAGGCAGATTTACACAAAGGAGAAAGATCTTCTGTCTGCTGGTTCACTCCCCAATTGGCTGCAATGGCCAGAGCTGAGCCAATCTGAAGTTAGGAGCCAGGAGCTTCCTCCAGGTCTCTCACACGGGTGCAGGGTCCCAAGGCTTTGGGCCGTCCCCACTGCTTTCCCAGGCCCAAGCAGGGAGCTGGATGGAAGCTGGGACATGAACTGGCACCCATGTGGGATGCTGGCATTTACAAGGTAAGGTTTCCACTAAGCCATTGCACCAGGCCTGGTCCCTTTCTCTGCCCAGTTTCTATACTCAGATCTCTCCTGTTTATTTGCTAACAATTACGCCTCAGGTGCCAATGATGTGGCCAGCACACTGGCACGAGCAGTTACAGCAGCGAGTAAGAAAAACAAGACAAAAACTGCCAGCAGTCACCCACTCCAGGCTTGTGGCCAGCAGAGGCACCGTGTCCCCAGCACACTCCAGGAACACCCCTCCCCGGAGCCAGAGATGCCCACTGGGGTCTTGTAGGGTGCAGCGGAATCCAGCAACACAGCAAGGGAGATACACAGTAGTGAGAGAAAGACAGTGACTGACTGACGCAAGGCCACAATGCAAACACTACTGCCAGGAACACGAAGGTGAGGGGACACAGAGGGCCCCGATGCCCGGCTCGAGGGGGACCCCGAGGACACAGAGGGCCCCGGATGCCTGGCTCGAGGGGGACCCCGAGGACACAGAGGGCCCCGATGCCTGGCTCGAGGGGGACCCCGAGGACACGGGCCCCGATGCCCGGCTCGAGGGGGACCCCAGGACACGGGCCCCAATGCCCGGCTCCAGGGGGACCCCGAGGACACGGGCCCGGATGCCAGGCTCGAGGGGGACCCCGAGGACACGGGCCCCCTGATGCCCGGCTCGAGGGGGACCCCGAGGACACGGGCCCGGATGCCCGGCTCCAGGGGGACCCCGAGGACACGGCCCCGGATGCCCGGCTCCAGGGGGACCCTGAGGACACGGCCCCGGATGCCTGGCTCCAGGGGGACCCCGAGGACACGGGCCCCCTGATGCCCGGCTCGAGGGGGACCCCGAGGACACGGCCCGGATGCCCGGCTCCAGGGGGACCCCGAGGACACGGCCCCGGATGCCTGGCTCCAGGGCGACCCCGAGGACACGGGCCCTGGATGCCCGGCTCCAGGGGGACCCTGAGGGCACACATCCCCATCCTGGCCTTTCAGCTAAAGATGCTAGCAAACCTAAGTGGTGAGATTTCCTATAAAATGACACCATTTTTGCCTACAAACATTACCATCAATGAGGACAAAGTTGGGCAGACCAGGAGCCAGGGAGAGGGGATGGAGGGCTGTGACACAGGGTGAGGCTGTGTCCTGGGCTGGACCCTGCGTTGGCGAGGCAAGGCCCTGGTGTCACACCAACGTGACACAATACAATGATGGGCGCTCTAACCGCAGCTCGGAGGATGAATGGGCCCCTGTCACGTGCAGCCGGCTGGACGGCCAGAGGCTGAGGCGAGCAGGGAGGGGCCTGGCAGAGACACATCAAGGCGGGGGCCTGGACTGCACTTGCAGCTCTTTCAGAAGTCTGACATCTTTCAAAATGCCCAGCTTAAAATCTGGCATTCTAAGACTCCTACCAAAGTCACATGGCATGCAAACAATGCTGTAAAAAGATAAGGAGGAAGACGCCGGGCTCGCCCAGGGCACGGCCTCCTGTCACAGCGCACATGTCCCCGCAGCCTGTGGAGCCCAGGTAGCCTCCGGAAGGTGCCGGCATCACCAGAGGGGTGACCCATCCACTCGTCAGGAACGCACCTGCTGGACTTTGCAGAAAACGTGCTGCTCTTGTGACCGACACAGGGAGGTCTTGGTGGGAAGCCGCCCAGGGCTGCCGGACCATGCCCAAGTGCCCGCCCCCAGGCTTGGGGCCAGGTGCTAGGGACACCCATCCACCACGTGCTGCAGGCTCGGGCCGCGACAGCCTGGCAGACATGTGGTGCTACGAGCTCATAAGGGCTTCTGACACCTGCAGCGGAGTTGGACGCAACAGGCCCTGACAGCGGCCCACACGCACACAACACCTTCCAGGGCTCCCAGGCAGCAGCTGTCTCTGCTCTCCACAGCTTCCCTGCTCTGCTTGGAGGCAGCGGCGGGCTAACGGCGCCTCCACTGCAGCTCATCCCTGAAGCCGAGAGGTGGAAACTGACCACAGCAGGGTAGGAGGAGTGCGTAAACTGAGCCAGGCCACGCCTCTCTCCTAAAGCCTGGGGACACCCAGGTCTGTAACTTCCCCTGGACAAAGTGACAGGACTTTCCTGTCAGAACTGAAAAGCTAGTGCAATGGTGCTCATCAATGACTGGCAGCTCAAGGCCACGGCACAGAGCGATGGAGACCCAGGGCAAGCCCTCCGGGTGGGAAGTTCTAGACTCTGTAGGACACCCTTGCTTGGGCAATGCAAGGGCAGGTGGGCCGTGTGGGAAAACCTGCCGACACCACAGGGTACAGAGAGGGACACTGCAGAGGGGGGCTGGGCAGGCTCGGAGGGTCCCTCAGAGCAAGGACTCTAGCCGCAGCAGCCGGTTCTCGGATCCCAGGTCCCCCGCGCTGCGCAGCTGCTGGGCCGATACGGAACACAAGCTTGCAGTCCTCCTGGTGGGGACCGTCCCCGTGGTCAGGTAGTGGTCTACATGGTCATGTTTCATGTGGACTCGCTTTTCCATCAGGCCCCGGCTGGCCACCCCCTCCCAGCCTGGCAGGGCTGTCCGTGAGCCTGGGGTACACCCCGCCCACACAGCCTCAGCACGCCCCCCAGACTGACTCGGAGGAGGCCAACAGGACAACGCCTTGCAAGGGTTTGCAGAAGAGTGGGGAGCAAAGCGTTTCTGTGTTGATCAGCACAGGCACAGCTTTTAGGAGAGCAGACTTCGAAGCCTACAATTCCTTCCTAACCTTCATCGCCAAGAATATGTGTTCATGCTCACGGTTTTCTTCCGCAATCTCCTCTCCTACTCCTGTTCCTTCAAATTACTCAAGCAATCCTCTAAGATCTCCACACTGAAAGACCGCCTGGGACCAGCTCGGTGGCACAGCTGGTAAAGCTTCCGCCTCAGGTACCTGCATCCCAGATGGGTACCAGCTCCAGTCCTGGCTGCCCCACTCCTGAAAGACCTTCCTGCTAACTGTCTCTGGGAAAGCAGTGAATGATGGACCAAGTCCTCGGGGCACTGACCTGCATGGGAGAGCTGGAAGAAGCTCCCAGTTCCTGGCTTCGGCCTGGCCCAGAATGGCCGCTGCACGCACCTGGCCGACTGACTCACTGGAAGCAAGACCCCGCTCGCTCTCCTTCTCCCACCCCCCCTTTTTTTGGTCACTCTTTCAGATAAACAAAATGAATACATCATAACCACAAACACGCGCTATAGCTGACATTCACCCTGCTTAAGCCCCATCTCCCCCAGGCGGGCCTGCACCTGCCTGTCCCTGCTGCTGTCACTCAGGAACAGCCCCACGGGACTCAACCTGGTCACCGGAAGTCAGGGAAACAGGATGGAACTGCACATGCCCCAAACACCAAGCCTGGCCAGATGACATCCCAAGGTGCTCAGAAGGCCAACGCTCAGTGAGATGAATTCTGAATGTCTGAACACCACGGAGCAGGTATTGCGGTACCGCCGGTGAAGCCGCCACTTGGGACATCGCATCCTTATCAGAGTATTTGGGAGCCAGTCTCGCCTCCACTGCTGATGTAGCTTCCTGCTCTTGTTCAGTCTCAAGGCTCACAGACTTGGGCGCCGGGCTCTGGGCTCCGGGCTTTAGAATGACCCATTCCTGACCGCTGTGGCCATCGGGGCAGTGAAGCAGAGAATGGAAGATCTGTGTGTCTTCCACTCTGTCACTCTGACCTTTCGAACAACAAGTCTTCTGAGCTCTTGGGTTCAGGGTAGTGGCTCAGTGGCTAAGTCCTTACTCTATGGGTGTAGGGGTTCCATGTGTGCACGGGTTCGTGTCCCAGCTGCTCCACTTCCCACCCAGCTTCCTGCTGGGAGCCTGCAAAAACAGTCGAGGACGGCCCAAGGCCTGGGGACCCTGCACCCACGTGGGAGACCCAGAAGAAGCCCCTGGCTCCTGGCTTCAGATTGGCTCAGCTCTGGCTGTTGGGATCATTTGGAGAGAGAACCAGGGGTGGAAAGACCTTTCTCTCCTTCTCTCTGTATATATTTAAAATACATATATATGCTTTTGCTGTGTATAAAGTATTCCAGGGGCCAGTGCTCTGGCATGGTAGCTGAGCCGCACTGACAACACCAGTCCCCAAATCCAAGTCAGGTTCCAGTCCCGGCTGCCCTGCTCCCAGTGCGGCTCCGGCCCTATGGCCACGGGGGGAGTGAACCTCCCAGCTGCCCTGCTCCCAGTGCGGCCCCAGCCCTGTGGCCACGTGGGGAGTGAACCTCCCCTGCCCTGCTCCCAGGGCGGCTCCGGCCCTGTGGCCACGCGGGGAGTGAACCTCCCAGCTGCCCTGCTCCCAGTGCGGCTCCGGTCCTGTGGCCACGAGGGGAGTGAACCAGCTGACAGGTCTCTCTCTTCCTTTCTTTTAGGCAAATAAACACATGCTTTTTCTTTTGCTTTCTTTCTTTTTCTTTTTTCGGAAAGGCAGATATACAGAGGAGGAGAGACAGAGAGGAAGATCTTCTGTTTGTTGATTCACTCCCCAAGTGGCTGCAACGGCCGGAGCTGAGCCAATCCGGAGCCAGGAGCTTCTTACGGTTCTCCCACGCGGGTGCAGGGTCCCAAGGCCTTGGGCCGTCCTCGATTGCTTTCCCAGGCCACAGGCAGGGAGCTGGATGGGAAGTGGAGCTGCTGGGATTAGAACTGGTGCCCACACGGGATCCCGGCGTGTTCTAGCAGAGGATTTTAGCCACCAGGCTACTGCACTATCGCCCCTAAACAACATACTTTTTAAAAAAGCTTTTAAAACAAGTTTTAAAAATCAAACAGTATCAGAAAGTCTGTTTTTAGTGACAGATGTCTCTCTGGGCTGCAGTTCAATGGCCACGGAGCCCGTGTCCCCCAAGACCAAGGTGGGATATCACAGGAGCACAAGCAGGGCCAGAGTCACTCCAGAGCAAGACCGAGCCAAGGGGCTTCAGTGCCACCAAGTGCAGAGGGCCTGCGGTCGTCCCGGGTCCCACAGCACCCCCTGTCCAGGCCTGTGACATCACCTCAGGCGCCCACCACCGCAGCGGAAGACAGAACTGAATGGCCCATGCAGACAATAGTCTTATTCTAGGCTATTTTTGTGGTGGGAAATCTTTTTTTCTTTCTCATAAAAAGCCAATTATTTCTGAAATATGTATGGGGTTTTTTTTGATAAAAAGGTGTATATATATATTTATATAAAAATACATATATTTCTTGGTTTTTGCTTCTCCTGTGATAAGTCAACAGCTATATGACACATAAAACCAAACAAATGGGAGGATTGCCAGTATAGACAGAGATGGTCCGATTGCCAGTGTAGACACAGGTGACCCAGACACAGTGCTGCCCCAAGAGGAGCCCGCCCTTGGGAGAGTGTGCAGACCAGGCTGGATGGCTCCCGGGGAGCCCAGGAGCCAAGGGCCTGGTGGGGTGCAGGGTGGGGAGACAGAGAGGGTTCCTGGTGGGGCGGAACCAGGACGGAGCGGGATCCACAGAGCCTGACACGTCACCCATTTCTCATCAAGAGCTGCCATGCATGATGACCAAGACACACATGGTGACCAAAACACAGGGTGACCAAGATGTGTGTGCTGACCAAGACACACACAGTGACCAAGACACACATAATGACGAAAACACACACGGTGAACAAGACACTCATGGTGACCAAGACATACACAGTGACCAAGACACACATGATGACCAAAACACACACGGTGACCAAAACACACACGGTGAACAAGACACACATAATGATGAAAACACACACTGTGACCAAGACACACAGAATGATGAAAACACACACGGTGACCAAGACACACATGGTGAACAAGACACACACGGTGAACAAGACACACGCAGTGACCAAGGCACACGTGGTGACCAAGACACACACAAATGACCAAAATATACACAGTAACCAAAACACACACAAGTGACCAAGACACACACGGTGACCAAGACACACATAATGATCAAGACATAACGATCCTTCTTGGGTTCTATGCCATGTTGGGTTTTCCAGTTTCATGCTGTTTCTGATCTTGCCATGTAAAATCTAAGCATAACACTCTCCAGGTTTTCTAGGCACTAGAAGGTTGTACTGTTCTCTGGGAAGAAATACTACTAAGTATCATTAAAGCATTAATTACAAAAAAAAAAGACATAACGATGACCAAGACACACATGGTGACCAAGGCACACACAGTGACCAAGACACACATGTTGACCAAGACACACACGGTGACCAAGAAACACACCGTGACCAAGACACACACGGTGAACAAGACACACATGGTGACCAAGATGTGTGTGTTGACCAAGACACACATGGTGAACAAGACACACACGGTGACCAAAACACACATGGTGACCAAGACACACATGGTGACCAAGACACACATGATGAACAAGACACACACAGTGACCAAGACATACACAGTAACCAAAACACACACAAGTGACCAAGACACACATGGTGAACAAGACACTCACGGTGACCAAGACACACACAGTGACCAAGACACACACGGTGAACTAGACACACATGGTGACCAAGGCACACATGATGACTTAGGCACACACGGTGACCAAGGCACACACGGTGAACAAGACACACAAATGAACAAGACACACAAATGATTAAGACACACATGATGACCAAAACACACACAAGTGACCAAGACACATACAGTGACCAAGGCACACATGATGACCAAAACACACACGGTGACCAAGACACACATAATGACGAAAACACACATGATGAACAAGACACACACGGTGAACAAGACACACACAGTGACAAGGCACACACAGTGACCAAGACATGTACAATGACCAAGACATGCATGGTGACCAAGGCACACACGGTGACAAGGCACACACGGTGACAAGACACGCATGGTGACCAAGGCACACACAGTGACCAAGACACACATGATGATCAATGCACACATGGTGACCAAGATGTGCATGATAACTAAGAAACACTACAGAAGAGCTACAAAAAACAAAACAACAACAAAAAAACACCCAAAAACATAAAAGAGACACTACAATGCCTGAGACTACACGATGCCTGAGACACCATGGCTTGTCCAGTCACAGACAGAGGAGGGCACCGCGGCACAGTGCGTTACGCCCACATCCGGGTGCTGCTCACCACCCACCCCTCGGCTACTGTGTCTGGGAGAGTGACAGAGCTGGCCAACTGCTTGAGTCCCTGGCAGCCAGGTGAGAGACCCAGATGCAGCTCCAGACCCCTGGGCCGGCCAGCCGCTGTGACCATCTGGGGAGCCACCCAGCACATCAAAGACCTCTCTCTGTCACTCTGTCTCTCAAACAGATAAGCAGACCATTCTTTCTTTTAAGTCTTAGATAAGACACCCCCTCCTCTCTGCGTGTCTACTGAGCCACGCTCCTGTGGGGAGTCACTCCCAGGCAGAAAGGCCATCCATTTGCAGGCGGTCTGCGGCTTGGATGAGGGGCTGCGCTGTCTCCCGGTGTCTTCCTGCCGTCTCCCTTCACGAACGTGCGAGCTGCTGTCTGTCCACTCACACTCGGGCTGCTGTCTGTCCACTCACACTCGGGCTCCCATTCACGTGCGAGCTGCTGTCTGTCCACTCACACTCGGGCTCCCAGCCACGTGCGAGCTGCTGTCTGTCCACTCACACTCGGGCTCCCAGCCACGTGCGAGCTGCTGTCTGTCCACTCACACTCGGGCTCCCAGCCACGTGCGAGCTGCTGTCTGTCCACTCACACTCGGGCTCCCAGCCACGTGCGAGCTGCTGTCTGTCCACTCACACTCGGGCTTCCCAGCCACGTGCGAGCTGCTGTCTGTCCACTCACACTCGGGCTTCCCAGCCACGTGCGAGCTGCTGTCTGTCCACTCACACTCGGGCTCCCAGCCACGTGCGAGCTGCTGTCTGTCCACTCACACTCGGGCTTCCCAGCCACGTGCGAGCTGCTGTCTGTCCACTCACACTCGGGCTTCCCAGCCACGTGCGAGCTGCTGTCTGTCCACTCACACTCGGGCTCCCAGCCACGTGCGAGCTGCTGTCTGTCCACTCACACTCGGGCTTCCCAGCCACGTGCGAGCTGCTGTCTGTCCACTCACACTCGGGCTCCCAGCCACGTGCGAGCTGCTGTCTGTCCACTCACACTCGGGCTCCCAGCCACGTGCGAGCTGCTGTCTGTCCACTCACACTCGGGCTCCCAGCCACGTGCGAGCTGCTGTCTGTCCACTCACACTCGGGCTTCCCAGCCACGTGCGAGCTGCTGTCTGTCCACTCACACTCGGGCTCCCAGCCACGTGCGAGCTGCTGTCTGTCCACTCACACTCGGGCTCCCAGCCACGTGCGAGCTGCTGTCTGTCCACTCACACTCGGGCTCCCAGCCACGTGCGAGCTGCTGTCTGTCCACTCACACTCGGGCTCCCAGCCACGTGCGAGCTGCTGTCTGTCCACTCACACTCGGGCTCCCAGCCACGTGCGAGCTGCTGTCTGTCCACTCACACTCGGGCTTCCCAGCCACGTGCGAGCTGCTGTCTGTCCACTCACACTCGGGCTTCCCAGCCACGTGCGAGCTGCTGTCTGTCCACTCACACTCGGGCTTCCCAGCCACGTGCGAGCTGCTGTCTGTCCACTCACACTCGGGCTTCCCAGCCACGTGCGAGCTGCTGTCTGTCCACTCACACTCGGGCTTCCAGCCACGTGCGAGCTGCTGTCTGTCCACTCACACTCGGGCTTCCCAGCCACATCTCACCAGGAAACGAGAACCTCATGAGAAGTGTGCAGTGAACATTAACTGCAAGACTGTCAGAGAGTCACAATATAAGGCCCATTTCCAGGAAATCAAAGCACAAGCCTTTTATAGAGTCCTCTCATTTTAATATGAGATGTGTTAAGTGTAGAGTAATTATGGAAATGAGGCATACTGCAATGCCGAGCTGTCATTAATTTAGCAAGTTTATCCCCTGACAAGATGCAAAAACAGCAAATAGTAAATTAGTCTGTCTCCACAGCAAATGCTGCTGCTTCGTTTCAGCAAATCCCTTTAAACAAAACTGGGGCATTTTCCAAAGTGTTAAACAGGAGTAGCACTAAGACAGCGTGACGCACAGCCCTGCCCCCGGACAACACGACGACACCACGAGGAATCCTTCTCCTGGCCCACTTTCTTCGTCATGTAGGGCTGGAGGCCCACAAACAGCCTGAACAGACCCTCACGACACAATGGCTCCTGTTTAACACAGACCCAGGGATAGCTTCCAGCCCTCCGCGCTCCCACAGTCAACAAGACGCCGCCGGGGCTGGAACCAACGCTGTGATGCGCAACCTGCCAGGCGGTGGAAGCCAGGACAGCATTCCCTTGCAGGGTGAGCTCCATGTCCCACCTGCCCATGGGCATGGCATCACCGGGCATCCTCTCCTGCCCATCCGCTCTCCATATGCCTCAAAGCTCCCTGCACAGGCCCTTCACCTGCCCCCGGGTGCCCAGGGCAGGATGACCATCTTGTCTCCTGCTGGGTAGCACAGGCGAGGGTCCCTAACTGACTGGATCTAATTCAGTCTTACCCTCTCTCAGGGCAGGGGGAGCCCCCCTGGGTGGGGCAAGGCTTCAGCACAACTCTCTTTGGGTCTTTCCTACACTGGAAACAAATGGACCCGGTCTTCTGTCATCCCAAAGGCAAACCCAGAAGAGCACAGGTATCCCCCGCCCACCAACAAGCCGTGACCCCGTGGCTTCCTTGGACGGAGAGAGTGTACAGGAGAAGGGGCCCTGGCCACCCCTCGAGGCCCGCTGTCTTCACTAAGCCTGGTCGGTACAATGGTTCATAACTGACACCACGGGTCTCCCTACTTGACCAGGTCTGAGGACCACGTGGGCAGCGGGTGAATGGGGGCTCCTGCCAGTGGGGGCAGCGACTCAGGGCCCCCACCAGTCCCAGGGGACCCTCCGCAGCCAGAGCAGAACGCAGCACAGGACGGGATCGGGCTGCTAGAGGGCTCTACTCGCTGATGGGAACGGGGCGCTACCTCCCAGGCAGGTTCAGTAAAAAAGCAAAACACCCACAACAAATCAAACCTCTGGACACAGCAACCTGTTTACAGGAAACAAAGGAGGGACAGGACAGAGAATCCACACAGGACTGACACCTGGTGCCTCCAGCGACATGCGAGCCGGGGTGGAGCCAGGGAGGCCAGCCCCTCGCAGGGACTGCATGGGTCTGGCAGCCAGTGGGTGAGACAGGGCAAAGCCCACGCCCAGGGCCAGAAATCTCTGTCCGTGTTTTAGGTATGATAATGACACTGCGGTTTAAAGTTTTCAACAAGGAAGTCTTATCTCGCAGCCTGTACTGAAATATTCACGGGGGCTGGAACAACCTCCTAAGTACGCGGGCGTGGGTTTCCACTCCCGCACCACGGAGATGCTCCATAACAGAAAGGAGCCCCACTCCACAGCAGGCGGGAGAAAACGGCCACCCGCGCCATCTCAGCACCCGAAGCCACCGACACACGTAGGCGCTGTCTTCACGCGGGGGTCCACACTCACAGCCAAGGCACTGTGGGGTGGGAGGGACGAGGAGCTGTGAGGGTCCTGTCGTCTGGGTGCAGGTGTCCTAAGGCCCGTGTCTGGCCCCAGAGCGCATGCTCGGGGACACACACACGCGCAGGCACACCTGCACAGGCCAGCCACTGGCCCAGGAACCAAGCTGTATCATACACTGGTCCCCCAGGGCAGCTGCAAACTCGCTGGGTAAGACGTGTTCCCGCAACCAACCCAGCACAGGCAGCCTGCAGACAGACCCTCAGAGGGGCCCTCAGCTTCCCCACATGCAGGACAGCGCAGGCAGCAGGCAGCGGCTGTCTCAGCTCTGCGTCAGCCCCCAGACCGGCGTGCTGCATGGTGCTGAAGCCAGGCTCCCACCCTGCGTCAGACCGACGGTTCAAGTCCTGGCGGCTCCACCTGTGATCCGGCTCCCTGCTAATGCGGCTGAGAAAGTAGCCGAGGACAGCTCACGTACGCGGCCACTCAGGTGGCGTTCTAGGCTCCAGCCCTGGCCGCTGTGGTCAGCTGGGGAGTGAACCAGCACGTGGAGGTCTCTGTCAATCTCTCCCTCTCTGGCCTTACAAATTTAAACAAAAACAAAAACAAAGAATGACCAGCACTTCTTGGATCAAATGTTTTAGAAACAAAACACTGAGCAGTGGAGGGCTATCCAGGCCTCTCCTGGCAGGGGCTGACCGAGGCTGCCTAGGGTACCTGCCAGCCAGTACCAGCGCCTGCAGGGTCGGGATGGAGGGGACAGTCTTGGGCGAGGAAGGCAGTGGGCGAGGACGGAATGAGGTTTTTGGGGAGTAAGCACACCAGGCCTCCGGCAACTGTGTGTCACAGAACCTGCGCACACTCGAGGCCACAGGACAACGTGCAGCTTCCGACGCGAATGGTCAGTCGGAGGGCGGCCGGCTGCTTCTCATAAAGCCAGGGGCTGTTTCCCACTTGGGGGTAAGGAAAACGTACAGCCCAGACAGCCTTGGCTCAGACTCACTGAGGGCTCTGGGCTACCTGCAAGGTGATAAGCTCACAGCCCCTGATCTTGCTCTGAGACGGCGTTGAGCAAAACACGAACAGGACAGCCCAGGCCCAGGCAGCCCAGCGTTCCCCAGGGGGGCCACTTCTGCTGCCCGCCCTGGTCCCTCACAGCTCCCATCACTGCCCACCTGGGTCCTGCTCAGACGCAGCAACAAAATCAGATGGCACAGCCAGCTCACACAGCAGCTCTCCCCTGAGCTAGCAGGCGTGTGCGCACGCGTGTCTGCACCCCACCGGGCCCACTAAGCTCCTGGGAGTGTCAGCGGGCACCGCCTGGGGACTCAGGGTGCTGCCTAAGCTTCACCAGCATGGCTCCGGAAGCCACTGCCTGCTGCACCTGTCCCAGGGCTGCCACAGGAAGCCCCAGAAACCAAATGTTCCAAGGCAGCGCTCAGACTAAGACACAGCAGGAGACAGGCCCCTGCCCAGCAGGGACAGAGGGGCAGGCTGTCCCCGCCACGAGGTGTTCGGAAGCCCTCACTCACCAGCAGGGCACACACCTTTAGGGTTTGGAAAATGAAGGGTAGTGTTCCCTCGCACACCCCAAGGAGGAGTGAGTCACGCCCAGGCCGCACTTGAAAACTGTTCACCACGGGTTTTATGACCAGGTAGGCCAGGGAGCCACCTGCAGCTGGCCCAGCTCAGGAAAGAGTGATTAGACAGGCGCGGGACGGCACCACAGCGCGCCCAGAGAGGCAGCAGGATGAAACAGAAAAAGAAAGTGCGGCCGCGGAGGAAGTGAGCGAAGCCAGGGCTGCTCCCCCGGTAGGCCGGCTGGGCCCTGCAGTACGAACCGGGCCTAAGGCAGGGGCAGCTGCGATGCCTCGCAGGCCTAACTACGGCTGACCGTCCAGGAGGGTCCAGCCGGCTGAAGGGGCTCGTCATCCCCTCACCTGGGGCAGCTGGTCCCGCCTGCTGAGTGGGCAGACCTGCGCCCAGGGCCCCCACACCCTCATCGGACTCGAACCCTAACGCTTCCCAGCCATCCTTCTGGGTGCCCAGAGTCAGGGGTCCAAGCCCATAGGGTGGCAGGCCCAGCTGGGGGCGGTTCTGTAGGTTAAGGCAGGCAGGGCCTGGAGTTCCACCCCAGGGATTGAGGCTGGTTGAGGAAGGGGGTCAGGGCTGTCCCCGGAGGGAGCTGAGGACTGGGCAGGGTAGGAGGCACAGGAGGGCAGGACCACGGTGACCCCGGGGTCTGGGCCGGCGGGGGTGGGCGACGGAAGTCGCGCTCGGACGTCGCCAGCGGGGATGGGAGTGACGGGCAAGGGGCGGGGGTGGCACTCACTGCTTGGGCAGCTGCAGGGCGGGCGCGCCGCGCCGCTGGAAGGCACCGTCCACGAAGACGCCGTTCTTGCCCAGGCAGCGCAGGTAGAAGTGCGGCTCCTGGAAGGTGAGCTGCAGGTGGCGCCGCGAGATGAAGCTCGACAGGCCCATGCTGAGGTCCACCGAGCCCTGCGACGAGTTGCGGCCGATGGTGACGCTCGGCTGCCGCATGAGGAACTCGAACTCGCGGCCCTCGAGCCGCGCCAGCGCCGGCCCCGGGCTCTGGCGCACCGACGCGGCCGCCGCGGCCACCAGCGCCGGCGCCGCGCCCGCGCCCGCGCCCGCGTCCGAGCCCGGGCCCGCGATCGCGCCCGGCGGCAGCGGCAGCGGCAGCGGCGGCGGCGGCCCGGGCGGCGGGGGCGCGGCGGGCGGCGGCCCGGGCGGCGGCGGCGGCGGCGCGGCGGGCGGCCCGGGCGGCGGGGCGGCGGCGGCCGCGGGGAAGGCGGCGGCGGCGGCCGCGGCGCACAGCACGGGGCTGCAGGGCGCCGAGCGCAGCGCCAGCAGGGCGCGGGCGCCGCTGTCCTCGCCGACTTCGGCCATGTTCGCGCAGCGCCAGCGGCTCCGCGGCGGGGAGGAGGCGCGGGGGGCGGGGAGGCCGGCGTGGCGGCCGCGGAAACCCGGGCCGGATCGCGCCGAGCGGAGCGGAGCGGAGCCGAGCCGGCCGGGGCCTTGCGCGCGCGCCCGGCCCGCTGGGACCGGCCGTCCCTCCCTGTGCCCGCGCCTCGCGCCGGCGGCCAGGGGCAGAGGGCTTCAGCCAAGATGTCCAAGTCGGTGGCCCAAGATGCTCGCCCAGCACCTCCGACCCCTTCACCCTCCCTGCCTTTCCGCATTCATTCATTCCCTGCGCGAACGCGCAAGGCCCGGAGCCGCACTTGTCCATGAGGGAGGCTTGTAGAAAGGGCGACTCGGAGCCCCTCTCCGTCCCTAGCCCAAGGCTGTGCCTTGTTGATTGATCCAAGTCCCCCCAGGGGGAACGGGGCGGGGTGGGGGACATAGTCCCCCCGTTTAGTGATTGTTGAGTGGCACAGACCAGGAGACCTCTTCGGTGGGAGCCTGTGGCTGCCAGGACCTTGGAGCTGGGCACCTGCCCACCCACCCACCCTGCAGGCTAGGGTGCAGCTGACCAGAACCCAGTTACACGTAAGAGGACATGGCGGTGGATGGGTAACAAGCCGGACGGAGACCTTGCTGGGAGGACAGAACAGACAAGCTGGGGCAAGGATGCTTCCTTCCCTCGGTGAGGACCCCTGAGCTGGGAGGAACTGCGATCCGGCCAGGAACCGCAGGTGCCGAGAAGAAACACCTGGTGCCTTGCAGGCTGGACCCAAGGCCGCTCCCGACGGAACCATAAGACCGAGACGCCACAGAGGGAGCTGGGCAGGGCTGGGGCATGGAGGGACCCACCCACTGCCCGTGGTGGGGGCAGCTGGGAGGAAGGGGAGCGGGGCATGGCACCCACTGCTGACCTCTGAGGCCTGCCCCGTGGCACGGTGGGCACGCCACTGCTTACAACCAAGGCATCCCCTCGCCAAGCGGCTGGGCTTCCCACCCAGTCCCTAGGAATGTGCCCAGGACAGCAGCACAGGACAGCCCGTGTCCTTGGCCCCCAGCCACCCATGTGGAAGTGACTCCTGGCCCCTGGCCCAGTTCGTGGCTTCGTGGCTGCTGTACACATTTGGGGAGTGAGCCAGAAGAGATCTCTCTGTCTCTCTGTGTGTGTCTCTCTCCCTGTCACTTTGCCTTCCAAGTAAGTAAATAATCTTTAAAAAAAAAGTTTAAACATTGATCTATTTTTACTTAAAAGGCAGAGTTATAAAGAGACAGAAAAAGAGAATTGCCATCTGCTGGTTCAGTCCACAAATGACCACCACAGCCAGTGCTGGGCAGGTCCAGCCAAATCTGGAGGCCGGAAGCTTCTCTTCTCCGACCTGGGGACTCGGGCCAGGTACGTTAACAGGAAGCTGGATCAGAAGTGGAGCAGCCAGGACATGAACTGTTACCCATATGGGATGCTGGCGCTGCAGGCAGAAGGTTGATCTGTTATACCACCACACCAGCTCCAATAATCTTGTTTTAAATAATAAAAATATTGGTCTGATAGGAAGAGAAAGGGGGTGTGGCACGGGGCAAGGCTGGTTCACCCCAGAACTTCCATCAGCCCAAAACTGGTGGGGCTTGAGGGGTGCACTATCGGGCCAGCTGCTGCCATGGGGGTCGTATGCAATGCCAGGCACAAAGGAGCAAAGTGGGGTGACTGACTTCCCCAGGGACCCCACAAATAGTGGGGTGGTGGGAGCCAGGGGCTGAGGGGCAGTTTCAGCTGGAGATGGTGGCAAGCATGGCTGTGGAGCCACTGGATGTGTCGTGCCTGAGCGGAGATGGCACGCTTTGGTTATATACCACAGTTTAGAGACTTGATCTGGAAGGCAGAGAGACGACAGTGCACCAGCTAGCTCTTCATTCTGCTGCTTCACTTGCTCGCCAAATGCCCTGACTGCTGAGGCTGGGCCAGGCTGCAGCCAGGAGCCAGGAACTCCTTGCAGGTTGCTCATGTGGGAGGCAGGGGCCCAAGCGCCTGGGTCGCCATCTGCTGGGTTCGTAGGTTCCTCAGCAGGGAGCTGGATGGGAAACAGAGCAGCCAGGGCCCCAGCCTGCACTCTGCGGCTGCTGGCATCACGGCCTAACCCCCTCCCTGTGCTGCCAAGCTGGCCCCATCTACCACCTCAACCACCACCTCCAAGGCTCCTTCTTCCAGCTCATCTGAGGAGACATCTCCCTTTTTCCTGACAATTCTGGCTGATGACCAGCTGCAGTGGTGACTAGGGCCGCCTGCGCTCCATGCCTACTTTAGCATTAAACGTATTACAAGCATGTTGACAGAGCATTCTGTGAAAGGAGTGAGGAGCCGCATGACAAGAGTGCCAGGGGCTTATGGGGCCAGCTCACCGTGACCCTGGCAGGTCTAGACACCGAGTAAATTGTTTCCAACGGCTTTTTCCTAAAGGTCAGTCATCGGATAGACTGACAGCTCCCATAGGGAAGGCAAGAAGAGGGCAAAAAGAAACCATTTAGCAATCACAAAATGAGAAAATGATTTTTTTCTCTCACTCCCTGTGTGCCTAGAGGGCAGGCTTAAGCTATTCCACAAAAGTGTTGGGTCTCTGTCTCAATCTCTCTCTCTTACATAAAATAAGGGAACGAGCCTGCAGTCGGTTAAAGATGGAGCCAGTCTTTTCAAGGCCTGCAACAGCAGGGCTCTCCCCTTGTTCCAAGCCCGTCGCGCTGGTGCAGAGAGCAACAAAGGAGTGGAGCTAACTCCAGGGCACTAAGCCAGCGGTGAGAATGTGCCCCTGTATTGGCAGTGACCTTGAAGAGGCAGGAGAAAAAAAATCAAGAGAAATGACCCATTTTAAAAACTAGGCCAAGGAAATGGGCAGGTGCTTCACTGACGGAGACAGTGACGAAGAGGCGGGCTGCACTGAGCTTGGCTCTGCTTGTTATTACGGAGTGACTTAAAGCCACAGTGGGGTCGGCACTACACACAGGAGTGCACTTTGCCACCCGTGTGTGCGGGGCTGGGTGTTCAGCCTATGGTTAGGGGACCTGTATGCCACACTGGGGTGCCTGGGACGTCCTCTGGCTTTGCTCCTGACCCCAGCTTCCTGCCAAGCAAGGCACACCCTGGGAGGCGGCAGGGATGGCTCAAGTAGCAGGGTATCTGCCACCCACACGGAAGACCTGAACTGACACCCCAGCTCCTGGTGTGAGCCTGGCCTGGTCCTAGCCACTGGAGAGTGAACACACAGATGGACTGCCTCTCACATAATTTTTTTCAGTTCATGCAAAATGGAACTTTGGTGCAAAAAAAGGAAGGCATGCATACAGAGGTCTTCAAAAAGCCAATGACAGCAGTGGAGGGTAGCCCCAAGTCCTTGGCCCCCTGCACCCATATGGGAAACCTGAAGAAGCTCCTGGCTCCCAGCTTTGCGTCAGCTCAGCTCCAGCCACTGCAGCCGCCTAGGAGAAAACCAGCACACGAAAGACCTGTCTCTCTATAAATCTGTCTTTCAAATAAATAAATCTGACTTAAAAAGTATGTATTTATTTTTATTGGAAAGGCTTTTTTTAAAAAAAAGGGAGAGAGAGATCTTCTATCTGCTGGTTGACTTCACAAACGGCCACAATGGCCAAAACTAGGTTGGTTTGAAGTCAGGATCCATAAGATTCTTCCCAGTCTCACACAGGTGCAGAGAGCCCCAAGGCCTTGGGCCGTCCTCCACTGCTTTCCCAGGCCACAGGCAGGGAGCTGGATGGGAAGCGGGGCCGCCAGGACTGGTGCCCATTTGGGATCCTGGCGCATGCAAGGTGAGGCTTTAGCCCGAGCCATCGTGCTGGCCCTCCTCCAGCTTGTACACACTTTAAAAACACTGCTTCAGGCAAAGATACTGGCTCTTGCAATTCACACGGGGGATGTTCACCTGGAAGGAGTCCCAGGGTCCTGGCTTTGTAGCCCAGCCCCAGCTGCTGCAAGTTATTCAGAAGTGAGCCTGTGCATGGAAAATCTTTGTGTGTCTGTTTGTCTTTCACGTGAAATAGAAAATAAATAAAAACAATTAAAATAAAAAGAAAGACATGGTTCAAGGCTGCCTCTGAGGGCCACCCCTGCACAGCTGGGAGTTGGTACGGTGTTCCACAGGAGGTCATGTGACTGCCTCACAGCATGGCCTAAGCATCCTTGCAGTATGAAGGGCAGCTGACAGCCCCTGGGCAAGGGGTACAAGAGGGAGTAGAGGGGCCTCCAAGGTCCATGGGGAGGTACACGGGATGGGCTGATGGGCCACACGGGGCCTCCGAGGTCCCACTGTGCCGTGTCCATCGGGGGATGGTATGTGGGATGGGCTGATGGGCCACACGGGGCCTTCAAGGTCCCACTGTGCCGTGTCCATCGGGGGTGGTACACGGGATGGGCTAATGGGTAGCATGTGTCGGGCAGCATGTGAAGGTGACTGTTCAGCCATGGGATGGAGTCCTTGGCTGACCTATGTGGAGAGGCAAGCTGTCTTTCCATCCCACCCCTGTGCCGGGACCCTGGAGACCTCTCCTACCGCCTCCATGACAAGGTGTGGACTCCTGTGTGCCCTGGACTGTGTCATTCTTGTTCTGTGCCCCCATCAGCCACCGGGTGGCCAGTTTCACTGCCCAGTGGTCCTGAGCTCATTGTAGCACTAGCCTCAGGACCTGGAGTTGTGGAGCCACAGAAACCAACCTTGACCCGACTCAGGCAGGAGGGGTTTACCAGCCAGAGACCGGGCCCTTCTGGGATCTGAGGCTGGCCGAGGTGCAGGGTTCAGACAGGGCTGCCGTGGGCTGCCACTGCTGGCCCTCATCCCATTTCTTCCTGCTTGCACCGGACCCCCGGAGAGGCAGCCGGCTGGGTCTGCCGGAGTGGCCAGGCACTGAGGCTGGGGTCCTCTGAGTCCTGTTCCTCCAGCAAGCTGAGCTGGAGGAGGGGGAGGAGGGCTGCCGGGGGAGACGATGGCTGCCCACTGCCTCATTCCAGGTGGATGTTGTCAGTGACCTGTGCAGAGCCCAGCACTCCCTGACGGCCCGTGAGGACGCTTAAATTCATCTGCCCAGACCAATGGCGGAAGCATTCGAAATGCACACAAAGGAAGCCCTGCTGGTGAAGGCCCCTCGGCCTCCAGCTCCTGCCCACCCACACCCTCTGGTTTCATTCTGGAGCCGTCTCAGGCAGGGTGAGTTCGCAGAATTCAGGGTACCCCTCAGGAAGATACTGGTTCATAACCGCCCCATGTTCCCCATGGTCTCTAAAAGAATTGCAACAACAGCAGCAATGTGATTGGATTTCTGGCCAGCGTTTCCTTTCATACAGATATGGCTCAAACGTGGCGAGGCACAACACTGCCGGCGTGCTGAGGTTCTGGAGTTCTTGGCAGACTGAAACGGCTGTTCCTGGATAACTCTTTTACCCCCAGGTCTCCCTCCCAGTGTCAGTCACTCCTCACTCAGGTCTTCAGCATCCAGCGAGCCCAAGTCTTTCTCCTCCAGACATGCCTCTTTTCCTGCCACTTTCTTTTGTGTGTGTGTTATAGGATTTGTTTTTATTATTATTATTATTAACTACATTGCATTATGTGACACAGTTTTATAGGTACTGGGATTCCCTCTATCCCTCCCCAAACCCCCCCCATGATGGATTCCTCCACCTTCTTGCATTACCACAGTCCAAGTTCACATGAGATTCTTTCATTGCAAGCATATACCAAGCATAGAGTCCAGCATCTTATTGTCCAGATAAGTTCAACGGCTTGTTGGGGAGACCATCTCTGGTCTGAAGGTAGAGCTGGCAGAGTATCATCCCGATCAATTAAAAGCCCCAGCATAACATCAGCAACAATTTATAATGTTATGGAATTGATATAGTATTGAGTAACCAACATGTTGAAAAAAAAAATGCAAGTTCTTTAACACATCCTGTAACTTCTTCATTGACATTTTTTTTTTTTAAGATTTTTATTATTATTGGAAAGCCGGATATACAGAGAGGAGCAGAGACAGAGAGGAAGATCTTCTGTCCGATGTTTCACTCCCCAAGTGAGCCGCAACGGGCTGGTTCGCGCCAATCCGATGCCGGGAACCAGGAACCTCTTCCGGGTCTCCCACGTGGGTGCAGGGTCCCAAAGCTTTGGGCCGTCCTCCACTGCTTTCCCAGGCCACAAGCAGGGAGCTGGATGGGAAGTGGAGCTGCCGGGATTAGAACCGGCACCCGTATGGGATCCCAGGGCGTTCAAGGCGAGGACTTTAGCCGCTAGGCCATGCCGCCGGGCCCCTTCATTGACATTTCAATTTTAGTTTATATACAACCAGGTTCTATACACCTTAAAATGGCTGTAGATTGCTATTCAGCTGTCTCGTGTCTATTTTTATTATGGTATTTAGCATTTTATAGCATTGAAGCATAATTTTGCTGAACCTGGCTTTTTTTTCGGGTAGCCTAGACTGGCTTATAACTCTAACAGGACATATGTCAACAGTTGAGGTGCAGAACAGTTTTAGGAGGGGTGTGCAGAGAAATCTTCAATACCCTAGTGAGGAGTAACCAATCTTTGTGTCCTACCTAGTAAGGTATAAGTGAATCCACACTGGCCGTTTCCTGTCTAATTCTAAGCTTTCCTTGTTGTTCTCTGTCTATTCTTGAGTTTTTGTTTGTGTGTTTGTTTCTTTTGAGGGGTCTCCGGAGCGATCCTGATGGTCATTGCCAAACAGGGTGGGGACCCAAAGTAGGAACCAAGCAGGACCAGACAGCTCCCCTCCCTAGTCCCCAAGGAGGTTTACTGTTCTTCTGTTTCTGCACACTGCTCAGGGCTCCTGGCTGTTGTTCTGACGGCCTTGGATCCTGCGAGGAAGGATTTGGACTTCTTTCATCCCGTGTGGTGGATCCAAGCGGTAGTGGATGACCTCAGAGTTCTTGGCCTCCGAAGGCACTCCAATTCCCCGTCTGCCACTTTCAAGAGCAGGGCACTGGACAGCCCATGGCCTCCTGTGCCTGGCTTCTTCCATGCAGCACAAGATTTTGGGATCTGTGCCTGTTGTTACAAGTAACAACAAAGGCAGACAGAGTGAGAAAGATCTTCCATCCACTGGTTCACTCCCTGAACGGTCCCAATGGCTGGGCTGAGCCAAATCAGGGACCAGGAGCTGCTTCCAGGTCTCCCACGTGGGTGCAGGGTCCCAGCACTTGGGCCGTCATTCCAGGTGCATTACCAGGAAACTGGACCAGAAGTGGAGCAGCTGGGACTCGAACCAGTGTTCACATGGAATACTGGTGGTGTGGGCGGCTTTGACCTGCCAAGCCGCACACGCGGGCCCCGACTTCTCTCTTGTGATTGCTGATGAGCCAGTTCTGAAGGAAGTCAGCCCGCTGGCAGACGACGGGCGGACGGCTGCCAGGGTCTGGCTGTGTGACGCAGCTGCTGGGAGCGCTCACGGACTTGCCTCTGCCGTGTGTTTTCATTCCTGTGGGTGGAACTGCGGGGTTACACACTAAGTATACGTTTCCCGTCCTACCAGCTCCCAGACTGTTTCCCCAAGCGGCCACCGACGTCAGCATCCCCAACAATGGACGAAGTTCTCTCCGTCCCTGTAGTCTGTGTTCCCCCTCCGTTTCCTCTCCCCCTCCCTGCCCCCTGGCAATTCACTAACAAAACTGGGTCATTTGTTCATTTGAGTTTCCCACAGCCTGACTTTTGCTGGATGCATCGTGGTTGCTTAGTGTCTGAACTTGCAAGGGGGCGAGGAGGGGAAAAGAGAAAAAGCGCTTTTCTGATCACTCAGATACACACAGCCATGGAAACAGCCACAGATGAACTGAGGAGGAGGCCGGGCTACACAGAAACAGTGATTGGACAGGATTAGGCCCTGGAGACAGGCAGCACACAAAACGCAAACCCTCACATCGAAAGAAGGTGGCAGAAAAGGATCTGGCTTTAGTCGCAAGCTACAGGACAGCAAAAGGTGTGTGTGGCTACAGAACTCACTATCCGCACAACACTGTGTGTATGTGGAGCGGGGCAGGGATGCCATGTGGCACAAGGGGCTAAGCACCACTAGCAGCGCTGGCACCTCCCAGTCCAAGTTCTGGCAGCTCCACTTGCTGCCTGGCTTCCTGCTGATGCTCCTGGGAGAGCAGCTGAGGCCCTAATGCACAGACGGTGCTCCAGGCTCTGGGCAGCACCCTGACCTAGCCCTGGCTGTTGCGGGAATTTGGAAACCGAACCTCCAGGTGATCTCGCTCTGTGCCTTTGCTTTTCATAAGTAAATCAATCATTTCCTTTTAAAATGCCGTTTGCTCTGGAAAAGCACAGAAACCAACGGTTTTGTTGTTGTTTTCTAGCAAACCACCGAGCCTTCTTCCCAGTGCCTTCTTGGGCCAGCAGCAGCAGCTCCAGCTGAGCTGACACAGCCCAGCACAAGCCGCGCCCCTGGGACCTCAGAAGGCAGACTGCAGTTTCACCTCCAAGATGGCGGCTTTGGCTGCAGCACTCATATGGCCCTTGGGTGAGGTTTATGTTTCTTTGTTATGATCACCCAGTGAGCAGCTGTAAAAACAGAAACACTGAGATGATTCCTAACCGAGCCCCTACAACCCTGTCTGCTCTCCCAGGTCCGCTACAACAAAGTCCTCTCCATAAATGGATAAATAAAAAACCAAACACCTAATTGAGTCATTTTAAAAACATTTTTATCCCAGGGCCTGGGGCAGTAGCCTAGAGGCTCAAGTCCTTGTCTTGCATGTAGTGGGATCCCATATGGGCACTGGTTCTAATCCTGGCAGCCCTGCTTCCCATCCAGCTCCCTGCTTGTGGCCTGAGAAAGCAGTGGAGGACGGCCCAAAGCCTTGGGACCCTGCACCCACGTGGGAGTCTGGAAGAGGCTCCTGGCTTCAGATCAGCACAGCTCTGGCCGTTGTGGTCACCTGGGGAGTGAATCATCAGATGGAAGATCTTCCTCTCTGTCTCTCCTCCTCTCTGTATATCTGTCTTTCCAATAAAAATAAAAGAAATCCTCATAAAAATTTTTATCCCAAGAGAGACTGTGTTGCTCCACAGAAATAAAAACGCATATCCACTGAACCTTTATACAGGATTTGCAGCAACTTTATCCCTAACAGCAATTACAATACTGACCACCCACGCCTCCACTGCTGATGGGTAAATGAGCAAGGGATAAGCTTGGTTAACACATCGGGCCAGGGAGTAGACTCCTGGTTTGCTTAGGGTTGAAAGGGCGGTGGGGTGTTTGGGAGTGGTGCAGGGCTGTTTTTCGTACCCTGTAAAGTTCTAACAAAATACTGCAGCAATGGACATTCAGCTTGGCAGACACTACATGCCACCAAACAGGACATTTGTCATTAGTGTGAACTGCACACAAGAGTTACTAAAAAGTTAACCGTGGACAAGTGTTTGGGCCAGCTGTTACGGTGCCAATTAGCGCAATGACTCCACCCTGGGCACCTAGCTTTGACTCCTGGCTCCTGGGGGCAGTGTTGGTGGCTCAGGGAGCTGCTTCCTGACACCATCGTGGAACACCTGCAATGAGCTCCCTCTCGTGTCAGCCTCCTCGCCACGTGGGCGTTGGCAAAGCACGCGGGAGCTCCATGTCTGCCTCCCAAACAAAAAGATGAACTAGAATTCTGTTAAAGTCAGTTAAGACAAACTGAGGGCTTTCAATTTTCTTTTGAGCTAAAGATTTTCATAAAATTCGACAAGTTTCAGTGTCTGTTTCAGGCAGTGTTGCAGTAAGGGCAGTCTGCTTCTAGGGAGATGACAGACCCCAGCCTATCCCCTTCCTACTCTCAAGGGACAGACAGCTGTGGCATTTGAGACACTCAAGAGTGGTGACCAGGCCAGTACCAGCAGGGGTGACACGCAGCGTCCATGCTACGCACCTACCTGCTCCTGGAGCCCACATCCCATGAGCTTATCACGGGTCTAAGACGGGATCTCCCCCGGAACGCAGTGGCCTGGCTCTGAGCGAGCTTCCTGCACACCCGGCTTCCGGACACCCATGTCCTCTGAACTGAGGGTTCATCGGCACGTCGTCATCTCTTCCTTACTCCTTACTGCACCTGTCTTTCTCGCTGTGCTCTGCAGTGGATGGAACTGCCAAGCTGTGCCCAGAGTCCCCGCTCACTCCAGACCATGCCACTGCTGCAGGGCCGGACTGCCCAGCAGGTACTGAGTGACTGCAGTATCACCCGTGTGTCGGGCAACTTGGAAGTGTGAAACGTGCAAAGGATTCCTCAGCACACGGGCCACAACAGGGCAGTTTGTCGGAGCCTGGCACTCGGCAGATTCCAGGAAAGATGCTTGAGTGTGTGTTTGCAGCTGGAGGAAACCCGTGTCATTTTTTCTAACATCAACTTGATCTGACTATGAGAGTTGTGCACAACCCCCACCCCAGCCCACCCGCTTCACTCATCACTGGCTCCCTTGCCCTGTGTTCCAGGATGCGGTCAACAAGGCAACATGGCAACAGGGCAAAGCTGGAGAGCCCAGACCCGGAGCCCTGACCTGCATGGCCCTGTCCTCTCCTTGGGGCTGTTCCAGATGGCAGGCCTGTCCTGGCGGCCTCTCCTGGAGCTGGGATCACCCCTTTGGGAGCATTCCCCTCCAGGAGGCCAGCCCCTTCAAGACCTCTCATCTCCTGGCCCAGGTGCCCCAGATGAAGCCACTTGGCCTGGGGCCGCTGGCACATACGCATGCATGACATTTGGAACAGGGAACCCACAGAAGAAAAAAACAAACAGGACAACTCCAAGGCAGCGGCCCACGGCTATGAGCTGCGCCCCACTGCCGGGAAGAACTCTGCACTACGTGTGAGGAAGCTTTCACAACGAGTGTGGAAGCCCGCGAGGCATGCGAGCAGCCGTGCCACGCGTGTGAGGGAGCCCGCGCTGTGTGTAAGGAGCTCCTCCACGGAGGCCACCATTTCCTCGCCGAGGCTGAGGAGTTGTGCGCCACGAGTGAGGAAGCCTGCCACGCGCATGAGCAGCCCCGCCACGTGTGTGAGGAAGCCCGCCACATGTGGGAGGAGCCCGCTGTGCACCTGAGGCGCTCTGCCCAATGTGTGAGGAGCTCTGTCACACACATGAGGAACCCTGCACTGTGTGCGAGGAGCCGTGTGTGTGTGTGGAACACCACTATGTGTGTGGGGAGCCCCGAGCCCTACTGAAGAACTCCACCACACGTGAGTAACTTCGTGATGCGTGTGAGGAGCTCTGGACCGCGTGTGAAGAACCCTGGGCCACCTTTGTGGAGCCCCGCGACCTGGTGCTTCGACTTTGAGGACACTCTGCCTTCCCAAGAGCACCCAGGGGTACGCTGGCCACGCCCCACCGCTGGCTGCTGGGGGCAGGCCTTGCAGGTGCACAGCCTGAGGTGACCGCTGCCCAAGGCAGACCGAGGTGAGGGCTGAGGACGGTGGACTGCCCGTGGCTGAGTGGTGCTCCTCACACACTCCTCCACAGCGTGGAGGGAAAGAGACAAGCCGGCTCACATGTGTCCTTCGGGCTCAACTTTGCCTCTATGTACAAGGCATCTCAAAAAAATCCAAGGGAAATCTAGCGTTGAAATGAGGTTTTTAAAAGGTTATCTACCTACGAGCCAGATTTACAGAGAGAAAGAGCTAGATCTTCCATCTGCTGGTTCACTCTCAGATGGCCACAACTCCTGGAGCTGAGCTGATCTGAAGCCTGGAGCCAGGAGTCCCTTTGGGGTCTCTCACATCCTCCTCTGCTTTCCCAGGCAGGGAGCTAGATTGGGAGTAGCGCAGCCAGGACTTGAACAGGTGCCTACATGGATCCACTGCAGGTGGAGGATTAGCTAGCTAAGCCACTGCCCAGCCCCAAGAAGGGTGGATTTCATCACAAAGTAGCCATGCATACAAGGGATTTTTTCAAAGCTCATGGGAAAACATGTATTATGACAGAATTATGCAAAGACCTCCAACTTCCCTGGCATCCCAATAAGCTTATCTCTCCATCCCCTCTCTGCCAGCTTCCTTTGCCCCTTCCCCAGTGAATGTGATTTGGGGCAGCGAGTTGCCAAGATGAAGGTGAGCCTCCAGCAGGCTTACCACATCCGAAATCTTCCAGGATTTTCCTACCCGCTGGATAGCGAGCAACGTGGTGATCAGAGGAGAGCCGGCATGAGGACTGTAGGAAAAAGCAAACAGCAATGTCCCAGAAAAGCACCCAACTCAGACACAGGATCCCCGACCGCCTCTTGGGACGGAGCACCGAAAGCCCCAGTTCACAGGCTGACTGCTGGTGCGGGAGGGAGGCCCTGGCTTCACCGGGCGGCCGCGGGAGCCCTGCCATGCCTGTCGGGCAGCTCTCTGCCTCCACCTCGCGCTGCCATGGGGCTCCCGGCAGGCTGGGCGGTGGAGGGCCAAGCTGCAGGCCTCCCTGCAGCCGAGGGCACCTTGCACAGTCATGGTGGACGTGTCCCAGCTGAGCTCACAGACATTGCTGGTTCTGGTCGCTGAAATCTGCGTCACGTTCAGAGACGGCAGAGAACTAACTGCAAGCTGGGGGGTGGGCGTGTGGAACCAGGGCCGTCTCTCTTCTGCTCTGGGAGACCACGAAGCAGTGCGCGGGAAGCCAAGCGCTGCCTGTGGACAGGAGGCACCTGACATCAGCTGACTGGGGCTGATGCTGTGGTGGCGTGCTGAGCTGTTGTCTGTGACACAGCATCCCACATGGGCAGCAGTTCAGGGCCCAGTGGCTGCTCCACGTCTGATCCAGCTCCTTGCTAATGCGTCTGGAAAGCAGTGACTGACAACTCAAATACTTGGGCCCCTGCCACCTACGGGGGTCGGAAGGGGCAGGGGGGCTCTTGGCGCCTGGCTTCAGTCTGGCCCACCCTAGCCATTGTGGGCAGCTGGGAAGTGAACTAGCGGATGGAGATCTTCATGTCCACTTGCTGGTTGACTCTCCAAATGGTCACACAATGGCCAGCCCCAAAGAAACTGAAGCCAGGAGCCAGGAGCTTCCTCCAGGTCTCCTCATATGGGTGCAGGGATCTTTCTCCGCTGTTTTCCCAGGCCACAAGCATGGATCAGAAGTGGAGCAGCTGGGACTTGAACTGGCACCTCTAAGGAATGCTGGTGCCACAGGCAGAGGATTAGCTTAAGACACCACCGCGCTAGCAGCAACAATGAATGCTTTAAAAAAAAGAAATTAGTCAATTATCACAAAGACCTGTTAACTGGGTACAGAATTGTGAAACACCTGAAGATCCAAGGGCTTTGAAATGCCTCCCAGGAGTGGCCACTGGATGGGGAAGGCGCTGCCCCTGGGGCTGGGACATGTGACCTGGCCCCTGCAGGAGCTGATGGGGGCCCGCCAGGCTGCTGACCGCCGGGCTGAGGGAGACAGGGGAGGGCTGCAGCAGCCGCTCCAGGGAGGAACTGATGAGGCCAAGAGAGAAGCTGAGCTGTGACCAAGCCTAGAGGGACAGGAACAAGCTGGAAGGAGAGGTCCTCCCCCTGCCAGCCTTACAGGCTTTCTCCAGTGCCTGACAGGGCACCAGGGGCTGTGGAACGGGAGGGTCCACAGCTGGGACCAGAACCGCTGAAAGCTGTTATTTTTTTCTAGTACTTTATCCAACTGCATGTTTCGGGAACCCAATTTCAGAAGGCCAGGTGGCACTGTTATCATACCAACCTGCAGTCACATCACACAGCTTGTTCTATGATGTCGCCGGACTGGACTTCAATCGCTGGGACTGCAATACACCATAAAAGTTGACTGTCAAGCAGATGGAGCACATGGGAGAAGAAGAATATTGGAGGGTTATTTCCTGCTAAATTTCAACTTTAACACTCCACTTCTCCAACTGTGGCACCTGTTCACTGCAGGAGATTGGGAGAAGCTACACATACAACAGAAACCACTTCATGCTGCACGGCGTCCACTGACTCCTGTGGCAGGATCGTGGCGGGGACCTGGCTGGGCTGCCCTTGCACTGTGCTGGCCGCTTGCTCGCATTGGTCAGACCGGGCAGGAGCGGCTCAGTGAGCTTCCAGAGGAGGACGGCTGGTGTGTGTCCCTGTGGTGTTTCCAGAGCCATCAGCATCGGAGTCCGTGGACGAAGGAGAGATCTACCCTCCCCAAGATGCACAAACATCTTGTGACTTATTAAACTATTTTTATTTATTTTTTTTAAAGATTTATTCATTTTATTACAGCCAGATATATACAGAGGAGAGACAGAGAGGAAGATCTTCCGTCCGATGATTCACTCCCCAAGTGAGCCGCAACGGGCCGATGCGCGCCGATCCGAAGCCGGGAACCTGGAACCTCTTCCGGGTCTCCCACGCGGGTGCAGGGTCCCAATGCATTGGGCCGTCCTCAACTGCTTTCCCAGGCCACAAGCAGGGAGCTGGGTGGGAAGTGGAGCTGCCGGGATTAGAACCGGCACCCATATGGGATACCGGGGCTTTCAAGGCGAGGACTTTAGCCACTAGGCCACGCCGCTGGGCCCTAAACTATTTTTAAAAGATTTATCTCTTTTTATCGGAAAGGCAGATACACAGAGAAGGAGACAGAGCGAAAGATCTTCTGTTTGCTAGTTCACTCCCCAAGTTGCTGCAACAGACAGAGCTGAGCTGATTTGAAGCCAGGAGCCAGGAGATTCTCCTGGGTCTCCCAGGTGGGTGCAAGGTCCCACGACCTTGAGCCATCTCTGCTGCTCTCCCAGGCCGGAGCACGGAGCAACATGAGAAGTGGAGCAGCCAGTACCTGAGCTGGAATTCCGTATGGGATTATGGCAGATGCAAGGAGAGGACTTAGACACTAAGTTATTGCACCAGGGACCCAAAAAACATTTTTCAGTGTCTTTTTAGGGCCAGTGCAATGGATAATCTTCTACCTACAGTGCTGGCATCCCAGAAAACCGAGTCCCAGCTGCTCCACTTCCCTTCCAGCTCCCTGCTTATGGCCTGGGAAAGCAGTTGAGGACGGCCCAATGCCTTGGTCCCCTGTACCCGCATGGGAGACCCGATGAGGCTCCTGGCTTTGGACCAGCTCGGCTCTGGCTGTTGTGGTCATTTGGGGAGTGGACCACAGGATGGATCTGTCTGTCTCTACTCTCTGTAACTCCGCATTTCCAATAAAAAGAATACACATATAAAAAAAAGTATTTGGCCATGTTATTTGAATGGCAGACATACAGACACAAACAGATGGGGAGAAATGTTCTGTCCCATGCTTCACCCCCGGGCTCCCCCCACCGCCTCAATGCATGCACCTGTCAGTGTTGGTCCAGGAGCTGAAACTCCCACCTGGCTCTTCCGCGCAGTCTCCCACCGGCAGCCCTGGGTCTGCAGCTGGCAGCTGGCAACCTTGGGGCCACTGCGAGAGCCAGTTCTGTGTCATTAGTGTTCCCTCTCTCCTTGCTTGCACGCCCCACTGGCTCTGTAGTGACCACAGGCTTCCTTTGCGCTCTGGGGAGCCCAGCTGCAACACACTTCAGCCCACCAGAGGTGCCTTGTCGCTGAAGGGACCCAGGCACGGTAAGGCAGAGCACGGCAGGTGAAACAGGTTCAAGGCAGGGCCACACCTCACAGCGAGGGTCTCCCAGGAGTCAGACGTGTTCTCTCTGCTGCTTGAGTGCATGAGCTGGAGACTCTGACTTCTTTAACTGCCCAATCTGTCCATGGGGGCAGGAGCCACTGTCCAGCCAACCTCCTCACCTGAGCTGGGGCTGCAAAGTTTTCCCGGTAAAAGTGAGGTCACTTGTTTCTACCTATTCAACAAGTTTAAGTGAATGCCTGCTATGTGCCACAGTGACTGGGCACAAACAGCCAAGTCGGAGATGCCTCTGCCCAGTTGGCCAAGGGTAGGTGATGGCCTCGTTGGCCACGGCTGCGGGTGCTGTGTGACAAGAGACAGCTCTGGGCCAGGCTGCAGCCAAGAACCTGGAACTCCATCCAGGTCTCCCAACGGGTGGCAGGGCCCAAACCCTTGGGCCATGTTCCACTGCCCTCCCCGGCACATTAGCAGGGGGCTGGATCAGAAGTGGAGCAGCTGGGACTCGAGCAGACACGCACTAAGGGATGCTGACGCTGCAAGCGGTGCTTAACCCACTGAGCCTCAGTGCAGCCCATCCCAAGCTAATCTTACACCCTTCTGTTCAGATGGATGTCCACGCTGATGTGTGTAAAGCCAGCATTTCGCCTTAGAAAAATCATTACATGAGGGGCTGGCCCCGTAACATACCATGTTCGGGCTCTGCCTGTGGCTCCGGCATCCCACATGGGTGCTTGTTTGGTCCTGGCATCCCACATGGGTGCTTGTTTGGTCCTGGCTGCTTCAGCTTCCGACGCAGCTTCTGCTCCTGTACCTGGGACAGCTGTGGTGGGTGAGCCGGGTGCTTGGGCTCCCACGCTGGCCAAGCTCTGGTCATTGTGGCCGCTCGGGGAGTGAACCAGTGGCTGCAAGATCTCTTTGTCTCTCCTCCTCTAACTCTCCCTTTCAAAAAAAAAAAAAAAAAGAGCTGGGTCGTGGTCACTGTGAGGCCTCATGGGTAAAAGCGGGCTCGGCCACACTTGCACCTCAGGTAAGAGGCCTGCGCACTGGGGCCACTAGGCACCTGCCTGCGCTCAGGCCTGCCTGGCACGTGCGCCCCAGCTTCCCGCAGGCTGCTCAGTGAATGGTGCAGTCTCGGTTCTAGGCCAGGGCAGGACAGCCCAGGGGGAGAGGCTCTGCTCAGAGGAGGGGGCGGGGACCTGGGCTCTGGCTTTCCCACGCTCCTGGTGCACATGCAGTGAAAACCCAACCCCGTCCCGGCAGCGTGGCCTAGCGGCTAAAGTCCTCGCCTTGAAAGCCCCGGGATCCCATATGGGCGCCGGTTCTAATCCCATCCAGCTCCCTGCTTGTGGCCTGGGAAAGCAGTCGAGGACAGCCCAAGGCTTTGGGACCCTGCACCCACGTGGGAGACCTGGAAGAGGTTCCTGGTTCCCAGCTTCGGATTGGCGCACCGGCCCGTTGCGGCTCACTTGGGGAGTGAATCATCGGATGGAAGATCTTCCTCTCTGTCTCTCCTCTCTGTATATCTGACTTTGTAATAAAATAAATAAATCTTTAAAAAAAAAAAAAAAGAAAACCCAACCCCACTGCATTTCTCAAGGTAGGGGCTGCGCGCAGTGAGGCCCTCGCCTGCCTGCTCTGCCTCCTACCAGGATCCTCAGGAACACACGGGAGGGCCCCCCACTCCCGGCCTGCGGGGTCTTATCAGTGCCATGGTGACATCCCCTGTCAGGGGCCCCTGCCAAGCTCTTTCTGCTGCTAAGAGAGGCTTCCTTTTACGCTGAGGGGCGTGATGAATAGTGAACCCCTGCGCCTGGCTTTCAATGCAGCCGCCGCGAGCTCAGGGGCCACCGGCCGGGGGCTGTGTGCCACAGAGGCCTTGCTGCCACTGCAGCGGCTTTGCCAGGCTAGCCTCACACCCTGACACGTCCTGGGGAGTCTCCTCTGCCTGCACACCTCCCTGCCAAATTCCCCGGGACTGCGGCCTCCTTTGTCCTCTGCAGACAGGGGCACAGGTTCAAGGGCAGGCCCAGGCAAACATGGGAAAGCTGCTGAGACGGTGCAGCTCCCAGGCCCTGGCAGGCAGGCTTGGGCAGGGGGCCTCATTCTCTGCCAGTCTGGGCTCAGCTTCTGGCATCAGGGCCTTGAGAGCGGGACAATGGTGACATGGGGGAGTGCGCAGTGCAGAGCGGCCAGCCAGGCTGAGCAGCACCCCCTCTCCCCTACCTGGGCTGCCAGCCTTCGCAAGGGGACGGGGACAGAGGAACCCTGTCATAGGCTTGAGGCATCCTTGCTGCTTCTGTCCAGAGAGCATGGCCGTCGGTGGCTGTTAAAGAGCTCAGGTCCCTTTCTTCTATTCTTTTGGGGCCAGGAGGGCCTGGAAAGAACCCCAGCCTGGAGGTAATTTCTTGGGAAAAAGGAATTTGAGGCAAGCCTAATCAGGGGCACCACGTTTTGGAACTCCATGGCCTCTTTTTAAAATTATTTAAAAATTTTTTATTGTTTTATGGTACAGTTTGGCTTCTTTTAACTTTCTTCAAGATGAATATATACATCTTTAAAAACAAAACCAGCCCCAAGCTTGGCGCCCTGCGTGTGGCTGCCTTGGCAGGGTTGGACACGACGTGGAGGGCCTCCTATGGCCCAGGGGCCAGCCTTTTCGCCTGCGTGCTGACTGGCAGGTGCTGGGCACAATTTCGAGGTCCAGTTCCTTTGCTGGGTGATGACGCTGGCCCTGTTCTCCGGGGGCAGCCGAGGCGCCTGCCCTGGTCCATCCCGTGCTAGCACAGAACGCCTGCCACGGTACGCAAGAAAGGCTAGGTTTCTGGAGGCTGGGTGGTCCACGATTCTAGGGCTCCCTATGGGCACGACCTTGGGGGTCGTGTCAGCCCACGGAAGACAGAGGGGCAAGTGAGCAAGAGAATGAGAAGGGCTAGATGGGTGTCAGCTGGGGCCCCTTCCTGGGACCGGGTGGCACTGTTCCATCCCTGTCCTTCCACCACAACTGCCTCCTCAAGGGCCCCAAGGTGGCATTTATTTATTTATTTGAAAAGCACTGTTCTGGGGGAAAGATAAGTGTATCTCCCACCTACTGGCTCGCTCCTTCAAGTGTCCATAATGTCCAGGACGGGACGAGGCCAAAGCCTGGGACTAGATCCTCATCTCCTACACTTGACCTGGGGCTCAAGTATGGGAGCCCCACTCTGGGTGTGCACTGGCAGGAAACCGGGACTCACACCCAGGCATGGTGACATAGCTCACAACAACCCAGGTGGTATCTAAGCCACTGTTCCAAGGCCCGGCACAGTAAACTAGTGGTTAAAGTCCTCGCCTCCAACACGCTGGGATCCCATATGGGCACCGGTTCTAATCCCAGCAGCCCCACTTCCCATCCAGCTCCCTGCTTGTGGCCTGGAAAAGCAGTTGAGTATGGCCCTAGGCCTTGGGACCCTGCACCCGCATGGGAAACCCGAAAGAAACTCCTGGCATTGCTTGGGCAGTGAACCATTGGACAGAAAATCTTCCTCTCTGTCTTTCCTCCTCTCTGTATATCTGCCTTTCCAACAAAAATAAGTAAATCTTTAAAAAAAAAAAAAAAGCCACTGTGCCAGACGCGCATCCTGAGCCCACCGCTGAGCCACCACGTGGACTCTTGGGGGCACACTCAATCCCGAGTGGAGCCTGTGGTGAGGCCTTTCTGAGGCCACAGCTCAGCCGCCCATCACTTGCTCAGGGTCCTGCATCAACAACAGGAGCTATTTCCCAGAGCTTCCATGATGAGCACCTGTAAATTGGCTGCCTGAGGTCCCCCGAGAGGCTCAGGGGCTGGTGGAAGTGAGAGACTCAGGGACCCTGGCCATGGGTGGGTATCCACGGCGTAGAGCCACCCATGCCTACCCCAGAGCTGGGGTCCTCTCCAGCCCCCGGAACCCCTGCATATGGCTTTGTGCTGTGTGTGCGCTAAGAGGACCACTGGCCGCTTAACACGGTCCACTCACCAAATCCTGGCAGCTGTCCCACGAGGCAGGCACCGCTGGCTGTGTCCTCTGAAAGCTGACAGACACATGGGGAAGGCAGGAGCACTGGAGCCGAGATGGAGCTATGGCTGCTGGGCTTTGGTGCCCTGTGTACTGGGACCATGGGTGAGGAGAGCAACAGATGGCTAGCACCTCCTGCCGCTACCTCACAGGCAGGCCCCTTCAGAACATCCTGTTGCAGCATAGCCAGTAAAGCCTCCACCTGTGACTGTAGTACCCCTTAGGAACGCTGGTTCCAGCCCAGCTCCCTGCTAACGTGTATGGGAAAGCAGTGGAGCAGGGCCCAAGGGCTTGGGCTCCTGCGCCTACGGGGAGACCTGGAAGAAGCTCCTGGCTTTGGACTGGCCCAGCCCTGGCTGCTGTGGTCATTTGGATAGTCCGCTGGAAAATTCTTTGCGACTCTGCCTTTCAAACACATAAACTAAGTCTTGAACTCACCAAATGTTTTCATTTCCTTCCCAACCTTTACAGACTAAGGAATGTGTCCGTAAGCAGACGCCTGCATACCTGTGGTGCTACATTGTTGCACACTGAATGACCACAGACTGAGCCTCTTAAAGCAACATGCTTCTGTTGACACACGTAAGTGCTGGCTCAGCAGGGTCCTCACCTGGGGCCTTGCAAGGCCGCGACCCAGGAGCTGGGCAGGTGGTATTCTGGAATGAGCTGCCTTAGAGCTTGTTCAGGGTGCGGGCGGGCAGCGCCTCCTGTAACCGCACATCCGAGGCCCTGGCGGCCATGCACGGCTTCCTGGCCTCGAGTCCTCCCCTGCAGCTTTGCACCGTGCCATGCTGTTGTGAGCTGGGAACAGGGCCCCTCACCCTCGCCTCTGGCGTGAGCTGATCCCACATGGCACACCTGCCCTCACAGCCTCCAACCAGGAGACGAGCCTAGCCATAGTGGGGTGTGTGGCAGTGAGGTGCCGGCTAGGCGCAGGACTGCTTCCAGTAAGGCCTGTCTCCACGTGCAGGCAGGATGGGCTGGAGCGCCTGCAGCCCTCTCGGGGCGGTTCCTGGAGTGGACACGCCACAACCATTGAGAAACAACACTTGACTTTACCCCTCCCCATGTCCCTGTGTCCCCAAGGTTTCTCCCCACTACTGACTCTGCCCCAGAACTGCACCCCTACTGCCAGGTGCAGGTACTGCAGGCGCTACTCCACCTGCCAACACCAAGTCAGCCAGGGCAGGACTATCCACCATGCAGATCTGAAAACCTTCTACTTCAGGGCTTGCAAGCCACGCTGGTCATCTCGTGAGCTACAGATGGTGTTTACATTCTAAAAAAAAAGCTTCTTTTTTTGAAAGGCAGAGTGACCGAGATGATATTCCATTTACTGGGTCACTTCCTATAAACAGCCCCGAGGCTGGCCCAGGCCAAAGCCAGGAACTCCCTCTAGGACTCCCAGATGGGTGGCAGGCCCGAAGCACTTGGGCCACCATGGCTGCCTTCCCGGCCAGCTGAGGCCGAGCAGCCAGAACTTGCCAACGCGTGACGCTGCGGTCACACACAGCAGCTAAACTCTCACATTGGGCTAGAGAAAGCAAAGCGGAAGACAGAAACATGTGGTTACACAGAAAACCACTGTCGCAAGTGTTGCCCTTATACTGCTGAGGAAACATGTGTCCAGGAAAAAAAAAAACTTTGACCCAAGATGGGAAAGAAGTTGCTCACACGGCAGAACACATTCAGTTCTGATCCCTGAGGTGGTGTGTGGCTTCCCTTTTGTCTTATCCTGCCAAGAAAATATCAAGCAAATTTCATATTACGAATTGCGCTCCCGGCACAAGTTTGCTGGGGGAAACAGCGGGCCCAGGGCTGGGGGCTTGTGCCAGCGCCGTCAGTCTGGCATGACCGATCGAAGGGCGTGTGCACCGAGGCACCCCTTCCTCAGCAGGTGCCAAGAGCCTGACCTTCAGGGATCAAGGCTTCCTGGACAACACTTCTAGAACTTTCCTCTTCCCCAGGTGTGCCCCAGGGAGCCCTCTGCTTCATTTTCACATCTCTGGAGCTTCCTCAAGTCTAGTTTTGAGAACAGAAAACATAACCTCCCCGTCACAATGAACAGCTTTGGAAAAGCCCCGATGGGCTTTTCACACAGCATCGCATCAGGTGACAGGACCCCTGGGGATGGAAACTTCTAGGCCGTTCGTTGCGGGGCGGGGGCACTTCCTCAGGGACCCAGAGGCGCCGGGAGGAGGGGGCGAGGGTGGTGAGCCAGCCAGCGGTGGCGGCACGGAGGGCGCGAGCCCGGCCCGGCCCCGCCCGGAGCCCCGAGCCACGCGAACGACCCCCGAGCCGCCGCCCGCCGCCCGGCCGCCAACCGACCACGCCGGCCGCTCAGGGCACCGGAAGGCGGCGCGCGCCGCGGAGTGCGCAGGCGCGGCGTGCCGGCGCCGTGGGGGAGGGGCGGCGCCGCACCACGTGCGCACCACGTGGCGCCCGGCGGGCCGCGGGCGGCGCGGCGGGGAATGTTCGGGCCGGTCACGCCGCGCGGCCCGCGGCTCCGAGGGGGCGGCTCGGCCGCGCTGCCCACGCCCGCTGCCCCCTGACCTCCGGCCCCCACCCCCCGACCTTTCGGGCTCCCCTCGCCGGCGGCCGCGCGCTGTGTTTATAAACAGAACTCCCGGCGGGGCCGAAAGCCCGGACCGGCGGATTCCCACGCCAGGGGGAGCGGACTCGGCCGCGCAGGCGCCCTGGGCCGCGCCGGGGCGGCTCTGCCTGCGCCTGCGCACTGGGCGGGGCCGGCGGGCCGCGGCTTCCCGGGCTGGGCGGAGGGCACCCGCCCGCGGAGCGCCTGAGGAGCGTCTCGGGGATTTAGGAAAGATAGCAATGAGGAAATTTTGGTCGCTGCCGCGGCAGGGGTGAACCAGTAGGCCAGTAGGTGCTTTGTAGGGCAAGTGAGGGGGCCGAGGCAGAGCGGGACACACAAGACTCCCTGGGTGGTTCCGGTCCTGGAGGGGGACCCCCCAGAATAATGGGGCCCCGCGGAAGCCGTACAGGAGTGCTAGGGCTGGGGGCCCCCAAGGACGTGCAGGCAGCAGGGCTGGGGGTGCCACATGCTGGGGTGGTTGTGTTTGGGAGGATGACGGGGTTTAGAGGAGGCTGGGTCCCGGTGCTTGCGAAGCACTGTGCACTGGGTTGTGCCCCGCACGGTTTAGACGAAATTCCATGTGCGTTTTGCCACACAAAACCCAGATAAGATGGAGTGGTGCCCCTCCCAGCCTGAGGAAGGCGGAGGGGCGGGGTCGTGCAAGGTCCTTCCTGTGACCCCTGGAGCGGCGCTCCTGTCTTTTCCTAGCTCATGTTGTCTTTGAGTCCAGACCAGCACAGTAATGGCAGCGGCAGCTTTCTTGCCCAGCACCCAGCAGCTGCTCCCTGGCGTCCCTCCTCCCATCTCAGGGCTCTCTAGCAGCGCCCGCTTGTTGTAGCAACGCGTGTCCGTGCTCCCTAGACGCCAGGTGCAAGGAACCGGTGACCCAGATGAGGGTTCAGGTATACAGTGCGTAAACACAACCCAAACACGGGGGTTGGTGGTGGGGACCCCATGGTCGCTGAGCTTGGGGTCACTCAGATCATTGATTCTGGGAGGACTGTCCAAGGTGACCCTTTGGCTTGAGTCCTGTGTGGTCAGGAGAGAGTGGGACAAGGGGAATTTGCAGGGGCACGAGGACGGTAGGCAGGTGCCCCGAGTCTCAGTAGCCAGGACCGTTTCCGGGAGTTTGAGGAACCGAAAGACGACCAGGTGAGGGGAGCCTGTGAGGTGTAGGATGGGAGGGTAGAGAGGGAATGCCAACCCATGCCTCAGGCTGTGTCACCAGCTGCCCCCAAGGCTTACCAGGGGGAGACAGACTGTGTCTGCCTTGTGAGTGGGGCTTTAGGGCTGGGCAGCGTGGCTCCTGCTGGCATTGGAGCGGGAGGGGACTGTGGGCATCTGTAGGTTGGGCAGAGTGGGACACTCGCTCCTGTGGCAGGCATGCACTTCTGCCTGTCACCTGGGACCTGGACGGGGCTGTCGTTGGCACCTGCCAGTAGAGCCACATTTTTAAATTAATCTGGCAGATAGATGGAAAATAAAAGCCCCTGTCTCCTGTAGAAGGTCTTGGCCAAGGTCATAGGACAACCGAGGCCTGGACTAGCGCTTGGGACATCAAGTGGGTCGGTCTTTTGCTCACCACCTCTCCCACCCTGCTCTGCCCCATGCCACGTGGGCGCAGGTGACCCAGTTTAGCCTCCCTGTGCTGCCAGCTCCCTCTGAGGTAGCAGGGACCTCCAAGAGTTTCATGATCTCATTTTATTGTTGCCTCTTTGTTGACTTGTGCCTGTCTCCCTCTCATTGTGTCTGAGACACCCACAGGGACAGGCGTCCAGGCGGTTCCTGTGTCTGGGACACCCACAGGGACAGCCGTCCAGGAGGCTCCTGTGTCTGGGACACCTGCAGGGACAGCCGTCCAGGCAGCTCCCACAGCAGCTTCGGGTGGCGCCCCTGAGGTCCCGCCCTGTCTGCTGGGGAGGTGTGTGGCTGCCTAGGTGCTTTGTGGGGTGGGACTGGGGGTTTGCACAAAATCCACACACATCTCCCTGCACTCTGAAACTATCTCTAGGTGGCTTGTTGTCCCTCCTGCCCTCTGGCTGCCGTGTAAACAGGGCCAGCGTATCGTCTGGGGAACCGTGACGAGGGGAAGTGGGAAAGTCCACACGAGTGAGTACTCATGCAGTCGTTAGTACTGTTGCTGCTTGGAGTTATCGCCACGCAAGGATGCTCCAGGAAGCTGACCATGCAGACAGGAAGCCCGGCTCTGCTAGTACGGGTCCCAGGATCTGAGCTGGGGGGCACCTAGCCCGGTGCTGTGTAGGGCCAGTAAGGGGACAGAGGCAGTTATGGTGATGTTACCTGGCGTTGGAGCTCTGAGCCTGGCACTTAGGGTGCTGCCAAGTACGTCCTGGGGGTAGGGAGAGGCTGATCGCACCCTATGAAAGCATCTCCCGTTCTCCGCGGGGCCAGTGATTGCTTTAGAACACAGAGTTCATGGCAGGGAGGCAGCGGGGACACCCTCTAGTCTCTGAGCTGCGTATGGCTGCGTTCCACTGCTGCTGGTGGGGTCCCACAGGGCGCTCCTCCAGGGCCTGCTGTGCAGCACCCATAGCACATGTTGGGGCCGGGGTGTGACAGGAGGTATGTTTATTTAGTTGAAAGACAGAGACAGAGAAGGGAAGGACAGAGGCAGGCTGAGATCCCATACCCGCTGATTGGCCCTCAGAGCAACCAGGGCTGGGCCAGGCCCATGCCAGGAGCCAGGAACTCCAGCTGGGTGTGGGGGCACAGACACCAGGCCCATCACCCACTGCTAACCAGGTGCGCCAACAGGGAGCTGGATTGGAAGTGGAGCAGCTGGGACTAGAACCTGTACTCAGGTAAGGGATGGCAGTGTCTTAACAGGCTGCACCACAGCAGGGGCCCCTAATGCATCTCTGAGAGTGGCTCACAAACATGTGGCGGGGTGGGGGTGTAGAGACGAGATCCCCTAACTCTGTACTTCACCTTTTGAGCGAAAAACGCTGTCCCACAGCAGGTGCCCCTGCTGCGTTCCCACCAGCCAGGGCCCAGGCAGCGCCCCCACCTCCCGCCTGGCACGTCTCATCTCCGGTGTCCATCTGGGAGGTGAGAGGCTGTTCCTCACAGCGGTGCTCTCGAATGTTCCTACTGCTGACAAGATGTTGTCAGCTGTTAGCACTTATTCCTAGGAGAAAAATTAAATATTAATCAGGAAACTCATCAAAGCAGATAAAGAATTAATTCAGAGGGCCCATGGTCACATAGCAAACTAATTCTTCAACGGCGGGGCCAGCATCCATGTGGACACCAGTTCGAGTCTTCGAGTCTGGATGGTTCCACTGCTGATCCAGCTGCCTCCAGGAGGGACCAGGAGGAAGGCTCCTGGCTTTGTATTAGCTCAGCTCCGGCCATTGCAACCACTGGGGGAGTCCCACTGAATAGAAGATTTTTTTTTCCTCTGTCTTCCCACTCTGTAAATCTTTCAAATAAAAATAAATATTTAGGGCTTGATGTGATGGTTCAGTGGCTAAATCCTTACCTTGCAAGTGCCAGGATCCCATACGGGCTCAGGTTCCTGTCCCAGGGGCTCTACATCCTGTCCAGCTTACTGCTGAGGGCCTGGGAAAGTCCTAGAGGATGACCCAGAGCCTTTGGGCCCTGACCTGCTTGGGAGACCTGGAAGAAGCTCCTGGTTCTTGGCTTCAGATTGGCTCAGCTCTGGCCATCATAGCCGTTTGGAGAATGAACCAGCAGATGGACGATCTGTCTCTCCTCTCTGTAATTCTGATCTGCCTTTCCAGTAAAGATGAATAGATCTTAAAACAAACAGATAAACAGTAAATCTAAACACATTTCAGAAAGCTTTGCTTCCAGTCAGAGCCACCCTGGCGTCCCACAGCCCAGCATGCCAAGGCGCATGCGCAGGTGAAGCCCAAGGCATGGGGTGCCCATGTCAGTTTTCTTTTGAAATTTTTGCTGATTTATCTTATTTCTTTTTTTTTTTTTTAATTTATTTATTTTTATTGGAAAGATAGATTTACAGAGAGAAGGAGACACAGGGAGAAAGGTCTTCCATCCACTGGTTCACTCCCCAAGTGACTTAAACAGCCGGAGCTGAGCTGATCAGGAGCCAGGAGCTTCTTCTGGGTCTCCCACATGAGTGCAGGGTCCTGAGGACTTGGGCCATCCTTGACTGCTTTCCCAGGCCACAAGCAGGAATCTGGATGAGCAGCGGAACAGCTGGGACATGAACCACCGCCCATATGGGATCCCGGCATGTACAAGACAAGGATTTAGCCACGGAGCCATCGTGCTGCGCCTGATGCTACTTCTTAAAAGGAGAAAGAGATCCCGCATCCACTGGTTCATGCCACAAATGCTCACAGCAGCCAGGCCAAAGCCAGGAGCTTAGAACTCCAGTGCGGGGAGCAGGGAGCTTCATAGCTGGGCCGGTACCTGCTGCCTCACCCGGTGAGCTTGAGCAGGCAGCTGGACACGGCAGTGGAGCCAGATAGCAATCCCGATGGAAATGCGGGCATCCCAGCAGCAGCATAGCCGTGGCATCGCACTCCGCCCACACCCGACTGTGCAAAGCCCTGTGGGTGGGTTGTGTGTGCAGAGCTTCTTGGACATCACCATGCCTGTGTCTTACCAAGAGCAGCTCGCTCAGTGAGCCTGGAGCCCCACGTTGGCACCACTTCCAAGTTACCCAAGCGAGGTGCCTGCTTGTCTAGTGGCCACACTCTCCCAGGCCACCCTGAGGCCAACACGGCGGCTACTGCTGCTTGTGCATTCCAGCCGCCTAGGAGCGACTTCGGCATCAGAACAGCAGCAAGGGGCTGGCGCTGGGGCGTAGCAGGCTAAGCTGCCTGCTGTGATGCCCGTATCCCATGCAGGAGCCCGTTTGAGTCTCGGCTGTTCCAGCTCCTGGATGGCCCGGTCCTGGGGCCGTGCACTCACGAGGGAGCCCTGCATAGGCTGCCAGGCTCCTGGCCTTGCTCTGGTGCAGCCCTGGTTGGTACAGCCCTTTGAGAAACGTACCAGCTCATGGCAAGTCTCTTTGTCTCCCTCTGTTTGTGATTCTGCTTTTCAAATGAATATTTTTTGAAAAAAGAAAAACCAGCAATAGAATCTGGGACTTGGTGGAAATGCAGATTCTTGAGCTGCCTGGGGATCTGCATTGTGCAGGACCCAGATGCCTGCTGGCACCTCACTGTGCCTTACACTCTGGGCCAGAGTCCTCGCTGTCCTGGCCCCGTGCCTCTGCCGGCTGGCCTTCCGTTCCTGGAGCACCGAGCGCCTACTCCCTCCTCCCCACTGCTGCCAGCAGTGTGGACCCCCGCCCCGGGTCAGGAGCCCTGCCGTCACCACGGTGCCACTGCCTAACCTGCTGGAGGCTGTGGTGGCTTTGCTGACTGGGAGAGGAGCCCAGCGCCCTGGAGATGGCAGTGCAGGGTGGGCACCGAGCAGAAAACACAGACAGGAGCTGCAGCTCCTCGCCGGCTTCAGCTGCTGCAGTGGCCTGGGCTGGCCTGCTGTTCTCACCACGACCCATCTGAACCAGGAGGCAGAGCCGCTGCCTGAGCTGTCCAGAAGCGCAGCCCGGGGGGCCATCACCAAATGGCTGGTGATCAGACACAGCTTCACCGCACAGAGCACACACAGATTAAGCACCATGGGTGAGCGCTGTCTGGGGCGTGCCGAGGACAGCTCCAAGGATAGTGAGCTGTCCCTTGCAGACTGGAGGGCAGGAGACGGGGGTGGCAGCTTGGTCACACGTGAGGACAGAGCTGGCCGTGTCCGCAGCCCTGATAGTTCCTCCTTCTCCCCTGCTAACCATCTGGATTCAGTCAGCCAAAGCCCGAGTTTGCGGGACTCAGGGCCGACTGGAGAGTGCCCTGGCCTGGAGCTGGGCAGCATGTGCCCAGGAAGCAGCTGGCACCTGTCCCCTGAGGGCACAGCTCACAGCCGAGGCTGCTGGCTGCAAGGTCCCTGAGTTCATGGGAGACACAGACCCCTGAGGGACTGGAAAGCCAGCAGCCAAGGGCCATGTGACTGCTCAACCTAGGGCATGTTTGGCATGAAAATAGTCTTTGTTCAACAGTTGGAATTCTGTTTGTTTGCAAGTCCTCAAGGCAAGTGCTGGGGAGAGGTGGGCACTGTGGGTGCTGCCTGCTGACTCAGACTCCCCGGCTGGATGCGTCAGGCTCGCGTCTCCCTGGGTGTAAACCCCCAAGGAACCTATCCTGTGTCCTGGCTGGGCAAGGGCTCTTCTCCGCTTGTCTTGTCAAAGAGGTGTAGGTGAGGCCTGTGTGCGTGAATGTCCGTAGTGTGACCGCATCCCTAACTCCCAATCCCAGCAGGCCTCGATGGCCCTTCCATCCACAGGCATGTCCAGAAGGTGTCTGCCCCAGTGGTTAAGACCTTCCTGGAGTCCAGGCTCTGGCTTCCTGCCTCCCGCTTGCAGCCAAGGCAAACCCTGGGAGGTGGCAGTGATGGAGTGCCCGGCTGCAGCAAGGAAGGTCCCTAGGATGGCAGCTTGTGGCCGCCCCAACGAAATCTGGGCTGAGGGCCCGGCGGTGTGGCCTAGTGGCTAAAGTCCTTGCCTTGAATGCCCCGGGATCCCATATGGGCGCCGGTTCTAATCCTGGCAGCTCCACTTCCCATCCAGCTCCCTGCTTGTGGCCTGGGAAAGCAGTCGAGGACGGCCCAAAGCTTTGGGACCCTGCACCCGTGTGGGAGACCCGGAAGAGGTTCCTGGTTCCCGGCTTCGGATCAGCACAGCACATGCCATTGCGGTCACTTGGGGAGTGAATCATGGGACGCAAGATCTTCCTCTCTATCTCTCCTCCTCTCTGTATATCTGACTTTGTAAAAATCAATAAATAAATCTTTAAAAAAAAAAGAAATCTGGGCTGGGAATCGTGGGTGCAGACACTCGCATGGAACAATCAGATCTGAGTTTTCTGACTTGGTGGCATGACAGGAGGACTGGCATTGGGTGTGGTGCCCACATCCCATGTCAGAGGTCCTGGATTCGAGTCCCAGCTCTGCTTTCAGTCTGGCTCCCTGCTAATGGGTTCCTGGGAGGTGGCAGAGGTTGGTTTGAGTGCTGGGATCCCTGCCACCCAGGTGAGAGACCCGGATGGAGTCCTGGCTGTCATCAGCATTTGGGAAATGAGACAAATGGGATACCCGTGTTTATGAAGTCCCAAGGATGTTTTTGCTCAGTGCACCCTGCTTTCCCAGTTTCACTCTCTTCCGGGCCTCTGCTTGCTTGGTCTCTGAGGGCAGCGACCCAGCCTTCTGTGTGTGGGGTTGGCCCTGTTTGACACTCACTGTGACTCTGAGCAAGCCAGTGGCAGGGCTGACGGACTGAGATGGCGAGAGAGGTGGGCAGCTTGTGGCAGGTGCACACGCTTGGGCAGTACACTGAAGCAAATGTCTCTTCTTTTCGGCCTTGTATCCAAGGCTGGTATTGCGTCCTGCCCGCTCCATTCAGCATGTAAGCAGAGCCCAGGGCCAGTGAGGTCCTGAGACCTTCCTCCTGCCTTGCCTGACCCTCGCCCGCCCACGGGGATGTCCCGAGGCCTCCTGGACAAGCTGGAATCTAGCACTACCTCTTGTCCTTTTGTGGAGGGGAAGTGAGAACTCTTCTCTGGGACCAACGTTTCCCGTGGAGCCAGGCCCGTGCTGCTCTCTAGCTGGGGGTGACGACATTCTAGAGTGTTCGCCCAGCTCGACTCAGCGTTCTGCAACGCCCGCAGTCTACGCCTGTGCAAGTGGGACATCCCCTCTCTGCCGTCCCAGCTCCTTGGGGCTCCCCGAAGGTGGGGACCGTCTCTGCTGCTCCCCATGCTCCTGGTTCTGCTGGCTGTTGCTGTCCCCTGCAGCCCAAGTCCTACTGTCTCTGAGTGGCTTGGTTTCTCGCTCCCTGCTCCTGCTTTTGTGACTCGTAACACAGCAGTGACAGAAATAATACCCCCGGGACAGCCTGAAAACCACTGCACAGAGTCACCTGCGAGTCTGTCAAAGGTAACCTTTCCTTGCCTTTCCTTTCCTTTCTTCTCCCTTTCTTGCTTTTATAAAACACCCATTTTTAAAATCTTTTATTATCATTTTTTTATTGATTACATTGCATTATGTGACACAGTTTTATAGGCACTGGGATTCCCCCCACCCCTCCCCAACCCCCCCCAATGGTGCATTCCTCCACCTTGTTGCATTACCACAGTTCAAGTTCAGTTGAGATTTTTTCATTGCAAGCATCTACCAAGCATAGAGTCCAGCATCTTATTGTCCAGATAAGTTCAACGGATAAAACACCCATTTATTCATTAAAAGGCAGGGTGATACTGAGAGCTTCCGTTTGCTAGTTCATTACCCAGATGGCTGCAACAGCCGAGGCTGAGCCAGGATGAAGTTAGGGGCTAGGAAACCCATCTGGGGCTCCCACGGGTTGGCAGGAGCTGTTAGCGGAGCTGTCTTTGCAGTTTTACATGGCCAGGGAGCTGGACTGGGGACTTGAACTGCTGCTGCGATGTTAAATGTTGACATTGTGGGCAGCAGCTTGACGTACTGCACTGCTGTGCCAGCCCCTGAGTTTTAGACTCTGGTTTCTGGCGGCCTGGAGAATGCTTCCACCTGGCCAGTTCCACCTGACCCTGGCCAGGATCCTCATCACTCCCCTGAGCCCCCTGAGGGGGATTAACACGTCACCGATCATGAAACACCCCAGGCAGATGTCCAGGGCTGCCTGGCCAGCCACACCCTCTGGAATGCGGCTTCCTTTATCTCTACTCGTCTGGGCAATTGTGACAACCCTCCTCCTGGTGTCCTGACCTTCCATCCCTCCCACCAGGACAGCCCAGCGGGCCCCCAGCTGCTGCCAGAGACCAGACCACCCTCCACACAGATCCTTCCACCACACGCTCTGCTTTTGGTAGAAAAATGCAGCCCAGCATTCCTGGTTGTAGAAGCTTTGGTCTAAATCTGCCTCCGCCCTCAACACCCACTCTAACTATCACCTCTCACAGGAAGCCCACCGGGATCTTGAATGACGTGAAGAAGGCGTTCTCTGTTCCTTGGGTCAGCTCTGGTCTGCACCTTCACTGCGTGTTACCAGTCAGCTCGCCGCTGGTGCTGGGTACCCGTGCACCACACACCTCCTGCAGATGGAGAAGTCTGCCGGGTCAGGGCCTGCTTCATTTACCCGCTGTGTGACCAGGGACGCAAAGGCCTGTTCCGGTCACTCCCAACAGAGTTCTTCTGAACAAAGAGCTGTCTAGAGTTCCAGCAGGGATGTGCTGCCAGGGCCACCCTGCCTGTCGGCCTCAATCCCTCCTGCCTTCTTCCTCACTGTCCTCTCATCTTCCCTCCCTCCCTCCCACCTTCCTCCTTTGAGTTTTTATCCTGTCGGAGAAGCAGAGAAGCAGAGATCTTCCATCCGTAGATGCTCACTCTCAGTGGCCCCCAACAGCCAGGGCTGGATTGGGCAGAGTGCCAGAACTCCCTCCAGGTCTCCCCCTGGGTGGCATTTCCACTGGCCTCTGGCCCCTTCCTGCGTTGGCAGCAGCTGGAATTCCATCCAGGGGGCCCCAATACAGGTGCAGGTGTCCCAAGTGGGAACCCGACTGCTGTGCTGTCTGCCCGCCCCCATGGTTTCCCTTTTACCATGTCTTGGGGGACTGGCGTTTGGCACCTGCTAAGATGTTGCTGGGGACACCCATGTCCCATACTGGCATGCTTGGGTTCCGTCCCAGCTCTCCCACTCCCAGCTCCAGCGTCCTATTCGCACGCACCAGAGAGGTGGCAGCTGATGACTCAAGGTCAGGGCCCTGCCACCCATGTGGGAGACGCGGGTGGGGTTCTGGGATCCTGCATTCAGCATGGTGAGAGAAAGTGGGGGACAGGGGATGCCCTCTGACCCGTGCCAGGCTCCACTGGTGCCCTCCCTGTGAAGACTGTGGGATTCTAATGGCCCCTCTGGTCCTCCTGCAGGTGCAGCGGCATGGGGGCCAGGCCCTCTTTGCCCCACTTTGAGAGGTGAAAAGGCCTCCCAGGGTGGTGCAGTTGGCCTGTCTGTCTGACATCTACCTGCCCCGGTGTCCTGGTGGGTGGGCCATGTGAACTCACTCCTCCAGGCCCGGGTGAACCCCTTCTGGGAGGGCAGAGACTAATTCTTACATGATGATCTTGCCTCCTACCAGGGCCTGCCCTCAAAGGTCCCCAGTCTTCTCCACATGGCTGAGCCAAGTGGTGAGCCAAGCTGTGCCCTGGCACTGGATGTTAGCAAGTAGAGGCTCCGTCCTCGGCCCCCCAGGGTGCTCTGCCCTTTTATGCCGCTGGGCCCTGCACCTTCGTAATGGGTGCATGGGGTGGACGCTGCCCGCGGCCTTGTCTGGGTATTGTGGACTCCTAGTGGAAAGGCTGGAAGGAAATGTGGGGAGAGGTGCTCGATGCTTGTGTCGTGGCAGGCTCATCTGTGTAACTGTCGCGGTCAGCAGAAGAGGAGGACAGTGGCAGAAGGCCAGGCCCAGCAGGCGCCGGCAGCTGTCTCCATGCCTGGAGCTTCCTGGAGCGGCTCAGGTGTACTTGTGGACACCTGCTGGCTGTGTCCCGCAACCGGGAGAAAAGGGCGCTTGATGACCCAGGGCTGCCTGGGCCTCTGGGTGTGGATGTGGTCCTTAATTCTGGGGTTGTTTTCCAAAAGGCCTCAACAGTCAAAGCTGAGCCGATCTGAAGCCAGGAGCCAGGAGCTTCTTCTGGGTTTCTCATGTGAGTGCAGGGGCCCATGGTTTTTGGCTATCTTCTACTGCTTGCCCAGCCCACAGGCAAGGAGCTGGATGGGAAGTGGAACAGCCAGGACTCCAGCCTGCACCCATATGGAATGCTGGCACTTGCAGGCCAAGGACCAACCAGTTGAGCCATCATACCAGCTCCTATTTGAATTTTTGTTACTTTAATTATCAACTTGAAACACACACACACACACACACACACACACACACACACGTGGAGGGGGGGGATCTTCCATCTCCTGGATCACTTGCACTCAGGGCTGGGCCAGGTCAAAGTCAGGTGCCCAGAACTCCGGGGACTTGCAGAGTGAGTCCCAAGCCTCCCTGTACTCGGGCCCTGGCCCGTGGCCTTCCTGGCAGGTGAGTAGGCCAAGCAGCCAGAACTGCACAGCTAAGATCGAGTGGTACAGACCTGAGCCTGTATCACGCACTGCAGGCGCACACCAAGCAAGTGCCAGGGGCTAGAGGAGGCAGTGGGGAGACGCCCCTGCAGACTTCAGAGCCAGCAGCGGCCTCCTGACCACCGGATCTCACAGGGCGGGCTCCAGCAGCACCGCTCGACAACGCCGCGCTGTGGTTGGAGGTCGCTTGGCCTGTGGCCCGCAGTCGCCAGTTAAGAGGCGCTGGGCTGCTGTGCTACCCCCGACGCTCGCGGGGCAGCCTGGCAGGGCTGTCCGCCTCCGGCTCTCTGGGCTGTGTGCCTAGAAGGGGTGGAATCCCTGAGTCACGCATCGGGTTTGCTTTTTGCAAACCATCATCACCCTTTGCAAGCGTGCGATGGGGCGACGTTCTGCGCGCTCCCGATGGGCTTGCGCAATCGCGCCACTCCCAGCTCCCAGGTGCGGCGTCCGGTGGGTCTCCGCCCTGGCATCATCCCACTGCTTCCTGCCCCTGCGAGTTTCGCCTGTTCTGGGGGTTTCATACCAATGCAATCACACACGCGCCCTTTGTGCTTGATTTCCCGCAGTCGGGTTTTCAGCCTCCACTCCTCCTCCGCCCCAACTCCCCTTCCAGCGCATTCTGGTACATCCCGGGACCAGCCATTGCCAGGCTGAGTAATCTCACAGAGTGGATTTTTCCCGTTTTGTTTACTCACTCACCAACCGATGGACTTCTGGGGTTTTTTCCACTTTTTGGCTGCTTTGATTAAGGCAGTAAGAATGATTCCCGCAGGAGTGTTAGGCTAATCCTCCTCCTGCAGCAGGGTGGGGGCATCCCGTAAGGGCACCAGTTCTAATCCTGGCTGCTCCACTTCCAATCCTGCTCCCTGCTCATGACCTGGGAAAGCAGCAGAGGATGGCTCAAGTCCTTGGGACCCTGCACCCAAGTGGGAGACCTGGAGGAAGCTCCTGGCTTCAGTTTGGCTCAGCTACAGCTATTGCAGCCATTTGGCGAGTAAACTGGTCGATTAAAGATCTTTGTCTCTCCTTCTCTGTATAAATCTGCCTTTCAAATGAAAATAGATAGATCTTGAGAAAATCTTTATTTAAAAGGCAGAGCAAAGGAGAGAAAGGGAGAGAGACAGAGAGAAATCAATCCTGCAATCGCTGGTTCACTTCCAAAGCGGCTTCCGTTGCTAAGTCTTGGCCAGGTTGGATCTTGGAGCCAGGGAATCTGGCACTCCGTCTGGGTCTCCCCTGAGGGTGGCAGGGGTCCAAGGACTTGAGGTATCTTCTGCTGCCTTCTCAGACTGGCCAACAGGAGCTGGACTCCGAGCAGAGCAGCTAGGACTCAAACTGGCACTGCACTGCAGGACGCACGCACAGCACGCGAGCGGCTCAATCCGCTGTGACACATCTGTGTAGCACTTTTGAGCATTTTTTATTTATCCATTTGATAAGGAAAGACAAAGAGAGAAACAGCAAGAGAAAACAGCTCTCCACACATTGGTTCACACCCCCAGGGCCTCTAATGGCCCTGACTAGGCTGGGCTGGGGCCAGAAGCCGGACTGCAGGTGCCAGCGCAGGCTGCAGTCAGGAGCCTGCAGGGGAGCCACGCCCAGGTCTGCCGCCACACTCCCTGGGCCTGCCCGTGGTGCACTCCCCCCGCCCCCGCCCAGCTGTCTCTACAGTGGCCTTGCCACTTTCTGTCCCCACTGGCAGTGTCCAGTGGTCTAACTTACCCTGACCCTCCCCGACACGTGCCATCATCCTACCTTTGTTGGTAATCCAACTATGTTTTGTTGTATGTTTGTATAATTTGGTGTTTAATGTGGCTATGCTGAATCAATGACTTGTAAAACTCCTAGACATGTAACAGAGATCTCTTAGGAGACAGGCTGGACTGGGCCAGCTGGAGCCGCCCCCATTGAGGCTGTGACACACGAGTGACCCTTGCACAGGCAGGCAGCAAGGGAGCAGCCGCCATGTGACGGATAAGGGCTGCAGCTCTACCAGCTGGCTAGGTCGTCTCAGCCGAGTCAGTGTGGTGGGGCTGGCTCTGGGCTTGGGCTCCATCCCAGTGGAGGCGAGCGAGACCTCTGTGAGGGCCGCAGCATTCGAGTGCAGCCTGGGCGAGAGCTGGACTCGGGAGGAGACACTATCCCAGGCAGAGGGCAGCGGGGTGGCCATGCAGTGGGGTGGCTAGGTGGCGCCTCCCGGCCATCCCAGGACACCCAAGACTAACCTGGCTCAATGGGCCTGCAGGCCGGGGCTGTCCATGAGCATGGCGGGGCATCGCTGGGGCCTTGGCCACTTTCTGCTTCCGCCCCATCTCCGTTTTGAGCAGGAAGCTGAGAGAGACCTAGCCCTGGGCTCTGAGAGGGGTTGTGGTTGCCACCCTGGTACCCTCACTGCACCCCCTTCCCACAGGTGCCTCCTGGGAAGGACAGTTCTAGTCTTGCTAAGGACAGCGTGAGACACAGGGGCCACAGAGTTTGGGAAGAGGCCTGGCACAGGTGGAGTGGGGGAATCTGGGATGAGGGAGTGGACAGGCCACAGCTTGTTTGAATTCCTCCTGACCGTGAGCACCTGAGGCTCTGTTGGCACATGAGAATGGCCAGGCTGAAGCCAGGAGCCAGGAGCTTCTTCCAGGTCTCCCACGTGGGTTCAGGGGCCCAAGGGCTTGGACCATCCCTTACTGCCTTCCCAGGTGCGTTAGGAAGGAGCTGGAGGGAAGTGGAGCAGCCGGGACTCACCTGGGCTCTCAGCTTTATCAACGTGCCGCGCCGGCCCTCAGCACGCTCAGCTGAAGTCCAGGGCTCTGGTCTTGAGCCTCTCCTATCCTGCTCTCCAGCCAACGTGTGCACAACCACAGTCAGCCATGGGTCAGCAGGCTGATGGGTCCTCTCCTACCCTGCTCTCCAGCCAACGTGTGCACAACCACAGTCAGCCATGGGTCAGCAGGCTGATGATGGGACCGAGGGTGTTATGGGAGATTCTGTGAAGTTCCTGGCTGCCATGGAGGGTCAAGTGTGTGGGGACGGTGTCCTCGCAAATGGGACAAGTGGCGGCTTCATACGAGGCACCCCTCGTGGCGCCCCCTCTTCCCAGCACGTGAAGACACGCGGTAGCCTACAGTCTGGCTAAGGCTGTCGTCAGGGCCCAGCCATGGTGTGTCCTTGGCCTGGGCCCTTCAGCTTCCAGAAGGGCAAGTCACTTCTCAGCTCCAGGAGGGAGTACTTCGCCGTGGCATCAAGTGAGCCTGCTCTGCACGTGCCCTGGCGGACTCAGCAGTGGCCTCTCCCTCACTGCACTGTCCCACATTCAGCCTAGGGCCAGCCAGCATTGTGGCCTGCTAGGCTAATTCTCTGCCTGCAGCACCAGTACCCCACATGGGCGCCGGTTCAAGTCCAGGCAGTTCCACTCCGATTCAGCTCCGTGCTTGTGGCCTGGGCAAGCAATGGAGGATGGCCCAAAGCCTTGGGACCCTGCACTTGCGTGGGAGACCCAGAAGAAGCTGCTGGCTCCTGGCTGCGGATTGGCTCAGCTCTGGCCTTTGCAGCGACTTGGGGAGTGAATCAGTGGATGGAAGTTCTCTCTCTCTCCTCTCTGCCTTTCAAATAAAAGCAAAAGAAAGTTGATTCAGCCCAGCCATCCTGGGAGGCAGGGCCTTGTCTTTGTCAAGAGTGTGTGGGACTCAGTCATGGCACTTGCAACCATTTGCCGAGTGAACCAGCAAATGGAAGACTGATATTCTGTCACTCTCGCTTTCACGTAAATAAGCAACTCTTTAAAAACTATGCAAGTTTGGCCCCACGTGGGTTAGGAAGGCTTTTTTGGGGTGGGATGGGGCTTGGTCATCTGGCTCGTGCTGCCCTTGTCTTAGCCGCGGCTGTCACTCTCACAAGAATGCATTCTGAATCCCAGGCTGCAGAGGAGGGAGACGGCGTGGCGTGCAGCTGGGGTCTGCACACGAACACTACAGCATGAGTAACTGCGGGTCCAGGGCGAGCAACACAGCTGCTGCCAGCCGGGTGCTTGGGTCTACAGAAAACTGACACCCAGGGCCGTGTGTGAGGGAGGCGGGAGGCCTGGCCGCTCTGGGTGTCGGGTTATGAATCTGGAAGATCCCTAGAATCTACTTCTTGGTTTCAGGTCCACAGCGCCAGAAGCAACACCCTGGGGCATGGGCAGGGCTGGTGTGCAGGCTGCTGGTGAAGGGTGGGGTCTCAAGGGAGCCCAAGGGGGCAGGTCAGAAGGGTGGGATGCCGAGCAAGGGAGAGGCTCCTGGCACAGAGCCCTTGGAGCCTGGCTCTAGCTGGAGCCACGGGGGGCGCTCTCAGGCCAAGGTCAGTGCAGGCTGTGGCAGGAAAGCTGGGCTTTCCCAGGCCGGAGGCAGCTGGTTGGCCAGGCGCCCAGTAATGGAAACCGCAGAGCTGGGCATGGGAGCAAAAACCCGCCCAAGTGAAAGAGAGCAAGGAAGCCTGAGGAAGCTGGGGCAGTGTGTGTGTGTGTGTGTGTGTGTGTGTGTGTGTGTGTGCTGGGGCAGTGTGTGTGTGTGTGTGTGTGTGCTGGGATGTGTGTGTGTGTGTGTGTGTGTGCTGGGATGTGTGTGTGTGTGTGTGTGTGCTGGGGCAGTGTGTGTGTGTGTGTGTGCTGGGGCAGTGTGTGTGTGTGTGTGTGTGTGTGTGCTGGGATGTGTGTGTGTGTGTGTGCTGGGGCAGTGTGTGTGTGTGTGTGTGTGTGCTGGGATGTGTGTGTGTGTGTGTGTGTGCTGGGACAGTGTGTGTGTGTGTGTGTGTGTGCTGGGATGTGTGTGTGTGTGCTGGGATGTGTGTGTGTGTGTGCTGGGATGTGTGTGTGTGTGTGTGTGTGTGAGGGTGCTGGGGCAGTGTGTGTGTGTGTGTGTGTGCTGGGGCAGTGTGTGTGTGTGTGTGTGTGTGCTGGGATGTGTGTGTGTGTGTGTGTGTGTGCTGGGATGTGTGTGTGTGTGTGTGTGTGTGCTGGGGCAGTGTGTGTGTGTGTGTGTGTGCTGGGGCAGTGTGTGTGTGTGTGTGTGGGTGTGCTGGGATGTGTGTGTGTGTGTGTGTGTGTGCTGGGGCAGTGTGTGTGTGTGTGTGTGTGTGTGTGCTGGGGCAGTGTGTGTGTGTGTGTGTGTGCTGGGACAGTGTGTGTGTGTGTGTGCTGGGATGTGTGTGTGTGTGTGTGTGTGCTGGGACAGTGTGTGTGTGTGTGTGCTGGGATGTGTGTGGGTGTGCTGGGATGTGTGTGGGTGTGCTGGGATGTGTGTGGGTGTGTGTGTGCTGGGATGTGTGTGTGTGGGTGTGCTGGGATGTGTGTGTGTGTGTGCTGGGGCAGTGTGTGTGTGTGTGTGTGTGTGTGCTGGGATGTGTGTGTGTGGGTGTGCTGGGATGTGTGTGGGTGTGCTGGGATGTGTGTGTGTGTGTGTGCTGGGATGTGTGTGGGTGTGCTGGGATGTGTGTGTGTGTGTGTGCTGGGATGTGTGTGTGGGTGTGCTGGGATGTGTGTGTGTGTGCTGGGATGTGTGTGTGGGTGTGCTGGGATGTGTGTGTGTGTGCTGGGATGTGTGTGTGTGTGTGCTGGGATGTGTGTGTGTGTGTGCTGGGATGTGTGTGTGTGGGTGTGCTGGAGCTCGTGTGTGTGTGTGTAAGTGTGCTGGGATGTGTGTGTGTAGTGTGCTGGGATGTGTGTGTGTGTGTGTGTGTGTGTGCTGGGATGTGTGTGGGTGTGCTGGGATGTGTGTGGAGCTGGAGCAGTGTCTGTGTTGCCCCCACCCTGTGCTGGGACATGGCCCATGTGCAGTGTGAACCCCACCTCCGTGCCCTGTCGCTGGCATTCCCGGGGACTCCTGCAGCATGCCCACTTCCTGGTTGTTGCCCTTCTTGCTGGACCCGAGACGGGTGGTCGGTCTTCACACGGTCGTCAGATGCTCATCCTGATTCTCTCTCTCTCTCTAAAGATTTGCTTATTTAAAAGGCAGAGTGCCTCTCACACAGAGAAGTCTTCCCTTTGCTGGTTCCCTCCCCAAACGGCTGCAATGACAGCCCTTCAGTGGGTGGCCGCGGGGGGCCCAAGTACCGGAGCCATCCTGCTGCCTCCTAGGCTCGTTAGCAGGGAGCTGGATCTGAGAGAGAGCAGGTGGGACTCTGATACGCAAAATGGCAGCATGGCAATCAGGGGCTTAACCCACTGTACCACAGCGCTGGGCCTGCTCTAGGAATTTTCATTTCCTGGGAAAAGAGGCTAGCAATGCTTTTAAATCGCACATGCTACCCCCTGTCAGAGGGCCCATGCCGGAGGCCCGGCTGAGGGCAGGCCCACGCCAAGGCAGCAGAAGGCCGGAGGCAGGATGCCAGGGCTCAGGGCTCTGCCCTAGCACCAGGCACGTGTGGGCGGACAGTCTGTTCACAGTGCACACGGAGTCTCGGCCAGAGTGCATGGGTAATCCACGGTGGATTTCTCCAAGGGCCGCTCACCCGTGCCGCCTCCCACCCCAGGAAACCGGCCGGCCTCTGGGTGACCTCCACATGCCCCCTTGCAGCCAGGACCCCTGCAACCCTGGGATGAGTCGCTTTCCCTGCATCCAGCCTTGAGATGGCGCCTCCTGCTGTTCATGCGGTATAACAGCGCCATCGCAGGGGCGTCCTCCTGGGCAGATGCCTGGCTTCATTTAGCTGGCAAGACCTTCAGAAGGAGCATCGCGTGGTGGGGCAGGGCAGCAGCCCATCTGCTGCCGAACCGCTCTCTGTGCTCTGAGTGTGTGCGCACTGCTGGGTCTGCAGACCCAAGGGCACTTGCTGGGTTGCAGCTGCTTGAATGGTGCGCTTGGTGAAGGGCTGCTGAGCAGGTTTGAGGATGCCAGCTCCCCCGGCTCCACTGCTGCCGGAGTGCCATGTCCCAGGCACCTCCCCAGCGTGCGGTGAGTGCTGCCTCCATGTTGCAACTCGATCGGAAAGTATAACATCATTTCTCTCCCGTACTCTCCACCCTCAAGGCTGCTGCCAAGTTTTACAACACTCCGATGTGAGCTGTAAAAAAGACATCCCTGTGTTGAAACACTTTGTAACTGCTGAGTGTGAAGCGTTACTGCCCTCTGCTGGAAACTTGTGGAAATTCATAGTGCAAACCTTGATGGTTCCCTAGAGTGGGCAGCCTCTTCAAGTACACAGCTGACCATGGAAACCCTGGACATGCCTCACGTTGGTGTACACACACTGGAGGCGATGGTGCAGACTGGGTGAGGGAAACCATATTAAAATGCACCAAAGGATGACCTGAGGCCTGCATCTGGCCTGTTAGTTACGCCTTATTTGAACCAGGGCCAGTGGGATGGCTCAATTGACCAATGATCCACTTTCACGCACTGGGATCCCAATTGGGCACTGATTAAGTCCCAGCTGCCTCACTTCCCATCCAGCTCCCTGTTTGTGGTCTAGGAAGGCAGTTGAGGACGGCCCAGAGCCTTGAGTCCCTGCGTGCACATGGGAGACCCGGAAGCAGCTCCTGGCTCCCGGCTTTGGATCGGCTCAGCCCTGCTCTGGCCGTTGAGTTGGCTTGGGGAATGAACCGGAGAATGCAAGATCTTTCTGTCTCTGTCTTTTCTTCTCTCTGTGAAACTGTACTCCAAGCAAAAATAAAAAGGTACTGAACCAATGCTTTAAATGGATAATCCTGCAATCTGGAAATACCGAAAAAATAATCACAGATATTAGAGAAGTCAGGACCGTCACCTCCAAACAATGACAAGGTGATTTAGACATGCAGTTAGCCCCAGTCTGCATCACACTCCACTACCTCCCAACCCTGAGCCAGCAGTCAGGATCTGTTAATGCAGGTCCAGACTCGCTTCACCACCCGCAGTCGGCACTTACTAAAGTGTCCTGCACTGCAGGCATGGGTGTCTGGCTCGCCCCGGCTGTGGTCCTGGGAGATGCGACGCCTCGGGACTCCAGGCTCAGAAGTCCAAGCCGTGTGCTGTGGGGCCTGCCCAGAGGGCTGGGGGCTTCAGTGGGTGTGAAAGCAAGCAAGGATGAGGTTGAAGAAGAGGCAGGGCCCTGGAAGGGCTTGATGTCTGCAGGGCTGGGGGCTGGGGGGCAGAGTGACCCCTTGTGGGGCTGAGACAAGGCCCAGTCTCACAGACTCGGTTTATGCACTCCACAACGCTTCGCATATGCAGAGAATACAGCGATTCTTTTTGCATCTAGAGATTCAGCCAGTCGATCACGAAGCCATGAGCTTGATCGTTACCGTGGAAAGAGAATGATGTGAACACCAGCCTGTATCTGACGGGCACTTTGGGTGTGGGGCGGGTGCCTTTCATCCTGTAGTGGGCGCTAGGATTGCCGCCATCTCTACGTCATGGGTGAGCAACAGAAGCCTTGTTTGTGCACAGGCCCCTATGGTGGTGCGGTAGATGAAGTCTCTGCCTGAGTCACTGCCATCACACCACATTGGAGTTCACTGGTTCAAGTCCCAGCTGCTCTGCTTCCGATCCAGCTTCCTGCTGATGCGCCTGGGAGAGCAGCAGAGGATGGTGGGTCCAAGCGGCTTGGGCTCCTGCACCCATGTGGAAGATCTGCCTGGAGTTCCAGGCTCCTGCCTGGCCCTGCTTCAGCTGGGTAATCCTTTTGGCGGAGTGAATCAGTGGATGGAAGAGTTTTTTAGATAGTGTGCCCGCCAACTGAGGGCCCATTCTTAATGGTCTCTCTCTGTTGTTAGGCCAGTGGCCACCATTTTTGGTAGTGGACACTTGGTGGCAGGGTCCAGAACAAATCTCAGGTGGCTACAGATTCCCGCTCAACACCTAGCACCTTCCAGGCAGGGTAGGCCCTCACACCGCCCAGACCACGTGCTGACTAGGTGGGGTCCAGTTTCAGGTGTGGGCCACCTGCATTCTCACAGACGTGGAGCCCACTGTCTCCATGCTCCCCTGCAGGACGTGGGCCGCCCCTCTGCCGAGGGGTCTGCCTTAACACAGCAGCCGCCCCCGGGACTGCACTGTTGCCGGGTTCGGTTCCATCTCGGCCTGCTGCCACGGCCTCGCCAGCCCCGGAGGCTGTGGGATCACTGCATCCTGAAGGGGCTAGGGCTCCGTGCATGCTTGGTGCACCTCTCGCTGGGCTGTTTGCATGCAGCCTCCCCCTCCCCCAGAAGTCACCTGCTGGCAGGATTAAAGACCAGCTTTTCTTGGGCCATAGGGAAGTGGGAAGAGGATTTATTTTTGTCTGATTTGAATCAGACTTCCATAAAAAAAAATTTTTTTTGTATCTACAGTAGTATTTTGATGACAAAATTTTGCTCCACTTGGCATCTGACAGTATCTTTAATAGAATCCAAAAGCCTACTCAGTTGCTGTATCCACTAACTGAAACCTTTGAATTTTTTAGATGCCTATCAAGGATGTCAAGACCTATAATATCTAGTTGAAATAGAATCTCTTTATCTAACACAATATAGATTGGATTATTGGCATTAAGTGATCACTTACATGTCTATAAAATAAGTACATAACTTTTATCAATTTTAAGCAATGTAAACCTAAAGGCAGAAAACACAAAGATCACCTCAGTATAGAATCTTATACTGAGAGTTCGACAAAGTCAGGTCTGGAGTTCGCTGGAGCTAACTAAAAAATTTAATAACATGTGATTTTAAACCTTTGTTGTGGGCCCAGCGCCGTGGCCTAGAGGCTAAAGTCCTCACCTTGAATGCCCCGGGATCCCATATGGGCGCCAGTTCTAATCCTGGCAGCTTCACTTCCCATCCAGCTCCCTGCTTGTGGCCTGGGAAAGCAGTCGAGGACGGCCCAAAGCCTTGGGACCCTGCACCCGCGTGGGAGACCTGGAAGAGGTTCCGGGTGGCAGTCACTTGAGGAGTGAATCATTGGCTGGAAGATCTTCCTCTCTGTCTCTCCTCCTCTCTGTATATCTGCCTTTGTAATAAAAATAAATATATCTTTAAAACAAAACTTTGTTGCTGTGACCAAGGGTCAGATTTTAATTCCATATCAATGATGAATATTTAAAAAACGCTGCAAGCAGCATTTAAAGACTATGCTTAATTATATTGCATATAAATCATACAAGATGTAATTCTTTCACACCCTCCATGGCTTCCCATCCCTTCTTCAACAAGCTGTCCTGCAAATACTTTGTGCCCTTCAGCGCTGCAGTCTAGCATAGCCATTTTCCTGTAAGACAGAATATCTTACAAACCATGCCCTTTTTTCTTTCATCCAAAAAAGTCTCCTTTATAAGCGTTTTCATCAAGAACACATTTGTATAATTGTATTTATTCTTTATCTAAATATAAAGACTAGCATATAAAAGCACATGGGTGCATCCCATACCTGGGAAAAGCTTAGCACTGACTTTGATGTTACTAGGCTGTATTTGGTGTAAATGTTACACTTTTAAAGAAATGCCTTAAACAATGCCTTAAGAGTCATATTCATAAAATACAAAAACTCAAGATAAAAATTTAACAGAGTTTGGAACAGAGATATTAATTATGAATAAACATTTATAAAGTATGAGAGGCTAGATATTCTTCTGTGGGCCGGGGGAGGATTGACAAAGAAAAAAAAAGTAAAACATCCTGGAGAAACTGCACCGCTGGTTCATTCTCCAATCCACAGCTGCTGGAGCTGAGCTGACCTGAAGCCAGGGGCCAGGACCCACTTTGGGGTCTCCTACATCTCCTCTGCTTTCCCAGGCAGGGAGCTAGATTCCATGGAGCTAAGCCACTGCCCAGCCCAGGAAGAGTCGTTTCATCACAGTTAATGCCCGGATGCCAGGCTTGTGAATTCGTGTTGGGGGCTCGGTTAGAATGTTGGCACCTCTGGGGATGGAATGATGCTGTGACCCGTGAGAAGGGCATGGGTTTGGGAAGCAAGGGGTGGAATTGTGGACTGGAGAGAGTTTTCAGTCTCCTAAGGTTTCTCTTAGCAGTGAAAGGATTAAGGGTGGAGCCTTGACCCAATAGCGGTGGCATCTGAGAGCTGGGCCCAGTCCTTGGGCCCTGAGCATGTGTGCCTGGAAGCTACTTCTAGAAGCAGTTGGGCTCTGTAAGCCAGGCTCATTCTGTGTCAGCTTCCCTCCTCCACGCATCCTCGGCCCCTGCCAGCTTCCTCCAGGTGCCAGGCTACCCATCTTGAACTGTAGTCCTCCAGAGTAGGGGACTTGTCTGTGCAGGACTCTACATGTGAAAGTCTGATCTAAGAACCGAACCTGTAATCTGTAACCTGACTAAATGCGTCAATAATTTTGTGATGACTGGGAATCTTATTTTGACGGAATGTTTTTAAGGCTCTTGGCATATTTGAATGGTTTGTTTGGTTCATGTGACTTTGAGGTTCCCAGATCTGCCCCTGGACTTTGCAAAGTAAGAATAAGAGCCAGAAAACTGTCTGTCTGTCTGTAAAGGGAATAACCAATTTGGCTGTTTGGATTGTAGGCACAGTCTTGCCAAGGCATGAAGTTGTGCCGTATTATTCTGCAACACCAATGTTCTTTAAGGATGGAAAATTTAATAGTCCTGCTATTAGCTGCCCCAGTCCAGCTGCAGCTGAGTTTGGAACTCGAGCAGGATGCGTGGATGAGGCGCAAAGAGGAACAAAACGGACCACTACGATTCCAGGATCATAATGGACTGTGTGAGAAAGCTGTCCCCTGTATTTATATAGAAGCAATCACAAGCCCTGGCACAGACTTTTGGCCCCATGGTCAAGTGGATGTATCCAAGGATAATTCTGCCATTTGTTTCACCTAAAAGCAATAGAAGTTGCTCCTACAATTCTTATTCTACATCTCAATCTTGTATCTCAAAGGAAAGGAGAACCTAAAGATCGAGGAAAGAATGAAACCCTAAATACAGGTCCCTTGTTTGGCATAAGGTCAATGTGGACAGCCAAGACAGTATGAGTACTAGAAGTCCCTTTTGCAAGACGTTGTTATTGACATTAACCTCCAAGCTCACACTGAGTAAAAACTCCACAGTAGCAAACAATGCCTGAGTGGATTAGAATTCTTCCGCAGGGTGGTCCGCAGTACATGCTAAGGAAGATGGAGCTGCATTCAGGTGGTTGTAGAGACATCCACGGGTCTTGTCATACAGCGGGAAGTTCCTTGTGGGCCTGCCTGCAATGGAGCAATACCCTTCACACCTTCCTGCCCCCCACATCCACTGCACGGACCCCTCTTTCATTATTAAGTTGGAGGGTGCGGAGTTCTCTGCAAGTGGCTTGAATCATGGAGCTCAAACGTCAGAAGATGACTGGGCCAAGAAACAATACTGTTTGGTCTCAATGTTTCTTGAGATCAGATGAGAAATGGGCACATGATAGATCTTAGTTTTATGTCACTTTTTCCAGCTAGCGTTATTGCAAAAAAAAAAAAAAGTTTTTAATTATTGCCTTACATTACTGTCTGTGTTTACTGGTTAGGAAATGCCATCTTTTAACTGACCCTTGAAGCTTTTGTAACAGAAAAATTATTTGAAGAACAGATGTACTTGTCTGTATGTTCCCCAAGTCATCTTAGTAAAATCTTTATCCTAATCCACTTTGAATTCTCCTCCATCTATACTTGTAAACCATCTGATAAACCATGGCAAACTTATGTTAGTACAAATAACAGGTAATTTTATCCAATTTGTAGTTTTAAAATGTTTAAAGATCTTAGATCATTGTTGAAACTACTTTATTGTTTTGTCCTAAACTAAGATTGCTTTTGGCTCACATAACGTAAACCTCAGACTATCCTTGAACATGTTTTCAGTCACCCAGATGCTTGCGCTCAAGTTCACTTAGTAACCAGGTTACTCATGTTATATTCTCACTGCCCTTTTCCATGTACTACTTAAGCTTGTACCTTTATTTTAAATTTACAGCAAACACTAGACCTTTGGGTAAGTATTTCCTAAGGCTGTTATTTAATAGTTTTCACCTGATATGGTTACTAAGTGTGAGTACCTTTTTCTTCACTTCTCTTCTACACCTCTCTAAAACTCCAAAAGGCCTTTCAGAATATACAGGTAGATCTCCAGAATTTATAAAGGTATGGCTAACTTATAAACCTGACATCCCAAAGACTGCCTCTACAGCCCACCGTCCCAGAGGCCCAGAGGAAGAGTAGTGAGCTAGGTACCAGGAGGAACCCCGGTGCTATCTCTCCTTCCTCCTCCCTCTGGCCAAAACAACAGAAGAGAGTTTCACAAGCCTCAGTGCTACCCTGCTGAGGTCAAACAGACACTTGCACCCAGAAATGATTTAAGGGCCGAGTCTGCGCAGAAGATCAACACCTGCCATGAGGACACGTCACAAATCTATCTGCTGACTACCCTCTACCACAGAAGACATCCCCGCGCAGGACTCCAGCTCCTTTCCAAAAGGGACTGCTGAAAAGTCACTTGCAGATGGAGCCTTGGGCTCCCTCTTCCTATCCTGAAATGGCCCTCTATACACTGTGATTTGTATCAAGTGTATTGTTACTAATTGTCTTAATTCTTCCCGGATGCCTGGTACTTGTGGTGTGTTGAGAAGGCCCTCATGTGTAATGTTGCCTGTGGATTTGACTGAACCATGGTATGATGCTGTGCTCTCTATGCTTTGGAATTTTTTCAACCATTTTGTTGCTTGGATGCTCTGTGATGCTTTGTGGTTTCCTTATCTTTGGGCCTCCCTGCATTTATTACTCTCATTGGATCTCTTACAGCTGGTACAGTAAGTTCATACAGCTGATCATGTTAATACCCTTTCTTGTAATGTTAGTCTTGCCCTATTTACCCAGGAAAGTATTGAGAAAGCCTTAAAGGCTACGATGAATGCATTAGAAGAGGCAGGGATTTATATTGGCAATGAAATTCAACATTTAAAAGCCAGATTTGGTGCCACTTGCCATAGTAATTACAAATGGATTTGTGTCGGGCTCGGCGGCGTGGCCTAGTGGCTAAGGTCCTCGCCTTGATCCCATATGGCCGCTGGTTCTAATTCCGGCAGCTCCACTTCCTCTCTATCTCTCCTCCTCTCAGTATATCTGACTTTGTAATAAAAATTAAAAAAATAATAAAACAAAAAAAGATTCACTTATTTAAAAAAAAAAAAACAAAAAAAACAAATGGATTTGTGTCTCTCCTCTGCCTTGTAATGACTCACATGTCTGTTGGAGTGCTGTTAAAACTCATCTCCAAGGTGTATGGAATGACACACCCACTAGTCTTAGCATCCAAGAATTACACGCCCAGATTCCTGCCGTCTCTCACTCTCATCTTCAGGATCTCCGCAGAAGGCTTTACTAATCGATTCTTACAATCTCTTTCACGTTCATTTCTGATAAGACCTTCTACTGATTTTTGTAAATTTAGGCATCACACTCATTGTTCTTTTGTATTGTTTCTTGGCCCAGTCATCTTCTGACGTTTGAGCTCCATGATTCAAGCCACTTGCAGAGAACTCCGCACCCTCCAACTTAATAATGAAAGAGGGGTCCGTGCAGTGGATGTGGGGGGCAGGAAAGTGTGAAGAGTATTGCTCCATTGCAGGCAGGCCCACAAGGAACTTCCCGCTGTATGACAAGACCCGTGGATGTCTCTACAACCACCTGAATGCAGCTCCACCTTCCTTAGCATGTACTGCGGACCACCCTGCGGAAGAATTCTAATCCACTCAGGCATTGTTTGCTACTGTGGAGTTTTTACTCAGTGTGAGCTTGGAGGTTAATGTCAATAATAACGTCTTGCAAAAGAGACTTCTAGTACTCATACTGTCTTGGCTGTCCACATTGACCTTATGCCAAACAAGGGACCTGTATTTAGGGTTTCATTCTTTCCTCGATCTTTAGGTTCTCCTTTCCTTTGAGATACAAGATTGAGATGTAGAATAAGAATTGTAGGAGCAACTTCTATTGCTTTTAGGTGAAACAAATGGCAGAATTATCCTTGGATACATCCACTTGACCATGGGGCCAAAAGTCTGTGCCAGGGCTTGTGATTGCTTCTATATAAATACAGGGGACAGCTTTCTCACACAGTCCATTATGATCCTGGAATCGTAGTGGTCCGTTTTGTTCCTCTTTGCGCCTCATCCACGCATCCTGCTCGAGTTCCAAACTCAGCTGCAGCTGGACTGGGGCAGCTAATAGCAGGACTATTAAATTTTCCATCCTTAAAGAACATTGGTGTTGCAGAATAATACGGCACAACTTCATGCCTTGGCAAGACTGTGCCTACAATCCAAACAGCCAAATTGGTTATTCCCTTTACAGACAGACAGACAGTTTTCTGGCTCTTATTCTTACTTTGCAAAGTCCAGGGGCAGATCTGGGAACCTCAAAGTCACATGAACCAAACAAACCATTCAAATATGCCAAGAGCCTTAAAAACATTCCGTCAAAATAAGATTCCCAGTCATCACAAAAGTATCGACGCATTTAGTCAGGTTACAGATTACAAGTTCGGTTCTTAGGTCAGACTTTCACATGTAGAGCCCTGCACAGACAAGTCCCCTACTCTGGAGGACTACAGTTCAAGATGGGTAGCCCAGCAGCCTGGCACCTGGAGGAAGCTGGCAGGGGCCGAGGATGCGTGGAGGAGGGAAGCTGACACAGAATGAGCCTGGCTTACAGAGCCCAACTGCTTCTAGAAGTAGCTTCCAGGCACACATGCTCAGGGCCCAAGGACTGGGCCCAGCTCTCAGATGCCACCGCTATTGGGTCAAGGCTCCACCCTTAATCCTTTCACTGCTAAGAGAAACCTTAGGAGACTGAAAACTCTCTCCAGTCCACAATTCCACCCCTTGCTTCCCAAACCCATGTCCTTCTCACGGGTCACAGCATCATTCCATCCCCAGAGGTGCCAACATTCTAACCGAGCCCCCAACACGAATTCACAAGCCTGGCATCCGGGCATTAACTGTGATGAAATGACTCTTCCTGGGCTGGGCAGTGGCTTAGTTCCACGGAATCTAGCTCCCTGCCTGGGAAAGCAGAGGAGATGTGGGAGACCCCAAAGTGGGTCCTGGCCCCTGGCTTCAGGTCAGCTCAGCTCCAGCAGCTGTGGATTGGAGAATGAACCAGCGGATGGAAGAGCTCTCTGTGTCTCTTTGCAAGTCTGTGTCATGATAGACAGAGAGGTGATACATAGGTAGATAGATGACAGATAAGACAGACATAGATGATAGATTGATTGATTGATTGATTGATAGATCGCTCTCAGGGCTGGGTATCTGCAAGGCCCACCCTGGGTGGGGGCGGCAGGGGTGTGGCCAGCATAGCCGCAAGTGCTCTTGGGAAGGCAGAGCATGCTATATAAGCGGCAGGTGCCTCCTGTTTGTCCGGCTCTGGGCTCTGATCTCCTGCAAGGTGCATGCGGTTGCTGCTGCCAGGTTTGTCACAGGCTGTGGGGGTTTGTCACAGGCTGTGGGGGTTTGTCACAGGCTGTGGGGGTTTGTCACAGGGGTCGCCGGGTCCCTCCCAGGGGTCGCGGGGTCCCTCCCTGGTGGTGGGGACCCTCCCAGGTGGAAGAGCAGGGTTCTTGCCAGGCGGGGGTTCCTCACACTCATCATGAGGCTGCACACAGGCAGCAAAGGACTGCTCACAGAAGCAGCGCAATGCCTCACACGCGTGGAGAGGTTCCTCACACACGTGGCAAGGTTTCTCACACGCGTGGCGGGCTTCTGCACACGCATGGCAGGCTTCCTGAAATGCGGCATGTCGGGCTGCCTCCCACGCCGTGCGGAGGTATTTACACGCAGGGCCAAGTTGCTCACGCGCATGGCAGCCTTCCTCACACGCATCGCGAGGTTCCTTGCACGCGTGGTGGAGCTCCTCACGGCCGGCACGGGGCTCCCCACGCCTGTGGCGGGGCTGCTCTCCCGCGTGGCCGAGCTCCTCGCACGCACGGCCGGGCTCCCCACGCGCGGGGCGCGGCTCCCCTCACGCAGCGGAGGACTCGTCACGCGCGTGGCAGGGTTCCTGCGGCGCAGGGCAGAGCACCTCACCCACGTGGCGCTGTTCCTCAGCCTGGGCGCAGGCTTCCTCCATGGCGTGACGGGGCTCCTGGCACGAGGCGCGGGCCTCCTCACGCACGTGGCGGGGCTCCTCACGCAAGTGGCGGGCTTCCTCACCCGCGGCGCCGAGTCCCTCTCCCGCAGCGCGGGCTCCCTCCCCCGGGGCGCGGGGCTCGGCAGGTGCGTGGCGGGCTTCCTCACCCGCGGGGCTCAACTCCTCGGCCTCGGCGAGGAAATGGTGGCCTCCGTGGAGGAGCTCCTTACACACAGCGCGGGCTCCCTCACACGCCGTGCACGGCTGTTCACACGCGTGGCACGGCTGCTCGCACGCCTCGCGGGCTTCCACACTCGTTGTGAAAGCTTCCTCACACGCAGTGCAGAGTTCTTCCTGGCAGCGGGGCGCAGGTCATAGCCGTGGGCCGCTGCCTTGGAGTTGTCCTGTTTGTTTTTTTCTTCTGTGGGTTCCCTGTTCCAAATGTCATGCATGCGTATGTGCCAGCGGCCCCAGGCCGAGTGTCTTTTCCAGTCCTCCCCGGGGTTAGGATGAGGCAGCAGGCAGCAGGCCCAGAAGGGCTGGTAGGGATGGGCCCTCACACCTGCAGCTGCTCTGTGTGTGTTTGCACCAGCAGCTTCTGTGAGCAGGAGAGCTGGGTGGGCTCTGGGCCCCCTTTGTCCCGGGAGGGCGGAGCCGCCCATGGTTCCTGCTCACTGGCCTCCCAGCCTCCCAGCTGGGAAGTGGGAAGCATCTCTCCCACCTGGGGCACCTGGGCCAGGAGATGAGAGGTCTTGAAGGGGCTGGCCTCCTGGAGGGGAATGCTCCCAAAGGGTGATCCCAGCCCCAGGGGAGGTCGCCAGGACAGACCTGCCATCTGGAACAGCCCCAAGGAGAGGACAGGGCCATGCAGGCCAGGGCTCGGGGTCTGGGCTCTCCAGCTTTGCCCTGTTGCCATGTTGCCTAGCAGCAGTACCCTAGGACAACCTACAGCGATCGCTGAGACCATGAACAGCTTGCAGAACTGACTGCCAGAGCTATGGAACAACAGACCTGTATAGATGAATAAGTGCGGGTGGGCATGCTGATGTTGTAACAACAGATTGATTTGTGGGCAGAGGAGTGGCACATGCTGTGGGATATGGTCATGGCCTCTTGCTCCCCATCACATGTCTTTATGTATGTAACACCTGTGCAAGTACAAAATGTTTCCCAAGCCCGGGAACTGCTGTCTGCTCATTGCTACCACGTTAAAGATACCCCTAGCCATGGAACAGTTACCAGCCTCCCCAACCATGGTTTGTGCAGCTGCAACAGGCAACGTGTAGAATGGCAGCCAGTGACGGGTAAGATGGACCGGGCACTGACCAACCTAAGACAGGGGCTCCGTCATGCTACGGAGATTCCCAATGACGGGTAAGGCTGATAACCCGAGAGTCCACAACCTAAGACAGGCGCATTCAAGTCAGCTTGAAAATAAAACAGAGGGACCTGTTGTGGGCTAAGGAGTTGAATAGTGCTTGTTAGCCTGGGCAGGAACAGGAACTGGGCTTGTGGCTAAAAACACTTGTACTAATTGGACTCATCTGTATCCAATATCCTGCTAAATGAGGATGTGTGTGTGGGGGGAAGAGTATGTAAGGAGAGGTGAAGGAGCAATAAAGAGAGACTTTGCAGAGACTTCCACTATCACTGGTCTCCTGTCAGTGCTTCATCCCCAGACCCTCTCCCTGTCAGTGTTACTGGCTCTGCTGCTTGGAGCACTACTCCACTGCTGGTGGGGCTGCAGGTTGATGCAGCCTCTATGGAAATCAGTATGCAGAACACTCAAACAACTGAAAATCTGCCTCCCATATGATCCAGCAATAGCACTTCTAGGAATATATCCAAAACACCTGTTACACCAGAAACCAATGTGCACCCCTATGTTCATTAGCAACACAATCAATAATCGCAAAAATCTGGAAGCAACCGAAATGCCCATCAACAGAAGACTGGATAAGAAAGCTATGGTTCATCTACTCCATGGAATACTACTCCGCTATTAAAAACAAAAACAAAATACATTTCTTCGTGGCCAAATGGGCCCAATTGGAAACCATTATGCTAAGGGAAATGAGCCAATCCCAAAAGGTTAGATACCACATATTTGCCTTAATTTAAAATGAAATTATGTCAATCTGGACAACAGTACCTGTAAATGGCAATATTATTACAACCTCAAACAGCTGGTATCACATGCAATAATAGATTGTGATGTAACCAATGAACCAATAATCAATGAGAGACAGACTGCCTATGAACTACATCAAAGAACTGAAAAGCCTGATATGCTTTTAATACCCTATGTTATTCCTCAATGGGTTGGGAGAATAGAGAAATCTTCCACCTTCTTAGAGTGAGTGAGGAAGATGTTAAGGATAACCTCTCAAGATTGTAACAGGTAACTTACAGACAGCAGACTAGAATCTGCATTAGACATTAGCAAAAACTATAAAGGCATACAGTGGGTTCCAAGAGCGATCCTGACAGCCCCTTAACAGGAGGTCATATGCACAGAGCCGGGGGTGAGCCTCAGAATGGAGCAGGAGGACAGGAGGAGCCTTGTACCCCAACCCTGGAGAATTCCTGATCCTCACTCAAGACTATCAGTAGGGGCACCAAGGACTATATCCCAATTGCCAAGGAGATCACAGGGAATTGGAATGCACTCATAGGCCAAGAAATCTGAGGTCAACCATTCCCTATCAGATCTCCCACATGGGATGGAAGAAGCCCAGAACCCTCCTCACAAGGTCTAATGTCATCTGAACAACAGCCAGGAGCCCCGAGTGGTCCTCAGAAACAGAAGAACAGTAAACTTCCTTCGGGACATGGGAGAGGAGCTTTCTCTGGTCCTTACTCAGTTCCAACTTTGGCTCCCCACTCTCTCTTGCAATGACCATCAGGGTTGTTCTGGAGCCCCCAAAATTAGATTAGATAGACAGAGAGCAATAAGAAAAGCTTAGAACAGACAAGAAAAAGTCAGCTTGGACTACCATATACCTTACTAGGTAGGACACAAAGATCAGTTACTCCTCGCTAAGGTATTAAAGATTTCTCTGCACATTCCTCCTAAAATTGCTCTGCTCCTCAATCGTTAAAATACGGCATGTTAGAGTTGTAAGCCTGTTTGGACCATCGTAAAGTTCACAAAGTTCAGTAAACATCATTCCACGGACCAGGCCACTACCTGCAGAGCTAGATCACGGAAGCCCGCAGTGAGAGTCAGCAGGGGTGGGTCATGTGAGGCTGGTCCATGACACTAACCAGCATGTGAGTGAAATAGGTTGGGGCAGAATCTGTGGAACAACAATCTCCATTGGCACATGCATGATCTGTGGTTGTGCCATTTAGAACTGTTGAACTACCAAAACTGCTTGAGCAGGACCCTCGGAGCGTGCCCCACATCGGGCACCTGGGATGGGTGGGAGGCTGGGTGGGGCTTCTAACTTTGTTTCTCCCCTGACCCCAGATACAGGGGGAAAAATGATGATATTCGTGTGGAAACAATGGTCTTATCCACTTTTCTGTAGCCCTTGACCCTTTGTACCTTAATCAACTATGTAAGATTACATAAACAAACAAACAAACAAACAAACAAATAACTATCTGTGACTGTGAACAGGCTGGGTTGGGGAGCTAAGGGGATGCCCTGGTTGGGTTGGGATTCCCACTGGTGAGCACGTTAGAATGGGGGTAACGGGTTGGCTGGACATGGCGGCAGTCTCCCTTGGCATGGATGGGTCTGGGGATCACCAGACTGGGCTAGACTCGAGCACCCACTGGTACTCTGGAGGGCCAGAGTGTGTGTCGAACGGGCTGGGCTAGGTCTCATCTCCCATTGAACTACATTAGGTTTGTGTCTGGATATGGACCAGCTGTGCCTGGCTTTCAACACTCAACTGTAAGAACTGCATTGAGTTTGGGCTGATTTTGGCAAGGACACTCTTCCTGCCAGAACAAGAGGTGGACTAAGTCAACCTGGGCCGAGATCCGCCAGTGTGCACAAATCTGCCACTGGGAGGTACCTGATAAAGGAGCTTGGGGAGTCCCTCTGTGAGGACGCAGACCCTGCGGGGAGTGCGAGACCCAAGGCAAGGAACAACCCAAACCAGGCCAGGCTACAGTACCAGCCAGCATACACGTGCCACAGGTCTGGTGTGGGCCAGGCTGGGCCAGTTCATAACATCCACTGGTAGATCTGAGAACCAGGAGGGACTGGGTTAGACTGCAATCAACTGGTTCACACCAAGTCTTGGACAGAGGGCTGGCTGGGCCAGCATAGGCTGCAGTACCAACTGGTAGGATCTGGAAGTGGGGGCAGGCTGGAGTGAGCCAGGCCAAAATACCTGCTGGTTGAATGTAAGGTGAGGCGAGCCATGCCAGTATGGGGAGGTGGGGCAGGTACGGTGAGTCCCAGGTGCCGGGGGTCCACCTGTGCGGTGGGTGCCCAGTCTGGAGTAGCAGATGGCTGGCCCAGATCCACATAGAGTGCATGGCAGCCTGTTTGGGGCCCTCAGAAGACATCTGCTACCACAGCAAAAGGAGGAGAACAGAACAGATCGCACAACTGCCCCAGCCCAAATATGCCAGCAACTATCTGGGCGAATGGAGACTCTTAGGCCGACCATGCCAACCAATGGACATTGCAAGTACTGTCTCATCTGGATTGGCAAGAGCAATGACATTTCAGAACTGTCGCAGCCACCTGTGCAGCCTTCGAAGTACACGTCACATCAGGGCCTGGGTCGATACGGGGCACTGTTCCCCATCTCTGGGTGCTGGGGTGGTTGGGAGGCTGGGTGTAGTTTCTCCCCTGATCTCTCCACTTCCCCCAGGTACAGGAAAAAGAAATGGAAAACTTGGAAACAATGATCACCACCCACTCTTCCCTGACCTTCAGCCCTTCCCATCCTGACCAACTATGGAAGCATCATCTAAAATAAACATAAACAGGGCCTGGCAGCGTGGCCTAGCGGCTAAAGTCCTCGCCCTGAACGCGCCGGGATCCTATATGGGCGCCGGTTCTAATCCCGGCAGCTCCACTTCCCATCCAGCTCCCTGCTTGTGGCCTGGGAAAGCAGTTGAGGACGGCCCAATGCATTGGGACACTGCACCTGTGTGGGAGACCCGGAAGAGGTTCCTGGTTCCCGGCTTCGGATTGGCGCGCATCAGCCCGTTGCGGCTCACTTGGGGAGTGAATCATCGGACGGAAGATCTTCCTCTCTGTCTCTACTCCTCTCTGTATATCCGGCTTTCCAATAATAATAATAATAATAAAGTGATAGACTTAAACATAAACAAACAACAACAATTACAACAACAACAACAAGCCAGGCAGAAACAGCTGCTATGCCGTGGTACTGCCCCTGAAAGCTAATTTTTAAAGACTTACTGACTTGAAAGACAAAGTGACAGAAAATGAGAGGGAGAGAGAATTTTCATCTGCTTGGTCACTCCTCAAATGGGTGCAATGTCCAAGCCTGAGCCAGGCCAATGGCGGGAGCCAGGAGCTCCATGCAGGTCTCCCATACAAGTGGCGGGAATACCCTAGAACTTGAACCATCCTCCACTGCTTTCCTAGGCTAGCTAGTTTAGAAGCAGACTAGCTGAGACTCAAACAAGGGTTCTGCTATGAGATCTGCCATTGTAGGTAGCAGCTTAACTGGCTTTGACACAATGCTAGCCCCTAAGAGTAATTGAAAAATAATGAACTTGGGGCTCGGCAGCATGGCCTAGTGGCTAAGGTCCTCGCCTTGATCCCATATGGCCGCTGGTTCTAATCCCGGCAGCTCCACTTCCTCTCTGTCTCTCCTCCTCTCAGTATATCTGACTTTGTAATAAAAATAAAATAAATCTTTAAAAAGAAAAAAAAAGAAAAATAATAAACTCTTACTTGAAAGGCACAGAGACAAAGATACAGAAATGAGCAGAGAGACAGAACCTCCCTCCAGCCACTGGTCACTCCCCAAGTCTCCACAAGAGGCAGGGCTGGGTCAGGCCTGAGCTCTCTGCATCTCCCCCGGGAGTGCCACGCAGTCTAGCACTCAGCTGACCCCCGTGTGCTGGGAGGCAGGTCACAAGCAGGACAGCCCGAACTTGAACCAGGCATGGCGTTGTGGGATGTGAACGTCCCAGGCTGAGCCGCGAGGCGCTGGAAGCTGGGCAGGTCCTGGACTCTGTCCACTCCTCTGAGTGAAGCCCATCCCAGTCCACGTCGTTCCAGCAACTTCCGTCCCCTCTGCCCTTGTGGTCCCTGCTTGTCCGCCACTGGCCCTTCCAGGTCTTAGAAGGGGGGCCCTTTCAGCCTCGTCAGCCCGTCTCCCCTTATATGGACACGAGAGAACTTTGTGGTCTCCTGGGACAGAGTTTGCAGTTGAAGATCCGGGAGATGCTTCGTGTCCCTCCTGGTTTGCCGCTTGTGGTCTCTGGTGGCGATGTGCAGGCTGAGCTGGAGGAATTGGCCTCAGCTGTGGCATGTTTGGATGCCACCCGGTGGTGACAAGTGGTATGACATGGGGTGATGGTGGCACGCCCTGCCACAGCACTAAATGCTGAATTGTTAACTCAAAAGATTTATTTTCTGTGATACAAATTTCAATTAAAAGAAAAAAAACCCAGAGGTGACATTAATAATTTAAGAATACAATTACAGATGGTCCAGGGGCCAGATGGGGAGACACAACCAGTGTTTTTAATTCCACCCCAGCGAATTGCAGGGGGCTCAGGTTCTTTCTGGAATTAATTTAGCAAATGTCACGGTCAAGAGGACTGGCTGTAGATCAGAGCGGCTCGGGTCTGAGCCTGCCTCGGCTGCCGACAACTCCTGTGGCCACGGTGAGATTTTTAATTTGGAAAAAATTGACTCATTTATTCTTACAGCCTGAGAGCAAATGTGTGATTATGATCCAATATTCTTTGTTTAACCTTCCATGTCTTCTGACCTTCCACGGGGCAGGGGTGTTGGGGAAGGTAGGAGGACAATGTCAAATCCAACAGGAACCGCCCAGGAAGAGAGGGGGATCTTTAGATGTCACGGTGGCCCGAAATGTTTCCCAGCGTCACCTCCGTGTTGCAGGGACTTCGACCTGAACACGCAGCCAGCTTGTTTCTCGTCTCACACGAGAGAGTGTTCGTATGGACAACTCTGGTTTGCAAAGCAATATTTCTTTGCAAGAGAAAGAGAGAGGTCTCCTGTCAGGTGACAGGAGGGGTTCCTAGGAAGAAAATCCTGGCGAGGTGGTGGAAGTGGTGTCTTGTCTGCACCAGCTCAGGGTGGGAATAGTACGGGCTGCGAGCGAGGGCACACCGGACATGTCCTTATTAACCAAGCTGGCTGGTAACAGAGTCCACGAGAAATAACAAACCAATCAGTACTGCAATCCAATCAGCCACAATCCAACCAAACATAACCCCAAGAGGCACAAACGGTCATGACCCTCAAGTCCGTCTGTCAAGCTGAAGGCCTGTGTCCCAGCTTCCCCAACAACCCGTGCTCTGTGGATACCTGTCCTGGGGAGGCCAGAGCAACAGAAGCACACGACCAGGTTGTTTGCTGCGTGTCTCTTAGGATAACTTATATTGCTGGGGAGCTGGGACACAGGTCTTCAGCTTAACGGATGGACTTGAGGATCATGACCGTTTGTGCCTCTCCGGATTTCAATTCACACTGGATTGTCACATGGACTTGTATTTGTTAATTTCTGTTGGGCCCTGTTTTCACCAAGCGTGGGTATAACAGACGCCTTAATACAGCCTAGACTTGTCTGGTGTGGTCTCGCTCACACCCTGCAATAGAATCTGTTCCTCTTCTTCTCCCTCAAGGGGGGAGTGTGCTCCCAGAAAGGTAAGAAATGGGACATTTTATTTTATTTATTTTTAAAAGATTTAGTTATTTTTAAAAGATTCATTTATTTTTATTGCGAAGTCAGGCATACAGACAGGAGGAGAGACAGAGAGGAAGATCTTCTGTCCAATGATTCACTCCCCAAGTGGCTGCAATGGCCAGAGCTGTGCCGATCTGAAGCCAGGAGCCAGGAGCTTCTTCCAGGTCTCCCATGTAGGTGCAGGGTCCCAAGGCTTTGGGCCGTCCTCAACTCCTTCCCCAGGCCACAAGCAGAGAGTTGGAAGGGACGTGGGGCTGCTGGGATTAGAACTGGCACCCACATGGGATCCTGGTGTGTTCAAGGTGAGGACTTAAGCCACTAGGCAGCCGTGCTGGGCTCAAGATTTCACATTTTAAAGGGTAACTTTACTAGGCGCCTGAGACCCTAAGTGCCTACTTTCCTGTCTGACTTCTCACAGCAGGCCGCTACCATCCGCTGTGTTCCTGTGGGTGGGTGGGAGCAGTCGTAACAGCTGCCGTGGGGAGGACCCGAGGAGATGAAGGCCAGCTTGGGGGCCCTGTGTGCAGTAGCCCTTGTCACTGCGATGGTCAGCTCTCATTGGTTCCATGCGGTGGAGCGGTGCCTTCTTCCTCTGGTCAGCCCAGCTTCAAAGAGAGTGCTCAGGGCCCAATAAAACGTTGCTTGAATGAAGACACCAATACTGAGCTCCCATAGAGTCCTGGGGTTTGGCTCGTTCCTTTGGCATCCCATCCCGGCTCTCAGCATCTTTGACGCTGGTGCTGTGTGAGCGTGGCGACCGCCAGGAGGGTCTGGGAGACGCGGGCGGGATGACAAATGAGCACGCTGCACAGCCCCCCTGGGGCTCTTACAATCTGAAGGCCTGATGAAGGCTTACTTCTCTTTTTGGGGGCGGGAGGAGAGAGCATTCCCAGCTGCTCATTCACCATCCAGATGCCTGCTGCTGGGAGGTCTCCACGTGGGTGGCAGATATCCACCTGCTGCCTGCCAGGGTCTGCGTTACCAGGACTCGAGCCTATGGACCCCTGTGTGGGACGCAGGCATTCTTATCAGCATTTACCCACTGGCCTGGATGCCCATCACGGACATGGTCAGGGACGAACGCTGCCCGGAAGTTGAGGTTGGTGCTGGAGCCGGTGATGCCTGGGGTGACTGTGTCAGGTTACTGCCAGCTCCCACCAGCCTCAGGTGGCAGCCACGTGGCACCCAGTGGCTGACCCATGCCAGCCTGAGGCAGTGGCCGACCTCAGCCAGTCTGGTGTCTTTAACCCATCAGAGAGTTGGTGACCGTCCTTGTGGTGATGGGGTGTAGGGGTCAATCCCCACACACGTAGAAAGCTTGGCAGGCTGACCTGGAGCTCCCTGGAGCAGCACAGTGCCCTGGGCTGCTGTGGCCGTGAGTGCGTGGCCCAGCTGTGGCCGTGGGAGTCTGCAGCCCAGCAGGGCAGGCGGTGGGCACTCGGGGGAAGCCGCCGCCGCAGCAGCAGGAGCAGCAGTGTCTGCCTTAGTGGGAGCAGTGGTGTGTGGCAGCTCACCCTGCACTATACGCTGCTCAAAGTATGATGAGGCTGGATAGGAAGCGGAGAGTCTTGCTCAGGTGGGGCTAGCTGACAATGAAAGAACATCTCGCAGTCATGGCGCCTGCCCTTGAACTAGAGACCGTGGCGGGAGCAGGCCCCCCGCGCTGCAGCGAGGGCAGGGCTGGCCGCGTGACCTCATCGTCCCAAGCTCCCTGGGTGCCTCTCGCCTGCCCCACTCCGCTCCCGTGGCGAGCTTTCCCATCGATTTTCTCTGCATTAGCCGGACTGCGTGTCTGCTGACCTCCGGGTGGGGCTCTGTGCCGGCCCCTTTAGATTCCTCTCTGTCTTCCGTTTTCCTGAGGTTCCCGGGGTCATCGAGCATTACTGGGGGCCTCGCTCTGGCCCCCTCGCTGCCTCTGGGCTTGCCTGGCCTTTCCCACACACCTCCTGCTGTCCTGGAGCTCTGCTTTCTCTCACAAGGACGACACTTGTTAGATTTAGGGCCCACGGACCCAGGGCGAGGTCATTCCGACATCCTTAACTCGTTGCACCTGTGGAGACACACCAGCGTCCCATCCTTGGGGCGTGGGACTTACGACGTGCACTTTTTAAAAAAAAATATTTATTTTTATTGCATAGTCAGATCTACATAGAGCAGCGACAGAGAGGAAGATCTGTCCGATGATTCACTCCCCAAGCAATTGCAACAGTGGAAGCTGTGCCGATCCGGAGCCAGGAGCTTCTTCTGGATCTCCCGCACAGGTGCAGGGTCCCAAGGCTTTGGGCCTTCCTCAACTGCTTTCCCAGGCCACAAGCAGGGAGTTGGATGGGAAGCAGGGATGCTGGGATTAGAACTGGTGCCCATATGGGATCTTGGCGCGTGCAAGGTGAGGATTTTAACCTCTAGGCTACTGTGCCAGGCTCCCTGAATGTGTTTTTAATGAAGATACTCTTCAACTCACTGCAACGCCCATCTCGCCCGGGGACAAAAGTGTTTGATTCTTCCTTCAGCAGCTGGCAGGCAGGCGAAGTGGGGTCGCGCGGATTCCAAGGGACAGGTGGTGGGCTGCAGCTGGCTAGACCTCTGCTTGGGTCTCCCACATCATTCATCCAAGCGCGGGTTCTTGTCCTTACTGCCCGGAGGCACTAGATGGTGACACGCATGCTCCGCACTCTTGAGTGGAAGACCCGGCTGGAGCTGAGGGCTCCTGGTGTCAGCCCAGCCCAGCCCTGGCTGGTGGGGCTTTTGGGGAATCATCCAGTCTGCAGAAGGCCCCATCTCTCTCTCTCTCTCTCTCTCTCTCTCTCTCTCTCTCTCTCTGGGTTTTTCTCTGTCATTCTGCCTTTCAAGTAGATGAAAATAAATGAACAATTTTATTATTTTTTAAAAAGCACATTGTCGGAATGAGACCAGGATCCACAGACCCGTCTGAACAGACTGCACTTTCATTGTGATTATGTAGCAGTTTTTGGTCATCTGAAGGCATCTTTCTTGCAGGCTCTGGGCTCCCGCTGGGCAGTTGGGCTTGCCCTGAGCAAGGGATGACCTTAGCAGAGGCTGGCCGTGTCCAGTGCAGGGCCTGGGCGTGGGGAGCGTGTTCTGAGTCCCTCCAGTCACTCGTGGTGAGGAACCTCAGTGTTTTCTGCTTTGTGGTGTCTGCCTTGCCCTCTTGGCCGGGGCTGTGTGACCTCCAGGCCTGACAGTCTACGTGACCCCCGGCAGAGCGCTCCTCAGGAGGGAGGCCTGGTGTGCTTGTTAGAGAAGTCGCTCACTGCTCTCGAGCCCAGTTTGCACTACTTGAAAGAGTATTTTGTACTGTTTTGAAAGAAAATTCTCTACTCTTCCCTTTAGCAGAGGCCAAGATGATGGGAAAGTGAGAGTTCCCTGCTTGCCACTCCCCACTCTATGGACGCTTCGCCCCACGCTTGGTCTTTCTGCTCTGTCATCCCCCCAAGGCCTCATTGGGCAACTCAAGGATTATCTTTGTTTGCCGCAGACTTTATTTCCCCTGTCTCCCCGGAGGGCGGGAGCGGGACTGGTCGTGGGCAGCCCAGGTCTCTGAATTCAGTGTCAGGTGCCGGAGCAGAAATGGCGGCCGTGAAGCCCACATCAGCCCCGAGGCTGACATCAAAGTTCCAGAGTTCTTTACCGAAAATCAAAGGCAGGCATCAGTCCCTTGCGTTCAAGGGCAGTGACCTTGAGCAAGGTCCTGGTCGGTGCTCAGACCCGCAGGCTCGGAGCAGTGCTTAAACACACTCAATATGCAAACGCCACATTTCCATGAAGTAGGATCCATATTTATAACTCTCCCCAGCTGCGGGCAATTGCTGCTGCTGTGTCTCCAGGAGTGCACACACACACACACACACACACACACACACACAAGTCGTTTGGCTTACTACTTCTCTGTTTCCTTTGTAGCTCTTCCTATCATGGCCTCCTGCTTTGGTTCAACTCTTGAATCTTTTGTAAAGAGTAAAACCAGAGAGTAGCCAGATAGGGGCGCTGGTCACTGGAGAAAACTTTTACTTATTTATTTTTTAAGATTTTTATTTATTTTTGTTGGAAAGGCAGAGAGGAGGAGAGACAGAAAGGCCTTCCGTCCGATGGCTCACTCCCCAAGCAGCTGCAATGGCTGGAGCTGAGCTAATCTGAAGCCAGGAGCCAGGAGCCTCTTCCAGGTCTCCCACGCAGGTGCAGAGTCCCAGTGCTCTGGGCTGTCCTTGACTGCCTCCCAGGCCACAAGCAGGGAGCTGGATGGGAAGCGGGGCAGCTGGGATTAGAACTGGTGCCCATATGGGATCCTAGCGTGTTCAAGGCGAGGACTTTACCCACTTCAGTGTCGTGCCGGGCTGGAGGAACCTTTGAAAACATAAAACTGTGTTTCTCCGCATTTCTTACCCTTACATTGTTGCCCATTGTGAATGAGTTTCTCTTTCACGCCCTTTGAGTGACTCCCAAGACGCTGTACAGGAGCCAACACTGACACTGTTTTCCCGGGGTCTGTTTTGTTTTGTGTTTTTTTGCTTCCTGGGATGCCCCTCCTACCACCAGGGCAGGAGCCTTTTTCCCTTTTCTTCCTAAATAAACCCTGCTTTGCAAGCTAGAATTATCTACATGAAAATTCTTCAGTGTGAGATGAGAAATGAGGTTGCCGCCTTGCATTGCGTCACCTTCCCTGCCGCAGCTTTGGCTCCGTGACTGGCTGTTGCCAACGGGACCTGGATGGGCGCCAGCGTGACCCGACCCCAGTCCTCGCCCGGCCATCTCGGCAGACAGTGGACAAGCGGACTGTTCTCTCTAGCTTCTGTTTGTCGGAGGCCTTTAGTAACTCGCTCTCAGAACACACCTGGTTCCTGTCCGCCAGTTAAGTGCGGTGAGCGCGGGTGCCGGCTGAGGAGGCTGGGTAATCCCCGGGGGCTGAGATAGCTTCTAGTCTTTTTTTCTCCCGTGGGTCAGCACCTCGTCAAGGACTGGGAGAAGGCCTTGGGAGGAGTAAGGGACTCCCTGGTGTTTCCTGCAAGTCTCTGGGCTGGACCCCAGCCCCTAAGGAGCCCACGTGGGCAGGGCGCTGCCAAGCACTTTCTACAGGGACCGGCACTTGGACTTAGCGTCTTCCCACTGGTATCTCCACGGAAGTGGAACTCTCACCCCTCACATTTCTCGTCTCTGCTCCAGCAATGTTGGTCCTGTCCAAACTCAGCTTCCTTTTGTGGATTAAGCCGGTTGTGTGAGCCTGGGGGAAGGTCTTGGCGCACTTCAGGAATTCAGGGCTGCTCTGACATCGTTTGGCAGGCTGCTTGAATGGATTCCAGACTCCGACAGCCCGACAGGGTGTCCGGCTGAAATCTGCACTCTGCCCTCCCTTCCCTGAGAACAATGTATCAGTAAGATTGCACAGGTCATGGCGAGGCCACGGCCTGGATGACTCCCCAGCTGCCCCAGACACCAAGTCCTCCGGTTCTTCCTCTACCGTCACTCCTCAAAGCGTTTTCTCACTATCAGTAGATCTCAAGTCCTGTGGGTTTAGATTCGGATTTTTGCTAAACACTTTATTAGGTCTGTGACGGTGTCAGTGTTGGCTCCTGTACAGCATGCCGGGAGTCACTCAAAGGGCGTGAAAGAGAAACCCATTCACAATGGGCAGTAGTGTAGCACCTTGCCCAGAAGCAAAGCCATTGGCAGGGTGGGACGGGCACCTTCTCCCTCCAGATGGTAAGCCGACAGCTCAGGCACGCTCTCTTGCCCTCTGGGAAGAATTCCAGAATGATGTGCTCGGTCAATCTCCTCCACCCTGGAGAATTTATCTCCCGTAAAGCAGTCACTGGGAGCAGACATGGGCGATTTCCAAGGAGAATCAGGGCCATTTAGAATAAAAGACACATCCAATCTGATTATTGGAGAAGAGAAATAAATCAAAGGAACAAATACAATTCCTTGGCGACCAAGCTTTTGCAATTAAATTTTTTTTTTTTTAAGATTTATTCACTTTATTACAGCCAGATATACAGAGAGGAGAGACAGAGAGGAAGATCCTCCATCCGATGATTCACTCCCCAAGTGAGCTGCAACGGGCCGATGCGCGCTGATCTGAAGTCGGGAACCAGGAACTGCCTTCTGGGTCTCCCACCTGGGTGCAGGGTCCCAATGCATTGGGCCGTCCTCAACTGCTTTCCCAGGCCACAAGCAGGGAGCTGGATGGGAAGTGGAGCTGCCGGGATTAGAACTGGCGCCCATATGGGATCCCGGGGCTTTCAAGGCGAGGACTTCAGCTGCTAGGCCACGCCGCCGGGCCTGCAATTAAATTTTAAATCCAGCCTCGGGACTCTGGAATCCGGGCAATAAGGGAAAAGAAACTTGGGTTAAGTCAAATTATTTGTAAAAGATTTATTGAATTGAAAGGCAGAGCGATGGAAAGAAAGCGGTAGAGATCCTGCACCTGCTGGCTCACTCCCTCACGTGACCACAGGAACAGGGCTGCCAGGCTGGAGCCGGGAGCCAGGAGCTCTGGGCCTCCCAGGACGGCAGGAGGACGCCGCCAATCGCCCCTCTTGTTCCCGGGGAGTGTTAGACATGGCCGCCCATTGCAAATGAGGTTTTTTCTTTCTGCCCTTGGGGTGACCCATGCGAACCCCCTCCTAGAGTGGATGCATGAAAGACCCCATTTCCACCACTTCCTCAGGACTTTTCCTTCCTTGGAGCCCCCTCCTGCCACTGCGGCAGGGGGTCTCTCACATTCTCTCTGGGAGCTCCTGGGCGTTCTTCCCTTGGAGCCCCTCCTGCAGCTGCGGCACGGTTAGCGTCTCCTTCCCTTCTTCTGTTTCCTAAACAAGTCATGCTTTGCAAACTGTAGAGTTGTCCGCACGAAAATTCTTCCATGTGAACATTCTTCCCTGCAACATTACTATTTAAAAAATGCGCTAACTGAGCGTATGTCCAGGGCTGGGCAAATGGCTGTGACAGACAGGAGTTTTGAATTCCATCTGAGTCATTCACATGGTGGCCCGAGCCCATCTGCCCGAGCTTTGCCGGGCACACAGACCTGGACCAGAAGTGGGGCAGCCAGGACTGAACTGTACTGTCTACCTCTGTTCCTCCCAGCTGAGCCCCAGCTTTTCTGGTTATTGGAGATTCAACAGGGGGCTGGGCAGGAAGCTAAGCCAGGGCTGATGAAGACACCATGCCTCTTGCACCGGTCTGCCCATGCAGGGCAGAGGTTGGAGAGCCCATGGGAAGGCTCGCGTCCGCCCGTGAGGGGGTGGATGTCGGCCCCAGGTGTCTTCCGTCTCACGCCTGGTGCAGATCTCCTGTTGGATGGTGTGGCGTCTGCAGGGGCTGAGCAACAGGGGACCACGTCAGCCCCTGCAGAGAACACAGTGCCTGGGTTAGGACCTGGTGCTGGCACCGGGCTGCACTCAGAGCGTGACTAAGCGATTGGTGTTGATTCCAAAACGAGTTGAACCAGGTCCGCAGGTGATGTTTTGTGGGAAGGTGGGATCCTGTGAGTTCCCACAGGGGTTTAGTTTCCAGAAAGAATAGAAGGGCGTGGGGTTGGGTGAGCTGATGACACCCTGTGTAGCCCCTGGAGGAGCTGTCACTTCATGCTTGAGTGTGTCCTGTGGGCCTCTTTGGGGACCAAGAGGGGACATCCTGCACTGTGGTGCCTTGGTGTCATCACTGTGACTCACGGTTTTTCTTTCTCTTTGAGGAGACAAGATGGGGACCATTGTTCTGGAAGGTCCGCGAGGGAGCGGCCGTGGAGGTCAGGAGCTGCCATCGCCACGCCCTGCAGTGACCTGACCAGGCAATGGCTGAGCTCAGCTCCTGCACGCACACAGCACGGCGTGGGACCTCCGCAGTGCCCAGGCTGCACCTTTCCTTCAGTGAAAGCAGGGGTGGGGCCCATCCCAACAAGGCCAGGAAGTCGGAGGGGTGTCGCTCCTTACATCCACTCACACAGGTGTCAGGGTCAGGCTGCCCTGGGGGTTTCCAGGGTGAGGGGGGCTACGATTAGCGTCTGCGTGCCTTTGCCTCCACGGGCTGCTATGGCAGCATTCCCCAGGCCGGGTACTTTATTGGCATAAGAAACTCATTCCCCACTGTTCAAGAGCCTGGGAAGTTCATGACTTGGGGGCTGGCAGAGCGGGGTCAGGGAGGGCTCACTGCCTGGTCCACAGACCGCCTGCTGCCACCATGCCACTCATGTGGCAGGAAGGGCGGCTCTTGGGGCCTCTCTTCTGAGGACTCCACTCTGTTCTGTGACCCAGCACCTCCCCGCTGCCTCACCATCACACAGGTGGCGGGTTCCACCCTATGAAATGGGGGTGCTGCATGTGAGCAAGAGACAGAGGACGAAGCTCCTAACCTTGGCTGAATCGTTTTTTGTTTCTGCTGGATCTGTCACATCACCTGGGCTTCCTCGTCCCACTGCTAGGAAGTGGAGACACAGCGTGACTTGTGCTCACTCTGTGCCCTCGGGGCACTAGGATCTGGGGAGAAGAACCCACGTGAAGCCCAGCAGTGAGTTGGAGTGTAGACAGCACAGTAAGACGTGTGTGTGTGTGTGTAAACCTCCCAGAGTAGGCCATGGCCACAGCTGTCTGGGAGGTTAGTGAGAAAAGATTGTAATAGAAGGGGTTGTATCTGGGCTGGGCTTTCTATTATTTGTAAAAACAGGACGTTTCCATGTACGGCTGTGTGCACACACAGCTTCCCCGTCACCGTCCCATGCTGGTGGCACGCGGCTCACAGCCATCCAGAGCCCACCACTGGGACCCACTCGGGGGTGGGGCCTTCTGTGGGCTCCGGTATCTTGGTCCGCTCACTAGCGGGTGGTGTGACTCTTGGTTGCTTCTGACCTTTAGCAAATACGAATAAAGACTCTCCATCTATGGGTTTTGGTGTGGCCGGAAGTTTTCACCATATTTGGGTAATTATCAGGAAGGACAGTTGCTAGGCTGTGTGGTCAGGGCATGTTGAGTTTACCCGAAACTGGCAAGCTGTCTTCCAGAGTGGCCGCTCCCACCGGCCATCGGGTTAGCGAAGGTTCTGGCTCTGTGGGTAGGTGTGTTCCTAAGTGTTCGCTGCTGTTGTAAACAAACTCATCTCCACTTTCGTTTCTGATTGTTCATTGTATGCAGACACAGAACTTCCTATACTGGTTGGTTTTGAGGTTGTTGACGGAACTTCAGGCAGTGTTTATGTGCCAGTGGGAGGGTCTCCTACAGGGAGACCTGGAATCCCGTTCCTGGTAGCCAGGTGGCGAGTGCGGCCAAGCCCCTCCGCTCAGTGCCCATCTGCTGGACGCCTGGAGACCCTCCCTCAGTTTTCTTTGCCCACCTAAGACGCGTGAAGCCCTGGATCCTCGCCGCTGAAGTCCGATCTTGTCATTTTCCCACCCGCCTAGGCTGTCCTGATCTTCTGCCCATTCAGAGGGGCTTCCCTGAAATCCACGGCTCTGCCCTCATGCTGTGCAGTCACCCTCCCTCAGTTTTCTTTGCCCACCTAAGACGCGTGAAGCCCTGGATCCTCGCCGCTGAAGTCCGATCTTGTCATTTTCCCACCCGCCTAGGCTGTCCTGATCTTCTGCCCATTCAGAGGGGCTTCCCTGAAATCCACGGCTCTGCCCTCATGCTGTGCAGTCTGTCTGCAGCAGACAAGCTAGTGATGGAATCTTCCAGGTCTTCAAAGTCTTGCGATCGTGGCAAACTGACGGAGCTTGAATTCAGTCACAAGGGAGGTGACCCCTTCATGCATCTGTGGGCAAGTCCCCAGGCGCCCCGGGCGTGGACACAAATGCACTGTGGGTCCCGGCCTGGGGGCCCTCCCAGGAGAACGGGGCAGTCAGCAGCATACGTGGTGGAGACAGGTGTGACGAATGTCCCCCCGGCAGGTGACCCTCAGAGGACAGCCCCAGGAGGTGGCACTGTGGCAATGGAGTGGAAGAGGCCGACGTGGTCACAGCCTGGTGGCCTGTCTCCACCTGTGGGACTTGTCTGTTGGCTCAGAACAGTAGTTCAAGAAAAACACCAAGAACCATCTTACCAGCATGTCCTACGGTTTGTTTTCCTGTTCGGTTTCATATTTTCCCACAATCCGGCCACCTTGATGCATATATTAGCTCATCCATTTTAGGTGCCATGTGGCATTCTTATATTGACTGACTAGTCCATAATCTATTTATAGCCTTTCCTACTGATGAACATTTGGGTGGTTTTCACTTTCTTGGCTGTTTATACTTCTGCAAGCGGTTTTGGATCGCAGAGGGTGTGTGTGGCATATCGGGTAACGCAGTGCTTGCTTCCAAAGGGATGGTGCTGTTTGACATTGCAGCCACATTTGAAAGCCTCTTGGGGCCCGGCGGCATGGCCTAGCGGCTAAAGTCCTCACCTTGGGCGCCCTGGGATCCCATATGGGTGCCGGTTCTGATCCCGGCAGCTCCACTTCCCATCCAGCTCCCTGCTTGTGACCTGAAAAAGCAGTTGAGGACGGCCCAAAGCCTTGGAACCCTGCACCCGCACGGGAGACCTGGAGGAGGTTCCTGGTTCCCAGCTTTGGATTGGCACAGCACCGGCCGTTGCGGCTCACTTGGGGAGTGAATCATCGGATGGAAGATCTTCCTCTCTGTCTCTCCTCTTCTCTGTATGTCTTTGTAATAAAATAAATAAAAATCTTAAAAAAAAAAGAAAGCCTCTTGATATTAAACATCTGGTGCTGTCAGCCTTTGGGTTGCCAGTTGTGTGTGCACAATGGCTGCGCCTTGCCAGCCGGGAGCTGGGCCTGCCTTGGGCTGCTCCATGGAGCAGACACCCCATGACGGCACCATGGCAACTGGCAACACTGCAGGCCAACGGTGAGGCTTTTGCCAGCACCTCGGTGCCTTCCCACAGACCCCGAGCCTCGTCTCCTCCCCGACCCTCACGGCCCCAGCTGATGGAAATCCTGGTTGTGACTGAGTCCTCACATGGGGCAGGCTGGCCACAGTGGACATGGCAGTTTCCAGGATCTTAGCCTGTGTGCAGGGGACAGTGGCAAGGATCACTTTGGGAACCAGGGCTGTTTCACAGTGGGTGAAGCTGCTACTCGCAGCACCAGCATCCCCTATGGGTGCCAGTCCTGGCTGCTCCACTTCCAATCCAGCTCCCTGCTAGTAGGCCTGGGAAAGCAGCTGAAAATGGCCCATGTGCCCACGTGGGAGGGCGGGATGAGGCTCCTGGCTTTGGCCTGGCTGATGCAGACATCTGGGGAGTGAACCAGCGGATGGAAGATTTCTCTCTATAACCCTACTTGAAGAAAAAGAAAAAAAGAAAAGAAGCACTTTGGTAACAAAAAGTTAAAGGAGAAACCTTCAATAGTTTTTTCTTCTTGAAAGGGTGAACAACTAATACTTAATTATACTTCTATCCTCTGCTTTACAACCTTTCAGGAAGCAAGCCCTTTTGTAGCTTTATTCTCCCTGGGTGGGGATCTTCCCTGGGTAGGGACCTTTGCCGGGTAGGGGTCTTCCCCGGGTAGGGTCCTTCGCCGGGTAGGGGTCTTCACCGGGTAGGGACCTTCGCCGGGTAGGGGTCTTCCCCGGGTAGGGACCTTCGCCGGGTAGGGGTCTTCCCTGGGTAGGGGTCTTCCCCGGGTAGGGACCTTTGCCGGGTAGGGGTCTTCCCTGGGTAGGGACCTTCGCCGGGTAGGGGTCTTCCCTGGGTGGGGACCTTTGCCGGGTAGGGGTCTTCCCTGGGTAGGGACCTTCGCCGGGTAGGGGTCTTCCCTGGGTAGGGACCTTCGCCGGGTAGGGGTCTACGCCAGGCAGGGATCTTCCCAGGAATGTGTTGTTTTCCGAGCGCTGTGACCCACTCCGAGTGCCGTGGCGGGCATCCCATGGCTACCCCAGCAACAGCTCAACCAATCGTTTCCCAGTGGGCATTTGAGTATTAGCCATGTAGTTCAATATATCAATAGCTTATTGACTTTTATTATCAAGTGTTATTGCACTGTACGGCCACACCACTTGGCTGCTGGATGGCTCAGGTTGCCTCTGGGATGGCAGCAATGCAGCTGCTACAGATGCAACACGCAGCAACATGCAAGATTCCTGGGACTTGCTCAGCCTGCCTGGGGGGGTGGACTGCTGGCTCATCAGCTAAGTGTACACACCACATGGAAAGAAACAGATAAACCACCGGGTAACCACAAGTGTGTCTTAGTCATATGGGACTCTGGACACGTCAGTGGCTCTGCCTGGACCCCTGAACCCCTGAACCCCTGGAGCCCTGGGCCCCTGGAGCCCTGGATCCCTGGAGCCCTGGACCCCTGGACCCCCTGGAGCCCTGGGCCCCTGGAGCCCTGGACCCCTGGAGCCCTGGAGCCCTGGACCCCCTGGAGCCCTGGGCCCCTGCTTGAGAGGCCCCCTGCCGCCCCTCCTCAGCAGTGGGCACAGGAGGAACTCAACCCCTGGTGTCATTGTAATTGCCATTTTTAAGAACAGATTTATTTTTTAAATGCTTTAATAAAGGCCTGTGAAACCGCTTCCCCATTGCATATTCCCAGCAGTGTTACCTGAGGGTTTAGATGCCCATATCCTTGCCAACTGACCTTCTTTCTCACCATCAACCCTGGCAGGCCCTAATGGCATCATTGTGGTCTGAATTGGCATCCCCCTCACGACTAATCACACTAAGCTTTTTTTTTTTTTCACATACTTATTATCTTATATGACTTGCTGGACACAATTCCTTATCAGAGAAGCGGTTTACAAAGATCTCAATTTCTGCCTTTCTACTTGACTTTTCTTTATGAAAATTTTATTTATTTTCATTATATTTGAGAGAGAGAGAAAGGAGAGAGATCTTGCACCCCCTGGCTCACTCCCCCAGGTGTTCTGCAATGGCCAGGCCTGAGCCAGAGCCAGGCACGCCATGTGGGCCTGCCCTGTGAGAAGCAGGGGACTGAATCCTACAGACCTCACTTCCTGGGGCGGGCACCAGCATCGGGGAGCTGGGGTTACCTTCCTGAGCCCCCCAGGGTGGGCACCAGCATGGGGAGCTGGGGTTGGAAGTGGAGCTGGGTCACAAACTCAGGGACTCCGAAACAGTAGGTAGAGTGCCCAAGATTCCCAGCACCCTTTGCTGAGGAGACCAGCCCGTCCCCTTGGCTTATTTGGCATCTCTGCAATGAGTCATTGACAATGAATGTGGATCCATTCGGAACCTTCGCTTCCTGCACGCCTCTCTGCCCTCACTGCGGGGTCTGGTCCACACGCTGAGAGGGTTGGGCCATTGGGGTGTCTGGGGCATTTGCCCACGTCACCAGCGTTCTTGGCCCTGGTCCTGACTGGGACCACAGGCACTGTTCCACAGGGTGGGTGCCTGCCTCGCTGGACTGTTTGCGAGGGAATGGCCATGAAATTCCCGGAGAAGCTCGGAACGGCAGCGGCCCTGGTGAAGTCTGAGACGTGGACATGCCGGCCGGGGGCGGGGGTGAGCTGCAGCTTGGGGTCCCCATGTCCCTCGTTGGAGCACCTAGTTCCAGTCCTGACCAAGGTCTGATTCTTGGGGATGGTTGTTGAAGACACTGAGGGTCTCTTCACAAACTAACCCCAAGCACAAACCTGGTGCTGGGGCTGGGGCAGTGCCAGGCTGGGTCAGCCTGGCTCGCATCCGACGCCCTCCCATTGCAAAGGCTGAGTCAGGCTCAGCTCGGAGCCCCTCGGCTGGCTTGTGCCGGAGTGTGGGCTCCAACAGAAGGGGGGAGGGTGCTGGCGTGACTTCTTCCCTGCATGAAGTGTGGGAGGCAGGCTCCTGGATGCAGACAGCCATGCTCGGAGGCCCAGTGTCTTGGCAGCGTGGTGGGGCTGGGGGCTCTTCCTTCTTGGGGTGCTTCTTAAAGGCTACTGGGGAGGGCAGGAGCAGGGGAGGTGGACTCCTCCCTCACTGACCTGAGGACCCCCTCCTGGGTGTCCCCTCCTGAAGGTCACCGCTACTAGCACGGTGGGGCCGTGCCACCCACACATGACCCTTTGTAGGGGGCAAACAATATCCCAGCCACTGCAGACGGGGTCTGGGGGACCAGGACTGATGGCCCCAGAGGTCGGAGACCCTGTCCTCCCCACGCTGCAGGTGCACAGGCCCAGCTGGGGAGGTGAGACCCCCAGGGCTCCCAGCAGTGGCCATGGTTCTGGCTGATGTCCCTGGTGTCGGCACGGTTGCTCACTCTCCAGGTGTGGTCACTTTAAGCAGTGAAGATGGACGGAGCTCCCTGCCGGTGTGTCTGGGGAGGCAGTGCTGCCAGGGCCACTCGTGGGCCAGGGCCACTCGTGGGGAGACTGGACGGTGCTGCCTGCTTCTACTTTGGCCTGGTCTAGCTCCAGCTGTTGTGACTGTTTGGGGAGTGAACCTCAAGGTGGAAGATCTCTCTCTTGTCTCTATCATTTCAAATCAATTAATTACACCCAATCTTTAAAAAAGAGAAGGCAGCTGTTAGTTCAAGCTAGATACAAGATTATTTCTAGCTGCAGTACCGAGTTTAAGCACCAGAGGCTAGATCGCTCTGCCAACAACCGGCCACGGCTGGCGGCGACAAGGAGGGATCTCACCAGTCCCAGCTGGAGCCTTTCCTGAAATCTCCGTCCCCTCCCCATGGGAGGAGTCCGTCCCGAGGTGACAGTCCTGGCTCCCGCTCCAGCCCCAGTGTGGCTCCCGTGGCCTCCGCGCCACGTGTCACTGAATCCTCCTCGAGGCCGTGTCCACTCTGCCCCTCCTGTCCACACTGCTCCCCCCATCCACACTGCTCCCCCCATCCACACTGCTCCCCCCATCCACACTGCTCCCCCCATCCACACTGCTCCTCCTGGTTCTGTTCTTTGTCTCTGCAGGGCTGCTCATGATGAAAAGTCTGGTTTTTCAGGGACCTGTGACCAAGCACGGTGTAAAAGTGCTCAACAGAAAGTTCTAGAAGTAAAAAACTCTTAGCTTTCAAATACAAGTTGCTCTGAGCAGTGGGACAAGACCTGTCGTGGTCTGACAGGCAGGTGACTTGTCCCTCTGCCCTTCACACCCTCCCCACCCACGTCACAGGGGTCTCCGGCCCCCCGTGGAGCAGCTCAGGCCTGGCTCCAGCTGACCCTTGTGTAAATTAACGGAGCCCAGTGCAGGGTGGCAATGCTGGGCACATTCTTATGGGTGATGTGACAGCAGTCCCGGGCTCACGGTAGGCCTGGTGGCTTCGACATCATGTGTTTGCCTGTACAGGGAAAAGCACGGTCTACACGGGGTTTGGCTTATCTATGGTTTGAATATCCGTGGGGTTCAGAACACCCCCGTCACCCCCCCCACATCACGGTGGCAGCTGCTATTGTTGCCTTTCTGGGGGCATATCCAGGCTTCCTCACCCCGGCCCTCACCAGGGAGTCAGCACTGCACGACCCTAGGCTGTGCAGGGCTCAAACAGCTTCGTTTCTTTTTTTTTTTTTAATTATTTATTATTTAACTTCATTAATTACATTGTATTATGTGACACAGTTACATAGATACTTGGGTTCTCCCCACCCCTCCCCAAACCCTCCCACCAGGGTGGATTCCTCCACCTTGTTGCATAACCACAGCTCAAGTTCAGTTGAGATTCCCCCATTGCAAGCGTATACCAAACATAGAGTCCAGCATCTTATTGTCCAGTCAAGTTCAACGGCTTCTTAGGTATACCCTCTCTGGTCTGAAGACAGAGCCAGCAGAGTATCATCCCAGTCAATTGAAAGCTCCAACATACCATCAGCAAAAATTTACATCATTATGGAATTAATTGACATAGTAATGAGTAACCAATATGGTAAAAGTAAATGCGAGTTCCCAGACACCTTCTGTGACCACCTCACCTATACTTCAATTTTAGTTTATACACAACATATAACATTCAAAACATAACATGTTATACATAACATCATATCATCTTAAATTAAGGCAAACATGTGATATTTAACCTTTTGGGATTGGCTCATTTCCCTTAGCATTATGGTTTTCAGTTTGGCCCATTTGGCCACAAAGAACTGCATTTTGTTTTTTTTAATAGCTGAGTAGTATTCCATGGAGTAGATGAACCATAGCTTTCTTATCCAATCCTCTGTTGATGGGCATTTTGGTTGCTTCCATGTTTTTGCAATTACTGATTGTGCTGCTATGAACATAGGAGTGCATGTTGGTTTCTCATAAAACAATTGTTCTGGATATATTCCTAGGAGTGCTATTGCTGGATCATACGGTATGTTGAATTTGAGTTGTTTGAATATTCTCCATACTGATTTCCATAGAGGCTGTACCAGCCTGCAGCCCCACCAGCAGTGGAGTAGGGATCCCTTTTCCCCGCAACCTCGCCAACAAGTGTTGTTGGTGCTTTTATTCATGTGAGCCAGTCTTACTGGCGTTAGGTGGTACCTCATTGATGTTTTAATTTGGATTTCCCTTATTGCCAGGGAACTTGAGCATTTTTTCATATGTTTATTTGCCATTTGGGTTTGTTCCTTTGTGAAGTGTTTTCCCATTTCCCGTGCCCATTTCTTGAGTGGCTTGTTTGTTTTGACATTTTGGTTGTTTTGTAGCTCTTTGTATATTCTGGAGATCAGCCCTCTATCACCTAAGTCGTGTGTGAAGATCTTCTCCCATTCTGTGGGTTGCCTTTTTACTTTGTTGATTGTTTCTCTAGCTGTACAGAAGTTCTTAGTTTGAGGAGGTCCCAATTGTTTATTTTGGTCTTGATTTCTACTGCATTTGGAGTCTTTTTTAGGAAGTGAGGGCCTACCCCTAAGTGTTCCAGTGTGTTTCCAACATTTTCTTCCAAAAGTTTGAAGGTTTCTGGATGTAGGTTTAGATCTGTTATCCATTTAGATCTGATCTTAGTGTATGGTGAGAGATGTGGATCTATTTTTTTTGTTTCTGCAGGCTATTAACCAGTTGTCCCAACAGCATTTATTGAACAGACCTTCCCATTTGCCTGGATTGTCGTTTGTCTTTTTGTCAAAGATTATTTGGCTGTATCTGTGTGGGTTTCCTTCTGGTGTTTCTATTCTGCTCCATTGATCTTCCTCTCTATCTTTGTGCCAGTACCACGCTGTTTTGATAACCACTGCCCTATAGTATGTCCAGAGGTCCGGAACAAACAGCTTCGTTTTTAAAGATTTATTCATTTTCATTGGAAAGGCAGATTTACACAGAGAAGTAGTGAGATCTTCCATCTGCTGGGTCACTCTGCAAATGGCACCCATGGCTGGAGCTGAACCCACGCAAGGCTGGGAGCCAGGAGCTTCTTCTGGGTCTCCCACGCGGACACAGGGGCCAAGCAGGTGGGCCGTCCTCCACTGCTTTCCCAGGCCACAAGCAGGGAGCTGGATGGGAAGTGCAGCATACGGGGCGTGAACCGGTACCCATAAGCGATGCTGGCGCTGCAGGCAGAGGATTAGTCCGTGCCACTGAGGAAAGATTTTAAACCCCCTCAAAGCAGCTGAAGATGGCTGCTGCTGTGCTGTCACCCACTGCACCTCACCATGTGACACTGAGTTCCCAGGAGTGTAAATTCATCCTTACGATCAACAGGCCACTGTGACAACAGCTTGCTGGGGCAGCACAAGCGGCCAGAGGGCAGAGATGTGGGGTGTCGCTGGCATATGGTCTCCACGGCAACTCTTGAAGCATGCAGCGGCAATGCACAAATGAAGGCCGACAACACAGCTAAGCAGCAAGCGTGACGGTGTGCCGATAAAACTTCATTTACACGGTAGGTTCATGGGTTGCCGTTTGCTCACTGAGGCCCTGTGTGAGGGAAGCCAAGAGGGCAGCGGAGGACCCATAAATGTAAACATAAGGACACTGAGCAGGAGTTAGCGATAGACCACCCTCGGGGCCGTGGGGTTGGACACTCCAACGCCTCTGGTCCTATTCTTCAATAAGCACAATAGGTGAATTTGGGAAATTAGGGGATGGAGCAAGGAAACATATGACCACCAGGTGGCAGTAGAGACCTGGGTTTCATTTGTTGGCGCCTTCTGATGGATTTGTCCGTGGGATGTGTTCCTCCAGCAGGAGACCTGGGGGGCTACAGGAAGAGGGGGTCAGGCCTGGCAGGTCCACGGCGCGTCAGTCAGCAGCTGCACGGCTTGGCTCATCTATGGCAAGGAGATGCTGGGCACAGCTCTTTCCTTTTATGGGTTTCAAAGTTGCCATATCTGAAATAAGTCAACATGAGGTCAAGGAACTGAAAAATACAGCAAGCAAACCAAGTCGTCCCTAACCATAGGTAGCGCCCAGCGCGGCACGACTCTCCGAGTCCTCTGTGGGTATACACGCAGAGAAGTTGCTTTATAGAAATGTTAATTGTGGCCAGTGCTGCGGGGCCTCTGCCTGTCATGCTGGCATCCCAAATGGGTGCCACTTCACGTCCTGGCTGCCCCACTTCCCATCCAGCTCCCTGCCTGTGGCCTGGGAAAGCAGTCGGGGACGGCCCAACGCTTTGGGACCCTGCACCCGCGTGGGAGACCCACGAGAGGCTCCTGGCTTTGATCAGCTCAGCTCTGGTTGTTGGAGCCTTTGGGGAGTGAACCAATGAATGGAAGATTCTTTCTCTTTCAAATAAAAACAAATCTTTATTAAAAAGGTAGCATGATAACAAGAGTGGAGACGAAGCTGGATCTTCTATTCATGGATTCCCTCCCCGAAAGCCTGCAGCAGCCATGACGGGACCAGACCAAAGCCAGGGTCTCAGCACTCCACCCACATGGGTGGCAGAGCCCGGGCACTTGACTGTTATTTGCTGATGTGTTAGCTGAAGTGGACCGGAAATGGAGCAGTCGGGATCGGACTGATAATCTGCAGCACCGTCGGCAGTGACTTGACCCACTCTGCCGCAGCAGTGGCCCTAGGCACCCACCTGCAGGTGGTGGGCCAAGCAATGTGAGCCACAGATTTTCACACACCATGGATGCTTCCTAATTTACATATCTTGGGGGAAATAAAAACTCTAAAGCAAACAATAGGGTAACATATCTACTAGCAACACTGGGGCACAAGTCAGACATCCTACGTTTTGTGTATTTTATTTTGAAGATTTATTTATTTTTATTGGTAAGTCGGATCCACAGAGTGAAGGAGAGACGGAAAGATCTTCCATCTGATGGTTCACCCCCCAAGTAGTGGCAACAACCAGGGCTGAGCCAATCCGAAGCCAGGAGCCAGGAGCCTCCTCCAGGTCTCCCACGCGGGTGCAGGGTCCCAAGGCTTTGGGCCGTCCTCCACTGCTTTCCCAGGCCACAAGCAGGGAGCTGGATGTTAAGCAGGGATGCTGGGATTAGAACTGGTGCCCATGTGGGATCCCAGGCGTGCAAGGTGAGGCCTGCATGGGGTCTGGTTTTGTGTATTTCTGTAGAAGTCGGGCCCCTCACATCCTAGGGAAGAATTTTAAAAGCTTGGGATTGTTGTCACTGAGCCAGTTAAACATGACATCCTCCTCCTCACTGTCCCCTCCATCGGCGCCAGCACCACCTGAGAGGCGGCGAACACACCCAGCCCGCCAGTTTTCAGAATACACTGTTATTTCCTTGGGTCTCATCGTTCAGTGATTCACGCCCAGGCGCCTGCAGCGGGTCAGACTGGGCCAGCCAGAAGCGGGAGCTGGACAGACACCCAAGGCAGGTCTCCCATGGGGCAGTTCTGGACCGCGGCCTGCTGCCCACGTCGGGAGCTGCGTCTGCAGTTGAGGACGTGTGGCTGTAACGGAGCCTCTCTGCGGCCTGGGGGCGCTGGCGCCCCGTACCCCAATCCGCATCCAAGCGCAACCCTGCGCCCTGAGCAGGAGCCTCAGGCGGCGGGACTGCTTCTTGTGCGGGGGACCACCCGTGTGTGTGTGTGTGTGTGTGTGTGTGTGTGAGACTTTCTCCTTACAGCTCCGTTGCTTCTTATCACGGGAACATGATGCTTTCATCGCTGACCGTGGCCTTGACATCCCATAATCAGACCTGAAAAATGTCACTGAACCAGAGTGGCCTAAACATGGCTTTTCCTGCTGAGAGGTCGCACGGTCCTTCCAGAGGTGTTGGGGTCACAGGAGCGCTCCCGCCCCATCACCCTGTGCCCTGAAACTTGTAGTCCTTGGGCCGTGAGCACAGGTGTAACCCCGATAACCCAGCCGCCCACTAGGGGCGTCCGTTCGTGACTGTCCAAGGGCTGAGCTGGCCCAGCGTGGACTCCGTTATTGCGCCAGCGGGGCCTGGGAACCTGCCTTGTGATGGAGCCCGTCACACGGCTCTGTCAGGACACTCACATTTAGACTGTTTTTGCTTAGGAAACCAGGGCGCCCCACTTTTGCTCCCAAAGGGGATGATTAAGAAGGCAGAACAGATGTGTCTCATCCATCGGCCAAACTTACATTTAGCCGAGGACACAAAAGATGTTAATTGCAGTTATTTTATCCTCGTCCCAATTGAAAACAACCCAAGGGGTCAGGAGAAGGAGGCCGGTGTAAATCGGGGTGCGTCCCACAGGGAGCCTGGCCCGCAGGGAGCCTGGCCCGCAGGGAGCCTGACCCGCAGGGAGCCTGGCCCGCAGGGAGCCTGGCCGGCAGGGAGCCTGGCCCGCAGGGAGCCTGGCCCGCAGCGCCTCGGGTGTGGGGACAGGGCAACACGTGGGGTCACAGAAGGAGCTGGGGACACAGTGGCATGCGAGCTGCTCTCAGGGCTGTACGTGGGCAGAAACACTCAAGAAAGTGTGGGGGAAATGTCCTTTGTGGTCATGAACTGAGAAAACACTTTATGCAGACATTTAAAAAATTAATTTAATTTGAAAGGCAGGTTTGCAGAGAGAAGGAGAGAAAGATCTTTCATTCACTGGTTCGCTCTCCAAATGACCCCAAGAGCCAGAGCTGAGCCCTTCTGAAGCCAGGAGCCAGGAGCCATCCCCTGCTGCTTTCCCAGGCCATCGGCAGGGAGCTAGACGGGAAGTGGAGCAGCTAGAAGGTCAACAGGCACCTGCATGGGATGCTGGCACCGCGGATGGAGGAGTAGCTTGCTATGCCACTGAAATGACCCTTGCTTTTTGTTTCTGTGAGAGAGAGGCTTTGGGACATGTGGAAGGCTGGGGGACATGGCTGGCAGCGACGTGGCATATGCTAGTCGGCCGCACAGCACCTGGAGTCCGAGGTGCTCAGCGTGTTACTTGCCAAGGCCATCAGCAAGTCTTAGTTCTCCCAATTTCAAATCTCCCACGAGCCTTTGCTTTGCCCCCACCAAATTGCATTCAATTCTTTTTAGGATATTTCACCTCTGAGCCTGGGGGAGAACCAAGGCTGTTATTTCTAACCGAGCTTTCAGATTTATTTCAGTATTTAACAATTTCTGGCCTCTTGGAGTTGAAATAAACTTCCTGCTGCTCACGGTATTGATCGTGGGTCTGGGATCTCGCGCTTGGCTGTGCGCAGACTGGGCAAAAGGCGGCGTTTGCATTGATTCCCCGACCACGTGGGACGTCACAGCTCCGAGGGTCAGCTTGTGGCTGAGGCCTCCAGCACGGGCGGCCGTTGAGTCGGCTTGGTTTTCCCAGCCGGTGCTGCACGCTGGGCCCCGGCCGCGCTGGGCAGTGTGGCCCCATCCACCATGAAAACAATGCACTTTATCTACAGCCAACTGAACCCTGGGTTATTAAGTCCTGTCACCCTCCATGAAGATGTTATGGCTGCTTGCATACAGGGCTTGCAGTAATCCTTTGCACTGTCTTTCTGTGCTAGAACAGAGTCCAGAAATAGGCCTGTACGTACATGACAAATTGATTTTTGACAAATGTGTCAAGGAAATAAATGGGAAGAAAAGTCTTCAACAACAGGTTCCAGAATGACCGCATGTCCGCGTGGCAAGAAGTTGATGGAGACTTCCATCTTACTGCGCAGAAGCGTAACTCAAAACCTGAGAGCCTGCCCTAAGAAACTCCATGGAACAGCAAGCTCCTGGCAACCTCTGGGACCATGGGATCTCGTGGCAGGAATCTCTCGCTTTGGGCCTGTTCAGGGGCTGTTCCCGCCTGATGTACCCTGTGGTGGGCACATGGCACATCCGTGATGTGTGTGCTTGGCAGTCCTCTGGGCTCCAGTGGGCGGCAGGGCAGCCTTGCCGGGCGTCCCGGACTTGCAGCCCCAGCACGGCTGTTCCATCCACTGCTAGCTGGCTGCAGAGCCCCTGTCGAACAGGGCTGCCTGACTCAGACCTGAGCACTCTGCCCAATACCCCGGGTTTGGGGGTGCTTTGGCTGACAGGCGGGAAGGGCCCACAAAGTGTTGAGGCTGGCCCCTGCGACGCCTCTCCCTGTCTACATGAATGGGTGGCTACCCCTGCTCCACCCCGGAGAGAAATCTATGTCCCCTCTAGTCCTTAGGCTCCGCCAGTTTCACCATCTCTACTGGGGTCCCCCACTCACAGAGCTCCCCCTCCGTGCCTGGGTCTGCCGCAGCCGGGACCCAGTGTGGCTGCAGTGGTCTTAGCACCAGCCCCTGGGCTGGGAGGGGCCAAGGGCAGAGCCAGGGGCCAGCATGTGGTCTGTCAGGGACAGTTGGTCTCCTGACATTGCCCTATTGGTCTCTGATGTGCTGGGATGAGCAGGCCGCAGCTCATGGCTGCTGCCCCGACCCTGGCATCTGGGGTGGGACCTGACGGTGTCACCAGCCCCTGGCTGAGGCTGCTGCCACGGATCTGAGCACCAGGCTACGAGGGCACCTGGCCTGAGCTACCCTCTTCAGTGGCTCTCACTTCCAGAAGCAGCCGTGGACTGCCGTGCGCTGTTGCCTGGAGGCTCCTGGTCTCCTCTCGGCCACAGGTGAACCCCTGGGAACTGTGCCCGCCCCCCTCATTTAGGACACAGCGGAGCCCGCATTGCCTGTTGGTGCTGGCAGTCCTCAGCGGAGAACCTCAGAACCTACAATGACACACGCTTCCCGGTGCTTCAGGGCAAGCAGACATCTGTGCAAAAGCCGTGACTGCTCAGCAAACGAAGCCTCACGCAGGACAGTCACAGCCATGCTGGGTGCCACCTCCTGCTGCCCCGGGCGCGGTAGCCATCGGTGTCTGTCCCCCCCCCGCTGTAAAGGGGGCACTCGGCTCTCAGCCCGCGGTGCTCCTGTGCCTGCTGAGTCCCTTCGTGCCCCTGCCTCGCACCCCAAGGGAGAGGCTGAGACACCCTCTCCGCAGCTCGGGAGGGCTCTGGCTCCCCAGAGACGGTCCCGGTGCCGGGGCACCCACACATTCTCTTTGGCACCTGCTGCCTCGAGGGGCACACAGAGCCTTCCGCCACAGGCAGGGCTGGCTTCTCCCTCGGGCGCACTGGCTGGTGCTGGACAAGGGTCTGGGAGAAGCCCCAGGAAGACTGTCAGGTGTGAAATTCCAGTTTGTCTCCTGGGCTTAAGTGAGAAGGTCGCCTCATGACGATGTTCCTTGCAGCCCTTGTCGATGGTGTGGACTCAGATGACGGCGCCTGAGATCAGGCGGGACACGAGTGACCCGGGCCTGGGAGATGCAAACTCAAGGATCCCTCAGGAGCCCTGGGACATGTCCCAGCATGCTCCGGTTTCAGGCAGGACTTGGGCATTCTGTGGCAGCAGCCTTCCTTCCTTCCTTCCTTCCTTCCTTCCTTCCTGTTTTTCTTTATTTATTTGCATTGGAAAGGCAGATTTAAAGAAAAAAGGGGAAACAGAAAGACCTTCTACCTGTTGGTTTACACCCCAAGTGGCTGCAACAGCTACAGCTGAGCCAATCCAAAGCCAGGAGCCAGGAGCTCTTCCGGGTCTCTCACACAGGTGCAGGGTCCCAAGGCTTTGGTCCGTCCTCCACTCCTTTCCCAGGCCACAGGCAGGGAGCTGGATGGGAAGTGGAGTAGCTGGGACATGTGGGTGCCCACATGGGTATGCCATACTAGGAGGTGGAAGATTAGCCAGTTGAGCTACTGTGCCAGCCCTGCCAGCCGACTTCCTTTTCTCATTACACAACGGACATGTATTAATTGTTGGCTGCCAAGAGCAGCCTTTAGGCAAGTGAATATAAATTTCCTCACAGGTGTGGAAATTGATTGATAATAGTGTGATAGTTAACAGACAGCTTCAGCTAAGAGGGGCCTGGGAAAAAATAGTGTTTAAGGAAGACATTTCTGGAAATAAAAGCAAAGAGGAATGCCTTGATAAGACGAGGAGACTGGGTGGAGTTCCTTCTGACGGCGAAGGTAGACGGCGCCCGAGGCTGCTGCGCAGTGCACTGCCGCTGGGCGTGCCGGCTCGGAACCTGACGTTTCCAGCTGGGGCTCTGGCCTGCTCCGCCAGCTCCACGTGCTTGGTAAGGGTCATTTGCCCTCCCAGTGGGGGTGGGTTGCACCTCATTCTCTACACTCCATGTGAAGAGGTGGGTACTGTGAGAGGGTTCTGGGTGGCCTGTATGGGAAGAGGCAGAGAGGGAGCAGCAGACAAGCAGCAATAGCAAATTCAAGTTCTGAGTCAGCTGCCATACTCCCCAGCTGTGATCCTGCAGGGACAGACCCGTGGTCACACACCCCGGCTGTGATCCTGCAGGGACACATCCGTGGTCACACACCAGCTGTGATCCTGCAGGGACAGGCCTGTGGTCACACACCAGCTGTGATCCTGCAGGGGCGGACCCGTGGTCACACACCCCGGTCGTGATCCTGCAGGGGCGGACCTGTGGTCACACACCCTGGCCGTGATCCTGCAGGGACAGGCCTGTGGTCACACACCAGCTGTGATCCTGCAGGGACGGACCCGTGGTCACACAACAGCTGTGATCCTGCAGGGACACATCCGTGGTCACACACCCTGGCCGTGATCCTGCAGGGACACATCCGTGGTCACACACCCTGGCTGTGATCCTGCAGGGACACATCCGTGGTCACACACCAGCTGTGATCCTGCAGGGTCAGGCCTGTGGTCACAAACCCCGGCCGTGATCCTACAGGGGCAGACCTGTGGTCACACACCCCGGCCGTGATGCTACAGGGGCAGACCTGTGGTCACACACCCTGGCCGTGATCCTGCAGGGACAGGCCTGTGGTCACACACCAGCTGTGATCCTGCAGGGACAGACCTGTGGTCACACACCAGCTGTGATCCTGCAGGAACGGACCCGTGGTCACACACCAGCTGTGATCCTGCAGGGGTGGACCCGTGGTCACACACCAGCTGTGATCCTGCAGGGGCGGACCCGTGGTCACACACCCTGGCTGTGATCCTGCAGGGACGGACCCCTGGTCACACACCCCGGCTGTGATCCTGCAGGGGCGGACCTGTGGTCACACACCAGCTGTGATCCTGCAGGGACAGACCCGTGGTCACACACCAGCTGTGATCCTGCAGGAACGGACCCGTGGTGACACACCAGCTGTGATCCTGCAGGGACACATCCGTGGTCACACACCCTGGCTGTGATCCTGCAGGGATGGACCCCTGGTCACACACCCTGGCTGTGATCCTGCAGGGACGGGCCTGTGGTCACACACCCCGGTCGTGATCCTGCAGGGACACATCCGTGGTCACACACCAGCTGTGATCCTGCAGGGACAGGCCTGTGGTCACACACCAGCTGTGATCCTGCAGGGGCGGACCCGTGGTCACACACCCTGGCTGTGATCCTGCAGGGGCAGACCTGTGGTCACACACCCTGGCCGTGATCCTGCAGGGACGGGCCTGTGGTCACACACCCTGGCTGTGATCCTGCAGGGAAAGACCCGTGGTCACAAACCTCGGCTGTGATCCTGCAGGGACGGACCTGTGGTCACACACCAGCTGTGATCCTGCAGGGACGGGCCTGTGGTCACACACCAGCTGTGATCCTGCAGGGTCAGGCCTGTGGTCACACACCCCGGCCGTGATCCTACAGGGGCAGACCTGTGGTCACACACCCTGGCCATGATCCTGCAGGGACGGGCCTGTGGTCACACACCAGCTGTGATCCTGCAGGGACGGACCCATGGTCACACACCCCGGCCGTGATCCTGCAGGGACACATCCGTGGTCACACACCAGCTGTGATCCTGCAGGGACGGGCCCATGGTCACACACCCCGGCTGTGATCCTGCAGGGAAAGACCCGTGGTCACACACCCTGGCCGTGATCCTGCAGGGATGGACCTGTGGTCACACACCAGCTGTGATCCTGCAGGGACAGGCCTGTGGTCACACACCAGCTGTGATCCTGCAGGGACACATCCGTGGTCACACACCCTGGCTGTGATCCTGCAGGGGCGGACCCGTGGTTACACACCCTGGCCGTGATCCTGCAGGGACACATCCGTGGTCACACACCAGCTGTGATCCTGCAGGGGCGGACCCATGGTCACACACCCCGGCCATGATCCTGCAGGGACACATCCGTGGTCACACACCAGCTATGATCCTGCAGGGACGGACCCGTGGTCACACACCAGCTGTGATCCTGCAGAGACAGACCCGTGGTCACACACCCTGGCTGTGATCCTGCAGGGACGGACCCGTGGTCACACACCCTGGCCGTGATCCTGCAGGGACACATCCGTGGTCACACACCAGCTGTGATCCTGCAGAGACAGACCCGTGGTCACACACCCTGGTCGTGATCCTGCAGGGACGGACCCGTGGTTACACACCCTGGCCGTGATCCTGCAGGGACACATCCGTGGTCACACACCAGCTGTGATCCTGCAGAGACAGACCCGTGGTCACACACCCTGGCTGTGATCCTGCAGGGACGGACCCGTGGTCACACACCCTGGCCGTGATCCTGCAGGGACACATCCGTGGTCACACACCCTGGCTGTGATCCTGCAGAGACAGACCCGTGGTCACACACCCTGGCTGTGATCCTGCAGGGACGGACCCGTGGTCACACACCCTGGCCGTGATCCTGCAGGGACACATCCGTGGTCACACACCCCGGCCATGATCCTGCAGGGACACATCCGTGGTCACACACCAGCTATGATCCTGCAGGGACGGACCCGTGGTCACACACCAGCTGTGATCCTGCAGGGAAAGACCCGTGGTCACACACCCTGGCTGTGATCCTGCAGGGACGGACCCGTGGTCACACACCCTGGCTGTGATCCTGCAGGGACGGACCCGTGGTCACACACCCTGGCTGTGATCCTGCAGGGACGGACCCGTGGTCACACACCAGCTGTGATCCTGCAGGGAAAGACCCGTGGTCACACACCCTGGCTGTGACCATCTGGGGCAGACCCGTTTCCCTGTCCCATCCTCTGCCCCAGTCTCCATGGCCATTTGCTTTCGGCCACAATGCGGTAACACGTGGGACTTGACGTGGGCTCACCTGTCTGAGCAGGCCTGCCTCCCTCCTACATGGACACCAGAAGCATGCACTGCGTTGCGTCTCTGACCTGGCTCTCATAGTGAACACACTAGTGCAGACTGGAGTGGACGGGTGCGTGGCCAAGGTCAACTGGATACGAAGCTTGGAGAAGCAGAGAGCTCCAGATGAGCCCAACCTCAGCGACAGATGCTTCAGCCCCAGGATGCGCAGTTTGCTTGTTACACAGCAGTAGCTGACCGCTGCAGAGGACAGGGACGCCCCGAAAACTCCCGGGGCGCACACTGGAGTTTGACTGGTTCGTCAAATGTGCCTACGTAGGTCAGCGGTCCGGGCGGAGCTTGTCCGAGACCCTGATTCATTTCTGCCTGTCTCGTGTGATGATTCGCAGAGTAACGATGGCATTAAACAGCTCTTCATGCTTTCTCCATTAGCCAAGCCAAGGATATCAGAAGCAACACTTTGGCGAGATTTCAAAACTGCAGAGGAGTTGGGAGGCAGGTTCATTTATAATAAAATGAAATGCCTTGATGGTTTTAGTTTTCAATTATTAAAGCTCTGAGCCAAAGCTCAGCCAGCCAATTTAGTTCTCAGCTAGTTTTGCGCTTGACATTAAATACCCAGTCAATCAGCGGCCATTATGGAGTTTTATTATACGTGGTGTGGTGTGTGGAGCTGTGGGGAGAAAGGGGAAGTGAAAAATGCCCCACACTCTTAGGGAATTTGGAGCTTAGAGTAACACATGGGCCTCGAAATGCATCAGCTATTCATTGAAATGCAAGCAATTTCATCCATGGACTCCTTGGGAACTTCGTTTTTATCAGTTATTATAATTATTTGTATTTAGTTCAAATATGAGGATACCTCAAACATTTGTAGGAAAGCAAGTTAAGAGATTATTTTGGTGCAAGAAAATTTGAAATTCCCACATTCAAAAAAAAATCTGTTTTCAAAAATTTTCTATTACTATCAAGAGGACAGATTGCATGTATTTCAAAGACACAATTCTGAGAATATAATCCACCTCTTTCCCTCCTGCCCTCCCTCCCTCTCCCTCCCTCCCCCTCCCTCCCTCCCTCTCCCCTCCCTCCCTCCCTCTCCCCTCCCCTCCCTCCCTCCTTCTCCCCTCCCTCTCCCCCTCCCTCTTCCTCCCTCCTTCCCCTCCTCCCTCCCTCCCCCTCCCCCCTCCCCTCCTCACCCTCAGTCCCCCTTCCCTCCTTCCTTCCTTTAATTTTTTCAATGACATACTTTCAATTTCACCATCATGCTCAGCAAGTGGACAGTGGAAAGCGTGCTGTTTCATGGGAACACAGACAAGGGCTGGAAACAACAGACAGTCATGTGCCTTTCCACAGACTCGTGGGGGAGCCCTGGTAATTTACCAGTTAGGGGGAAAAAATAAAGATAAAATAGACCACCAAGGATTTCAACATCCGGATTACTATTGCTGACTTTGTAACAAGTGCCCTTCAGATATTTTTCTAGATACACATAGTTTTGGACAAAGAAAATAATTTCCCGTCGCTTCTTCACTCAACGGAACGTGGCTATTCCCTGTGTCAATCATTTTGGCTGGAAGCCTCATTCTAACAGCTCCAAAATATTCCTTTGCGAAGACTTGCCACTGTTCGCTTCATCCATAAGCAGACCACTTTCTGACTTGTGTGTGTTCTGAAAAGCAGATAGCTTGTCTACACCCAGTGACCTGCCAATGGGCGAGGGACAAGATCCTAGGAGTAGAGTTTCTACCTTGATTGTATGTGCTTTGCTTAAAGCATTTGGCACTTGTCGGCAAGCTGACTTCTGAAACTTCAGAAAAATGTGGTATTCTGACTGACGGTCACCTGGTGGTTGAAGCAGAGTGAGTATGTCGCTGCATGTCAGTTTTCCTCGTCCAGTTTGCACGTTGGTCCCCAAGGCCTGACGCGCTCTTGACCCAACCCGACAGTTCGAATTTTAGTTGTTTTATACTATGTCCCGAAATCACTTCTATAATTCCTTAAACCAAAAAAAATTGTTTACTTATTTTAAAATCTGAATTACACACACACACAGAGCGAGAGAGAGAGTGCTTGTTAGCTACCTGCCCCAGGAGGGTCGCACCTCAGCCCCCTGGGAATCCACTGGGACCCTCCCTTTTTTGGCTTGTTTTGCCCTGGTTGGTTTCCTCAGGCGCTGTTAGGAGCTCAGCTGTGAGGCTGGAGAGAAAGCAGGGTGGGATTGTTTGTGAACAGAAGGCCACCTTCCTCATCTGCAATTCTGAAATTCACAAATTTTGCAAATGACAACTACTTTGGAACTATTTTTGGCTCCACAGCATAACCGGAACTGACGAGAGTCAAATCATAGGAATTACTTTCCCTGCTTGGACTGACTATTCATGATTTTGTGGCACAAATATGAGCAGATCTGAGCATCCTGAGCTGCCCTGGACCCCTCAGGGTTTTGAGGCAGGGGCCTTGGGGAACCCTCAGGTTCTAGTTCTGGTGGCCGTGAGGACGTCTGGCTGCTGGAGAGACAGCCCCTGTAGCTCCTGCTCTTCCCCACTGGGTCGGCAGTCAGCACAGGATGGGCTGGCAGAGAGCTCGGGCAGAGGCTGTGCTGCCGGGGACTGGGCAGCCAGACACGGGGTCACTGCCTCCCTTCCTGCCAGAAGATGGTGGGGGGCCTGCAACGGTCTGTCACGTGGCTTTTTGCTTTTCTTCTAGCATGCCTCCCTCTTCTCACAGGCTTTGGGGAGCCAGCCCCTCATCTCCCCGCCCCCACCTTTTTCTTTTTTTTTTTGTGGACTGATGGAATGACTTCACGGACTTGAAAGAACATTCTATCAACTGCCTTTAATTGCTTTTCCCTTTAAATCAAAGGTGCTTATATTTAGTCCTGGATCTGCTCCAAATGAAGTGATTACATGTTGTTGCCTCTGTGGTCGCCTCTAATTTCTTTGAAGTAAATGGGCTATTCACAGCTCCTCTTGCAAGTAATGGGCCGTTCCTGGAGGCGGCACCTGCCGGTCTCGCTGCTTAGCTTCCTGGGGGTGGGAAAAGAATTGGGTTTTCACAGTGAGGGAACATACATAGAATTTTTATAAACAGGACAAACCCAAAGGGTAGAAAAAGAAAATAGAAATATTTCTAGGATATCAAATTAAGAATGGTGATGCGTTTGAGCGGCTTTCCCCCTTCTTTGGGTTCGAGTCTGCCACATGGAGAGCAGTTGGCTGAACACCTATCCCACTCGCCACACCATCGCCGCATTGTGTATTCTGCACACACACACGACTGACCAGGAAGGCTTTCATGGTCAGGGAAAGCAGATTTCAGAAGAGGGGCCCAGCCGGGCAAAGCCGCAGGGGCAGGGATGAAAGAAAACGTGATTGGGCTCAATTAGGATGTCTCAAGTGGGCCACAGGAGGTCTCTGGACCCAGCCTGGTTTCCATGGCTTCCATAGGATCAGCTTCTGATGGAATAAAAACCCTTTAGAACTTGGGTTTCTTGGGGCATCTTGAACAGCAAAGACTGAGTGCCCATCTGGAAGGAGAATCAGCCGACTGTTCAGACGAAGCCCACTGGTGGGGCGCTGGCCGTGGGACTGCCCCGTGCCTGTGGACCCTCCACTGTCGCCAGACTTTTAAACTGTCTCAGCTGACTGTGAGCACGGGGAGTCTCAGCACCCACTGGCAGGGAGAGGGAGTGGGTGTGGACACAGGAGTGTGAGCCACTGCGTGTCTCAGATGAGGAAGTGGAGTGGCGTCCATGTGGGGTGTACAGGGAGCGGCCACACCCGCCTGAGGCCCCGGGCTCCTCACGGCCGCTCCCTGTTGCAGGGTGCGAGCGAGATGACACCAGACATGTCTAAGGTTTATTAAGGAGTCTTTATTAATCAAGCTTGAAGACAACAGAGCACAATAGCAAATTACAAGTCCATACAGCAATCCACCCAATCATAATCCAACCAATCATAATCCCAAAAGAAACAAATGGTCATCATCCTTAAGTCCATCCATGAAGCTGAAGACCTATGTCCCAGCTTCCCCAACAATGTATGTTATCCTAAGAGACGTGCAACAAATAACCTGGACACACTCACAAAGAACCTGGACACACTTACAAAGCTGCAGACATTCACCCTTCCCTGGCTTCTCTGCCCACATTCTACTACTGCCAGGCCTCACCCCTCCTGGAACTCCTGATAGTACACAGACCAGAAACAACATTATTATAACCGTTGTCCCATCTAAGCAGCACACAGGGACCATGCTCAGGGGATTACCTGTCCTGGGTCAGCCAAGAGTCGAGGTGCCAGAGTAACAGAAGCCCCTGGCCAGGAAGAGAGTGAGAGTCCCTGCTTCATGGGCCTTTTTAAAGGCCCTTGTGAGGGGAGTGGTTACACGACAATGCAATACCGTCCCCTCTCAGTTGATAGGTGAGTCATAGGTAGGGAGGAGCGAATACCTTAGTGTTGTGGGCTAAAGAGTTCATTAGTGCTTGTTAGAATGGGCAGGAACCGGAACTGGGCTTGTAGCTAAAAACACCCAGACTAATTGGACTTGCAATATCCTGGCTCATTTAGGACGTGGGGGAAGTGGCTGAGGATGCAATTACTATTCCATTGTGTAGGACCCACCTTCAGGACAGAGGTTGGGGGACACAGCCAAACATCATTTGCCCACTGTCAATGGGTGCTGGCTATCACTGGCTGCACCCCATAACACTCCGCTCTGTGGCCTGCGTGTCTTCCTCCTCTTCCCAATCGTGATGTTTCACGGTCACCCGTCTGGAACGTGAGTTCATGTATCAACTCCAATATTTTGAAGACTCCGCGGTGTCTCACTCGGACATCGTGCAGCTAGCTGGGGGTCTCTCCTGGTGGGGCTCACCACCTTGCTGTCCACCCCGTTCACTGGGCAGTTCCATCATTGGTCAGGCTGAGGTTTCTCACGGTGGTGAAGCTGCCCGTGTCCCATGTCCCAGGGCCTGGGTCTGATTCCAAGTCCTGTGCCTGCAGACCCTGGCAGGCAGCCACGATGGCTCCCGCGGCCGAGCCCCTGCCATGCCCACCACCAGTGCCAGCCTGTCTGGGGTTGCTTTCCCAAGCGCCCAGGAGTAAACCCTGAAGCGGAGCTCTGGGACTCCCCCTGCCCCACACAGGCCCTGGTGCTTGACCGCTTCCCTTGCATTCCCTGTGCTTTGCAGTCTCCACGAGGGCCCTGCTATTTCCCTATTCCATTCCTATCTGCGGACTTCACCATGCAACCGTTTAAGAACACGATCTTCATCTTAAACCACTTCCTGACTTCCCCTGTTCAAGAAAAGGATTTTGGGGGCCATAGCACACATGCACAGAGAGAACTATACCACCTGTTGAGTGTCCTTGGACCAACATGCTTGCAACCAGAAGTGCTTTTAATTTTTTTTCCCTTGGACTTTGGAGTATTAAGGGATGAGATGCAAGTTTAAACACAAACTCCCTCGTGCTACGCCGGCTGTCCACGCAGCTGGAGGCTGCTCATCACCACGGCCTGTGCTCCGACCACCACCCCAGCCCTGGAGGGTTTCCACTGTGGTGGTGTGTGGGTGTGCGCCAAAAGCAAGGCCAGATATGGGAGTTGTGGCTTAAGGAGGGGTCACCTGTAACAGCAGGTGTGTCTAAGCACCTCCCAATGAGAACACAATTCACAACAGGCTGAACATCTTGGAGGTGAGTTAGCCCTGGGCCCGGGGGTCAGCGTTGGCAGGTTTCGATCCTGCCTGCCTCTGCTTGTGCGCCCAGAACCACACGCCTGGCACTGCTGTGTGCCCGAGAGTCTGCTGTGTGAGGGCCTTTCATACCGTCTTCTAATTGCTTTCTTGTTGTCCTTCCAGCTCTCTGGGGCTTGGGGCTGTTTGGAGTAACTGGTGTGAGGCTTTGGTGGGCAAATGCATTTATTTCTCAGTGGGATCAAGTCATTGAGCAGGCACCCGCCTCGGTCGTGCCCAAGGGAGGTGTGGAGGTGACAGGCACACACAGGGAGTTCGATGCCAGTGAAAGGGAATTGATCAGTCTCATGCCCAGGAGAAGGCGGCAGCCACACCACCCAGGGCCACGTGGGGCAGTGCCAGGTTCCGGCGGGGAGGCCAAAGCAGCGGGGAGTGGACAGCCGACCTGGAAGCCGGACTGGGACTAGGGTGGAGAAAGGAGAGGGGCACAGTAGAGACAAGTCTTGGGGCTGGCGTTCTGGATAATTCTGGTTGCTCACTAACCATCTGGTCCCAGGCCCAGGATGGTGTAAAACTTGGAGTGGTAGAGTGAGACAGGGTGGGGAAGGGGACCTGGGGGGCAGCTTGCACATCTGAGCTGTGCTCCTCACTTGAGGGGTCAGCTCGTCCCGGGAGGGACAACAATGGTATGACAAGGGGCATTTGAACACAGGATTAGTGCAGCGTGCAGGAGGTAACAGGAAACCGCTCAGCAAGGAGGGCCCGTTTCCACGTTGACATTGTGAGACATGGCAGATCTCTCTATGCGGGCCAGTCCCTGCCGTGATGTGCCTGGCCTGTTGCTTCTCATCCCACTGGCGGCCGTTTCCACGGGCGTTCGTTTCTTCGTGGGTTTTGCTCACTTGCGCAGGCTCGGTGCTTCTCCGTCTGGTGTTTCCCGCGCGGAGCCCTGCCTCGGCAGCGCGTATCCCAGCAGGTTGCTCATCTTGTCACTGGATGATGGCTGTCCTTGTTTGTGTGTTGGGATGTGTCTCCCTTTCCCAGGACACACATCAATGGCCTCTTCCTTGCTAAGCAGGTGGTGTTTGTTTTTTCTTACGGCAAGTCCTTTCTGCTCGCTGCTCCTGTGGCCTGCAGCCAGCGTGCTAGGCTCCTCCGCCAGCCTGTCTAGTTGGCCTTCACCTTGGACCCACCTCCAGCAAACGTCTCCCACATAACGGAAGGTAGGACTTGGGATGCATTCTTGCCACAGGGGTGTCCCACGGCTGCAGCGTTGCCTAGTGACACGACCACCTTCTGCCAGCCGAGCTGTAGCACTGCACCCACCTGCTCCAGCCGCCTCCCCTGCCCTCCAGAGCTCACAGCACATGGTCTGTGTGGCCCACGTGCTAACCCACACGCAGAACTCACCTCATCTCTCACAGTTCTGCAAAACAAACTCCTCAGCAAGGTCAACCCTGCTTGTCTGTGTGGAGACCCAAACCACTCACGTGTCGTAACGAATAAGCTGTCACCATGGACTGTGACCTTGGTCCGAAGACCAAAGAGGGCCAAGACTCAGAGGGAGAGGAGAGGTCAGCGTGCGGAGGCCAGGGCTGTGCTGACCAGGGCCCCGGGGCGGAGGGGGTGGCTCGGGGAGCATGTGCTGAGCTCCCACGTGGGTGTGGGTTGCATTGGCCAAGGCAGGCTGGCACGGCTGCAGCAGTATGAGTCCAGTGGGTCATGGTCACGCCAGTGGCTCTACTGTCCGCAGCCCTCCAACTCTTCTCTGTCCTTTGTCAGACATACAAGCCGCTGTCAGCATGCTGCCCGTTCTCCATATCTCCGTCCCCCCCCCAGGCGCAGTGACCACCGCTCTAATCATGTCTTCCAAAAAGGCAACTTTTTGAACTCCCACACGTGAGACCTACGGTACTTGTCTGTTTCCTGACTAACCGGTTCAGCAAAGAGCATCCAGACCGGGGACCATGAGGCGCAACTGAATGACCAACTCCAGGTGCATAATGGGAAACTCCAGGTGCGCGGTGGGGCAGCTCACGAGTCCACCCTTGACTCTTGCCACCAGTGGATCATTTTGGCTCTTTAAGTGCTAGAAAGCAATCGAATTAACGACCCCACATGAGACTGCCCCGGGGCTTCCGGTTTATACTCAAAGATGAAACATTATTCATTTATGACTTCTTCATTCATTTATGAGGTGACAGCACTCTTAGTTATCCAGACCCGTTTAGCCCTTGTAGGACGTGAGTAAACAAGTGTATAATGACCATGATAATGGATTCTGAACTCGGGGTCAGAGTCGATGAACCGTCAGCCACCAGGCGGACTACTCACCAGCTCATCATGGTGTCCTCTTCAGCAAGTTCAGAGAAGCAGAATCGCAGGCTTCCTAACAGTGAGCAGAGACAATTTCACATGACTAACAATGGCAGGTGCAATGGGGCAGGTCAGGTAGCCAGGACGCAGGGATGCCCACCACGCTCACTGCTGGAGGGGTGGCCCTAGCATGGCACAAGCCTTGGAGCAGTGTTATCCATCAGAGTGCCATTGTGTTGTCACCGCAGGGCCTGCCCGTGCCTGGAAGCTGAGAGTGGTTTTATATTTTTGGAAGCAAAGACTGTAGAACAGGCTGGGAAGACAGAGCGCTTCCTCAGCTGGTTCACGCCCACGATGGCTGGGACTGGGCCAGGCCAAGGCTGCTGGAAACTCGAGCCGAGTCTCTTACTGGCGTGCCAGGGACCCAGCAAGGTGAGCCGTTGCTGCTGTGTTGCAGGGTCTGCAGGAGTTGGAGCTGGGATTTGAACCTGGGACTTCTTAGGGGCTTGACTGCTAGGTTAAATGTCTGATCCCATTTTTACATCTGCAAGTAGCTGAGAGAAAGAAAATAGAAGAGTTGTGACTGTGAAAATGGTGTGGAGTCCAAACCGCAGCGTGCGCAGGGAGCCTTGCTGGGGCTCAGCTGCCCTTGCTGGCTCAGGAGGCCGTTCCTGGTCAGGGCTTGGCCTCCCAGCACCCACCGCGCGTGTGTCCGGCTCTTGGCTCCTAAAGCTCACGAGGACGCTGTTGCGGCCTCCTTCCACCGTGGGTCAGGGCTCCACTGCGATGTTTAGCACTCGCAGGCGCCCAACTACCTGCACCATTATTTTTGAATCCTCCTCCACGTCTGCAAGGCCCAGGCCGAGTGGGATCACTTTGGGGTTCCTTTTGTTTGTGGGACAGGGATCTGGTCAGGTAGGACCTTCAAAGCAGGAGGGGTGTCCTGCATTGCTGTGGGCCCCTCGGAGATGTTCCAGTTGACCAGCAAGGCTGGGCTTGGGGGTCACCGCTTGATTCCCTGGGATCTCCACAGCTGGATGCGCTGGGCCTTCAGGAGGTGACCTGGGCCAGGCTGTGGGAGCAGCTTTAGGGTCAGGGTTAGCGGGGACACAGGTTCTCCTTCCCCGGCTTGTTTTCTTTGGTCCATCCAGAGAGATGAAGGGCTTGGCGCGGCTGGCTGCCTCCTGTCCTTTGGCTCGCTGCTGGCAGGAGCGGGCGGTGTGCGGGCTTGTACTGCAGTGTCCCCACTGGCCATGACTGGCTTTGTCTTCCTGGGACCTGGCTGCGGCCGGCCGATGCATGCTTGCTTTTTGCCTCTTCAGCTTCCCTGCCCTTGTTCCTCGCCGGCGTCAGAGTCGGGAGGACAGAGAGGGGCAGCGTGGGGCAGCCTGATGCGCCCAGCCGCAGACCCTGGCGGCTGTTTTTCCCCCAATTAGGATGTTTTCTGCACTGTGTGCTCAGAGTCAGGTCATAACCTGCTCATCTCTCTCTCCTTTGGATTCTCCTCTGTGTCCGCAATGAAGTGTCAAAAAATATCCCCACTGTTCACACGTTCAACTTCTGATACGACTCCGGGAAAGTTCAGTCTAGACCAACTATGACGGAGTTCCCTAAGTTTGGTCACAGTTCCAGTGGCTTCCTGTGGTCAAGGACTCAACAAGAATGAGCGAGTGAGCAAGAGAGAGAGAATGAGAGAGAGAGAGAGAGCCATTAATTGGGTCCTTTACTTTATTATTTTATTATTTTTTAGATTTATTTATTTTTATTGCAAAGTCAGATATACAGAGAGGAGGAGAGACAGAGAGGAAGATCTTCTGTCCGATGATTCGCTCCCCAAGTGACCACAATGGCTGGTGCTGCATTGATCCGAAGCCAGGAGCCAGGAGCTTCTTCCAGGTCTCTCACACGGGTGCAGGTCCCAAGGCTTTGGGCCATCCTGGACTGCTTTCCCAGGCCACAGCAGGGAGCTGGATGGGAAGTGGAGCTGCCGGGATTAGAGCCAGCATGCATATGAGATCCTGGCATGTTCAAGGCGAGGACTTTAGCTGCTAGGCCACCGTGCTGGGCCTGGTCCTTGATTTTAAACAAAAGTCTGGATCCACTTAAAAGCAGAGATACAAGTTGGAAGTCAGCAAGTCTCAGCAGTCCTTGCTGGATGGGAATCAGAGCCTCCACTGAGAGCCGTGACTGGCGTGGGGATGACCTCTGAACCTTGCACATTCTGGGTTTGTCTCCAGCAGCCTTGTCCTAGACAAGGCAGAAGGTGGGCTTGGTGTACCCTCCAACCGAGGGATTCGGGCTCAGCGTGGCCTCTCGGTCCTGGCCTGGTAGGGGGCGGCGCGGGCCTGAGCTGAGCTGCCAGAGCTCAGGGAGGAAGTCGTGGCGGGCCAGTCCTTAGGCCCGGTGTCCCGGTCTGGTTTTGTTTTTAACGCAGGGCCGTCCCATCCAGGCGTGTCTGAGTAGGAACAGTGGTCTGAGCGCCACAGTGCAGCAGGTGTTGACGTAGGCAGCATCTCACCTTTCCCACAGGCACGGTGCTCTTAGATGGTCCGGGCTGCCTAGCCGTGCCCCACCCCCACCAAGCAACAGGGGTCGGTGCCTTCCTCCGCAGCTCCCGGCCCGCCATTCTGTGGTTCCCTCGTACGTGGCTGTGTTAGATGCACCACGTCAGAGGACTCACACTGTGACTGGCCTTCTTTGGTTTATTTCACTTCCTACCGTGTCTTTTGGCTTCACCCACATGGTTACAAGCGGTGGGATGTCTTCCTGCCATAATGTGAGTATCCCTCCATCCCTCTGTAGGTGGGTGTTTTTTTCTGTGTGAACAGGGTGGGAGGGCAGGAGTCCCCAGTCCTGGGCAGAGTGGGCAGGCCTGGCAGGTGTTGGCTCTGACTCCAATTTCTTGGGAAATCTGGACATTGTTTTATGGGGCTTTGCAGTTCCCCCACCTCCACAGGACCAAGTTCAGTTGCCCCACAACTTGTTTCCTGTTGGGAAACGGATCTGAGAGGTGTGGGTTGCTATTGCATCAGGCGCGTTTCTCTGGCAAGAAGCGATGTTCAACAACTTTTTATGGATGTGTTGCCCACTTGTGCGCTTTCTTTGGAGAAATGTCCATTCAAATCCTTTGCCCATTTAAAAAAACTGAGCTGGGTTCGGGCCTTGGGATTCGGGGGCAACTGCCGCTCCTCACAGTGTGGCGGCTGTGGGGGGTGCCCCTGCCGGGTCGGACCCAATGCTGGGGGCTCACGCCAAAGACACTGCCGCAAGGCAGTGAACGAGTCCTCGGCCTCATCCAGGACCCAAGAGAGCTCATTCCTCAGGGTAAGTGCGCCATGAGGGAACTTGGGAACTGGCTTAAAATTCCTAGCTCCACCCAGCTGCTAATATCTGGCAGCTAGGTGAGTTTGGGAGGGGTTCGGGCCTTGGGATTCGGGGGCAACTGCCGCTCCTCACAGTGTGGTGGCTGTGGGGGGTGCCCCTGCCGGGTCGGACCCAATGCTGGGGGCTCATGCCAAAGACACTGCCGCAAGGCAGTGAACGAGTCCTCGGCCTCATCCAGGACCCAAGAGAGCTCATTCCTCAGGGTAAGTGCGCCATGAGGGAACTTGGGAACTGGCTTAAAATTCCTAGCTCCACCCAGCTGCTAATATCTGGCAGCTAGGTGAGTTTGGGAGGGGTTCGGGCCTTGGGATTCGGGGGCAACTGCCGCTCCTCACAGTGTGGTGGCTGTGGGGGGTGCCCCTGCCGGGTCGGACCCAATGCTGGGGGCTCATGCCAAAGACACTGCCGCAAGGCAGTGAACGAGTCCTCGGCCTCATCCAGGGCGGCCAGGGCACCAGGTGGTGCCAGGCTCTGCCTGCTGGCCGCCCGGCCGGGGAGCTCTGGGGTAATGGATGTCTGAATTGCTCCTCAGATAGCTCTAGGGTGACCCCACTGTTTCTGGGTTCTGAGTCAATCCTAAAGATTCCCAACGCCAGTAACTTTTCTTTTGGAGAACTTCTAATCACTCAATAATGCTGAGCTTTGAACACCTATAATGCAAAAGATAAGCCCCGGATTGTCTAGCAGGATATTTTTTTTTGCCTGACATGATGTTGGTTCAGGAGACTGGTCACACTAGGCAGGTCCATAATTTTAACTAGCACTCTAGAACCTTATCCTGGGGTGGACTCTGTGCAGGATGTGTGGGCCACACCCTGTAGAAAGTTTGGCCCCACTGGTAAACCTAAATTTTAGGTGGTTAGGGACTAAGCTAGGTATGACCAAGGAGCCTGCCATCAATCACAGGTAAAGGGATCCGCCATAGACTGGACTGGGCAAGGCAGCAGCACCCAAATGTGCATCCTGAATAGGCTGTGGGGTGGGCCGGGCTGCAACATTCACCAGCTCATACAAGGCCAAATGGGAGGCCAGAGTACACCGGGTACTGGCCTAAAAACCAATGGCATGTATGTAAACTGGGTTTGGGAGTGGATCAAGTGGAGGTACTTGGGAAGCTCCCCTGGCGAGTCATAGCTCTTACTGGTGAACACGCCGTCCTGATCTGGGGGGTCGGACTAGCAGGACAAGCAAAACTAGAAACCAGCATGGAACACAGGTCATACCGAGCTAGGCTCTTGCACCTACTGGTCCTCAGAGCAACCACGGGCAGGTGCATGATTTACAGCTAGGAACAAGCCCAATCGGGGAGGTAACGGGACACCCTAACTAGGTTGAGGTTACCTCCAAGGTGCGTATGTGCTAGATTTGGGGCTGCATTCTATCTAGGAAACAGTTGCAGTCACCCAAGGCACTAGTGTGGGCTGGGATTGGATGCACCAGGCCAGTTCAGACCCCAACACCATCTGGTGTCATGGAGAACCAGAGGGTAGATGTGGGACTGACTAGGCTGGGTCTCAATCCCCTACTGAGCCATGTGTGAGCTGTATGTGGGTATGGACGAGCCATGGCCGGGCTGAAACATCCAACAACAAGAACCAGAATGGGGTGAAAGCCAGCCAGGAAAAGCCACTGTTCCTGCTAGGACAGGAGGTGAACTGAGTTGGGTTGGCTCAAGGACCCCCTGGCATGCGCAAAATCTGGCATTGGAAGGGGTTCTGATGGAGGAGCCTGGGCAACTCCTCTGGCAGGACACAGTCCCTGCAGGTAAGCGCAAGAAGCATGATAGGAAACAGTCCAGAATAGGCCATGGAAAGTTTCCCACTGGCACACATTCAGCATGGGTCAGGAGCAGACCAGGCTGAATCAGTCCATATCACCCACTGGCAAATCCGATCACCAGATCAGAGTGTGGGATGAGCCGGGTTTGGTCGCGACAAAACCAGTACACATTATGGAATGCCAGGGCGTGGTTGCCTGTACTGGATATGAATGCAGCACCCAACCAGCACACGTGAAATCCAGGAAGGAAGGGAGGGGCAGAACTGGCGGGGGGATTAAGGGGCTGGTTCCCTCGCCGGACAGCTACTCCCACCGGAGAGCGTGGGCTGGGATAGAGACAGACTAGACTATGCAAGGCTACAACACCTGTGCGCTGCATGTGGACTAGATCAGGGAAAAGCCAGGCTGGGCTGATTATTCCTGCTGGTGCAAGCATAGATTAGAGTGGGTGAGGGATGTTTGGGCATAGCCGCAGAAGCTGGCACTGGGGACTAATTCTGTCAAGTCAAATCACAGAACCACCTAAAGAGTGCATAAACCGGGACAGAGAGACCTGGGAGGAAAAAAGTGGGTTCCCCCTTCTTGGGTCATTAGTCCCGTGGGAGGGCATGAAAACTAGGATGGGGGCTGGGATGGCTAGATAGAGAGGCACTCAACAACACCCGTGAGGGCTGGATGGTTGAGTTGGTTAGATAGAACTAAGCTTTAATACCCATTGACAAGTGCCAGAGCCAAATGGGATGGGGGACAGACTGGTCTTCTGCTACACATACTGGCAAACCAGGGTAGGGGGCGGGCCTGGTGTGGGTTATCGTGGGTCGCCCCAACTAGGCTGCAGCTCCCACTGGTTACTGTGAGGGCTGAGTACGTGCTGGGCAGAACCAGACTGGACTGCAACACCCATTGGTTCCAGTGCAACTCGGGACTGAAAACAGAACCAACCCAGCAATTGCAACCACCAGCTGATCGGGGTGATGGACTATGCCGGGCCCTGTGCTTGCTAGAACATGCAAGAAACTAGTCTGGGAATACCTCAAGGTTTCTTTGGAGATCTCCCCAATCAAACTGCTGGACTCAGAACTCTAATCAAGAAAAGACAGAAGACAGAGCAGATCAATCATTCATCTCAGCTATATGTTGGCAGCGAAATATGGGGCAAACGGAGACTTTATGATGGACCATATCAATCAGTGGACGACCTCATCGAGCGAAACTGGCAGCGATTCATAACTGGAGAACTATTAACACCACTTGAGCACATATCTCAGAGCATGCCCCACATCCGGGACTTGGGGTGGGCGGGAAACCGGGTGGGGCTTCTCCCTCAATATCCCCCTTTACCTCAGATACAAGATGGAAACAATATGGACATAATGGTATTACCCACTTCCCTATCCCCCTGAACCTTTTTTTTTTTCCTTTTTCTTTCTTTAACTGAAATTAACTATGTAAAGATTGTCAACAATAACACAATAAAATAGATTATAAAAAAAATAAAAAAAAAAAAAACTGAGCTGTTTGCTGTGTATGCAATTTGCCGGTTAGTTCTTGAATTGTAGATGTCCCCTTTACATATTTTGGAAATCATGTAGTTTGCGAATATTTTCTCTGCTTTCCTAGGGGGCCTTGGCTCCGTGTTGATGGCTTCCTGAGCCGGTACATGTAGGCACCTGTCTGCTTTTGTTGCCTTCTTGTCACAGCCAAGAAATCATTGTTGAGACCATGTCAAGAAGCAATTTTACAGTTTTAGATCTTACATTTGAGTCTTGAATCCATTTTAACAAGATTTATATATTTGAAAGTCAGGGTTACAGACAGAAAGAGATAGTGGGACATCGGCCGAATCACTTCCCAGATGGCCACGATGGCCAGGACTGGGCCAGGCTGCAGCCAGGAGCTGGCCACTCCATCCGGGTCTTCCACGTGGAGGCGGGGGCCAGGCACTGGGACCACCTATTGCTGGTCTTCTCCGTCCATGAGCAGGACGTTGGGTGAGAAGCAGGACAGAACACGGGTAGGCACCGGTGGATGGCAGAGTCATGGGGCGGTTTCCCCTGCGATGCCACAGGGCTGAGCCCTGAATCCACGGGTCCGACTTCACTCTTGTGAGCGTGGCTATCCAGTGTTATCACTGCGATCCTTTTCCTACTGAGTATTGTTGGCACTCTTGTCAAAATCTTGCTGTATCTGCGAGGGTTTATTTCCGGGCTCAGTATATTGGCCTGCATGTTTGCGTTACTGTACCTTTGTAGTATATTTTAAAATCAAGAATCTTACCAGTGCTGCTTTTGTTCTTATTTCAAGTTGTTTTGACTTTTTTTTTTGCTGTGCTTTGTGCTTCCATATAAATTTTTGAAACTTTTTTTATTTTCATAAAGCATGTTATCAGGATTTTGATGGTGCTGTGTCGAACCCATGAATTGTTTGGGGAAGTGTGCACAGTTTAGCAATATTGATTTTTCTAATCCATGACCATGAACTCTGGCTGTATTGAGTCTGCTTTCAGTTCTTCCATCCAGCATTTCCTAGGATGGATACCCAAGGCGTCAGCCATCTCCGTTAAATTTATCCCGTGGAGCATCTTCTTTCTGGCGTTATGTTGGAGGGGATGGTTTGCGTGGCTCGCTTTTTGCATAATGCACAATGGACTGCACTTGATTTTGCACCTGGGCTGACTCCTCCAAGTGTACCGTGTTCACGAGTTCTCGCAGAACTTCCCAGGAAATGCTGCGGGACTCCCGAGAGGCATGCGATCCTGGTAGCCTCGACCGTGTCAGACGATCTTACATCCTGGTGCTTTCCGCCCCCAAGTGAGCATCACACACAGCTATCTGGGCGAGTGTTCTCACGGAGCTCTGAGGGCTGTGTGGGGTCCCAGGAGGAAGAGCTGGCACCGGGAAGCTGTATGTCACGGATGACGAGTGTTGAGCCAAGTCTCTAAGTCCAGGAAGGGGTGGGGGAGCCAAGAACTTACCAGAACACACCTGTGACGGGGGCTTTGGTGTGCTCAATTGAATCCTTGGAATCTCCCGTCTTAATTGGATCTCCTTGAAGATGAACTTGACCAAGCTGATTTCCTTTGTTGTCAAGAAGGGGCTGTAAAATACCAGGTTTTCTCACTGACCGAAAAGTAATTATGCCTTCCAGATGTTTCCCAAGTGCTGCATGGAGAAGCTGGGCTCAAGACGCTGAGTGGAGAGTGCAGAGGGTGTAGGCCACGCACGGGAGTGAGGAACCACCAGGCTGCACGCTTAGGAAGCCAAACAGGCCCGGCTGGGGTGCAGGCCTCATGGAACGGCTTCTACTCCCAAGCCGGGACCGAGTCCCTCAATGTCGTTGAACTGTCGCCAATATGGAAATGCAAGCTTACAGAGCCACACAGCGATCCTACAAGTACTCTGGAAATCGGATCTGAAACATGATAACAAAAAGTGCAGAGCTCTTGGCCCGGTGTGTCCTGCACTGTGAATTTAGATCAGGCTGCTCAGTGTATGGGGTGGAGCTGTCCGCAGCCACAGCCGCAGTGGGAAGCAAACTGTGCCCTCTTGGGTCCCTCGTAGCAGGCGCTGTGGTGGCCACAGCAAGGATTGGTGCATAATTAGGGGTAAGTGCCGGGTCCTTGATCAACCCGGATAAGTGAATGAAAACGACGCATCAATGTATTATTTATCATTGTCAGAAAATTTGTTCTTACCAATTTGACAACTTAGCGGAAGTTTCAACAGCTTTCCGTCTGGTAAATGTGTATTAGCCCTCGTTGATTTGCCTGCTGGCACCAGATCTTTAACTACAACGCAAACGAAAAATGTTATCTCAAAAAATAAAATACTAAAAATAGTAAAATAAAAAAGGAATTGTGCATAGATCGCCGTGTGGTTATTACGGAGGAAAGGTTAAAGTTCATAGGTCAATGATACTGACTGCTCCCACGCGTGTCCCTGTGGTTAACCACAGCTCCTGAAATCTCTGCTCTTTACAGAAGCTGGAACCGGAGCAGATACACAGGGAAGCCGTATCTTGAGGGATATATACCCATCGGGGTGCTGGCACCGCATGTGGACGTAAGCTTGCTATGCCACCACGCCCGCCCTCAACTTGAGTTCCTGTCCCTAGTATTCATGGTGGGCTTCCTGTCCCACCGTCAGGCGTCTGTGGAGGGTGGGCATGGAGAGGGCAGGGGAGAGGCGCGTCAGGGAGCCCGAAGTGGAAGGCATGAGGCAGGAGTGAGAGCTTGTCTGTCTCCAGCCTCATGAAATACCTCTCTACATGCTACAGAATCATACCCTACAGCCAGAGTTGAAGTTTGTTTGGGATTTGTTCCCAGGAAACCCTGGGAGGGAAGAGAGACGGCCCATGCAAGGGTGCCTCAGGCCGGCCTTGTGGCACTCTGACACCCTGCCTTTCAAATGAACAAATAAACCTTCAAAGTAAGCTCGTGAAAAAGTAGAGTCAAACATTTTAATTTTAGTGTAATTCGTGCTTAGTGTTTTTGGTGCTGTGTTCTCCTCTGTGGTGGAGGTTTGGAAGAGCGTTGCCAAGCACGTACAGTGTGGGCGCTGGCGCTTGGGCTGGCTGGAGGACTCCGCCGGTGTATAACCCACACGGGGTATTCGTGTTGCACCCCAGTCTGTCGTCCATTGGAGGCTGTGCTGGGACGGCATTGATTCTGGGATCATCTGGCCTGCGTGGACCAGAGCAAGGCCGCTCAGCAGTGTGGACCCAGAGGCACCCCAGGAGAAGCAGTGCCCTCGGGAGCCTTGGGTCCAGCCAGAGCTGCCCCTGCTCAGGACACATGTTGTGGCTTCCCCGTGCCAGAAAGGAGCGAGCGCTCCTGAGCACGGGCCGCAGAGGAGCTAAGCGCGTTTGCTCGGTGTCTGGCGCTTCTCCATCAAGTTGGTGGTTGACTGCGGCTTTGAGAACACGCCTAGACTCGCACAGGTCAAGCTGGGTGATTATCAGCTAGCTGACCTTCATTAATCTCTGTCTATCTGAACTAATTTTGGGGCTCCCAAGCAACCCTGATGGTCGGTGTAAGAGAGGGCTGGGAGCCAAAGCTGGAACTCGATAAGGACCAGAGAAAGCTCCTGTCCCGAGTCCAGAAGGAAATTTACAATCCTTTCCTCTCTGAGTGCCACCAGGTGCTCCTGGCTGTAGTTCTGATGTCACCAGCCCCTATGAGAGGGTTTGGGGCTGCTACCATCCCCTGTGGGAAATCCAATAGGAAATGACTGACCTCAGAGTTCTCAGCCTCCAAGGGCATTCATATTCCTTGTGATCTAGGCAGCTGGGACCCTGTGCTCTTCTGCACAATGCAGTGTTACTCTCCGTTGCTTTCCCTACCCTGGCGCCTGCCAGGCCTCTAGTCTCCATCTCAGGGGTGGGGTGGGGGGACCTGGGGATGGGCGCTGACTTGCAGCAAGCTCACTATGGAGTTGGTCCTTGACAAATATCCCCGCAGGCTTGCCAACCCCATCCCCCACGATCCACCCTCCAATTCGGTCTTTGTAGGTGGCTTCTTGGTAGTTAGGAGTCCAACCACAGCAACAGAAATGCAAACTGGGCCATGAGTACTCTTCGTAACAAAGGCCGAAGCCCTGCGAGCTTGCCCGTAGCCACTCTGATTAAAGGCAGGACCAAAGCTGAAGGGGGTTTTAGCTCTGAAAACCTGATTTAGTGAGATTAGAGTCAGGCTGCTCTGCACCGTTTTATGTTGCCTTAATGTACTGTGGACGTGCTTACAAACAGGAGACCCGTTTCATTAATTTTTTTTTCTGTTACATAATAAGGAAAAATTTGAGATTAAAAATGGGATGTTACCATGTAAATATATTTCAAATATTTATTCATTGGTTTCACAATATTATTCGTGGGCTTACAAAACCATTCTTTTCAAAACTTTTGAAAAAATAAGCATTAAAAAAACAGAATCAATGAGCACTTCAGGAAAAACAATATGTTTCTTCACGATAATTAACTGACATGTAAGAATGAGGACTCTCAGCTGTCTCCCGGTTCCTGTTGTCTCTCCTTCCTGTGCCAGGTTATCGGTGTATTTTTGAAAGATGAAGTTCTTCAATATTGTTCCATGTTGTTTTTCATAAAATTGCTTGCAATTTTCTTCAAAGTGACTTTTATGGCTAATGAATTTGAAAATGTTGACACCTACGATTGATTCTTCTCAGTCAATCACAAGATTCTAAATTGCAAAACCACTTCTCTCCCGAAGCCCGCCGAGAGGCTCCGATCAGCTCAGGGTGATTCTGATAAATGTAAGTTATTATCAATTTTATTACTTCTGGGCTAAAATGCACACATATTTGCCTGCAAAGAGAGACCGGTCTTCTGGCTCCCAGAGTGTGTTCTGTTGACAAATATTTGCTTAAAGTGAAATTTGTGAAATAAACTTCTATTTATGATTCTTTTCAGTATTTTGTTAATCAAAGATACCGCGAAATTACAGGTCTGAGTATGTTTATGAAGTCGTCGCTGGGGGCTGCATCTGAGCAGTCGGGCTATTCTGACACTCAGGGTACAAGTTGAAATGAAGTCCCGTACACAGTTTGAGCTGTTTATTCCCCGCCGTGCTTTGTGGAGGCAGATTTCAATACCTTCCTGATTGCAGACTTAATTTCTGATGATTTCATTTTGCGAAGCCATTCCAGGGTTCAAGATGTTTTGGATCGCTGTGATTACCTTAATTAAAACTTTCTGATTAGAAAAAAATGCATCCAACATTTGTAGGACTCATTTATTTAAGAAAGTGTCACCCTCGTGGTAGGATATTCACATTGCTTTAAATAATACTCCGTTTGGAAGTGTTCAAAGACTTAAAAATTTCTCAGAGGCATGGGCAATGAGCAGCCAAAAAAGTGTTTGTTTAAACAATTTATCATCAGCATCATTCCAGTAATTTTGCAGTTCGCTCTGTACCAATTAAGAAATTTGTAAATTCTAGCCGGCACGGCTTTTGTTTCACTGGTAAAATATTGCTGCATATTCGCAAATCATTGCATTTGCCGCCAAGTCTGCTCCAAGTCCATTTTTTATTCCATAGATTTTATAATTTAGTAAGAATGATGCTTTTATCTCGACACTGGGCTCTGTCAGAATTTTGTTGTATTAACACAGCCAACAATGATTTCATCTTCGTTGCTGAATTTTTTGTGGCTGAGTTTTCTCAGGAGACTGTCAGGGAGGCACCTGTGACAGGCTGAGTTTTCATAGCTTGGCTTCGCCACCAGGAGCTGAAGGTACCAAAATCAAAGATAATTGGAATTGTCTGAATAGTTGAAACATCTTTTGACCTTGACGATGCTAAAGTAAATTAAAATGGAAACCAGGCCTAAAGAATTTCTCAACAGACAAAGCAGGGGCTGGGGGGAGCTCTGTGGTGACCTTAAGCTTGCTTGATTTGCAAACACAAGTGAAACTTGGGTGGTTTCTTCCACACTGTCTATATTCTAGAGAAACAGAAGCGAGGTTCCACCCGTCGGGTAGCAGGTGCAAGGAGATGAGCGCTCAGATGACAGGTGGAGAAGGGTAGGCGACGTGGGTTGGCACACGGTGACTGGTGGAGGGTGGACAGATAGGGGGCCGGAGAGCACACAGTCATTTTGAGACCTGTCCGTTTTGGAGCCAGTGCCGCTGACGTCGACCGCTGAGGTTCGGCAGGTCCCCCGCCACTTGGAGAAGGACTGGCCGCGGCAGTGGGCTGGGGCTCTGCTCTGACTCCGCCTGCTCTCTGAGTCTGAAAGTCCCTATTTGTAGGGGAAGAGAAGAAACACTTTCAGCCTGGCACAGGAAGCTGCGATCTGACACAGGTGTGCTTACCAACTCTGGAGACGGTGAACTCAACACATTCTCTTTTCCTAAAATAAGGCTCTCCTGGGGTGAGCCTCTGACATTCTGAGCTGCTTCCCCATTTCTGCCAGGCCTTGGTGGTGGAACCAACAGGCTGTGTCCTGACATGGGTGGTCTTGCAAGGGCTGGCCCTGTAGTGTGTAAAGCTGACACCCGCAGTGTCGGCATCCTGTGTGAGGATGCCCATGTGGCAGCGTTGCGTGCTAAGCTACCACGCAACTCCTGTTTTACACTTTTCAGCCTGTATTTTCTCAAGTTCTAGGTGCTCTACAAATATGAATGGGTAAACGGCCCCCTCCACTGGGATACGCGGGACCAGAAACCTATTAGAATTGTGTGGAGCATAATAGTTACTCATGGAGCAAGTGCTGCGCGGGTTGGTTAACGGGCTGTGCGGGAGTCTCCGGGGGAGAAGTGTCCCTCATTTGTGGTTCTGTGTGGGGCAGGGGGAGGCGGAGGGTGGATGCGCAGTTGACGCTCCAGTTCCAGCTCCCTCTTTTCTGGGCCGCAGTGTGGGACTCACGGCCCCATTTCCCTCAGATAGTGTGGAAGGGGACGGCTTCTGGTTCTCCCCACCTCCCCCACGGGCTTTCACCTCTCTCCCCCTTGCAGGGTGGCGGTGAGCAGGGGGCTGGAGGCCGGAGCTGGAGCCAGGAACTGCACACAGTAGTCTGATGTCGGAGGTGGGAGGTGTCATTTGTTAAGATTTATCTTATTTATTGGAAAGGCAGAGTGACAGAGCAGGACAGAGAAGAGGGAAAGCTGTCTGCCGGCAGGCTCACCCTCCAAGTGGCTGGGATAGCTAAGGCGGGGCCAGATTGGAACCAGGGAACTGGAACTTCATCCGGGTCTCCTACCTGGGTGGCAGGGCTCAAGCCCTTGGGCTGTCCATGCTGCTGGATCACATATGGAACAGCTGGAACTCATAGAAAAGTGGGATAAAAGATAACTTCATTTTGGAGCAAAATATTTCTGAAATCCATACATAGATTTTTTTAAAAAGATTTATTTATTTTTATTGCAAAGTCAGATATACAGAGAGGAGGAGAGACAGAGAGGAAGACCTTCTGTCTGATGATTCACTCCCCAAGCAGCTGCAACGGCTGGAGCTGAGCCAATCCGAAGCCAGAAGCCAAGAGCTTCTTCCAGGTCTCCCAAGTGGGTGCAGGGTCCCAAAGCTTTGGGCCGTCCTCCACTGCTTTCTCAGGCCACAAGCAGGGAGCTGGATGGGAAGCAGGGCCACCGGGATTAGAACCGGCGCCCATATGAGATCCCGGGCGTTCAAGGCGAGGACTTTAGCCGCTAGGCCATCGCATCGGACCCCATGCATAGATTGTTTTTTTATAATCGGTTTTTAAAGAATGAATGTGAGACACGCATAGAGAATGAGAGAAAGCACAAGAGAGAGACCAATGGCTCCTTGGTTCATCCTGATCGTTTTCCAACTCGTTAGAATTCTCTTCTTGGCGTTTCTCAGAGGCATCTTCGTCTAGAAAATTGATGGATGAATTCGTGTCTTCGTTTTTCACTCATTTACTGATTGTCTTGTGGTTTACATACTGCTTCACCAAGACCCTGGGGAAACTGGCGTTAGAACAGATGAAAACGGTAGATAGCGCATAGAGTGGAGAAAATGTAAATAAAAAGAGATTAAGAGAGAAGAAAACACACATCTAAAACACCCATTGCGGATGCTAAATGACCGACGACCGGATTAGTATTGATGTTTTGTGCAGGACGGAGCCGTTTCCTGCGAACAGCAGTCTTTCCAAACAATAGCAGAATTACAGCATGCTTGGAAAAATACAACGTGAGGGAAACTCACTTGGTGACGCTCAGCATGGCTGCCTGGGGGCTGCTGGGGCTGCTGGGAAGGCAGCCGGCAGGGCAGCTCAGTGCCCCGACTGCCGATCCCAAATGTTCCAAGGTTGGCTCCAGAATGACCTTGTTTGCAACCTTGGCCCAAGGGAAGTGGAACATCAAATCATTGAAGTTCAGGTTGTTGAGAGCAAAGGTCTAGCGGTGAATGGGGTGGATTCTGACTTGAGCACCGTGGGATCATGTCTATAAAATTTGTGTCAGTTGAGAGGAAATCAGTTCCCCCTGAACTTGTGGGGGCGGCCAGCTGAGACGCTTGTGACGTGTGTGTGTCCTGTGTCCTGCAGCTGGGGGAAACGAGTAGGGTTGCGGGGAGAGTGGCTTCCCACAATAGGAAATCCCAGGAAGATCTGGGTCGGAGCAGAGGGACCGTGTGCATGCTTCCAGTCTGGGAGGAGATGCTTGGATCACCAAGTCATGGTTGCGGGGCACGGAGGAAGAGACCAGAGGAGGGAAGGCGCTCACCAGGGGCCACACCCTGCGGGTGCTCTGTGGGTGTTCTGTGGATGTTCTGTGGGTGCTCTGTGGGTGTTCCATGGGTGCTCTGTGGGTGCTCCCTGGGCACTCTGAGTACTCTGTGGGTACTCCGTGGGCGTTCCATGGGTGCTCTGTTTGTGCTTTGTGGGTGCTCTGTGGGCACTCACCAGGGGTCATGCTTCATGGGTACTCTGTGGGTGCTCCGTGGGCGCTCTGGGAGTGCTCAGTGGATGCTCCCTGGGTGCTCCCTGGGTGCTCTGTGGTGCTTTTGTCCCCAACCTTTTTCACACATCTCACTAGTTTTCTCCCCTTTTTCTTAAACCAGTGAATGCATTTAGCAGGTGAGGGTTTGATTGACACAGAGAAACCGGCTTGACTCACGTACTCAGGCTGTCGCATACCTCCTCGTCTCGTGGCCTGACGTGTGGCTGGGAGACCCATTGCGGCACACAGCATGCACGGCCGAGGGGAAAGCGCCCAGCTGTGAGGGCCACATCACCCCGGCTCCTGTCCCAGCTGTGAGGGCCACATCACCCCGGCTCCTGGTCCAGCTGTGAGGGCTACGTCACCGGGTTGGCTCACACCTCTGTCCCCTCCTGCTGCCCCGGCCACGGCCAGCTGGATTTTACGTACAGTTGGAAGGGTTGCGGGATCCTCCTTTCATGTCCCCAGAGTGCCATCCTCATGACCCAGAGCTCATGTGCACAGTGCTGTCCGCAGAGGGCCTCAGGAAAGCTGGCCACTGGGCACCCCAGGGAGGAAGAGGGTCTCTCTTTATTCTCCCCATGGCTCGTTGTAAGAACCGTAATTAGCGTTAAATCAATATGCTTTTAGAACACTTCATAAAATCACCCTGAGTTATAAGATGTAATACACTTATGTACAATCAGGTTTTAAAAGCACTGACATTCAAAAATCTTTAGATTCTAAAATGAGATTTTTCTCCCTCTTAAAGGTTGATGAGCAACTTTTTGATTGGATCACATATCCATAGGGTTCAAATTCAGAAAACACTGGACAGTGTGTTGGCCAAACCGTGCTTCAGCTCTTGCGTGCGGAGCTGTGGAGCTCTTAACTCCAAGCGGCAGGCCACTTTCTGCTGGGAAACGTGTATATACATTTCCAGGTATGTTTTTTTTTTAATTTTATGGTACAGTTCTATAGGGTCTGGGATTTCCCTTCCCCCTCCCCAAATTCTCACACTTCCAACTGATTTTCCCCATATTATTACAATAGTATAGGCCTTCCTAAGCAGTCATTAAGTCCATCAGTCTGTTATTTAAGTGTGCCCTGACATTGCTGGTATAGCAATGCCAGACAGCCCAGCATCCTGTTGTCTAGATCTGCCCAACAGTTTCATGGGCAGTCCATTTTCGATGCGGAAGTACAGATGCATACTGCATTGTGTCTTCACATCTGAATACGACAGTCTCTATTATACATGACTATTACACTCTCATACTATACATTCCCTTAAATGGGAAGCCACAAAACAAAGTCAACAATAGGCAGGAAGTTAAGACAGTATTTGCAGCACCATGGAGTTGAAAAACATACCACCGAATAACTAACGCATGAGTGAAGAAGTGAAAAAGAAAATACAAAAGCCTCTTGGGTAAAATGCTGCCGCTGAATGATCCGTGAGCCAGGGATGAACTCAGCCAGAGAAAACAAACCATTTGGAAGAAATGAAAATAAAAACAAAAACTCCGAAACACCCGGGATGCAACCAAAAAAGTATGGAAAGGGTTACTGATCTGAAATTTGCATGCCGGCTGCCTTGTATCAGAGAGAACACATGGTGTTTGTCCTTTTGGGATTGACTTATTTCACTGAGCACAATGGTCTCTAGTTGGGACCATCTAGCTGCAGATGGTAGATTTCATTCTATTTGATGGCTGAGTAATATTCCGTGGAGTAGATGTACCACAGTTCCTTTAACCACTCCTCTTGGGATGGGCATCTGGATTGTTGCCATGTCTTTGCTATCGTAGAATGTGCTGCTGTAAATATGGGATGACAGATCTCCTTCTCGTATGCATCAGGGAGATACAAATGGAAACCACATTGAAGTTCCACCTAACTCCAGTGAGACTGGCCTACATTCAGAACTCTGCTAACAACTCCTGCTGGTGTGGATGTGGGAGAAAGGCACCCTCCTTCACTGCTGGGGGGAGTGCAGGCTGGTACAACCACTGTGGAAATCAGTATGGAGCGTGCTTACAGAAGTGCAAATAAACCTGCCAAATGACCCAGCTATCCCGCTCCTGGGAATATATCCAGGTATGTTTTTTTTAAAGATTTATTCATTTTATTACAGCCAGATATACACAGAGGAGGAGAGACAGAGAGGAAGATCTTCCCTCCGATGATTCACTCCCCAAGTGAGCTGCAACGGGCCGGTGCGCACCGATCCGAAGCCGGGAACCAGGAACTTCTTCCGGGTCTCCCACACGGGTGCAGGGTCCCAATGCATTGGGCTGTCCTCGACTGCTTTCCCAGGCCACAAGCAGGGAGCTGGATGGGAAGTGGAGCTGCCGGGATTAGAACCGGCGCCCACATGGGATCCCGGGGCGTTGAAGGCGAGGACTTTAGCCGCTAGGCCACGCCGCCGGGCCCTCCAGGTGTGTTTTTATAAAGATTTCTTTCTCACGTTGAAAGGCATAGTGTGACACACACAGCAAGAGAGAAAGGAAGGGGACAATGACTCTCCCATCCGCTGATGACGCCAACTCTTACCCCCGTGTGGACGGCAGGCGTGCACCAGGCCGGAAGATTGCTGGGGAAAAAATGGTCAAAGTGTCCACTGCATTTAAAAAAAAAAGATTTATTTATTTATATTGGAAAGTGAGATATACAGAGATGAGGAGAGACAGAGAGGAAGATCCTTTGTCTGATTATTCACTCCCCAAGCAGCTGCAATGACTGGAGCTGAGCTGATTCGAAGCCAGGAGCCAGGAACTTCTTTCGGGTCTCCCACACTTATGTGCAGGGTCCCAAGGCTTTGGGCCGTGCTCGACTGCTTTCCCAAGCCACAGGCAGGGAGCTGGATGGGAAGCGGGGCCACCGGGATTAGAACCGGCGCCCATATGGGATTCCGGTGCATGCAAGGCGAGGACTTTAGCCACTAGGCTACCATGCCAGGCCCCCCTTCAAGCCTTTGCCTACTTTTCCAGTTTCATCCTATGATGGAAATTGCAACTATTTTCCAAGTTTATTATTTGTGTTAGAATTCTGCGAAGATGCTGCATCATCCTAAAATGGCCATTATGTGGTCAAAGGTACATTTTTTCCCGCATTTTTGAGTTTATATCGAGCATCATATTTTAGATTACTTGTGTGGCTTCCTTTTTAAAATATGTTAAATCGTTGTTCTTTTTTAAATACGAGAATAGTCATACAGTTATTTAATGAATGTTTTCATTCCTTTCTCAATGATTACAACGATCCACGCAGTCGTGAGCTAACTTCCCATGAATATCTGGTCTGTTTCAGGACTCTGCGGTCTTTTCTGTTCATTCATGGTTGTAGATGCTGTGGTTTTAAAGGGCATGCCGGCATCTCTGCGATTCTCCATGTGAACTGCGCCTGTGCTGCCTAAATTTGCCGAAGGCGTGCGTGCCCTGGTTGGCACTGTCACCAGGACTGCAAGCGGCCGTTTTGGAAATGTGCCCGTCTCCTGGCGTGGGTGCCGCCAGTCCCAGACTGTGGCGGGTTTTAGCTCAACAAAACACTGTTTTCTTGTTCGTGACCTCGTGTATTTTGTCCATGGCATTTCTTGCTGGTGCCCTCACCCCCGTGCCATCTGTGATCAGCAGTCCACTGCCCATCTCTTGCGTTCGCTTCCTCCCCCAGCCCCTGCCCCCCCATGTCCCAGCTCCTCCAGGGCGCTGTCACCGGCATGCAGTCCACCTTGGGGCCTGCACGCGTGGACCCCTCTTTCTCTAGACGCCTCCCTCAGTTCTGCTCCATGCTCCCACATCGGCTGTTTTATGGCTCTTTTATTTTATTTTAAAAATATTTATTTTTACTGGAAGGGTAGGTTTACACAGAGGATAGAGAGAGAAAGATCTGCCATCCGCTGGTTCACTCCCCACGTAACCACAATGGCCAGAGCTGAGCTGATCCAAAGCCAGGAGCCAGCAGCTTCCACCAGGGCTCCCACGCGGGTGCAGGGTCCCAGGGTTTGGGCTGTCCTTGTGGCCTGCTTTCCCAGGCCACAAGCAGGAAGTTGGATGGGAAGCGGAGCAGTTGGGACACACACCTGCTGTCACATGGGATGCTGGCAGTGGGGGATTTAGCCGCTGAGTCATCATGCTGGCTCTCCGCCTGCATTCCGGCTGCTTCGGGGCTGGTACCCCGGGTATTCTCGCCGTGGCCGTGGGAGACGACGCCGGCTCTGCCGTGGCGCGAGGCCGGGCCTGCCGCTCGCCCAGCACCATGTGGGAGTCCCTTGAGGGAGTGGAAAGCCAGCAGGAGTGGTGGCATCAGGCGGGCAGGAGGCTTTCTCACCGACTGGGACCCAGGGCTGGGCACCTCCTTGGCAGATCTGGGCCTGGCGAAGTCCTGAGTGGCCACGGTGACATGTCACTTCCTGCATGGTGACATGTCACTTCCTGTCAACCCCTGCAAGATCCCATACATGCCCAAATATCTGCCAGGGTCTCTTCAGACTTCAGGCACGCTTACTCTTGTTTTAAAAAAATTGAAATTAATATATAGATTATTTTTCATAATACTCATGTTCATTAACTTTTGAATAAAATTTTAAAAAATAGATGATAGTATTTGAAAGCAAGTGGCCAAAAGAGGAGAGGAACAGAGATTTCTTCCGTCCACTGGTTTACTTCCTGATTGGCCAGAGCTGTGCCCATCCAAAGTCGGGAGCCCAGCCCTCCATCTGGGTTTCCGTGGTCGGGGGGCAAAGCCCGAGCCTTCTGCCCTCACCTGCTGCCTGCTATGGTGAGCAAGACACTGGACTTGTGACATTTTTAGTTACTGTAACAAATCCACTCCTTGGTACCCATTTTCAGTAGTCATCAATGTTTCTCCTCTTCATCACAGGATACTTGGCGTAAGCTTCTTAAGAGGGCCATTTCAGCCTTGGCTTCGGAAGCTTATAGTTCAAGATCAGATGGTCCCCTTCGGCTCAGCTGCCTGGGGAGGGTACAGGTGCTGGTGGCAGAGTGCGTGTGTGGGAAGGGACATGGCAGGGAGCCAGGAGGAAGGGGGCGACCTAGGCCACCCCTGCAAATGGGAGCGACTCTTCAGGAGAACTCCTGTTGCCCCAGCAGCCTCCTCCGGCCCAGCCCCTCAGCACCATGCCACAGCCATCCCTCCTTCCCTGCCCTGGCCCAGCCCCTCAGCACCATGCCACAGCCATCCCTGCTTCCCTCCCCCGGCCCCCGCTCCCCTTCTAGCACAGCCAGACGGCGACTTTGAGTTCGGGCAACAAACCCTGCTTAAACCCTTGGTAACTCCAGGGCAGTATCACCCTTGTTTTTATGGATGAGGATTTAACACGAAGTTGGCATTTCCCAACCCGTTTCCACAGTCCCCCGGGGGCTCAGACATACACACCCAGAGTGTAAATGGCTGAAGTGATCATAGCACCTAGTTTCTTTCCGGTAAAAATTCCATACAAGCTGATGATTTAAATATTGTTACAGCTTTAAGATAGCGCCCTTAAAAAGCCCCTAAGTGAGCATCAAGCCAGCCCACCTGCTGGCGGGGTCCCCTTTCTGCTGCCCGTCTTCCACTCACAGGATGACCCAAGCCACCAAGGAATTGTGCTGTTTTCAGTGGTTTTTAATGGTATGACTTGAATTGGTGGTCGCCCTCAGCTAGTGTTTAATGCCTAAATAAACTAGAGCGTTGTTCAAAGACAGGACTTGGAGTGCAATAGAAGCCAAGGTGGAAGATCCTTGCGCTCTGCGTGTGGATGGCTCTGGGCAGCCTCCGGCTGTTTGGTGGCAGAGCTGGCGCTAGCTCTCCTGGTGCTGGTCAAGGGGGACGCGGCTGCCTGCTTCTGCTGCCTGTCTCTGGGGAGCTCAGCCTTTGTTCCCACCGAGTCGCCAACACGCGCGTGTGAAGACGCCTGGGAGAAGAGCTGCGGGGAACGGTTTCTTGTGTCTTTTACTGAGAAAGGAAGCGCAGGGGCCTGCTCTGTGGTGTAGCGCGCCAAGTCGCTTCCTGCAACGCCAGCGTCCCACATGAGCACCGGCTGATGTCCCGGCTGCTCCACTTGCAATGCAACTCCCTGCCCAAGGAAAGGCCTAGGAAAAACAGCAAAAGAGGACCCAAATGCTTGGGTTTCTGCTATCCACATGGGAGACCCGGACGGAGTTCCAGGCTCCTGGGTTGGCCCTGTCCAACCCCGGATTTTATGGGCATTTTGGGAGTGAACCAGGGCATGGGAGAAATTCTCTTTCTTTCTCTTGCTCACTCTCTCTGCCAACAAACAATGAATAAGATATAAATAGCTATTTAAGAAGAGCTCTGGAGCTGGGCCTCCTCAGTGGCTCAGACGGCGCAGTGGACAGCATAGCCAAATGTACATGGAGGATATGGCAGTCCATCGGAGCCTGCAGAGGGCACCTGGTACCAGGGCAGAGGACGGAGGACAGAACGAATTGATCAACTACCCCATCCAATCGTTGGCAGTGAAGGCAACGGAGCAGACGGAGACGTTAGTGGACTGTAGCAGCCGGTGGATTCGGGAGAGAGCTCATCTCGATTGGCGTGGAGGGACCGGCAGCATTCAGGACTGTCGAACCATCAAGACCTCTTGAGAAATTCCTGGTGTTGTAAATTTCTGTTTTTCTTCCTGTTGTTGATTTTGTATTGTGGCCTTTCATTTAAGAGGGATGTGTGGTGCTGTGTAATGGAGACTATCGTGTCCAGATGTGCGGATACAGTGCAGTGTGCGTCTCTACCTCCAGATCAGAGGTGGACTGCTAATGAAACTAGGAGCTGTATCTTGACAGTGGGAGGCTGGACTCTCTGCCGTTGTCCATGCCCGCCGTGAGGGACATGTGACTGTTTATGAAGAGTTATGCTATAGTAATGATATAGGGGAATTTGGTGCAGACGGGGAGAGGGTTTGGGGACGGGTCAGGGGAAATCCCAGAGCCTATGGAACTGTATCATAGAAGGATGATAATAATTTAAAAAGAAGTTAAAATGAAATAAAATCTTAAAAAGAGCTCTGGAGCCAGAGAAAATGTATCAGTCGATTGCTTTGAAATTCCATATTCCAGAATCTCCAACCTCAAGACAATGTTTGCCCATTTTTAGGAATAATGAGTAGCTGAACTTCAATTCACATTTTAAAATCAGTTTTAAAACCTTCTTGGCAAATGAAGCAAGCCTTGGACATGCAGTGAACTGGGAAGCCCCAATATTTTCTAAGTAGTCCTGTTTATGTGATAAGATACGTTTGGCTTCAAAATGAGGCATTTTAACTTAACTCCTATTCCTTATCGCCAATCAGATACGCAGGTTGCTGTGGCTGAACGTCCCGTGTTCCAGGGTCCTTTGCCCCACCAGCTCCCTGTTAGGACTTGAGGCGGGTGGGGCATAGAGTTGAAGCTGCTGCCTGCCGCGGCAGCATCCCCCATGGGTGTTGGTTGGGGTCCCAGCTGCCCCACTGCTAACACAGCTCCTGCCGGAGGGGCCTGGGAAGACGGCCTAAGTCTCTGGGCCCCTGCCACCCACGTGGAAGACCCGAGTGAAGCTCCGGACTCCTGGCCAGCCCCGGCTGTTCCAATCATTTGAGTGGACCGCAGGTGGGAAAATATGTCTCTCTCACTCTCTCTCCCTCCTTTTCCCTCTCTTAAGTAAATCCTGGACACCATCGGGCACTGTTTATGCGGGGCTGTGCTTCGAAAGCCTACCTTTATGAGCAAGAGCCTTCTATGCAAATCCAGGTTCCTGTACCCATAGCAGGGGCGCTCCAAGGGTTAGCTTCCTGGCCCCTCTCCACTCATTCCAGGGATGCACAGGCTTCGGGCTCCACATTGCAGCACACCCCACTCCTTCCATCTACACGCCCTTGGCCATGGGCCACGGGCACAGCCGCTGCTCAGAGCACAGCCTTCCTCAGCTCAGCTGTGGCTGCCCCCTCCCAAATTTTCCTGCAGGACCAACTTGCCAGGGCGGGGTTTGATCAACTTGCCAGAGTTGGGTTTGGGTGACTTTTCCAACTTGCCAGGGCGGGGTTTGGGTGACTTGCCAGGGCGGGGTTTGGGTGACTTTTCTTGGCCCTGCCAGCCTGGCCTTCAGGTACGGCATTTCCCCCACACACCTGCCTTTGTGCAAGAGCCAAGTCCCTTGTCACTATCCCGCAACCCTCACTCATGGGACCCTGCCTCCTGACAGAGCCCTGCAGCCCTCATACGGGGATTTCAAAAATGGCCTGGGAAGTGGAATTACAAAATAAGGTTATTTTGGTGCAAAATGGAAATCCATGCATGTGATGGGTCTTCAAAATGCTCCTGGAGGGCCTGGCACAGTAGCCTAGTGGCTAAAGTCCTTGCCTTGCATGCACTGGGATCCATATGAGCGCTGGTTTGTGTCCCAGCTGCTCCACTTCCCATTCAATACCCTGCTTGTGGCCCTTGAAAACAGTGGAGGACGGCCCAAGTCATTGGGCCCTTGCACTCACAAGGGAGACCTGAAAAAATCCCTGGTTCCTGGCTTCGGATTGGCTCAGCTCTGGCCATTGTGGCCATTGGGGAGTAAATCACTGGATGGAAAAATCTTTTTTTCCTCTCTTTTCAAATAAAAATAAGTTTTTTTTTTTTTAAATCTCCTGGAAAATGCAGATTTACGGAAAAAACTACGAGTGGATTTTATTTTTTGATTTTTAAAAATTTTTATTTTTGAAATTTATTGTACAATTCTGTATAGTCTGGGATTCCCCTCGCCTCCAAATAGGTGGATTTTAAAATTGTTTTGCACCAACGTGAACTTCATTTTCCCAAAACGTTTTATTTATTTGAAAGAAAGGTGTAGTGAGAGGAGACAGAGAGAAATCTTCCATTCAAGGGCTCACTCCCCAAACACCCGCAGCAGCAGGGCTGGGCCAGGCTGAAGCCCGGGGCCAGGCACTCCATCAGTCTCCCTTCTGGGGGTCAGGGACCGGAGCAACTGAGCCATCACCTGCCACTTGCAGGTACATTTGCAAGGAGCTGGCTCAGAAGCAAAGGCAGAAGGGACTGGCCCCCAGGCCGGGGGGACGGGAAAGGGAGAGGGAGACAGAGCTCCGCTTAGCTTCTTCGCTCCCAAATGGCCACCACGGCCAGGGCTGGGCCAGGCTGCCACCGGGAACTTCTGGGTCTCCAGCGTGGGTACGGGGCACAACGACTTGGACGATCTTCATTGTGTCCCCAGGCCCACTGGCAGGAAGCTGGGTGGGAATTTGAAGTGGAGCCCATATGGATGCTGGCACTACAGGTTAACACACTGCACTACAAAGCCAGTACCAGCAATTTCATTCTTATTCCTTAGTATGGTTTCTCAAGCAACACAAACCCCATGGATGTCCGTTTGGGGAGCTTGGCCTCTGTCTCAGGTCATTGGGACTTCTCCCAGGCTTGTTAGAGTTGGCCACACTAGTCCCGGGGAGCCTCACCGCATGTCCCAGAAATCCTGGGCTGCTCCTTAAGGTTCCGGAGCAGACCCAGGCAGATTCCTGCTGCCTCTCGACTCCTCGCTGTGTGGGGTCACACCTGTTGCTCTTGGCGGTAAGTCAGAGGCTCCTGAGAGCGGCTAGCAAGCTGGGTTTGGTCTGTCCAGGTGGCTCCGTTGCCATGGGAAGTGTGGTGTTTTGTTTGCCTGTTGCAGAACTGAACAGTGCCTTTTGCACATCGAATGCTCTCATGATAAAGTCTTCCTGATCTCCGGCCTCTCCAAAAATCATCAGAAAACGCAGCATCGCTGGACCTGGCACCGCTGGCAGGCAGGCAGGTGGGCTGGGCATCACTGCCCAGTGGGGGGTTGCCTCCCATTCCTGCACCCCCTCTTGCCTTTGCACTGCCCGCCTGACTCCCAAAGGGTGCGGGGTTTGCAGCCCCAGCTGGTCCGTGTCCAGCTGCCTCCCAGCGGTTCCCTTCCGAGGCATTGACCCCTGTGCCCAGTCCCTCTCATCACGGCCATCGATAACCATGTGAACAACTTATCCTGGGCTTGTATTCCTACAAGCAGAAACAATCACTGCTTCAAATGGCCACGGCAATCCGAGTCCAGGACCTGGGGTAGCACCTGACACCAGCTTCCGTGGCACAGGCCAGCTGCCTGTTGGGGCGATGCCAGCCCCCATCTCCTGGTCCCTCCCCACTCTCACTCCCTGGGGCATCAGACAAAAGCTGCAGGCACATTAAGTTCTTGGGAGCCTCTTGTATTAGGATGCTGCCGGAACAGGAACTTGCCACGTGTGTGGCAATTATTACCGCAGTGGATGAAGGAGCAAACATCTCGGCTCATTACCATTCCTTTATTAATGTTTGTTCTCTTGATTATTTGTGGACTTCTCTTCAAGGAAACCGAGGCAGACGGGCCCTTTGCAGGCCTGCCCGTGGACGCTCACCCTGGGGAGTGTTCTGCTATGAATTTGCTTTATTAAAGTGCCCTGTTTTGGGCGGGGTGATGGGGGTGGTTAAGTTGGTGCAGCATTTTCCCTTTATAATTTATAGAGAAAGCAGGGGCTGGGACTCATTTGCATAAATATTTATTTCCCGAATAGCTAATTCTGGTCCCTAAAATGATTTGGGAAATTTAAAATGAATAAATTTCCATTATGTCGCAGAAAAAAAAAAGTTGAGCTATTGAATCAGCATTTCAGAAGACTTGGCTGCAAAAGAAAGTTAAAGTCAGCAGGGAAGGGAGGCGCGGGACTGCGACTGCCAGCCCGGGAGGCTAGGAGCGGACAGGAGGCGGTCAGTGCTGAGCGGCCACCAAGTTACAGGTGCTGCTGACCTCAGAGCGCCGTCCAGCAGCCTGTCCCTAGGACCGGGAAGCAGGTTTCCGCCCATAACTGCATGGGACACACGGGCAACAAGGACCTGCAGGCACAGGGCTGGTGCCCTGAGCACCCAGGGCGACTGTGCCTTCAGGTCCTTCTGCGTGAGGCTGGGTGCCCACCTCCACTCTGCTGAGCATCTTGTGGGGGCCGGTCGCTCAGGGTGGGGTGAAGCAGGTGCTTGGGAGCTCTGCCTCTCCCAGTGGAGGCAACCGTTTCAGAGCAGAAGGAGGGGTCAGAGGAGAGGAGGGGCGGGAGGGGCCTGGGGTGAGGCCACAGCAAGACCAGGGTGTGCTGGAGGGCAGAGGGGCAGGAGCAGGCCAGGCGCTGTGGGCCAGTGCCTGGGTAGGCAGGAGGTGACAGCAGCCGCATTGTTCACACGACCAGAGGTGGGAGGAGATCAGGTGCTGTGGGCCAGTGCCTGGGTAGCCAGGAGGTGATGTGGTCTCAGTGCTCACGTGGCCAGGGGTGGGAGCAGGTCAGGCGCTGTGGGCCGGTGCCTGGGTAGCCAGGAGGTGATGTGGTCTCAGTGCTCACGTGGCCAGGGGTGGGAGCAGGTCAGGCGCTGTGGGCCGGTGCCTGGGTAGCCAGGAGGTGATGTGGTCTCAGTGCTCACGTGGCCAGGGGTGGGAGCAGGTCAGGCGCTGTGGGCCGGTGCCTGGGTAGCCAGGAGGTGACTGAGCCCTTGGTCAGGGAGCGCATGAAGGGCTGGGGTGTGCTGCAGGAAGGAGGCCAATACACGGATGGTGTGTGTGATTTGTGAACAGGTCAGCCACCCTCCAACAGGCAGCTCCTCAGAAAGATACAGGCAGGCGGGCCAGTGCCAGGGGCAGCCAGGGATGGGTGGGGAAGGGGGCTTCCTGCTGAGGGACAGAGAAAGGTTCAGAATGGGAAGCTACAGCACACTGAGTGACCAAAGCTACCGCTGGCTCCCCCGGGGTCGTTTGTTCTATGCCATGAAGTTCAGTTGCAAAGAGTAGACAAAAACTCTCCCGTAGTGAGCGCAGGTGCATCATCGAGGACACAAGCAAGTTTTCTCCTTGCTAGTGAATGGTAGTCCTATCCCTGGCGTTGCGACACGTGACAGAGCTCTAAGGCGATGGTCATCGCTGACCCTCCTGTCTATAAAGTAGAGAAAGACAAGTAAGCGAAGACCTGTGGTGAGTGAAGAGGCCCAGGGCACCCACTGAGGGCAAGCGGGGCGTGGGGTGATGTTCACTTCTGGGGGGTTGGCACTGTGGCACATCGAGCGAAGATTCTGTTTGTGGTACCTACATCCATATTGAGTTCTCGGCTGCTGATCCAGCTTCCTGCTGATGTGCCTGGGAAAGTGGCAAAGATGAGCTGAGTGCTGGGGTGCCTGCCACCCGCAGAGGAGACCCAGAGGGAGCGCCAGGCTCCCTAGCTCCTGGCCCAGCCACAGCTCTTGTGGCTGTTGGGAGAGTGAACAGTGGGTGGAGAATCTCTCTCTATTTCTGCCTTTCTCTAACTCTGCCTTTTGCATAAGTAAAATAGATTTCAGTGACCCATTTGAGAATGAGATGCAAGATGGACGGGTATCCGGCACCACGCACGCCCGGCACACCTGGCGGGCACCTGTGGCAGCGCCTGCTCCCAGCACCCCTGCCAGCTTTGGCTGTCTCCCGAGCATCCTGCCTGCCCACCCCCTCTGCCTTGCTCCCGCGGTGTTTTCTGTGTGACAGAAAGTGCCAGAGAGAAAGCCCTTCCCCCTACTGGTTGATGAGCCTAGAGGAGTGATTGCCTAGGGCCATGGTGGGCACAGAACACAGCGGGATGACTGTTCAGGACATCTCTGAGTGGGACAAACATTCTAGAATTGACCACCGCAGTGGTGGCACCTTCTGAAAGTTCGTGGAAATCGCGTGTGATGAAAAGTGGGTGTGTGGGTCTCACAGTCGCTCCTGCACTACCTTTGAAGTCCAGTTCCCAGACTCTGTGAAGTGCAGGTGTGACTGGCAGCCTTTACAAGGGCAAGCCGACCCCTGACACACCTGTTTGAACACATGGGGTGGGAGCGAGGTCATCTCTGAGCTGGGCTGCCTTCCCACTCCTTCCTCAAACGCTGCCCACTGGGGCACCTGGGCTGACCTGGCCCGTACCCCTTCTCGAGCCTTGGGCCCCTCTTCGTGGTGCCCATCACTGCTTCTGTTACGTCAGCCCGGGTTCTCTGGGGGATGCTCAGCTCCCCAGGACCAGACCCTGCATGTCTAGGCGCAAAGCCTTATGGGAGAGCTATCGCTAACTATTTCTCACGTTAGTGTGCGTTCATGGAGATGCTAACTGGCCTCCACACTCCTGGGGGAATGCACCAGCATTTACCACGTGCAGGCGAACAGCCGAGGCTTCTCGTCTTGGCTGAGACGGATGTCAGATAATTGCCTGTGTGGAGGTGGAAATAAACCTGGACAAGACTCTGCCATTGATCGTGGTGGGAGACCTTTCCAGCTAGACAGGTTGTATTGAGTGGGGGACCGGGTGGGTGTGCTTGTGCCAGACAGGCCCTGGCACATCCGCCCGCGTGTCCTGTGCCTTGGGTGGCTCCGTGTGTCAGACTTATGGTTCATGGTGCGATTGATGCCTGAGAGTTTGAAGGTCAAAGAAAGACATTAGGAGTGAGGGCGTAGGAGTTTCCAGGGAGGAGGCTGGGCAGCCCCAGGCAGCCATGGCCTGTGAAGGGGCTGCATGTGGAACCCGGGGCGTCCGTGTCAGCTTCCTGGGACCTGGGGCATCCGTGTCAGCTTCCTGGGACCTGGGGCGCCCGTGTCAGCTTCCTGGGGCACTGGGGCACCTGTGTTAGCTTCCTGGGGCCCAGGGCACCTGTGTCAGCTTCCTGGGGCCCATGGGGGCCGTGTCACCTTCCTGGGGGCCATGTGACAAAGCAGCACACATGGGTTGGTGATGAGGGTTTGTTACAGGCACGTACTCTCTCAGTCCTGAGGACTCAGAGTTGGCCAGGAGATGTAGGCAGGGCTGGTTCCTCTTGGGCCCTATCTGTGGCCTGCGGACAGCATTTCCATGTCACCTCTGTGTGTGTCATGTCCTCCTCTGCCCTTCTCCTAATGACGCATCAGATGGGACCAGGACACACTGCAGTGATCCCCGGGGCCTCACATTACCTCCATCACACACAGTCACTCAGAGGCCCAGAGCTTGGCATCATAACACAACAATGAGAGGGAGATATTGTTGTAGGGCTTTTGACCCCGAGTACGGCAGCAACCTCAATTCTTGTCTCGCAGGAAAGAGGGATTTTCATGCGGACACAGCTTAGTTTCAAAACAGGATTTATTAGAAAAGCTGAGAAAGGAAGCTCCTAGCGACGTGAGGGGGCTCTGAGATAGAAAAGACCCCTACCTCTGGCCGTAGTGGCAGGAGGTGGAAAAGGAAGACCCTGGCCCTCTGCCGTAGTGGCAGGAGGAAAAGTGGGGAAAAAAAAACCCGTATTAATGGTGGGGAAAGCATCTTTTAAAGGTTCCCCTCAAAGAGAGTTCCTGGTTTCCATGGTACCTGGCCCTGGACAAAAGGCCAGAAAGGTGTCACTGGCCAACTTCCTTGGTCTCTTTCTAATGATAAAGAGGCCAGTCTGAAGCCCTCCCCCTTGGCAATGGCTGGAGACAGAATTGGGCGGAGGCTTCAGGTGGGGAATAGATATGTTAATGTCACCCTTGTCTCCTGGGGGAAGCATTCCTGATATGTTAAGATATGCACTTGTCTCAGGAGAGACGTGCTCTGGTGAATCTAAGACATGGTGGGGAAAATACCGCTTTATATTTGACAAAAAAAAAAAAAAAAAAAAGATGACTTGGGGACCCAGAATACCCTAACTGCCTACTACCCAGTCTGACTACTCTGTTGATGTGGGTCTAGCCAACACACCTTCCAGGTGAATGGCACATGGGCCCAGCGAGGGCCCAGGGAGCGCAGCTCTCCCCAGGGAGGTGCCATCCATGTTGCGTGGTCCCGGGTGGGGTTTGGTTCCAGGGGGAGCCAGATCCAGCGGTGCCCATGCTCTGCACACACTCCTGTCAGCAGCACGCGCCTCCTGTATGGGTCCCTGGGCTTTAAAACCAGCCCTACCCGGGGAAGCGGTTCCAGTGGTGCAGTAACTCCAGAAACGCAGACGCTTAGCATTTAAGGGGGAGGCCAACTCTGAGTTAAGAAGCTAACACAGGCACCCCCGAGACTCAGGGAGTTAATACAAGTGCCCCAAGCCTCAGGAAGCTTCCTCATGCTGTAGAAGGGTTGCATCTCTGGCCTTCCATGAAAATATTTTTAAAATGCACCCACCACAAAGTGTGCCGTTTGGGTGTGTACGACCTGGTGGTGTGAGGCACGCTCAGGCTCCGTCAGCAACCTCACCTTCCGTTCCCTTGAGAAGCTAGCGTTTGGCTCCTTTTCAAAGGCATGGAGCTGTGTACAGCCAGCTAGCTGGCCTCGTAGCCCATGGAATCAGCTAGCTAGCCTGACAGCCAAACAGCATGCTCAGGGGGTCCTAAAGCAGTCAGGGTGCTGGGAAGACTGTCACCCCGTAGTTAGGGAGCTTGTGGGGGTCAGGGAAGGGACTCGTCTTGCGTGTGAGAAAGCAGACAGTGTGGGATAGCATGCTGTAGCCTCGGTGTGTGTGCTGGCCCACCGGGCACCGGGCACCGGGCACCCGGCCCCCGGCCCTGTGTCATCTCACGCTCCCCTCTTTGGGCAGAAGAGCTGGGCCGTTCCTGTCAGCTGTGATCTTTCGCTCTCACAAAGCCAACACTGAACAGCCATTAAACACCGGCCCTGTGCTGCCTGCCCGGGTCTCGGTCCCGCCCCTTCTACCTTCTCCACCTCTCTCTGGACTGAACAGCTGTGCTCAGCACAACAGCCTTGCAGCTCCCCCTGGCACCCCGACGCAGCAGCAGGGGGTCAGACGCCCCCTCCTTTTTGCAGGCTCAGTAATCTTCGCCCTGGGAATCTGAGTGAGGCTGCAGGTGTTGGTCAGCACCTGCTCATCTGGTCACGGGCTAAAGGGCGTTTGGGTTGGTGGAGTCAGTCCCTGCCCCTGCCCTCAGAGCCCAGTGGGGACTCAGAGTGTCCAGGCCACGTAGATCAACATGAGAAGTGCTTTAGGCAGAGCCGCAGGCCCACTGTTTTCTCTTGGCTTAACAAGCATGCGGAACGTATTTTGGTCTTAAGGTTTCTCGTAGAAGCCGACCTGTTGCACTTGGGACCGAGGGAGCCTGGAGCGAGGCCCTGTAAACCAGTCCTTCGTCTCTGGTCCAGCCAGAGCTGCCCTCTTCATGGTGAAGCATTTTCAGGGGTGTTTCAGTGGATGGCCCGGAGTTGCCTTCTGCCCAGCCGGGGCACCTGGTGAAAATTCAGGTGAAAAAATCCCAGCTAGAGGCAACTGCCTAGGTTGCCGGTGTCACACTGGCAAGTGTAGCTAGTGAGAGAAAGGCAGCCAGTAGCTAGTGAGAGAAAGGCAGCCAGTAGCTGGTGGGCATTCAGGGCCTGTTTAACTGTATCAGTGTGCCAACATAGTCATCTATTCTACTTTTTTAAAAGATATGTAGGAGGGGGTCAGTGGGGTTCTTCAAAAGATGACCCCAGGGGCTGCCCTAGCTGGTGGAGCAGGGGGCGTGTTGTGGATTGCTTGAGGAAGGGGTTTGGGGATACGTGTGAGTGGGGGCTGCTGAGGGAGTACTTTGCAGGTATAGGATGACTTCTAGGGTCTCCATGGACCAGGCCACTGCACTGGCAGATAACCAAGGGAGTTGAGATGGGGTGATTTAGAGAGGGGAAGCCAGCGGGCATGTCTGGTTTAGACCAATGCACTCGCCCATGTGAGATACCTTGGCCCGGCTTTGTGGCATTGCCCACTGACCCCCAGTACACATGGCAGGGCTAGGCCATAGTGCCCACCATGAGTGTCAAGGCAGGGGATGGGCCATGACACCAATCCACAGGTGAGTCAGATTGTACAGGAAATTATTGGCTTGTCCCTGTGGGTTCTTGTACCCACTGGTCTGTGTGGGGGCTGGGGGTGGTGACAGGCCAAGCTAGGCGTGACCACAGGGCTTACCAACATCCATGGGAATTGGGGTTGGCCTGTGCTGCAATACTCTTGGGCACACCCAAGAGTTGGGTCCATGTGCAGGCCCTACCACGGCACCCACCAGCACTTGCAAAGGCCAGGACTGGGGGTGGACTACGCTGGGCAGGGGCCTAGCACCCGCCAGCATAAGTGAAACCCAGGTCTGGGAGCAGGCTTACTGGGGGAACCTTGGGGACTCCTCTCCTAGGTTGCAGCTCCTGCAGCTCCTGCTGCTGAAAATGACAGCTGGCTCAAGGGTGGGTCAGGCCAGGCAGGGCTGCACCACTTGTCAGCATCGTGTGGGCTGCAGCAGGAGGCAGGCTGGGTTGGGCTAGGGAAAGCCTTAGTACCCACTGTCACAGGTGAGAGCCAAGATGGGGCGTCGGCCGTGCTGGGCTAGGCTGCATCACCCACCGGTTCACCTAAGAGCCACCTAAGGGGCTGGCTAGGCAGGGCTAGGCCATAACACTCATCAGAGAGAGTTCGGATGGAGAACAGGCCAGGCCTGGCAAGTGCTAAGATTGGGTACAGGCTAGGCCAGGCTTGGTAAGATCTTGACATGTGCGAGACCAAGGCCTTGTAGGTGAACTTAGGGAACTCCTGAGGCTGGGGGCAGCCCAGGCCAGGCTGGGCTACAGTACCCATCAGCATACTTGTGGACTTGATCTGGGAACAGACCAGGCTGGGTCAGTCTGTGGCATCCACTGGCAGGTGTGAGGGCCAGGGTGAGCTGCAGACTGGTCCAGTTGGGCTGTAACATGTGCCAGCTCACATGAGACCTGAGACTGGGGGCTGGCCAGACCGAGCTACACTGTAACACCCACCAACATAAGCTGGTACTGTGGGCAGGCCAGGCAAAACGAGGATGTAGTACCTGCCTGCGAATGCTGAGGTGAGGTAGGCCATGCCAGATTGGGCTGCAGCATCCGCTGGCACACACAAGAGCTGGGGCTGGGGCATGGCTGGGTAGGGCTGCAACACTTGTCAGGCTGCCTGAGAGCTGGCTTTGGGGATGGACGGGCCAGGCTAGGCCTCTGTATGCACTGCCTCATGCAAGAGCCAGAAGAAGGGTGGCCAGCTGGGCTTTGCTGCAGCACCCACGGGCAAGTGTTAGGGTTGAGTTTAAGTCGTGTTGAGCTGGACTGCAGTATCCCCTGGCCAGTGCAAGGTCGGGGCTGGGAGTGGACCTAATAGGGGAACCTTGGCCACTCCTCTGCTGGATTGCAGCTCCTGCTGTGAGCGTGGGAGCCAGAGCTGAGGGTGGGCGAGGCTGTCTGCTTGCACATGGCAGCCAGCCAGGCCCTCAGCTGCTTGGTCAGTCCACACAAGCACTCTCAAATCTCCCACCTCCATTTCTTAGTTGCCCAGAAAACAAGTTTCTGGGTTTTAAAACTCTCCAAATTCCTGGTGCATAATTTCTAGGAGGGCAGGGAGCGAGACATGTCCTCAGGCAGGCTTGTGCATTCCCGGAGCAGTCAGAGGCTTTAACCAGCCAGCGAGCAAGTGGCAGCATCCTGGCGGGAGCCAGGTGCAAAGGGATTTCTCTGTAGGCCGAGCAGACTGCACAAATGTCGGCCTGGGGCAGGAAACAGAAGAAGCAGCCTGATTAAGAGCAGCGAGACCAGACCAGGGGTAGGAGCCAGCCTAGGAAGAAAGCCAAGGCTTACCGGCCGCCATCCAACTCTGCCCTGGGCGACAGCAAGGCCTGTTGCCGACTACTGCGATGAGCTTGGAGGCACGCGGAGGTGGGTCATGGGTTCAGGTGGAGCAAGCGGAGACTCAGGAAGTGGCTGGGCGAGACTGGCTGAGCCGGTGCCTGGAGCGGCCCCCACGGCCGTGGGCAGCACTGCGGAAGGGGAGGCTTGGGCACTCATGGAGTTGCTGCACACCTGTTCTGCCTTCCAGACCCAACCTGGCAGCGCGAGGTTTCTCTATGGGGAACCTTACTCCTGCCAAGAGCCATTGGGTCGTTACAGCCTCGCTGGCAGGCCCTACACAGTGATCAGCTTAAAAACCTCACCTGCTGGGTACTGATTGGAATTTGAGCTCCACCTGCGAATGCCTTGGCAGGGCCAGGGAGAGTCCGCTGGCGTTGCTCACCCAGCCGGAGCTGTTGCTGTCTTCTGGAAGCAGCTTGCCGGGGTCTGAGCCAGAGCCGCGCACGTGCCCGTGTCCCTGTGATGGGGAGCTCTGCCACACTGACGGCATGTGGCCTCCCAGTGTCGTTAGACAAGTGGGACAGCTGGGTGCTCTCCTGCAACGTCTATGGAGAGCCATGCCCTAGTCTGGGTGCTGGGCAGATCACGGCATGGGGCCTCGGGGCTCTGGGGTCCGGCGCACGGTCGCTGAGCCTCCAGGCTGGTCAGGAGGCCAGTGGACGGCACCCAGTGGGCACCCCAACCCCCTAGTCCCCTTTCCTTGTTAATCTATGAGTCAGATCCCTTCTGACTCATAGATTAGAAAGGGACTCAGAGAAACTTTTTTTTTTGAAAGGCAGAGTTACAGAGAGGGAGAGTGTGGGGACACACACACACAACTTCTATTCACTCCCCCAGTGGCCACAATGACTGGAGCTGGGCTGGTGCAGTACCAAGAGCCAGGAGCTTCCTCTGGGTCTCTCATCTGGGCTCAGGGCCATCTTCCCCTGCTTTTCCAGGCACATCAGCAGGGAGCTGGATGGGAAATGGAGCAGCCGGGACTCGAGCCAGGACCCATACAGGATGCTCATGCTGCAGGCGGTGGCTTTGCTTGCTATGCCACAGCACTAGTCCCCAGTTTTAAAATAAAAGGAAAAGATGGTGCTAGACTGGGTATGAGTGCCCAGTGCCAACGTCTTCTCTTCTCACGGCCTTGGCGACAGATGTGGTATTTGGTGCTGTGTAATCCTCAAGAGGGAAGAGTCTTAAAATTGATTAGGCCTGAGTCTCTGCTGGCATTATTAAAGCCATTAAAACAGCCACTGAGCTCGGTCTCTATTTTTTGTCAAAGATTTATCGTATTTTTGTTTGAAAGGCAGAGTTACAGAGAGAAGGAGAGACAGAGAGATGTTCCATCCAGTGGGTCACTCCTCCGATGGCCCCCACAGCTGGAGCTGAGCTGATCTTCATGAAGCCAGGATCCAGGAGCTTCTCCCTGCTCTCCCACCTGGGTGCAGGGGCTCTAGCACTGGGGCCAGCCTCTGCTGCTCTCCCAGGCCAACAAGCAGAGAGCTGGACTGGAAGTGGAGCAGGCAGGACATGAAGCAGCCCCAAATGGGATGCCAGCACCACAGACAGTGGCTTAGCCTACTACACCGTGGCACCGGTACCCAACATGGTATGGGGGCTGTGCCAGGCGCTGCTGGACTGTGCTGCTAAGGGACAACTAAGAAGACAGCCCATAGTCAAGGTGCCACCTTCCGAGCCTGGTCTTGACTCCTGGCCCTGGCTTCCTGCTCCTGCAGACCCTGGGAGGCAGCAGCAATGGCTGAAGTCACCGGGTCCTGCCACCCACACGGGATGCCTGGATTTGTTCCCAGCTGCCAGTTCTGGACCCGACCTAGAAGCAGCCGTGGCAGGAGATGAACCTGCAGACAGGACAGGTCAGTGTGTCTGTCTGTTTCTTGTTTCCGTGCCTTCCTGATTAGAAAAGAACCCACGGAGGTCGGTGTAGAGTGGTTCTTACTTTCCAAACACTTTGGGCTGACTCCTTGGATGTGGAGTGGAGGGGCCACTGCTCCACCTGTAGCCGGGTCTCTTGACAGCAGAAATTCACCATCTCACCCCCGGTGCACCTGGTGCCGGGGGCCAGGGGGTTGGTGTGGCTGTTTCCCTCTGGGGAGTTTGTGGGGACCTGTCCTGGCTGCCACCGGGGTGACTCCTAGGAGGTTCCCTGCCCTTGTCTGCTCCAAGTGTGGACGCTGTCACACAGTTCAGCTTGACCCGGTCACGGCAAGTCCCCTGTTTCCAAGTGGAGGCACATACTCTGGTGCTAGGGGTTGGGACCTGGGCACTGTTTAGAACATGCAACACAGCCCGCCCCCTGCTGTGGCCGGCTGAGCAATGCCCCTGCTGGGAAGGTGTGGAGGGCAGCACTGACTCGCTGTTCCTGAATGCTGCTCCCTGAAGCACACGTGTGGATGTGGCCGTGGAACACGCCGAGTCCCTTCCTGGGTGGACAGGGACACGTGGAGCGGTGGTCAGCTCCCAGGCCACCCGAGGGCTCTGGGTGCGTTCTGTGGCCCAGCCTGCATCCTCTGGGGGCCTCGGCGGAGCTGAGCCCAGCCCGATAGACTGACCTTGGCGTGTGGGGCGGCTATGGCTCCAGAGCCTCCATAGTGAGCCCAAAGCTGCTGCCGGGTCCCTGCCCTGTCTAGGAGACCACTCCTGTATGCCCTGTTAGGAGGCAGCAAGCCTCTGTGAGGCTCCTGACCGGGTCCCTGTGGGTCAGCGGGGACTGTCGGGGCTGCATAGAGTCCCACGGTTGAAACCCTGACCCCCAGCGCCTCAGCACTGGCCTTACTGTTGTTACAGTTTCTTCTAAAGAGTTATGAAGGAGCAGCCTAATGCCACGTCATGGTCTTTAGGTAGCTGTGGACACAGGCCTGCCAGAGGGATGTGGGGGAGGAGGGGAGGACACAGGCCAGGGACATGGGCCTCTGAGTAGGGTCTGCCGATGCCCAGGCCCAGTCGTCCAGCCTCTGGAACTGGGAGGAGGTCGGGGTTGGGTCCGATCCTCCTAGGCCTGCAAGCTCTGTGGGGCTGCTGTCGCCGACTCTCCCGAGTCCACATGGGAGGTGGGCTTCGTCCTCATCATCTGGGCCCCCCAAGTCACCTCCCACGTCACAGTGGGACCTGCACAGCTACGTGTGGCTGTGGAAGATGTATGAGTTGCCGAAAAATGCTGCCACGTTGTCTACTCTGGTGGTCAGCCCACACCGGGGACCTGGGTCGGTGCCCGTCACCGCTGAGCCGCTGGGCCCCGTGTCTGTGCCAGTCGCTGCTGAGCTCATCGCTGGTCACACGTGTGAGTTAGGTTTTGTTCGGGCAGGGTGCTGCTGGTGGTCGTGAGCTTGGTGTTCACGCACCAGTGCTGTGCAGTATCAGGCCAGCCAGCAGGAACGCACACCAGCAGGGCTACGGGCCGATGGGCTGACAGACACGCGTCATCCTCCCAGCGGTGTTCTCCAAGGTCTAGAGCTCTGGCTCAGTGGTGACCTCACAGAGCCTGGGCGCGGGACACTGGCCAAATTGATCCCGGCTGCTTTCTGGGCCACAGCTTGGTGGAATGCAATGGAGGCTGAGGGTTCAGAGTGCGTTGGAGCACTTCCTCCTTAATAGTTTGCTCTAAGGTGGGGCGTCTCAGAAGGGGGACACGGGTGCCCTAGAAGGCGGGGTGAGTCAGAAGGTGGGGTGCCTCAGAAGGTGGGGCTGAGGGGCCCAGGGAACATAGTCCTCATGTGATGTGCAGCTTGCGCTATGGTACCTGAACCCCACCCGGGACCACGTGATGTCCTCCTCCTTTGCACTGTGTGTGAGCCCCACCTGCAGCACTGCTGACACACTGGCCTTCATGTGACCATCAGCAGAGGCCGCAGCTTGTGCCGGCGCCCTGGCCTTTGTCCCCCCGTCACAGGAGCCCGAGGGCCATGGGATGTGCTTGTGCCGTGAGGTTGCACGGGTCCCGCCAGGGCGCAGGCCTCTGCCATGCCTTCTAAACTGGACAAAAGTTCCTCTCTCTTGGTGACAAGGGGTGTTTTTGTTTTTTGGTATGTGTTTGAACTTGTCTTTTGGTCATCTGGCAGAAGAACTATTCCACCCCCCCAAGATGAATTCTGGACAAAAGGACAAAGAAATCTAGTGTGTTGCCAGGAGGGAGGACTCCCTGGAAATAAGGGCCGAAGCGCAGGGGCGAGGGGAGGGGAGGGCGTACTTCCTTCCCCCATTTCACTCTGGATTCCGAGGTCTGCAAGCAGGGACCCTCCCCGCCTTTCCCCACCCCACAGACGAAGTACCCGGGGCAACAGGAGGATACATCAAGTGGCCGGAGCTGCAAGGCCTCATGAAGGACTGTCCCTGGGGGGGTGGGGCTTGCATTTTTCCGCTGCTGGAAGGAGCTGCGTCTCAGCTCAGCCCTCCTTCGGCGACATAATTAACGCAGGGGGAGGACAAGAAAAATCACAGTGGTCTGACTCAGCAGAAACCACAGCGGTGCTGCCCACTGACCCCAGCAGGGGAGAGCAAAACCAATCAAGGCGGCTGGCAGCGAGCGGCTGTGCCACCATGCTCCCTCCCCAGCTCGGCTCTCCTCCTGGGATGAGCAATTGTTAATCTGTACGCAATAAAATAAGAATGGCGCATAAACAACACTCAGTGCCTTAAAGAATGAGACCATTAGCGTAACTGCACATGGCGCCCATCTTTTCTCTCCTGAAACGGGTAAAAATTCCTTCGCCAGGGCCAATTAGGATCTGGCGGTACACGCGAGAGAGGTGCTGCTTATTAAAGGTGACAATACAATGTTGAGAAGACGCCTGGAGCTCCAGCTGCAATCATTTGGCAGCCTCATCTGTTGGGTTAACATTTTGCTCTTTGCAGAGGCTATATCTCTAGGTCCTATTTCTTTTCCGGCCTTGTGGCCGGGGGTAAGGCTGTAGGAACACAGCTCCAGGTGCCAAAAAAAAAACCATCCACGACCTTGTTCCCTCTCAATCTACCTAATGTTGTCTCTCTTGGGAACACAGCCTCCGGCACTTGTGTATCCAGAACTAAATCAGGTTGGAGAGAAATTACCTGGAGACCACTTCCTGTCTGCCTGTCTGCTTCAGACCTTCTGGTGCCCAGAGCTTCCCGAGGGGGTGGGCAGGGGGACCTGGGAGAGTCAAGGAGAACACACGCAGTGGCTGCCTGGGTCCCTCCCAGCTGGGTAGTGACCATGGCATTCCCCTGGCAGGCACATGCACAGCAGAGTTTCCTGCTTGCACTTCCAGGGTCAAGGTGTCAGCAGGTTCAGTGTGGTGAGGGTCCTGTCCCTGTGTCCCCATACGGGGTCTCTTTCCCAAGAGCACTACTCCTGCATGAGGACTCACCTCCATGGGCTCATCACCCCTCAAACCCCCACCCAACTGTACCCCGGTGTCCATAATGGTATCCTCTCTGCTGGGCCTGGGCCTTGCCTCCCCACGCGTGAACTCTGCACTGGGGTGAGCCACGGGGTAGCCTCTGTCCCGAGTCGTCCTGTGTCCTCAAGGGCTGGCAGCAGGCGTCACAAACAGGTGCCCAATGAGCCTGCCTCGCGTGTGTTAAGTTGTGTTCTTGGAGTCGACACCGCCTTCAACTTTCTCAGCTGCCGCGAGGTCGACACCCAGGTGGGCCCCGAGGAAAATCCCTGTGGACCCCCGGCGACGGAAACGAGACCCCCAGAGCTGCCAAATCTCTTCCGAAAGCGGGCACGTCCCCCAAGAATCATGCATTTATTCAATTCAGCTGGAAAATTCAATGACACTGAATAATCCTTTCAAATGCAGTGAAATAAGATAAAAAATATTCCCTGGGAGTAGCACTTATACCCCATGACAGCGCTGCCTGTGATGGGCGAAGGTGAGCACTGGAAGCCCTCGGCCCCCTAGGGTCTCTGCTCCCGGAAACTCAAAAGGACACACCATTTCCTCAGTCCCTCACTGGCCGATTTAACAGGCTCCTTCATAACAGGTTGCTAAGCCAACAGCTCTTACATCGTCTCTATGGGAGTCTCTTCCACGCTAGCCTAAACCAGTTTCAGCTTGGTCAAGGCCAACCAGCAGAGTTGAGCATGCGCACAAGGGAGAAGCGGCAGCCTACCCGGAAGCAGAGTTGGGCCCCCAGCTCTCTGGACCAGGAATCGGATACTGAGCAGACACGGGAGAGCCGGACAGCTTTAGAATAGCCACCAGCAGGCAGCGGGAATCAAAGCCACATCCTTCCTCTTAGGATGGCTGCAGTAAGAAAGATGGACCGTGGAGTGGGCACCATGGGATTGGTGCCAGTCCCAATCCAGCTCCCTGCTTTAAGCCTTGGAGGGCAGTGAAAGGTGGCCCAATCGTGAGCCCTTGCACCCACATAGGAGACCCAGAAGGAGCTCCCGGCTCCTGGCTTCGGACCAGCCCAGCTCTGAACTTTGTAGCCATCTGGGGAGTGAGCCAGTGCCTGGCAGATCTCTCTCTGTAACTCTGTTATTCAAATAAAAATAAATAAATCTGAAGAAACAAAGATGGGAACAAGTGTTGACACAGTGTGGAAACATTGGAGGGTGGCAAACTGGTTCAGCCACAATGGGAACCCTGGGGCAGCGTGCCGGGCAGAGGTGGCCGTGGCTCAGCGGCTCTGCACCCACTGGGAATCCCCACTGGGAAGCGTGAACACTTCTGAGAACATTCGTGTAAAAGCTAGAAAGTGGCAACCACGCAAATACAGTTCAGATGATAAGTTGTTAAAACGTTATTCAGAGGCAAAATGAAGTGTGGAAATGTGCTGCAATATGGACGAACCTAGAGGCATCTGCTACACCGCAGAAGCCGGTCACTAGACAGCGCAAGTTCTCTGATTCCATTTGTATGCAAAGCCTAGGACGGCTGCAGGGAATGAGCCTGGATGAGTGATGGCGTGGGGTGGGAACGAAACCAGCAGACCCTAGCGCAGGGTCTGTGTGCCGGGAGATGCAAATGTTAGCAGACTTGCTGGGGGTGGAGAAATATGTGCATACCCTTGTTAATCCTTTCGTGCAGCTTGGTTCTCTTTTCGGGATAAATTTGCTGCAATAAGCCAAGATACCAGATGCAGCAAGGCACCTCGGAGGTCCTTTATTCCAGCAGGGTAAGGACAGGAGAGACAGAGGAACAGAGAAGGGGGCCATCTCCTGCCGTGGTGGCAAGAGGGGGCTGCAAGGGAGAGGAATGGGGGAGCAAGTTGAAGGAGGATGGGGGAAGAGCTGGGCAGGAGAGGTGGCAATGCCAAGCAAAGAGAGGTGCATGCCCGACGGGCGTCACGGGGCCGTGAGGGATTGGTGAATAGGACTGTCAGAGCCTCAGGGGATTGGTAGGTGGGCAGCGATGAGCGGGCGGGCCCATGATGGTGGAGAGGACTGTCAGGTACAGCGCCTTGGTTAGAGCAGATTGGTGGGAAGAGGGTTTCAGAGTTACAGCAGGTTGGCAGACAACAGAATTTGAACCTGAAGGGTGCAGGGGTCTTAAGGAAGCTGACCGAGGGGAAGCAGATATTTAAAGTAGTACCGACTCCAAAATGGCAGGGGCCTTCAGGGCTGATATTGGAATCATTCCTCACAATACTAACAGATATCAAATTGTGCACTTCTTAAACATTGCTATTGACTGAGATTTTTTTTGTTTTTTTAGATTTATTCATTTACTTCCTTAAAAGGTGAATTTCAGAGAAGCTCAGAGATCTTCCATTCTGCTGGTTCCTTCCCTACATGGCATTGATTGATCGGGCTGGGCCAGGAGCCTGGAACTCCATCTGTGTCTCCCACTGGGCGGCAGGGACCCAGGTACTTGGATCATCTGTTGGTTTCCCAGGAGTTCTAGCTGGGAGCTGGATTTGCACTGACAGCATGGCTGTGGGTTTGCGTGGCAGGCTGATTTTGTTTGGCTCAGAAGTGACCCCTTATTTCCATCATCATTTGTGCTCAGCCGCTGCCCAGGAACCTTCCGGTCACTCCCCAGGGTGGGCTGTGAGCTGCCTGGCTCAGCAGCCAGCGGGTTGTGGTGTGGCAATGCCACCGGTGTGTGGCTCCACTCTATAGAGAGTTGGGTCAGCTTCCCTCGTCCCTTGGCTGTGATTATGTGGCTGCCAGGATGCTGCCTGGCCCAAGGCAAAGCGAAGGAAAAGGAGTTTCTGAAGGGCAGGGAGTGGTGGGGACTTGGAGAGGCGACACCTGCCCACAGGTTACCTGGGGACCAGGTCACGCTGACCTCTGCATTGTGCTTGTGGGTTTGTTGCAACAACAGCTTCTTTTCTACCTGTCGGGAGTTGACAGTGAGGAGCCGCTCTGAAAAGCCGCTCTGGGAGGAGGGTGTATCCTTGCCTGAGAAAACGTTTGCCTTACAGGTAGCCGCTTTGGGCGCGGGGATGCTTGGAGCCCATGCGCTGGACCAGCTCCCCTGCACCTGTCCATCCTAGTCAGAGTTAGTTTGGGTTTTCATTCAACCATTTGCCTCTGCCTGCTTCTTAAATGCAATAGACAGCTTTCCATCTTGAGTTTATGTGACATTTTCGAATTAAATCACGTTGTTTTCTGATCGTAAAAAGGATTCATGTGGATTGTGGAAAGCCAGAGAAGACACAAGCCTGCGGGGCTGGCAAAGCAAGTGACCGTCCCAAAGCACACCTCCCCAGGGCCAGTGGCCGGACATGGTGCTTTTCTTTTCTCTCATTTTCAAACATTCTCCCAATTTTGTTTAGTGTCTGTTCTCCAGAAAGCACTGTACTTGCAGTGGTCCCCCACCTCCGGTCCCCACCATGCATCTGAAGGGTCTTCAAAAAGTCCAAGGACAATGGATGATAGTATGGATTTCAAGATATTTTTGTGCCAGAACATACTTGTCTTTGAATTCCCTTTTCCCAGAGTGCTCCAGAAGTCCCCGGCAGGGGCTAAAGTTCCTGCCACGTCAGCTTTTCCAGCCCTCACTTTCCTCGGGGTTTCCACCTTGCATTTTCCCCCAGGACAGTCAGAAGCTTTTTAATTGGCGCATATAATTTATCACATAGATTTATCATGGTCCGTTGAGCTGCTTACTTCTCTTCACATACTGAAGACGGTCACTGTTCTGGCGGCTATAAAATGGTATCTGTATCTAAATTGCTGTGTGTTTATTTAATTACCGTTTGAGGATGAATCGTTGAGCAGGCTTCCTAGGTCAAGTGGATGACTCTCACTTGAGAACGCTTCTTCGGGAAAGCCGCGGGCTTTTCTCCTCCACAAGGGCGAACTGGAGTGTCGCGTCGCCAGAGCTGTACTAACTCCTGCTCTCTCTTTTGTGTTCAAAACCTTGACAATTTCATTTTTGAATTTCTCATTGAGCTTTATATTTTTGGTCATTAAGTATTTTATGTTAGCTAACAATTTATTCATGCAGCTTCAGAATTTGCTTTTAAAAGCATCATCTTTCAAAAATATTGCACATAGGGTCCCGAGCAGTAGTCTAGTGGCTAAAGTCCTCACCTTGAACGCACCGGGATCCCATATGGACACCGATTCTAATCCCCATAGTCCCACTTCCCATCCAGCTCCTTGCTTGTGGCCTGGGAAAGCAGTCCAGGATGTCCCAAGACCTTGGGACCCTGCACCTGTGTGGGAGACCTGGAAGAAGCTCCTGGTTCCTAGCTTTGAATTGGCTCAGCTCTGGCTGTTGTGGCCACTTGGGGAGTGAACCAGCGGATGGAAGAACTTTCTCTCTGTCTCTCCTCCCCTCTGTAAATCTGCCTTTCCAATTAAAAATAAATAAATCCTTAAAAATTGCATATGTTTATCTTTCCAATTGTATTTTGCCTTTTTTTCTAATTTCAGTGCAGTAGTACCAATTGACTCATTTTTGTTGCCATTTCTTTTATATTTCTATACCTATAAATTCCTACATTTCTTCTTACTGTGTGGCTGTGTGGTTTGGTTTACATTGTTAACCTTTTTTTTAAAGATTTACTTATTTGAAAGGCAAAGTTAACAAATGCGGTGGGGAAAAATGTGTTTCCACTGTACCTGAGCAACCCATGGCCTTCCTGCAGGCAGTGTAGCCAGAGAGGGCTGGAGAGCTGAGAACTGGGGAGGGAGGCGGTGAGCTACATGGCTGTGTGTGTGGAAGTTTCTCCGCAGAGCTGCCTCCCTCGGCTCCCTCAGGATGCCTGTTAGCTGTGTCCCCTCGGGCTGGGCTGCAGGCCCCTGGGTCCGTGTCTGTAACTGCCACTCCAGCTTCCTGGATGTCCTGCTGACCCTGTCCAAGAGTCCTCTAGCCAGAGACCAGTGGGCCGAGCAGAGGCGAGCCATTGGGGCGGCCTCTTTGTATACTCTTTCTGAATCCACTTACAGACAAGAGGCTTGTTAGGGAGATGGACGAAGCAAACGCAGTTTTACTTTTGGACATTTGTACAAAGTCAGGTGAGGCCAGAGATGCGTTTAGTCTTTGGTTTCCTACCTTCTCCGATTGCCTGGCATCCAGTGGGCGCGTCCTGTGCTGGGTCTCATGTGTCCCTCCGCTTCTCCCCGCCAGAATCCTGCACCAAAGTCCTTGCCCGTCCCCAGCTCCCACCAGAGTCCCAGAGTTTGAACTGATTTGGAAATGGGGCTGTGGCCAATGAGGCAATGAGCTAAGTCAAAACAAGGTCCTACTAGAATAGAACGGGTTCCCCAATCGGGAGTGAGCGAACCCTATCTGGAAATATAGGTGTACCTATGGGGAGAGGCCACAGGGAGTCAGAGCTGCTCCCAGTCTGGAAGACAGCTCCTGAAGCAAGGCAGGAGGCCTGAGGCCCATCCCCCCCGCCCCCCCCCCCCCGTGCCTAGAAGGGGCCAGGGCCCCCAGGACCATGGGAGGAAGACTCCTACTGTGTGAGCCCCCAGCTGCATGGATGAGCGACAGGTCCTGCCTTGAGAGGAGCGCACTGAGCAAGCCGTGCCTACTTGCCAGGGCTCTGTGGAGGTGCCAGCTCTGGGTGTGCCTCCCAAGTCAGTGCCTACCGGCCAGGGCTCTGTGGAGGTGCCAGCTCTGGGTGTGCCTCCCAAGTCAGTGGAGAGGCAGGGTAGAAACTTGTGAAGAGTTGATCCACTGGGGCCTGGCAAGGGTCGTGAATTCCACTGGGCACAGTCCAGGCCCTGGCAGTCCCAGCCCGGTGAATCCAGCATTTGCTCCTGCAGGGCCGGCCGTGATGACCGGCCGTGACTCTGACTGTGACCATGAGGACTTATGCACAAGAGGGGGCAGATTCTGTCTTCCCCGGCTGACTGCTCGCTCAGGACCCTGCTGTCGTCCATGGTCAGGCTGTGACCCCCACAGCTAAGTCAGAATATGACCAGCTCATAACCGCAGCTGGAAAATTAAATTTTATTTCCAGCACATCTTGGCCCTCCTTGCCATTGATTTGTCCGGCCCCATGCCAGGCTCCCGGTGGCTTTGGTTTTAACATCAGGCTGTAAACCCCTCAACGTTGCAGCTGCGTGCACCGGCGTCACGTTCCACGAGCCAGTTAATTAGATTCTGAGCACAGTGCGTGCCTGCAGGTTGTAAAACTCCTGGGCAGGGGATGGCAGGCTGGGGGCTCCTGTCCAGCCCCAGGGTGAATGTACTGGCTTTCCGTCAGCCATGGTGTCTGCCCAGGATGTGGGGAGGTGTTTGGGAGCAACGGGACATGATGCTGCTAATGCTCTTCTAGAAGCACTGTGACAGCTGCACCTGTGGGTACCTATGCCAACGCCAAGAAAATGCAGCAGCCCACATGATACAGCCATACGATGAGCCGCTGCCTGGCAACAGAGCAGGGACCAACCACCCTCAAAAGCCGCCCGGGAGCTTCCGTCCAGCACCCATCACTTCTCAGAGAAGCAGGGCAGCAGTTCCCACGTGGGGGTGCGGCACGGGGGCTGCAGGGTGGCAGAAGTAGCCTGGGTGGATGTGTCACTGCCTGCCCCAAGCTGCTCTGACAACCCGACACTTGGCTCTCTCTAAATGTGCCCCCTCTTCACGGCGAAGAAACACCATCCCCAGGACACCACCACCCTGGAAACTGCCAGAAAGTCTAGCCACCTGCTCCATGAGGACAGAAGCCTCGCGCTCAGGCCAGCATGGGGACCAGGGCAGAGAGCCCGTCGTGTTGCCACTGTGGACCTGTGTAGAGGGCTCATCCCCACCTGCCTGGGAGCTCCACTGCGGGAGGGCCTCACACACCGGTCTGTCTGCCGGAGAAAGGGCTGTTAAACACCCGCTGAACGCACCTTGTGCTGAATGCGCCTCGAGCTGGAAGCTTCCATTTCTCGGCAGTGTCGACCCGCCAGGAGGAGTGGGGCATGGCTGGCGACTGGCGCTGGCATGGATGCAGAACTGGGCACTCTGGCTGAGTGGTTGCTAACTGAGCCAGGCATATGGAAATCCCACAACCCAACCCAGCTCCAGCTCTTGCCCCTACCCGAGCCCCTGCCACCGCCCCAGCCCCAGCCCCTGCCCTAGCCACAGCCTCAGCCCCAGCTCAACCCCTGCCCCCGCTGCCCCTGCTGCCCCTGCCCCAGCTCTAGTGATTTTACCCTTAAAAGCACTTCTGTGTGTGTCCGCAGGAAGACCCAAAGACCAGATTGTGGTGGCAAGTTGGATCTTAAGAGGCTTAGACTGGAAGTTTCCGAATGCGTAGGCAAACAGCCTGGCTGAGTCGCCCAGGCAAGGACAGTGAAGGGGCTTCATACACCTGTGTGGGGACTGTCTCAGGTGCGGTGCTGGGCAAGGAAGCCAGAGGAAAATGTGACAGGTCCATTAGCATCCAGCTCAACACCAGGCACGGCGCCTGCTGGCCGTCCTGTGCCCTCCATGGTGATGTTCGGCTTCCTTACAGCATAGCAGTCTTTGGATTAGCGAGAAGCAGAAGGAGGGAAACTTCCAGAGGTTGGCAGCCATGTGTCTTGAGCTGACTGGTGGCACACAGGTGATAACAAATTAAAAAAATATATCACTGCCTTGCCCACTTGAGGTGCGTGTGGCTTCTTGCGGGAGGGGTCACTCACGAAACTTTACCATGGCACGAAACGGTGTGAAATCTGCGATCCCCAGGGGATTGAGCAGAGACGCTCCCCTCAGCTCCCACCCCCAGCAGGTGCCAAAGGCAGAGTGGGGGGCTCCCCAGGGAGAGCTCCCAAAGCAGGCCTGGGGTGGGCCGCCTTCCCAGCAAGATGGTCAGCCAGCAGAGGGGACTTGGCTGGAGACGCCAAGCAGGGGAGTCGCGTGCTTTGGTGCAGGGGGACAGCCCAAGCCTGGCGTCTGCAGTGGGGGGCAGTGTGCCAGGCCAGCCTCCATCCCCAGCCCTTCTGACTGAGCAGCTGGGAGCCAGCGCTGGAGGAGTTGTCACTGCTGAAGAATTTGTCACTCTCCTCTGGCCGTTCGGTCCGGCACCTTCTGCCTGCCTCTGCTGGAACCCTGATCCTGACCTTGACCCTGGTCCCTTCCTCTCCTGGCTTCCCACTTGCCACCTGACGGGTCTGAAGGTTAGCGCAGGGTGGGGGGGGCAGGGTCAGACGCACAGCTTGGCTGCCATAGGAAAGGGGGGTTTGATTGTAAGAGGGTTGCACACTGGCCAGGGGCTGTCTGCTCCCAGGGCTTCAGCCAGCGGAGATGCTGTGCGGCCTTCGGCAGCACAGGTGCCGGTCCTTGTGGCCAGGGCTGCCTCCAGGCTCCAGGCCTGGGCTGCAGGTGTGTGCAGGCAGTGGCTGGACCAGGTCTCTGCTCATAAAATCCTCACATTCTCTCTCAGCCACAGTGTCCGCAGTGTTTCACACCAGGGTCTTCCCAGTGTCTGAGGACCCCTGGGTCTCAACTGGCAGCTGAGGGTGTCACGTAGGAAACCCCTACAAACCAGAGTTATTGAAACCGAAGGGGAGGTGGGTTCATGAAGTCTGATAAGTCAGGTGAAGCAAAAGAAAGGCTTGTTTGGTTACACTGTAACACGGCTGTCCTGGAGACTCCCTGACTGCGTTTGGGATGAAATGTGCTCAGGTCTCCCTGTGTTCCCAGTGTGGGGTCCCAGCAAGGAGAAAGGGGAGCCCACGTGCTCCCCAGACATTCCTTCCACAGGTCCCCCCAGGAGGCTTGGGGCTGGTGCAGGCCAGGAGAGCACGCCCAACCTATTCCTTCAAAAGCACTCGTGCAGCTGTGGCCAAGCCACCGGAGATTCGATGCAGGTGTCCCAGCTCACCCGGGATGGGAGAGTTTCTGCAGTGGGCAGGAACCAGCTGGGGGCCAGTTGCACCCTTGGGGGGCCTTCTGGGCTCCCCAGGTTAGAGGCACTCAGGGACGCCGGCTGCTGTATGGGTGCCTCCTTGACCACGGCCCCCCACCTCCACATCTCAGCCCGGGTTCTAATGTGGACAGAACAGGTGCCTGGTACCAGTTACCATCTGGATAGGCTCAGAGGCATCTTCCGCATTGCTTAAAAGAAGAGACCCACACGACCATTGCCACCATCCGTGGGGTCCCCAAACAGAAGGCAGAACCCACCCCCGCCTTCCCTTTCCACACATAGCATTCACAGGACACAGGAAGAGATGGACAGACAATAAGACAGGACAACAATAAACTGTAATGAAAGTTATTTGAAACCTGTAAGTTGTTTATTTCTGGAATTTCCCATTCAATGTATTGAAATCATGGTTAACTGTAATAACCCCACAAGCACGGATGTGGGGTGACACTGTCTGCAGGGCGGTGTGATGTCACGGCAGTGAGTGGGGGTCGCTGTCCGACACTGACAAGCAGTCCCATGTGCCCACCCGATTGCCAGCAGGACGAGAAAGTCTTGGTGAGCTGGTAAATAGGCAGGCATCTAATAAGGTCTGCGGAGCCAGAAGCCCCGCCCCCTTCCTGTCAGTTAAAAAGTGCCCCTCCTTCCCATAAGGCCTTTGTTAACATCCGGGGCCTGAGTGTGCAGGCCATAAAAGGAAGCAGAACCCGGATGTGCCGGCTTTCTTCCTGCTGTCGCGTGTGGGAGGTCGTTGAGCTGGAGCTCCGAGTGTGGACGGAGCCTCGTGCACAGCTCGCGTGGCCCAAGGGCTGAGTCCCTCCCGCGTGGCCCAAGGGCCGAGTCCCTCCCGCGTGGCCCAAGGGCTGAGTCCCTCCTGCTGGACCAAGGGCCGAGTCCCTCCTGCTGGACCAAGGGCCGAGTCCCTCCTGCGTGGCCCAAGGGCCGAGTCCCTCCTGCGTGGCCCAAGGGCTGAGTCCCTCCTGCTGGACCAAGGGCCGAGTCCCTCCTGCGTGGCCCAAGGGCCGAGTCCCTCCTGCGTGGCCCAAGGGCCGAGTACCTCCTGCTGGACCAAGGGCCGAGTCCCTCCTGCTGGACCAAGGGCCGAGTCCCTCCTGCTGGACCAAGGGCCGAGTCCCTCCTGCTGGACCAAGGGCCGAGTCCCTCCTGCGTGGCCCAAGGGCCGAGTCCCTCCCGCGTGGCCCAAGGGCTGAGTACCTCCTGCTGGACCAAGGGCCGAGTCCCTCCTGCGTGGCCCAAGGGCCGAGTCCCTCCTGCTGGACCAAGGGCCGAGTCCCTCCTGCGTGGCCCAAGGGCCGAGTCCCTCCTGCGTGGCCCAAGGGCCGAGTCCCTCCCGCGTGGCCCAAGGGCTGAGTCCCTCCTGCTGGACCAAGGGCCGAGTCCCTCCTGCGTGGCCCAAGGGCTGAGTCCCTCCTGCTGGACCAAGGGCCGAGTCCCTCCTGCTGGACCAAGGGCTGAGTCCCTCCTGCTGGACCAAGGGCTGAGTATTGCCCGCGTGGCCCAAGGACTGAGTCCCTCCTGTGTGGACTGAGCCTCGAGCACCGCCTTTGTTTCACTCTTCCACCAAGGAAAGCTCTCGGCCCCGCCTTGCTCCTGCTCCTCTCGGACGGCCGGGTCAGGGATGGGCCGCTCCTGCCGAGGTAGTGTTTTTTTCCCACCTTCTCTCCCCGATTTGTTGGGCTTCTCCCTGTGTGTGGCAGCCCACACTCGTGCGTGGATGTGTCCGAGTCCCTACTGCCCAGGGAACCCTCACCACAGAGCCGACCTGCTCGCTGCCCACGTCCCGAGGGGGCCGGGGTCCACCAGGTGCCCCGTCCTTGTGTTGTGGCCCCTGTTCACCCCCTTCTGCACTGGCTCCCCCAGGAAATGAGCGGGACGGTGAAGTTGCAGTGAATTAGGCACAGAGGGAGTGGTGGGTGGCACAGGGTGTCAGGGTGCAGGCTGGACGGATGCCCAGGCTTCTGGAGGAGCCTGTGGGAGTCTGTTTTCATGGCAGAGGGACATGGGTGGCCGTCGGTCAAAGCAGAGGGCACTGTGGTTACCCTGCCGCTGGGAGCCGCAGTCTCCCCGGGTCCCCTGGGGAACCCAGTTACGGCCAGAGCTTGTCTGAGCGAGGGCACGTGGTGGAAGATGGGAAAAGACAGGGCACGTGTGTTTACTTAAAGACTTGATTATGTGGAAAGCAGAGGGCAGAGCTTCCGTCCACAATTTACTGCCCCAAGCGGCCGCCCGGCTGGTCCCGGCCAGGCGGAGTCGGGAGCCTGCAGCTCCATCAGGGCTCCGTGCAGGTGCAGGGCCCGGCGGCCTTCCCAGGTGCAGGAGCAGGGAGCCACGTGGGAAGCGGAGCAGCTGGTGTCTCAGGAGGCAGCCCAGCGTGCTGGATCCCGTGCGTACCTGTGACTGCTGGCTCTTGGCCTGTTGCAGTCCCCACCCGGGGGCAGGGAGAGGAGGCCTGGCAGTCCTCACGGAGTGGTGGTCCCAGGAGTGGCCCTCACCCAGCCTGCTTGACACGCAGGTCATGGACCTCGCCTGTGGGTGTCCAAGAGATTGCATCCCCCTCCCGCTGCCTCTAGCCAACCAGGCTGGCCTGGCGCTTCCCCCAGCCCCTCCTGCCGCCAGAGCCCCCCCAACAAGGGTTCTGCCTCCTCCTTTTTCCTGTGCTTGAAGGGGTTCTAGGCAGAGGATGACCCTGTTAGAACTGTTCCCGCTGTGGGGAGGAAGGTGACCCTGAAACCCGCACTGCTCTCAGGCTGTGGAAGTGTCCCTGATGGCCCGGTCCAGGCCCCGGGACCTCTGACCTTCCTGTCACTGGCCGTTGCTCAGGACTTGGCTGGCACAAAATATTGTGCATGAGGAGCATGACAGCTGCAGGTCCAAGGTCAAGGTGCCAGAGGCTGCTGTGCTCCCGTGGGGCGGACACGGTGCTCCTGTAGGGCGGACACGGTGCTCCTGTAGGGTGCACATGGTGCTCCCGTGGGGCGGACACGGTGCTCCTGTAGGGTGGACACAGTGCTCCGGTAGGGTGGACACAGTGCCCTTGTGGGGCGGACACAGTGCTCCTGTGGAGCGGACACAGTGCTCCTGTAGGGCGGACACAGTGCTCCTGTAGGGTGCACATGGTGCTCCCGTGGGGCGGACACGGTGCTCCTGTAGGGTGGACACAGTGCTCCGGTAGAGCGGACACAGTGCCCCTGTGGGGCGGACACAGTGCTCCGGTAGGGTGGACACAATGCTCCCGTGGGGCGGACACAGTGCTCCCATGGGGCAAGACATGGTGCCCCTGTGAGGCGGACACGTGCTACCGTGGGGTGGACATAGTGCTCCTGGCCCTCTGATGGGGCAGACATGGTACCCCTGTGAGGTGGACATGGTGCTTCCGTGGGTGGACACGTGCTCCCGTGGGGTGGACATTCTGCTCCTGGCTCTCTGATGGAGCAGACACAGTGTTCCCAGCTCTCCTGCAGGAGGCCCCGCCTCCCAAGAGATCACAGAGGCTCTTGGCTCCAAGCACAAGGATTTGGGGATGATACAGCATTTGGACCGTGACAATTGAGAGGGAAAGTTAGCAGCACCCAGGGTGGGCCCCGCCAAGGGGAGTGTGTGACGCCCACCATGGGGGCAGGTCCTGCCTGCTGAGGGGATGGGGAGAAGGTTTGCTTGGTCCTGAGCCCTGCCGTAAGGGAAACCTGTGTGAGCTCAGCGTGGAGCTCAGCGTGAGGTCAAGGCAGCCCCTCCTGTGGCCGCTGCTGGGTTCAGGCAGACCAGGGAGTGAGAGGCACCTGCTGAGCGGGGGGCGCCAGCCTTGGGTGTGTCCCACCTGGAGCTAAGGGTCTGCGGCCACAGGACTTGTTGTCTGTTCCTTGTCATAGGCCAGATGTGCCAGTTTGCTGATTAAACCACTTGTCAGACTGGCTTCAAAGAAAATTCCCCCTTCACGTGAGCTGCTGGCCTTAGGAGATGCTGAAAGGAAGGGTCATGCCACCAGCTCCTCCATCTTCCCCCACGGGCTCTGTGGGGCTCTCGGAGCCCTGGCCAGCACAGGCAGGGAGAAGGGCCAGGGTGGTGAAGGTGACAGGCTCCGCAGGGGTCCTCATGTCGGATTTAAAACGTGGCGGGGTAGGAGTTCACGTGTCCCTGGTTTCCTAAAGTTTTGTGGGACCAGGTAGCCAGGTGTGCTGCAACCAGAACCTGTAAAGATCAGGCAGCCAGTATGAGCAGCACCCCCAGAGCTGATGAAATCTCACAGGCAGGGAGCAAGCCAAAACCAGAACGAGGCCTTGGCGTATCAGTAATCACAGTACACCGTGAGCCGCCTGAGCACGCTGCTTCACGGCAGAGCTGGGCAGAGTGGATGAAAACTGCGAGCCCGCTCTGCTGTCCGTGGGAGGTGAGCCCGCCGAGCCCACCTGCCCAGCACAGGATGGACCTCCCTGATGTTGCTGCCCAGTTCCCAGCGGTGCCCAGCAGTGGGATGGACTCTGCCCTCGGACATTCTGCCAGAGGTCTCTGCTCCAGGCCTCTCCTGGCAGGTGCAGTCCACACCTCACATAGCTCCCACGCAGGGTGGGGGAGGCTCACAGGGGTGGGTGTTGCCTGCAGGCCTAGGACAAGGGAAGGGGAGTCCATTGTAGTACCAGCAGAGCCAGGACAGTTCCCGAAGCCGAGAGGCAGGGGCACTGTGGAGGGAGCACCTGGGGCTTCCAGCTGCAGGGCTGAGGGTGACCAAGCTGAGAGGTAGCCTTGCAGGGCGAGCTCAGCACACGGCCTGCTCGGCCAGGGCTCTGCAGCTGTGTATCGCGGCTGCTGTCCGCGTGCGGCTGAGGTCTCCTACCACAGCGCCGCAGGCTAAGTGGAGTCTTAAAAATACACCACGATTGTTACTCAGAATTCCCTCCTCTTAAAAAAACTGCTGCTTTGGTGCTATTTTTTTTTCTCTCTGGCATTAAGCTGATTTATAAGCTCTTGATGTTTTTGGTCTCCATTTGGAGTAGGATCATGTTATTTTGATATGGTTATGGGATCTGTTCGCTAACTACCACTTTCTGTATTCTCTGGGCAAGTCCTCACGCAAGGGGCACTAGAGCGGCCTGTGGCAGTTAGGACCCAGGCAGTTATTATTGAGTCTACTTCTAGGGTTTCTCTCACATTCGGTGCTTTTAGACTATTTGTACTTGCTTTGGGTCGTTTTTGTAAAGGGTTGTCATTGGGATCTGATGTGGGACATGCGGCTGATGATTGAGGAATCTGGGGTGGCCCGGCCGCGCCCCCTAGAACTTCCCTGTAACTGCGTCCCGGGCTGGAGTCTAGGGGCCACATGGGTGTCTGATCTTGGGTTTTGGGGTTGCCGACAGTTTCAGGAATGGGATTATACTGTCAGTGTTGGCACTCTGGCAGCGGGGAGCCCCAACCCAAAGCAACATGTATTTCAAAGGTGGCGTAGAAGAGGGGAGAGACAGGGAGATTTTCCAACTGCTGGTCCGCTCCCCGCATGGTCGCAATGGCTGGGCTTCTGCCGGGCCGGAGCCGGGAGTCGGGAGCCGGGAGCCTCTTCCTAGTCTCCCATGCGGCTGCAGGGAATCGGGCACTTACGCTGTCTGTTGCTGCTTTCTTCGGTGCGTTAGCAGGGAACCGGATTCAGAGTGGAGTAGCCAGGACCTGAGAAGGTCCCCATCTGGGTGCCGGCGCTGCTGGCAGTGGGCTCACCCTCCCCGTGTCACAGCGCTGGCCCCAGGCTTTTCGTTTCTTAAATTTCTACATGCTGTCACTCGATGTGTGTGAAACCAGATGGTTTGAGGGCTGGCAGTGTTATGTCAATTAGTGATTTTATGGGGTAATTTGTAGTATCCTTATAATATCCATTTTGAAGACCATCTAATTTTATCACTTCATTGTTGGAGGCTCTGGGTAAGAGACTTAGTGCAACGAGTATGTTTATCTTTCCTTGAATACATGAGGTGGAAAATGCAGAAAATACTCTAAAAGCTGTGAGTGGCTACCTTCAGGGAGAGCAGTTACCCAGCCCCGGAGCTGCAGGCGGGACCAAGGGAAGGCTCGGCTGGACTTACAGCTGGCAGAATATATGCACACATGCATAACATGATTATGATTTTGTTTATATGAAGTGGACAGATTTCACATGGACGGCCACACAGATTGAGGAGTTTCTAGGTCCCCCACCCAACGCCCTCCTGCACTGTGCTCCCCCAGCCCCCTCCTCCGCCCTTATTATTTTTCCTAGTTTTTACAATAGCACATTTGTATTTTGTTTCTCAAGCACAGGTTTAACATTCCACTAAATAAATATATAAACACCTCGCAAGTAGAAATTAATGATCACAAAGCACAAAAAACAATTTAAAAAGCCCATTCCAGGCCCGGCAGCGTGGCCTAGCAGCTAAAGTCCTCGCCTTCAACGCCCCGGGATCCCATGTGGGCGCCGGTTCTAATCCCGGCAGCTCCACTTCCCATCCAGCTCCCTGCTTGTGGCCTGGGAAAGCAGTTGAGGACGGCCCAATGCATTGGGACCCTGCACCCGCGTGGGAGACCCGGAGGAGGTTCCAGGTTCCTGGCATTGGATCGGCGCGCACCGGCCCGTTGTGGCTCATTTGGGGAGTGAATCATTGGACGGAAGCTCTTCCGCTCTGTCCCTCCTCTCTGTATATCTGACTTTGTAATAAAAGTAAAAATATTCAAAAAAAAAAAAAACCATTCCTTGGATGTATAAACAGACCTTGCAGGATGTTACCTCCACCTATGGAGGATATAGGTACTCTGCATATTAATGATTGCAAATTAGGGAGCTGGTTTATTCCCCCAAACGTGCTGTTTTTCAGTTAGTTGGAAAAGACAAGATTTTCTTCTTTTTTCCCACAGTGTCTACACCATGTTGTCTTTACCCGGTCTTCTGCCAGCAGGCATCTGGGTTGATGTCCTGTCTCAGCTGGCATGTGGGGCGCAGATAACACTCTCATGCTGATTTCATTTCCTTTGGGTAAGTTGCCCCAAGTGGGATGATTGGGTCCTGCGCGTGTCTGTTTTCAGATCTCTGAGGAGATCTGTCTACTGATCCGCCAGCTGTGGGCTATGAGCGCCTTGTTCTCCGCCTCCTGGCCAGCACTGCACTTGTAGTCTGGGTGGGGTGAAGTGAGGCGCCGTGTCCGGTGGGCAGGGATGCTGAGCTGCCGCCACAGGTGTGCTGGCCATTTGGAAATGCCTTTTTCTCAGTGGAATGCTTTGCTGTTGTGGACTTGGTGAGCTCTGTACAGATTCTAGTTGGCAGATCTCTCCTCCTGTACCATTGGCCGTCTCTATTCTGCTGACGTCCTTTGTGGTCCTTGAGCTTCTTGGCACGGTGTGACCCCATTTGTTTCTTTTGTTTTGATTACCTTTGCTTCTGGGGCCCTTTCTAAGGAGTCTGTGTCCTACAGAGCACCCCCAGTAATCTGATGGTGTTAGTTGTAGGTTTAGCTCCTTGATCCATTGAGAGTTGATGCTTGTGCAGGTGTAAGCTAGGGTTTGGTATCTTGCTCCAAGACACACGTGGGTCCAGTTTCCCCAGCACCCGTTGTTGCAAACATGTCTCTTCTCCCTGGATTTGCCTTGGCTTGTTTGCTTGTCAGGAATCAGTTGGCTCTAGGTGTGTGGGCTGACTTCTGGAAGCTCTGTTCTTGTGTGTCGATCTTCAGGTCTGGTTCCGGGCCGGCCATCTGTTTGCGTCACCACTGCAGGGAGCTTGAACCCTGGTGCTGTGATGTCTCTGGGTTTATTTTGTGGGTTAGGATTGCTTTAGCTATTTGGGGTCTCTGTGATCCCATATGAATCTTGGCATCATCTTCTGAGAAGAACGCGGTAGGTGCTTTGATGGGGATCAGATTAAATCTGTAAATTGTTTAAGGTGGAATGAACACGTTGAAGATATTCTGTCAATCCCTGAACGTGGAAGGTTTTCTATGTTTTCTTGTTGTCTTCTATTTATTTAATGTTTTGTAATTTTTATCAAGAGATCCCTCACATCCTTGGTTAATTTTTTTTTTAAGTTTTGAACAACAGATTGACTTCAACTTTATGTTTATTGTACAAAGTAGTAGAGTGCTTTGTGAGAGAATTGAACATTTCTGCCAACACAGTAGTGGCCACAAAGTGTGTGTCTGAGCCAACTTCCTGCTGACGTGGGAAAAGCAGGAGCGATGGCTTAGGTGTGGCCCAGCAGGTGTGGCCCAGCAGGTGTGGCCCAGCGATGCTCAGCCACTGCAGGCGGCACTGCAGGCGGCGTCTCCCCCCGCCCTTTCTCTCTGTAACTCTTCCAAATAAATACATCATAAAAACTTTGGTTGCTACCCTTTCATTCTAAGTAAGAAACAAACATCATACAAGTTAGTCTTTCCAACTTTATTATGTTTAAATTAAAATGGCTTAGTTTTAAATAAAATACTTAGGTCTACAAGAGAAATCATATCAGGCTATTAACACTTTAGCCGGTTTCTAGTCAAAGTCATGCACAATTATTTTCTAAGAGAGCGAAGGTGATGAAGAATAGACTTGAAGACAGACCTGCTCTTCCGACTCCTAAGGCAAGCCACGAGCCCTCACGGGGTCCCACATGACGTTGGGGGCTAGGCGACACCCAGCCCCCAGCTCTCACGGGGTCCCACATGACGTTGGGGGCTAGGCGACACAAAGCTTCCTCTAGTATCTGTGACCAAAGCAGATAGTGAGGACCATCTCTGGGTGAAAGGTCACAGGTGCTTAACCTTCTTGAAAAGAAACAGACTCTAAACCTTTCAGGCGCAACTAGTTACAAGTTTCTTTCAGAAATGTTTCTTGAATTTCTCTTCACAGACACTAGGTCCGTGTTTTTCATGTTCTTCTGGTGTTGCCCCCATGTCTTCAAGACCACCCTTCTCTCATAGCAATTTTCCACATTCCCAGGCACTGAAAATAAGTGAAACTAGATGAATTTACAAGAAACGATGTATAGAAATGAACAAAATGCCTGAAACATTAACAATGAAAAAGTGGCAGCTACATTCAGGGAGTCATTTCCGCTCTAACCAGCTAACCAGCAGACGGCTTGAGGGAGGCGGATCACAGGTCCAATGGGCACAGAAGACTCCTCTTCCCCCTAGGTCCTAAATTGTTGGCCCTGTACATTTAGTGAAAGAACCAGAATCCAAGCAGGTTACCTGAATATCTCTAACAGGAAGGGTGTCTCAGAACTGGGCCCACGTTGTGTTAAAAGCAAAGAAGCGTCATCTTCATTCTAACAGCAACCCAGGCTGCGCGTGTCGTCCATTGGTCCATTGCAGGAACGTGGACGTTGAGCGCAGGTTGGAACTGATTCCGTCTGGACCAGGTCTGTCCGGACTGCTCTTCCACCCCGGGCTTTTGCCGCTGTGCTTTGCTGTCTGTCAGCGAGACAGTTGCGACACTGGGAGCAGAGTGAAGCGTGTGGCTTGGGCGGAGGTTAGGCTGTTTCCACTCAGTTCTGTTTCTGCTTTTCTTGTCCCCCAACTCAGAGCTTCAAAATGGAGAAAGGTGCAGAAAAAAGCCAGTACGCAAATATCCCCCCTATCGTGTGCATTGCGCTTTCTCATTTTTTATAAAAAGTTATTTACATGAGGGGGACTTAAAAGAGTTCATGGAAAAAACCAGAAGCTGAGAGGCATTTTCTATGAGCTTTATGAACATTTGTCATGACTAAATATATATTTTGAAAATACAGAGCTGGCTGCACAATACAGGCTGAATGAGGTCTGTCCCTGGGCCCTCTGCCTGTAACGTGTGCTTGCAGGTCAGAAATCCACTGTGCTTCTGGCTCTGAGGAGTGGCTGTTGGCTGTGGGCGGCAGGTTACGGCAGCAGCCGCAGTCCTGGCGCCGTGGGCGTGCTGGCCCAAGTCCTGGCCGTCTCACTGGGATCCAGCGCCCTGGTAATGTACCCGAGGAAGCAGAAGGCCCAAGCACCCGGGCTTCTTACAGCCCGAGAGACCCTCATTAGAGTTCCAGGTTCCTGGCATCAACTCGCATCAGCCCAGCTCCAGACACGCAGTCATTTCAGGAATGAACCAGCGGGTGGGAGTCTTCTCTCTAATTCTCTCTCTCTCTGTAAGCCTGCCTTTCAAATAAACAAATATATATAGGGCCTGGCACAGTAGCCTAGTGGCTAAAGTCCTTGCCTTGCATGCGCTGGGATCCCATATAGGCACCGGTAATACTCCTGGTGGCCCCGCTTCCCATCCAGCTCCCTGCTTGTGGCCTGGGAAAGCAGTCAAGGATGGCCCAAAGCTTGGGGACCCAGAAGAGGCTCCTGGCTCCTAGTTTCCGATCAGCGCAGCTCCGGCTGTTACAGCCACTTGGGAAATGAATTATCAGATGGAAGATCTTCCTCTCTGTCTCTCCTCCTTTTTGTATATCTGACTTTGCAACAAAAATTAAATAAATCTTCAGGTAAGTTCTGAATTGAATAGACAATAGCATTGGGAATTCCCATTTCTTAAATGCCTCTATCAGAAGGATTAAAAAGAATTCCTGCAACAGCAAATCTCTCACTGGCCAAACAAAAGAATTTGTTCTCCTGATCTACTGTTTCCACTGAGCACCATCTCTTCCTTCTTGCAAAAGCCCTTTGTATGTCCTGAAATCAGGCAACACGTGGACTGTCGCTGCTGCATCTTCCGTGTCTGTAACAGCCTGAGACACGCCACACACACCGTTCTCTCGATTAAGCACAGCTGCTTCATCCATAACACGGTCTCCTTTAGATGGTTGGTTACGAGCTTTCCTCCCGCATTTATCAGAATTGCTTCTTCCTCTTCTGCTGTACGTGTGTAAAAGTTGTCTGCAGGGCCGCAGCCCAGCTCAGAGGGCTTGGCTCGGGAACACCTGTGTGCACCGGGGCCCGGCGTCTCCAGTGCTGCTTGAAGCTGGTGTTCTTCAAACAGAATTTCATTCACTGATTCCTGAATTGAAGCTCTGTGATGATAATGTTAGTATGCAAAAAAATCAACCCGATACATTTCTTCTCCAAAAAGATATTCCCAAACTTGTCTTTGAACATCCCAGCTCCCCAAGTGGCCCTTCTGGAAAGGCGACACGTGGAAGAGTCCCCAAGGGTCCTTTATTTCATCTGTTTGGTTAGCAGTGAAAGCTCTAAGACGTGCTGTTTTTGGTCTGAACTGACAGTTAGGAATGGCCGAGGCTTGTTCATGGCTGCAGCGTGGTTGAGTTTAACTGAGGTATTTACAGTTGTTTGTAGCTATAGTGGATGGGACTGAACTGGCAAGTTGTTGCTCAGCCGTGGGATTGTTGGTGTATACATAGGCTGTTGATTCTTGAATGTTGATTACGTACCGTACAACTTCCCAAACTCTCCGTGAGTCCCAGTGGTCTCTGGTCTTTGGGCTGCCCCGTGTGGGAGCAGGCTGTCTCTGGGCTGCCCCATGTGGGGGATCAGGCTGTCTCTGGGCTGCCCCGTGTGGGGAATCAGGCTGTCTCTGGGCTGCCCTGTGTGGAGGAGCAGGCTGTCTTTGGGCTGCCCTATCTGGAGGATCAGGCTGTTTCTGGACTGCCCCGTGTGGGGGATCAGGCTGTCTTTGGGCTGCCCCGTGTGGGGGATCAGGCTGTCTCTGGGCTGCCCCGTGTGGGGGATCAGGCTGTCTCTGGGCTGCCCCGTGTGGGGGATCAGGCTGTCTCTGGGCTGCCCCGTGTGGGGGATCAGGCTGTCTCTGGGCTGCCCCGTGTGGGGGATCAGGCTGTCTCTGGGCTGCCCCGTGTGGGGGATCAGGCTGTCTCTGGGCTGCCCCGTGTGGGATCAGGCTGTCTCTGGGCTGCCCCGTGTGGGGGATCAGGCTGTCTCTGGGCTGCCCCGTGTGGGGGATCAGGCTGTCTCTGGGCTGCCCCGTGTGGGGGATCAGGCTGTCTCTGGGCTGCCCCGTGTGGGGGATCAGGCTGTCTCTGGGCTGCCCTGTGTGGGGGATCAGGCTGTCTCTGGGCTGCCCCGTGTGGGGGATCAGGCTGTCTCTGGGCTGCCCTGTGTAGGGGATCAGGCTATCTCTGGGCTGCCCTGTGTGGGGGAGCAGGCTGTCTCTGGGCTGTCCCATGTGGGGGATCAGGCTGTCTCTGGGCTGCCCCGTGTGGGGGATCAGGCTGTCTCTGGGCTGCCCTGTGTAGGGGATCAGGCTGTCTCTGGGCTGCCCTGTGTGGGGGATCAGGCTGTCTCTGGGCTGCCCTGTGTAGGGGATCAGGCTATCTCTGGGCTGCCCTGTGTGGGGGAGCAGGCTGTCTCTGGGCTGCCCTGTAGGGGATGAGGCTGTCTCTGGGCTGCCCTGTAGGGGATGAGGCTGTCTCTGGGCTGCCCTGTAGGGGATCAGGCTGTCTCTGGGCTGCCCTGTAGGGGATGAGGCTGTCTCTGGGCTGCCCTGTGTGGGGGAGCAGGCTGTCTCTGGGCTGCCCTGTAGGGGATCAGGCTGTCTCTGGGCTGCCCTGTAGGGGATCAGGCTGTCTCTGGGCTGCCCTGTGTGGGGGATCAGGCTGTCTCTGGGCTGCCCTGTAGGGGATGAGGCTGTCTCTGGGCTGCCCTGTAGGGGATCAGGCTGTCTCTGGGCTGCCCTGTAGGGGATGAGGCTGTCTCTGGGCTGCCCCGTGTGGGGGATCAGGCTGTCTCTGGGCTGCCCCGTGTGGGGGATCAGGCTGTCTCTGGGCTGCCCCGTGTGGGGGAGCAGGCTGTCTCTGGGCTGCCCCGTGTGGGGGATCAGGCTGTCTCTGGGCTGCCCCGTGTGGGGGATCAGGCTGTCTCTGGGCTGCCCCGTGTGGGGGAGCAGGCTGTCTCTGGGCTGCCCCGTGTGGGGGATCAGGCTGTCTCTGGGCTGCCCTGTGTGGGGGAGCAGGCTGTCTCTGGGCTGCCCTGTGTGGGGGAGCAGGCTATCTCTGGGCTGCCCTGTGTGGGGGATCAGGCTGTCTCTGGGCTGCCCTGTAGGGGATCAGGCTGTCTCTGGGCTGCCCTGTGGGGGATGAGGCTGTCTGCCAGCAGGGAGGGCCTGGCTCCCTCCACTTTAGGGTCTTCCTCACGGCTGGGGGCTGACCTGAACCGCTGTGGGCAGAGTGCGCGTGTGTTCTGGCTCCATGGGATCCGTGGGAAGGCCTCCACTTGCCCCGTTCAGCTGCTGCCTGTGGGTTTGCAGATACTGCCTTGATTGGGTTGAGGAATGATCTTTCTATGTCCTCGTTGCTTGAGATGTTTGCCATGAAAGGGTGTTGCATTCTATCAAATTTTTCTGCATATTGAGATAACCACAGAATTACAGAGAGGGAGTGTGTGTGTGTGAGAGAGACCTTCCATCCGCTGGTTCACACCCCAAATGGCTGCAATGGCTGAAGCTGAGCCGATCCAAAGCCAGGAGCCAGGAGTTTGTTCTGTGTCTCCCATGTGGGTGCAGATGCCCAAGGACTTGAGCCATGCTCTCTGCCTTCCCAGACCCTGAGCAGGGAGCTGGATTGGAAGTGGAGCAGCCGGGATATGAACCAGTGCCTCTGTAGGAGGCCAGCACTGCAGCAGAGGTTTAGCCTACTATGCCCCATCATATGGTTTTTATTCTTCAGTTTGTTACTGTGGTGTGTCACACTGACTTGCATACGTTGACCCATCCCTGCATGCCAAGGGCAAATCCCACTCAGCCTGGGCCAGTGGCCCTTCTGACCTGCTGCTGGGTTTGAACAGCTAGTGTTTTCTTGGAGTTTCTGCATCTATTCATCGGGGAGATTCGTCTCTAGCTCTCTCTCTGTTGTATCATTATCTTTTGGAATTAGGGTGATGCTGGCCTCATACAAGGAGTTGGGAAGAATTCCCTCTGTTTCAACTGCTTTGAACAGTGGGAAAATAATTGGAATTAGTTCTTGAAAAACGTTCAGATGTGAAGCCATCTGGCCTGGGCTCTTCTTTGTTTTCGGGTCTTTATGTTTTGGGTCTTTATGTGGTCCAATCTCTGTCCTGGTTATTGGGCTGTTTAGGCTTTCTATGTCGTTATGACTTCATTTAGGTAGGTTTCTCTCTGTCTTTTTAAGATTTATTTATTTGTATTGCAAAGGCAGATATACAGAGAAGGAGTGACAGAGAGGAAGATCATCCATCCGTTGATTCACTCCCCGAGCGGTTGCAACAGCCAGAGCTGAGCTGATCCGAAGCCAGGAGCCAGGAGCCTTTTAGGTCTCCCACATGAGTGCAAGGTCCCAAGGCTTTGGGCCGTCCTCTACTGCTTTCCCAGGCCACAAGCAGGGAGCTGGATGGGAAGTGGAGCTGCCGGGATTAGAACTGGCGCCCATATGGGATCCTGGCATGTGTTTAAGGCAAGGACTTTAGCCTCTAGGCTATCACACTGGGCCCTTTTTTCCCCCGAAGATTTATTTATTTTATTTGCAAGGCTGAATTACAGAGAGCGAGTAGGGGAGAGACAGAGACCTGCTGTCCCTGATTTCCTCCCCAAGGGGCTGCTATGGCAGAGCGGGGCTGACCGGAAGCTGGCCCAGGTGGCCCTGGGTGGCCCAGGTGGGAGAGGGGCCCAAGGGCCGGGGCCATTGTCTGCGGCTTCCCTGGGCCGTTGACGTAGAGGTGGATCAGAAGTGTTGCCCTCTGGACACGAACTGGTACCCAGATGGGACGCTGGCACACAGGTGGAGGGTTAGCTCCTGGTCCCCGGGTCCAGAAACGTATCCGCTTCTTAAAAATGTTCAAATGTGCTGGTCTCTGGCTGTTGTAGCAATACCTCATGAGTCTGTATTTCCGAGGTATTTGTTGTTAGTTTCTCTTTTCATCTGTGATTTCATTGGTTGGGCTCCTCTCCCTCTGTTTTGGTTGGCTGGGCTATGGTGTGTCAATTTTTGTTTGTTTAAAAGAAAACCAGCTCTTTAGTTCACTGATCTTATTTTTTAAATTATTTTGGTTTATTCTTTAGTTTACATTTGTCTTTCTAGCTTTGGGTTTGATCTATTCTCTAGGCCCTTGGGCTGCATTAATATGTCATTTGTCTGAAGCCTTTCTGCTTTGTTGACGAAGACGTTCATTGCTAAGTGTCCTTCCTAACACTGCTCTTGCTGTTCCTGCAAATTTTGATGTTTTGTGCTGTCATCTTCGTTCCTTTTGAGAAATTTTTGATTTCAGTTTTTTTGGGGGGGAAAGGTTTATTTTTATTGGAAAAGTTGGTTTACAGAAAGGATAGACAGCGAGAAAGATTTTCCACCTGCTGGTTCACTCCCCAAATGGCCATGATTGCCAGAGCTAAGCTGATCTGAAGCCAGGAGCCAGCAGCTTCTTCCAGGTCTCCCACATGAGTGCAGGGGCTCAAGCACTTGGACCGTCCTCCGCTGCTTTCCCAGGCCACAAGCAGGGAGCTGGATGGGAAGTGGAGTAGCCAGGACATGAACCAGCACCAATATGGGATCATGGCATTTGCAGGTGGAGGATTAGCCAGTTGAACCATTGTGTTGGCCCCTTGATTTCACATTTTATTTCTCCTGTGACCCACTGTTATTCAGCAGTATATTGTTCAGTGCCTGTGTGTTGGCATGGTTAAGATGTCACCATTGTTTGAAAATCTCAAGGCCTGCTTTGTGAAGGCCTGCCATGTCGTCTACCCAGCACTGGTGCGGTGGAATGTTCTTAGGTAGCCGTTCAGGTGCGTTTGCTCCGTCGTATGGCTGAGCTCTTTGCTTCTGTGTTGATTGTAGAGTCCATCTGTCCAGTGATGGACGTGGAGTGTTTAACCCCCACCTGTATTGTACTGGAGTCTGGGTCTCCCCGTGGATCCATTACCAGTTGTTCAAACAGCCAGGGGCCGTGGGATTGGGCGCTTGGATCCATTACCAGTTGTTCAAACAGCCAGGGGCCGTGGGATTGGGCGCTTGCACATTTATTTCTTGTTGAGCTGATCCCTTGGTCATGATGTAATTCCTCTTTTCGAAAACCTTGAATACTTTTTGTGTTGAAGTCTGGTATTAGAATGGCTGTACCTACTTGTCTTGCTTTCTGTTGCCTTGAAATGTCTTCTTCTGCCCTTCCTCTGCGTCTTCAGTGGTGAGATGTGTTTCCTGCAGGTAGCAGGTGGACGTGTTCTGTTTTTAATCCACTCAGCCAGTCTGATATTTTGGAGTTTTTGTCATTGGTGTGTGGGCTTATTATTGAGAGGTTACGATTGGGTCCTACCATTTTTCCATAAATGTTTTTATTTTTTGCTTTGGATTTCTTTTGTATTTTTACTAGGAGATTTTCTATCTTTGTGGTCTTCTGTTGTGGTTTTCTATCTGTGTGTAGCACATGCTTAAGCATCATTTGTAAGACTGGCTGGTGGGGGGCCCGGCGGCGTGGCCTAGCAGCTAAAGTCCTCGCCTTGAATGCCCTGGGATCCCATATGGGCGCTGGTTCTAATCCCGGCAGCTCCACTTCCCATCCAGTCCCTGCTTGTGGCCTGGGAAAGCAGTTGAGGACGGCCCAATGCTTTGGGACCCTGCACCCGCGTGGGAGACCTGGAGGCAGTTCCTGGTTCCCGGCTTCGGATCGGCGTGCACCAGCCCGTTGCGGCTCACTTGGGGAGTGAATCATCGGATGGAAGATCTTCCTCTCTGTCTCTCCTCCTCTCTCTGTATATCTGACTTTGTAATAAAAATAAATCTTTAAAAAAAAAAAAAGAGGCTGGTGGGACCCAGCGAGGTAGCCTAGTGGCTAAAGGAAGGACACAGCGGGTCCATGTGGCGTTGGGGTGAGCACAGAATTCTGCTGCCACAGAGCCTGGGCAGTCTTTGCGCTTGCTCTTTGATGTCAGACACACGGAGTAGCAAGAGGCCCAGAGGCACTCGGTATGAGACGGTGTGATGCCCGAATGCCTGGTGTTTGTGGTGGGCTCCACTGCAGGTGGGAGCCAGGGAGTCGCTAGGTGTCCCTACAGCTGGACAGCCAGGGAGCAGCTGTGTCCCTACACCTGCTCCTGGGAGTGCCTGCCTGGGGACATTGTGCCCCCGAGCCTGGAGCAGTGTGTGGAGTGGTGTGCAGTCCCACCATACAATTGGCACAGACCCAGAGCCTGGGGAAGCACCTGTTCCTCTTACAATTCACTAGCTTTGTGTGAGTGCTGTGGAGTGCGTGTCTGTGTGGAGTGCTGTGGAGTGTGTGTGTGTGTGCTGTGGAGTGCGTGTCTGTGTGTGTGTGCTGTGGAGTGTGTGTGTGTGTGCTGTGGAGTGTGTGTGTGTGCTGTGGAGTGCTGTGTGTGTGTGTGTGTGTGCTGTGGAGTGCTGTGTGTGTGTGCTGTGTGTGTGCTGTGTGTGCGTGTGCTGTGGAGTGCTGTGTGTGTGCTGTGGAGTGCTGTGTGTGCTGTGGAGTGCTGTGTGTGCTGTGGAGTGCGTGTCTGTGTGTTCTGTGTGTGTGCTGTGTGCGTGTGCTGTGTGTGCTGTGGAGTGCTGTGTGTGTGCTGTGGAGTGCTGTGGAGTGGTCTGTGTGTGTGCTGTGGAGTGGTCTGTGTGTGTGCTGTGGAGTGCTGTGTGCTGTGTGTGTGCTGTGGAGTGGTCTGTGTGTGTGCTGTGGAGTGCTGTGTGCTGTGTGTGTGCTGTGGAGTGGTCTGTGTGTGTGCTGTGGAGTGCTGTGTGCTGTGTGTGTGCTGTGGAGTGGTCTGTGTGTGCTGTGTGTGTGTGCTGTGGAGTGGTCTGTGTGTGTGCTGTGTGTGTGTGTGCTGTGGAGTGGTCTGTGTGTGTGCTGTGTGTGTGTGTGCTGTGGAGTGCTGTGTGTGCTGTGGAGTGCTGTGTGTGTGTGTGTGCTGTGGAGTGCTGTGTGTGTGTGCTGTGTGTGTGCTGTGTGTGCGTGTGCTGTGGAGTGCTGTGTGTGTGCTGTGGAGTGCTGTGTGTGTGTGCTGTGTGTGTGCTGTGTGTGCGTGTGCTGTGGAGTGCTGTGTGTGTGCTGTGGAGTGCTGTGTGTGTGTGTGGAGTGCTGTGTGTGCTGTGGAGTGCTGTGTGTGTGTGTGGAGTGCTGTGTGTGCTGTGGAATGCGTGTCTGTGTGTTCTGTGTGTGTGCTGTGTGCGTGTGCTGTGTGTGCTGTGGAGTGCTGTGTGTGTGCTGTGGAGTGGTGCTGTGTGTGTGCTGTGGAGTGGTCTGTGTGTGTGCTGTAGAGTGCTGTGTGCTGTGTGTGTGCTGTGGAGTGGTCTGTGTGTGTGCTGTGGAGTGCTGTGTGTGTTGTGTGTGTGTGCTGTGGAGTGCTGTGTGTATGTGCTATGTGTGTGTGTGCTGTGGAGTGGTCTGTGTGTGTGCTGTGGAGTGCTGTGTGTGTGCTGTGGAGTGCTGTGTGTGTGCTGTGGAGTGCTGTGTAGTGCTGTGTGTGTGTGTGCTGTGTGTGTGTGTGCTGTGGAGTGCTGTGTGTATGTGCTATGTGTGTGTGTGCTGTGGAGTGGTCTGTGTGTGTGTGCTGTGGAGTGCTGTGTGTGTCCTGTGTGTGTGCTGTGGAGTGCTGTGTGTGTGCTGTGGAGTGCTGTGGAGTGCTGTGTGTGTCCTGTGTGTGTGCTGTGGAGTGCTGTGTGTGTGTGTGCTGTGTGTGTGCTGTGGAGTGCTGTGTGCTGTGGAGTGCTGTGTGTGTGCTGATGTTGCCTGTGGCACTGGATTTGGTGTTTGTTGCAGGAAATGCCTCTGCACCCTCCCTTGACTTGAACTTGGTGCTGACTGCTTCCTGTTCCGGTGCCTGGGTCGGGGTGCAGGGGAGAGAAGTGATCCTACATGGCCCGTAACATTTGGTGATACCTTGCCTGTCCTAGCCTCAAGTCAGTGCTCTTTGGCTTCTGTGCCAGGAAATAACCCCCGCCACCTGGCGCGGCAAGCCCGTCTCCTCCACCACGCGCCACGGGACCCACGGGAGCGGGCTCTGCTGGCCACTGTGTCACTGCGGCGTCCATGCTGGTTGGTTCCCCATTCAGCCATCTTGGAATCTCCCATCACTTTCTCTGATCTTGATTCCTTTCAGCATCGAGAAGCCTGGGTTTTACCCTTCCCTGTCCCTGTTCCTTCTCCATGTTCTCCCCACTGCCTCCGGGTTGCCCGTTAGGCATTTGTGGGACGGCTGTCTCAGCCCGTGTCAGACCACGTCCGTGAGCTCGCTCTGGCCGCAATGTCCGTGTCTTCGTGTGGCTTCAGGCTTTGCTGGTTCTTGCTGTCAGCGCCAGTTGAAATGCGGGCACTTCAGAGATGACGTGTGGTGTCATCTGGAACTTGTCCTACAGTGGAGCTTTCCTGGGAGTGGGGAGGACCTTGCAAACAACCGGCTGCTGCAGCCCACCCCGCATGCGGTGTAATGTTACCTTCCCCATAAATATGGAGGAGACAGCACTCCTAATTCAGAATCTACAGGAAAAAAAGGAACTCCAGCTGGATTCGCTGCATTGCACGTTTATTCTTTCCCCAGTGTTGTGGTTCTGGCCTGCAAGATCTGTCCATGGCTTGTTAGATTCATCCGGAAGTGTGCTTTTTGGCGCGGAGCAACTGACGCCTGGAGTGTGATCTGTTGATCTGAAAGGCAGTAACAGCGGGGGAGACAGAGATCTTCCATCTGCTAGTTCACCTCCAGGGACTGCAGTGGACTCAGCCTGGGTCAGGCAGAGCCAGGGCCCAAGCAGGCGCAGTAGCAGGACCCTGGAGTGGAAGGGGAGCAGCCGGGATTTGAACTGGTGCTCACGTGGGCTGCTGCTGCCCCGGGTGGCGTCTCCCTGTGCCCGGTGCTCAGGTGGATCCCCTGTGCCAGGTGCTCATCTGGGCTGCTGTTGCCCTGGGCAGAGTCTCCCTGTGCCCGGTGCTCAGGTGGCCCGCTGCTGCCCCAGGCGGTGCCTGCTTGTGCCCGGTGCCTTGTGGTTTGAGGAAGTGTGGATCCTTCGTCCTTGTACCGGCTGTGACAGGGAGCGCTCAGCGTCTGCCTAGGGCGTGTGGCGTCTGCAGCCTTCTGAGCCATGCTTTGAGTTAGAGCTTTTCCCCTCTCGGCCCAGGTCTACTGCTACTTTTTTTTGGTTGTGAATGGATTACTGGATGTTGGATTTTAGCAAGCACTTCCCACATTAATTGGTGTGGTCATGTTTTTTTGCTTATTGTTACAGCAGCTGTATGGATGGATGTGTCAGCCAGTCCTGCAGGTGTGGGATAGGCCCCATTTTACTCTGGTGTTTAATACTTCATTTTGTAGATCTAGTCCATCTGTTAATGCCTCCTTGATAATTTTTGTTGATAGTTAATGTTCATGTAAGTCACTACCTGAGCTTTTTCGTGTTTTTCCCTGTGTGTGTCTGTGTGATTTCAGTGTCAGGCTAGTGCCGGCTTCCTGGAGTGCGTTAGAAATGTTCTCAGGCGTGAACTTCTCCTCGTCCTGGGGAGGAAGCCCAGGGTCTCTAGGTGGCTTCCTCCCACCGTGGCCGTGGGCGTGTGTGCCAGCAGCTGTGGCAGCGGCGGGCTCCCAGCCATGCCCCTGGAGGAAGGGGAGAGGCACTGTTCCTGCGAGTGGCCTGTGCTGTGCTGGCCGTGGGGTGCTCCCATTGTCCCCCCAGAGTCGCTCAGGCCCTGTCCCAATGACGGGGATGCAGCCGCTCTGCCCCCTCCTGCCCCTCCACCTCGGGGCTGTGCAGGAGGCTAGGCAGAGGGGCCGGGGTGCCTGCAGCCAGGGAGGGGACCTGAGCTGCCCACAGGTCTTGTGTGAATTCTGGGCACGTCGCACTTGCCCAACCTTCTGCCCAAGGAGGACAGGCTTTTCTTGGGGACTTTGTCAGCTGTGCCCATCAGGAGCCAGGTTTACTGTATCTCTGGCTTTCACATTGGGGTTCCCTGGGGGTTCAGTGGAAATCCCCAGATGGCGCTATCACAGCCCCAGCTGTCCCCTGAACTGGTGCCCATATTGGATCCGGACACCTGCAGGGAGAGGTCTAGCTCATTGAGCCATCATGATCAGCCCAATGTATATATAAATAAAACCTACAAATGAAATACTGATTTTGAAATATGAACTTGTTATGGGGTGCAGCCGGTGACAGCCAGCACCCATTGACAGTGGGCAAATGAAATGTGGCTGTGTCCCCTACCCTCTGTCCTGAAGGTGGGTTCTAACAGCAATGGAATGTTAATTCCATCCTCAGCCACTCTTCCCCGTCCCCCACTACCCCGATCTAGGTGTTTCTGCCTGCCCCTCACTCCGCCAGTCATGTAGGAAGCTTTACTGTTTTTCCTTAGTAACTGGGTTGGGCCTGTTGTGGTTGGCAGTGCAGCGCTCCTGGGCACTGCAGCTGGCTGCTGGCATCTCTGGAGTCTGCCGACACCTGCCATAGCTCGGGCACCGACGCTGGTGAATGACCAGATTTAGATTTTCATTGGCTTTTTTTTTTTTATATTCCTGCCAGACTCCCCTATGATGCAAGTCACCGTCATGGCTCCCCTGTCTGTGACGGGGTCGCTGACCCCCATGGCCTGCCCAGCTGACCCCTCCCCAGGGCCCTGTGCTATCCCAAGCATCTTGTGGCCAGGTGGGCACAGGCTGGCAGCAGCAGGCACACAGCACTGGCCTGTGCCAAAGTCGGCTGCACATCCCCTTAGTGCAGAAATGAGTGTCAGGAACAGTGATGGCCTTGGCCTCGGCCAGGTGTTGACCTGGTCCTGGGGGTGTGTGCTAAGGATGGCCAGGCCCCCACGGACCCCGACGGGCCTCTGTGTTTTCCATCTTAGGGCAGGATTCTGCCTTGCTTGGAAGGCCAAACAGAAGCTGAGTTCAGAGCGGCGCACAGGGAGGCGGGACGCAGCAGGGAGAGCGAGGTGTCGCTGGCCACTGTAACAGTACAAACGAGGAGGCGCGCTCGGCCCTGAGCTCTGCGTGAGGGAGTGGACGGGCCTGCTTCCCACCTGGGAGGCCCACCCGGCCTTCACGGGAGGCAGGCTGGTTCCGGAGAGTAGCGGCTAGGGCAAGGGCTGGGAACTGTGGGTCTGCTGGGCACTTTGCCTTATTCCACAGCCCTGGTGGAGGGCCAGGCTGCAGGGCTGGGCAGTCTCAGAGCTGTCCATCAGAGCAGGTGGACACGGTATGTGTATGTGTAAACTGGTGTCAGCCACAGCCACAGTGTGGGCTTACGGGCTCGCCTTCCTTGCGTGGCACTCGGCACATGGTGGGCATCCTGCAGGTGCTGCACATTCCTCAGGATAAGGGCGTCCCTGTGGGGTCGCTGATGCTGCGCTCCAAGGGAATGGGCCAGAGCTGCTTGCCTGTGGGCCTGACAGGGCCAGCCCAGCTCCTCAGGGAGCCCTCTGGCATACCAGCTCCTCCTGGAGCAACTCCAAGTCCAGTGGAGCAGCCTGCCCTTGCCGGTCCCCTCCTATCTGGGGATGACAGGATCTGGGCTCCTTTCAGAGGACAGCTGGACTCCTGGGGACACAACCCCACCTGGCCGCCTGTTCAATGTTGTAGACAATGGCTGTGAGGCTCCGAGATTCAAACCCCGTCTCGCGGAGGCCTCAGCTGGGCCCGTGTCCTTCCTGGTGTGGGGGAGTGAGGAGCTGGGCCAGAGCCCCAGAGCCGGGGGAGCCCCCCGCGTGCCCTTCTCAAGGATGCCTCATGTCTGTCACCTGCCCCTGTGGGGATGTCTGTCGGAGTGGCTGTGTCACAGCGCGACCCCTTTGATTTCTCCGTCGTCGCTTCCCTGGGGGAGGCTTTGCACACCCAGCCCCAGCTGACCCCCCCACACTTCTCTAACCACAGGAGGGGCCATGGAGGCACTGAGACCTCCCCAGCCCGGGCAGCAGTGTGGCCTCAGGGTACAGACTGCCTGGGCAGGGCAGGGAGCCTTGGGTGCGAGCAGGTGGCTGTGGCAGCTGCCTCTGCCTGGGCCTGGCTCTGCCCCTGGCCAGCTCCCCGGCGGCCCTCCTGCCCTGTGCCTCCCTCACCCGCCCCTGCAGCGGCATGGTCTCACAGTGGGTTGGTGAGCGTGTAGGCTTTCATTCCTAGTTAGGGGGTATATGGCTGGTGGGGATATTGGACGCAGAGGCACAGACGTGTTCTTAGCATCGCTTCTCCAAGGCAGTACCTGTTTTGGGGGTAGGACGGTGCAGCTGGCAAGACCCTGAGTGCCCCCACCCCGCCCAGATCCTGGGGTGGGCCTGGGGCCTCTTGCAAGCTCCCAGAACCTGTGTGGTGGCCCCAGGTTTGGCCTGGCCCGCTGTCGAGGGAAGAGTGGGCCCCTCCCTTGGGGACCCATGGCATCCACAACCTGCTTTGTGAATTTGCCGTCCAGAAGGCAGGGAGATCTCCTTCCCCCCCCCGTGCCCCCATGTACTCCCTGTCACAGAAGCTCCCTGATGGGTGGGTCCTCAGGGCTCAGGCGGGTGGCCTGGCTGAAGCTGTGCCCGCCCCTACACAGGCTGCTTTCAGGAAAGTGCAGCTCGCCCTAGTCCAGAAGCCTGTGGCCTGGCCAGGTGGCAGGCCCTGGGCATGGCTGCTGTTTCACCTGGGGAGGCCAGGCTCTACACCCTGGGCGCACTGGCCTGTGTAGCGGCCCTCCCCCTGGCCTTACTCCACCTGAGGGTGCTTGCTGCCTGTCCGCTGCTGTGTGCCTGTGGGGACCATTGAACAGGAGGAGGAATGCCTTGTGGGTGCAGAGTGCTCCCGGGCTCCTGAGCCATTTCAGTGAGAACGGAAGAAAACCACAGAGCATAAGGAACAAAATAACATTTTTATTAGAAAGTGTGCCTGCTGCCCTCCGCGTCTCCCTGCAGGCTGCCAGGGGGCTTTGCAATGCGCGGAGAAGGTGGCACCCCGCATGGCAGCAAATGTTGCCAGGAACGCCTTAGCCCAGCCAGGCTCTCCACACACCAGGAGGTGACTGGGGAGGTGTGGCGTGCAGTTTCAACGCTGCTCCATCCTTCCTTCAGACAGGAGCCACGCCATGTCATGGGTACTGGGAGGGTGCGAGTTGGTAGCGATGCCAGCTATGAGCTTGGTGCAGACACATGCTCCCAGGCTGGCTGTCAGGCACAGCATCTGAGGGACTACAGGGTGGGCGCTGTCCTCCCATCATCTGGACACTTGGCAGTGGCTTGGCGCGCTTGGTCTCCTGGGAACCCCCGGTGCCCACGGCAGAGGAAATGGCCCTTCCTGTGGCGGCCCCTAGCAGCCTGGAGGGGACCAGGGAAGAAGCCTACAGAGAGGACGTTGGCTGGCCTCATGTCCCAGGTCACTGTGTCCCAGTGCCCAAAACCCACCCAGGGCTCTGGCCAGCGCAGCCCTGCTGGCAGCTCAGTGGGCCTCCACAGGCATGAGAGGAGCTGGGCGAGGCGCCGGGGGCCGACACTCTGTGCGGTGGGCGCTGCTTTGCTCATGGAGCCCGCTGGTCCTGGTTCCTGACCTGTTGTGGCTCTTTCCTCTCCAAGACGTGGCCTGAGCCTGGCGGCCCCACGCAGCAGAAGACAGGTGCCCAGAGCCTGGGAGAAGGTGGGGTGTTGCCATGCAAACCGGAGAGCAGCTCACAGCTCGAAGCCAGCCGTCCTTAGCATCCTCCTGTTCCTTGAAGCACCGTGCACCTCAGGGCTTCGAGTGCTCTGAGCACAGGCTCTCCTGTGGGACACTGGCACATCAGCGCCATGGGCTCCCAGGTGAGAGGTGCGGTGGCTCTGGCAGTGTGAGCGAGTCCTCCCTGGGTGGCAGCTCTTGCCCAGGTGGCTTTGGGCACAGCGTGTGGATTTTTGGTTTAGCAGATTGGGTCGTCTGCTCAGAAGGGTGGGTAGGGTAGGGGAGGGAGACGGAGCACCTCCTAATCCTGGGCAAACTCCAAGGGTGTTTATCACCCAGAGCCCCATCCTTGATCTTGTGGGGGGCCACGCCAGGGACGGAGAGTCAGAACAGCCACTCCCTGGTCCCACAGGGGCACGCAGGGGCACCAGCCATGGGGTGAGGGGGCATGTTGTCTGCATAGGGCCAGATCCTGGCTCCCTGATGCCGGTGGCCAGGCCACGGCTCCATCCTTGGCACAGAGCTCGCCTGGCAGGACAGCACCCCGTGTTCGGTTGCGCCCTGGGGTGCTGACAGCGGTCTCGGCTCTTGGTTCACAGGAGGGGCCTGGGGTGGTGCTGGGGCATATGCAGGCCGGCTGGCACCAGGAGCAGGTCTGTGCCAGCCAGCCCCGCTCACCTGCGTCAGCCACCTGTAGCAGAGGTATGTGGGCCAGAGGCTGTTCATGTAGCTAAAAACAAACAAACAAATGATGGCGATTAAAAAGAAAGATGCTTCCAGAAAACCTGTTAAGGCTGAAAGCTGGCCTGGCCTTGGGGGAGGGTACAGCAGCGGGGGCCGCAGAGGGAGGGCGGGCTGCTCACGTCGTGGGCGGCAGGTTCACGAGGCCACTGGGACTGGGACGGGTTCAGAGCTCTCGAGTTTATTTGGAGACACTGCTGCTTTCGTCTTTCCCACGTACAAAGCTGAACAATTAATAAAAGGCACCAGGAGACAGCAAAGATGCATTCATTTCATGTGATACATTTTAAAAAAAGATAAAAAGATTTAAAAAATACTCTGGTTAACAATGCACACTTGCTACACAACAAGCAATTCTGCAAACGCCAGCTCGTTTTCTGGTTTTCTCTTTGAGTGGAGTTGGCCATGCGCTGTGTGTTCCACGGAGTGAGCTCGCTCGGGCCTCCCTGGCGCCTTCCGGCTGTGGGATGTGCCCCGGCCCGCGCTGGCAGGCAGGAGGAGGAAGATGCCAGCACGCTGGGGCCCTGGTGGAAAGCTGGGCGTGACGGGGAAGCCACGGTGGGGTCTGAGGGCACCACGTGGACACTGAACCGTCAGGAACCTGGTGAGTGAGAACAGTTCGGACAGATGGTGTGAGGGCGAAGGGCGGGGAGCTCCAGGTGTGGACGGAGCTGGAGAGGGGTGAGCCGCTGGTTCTCGGAAGAGGAGGTAGAACGGAGGGAGGCCGCCGGTGCCTGCGCCTGCCCCTGCTCGCCTTCCCGGGACGGGGTCCCTGCGGTGGCTGCCCCAGCCTCGGCACCAGGGAAATAGACCTTCTCTTAAAAAGAAAAGAAAAACAAAGACTCCTGCTTCCTGCAGCCATGTTACAAAAAGCCGTTAAAAAAACCTTCCTAATTGAAATCTAGTGTTCGTGAGTCAGTAAAATCATCACTTATCAGAAAACAAAAACTTGAGCTGTTAGCGGAGTGGATTGTCTCAACATGACTCCGTGGCAGCCAGGCGCGGCGCTCACACGAAGGAGGAGAAGCCGGTGAGCGGAGTCCGGGCGCCGGGCGCAGGTGCGTAGCTCTGCGTGGTGACCACTGGGTGCAGGCGCGGGCTGGCCTCAGCGCCTGCCACGGCCTCGTACCTGTGCGGGGTGGGCCCGCAGGCCGGTGGACGACGCTTCCAGGAATTGTAGTAGGTGGGGTCGCTCATGTAGTGGTTGACGAAGGAGTGTTTGGGGGGTGCGTCCTCGTAGTCCGAGTCGGACACCTGCCGGGGGAGAGCCAGCTGTGAGCAGAGCCTGGGCTGAGCAGGGGGCCACGCCAGGTGGGTGGCACCTAGACCTCTCCCCCAAGCACTCTATAGGATACTGCCGGATTCTTGCACCCCTGGGAGTCAACCTGCTGTGGACAGAGCCCAGAGGGCTGTCCCTGCACCCCCGGGAGTCAACCTGCTGTGGATGGATCCCAGAGGGCTGCCCCAGCTCCTCATGCTGCCTCCCTGCCCTCTGGCTAGGAAGGCCTCAGGCGGGCCCTCAGTAGTCTGGTGGCTGGCCGGCCCTTCACCCCCCAAAGGGTCCAGAGAAATGGCAGGGTTGAGCCTCTCCTTCCAAGTGGGGAACCAGTGGTGTCTCAGACCCTCTGGTTCTGTGAGAGGCAGACATGGTGGTTCATGCTGCAAGGCCTTTGATCAAATCTCTTGAGTGGTGCAGACACTGGCAAATTGCAGGGCAATGCCCAGCACCCGCTCCATCCCGGTAATCACGGCCAGCACCTACTGCAGGACCTTGGGGGCATCCCTCTGCCTGCCTGCCCTCACCCCTTGTCCTCCTGCAGCTGTGAGGCTGGGCAGAAGCAGGGCTCTTGACCAGGGTCCAGGGGAGCCTAAGACTGATGGAGAATGAATGCACCCAGGGTCCCACACACACTTGTTAAAGCAGTGAACAAAATGCTTCAAGCCAGGCTTCCAGGAGCTAGAGTACCCGGGGCTCTCCAGCCAAAGGTCTGCAGGGCACAGAGCCCCAAGAGAGGGGCTGTTAGCACGGGGGTGTTTAGATGGTTGGGGGTGGCAACAGGTGTGTCTGGACCCCTTCCTGGGAGGGAGCAGGTCTTCTCGGCCACACAGGGAAGGGCTCAGTGATTGGCTCAGGGCTGGGCACACGACTCAGAGCCTCCTGGCCTGGGAGTATTCACACTGCATCTGGAAAGGGCCAGGAGGCTGTGGGCCTGGAGGAGATCCACCAGCCAGGGAGAGACAGAGCAGCGAGGAGACAGAGAGGTGTTGTGGCTCCTGGTTCCTTCAGGGCGCCGTGTCCCAGGTGCAGTCAGAGCTGGGCACGAGTCCCGGCGACTTCCTGCTCCATGCACTGAGCTTGTAATAGGGACGCATTTTAGCAACTTAGGATTATTGACAAAAAGGAAATCCTGTGTGATGTGAAGCAGCAGCATGTGCTGGTTTCCCTGGAAACCGTGCGAGGACGGAAGTGAGTGTACCCAGCATCCACCCGGCTGCGCAGGGGACCTACCAAGCGGCTGAGCAGTGTGTGTCGGGTGTCATGGGTGTGACATGAAAGCCCCAGATGTTATTAGGGATTGATTAGGCATGGGGCGGGGTGGCGGGCTGCTGTTGGCTGTAGGTTCTGAACAACTGCTACTTGGGATTAGACATTTTAAAGAGGCGATTCAGACAGGTTTCTCATGGACTCCGCAAGCAGCCGTGTGAGAACAGCACACCTCTTTATTTCCAACCTGAGCGAGGAGCCCCGCTCCCCCCGGCGCTGTGACAGTGGCTGTGTGACCCAGCAGCTCTGAGCTGCCACGCTGCTGAACATTTGGGAGTCAGAAAATTTTTAAGCAACATTCTTGAAAATGGTTTTAGAAGTTACCCTGGGGAGGAAAGGCCAGTGTCCTGTTTCCTTGGTGAAGTGTCGCTGCTTCTACTTCCTGCAGAAAGGGCCTGGGCACACCTCTCCCCTGCAGCCCTGCTCATCTACCAGGGCTGTGAACCTGGGCCCAGAACTGCCCCCAGCCCCTCCACCGAGCCTGTCCCCCATCACACTTGAATTCCTCTCTAAGGACTCAAACTTGACTCATGGCTTTTGAAAAGTCGAAGGGGCCAAGTGCCACCTTAGGAAAGTCAACATCAGTAGCTGGTCCAGGTTGGCATCAGCAGTTGCTAAGCGGGCCCCTCCCCAGCAAGCGGTGGTTTAACCGGTGGGAATGGCTCCATGGAAAGGTCTCAGGAAGAATCTGGCCTCTGGGTCATGGCCAGCCTCCGGCTCACAGTGGGGACCTGGCCTCTGGGTCATGGCCAGCCTCCGGCTCGGGGTGATAGGGACCTGGCCTCTGGGTCACGGCCAGCCTCTGGCTCGGGGTGATAGGGACCTGGCCTCTGGGTCATGGCCAGCTTCCGGCTCGGGGTGATTGGGACCTGGTCTCTAGGTCATGGCCAGCCTCCGGCTTGGGGTGATAGGGACCTGGCCTCTGGGTCATGGCCAGCTTCCGGCTCGGGGTGATAGGGACCTGGCCTCTGGGTCACGGCCAGCCTCTGGCTTGGGGTGATAGGGACCTGGCCTCTGGGTCACGGCCAGCTTCCGGCTCGGGGTGATAGGGACCTGGCCTCTGGGTCACAGCCAGCCTCCGGCTCGGGGTGATAGGGACCTGGCCTCTGGGTCATGGCCAGCTTCCGGCTCGGGGTGATAGGGACCTGGCCTCTGGGTCACGGCCAGCCTCTGGCTCGGGGTGATAGGGACCTGGCCTCTGGGTCATGGCCAGCTTCCGGCTCGGGGTGATTGGGACCTGGTTTCTGGGTCATGGCCAGCCTCTGGCTCGGGGTGGGGATCTGGCCCTGGGCAGGTAGGCACCTGCTGCCCCAGGAACTGGCATCTCAGATCCAACCCACCCCTTTCTTGAACCAGCTCTGGTCTGCACCAGAGTGTGGCAGGTCTGGGTCCTCAAGGTCTGTGCAGCCCCTGGGGTGGAAAGAAGGCGCTCGCTCCTCGGCAGAAGCAGGGCCAGGGCCACTGTCTCCAGCCAGTGCCCTGCTGCTGGAGCAGGTGTGGCACTATGGCAAAAGCAGCCACTGTCCCCATGCTGGGCCTCGGCAGGGACACGCGGGTCCTGCGGAGGCTGGGGTAGGATAGGGGACGGTGTGCAGGAGTGAGGAGCTCCCGAATGCCTAAGAGAAGGGTGACTGTTGGATTAGTTTGCCTGAGGGCGGTGCTTAGAAATTGTGCAGTCGGCAGGTTGTGGAGTGAACTGCTGGGTGCAGTGCCAATGATAGCGGTGTGCAGGTTGGGAGGCATGCAGAACTTTGGTGAGGAGCTAAGAAAGAGGTGAGGATTGCCTGGAGGTCAGGGAGACGCAGGTCTAGGCTGTACCCTCTCAGATGGCGACAGTTTGCACGGCAGAGGAAGCAGGCCCATGCTGCTCGCCTGGCCAGGACCACAACGCTAAACCAGCTGGGGAGCCAGCAGTGGCCTGTGGGTGAGGGGGGATGCCAAACCGGCCTGGGAGCCAGCAGTGGCCTGTGGGTGAGGGGGGATGCTGAACCAGCTGGGGAGCCAGCAGTGGCCTGTGGGTGAGGGGGGATGCCAAACCGGCCTGGGAGCCAGCAGTGGCCTCTGGGTGAGCAGGGATGCTGAACCAGCTGGGGAGCCAGCAGTGGCCTGTGGGTGAGCAGGGATGCTGAACCAGCTGGGGAGCCAGCAGTGGCCTCTGGGTGAGCAGGGATGCTGAACCAGCTGGGGAGCCAGCAGTGGCCTGTGGGTGAGGGGGGATGCTGAACCGGCCTGGGAGCCAGCAGTGGCCTGTGGGTGAGGGGGGATTGGTTTTCAGAATTGCTACTGTATGGGCATGGTCTCAAACAAGCTGCTTTAGACAGGGCAACGGGAAAGTCCATCCCACCCTCGGTGAGGGCCAGCAGTGGGGAGCCTCCCAGTGTGCCCCGAAGAACTACAGGAAACCATAGTTAAAGTATGACAACACTAGGACACCGAGTCGAGAATGTTAGTAAGGAGGTAGAAATGATTTTACAAAAGCAAGTTCCGGAGTTGAGATATAACTAAAAGAGTTGGGGGCAGACATTGTTGCGTAGCAGAGAAGGGTGCCACCTGTGACTGGGCATCCCGTTGGGTGCTGGTTCAAGGCCCGCTGCTCCAGGTCCCTGCTAATGGCCTGGGTAAAGCAGTGGGAGGTGGCTCAAGTCCTTGGCCCCCTTCCACCGCGCTGGAGACCTGGCAGAAGCTCCTGGCTCAGGCTGGGCCCAGCCCTGCTGCCACACACCCTGGACTGGCCGAAGGACTCGAATCCCAGACCCCCTGCAACGCAGCCTTGGGTTGAGCTCCTGCCCCTGGACTGGGCCAGGCCTAGTCCTAGATTTTCGGGATTGTTCAGGTAAATCTGCTTTTCAAATAAGGAGGTAAATATGAAAAGTGGACAGAAACAGATAAAAAGTATGAAAAAAATCACAGCTTGAAGATGTGCCTTCCAAGAAAGCTCGCCAGCCTGAGACCAAGCGGTAACAGGTGCATGGGTGCTTGCCAGCCCAAGACCAAGTGGTAACAGGTACATGGTGCTCACCAGCCCAAGACCCAGTGGTAACAGGTGCACGGGCTCTCGCCAGCCTGAGACCAAGCGGTACCAGGCAGGCAGAGCCACAGGGAGAAACACAGGTGCAAATAGAGTTACATGGGCAAGGAAATATTCTTCTGTTACTTTATTTACAAAGCACTCAGATAAAGCAATAGGTATGTAATTGTATTGCTTGGGATTCTGACCTGCAGAAACGTGACAAACCTGCCCGTCGAGAGGAGCAAGCAGTGCCTTGGAGGGTGACCTGAACTCCCTGCAGAAACAGGCCGGAAACAGTGAGTACGGGTGGAAAGAACAGCACGCGTTCTGTTTTCTCAACCTTTAAAGAAGGCGTAAGATGATATAAAGCAACACTTGTGAAGATAGGAGGAGGAAATACAGCTGTGTAGGACAGTGACTGTGGCACCTGGTGTTTAATGTAGGTGCTGACACTAGAACAGACATTTAGCAAAAACGAGAAGAAAGCACAACTAGGAGACATGAGAGATGTGGAAGCCAACACCAGAACAGCAGACGTAACGGGGTGGACTAGGCAACTGAAGGGCGTGTGGATCGGGCACAAACCCGAGGGCCCAACACCCAAGCCCGTCTTCCAGGAGAGACGGGGCCGCTGAGGCCCCAGCACATTCGTGCATGGAGTGACTGTGAAGGTGATGAAATGGACAGAAAACGGAAACATGCTGTAAGTAACTGGGCCACACATCTAGAGAAACCCTTGAGTAACAATAATGGAATAATAACTTGTCAAGTGGATAAGGAATGTTCTGCGTGGGCCATATGTTAGAGCATAAAAGGTTCTCTGTTTAGAGGGATGTGCTCCTGACTACAACGGAGCAGAATTAGAAGTAAATAACAAAATTTGGCGAGTATACCCAACCCTAAGTAACCAGTATGTTAAGGAAGAAATTAAAAAGGACATCATAGAATACTTGGAGATGAGTGAAGACCAAAACCCAGCATGGTAAACTGAAGGGACTCTCACTGCTGCTTCTGCCGGGCCTCCGGGGGGGACTGTGGGGCCGAGCCTGGGGGGGGAGGGGACCGTGGGGCCAAGCCTGGGGGAGGGGAGGGGACTGTGGGGCGAGCCTAGGGGGGGAAGGGACTGTGGGGCGAGCCTCCGGGGGCGACCGTGGGGCCAAGCCTGGGGGGGGGACCGTGGGGCCGAGCCTGGGGGGGGAGGGGCCCGTGGGGCCAAGCCTGGGGGAGGGGAGGGGACTGTGGGGCCGAGCCTGGGGGGGGAGGGGACCGTGGGGCCGAGCCTGGGGGAGGGGAGGGGACTGTGGGGCGAGCCTGGGGGGGAAGGGACTGTCGGGCGAGCCTCCGGGGGGGCCGTGGGGCCGAGCCTGGGGGGGGAGGGGACCGTGGGGCCAAGCCTGGGGAGGGGAGGGGACTGTGGGGCGAGCCTAGGGGGGAAGGGACTGTGGGGCGAGCCTCCGGTGGGGGTGGGACGGGGGGCCCCGCCACACACTGGGAGGTGCGGCTTGAGCTGCTGGTTTCTGGACAGTGGCCCAGTGGATGTGAAGGCTGCGGAGATGGAGCAGCCTGGGGCTCACACGTGAACTCAGCCCGGGAAGGGGGTAGCACGGACATTCAGCAATGCGCACGCCACCCAAGGAAGGCCACAGAGCCAGAAACATGAGAAGGCTGGGTGGTGGGGTTCTCAGCCGGACCCTGAAGCTAAGCCCAACAAGATGCAGGGACGCCCCACGTCACCAGCTCAGAGCTCAGATCCTGCCCGTCAGCCTCTGCACCTGCCATCATCTTGAGCAAGCAGCCCCGGGCCCCCAAGCTGCAGCTGCAAAGTAGTCCGTCCACGAGGCCCTGGCTAGCTCTGCCACGTGGCCTGTGCCATAGCAGCATGGGCTCAGCTTCGGGGTCAGCTGCGCCTCTGTAGCTCCACTCAGACAGCACACGCCTCTCCCAGCCGTGGGCTCCCACGTGTCCTTCAGGCCCACAGCAGCCTGCTTGCGGAGTTCCTCTCAGTGAGGCTCCCGTGTCCTCTTAACTGTCTGCCCTCCCCTCATGGTGTGTGTTTAGTTGTGTGTGCACCTGTAAACACACTGACCATATCCAGGTGCGGTGTGTGTGTGTGCTACCTCGCCTGGCACCTGGACACAGCCAACAGTTCCTTGCGCATGCCATCTGAGTGTGTACAAGCAAACGTGCCCTCCTAGTTGTACCGCAGACACCAGCCAGCAGTTCAGAATTCCTGAGTCCTGCTCTGGCTGCTCCCTGGTGGGCTTTTGGCCCAGCCTGGCAGAAGTGGAGGGGACGGCGTAGGGGTAGGGCTGAGCTCTGGACAATAAATCCACCTGCTCCCCCAGCAGGGCCGGCATGGGCCCTGAATGTGAGCTAGTCTGCACGGGCCTGGCCCACCCTGAGAGCTCAGGTCACATGGAGCCATCCTAGCTCCATCCGGGGGCCACGGCAGGTGGCTGGGAGGGTTGTGCTGTGTCCCAGGCATGTGCAGGAGCAGAGGGCCCGGACACAAGACGGGCAAGAGGGCTGCCTGACCCGCTCTGCGGGGGTGCGGAAGCCTGGCAGCTGCCCCTCCGGTGTGAGCACCCCTGCCGGCTGGCTGCAACCTCATTGCACAAAGCAGGCCAGGCCTTGGCGGCTTTCCCGGCACCTGCACGGCTGCTTACGGTCAGGTGGTGTCCTCTGTAAGCAGGACATGCCAAGCTGAGCGGGGGCGGGCGCTCTGTGGCGCCCACTTGCTGTCTCTCCCCCTTGGAGTTCATTTACAAACCACTGTGGGATAGAAGCCATTTTCTTGAGCCTCAGGGCTCAATGAGGCCCAAATTCAGGTCAAAATGAAGGTGAGACTGCTTTTAGATTAAATATTGATTTAGACTATGAGTGCCAAGAGGGGGGCAGGCGTATGTGTCCAGCAGTTGGCTTGGTGTTTTCTGCCCCTCACGAGGCCTGCTTCGGCAGAGCACGGGAGGGGGAGAGGGAGGGTGCTGCCCCCCAGCACCCACGGCTGCCTCCCCAGTTTGTGTCTCTGTATGCTGCCCTTAGGCCAGGCCTGCACTCTGTGGGACCATAGGTCATGGCCAAGACTGGAGCCAGACCTCCCTTCTGGGCCCCTTTTCTCTAGCCTCAAATCTGAACCAACCTAACGCTGCCATGTGCCAAACACTGCACCAGGAAGCAAACCCAGCTCCCTGGGCAGGCTTGGGGGAGGAATCCCTCGGGGGGGCCCCCCTCCATGCAGAGTGTAGGCGGAGGTGCTCTGCGCGCAGGTCTAGCGACTGTTCATCTTAGCAGCTGGCAACGTGCCTAAGCTCCCCGGAGGCCTCCACCTGCTAGCCTGGCCCAGCACACCCATCCTGTGGATGCGCTCCCAATTCCCCTGGGACCAAGTGCAGCTGCACACATGAGCGCCCCCTCCAGCTCCACGGTCCACCAAGAGCTCAGTCAAGGTAGTGTACATTCTTCTCTGCCCAAGGCCTCTCTCGAGAGCCTCAGCCTCACCCATGTCTTACTCCAACTTGAACTTAGGAACCGGCATCTGCTCCTCTGGGAATCAGCTTGGTGCATGTCTGCCCCAGCTAGCCATCCCACCGGGAACACCCTGGGCTCTCATCGGCACGGTGCAGCCTTGCTCAGGGGCCTTTCCACTCCAGGGCACGGTGGCGACTCAGCTGGGCCAGGGGACTGCGGGCCAGGAGGAGCAGGCCCTGCCTGAGGGAACGCAGAGCACACTGACCTCGGAGTCGGAGGCGTCCACCGACTTGTCCTTGAGGGTCCTGCTGTCGCTGAGGACGGCGCCGTTGTACTTGCTGCAAATATCCTCGTCGGAGTACTGCAGCCCGCCGGGGCTGGGCCGGGGAGGGGACCTGGAGCCAGGACAGAGGCCACGGTTACGCCCCGCGCCAAGGTACCGTCCCGGCTGCGCCTGTCAGGCTCAGGGTCTAGACAGAATGAGCCAGTGTGCCCCCCAGAGGGGTGGGGGAGATCAGCTGCCCAGAGCACCTGGGGTCAGCTTGACTGGAGGATCAGGAGACTTGGGGCTCACTGGCTGGCGAGAGCAAGAGGTACAACAGACCCAGTGAAGAGAGGTCAGGAGGAAGGCCAGCCCACGAGGGAAGGGAGCGTGGGAGGCCAGCCCACCAGGGGAGGGAGTCAGGCTGTCAGCGGCCTGACTCCTCTACAGGCACCAGCTGGCTCACTGTGTAGAGAAGGCCTCCTACTGGTACTGAGTATGCTGGGCCTGTGCCCTGCTTCCAGCCACTGAGGTGTGGTCAAGCAGAGGGCGTCTGTTCTAGGGACAGTTATGTCACACAGCATGAGGACCCCATGGCTCTGGTGGCCTGTGAGGCCCTGGGTGCTGCAGGGTCCAGCAAGGCTGGGCCTGAGCTGCTGGCCCTGCTTTAGCTGTTGAGTTTGCGGCCATCTGTCACAGCACCCATTCTGCGGCTGACGGAAGCCCTGCCCTTCCCTGGCGCAGAGGACAGTGAGCGCCTGGCAGGACTGAGAGCCGTCAGCCGTGGCAGCTGCCGTCTGCTGCGTGCCAGCTTCCTGTCCAGGGCCTTCTGGTGGCCCCAGCCAAGCTCACGGGGCTGTGAGCAGTGGGGGCTGAGACAGGGTGGCTGCACCTGGGGCAGCCCTTCAGCCCTCACCGCGCACAGGAAGCTTAAGGAAGCCACTCGCCAGGACAGCAGGCAGTGACGGAGACCGCCGTGAGAAGATGGGCACAGCCTGCGGTTTGCGGCCCGGACAGCGCCTCTCGGCTTCTCCAGGAAAGGCCCCAGGGAGGCCCACAGGCCTTCCAAGGCTCTAGTTCAAGGACAACTTAATTTGAAAGACTCATTTTACCTCTTGAGTAAACCCGAAACGTTGCATGACACTTTTCTCACAAAAGCAGCTGGCATCACCCACCATGACTGCTGTGGGGGGCCAAGCCAGCTCAGTGTCACTGTCACAGAGGTCAGAATGGACGTGTCCACCCCGGCTCTGCTGAGCACCCAGGCCCCTTTCAGCACAGAGCCCTATCGGGGGCCTACAACTAGGCCTGAGAGGGATGGGCTTAATTCCTCTGATCCTCTTTGGCTCTGAGCAGGGTCAGAGTTTGACCCTGAGCCCCTGTGGGACAGCCGTCCCGAACAAGAGCCTGTCCGGAGGTCACAGCTATGCCCCGTCACCTGGCTGGCTAGTTCTGAGTATGGGAGGCAGCCCTAGGACCTCAGAGATGGCCCCTCACAGGCTCGGGGTGACATGCCCTGTGGCTACCACCTTCCCTCCTGCAGACCCCCCTGGAGGACTCGCATGGCTTAGTCAGCTCCCGGGAGGAGCCATGGACACCCTTTCTGGCCCGGGCGCTGCGCTGCCTGCCTCCCACCCCCGAGGACAGTCCTGCGGACACGCATCATGTTGTGGGGTGCTTGGGCCTGCTGCTGCGGGCTGAGCCTGTGGCTTCTCCACGGGGCCACTGTCTGTGGGCAGGCAGCAAGATGACCAGGTACCAGTGTGTGATGTGTTCAAATGTTCCGCGACAAGTGCCCGTCAGGGCTGAGCGGATGTGACTGCTGGTTCCTTTTGCTTTCAGCAGACGGAGGCGATTAAAGACGTGACGGCTGTCACCATGAGCGTCCCTGTCTGCCCTAGGGACAGCATCCTGTTGGGCTTCAGACTGGCCACCTTGGGGCATCTGTGTCCTGCGAAGACTGAGGGATCCCAGGATTCCGGGGCCTCGGCACCCTTCCTGTGACGGCTGTCTCAGAGCAGGCCGTGTAGGCGACTGCTGGGATTCCCAGTGAAGAGCTGGAAGCTTTTGGTGGCTGGTGCTGGGTCACTGCCATGTCCTGGCAAAGTCCAGGTCACAGGAGACTGCCCTGAAGCTGGTGGACCCCAGGGAGACTACTGAGCTGTCCACGGGGCAGATGCCGAGTCCCTAGTGCAGAGCACCCACGTCCGGGGTGGGATCGGGGGCTGCAGGTGAGCCCCAAGCCTGGGAGACCACAGAGGGACACGGCCTTGTGTTCAGGACAAACCCCAGGCTGCTGCAGCTGATGGGGACACCTAGAATGTCGTGCGAACCAGGAGTTCCCCAAAGGTGACACAGCAGGCCAGCCCAGTGCCTGTCAGGTATTCTGGCTCCTGCCCCTGCTGCCCTGAGACCCTGCCCTCTTAGGAGCTCAGGGTACGCTGAAGCCTCCCAGCTCCTGCACCCTGTGAAGGCACTGTGCAGGCACTGCCCTCCTGGCCACAGCGCCACCAGCAGCTGCACCCACCCTGACTCGGCAGGAAGGGACTGGGGCCTGTGCAGGCGCTGCCAGCTGCTGCACCCACCCTGACTCGGCAGGAAACGGCCTGGGCCCTGCACAGGCGCTGCCAGCTGCTGCACCCACCCTGACTCGGCAGGAAACGGCCTGGGCCCTGCACAGGCGCTGCCAGCTGCTGCACCCACCCTGACTCGGCAGGAAGGGACTGGGGCCTGTGCAGGCGCTGCCCCCCTGGTCTGGGCCCCGCACAGGCGCTGCCCCCCTGGTCTGGGCCCCGCACAGGCGCTGCCCGCCTGGCCCCAGCGCCGCCAGCCTACCTGGTCCCATTCTTCTTGGAGAAGGTGCTCTTCACGTTGAGGTGGCGGCTGCTGAGCTCCAGGGCGGCGAAGCCCCCGTTGTCCAAGGTCACAGTCTCCTCCATGTTGGAGATGCTCTTACCTGCGGGCCAGGAAGGCAGTGCAGACACGTCAGTGGGCCCTCCAGTCCAGGTCCCTGGAAAAGCAGACTGGCCAGGTGCTTGGTCGGCTGCCGCCCAGCTGCAGCTCTGGGCTCCTGACTGACCTGGGCCAGCCCTGGCGACTGGAGCAAGAGTAAATGTAAGATCTCTCTCCCGCGGCCACTCTGCCTTTCAAATAAACATTTAAATTATGAAGTCATGCGTTTTCCCTCATAACATGCATTTCCGTGAACTTTTTAAAGACCTTTTGCATTGCAATTTAGTGTTTGATGACAAAATGTTTTCTTGCACGTATTAGGAAAATATACTCAGAATGTATCAACTTATTACAAGTGGGGGTAGCTGGCCCATCTATTTTTGAAGCCTATTCATAAGCCCACAGCACAGGAGGGAGCAAAACCCTGACCCGGATGGGGCACGCCTGGCAGGGTTAGCTACCAAAATGCTGAGGTGTTGTCCCCTCGGGGGGCTCGAGGGTCGCATCAGGGGGCGGCAGAAGGTGGAAGCAGCAGGCCTGAGGGGCAGTGAGGGCTCCGTGCCCATGAGTGGGTGGTCCATGGGGGCATTATCTCCACAGGGGCCTGACCCCCGGCCTCCCCAGCCCCCGCAGAGCTGACCCATTGGGTGCTTACCTGCTCCTTCGCTTGTTTTCTGTCACACTCCCCTCTGTCACACTCCTCTCTGTCCTGATGCCCCCAGGCCAGCTAGGGCCTTAGGATGTGCCAGGTGCCTGCCCTTTCTGCCCCCCCAGGAGCGGGGGGGGGGGTGCCTGGCATCCGCCCAGAGGCGGAGCAGTAGCGGCAGTGAGGAGTGCAGCGGGTGTGTGTGGGGAAGGGTGGGCCAGAGGCTCTTCTGGGCTTTGGTTAGGGTGGTGACACTCCAGGGGTGGGGCGGAGCAGGAGAGCTGCAAGTCAGGACCCTCCTGAGGGGTCTGTTCCCGCAACGTGGCCGAGGGCCGTAAGGCCGGGTGGGGTTCATGGCTGTGGTCAGGGATTTGCCAGGCTGGCTCCGCGCCCCAGGGAACTGCCCTGGCCTCGCTGCTCCTTTGGGCAATTCCTCGGGCTTCTTAGGACAGCCGTGGTGGCTGTGCTGGGGGCTGTGTGAGCTCACGCAGGCCCTGGTGCAGGGCTCAGCTGGACTCTGGTCGTTGCGCTGACCAGAGTCTCACTGCTGGGTATGAGAGGGTTTGTAAAACTGGGAGTAAAAGAAGTGGACCAGTGCTGCGTGGCAGGATGTGTGGGTGGGGTGAGTCAGCCCGTCTCCACCATTCCCCTAACTTCCAGAAACATCCATGCCTGGTTGCTCCTGACCTCTGTGGACATGGGGTCGGCCGGAGTGCTCTCTCTCAGCCAGCATCCCCAATGACAGAGGACCCCCGGCTGTGTGTCTGCTGACCCGGGGGCCCCTGCGCTGTCTGTGGGCCTGGTGCTGGGTGCACAGGGCTCAGTGCCAGACCGCAGGACGCCAGGCTCAGCTCAGCTCTCGGACGTGGATTATGTCTGCTATGCCCTGGCTCACGCCTCCTGACACGGAAGGCCACGTCCTGAGGTTCTCCTGCTGCCAGCGATGGTGGGGGAAGGGAACAGAGACCAACGTCACAGCTGAGACCCTGGGCTGCTCTGGGGATGGCCAGGCCGGGGCCCTGGTCCCTGGATCCTGCTGCCGCCAGGTGGGAAGCCCACTGTTTATACTTTGCCACTGACAGGTAGACGGAACGGAGAAGCGGCTGTGGGCACGGCTGGTCCAGGAGAGGGGCGCAGGGTCCACGTGCCCATGCCCCTGGGGAGGAGGGGGCAGGCCAGCGCACCTGTGCTGCAGTTCTTGTACTTCTTAGTCTGTCCGTGCAAGATCAGGGCGAACGCCACCAGCAGGACGATGATCAGGCTGGACAGCGCCACCACCAGGAGGAACCACCACTGCTCGTAGAACGCTGCCTCCGCTTGAGCTGTGAAGGCGCAGACACAGCCCGTGGGACAGGGAGCCCAAGCACAGCCCGTGGGACGGGGGGCCCAGGCACGGCCCGTGGGACAGGGAGCCCAGACACGGCATGTGGGACGAGGGGCCCAGGCACGGCCCGTGGGACAGGGAGCCCAAGCACAGCACGTGGGACAGGGAGCCCAGGCACGGCCCGTGGGACAGGGAGCACACACACGTGCCCGTGGGACAGGGAGCCCAGACACGGCATGTGGGACGAGGGGCCCAGGCACGGCCTGTGGGACAGGGAGCCCAAGCACGGCACGTGGGACAGGGAGCCCAGGCACGGCCCGTGGGACAGGGAGCACACACACGTGCCCGTAGGACCGGGAGCCCAGACACGGCCCGTGGGACAGGGAGCCCAGACACGGCCTGTGGGACGAGGGGCCCAGGCACGGCTCATGATGCAGGCCTCAGACCACGGTCATGGAGAACATGGAGCCCAGATAAAGCTCTGTACACACCAGGCAGGGGGTGTGATAGAACACCCAAATCATGGAAGACAGAGCCATGGTCCAGTAGGGCCAGTGAGGGTTACTTGGCTCTTGGCCCACAGGACTGGGATCGGGCATTGCTGGCTGCCAGCAAGTTTTGTGGATCAGACAGCAGCAATGCACCACCCTTCCCACGGGCGGCTCGGGACTAACACACCACCCTTCCCATGCAGTAGCTGATGGCTGCCCCATCTCTGGGTACCGTCTCTCCTCGGTCTCTGCCCTTCCTGCCTGTGTGCCTTGACTTCATCCAGGAAAAGGTCCTGTGTGTTTAATGTGAGGCAGGCACACAGGGCGCCTGACCTGCCTCTCGCCCTGGGGCCCTGGGGCTGAGCAGCCCTGGCCAGCCCCTCCCCGCCAGCCCCACAGCCTCCTCCTCCGTCGGCGCCTCCCCGCCAGCCATTGCTGTCTCACGACCTCCCTGAGCTCTGTGCCCGAGAACTCTGACGGAAACCAGCTGCTCTGTGACCAGACCCTGCAGGGCCTTCTGTGGCTCCCTATTAGAGACGGGGAGGGCTGAGCTCCAAGGGGCCGCACCCCCCCATCCACCCGTCTCTAACCAGCTCTGCACGGGGCTCCTCGGGGTACCTGTTAGCCTGTCTGCTGGCCTCTGCCACACGAGGGGCCTCTCATGGCTGTGCGTGCGTGTGTGTGTGTGTGTGTGTGTGTGTGTTTCCATGCCTACACCAGAACTGAGCTGAACTGCTGGTCCCTTCTTAGATGTGTTTTTGAGATACAAACAGGAGGTTCTGTGTACGAGCTGCCTTCCAAAGGCTCCTGTCCTTGTGGCGTCCCTGGCAGTGTGGGCCAGACAGAAGGGCGCCTGGTACGTGGTGGGTGCTGGGTGCTTGTTACCCGCTCCTGGCAGCTTTGCTGGTTGGAAGGTATCAGAGGCCCAGAAGCCCGCGGGCTAAAGATAAGCAGGTTTTTAGACTGTGCATTAAAGACTGCTTATGCTAAATCCCACAAATCCTAAAGCCATCTCCCTGGAAGTGGACGCGGTGCGCAGCGGTGGGAGGGGCCAGGGCTATCCTGTGGGGGCCTCCCGGCAGGCAGGACATCCCTTGGCACCCAGGTGGGGCCCGGCGCTCTGAAGGGCTTAGCCAGCTCACTGCACCAGGGTAACCAGCGTGTGGTTACCCTGGACTCTCAGAGAAGCGTGGGAGCCACGCCGCCCCTGGAGCGGGAGCAGACTGTGCGATCAGCTGCGGTTTGGGATTGAACTATGACACAGCATTGGCAGGCCAAGTCAGTGAACAGGGGCCAAGGGGGCTGGTGGCTGCATGGCCTCTGGACTCTACTTCTATAAAAAGTCAGGGGAGAATATTTTGCTTTCTCTATGTCATTCTGAGTGCACCCCAGCCCTCCCTCAGCACCCCATCCTGCTGGGTGGTTCTGGAGCCCCCCGGCTTGGGGGGCACCTGGCTCAGGACCCATCCTGATACAGGGACTGGAAGCTCCTGTGTGCGGCAGCTCAGCCAACCTCAGCACAGGGGACGCAGCGGCTGCCCTGGGCTGCAGGCAGGTGATGGTGAGGCTGGCCCCAACCTGGCTCAGCTCCCCCAGCCTCTGGTCTCAACACGGCCCCGCGGCACCCTAACGTCCCTGTGCTACTGCTACCAGCCGCGTCTCACACTCCGTGCGGCACCCCGCAGCCCACCCTCACTGAGGTCTCCAGCCCCCATCCTGCCTGCCCTCAGGATCACCAAGGAGCCGAGATGAGGAGCCCTTGCCATGGGAGGCTGGCATGAGGGCCTGGCCTGGATTGCCCGTGGGGGAGTTTCATGAACTTCCCCAGTGAGCCCTGGACACAGCCAGGACCGAGACCTGCACCCCCAGACCCGGGCTCAGGACCGTCCTCCGCAGTCCCGCACTGCTCCTCCTGCAGCGACCAGGGCTTTGTCCCTGCTGCCCCCTGCCTCCCCCAGCCCCACCTCCCTGGGGCTCCCAGGGCCATGCCTCACACACCTTCCCGATTCCCCAGGCAGGTTCCCTGTCTCCCCTTGCCTCACTGCGGGGACCAGGACATGTCTGTCACGGCAGGCCAGCTGCAGAGCCTGCTCCCCTGTCCCACCCAGCATGGAGCCCAGGGGCAGCAGTCACAGAATAAACCAGAGGGCCAAGAAAGGCCCAGAGACAGGACCAGCACCTCCATCCGCAGGGACAGCGACAGGCACATCCCCTGCCCCAGGACACCCTATCGAGCCGTGACAGGTCAGGTAGGTCGGGTGGGCCAGGTGGGCCAGGTGAGCTGGCTCTCCACCTGAGTGTTGTGTCCCTGGAGCCACACCTGGAGACGTGGCTAGGGTCGAGTGCTCCCATGGTCCCCAGTGGCTGCCAGGCCGGCTTCTCGCTGCCCATACCACATGCAGCTCCCTGTGCCAGCCAGCAAGGGAAGGACCACCTGAGTGCAGACACATCTGTGAAGGTCCCTGGTGGCGGCTCAGGCCCAGGTCCCTGCTGGGGAGAGCTTGGCAGGAAGCTGCCCAACTGGTAGGCATGGCTCTCTACTCCTCTACCCTGTTGGCCATTGTGGAGAATTTGCCGGAGCTTGGGGCTGCCCTCTTCCGTTCCCTTCACTTTGATGGGGTGGGGAGAGAGGTGTGCTGGGGTGCTGGCAGTCTCTTTGAGGGCCCCTACCTGACACTGCGGCGGAGGGGCTGCTAGGCTCCCCGTAGCCAGCCTCGTTCACAGCCACCACGCGGAACTCGTAGGTCACGCCCTGCCGCAGCTGGCCCAGGCTCACGGTGTAGGACGTGGCACTGCGGGGGATGTCCTTGGCAAACATGTCCCACAGGCCTTCGTCTGCAACAGGCACAAGACAAGGCGAGGTCAGGTAGGTCAGGTAGGTCAGGTAGGTCAGGTGGGCCAGGTGGGCCAGGTGGGCCAGGTGGGCCAGGTGAGCCGGCTCTCCTCCCGCCTCTGAGTGTCGGTCCCTGGAGCCACACCTGGAGACGTGGCCAGGGCACCTGTTCTAGGCCAGGCATCCCAAGTGGGTGCCAGGGGGATGCAGGAGTGCAGGCAGGGGGCAGACGCGAGGCCCTCTGACTGGCTGGGAGGGGAAGGGAGGGGCCCCTTCTCCACTGCTCGTACCCCGCTGGGCTGCTGTCTACTTCTCTGGGTCGCACACGGTTCGCCCTCGCCTCTGGGAGTTCTGGCTGCCCCCTGCACACACACACACCCCTACCACTGACCCTCACTGCCCCCTGCACACACACCTACCACTGACTCTCACTGCCCCTGCACACACCCCTACCACTGACTCTCACTGCCCCCTGCACACACCCCTACCACTGACTCTCACTGCCCCCTGCACACACACCTACCACTGACCCTCACTGCCCCTGCACACACCCCTACCACTGACTCTCACTGCCCCCTGCACACACACCTACCACTGACTCTCACTGCCCCCTGCACACACACCTACCACTGACCCTCACTGCCCCTGCACACACCCCTACCACTGACTCTCACTGCCCCCTGCACACACACCTACCACTGACTCTCACTGCCCCCTGCACACACACCTACCACTGACTCTCACTGCCCCCTGCACACACACACACCCCTACCACTGACTCTCACTGCCCCCTGCACACACACCTACCACTGACTCTCACTGCCCCCTGCACACACACACACCCCTACCACTGACTCTCACTGCCCCCTGCACACACACCTACCACTGACTCTCACTGCCCCCTGCACACACACCTACCACTGACTCTCACTGCCCCCTGCACACACCCCTACCACTGACTCTCACTGCCCCTGCACACACACACCTAACTCTGACCCTCGCAGGCCTCTCTCTGAGCTGCTGACCACAAAGGCCGTCTCTGCCAAGCAAGCCCTGGACAGCACTTGCTGGCAGCTGTGGACTGGGCCTGAGGTTGCCTCACGTCCAGGTCTAGCCCATCAAGTCGCGTACTAATTACACTTATGTTTAAAAGGCCTATTTCTTTAATTGAAAGGCAGCATACAGATAAAGAGCTTCCACCTGCTGGTTCACTCCCTGAATGCCTGCAATGGCCGGTGCTGGCCAGGCTGAAGCCAGGAGCCTGGAACTCTGGCTCTCCCACGTGGGTGGCAGGACCCAAGCACCCGGGTGTCCTCTGCTGCCTCCCAGCACATGAGCAGCCAGGACTGGAAGTGGAGCGGCCAGGACTCCAACTGGTGCTCCCACGGGATGGGTGGCTGTGGTGATGCCACTAGGCCGGCCTCCAGCACAAACTTCAGCAGCTACGTTAACTGTGCAGACGCTGTGGCACAATTTGCAACACCCAGCGGGGGTTGTGGGGGAAGCTGCCACGTGTCTGGGATGGGTGAGGTGAACGCCAGTGCCCACGGTGGGGGCGGTGCCCTGACACCCACTGCCTGATGCCTGGGGACAGGTATATGGGTGTCCCTAGCAGGCCAGTGCCCACGGTGGGGGCGGTGCCCTGACACCCACTGCCTGATGCCTGGGGACAGGTATATGGGTGCCCCTGGCAGGCCAGTGCCCACGGTGGGGGTGGTGCCCTGACACCCACTGCCCGATGCCTGGGGACAGGTATATGGGTGCCCCTGGCAGGCCAGTGCCCACGGTGGGGGTGGTGCCCTGACACCCACTGCCCGATGCCTGGGGACAGGTATATGGGTGTCCCTGGCAGGCCAGTGCCCACGGCGGGGGCGGTGCCCTGACACCCACTGCCCGTGCCCAGGTCTGGAGAGCACTGTACTTATGAAGTGAGCTAGCCACAGGAGGACAGGAGCTGTGTGGCCCTCCACACGAGGCCCCGGGTGTCAGGGTCACGGCACTCCATGGCCCTGGGCTGTGCAGTTTTCTGATACAAATCTCACCAGTGACACCACCACCACATGGGATCACCACCACAGGCATACAGAAAAACACCAAGGAAGCTGAAATTGACGGCAGCTTATCTCTGGTTCAGAGGCAGTGACCCAAAGACAAGGGAGAGGTGACCAGCGGAAACTGGCACTCCAGGCGGCGAGCAGGGCAGAGAGCTCAGGCGCCCTGGCACTGTGCCGGGACCTGCCAATTAACTTGTGGCCCAGGGCAGAGTGCCTCTCCTCTCTGCACCTCCCCAGGGAGTGATGACAGCTGAGCTGTCCACATCCCAGGTGACTTCAAGGATGACATAAAGTCCTGTGTGTGGAGTCCTCAGGACAGGGCCTGCCACGCGCGCAGCACGCCGGAGTCCATAAGACACGGGTAACCGACTCTACGACTGCTGGAAGCACTCACCTGGGGCAGCTCTGCCCGCACGAGGCAGCTCTGCTCCCCCCCCACCCCCCGTAGGCTCAGGAGTGTGAGCGGGGAGGCGCCAGCCAGGAGAAGCCCTTTGAATATGCATAGGCACGAGCCATGGCTCCGCAGGCATGAGGGCACTGGAAACACCTTGAAATGCCAGATGTGCTCAAGTGGATTAGCTCTGGGGTAAACAGTGGGAAACTGGCAGCATACCAGGTTGGGTTTACAGAGGATTTGGCGCCTGTCCCCAGGGCGGCCTAAGGGGCACAGGTTAACGAGGGCGAGCTTACAGGCACCGACCCCGTGCGAGCAGAGCGATACAAGGACAATGTGCTCCCAAACACGCAGTCATCTCTCCCCAAGCCACGTTGTTCACACTCAAGGAGCAAGCTCTGGCTCAAGCTTTCGTCCTGCTGCCACACAGCCACCCACACTGCACGTGGGAGCCTGCCCAGGAAGGGCCAGGACCCCGGGCGTCTGCGTCCTCAGCTTCCGCCTCTTTACTCTCTCACCACACTCAGCCCCATTCCAGCCATCGCGCCTGGAAAGGGATTCCTGTATCAGCTGCTGATAGTCCACGGGCAGGGGATGGGGCAAGCCAACGAGGCCACTGACCCCTTCAGCCCCATCTCCTACAGGCCACCCCGGCCCCACCCCACACTGCAGCCCAGGCTTCCAGAACACACTGCCACATCTCCCTTAGCTGCACTCCAGACGTTCTTCAATAGTTAACAGACAGCTGTCAGCACCACCCATCTACACACGACTCCACCATCCACCCAGCCACCCGTCCATCCACCCAGCCACCCAGCCACCCGTCCATCCATCCCCCATGCACCCACCCAGCCACCCATCCATCCATCCCCCATGCACCCACCCACCCACCCATCCATGTACCCACCCACCTATCCACCCAGCCACTTATCCATCCATCCATGCACCCATCCATTCACTCCCCACCCCCACTATCATCTACCCACCCACACATGTGTTCACCTTTGTGTCCCACAATCTCTCTTAGAGCCTGAGTAAGCAAATTTCCCATATGTAAACACCACCAGAATTAACTCTAAGGACCTTCCATGTTGGAAAAGCAAAACTGCATTTTGCTTCTAATTTGGGGTTGTAAGAGGCAAAAGACCTCAAACAGACTTAAATAAACTGGGTGCAACACAGTCACAGACACGAAGGGCCAAGAAAGGCAGGAAGGCTGCTCCCAGCGTGTCAGAGCAGGTGCGTCCCCCTCGGCCAGGCCTGGGCAGTGCGTGTCGGAGCAGGTGCGTCCCCCTCGGCCAGGCCTGGGCAGTGCTTGCTGCTCTGCTGCTGCCGCAGGGAGCAATGGTCCCCTGCCTCGCAGTACTACAGACCACTACAACCACTGCAGTGCTGTTTCAAGCGCTCTGCCGCAGCTTGAGGAATTGTATTTTTCATAAAAATATTTTAAAATATTGATAGAGAACTTTACCACACAATGTATTTAGCAAATCTATTTACATTAAAAAATATGTGTGTGTGTGTGTATTTGGAGAGGGTGGGGGACGGTCATACCAGGGAAATTTCTTTCTAACATAAGGAAATGTATGGTTGGATTCTGCTCAATTCTGTCTTTGCAAAATTAGCATATTCAGCAGTTTGCACACCAATGCTAATCCACTGAGCCACTTACCTGGGCCAGTATTTACACCATGGGCACCTGTGGGCACGGAGAGACCTGGCAGCCAGCCACTAAAGCCTCTACCACGTGTCTCAGCAGGGCATTGTTTTCTCATTTGTATTATACTGTTAAATATCTCAATAAATCAATGGTGGAGAAAAGCACCTCTACAAATTAGGGGGGAAATAACATTACAAAACTATTAGCAATAATGAGATTTGTGCAACTGATTTTCCATGTGGTGTGACAGTCTGGGTGCCTAGATTCAAACTCAGTCTACCCCTGCGAGGTGGGCACGGGTCACAGACTTCCTCCAGCTCCAGGTGTCCAGGGTGAGGCTGGCTCTGCTGGGACGCTGGGGAGAACCCCATCCCAACGGCCCTTCCAGATGCCACCCCAGGGGACCCACTGGCCCCTGCATGGCTAACCCAGCACTGTGCCCCCTGCTGGCCCAGGGCTGGGCGCTCCTGGGAGGGGGTCCCCGCCATCTCTCTCCAGGCTGGCCCAGGGCTGGGTGTCTCCTGGGAGGGGGTCCCCGACATCCACCTCCAGGCTGGCCCAGAGCGGCAGAGAAGGTGAGGGCATGCAGTGGGCAGAGCCAGCATCACCTGTCTGCTGGGACCCCTCTCCTGCCTGGTCTCCTCGCTGCTGAGATGTGCCCAGCGAAGCCCCCCTTACAAATTAGGGGGACAGCATCACAGAACTAGCAACATAATGAGACCTGTACAACTGACTTTTCATGTGCTAGGCTGCTCCCCAGGGCCGGGACTGAAAGGCGATAAGAAGGGAAATGCGAGGGAAACATTCCTAGCTGTGGCGGGCTGTCCTCAGGCACCGGAAAGCCCGAGCGCCAGGCCAGCAACGAGGCTCAGCGAGTGCCGCTCCCCACGCGGGCAGCTCTCCCCTCAAGGACACAAGCTGCGTGGCTTGGCTTCTGGAGTTGCACTGTGTGTCTACAGAAAGCAACAGAAGCAGCTGACACTGAAGATCCCTGGAAAAAAATGTCCTTGCTCCTAGAAATGGACTTGCCATCATGAGACACGCTGGTTTCCAGGAGACGGAGCGAGTCAGCTTGCCTGTCCCTGTGCCCAGACCTCCCCTGCCAATGCCCAACTCGGGGGAGGCGCCTTTGCACCCAGGGCAGGTGCTGGTAGGCCCAGGCACACGCTCACTCCTTTTCTGAGCCAAGATGGGGCCCAGCGTGGCGCGTCTGAGGGTGAGAGGCTCCATTTATCCCTCTGAAGCCCAGCACAGAGCCACGGGCCGTGGCTATTAAGGCAGTCACCACGCCGATACAAAAGTTTGATTTCACGGGCAATTAGGCAGGGTGTGCACGCTGAATGGGACAGCCGCTCACTGCCGAGCTGTCTGGCTCCACTCACTCACACGAGCAACAACCTGTCAGCCCGAGGCCCCAGATGACACTCAGCTGTCAGCTGCCTGCTTCGTAACACTGCCCCTTCTCTTTGTATGAACAGATCAGCCAGGTTAGAAACAGCTGAAGCAGGTGTGGCCCTCAATACATGGGATACCCAAAACCAACCACCCCCAAGCCTCTGGGTGAGTCCCTGGTGGGGCAGGGGGCCCCAGGGCTGGGAGTGCAGGAAGCCCCCCAGGAAGGATGACTCCCAGGTGGGCTTGCTGTCGCCAGGGGCTGGGACTGAAGGGGGGCCCCTGTGCTGTAGCACCCCCTGCCTCTAAGCTTGCTAACTGGGGACTCTCCATGGACCTTTTGGAAAATTCTTTCTTCTTTGTTCAACTGAAAACTCAAATGAAGATGGGGAGGGAGCTGGGATACTTCCGGGGAGTAACCAGGGCTCCAGATGATACCAGCGTCCCAGCCAGGAGCGAGGGGCAGTCCCCACCTGCCAGTCTCCAGGCAGCAGATGGATTTGTAAAAAGAAAAGCAAGACGGTGTCTGCCTGCCTGGGGTACATCCTAAATGTGGATTTCATGGCTGCTTTGGAGAGGAAAATCTATTTATAGCTCCTCTAGAGCCATTCCGGTCTATTGTGTAAATATGTAAATGAGGCTCCGTGATCCACTCAGTAAAATGCCTCCGAATAATTTGTGTAAATAAATCCTCCAGGTCTGCCCACTGCACAGGTTCCTCTGCCTTCCAGGGAGCTGTGAGGAAGCCAAGGCTGACTCAGGAGATGGCCACCCTGGCCCGGCCACCCTGGCAGCTCTGCTCCCAGGCCAGCTGAGTGGCCGCCCCACACCGACCCCACGAGCTCGCCGGCTGTCTCCACGTCACAGCAGGGCCTGGCAGCCTGTCGGTGGGCCCTGCTCCGAACAAGCTACCAGGAGCTGCAGCTCCTTTGGGGACTCAGCTGGACAGGCCACGCGCGCCAGCCGGCCTGCTGGGGCCACCCCAGTGCCCAGGGGTCCCTGTGGCTAGCACGGAGCCCATGGTCCTTCTCCCTTGCCTGGACACCGGCTTGCCCGTTTAGGTGGAGAAAACGAGATGACGCAGCATTTAATGTTTGGTGTAATGAGGCCTGAAATAGTCGACAGCTGAGGCCCAGAGCCCGGGTAGCGCTCGGCATTTAAACACTGCCAAAGCCCTGGCACCCAGCCTGGCTGGGGTCGCACAGGCAGGGAGGGGGTGCTCGTCCCCGGCCTGCAGTGACAGACTGTGGGTCCTGCGGCCAGCTCCGGCTCAGTTAACTCCCTGTGGCCAGCTCCGGCTCAGTTAACTCCCTGTGGCCAGCTCCGGCTCAGTCAACTCTGCAGGAGGCAGGCAGTGGGCAGTCAGCAAGCGCTTCTCCAGCAGACCTCCAGCACCGGGCAGTTACGGTCTCATGTCTGTCCCTCAGGGGATGCCAGCGTTACAGGTAGTGGCTTTATCTGCTATGCCACAATGCCACCCCCTCCCCCGCATTTCTAAGAAGCAGATGGAGTGCACATGCCCCCTACTTAGTTTCCCTGAGTGGTGACACCTGGCAAAACCGCCCTGTAGCCTCACACTGGGACACCGGCAGGGTCTGGTGCCCCTGGAGCCACGAGTCCCCACCTAGGAAGGCAGGTGCCAGGCCACGCCACGAGTCCCCACCTGGGGAGGCAGGTGCCATGCCACGAGTCCCCACCTAGGAAGGCAGGCACCAGGCCACGCCACAAGTCCCCACCCGGGGAGGCAGGCGCCAGGCCACGCCACGAGTCCCCACCCGGGGAGGCAGGCGCCAGGCCATGCTGGATCGGCTTTACCAGGTTTTGCCGAGTGCAGACCCTGAAGGACATCCAGGCAGGGTGGTTTCAGATGGACGGAGCAGAGTCAGAAAGGAAGCTGGTGATGAGGCGACACTCACACACAGCCGCCTGGTGACTTCTGTCTCCTGCTGAGGCTGCTGGGGGCCTGGCTGGTGCCTTCCAGCACTGCTTGCTAGTTCGGGGAGCCTCTGAGGGCGTGGGGGTTATGTGACCCATCACCACAGAGGTTCCAGAGCAGCTCAGACATCTCCATTCCCTCCCAGGCTGCGGTTTGGAGGTCATGCAGGGAGTGGACGGTCCTGAGTGCCCCAACTCCCACGCTGACAGTGCTGGGGGTGGGCCCCCACTTGGGGGCTGCCTTGGGGCTAGCATTGAATCACTTGCCATCCCCCCAAGCAAGTTTACGTGTTGAAGGCAGAACAGCCAACACTTCAGAGTGACCTTGTTTGGAAACAGGGTCTTTCAGAGTAATTCGTTCAGCCAAAGTCACAGATGTCCTAAAAGGGAGACATGAGATACCTGGCCCCCACGCAGGCTCGCCATTGGCTGGGGCAGAGGCGCGAGACGCAGCTACAAGCAGCACCAGGGCTGTCAGTGACCACCAGAGGCCAGGAGGGAGGTGGGAACAGGCTCTCTCACCAGCCCTGCCCACCCTGTGACCCTGGACTTGCGGCCTCGGGAACAGCTGGCCAGATGTTCTGCTGCCTGAGCCAGCTGGCCTGTGGCCTTCTGCCACAGCACGCTCCAACAAGCATGTCCATGACTTCCGCTGAAGGGCAGGCTCCGCTTTCCTCAGAGCTCGCTCAACAGAAAGCTGTGTGCCCCACCTAAGCTCCCGATCTGCTGTCCAGCTGGGGATTCGGTGCCAGCCCACTCTCTGCTGCTGACAACACCTGGGACTGAGCCATTACAAAGAAAACATGTTCCTTTAGGCCGCAGTTTCAGAAATTCCAGAGCCTGGCCCAAGGGGAGGGCACTGGGGCTGCCTGGGCACTCACAGCCTTTCTCGGAGGCCTGCTCTGCTTCCAGGCCAGGCTCCTGCCACCGCACGCCTTGGCGGGAGCAGCGCAGGCTCCAGGCCTCGGGGCCCTGCTGCCCGAGATCTGGACAGAGTTCCAGGCTCCCGGCGTCGGCTGGCCCGGCGTCGGCTGGTGCGGGCATTTGGGGAGTGAACCAGGAGCTGCGAGATCTCCTTTGTTGACACTCTGCCTTTTGAATAAATACAAACAAATTTAAATGAAAGAATAAAAAGCCATGATTTCAACATCGAGAGGCTTCTGGTGAGGTCGCCTGGCTGGCTGCAGCGTGACAGCGCAGGTGACGGCATGGAGGATGCCTGAGGAGGGGCGCACGCAGCGAGACAGGAGGGCGGGCTGGGGGGGTGTCCTGGCACTGCTCAGCACTGCTCCCCCGAGACCTAACGCCCGCTTGGCATCACCACAGCGAGCGCCATGCTTTAGCACAGGAGTCCCCGTGGTAGTGGACATGCTCGCTACACTCCCAGCCCAAGGGGCTGCCGGGCGAGCCTCTGTGAGCGACAGCTCTCTTGCTCGGGGAGCAAGCCTGGGAGCCTGCCCCCACATCATGCAAATCCCAGCCTGCTCTTCCATTCAGAGCTCATGTCAACCTCTGCAGAGCCTGGAACTAACAGAACCAACAGACACAAGTATTCTGTCTCGCTGTCCTTTAAATGAAACGGCAATAAATAAAACTTATAAAACTTTAGGGTCAGCCAGGGTGGCTCACCAGGCTAATTCTCTGCCTAGAGTGCCGGCATCCTATACGGGTGCCAGTTCAAGTCCTGGCTACTCCATTTCTGACTCAGCTTCTTGCTAATAGCCTGGGAAAGCAGAAGAGGATGGCTCCAGTTCCTGGGCCCCTGTACCACATGGGAGACCCAGAGGAAGCTCCTGGCTCCTGCCTTTAAATCAGCTCAGCTCTAGCCATTTGGGGGGATGAACCAGCAGATGCAAGATCTCCCTCCCTCTCCTTCTCCGTAAATCCACCTCTCAGATAACAATCAATCACTCTTTCAGTCAACAACCACACTAACTTGGGTGGGTGGGTAGGGTTGGAATATGCTTAGTCCTGACTCAGAGGCCTGGAAGGCAGCCCATGACACTTCAGTCCCACCACCAGGCGGAGCCCTCAGAAGGCCCAGAAAGGAGCAGGACTGCCCACCAGGGGCCACGAGACGAAGCCCCCAAAAGCACTTGAACTGAAAACACTCAGTGTCCCCAAGCCCCAGCATGTCACCTGCTCTCCTCCCGGACAGCATCCACCGCCTCATGGACGGGCTGTGGGGTCAGGCTGCTCCCAGCACGGGCAGCTGTGCAAACACAGGAGCAGGGAGGGGACCCTGCCTGCCTGCCACACGGCTGGGAAGTGCTGACTGAGAGGCCGCAGGGCCCATGCTGAGCCTGGCTCTCGGACAGGGTGCAGCAGGTACCCAGGCGGCGCCCGGGCCCTGCCACTCCTACCTGAGGGCCTGGCCTCTATGACGTAGCCCGCGGTGGGTGTGTGGCCAGCCTTCCCCTCGGTCCACTGCAGCGTCAGTTCAGAGGCAGATTTGGTGACCACGATATCTTTCGGGGAACCTGGGGACCCTGTGGGAGGACACAGGGACAGCTCAGCGGCAGCGGTGGCTGTGCAGCTCCCTGGGCAGCTCCCCCGCCACAGGTAGCCCCCAGTTCTCATCTCCCAGGCACAGGGCTGGCAGAGGCCGGCCGAGGTGCCCAGCACCGTGCCTGGGGCTCACACCTGGCTCTGCTGCCCCCGAGAGCGCCACTCACCCTCAGCTGGCCCCGCCGTGACGTTGGCCTGCAGCTCCGGGCCGTAGGTGATGGTCCGGGCTTGGACGCGGAAGAAGTAGGTGACTCCTTTGGTGAGGTCCCGCACTTTGAGCCAGCGCTGCCAGTGCCCCTTCACGTCCACTGTGACCACCTTGCTCACCCCTGTAAGCACCCAGAGGAGAAAGGCTGAGCTCAGGGGTGCGGTGGGGAGCTAGCTGCTGGCCTGTGACAGCCCGTGGTATGCTGAGCCGAGACCCCGGGACATTAGGACACATTAACGGTGCTGATGGTCCATTTTCAGCACAGATAAGCGTAATTAGAGTTTAAGTTTGATAAGTGGAACCTGCCAAGAAGAGCGGGAGTTATCAACACAGGGTGTGGAAGGTGTGGGGTGCTGCTCTCAGAGGGAGGAGGGGCCCAGCAGGTGGGCCCTGGGGGAGGGGCATGCCCCCCAGCCCCCCCGGGGGGCCTCCCACTCAACTCGCAGGGTCCTGCGTCACTGGCACAGGTGACTGCCAGCGTCCTTAGTCGTAAAGTAGACATGAAGGTGGGTTCCCCTGGTGAGGGGTCTGCGGCCTAACCAGGTGGCCAACCTGTGGCCTGCAGACGCCCAGCAGCTTGACCTTGAACAAGGACAAACACCACCTTGTAGAGGCAAGTAAGCTGGCGAGTAATAGGAATGTGTTGCAGGTTTTACTGGGAAGAGGGCCCACCACGCCTGTACCTCACCTCCACCCGAGACCCCTGGAGGACACTCCAAGCCTCAGCCCGGAACCCCTCACAGCCCTGGGGCCACCTGCCCTGGACGGGTGCCTCCTTAGCCTCATGGCTGTCATGTTTTGGGGCCACCACTTGCTAAGGGTCGTGTGCACATAGCTCCTGTGTGACGGGGCCAGGTGGGAGACGTGAGGAGCCGGCCGGAAGGGGGTGTCCCTGCGGTAACATTTGACGGCCGCTTGGAGCAGCCTGCCTTCGGGTGCACACGTGGCTTCACTCTGGGCTTTCTCAGTATTTTCACACGGAGCTTAGAGAAGATACCAGAAGCTGTACATGAGGAGGGAGCTGGCTAGGGGGTGACCGTGCAGTGGAGAATCCAGCTGTGACACGTGGCAGGGTGAAGCAGAGGGGCGGATAAACACGGGAGGTTACAGATGGCAGCATTTTCCAGAAGGGCAGCTGGGGGCTCTGTGGTGTATGGAGGAGGCGAGGCCGTCCCAAGGCCCCAGGCAGGACGGCTCCCAGGCCTCGGGCAGGGCCCCCACGCTCATCAAGGATAAACACACAGACGGGAGGGAAACTTCCACCCCACTGGAGGTGCAGCCGGTCTGGCCTGCCCCAGCTTCAAGATCAGGGCTTTGTTTAGTCCTGAAAACTGTTTAGCACTGCAAAACCTCAGGGTGCAAGCCAATGAAAATGTTATCACTTCAAACATTTGGGAAAATGTAACAGAGATCTGTCATTGAGATGAGGTTCCCAAGGATGACTCAACGGTCCGAGTGCTGCCGCTTTTGAAGGTGAGGGGGGCCTTCAGCGAGGGATGGTCCAGGTGGGGTGGTCCAGGAGGGGTGGTCTGGGAGGGGTGGTCCAGGTGGGGTGGTCCAGGTGGGATGGTCCAGGTGGGGTGGTCCAGGTGGGGTGGTCCAGGAGCGGTGGTCCAGGTGGGGTGGTCCAGGAGCGGCGGGCCGGGTGAGGTGGTGCAGGTGGGGTGGTCTGGAAGGGGTGGTCCAGGTGGGGTGGTCCAGGAGGGGTGGTCCAGGTGGGGTGTTCCAGGAGCGGTGGTCCGGGTGAGGTGTGGTGGTCTGGAAGGCGTGGTCCAGGTGGGGTGGTCCGGGAGGGGTGGTCCAGGAGCAGTGATCTGGGCGAGGTGATCCAGGTGGGGTGGTCCAGGTGGGGTGGTCCGGGTGGGGTGGTCCGGGAGGGGTGGTCCAGGTGGGGTGGTCCGGGTGGGGTGGTCCGGGAGGGGTGGTCCAGGTGGGGTGGTCCAGGAGGGGTGGTCCAGGAGAGGTGGTCCAGGTGAGGTGGTCCGGGAGGGGTGGTCCAGGTGGGGTGGTCCGGGTGGGGTGGTCCGGGAGGGGTGGTCCAGGTGGGGTGGTCCAGGAGGGGTGGTCCAGGAGAGGTGGTCCAGGTGAGGTGGTCCAGGAGAGGTGGTCCAGGTGGGGTGGTCCGGGAGGGGTGGTCCAGGAGGGATGGTCCAGGAGGGGTGGTCCAGGTGAAGTGGTCCAGGTGGGGTGGTCCAGGTGGGGTGGTCCAGGTGAGGTGGTCCAGGTGGGGTGGTCCAGGTGAAGTGGTCCAGGTGGGGTGGTCCAGGAGCGGTGGTCCAGGACAGGTGGTCCAGGTGGGGTGGTCTAGGAGCGGTGGTCCAGGAGCAGTGGTCTGGGCGAGGTGGCCCAGGTGGGGGGCTGTACCTTGGGTGGGATGCAGTCTGGCTGCCTGGTGCACTCAGTTTGCAGCACCTCAGCGCTTAGGGACCCTTACCAATTGTTCTGCTGTGTGTGTGGAGGAAGGCAGGGCAGGTTCACAGAAGCCCACAGATGGCCGTGTCAGAGCTGGGAGAGCGACAGAACTGTCTGACAGGAAGTGGTCCAAAAGACCTGTGACTTCCCCAGCAGTGGGAGCCCTGCCAGGTGTGAACAAGCAACCACAACATGAGGGAAGCCAGACGTGCAGGGCACTCCGAGGAGACTGGTCCAGGTGGGGCGGGGTTCTTGGAGAGGGGAGGAGTGTCCCCGGAGTCCACAGTGCCCCTGGGTGAGGCTCTGTGGCTCCCTCCTGCTGGCAGCACGCATCTGAGGTGATGAGCGGCACCCAGTTCTGGAGCCTGTGGCCCCTACAGGGCTGGGCAGCAGGGCAGCCACACGGCGGTGGCAGAAGAGGGGCTGCCTGACAGGGTTGGCCCAGGATGAGTGGAAGACCTCACGATGCCTGTTCCATAACAGGGCCGCTGGTCGGGGCCGACTGGGGGCCAGGGCTGCTGCTGAGCGGTCGGACCACCAGCCAGATACAAACTCCGAACTGCAGGTGCGGCTTCCTCTGGACGGGCACGGAGTACCGCAAGTGGGGCCACCCTGGCCGCGGGCCCTCTGTGCGGGGAAGCCCGCGCTGTCAGACCTGCTCTTCTCATTCACTGTTCATCCCAATGACTCCAGTTGGACCACATCCTGGAAAAGGGTTTGCACCATGGGCGAAGGGACCCCGCGTAGTGGGGGAGGAGCGGCAGGCCCCGTCCCGGCCTCCTGGCTGCCTGGCTCCCAGACAGGCCCCGGGACGAGAACACAGCGGGGGTGTTGTTAGCCAGAGTCCGTCCACCGTCCACCACACGCTCCTCTTCCCTCCTCACGCTTTGATAGCTACTGATGGATGACGCGACTACAGTGGGTCGCGATTTAGTCGAAGTGTCTGTTCTCCTTAGCACCAGACAGCGGCGACGACAGGCGGCGTCGGCCCGCGGAATGACATCTGACAGTCTTCACGCGGTTATCTTGTCTGTGCTGCTCCGAATGGAAACTTTCATCACGGCGCAAGCTGAGGACCTGTGTCACAGGGCGCACGCTGCTTCTCCTCCCGGACACGCCTGCAGCTTGCTCTGCCTGGCGTAGCGGCTAGGGAAGAGGGGACGCCCCTCAGCCTGTGTCGGGCACGTGGGAGGCGGTGACAGACGCGCAGAGCGGAAGCTGAGAACATCCTGACGCAGCTGCACTCACACTGCAGGTGTCACTGTCATTGCCCGCCGGGGATGTCACCCTGCAGCGCCCGCTCCTCCTCGCCCTCACGGCCATTCACACACAGGTCCCCTGGGCTCTGCCTTCAGCGCGACCCCACTCCCACCTCCATCTCTTGAGCACCCTTCTCGGCTTGCTCTCGCACAACGCCATGGCAGCATCCTGAGCGTCCGTGGGGTCCCTGCAATCCCCTCGCTTCCAGCTGCCAGCACTTTCCAACTCCGTGCGACACACTCCTGAGGGCCGCCCTCATTGTTCTGGAAGGTTCTGGAGTTTTTGTGCCTGCTCTTCCTATGGTGTTTGATTGATGAATTTGGCCAGCGGAACCCTGGTCTGGTGTCACTATTCCTGTCCCCTGTTCCACGCCAGCATGCTCGGGGGCTCACTCCTGAGGGCCGCCTTGAACCACTGTCTGTCCCACCCTCCGGGGGGCACACCTGGGGGCTACTTGTCTCTCAGGGCTCTTCCCCATGCCCAGCGCTCTGACATGGTCCTGTCCCCTCCTCTCCACTGCACTCACCACTATCAGATGCCTGTCCCTTCTCTGTGCTCACCGAACGTAAGCTTGCTGAGAACAAGGAAGCAAGATCTTGATGGACAAGCCAGGCGGGCTCAATGGCCCAGCGTCTAGGACAGCATGGGGCACAGGGTAAGCAGGTGCTAAGAAATGCCAAGTGAAGGAACGGAAAGAGGATGGCCCTGGGAGGGGGAAGCCTGCACTGGGCATGTCCTCCGGGGGCTCTGGTGACCCCAGGGCCAGTGTGGCCAGGCACAGTTGTCCATGGAAGGGCACAGTGGATGTTAGAGATGAAAGGGACCACACAGGCCTGAATTCAGATCGGAGAGGGAGGGTCTGGGTTCAGCCGCAGGCCCCGCTCTGGAGGGTCTTTCTCCTTGAGCTTGTGGGGAGCCGGAGGTGAGGGTGGGAGAGCCCCGCGCCCTAGCCCCGCCCTCCGCCCTTACCTTGGACCGGCGCCAAGGGTTCGTACACCACACGGTAGCCCTGCAGGATGCCGTTGGCGGCCACGGGCTCCCCCCAGGACACGTTTAGCGTGGTGGAGGTGATTTCTGAGAAGGCCAGGAAGCTGGGGGCTCCAGGAGCTGGAAGGAGAACACACGGGCAGCTCTTCCGGACGCATCTTCCTCGGGCGTGCACGCACCGGGGTGCTCCACACAGGGTGGAAACGTTACTGCATGTTATCACTCACTCAGGCACAGTCTAACGGCACGGGATCAAAAGCAGATTCATGCATCACCCAGAACTTCCAGGCTCAATCAGAAACACAGACCCTCCCGAGGAGAGCCGGGAAGATGGCAGTGTTGAAACACGGAAGAGTTTGAACGACGAAATGACAACGGTGTAAAAATGAACAACAGATGGGCACGGGCAATGAAATGCAGCTAGCTGGGTCTGCAGCGACTGCACACGCCCCGAGCTCCAGATCTGTGCTGCGGGCAGGCGGGGCTCCGTGGCTCTCCCATCTCCTCTCGCGCCCACAGAGCCTGCAGGCCTCAGAGGGCGGCGGCTCACCTCCTGCTGGCTCTGAGCATTCCCTGCTGGTCTGCGGAGGTGGACCGGACAGAGCCAGGCAGGCTGCGAGCAGCCACGGCGGGCCCTGTGGCACTGTGGCCTCTGCTGGGCTCCGTGTAGCGCCAAGGGCTGTTCTGCCCACTGGCCGGGTGGGCTCTGCCTGCTGCTGCTCAGAAGTGCATCTCGATGGCACCCACTCTGCCCAGCTCCGCTCCCCTCCTTGCCCCGGTCTGCTTCTAACTTGTTCCCGTCTGCCCCGCAGGTCTGCTCAGGTCCTCCCGGCTCAGATTCCAAAACTGATCCCTCTTGGCCATGGACGGAGCCCTGCCAGCCTGTACAGCCCTGGCCGTGGGGCCACAGTCACCCTGCAGGGTGTGCTGCTTGGAGCCCCTGCTGTCCCGGGGGGCTGGCCAGCTGAGCCCAAGGCTTCTGTCTTCACCCCTGAGACCCCCAAGCCTCCCTGTACAACCTTAAACTTCCAGATCTTGCAATGGGGGCTTCATCTCAGTCACCAGGCCACCAGGAGCCAATTCAGGGAGGGACAATGGTCTGCTCCCGGCACAGGCATGCCCTGGGTGTGGCGACAGGCCTGGCCAGCATGGCCATACCTGTGCCCTGGGAACTGGCCTGTGGCATGCGTGTGAGGGGCAGCTGGGGAGCTGTGAGGGGCATACAGGGAGCTCGTGGCCAGGGGCTGGACACAGTAACGAGGCGGCTTGGAGGAGAAGCCCCGTGGGGGACACTAGGGATGGCAGTGAGGCTGAGCTACAGACAAAAAGCCCCTCCTGGCTCCAGCACCAGGGAGGAGAAGCACCATGGCTCTAGTCTTCCCATCCGGCCCCTGCAGATTTCCTGTGTCCAGATGGCAGGCTGGGGCCCTGTGCGGGGAGAACGCCTATTGACCTCAGCCCTGTCTCTCCCAGCTACACAGCGAGACGCACAGGATGGCACAGACAGGGCAGAGGGCTGAGGGACCCGAAAAGGGCCGTTCGAGCCTGCGGAAGGAAGCGAGGCCCCACCACCTACCGGCCTGGTGGGTGCGGCCTGGCTGGGGCTCACTCCTGGGCCCGTCGCCCGCAGCGTTGAAGGCCGAGATGCTGAGCAGGTACTTGGTGTAGCTGCTCAGGTCCTTGAGCTTCACGGCAGGCTCGGGCAGGAAGAGGACTTTCATCTTCTCTGTCTCGTTCTGGCTGTCGGCCTCCCAGTAGTAGATCTGCAGGAAGGGCAGGGGTGATGGGGGCTGCCACGGAAGCCTTCCCAGAGAGCTGGGGTGGGGGCCTGGATAAGGGAGAGGCACCTCGCCCCAAGGGGTCAGGGACCAGACCCGAGGCTGCCTGGGGGACTCCGGGGTCACCAATGGTCACGTCTGTGGTCAGTCCTTGATCTACAGGCTCTGCCCGTCCCACAGCCTTCTGGGGACACAGGGTTCACCTGGTGGCCACCCCTGGCCCAGCCTGGGGAAGGGACGCGCCCTGATGCTCCTACCCCACGTTTTCATATTTTGTTGAGAGGACATTGAAGTTTTCAATCACTTTGGCAAAATGCACTTGGCCCTCTCTATTGGCCACTGGTTCACTGAAGAGAGGCCTGCCCTAAGCAATACAGTGGGGCACTTCACAGAAGTGGGCTTCAGCAGGGCTGGCGGGGGAGGTGGGAGCTGCAGCCCCCCACACCCCGGACACCACCAACAGCCGCCCTGTGGGAATGCCACACACGTCAGGAGAGCCACGCTGGGGTCAGGACGGTCAGGCGGCTTCCTGCTGCTTCTCCTGCTCTCGGCTGCCTTTGCTGTCCTTGTAGGTGAACTTGAAGGCCAAGTATGCAGGTTTGAAGAGGTGACCAGATGGCCTGCCAGACTGCCCTCCCCCTGCTCCCTCACAGCTGGCTGAGAAGGACTGCCCACCACCAAGGCCAGTCAGGCTAGCCAAACACAACACCGGGTGGAGACCCGCTGTGGCTCCGTGGCCTAGCCTGCTGGGCTGAGAACAGCTCACGTGTGGGAAAGCTGGCCAGGTCACCAGGGCCAGAGCCCCACCCCAAGAGCTCGCTGGCAGTCCTGCTGCCCCTGGGCCAGGGCTGTACAGGCTGGCAGGGCTCACCACCCCCACATGACGCAGCTGGTGTTCTGCCCACTCGACTGACAGGCAGGAGATGCTGTTCTCTCCCAGGCCCTGCTCACTTGAGATCAATATCCAGGTTCAATGTCTTCATCATTAAGGAAATGAGAAAACATATTTTTGGACGTACACAAATAGCACCCTGCCTCGGGGCCCAGGGGACTTTCCGTCACCTCGTTAATCACTCCAACGGCCCTGCCAGGGAGGAAGGTGTTAATTATCATAAAACACCTACAGAAATCCTTTTTAAATGGACATTTAATTGGTCCGATAGTCATCAGGGCAGGCCGGCCTGTGGAATCTGATCAACTTGGGCTCCGAGCGAGCAGCGGAGGCGTCCTCACCGGGCACTGTCGCCTTCAGGATGGTGTCAGCCCCCAGGCTGCCTAAGCAGGTGTCGCCTAGGGGTCGGACAAAATGACTAGGGCTCTTCCTCACTGCCACTCACAGGGCCTGGGTGCCTGTTTACACAGGGCTACAGCATTCGGTGAGGGCAGACTCTCAACTCTAGGGTGGGGTGGTCCAGGGTGGTGTTCCCAGGAAACGTACCAGCTGGGAGTTCTCTGGAAAGGCAGTTCCAGGGCCCTGCCAGAGCTGGCACATTGAGGAACCTGCTCACATCCTACAGGGTACCAAGGGCAGTGCCAGCACGCAGGGCGTTGTCAGCAGGTGCCGGGGGGGAGGATTTGCAAAGTCCTTGGAAAGGGAACTAAAATACTTGTTTATTTTGGTGAAAAAATTCTGAGTTCCACGCATGTGAGGGGGTCTTTAGAAAGTTAATGGAAAAGCAGAAGGCTCTGGAGTGGATTAAGAAGGTGGAGAAAGCCCCTGGGCACTCGAGGCCCCCACCCGGGGTTGTCTAGTGGTGGGCAGAGCCCGTCCCCGCCCCAGCAGCATGCCTCCCAACCACGGCGCAGCCACGCCTGCCGCAGCCAACAGGAGCTGCAGCTTGCAGGCTGAGCATCTGCCGTGCGCCTGCCAGAGAGAGCAGGCTGCCCAGCCGAGGGCTGCGGACCTGGCGAGGGGCCAGGGTGCCAGCTGCAGTCCCGGGCCTCGGGCTGGACGGATGAGTGCGTGCCCACGCCTGATTGCTTGACTGCGAGACACTTGCCTTGTAGCCTTGTATGTTCCCGTTCTGGCTCTCCGGGGGCGGAGGGTCCCACGTGACCTCCAGCTGGCTGGCCGTGAGCGGGGTCACCCGGACGTTCTGCGGGGCCATCGCTGGGGCTGAGGACAGAGCAAAAGGTGACAGTCACTGGCAGGGCCTGCAGAAGCCAGCCACGACCCACCCACACATCCACGGGCTTGCACAACCCCGATTCCACGGCAGACCACGTGGGACACTGTCCCGGATATCATCCCAACCTGCAGAGCCCTTGGGCACAGCCACAACCCAAGACCCCAGCTCTGCGCCCCGAGCTGTATGCCATTCTCACATCCTTCCCAGAATGCTGTTAGAGGCACAGGACAAAATACAGGGGCACTCAGAATGCTCATAGAAAACAGAATAAAAAGCTGAGACTGCTCTGGCAGCAAAACAGCAAAGATGCACATCCCACGAGCATACGGAGACGCAAGGGGAGCCGGCGACACCGGGGCGGGCAGCAGAGCGCCTGCAGGCCCAGGCGGGACAGGGGCACCTGTGGCGCTGGCCAGCGTGGGGCTAACCTGGGGCACAGAGCCAGGCTAGGAGCTCACAGCAGCCAGATGCAGGCATGAGGCCTGGGGGACCCCATGCACATGGGGTGGGGGCCACTGAGGCTCCGTGGAGGGGGAGCCGCAGGTGCTGCGGACACAGCCGGGCACTGGCGATGAGGCTGTGGACAAAGGTATCTGCCCCGTGGCAGGTGCAGGCGCCCCGGGCAGGAACCGCCTCGCTGACAGTTGGTCTGCATGCCCAGACTCGGGGCTGCCCCTCCAGCTGCAGGCTTCCAATCTCTCAGGTCACTGCCCTGTGTTGCTCTCCGAGGCTGGCTCCGAGTGTGAGTCCTCACTACCTCTCCTTTGTCCCGTCTGGGGAGCTCCCTGGGACTTGGTGTGACAAGGTCCCCCGAACATGCACAGCAGGTGGCTGATGAAGGTGCCTTGGCCACACCTCCCCAGGTAGCCCTGGAAGCGGTGGGTGGCGCCTGTGGCACAGGCTCCCAGGGTCGGGAGAGACACGGGACTCTCTACATTCCACCAGCCTCACCCTGACTCTTAATTCTGTGCCAGCACTTTCTTGTGACAGTCTGTTCTAGGCCTCCTGAGAGCTGTGCCCGCAGTCGGGCAGGGCTGGGCTCTGCGGAGGACTGCCAGGGGGGCCCTCAGCGCCTCCCGCAGCCCCAGCCTGGGCCCAGGACCGCCACGTGGGCACAGCAGCCTGTGTGCAGACCACAAAGGCAGCTGACCAAACAGTGACCCCAGGGAGACAAGCTGGCAGCTGGGCTCCAGGGGAGGCCTCCCTGGGAGAGAGTGACCTGGACGGTCACCCCTCCCCGTTCCCCCTCACCCCCTGAATAAAATTGTAATTAACAGTCACTCAGCCTGACACCAACTATTTATTTTGTTCTAACTGTGTGGTTTCCGTATTATCACTGCCCACCCCGCCGTTAATGGAAATGTTAATAACCCACACCAGGTTGTTGTGACAGATGCTCGGCCTCATTATCAGAAATTCTTATTTACCGCTCCATTAAACAACAGAATCACACAAAAAAACAATTCAATCAAAACTAACTGGAGGAATTTTAACAGCCACATTAATAATCCAAAACATAAATAAAGTTAATGTCTTTTGCATGTTTGCCATCGGCAACTCTGTTGCAAAATTACTGTTGTACAATTAAAACGTAAAAGGCAAAATTGAGCACAGGCATCTCCTTCCCCAACACCCCCAAGGCTTCCTCTCAAAGACACGGCCCAAGCTGGTGCCCTGACAGCGCCATGCTGTGCCACGCTCAGAGCCCCGTGTGCAGGAGCTGCGGCCTCCGGGAGCCCCTGCCGACCCCCGCAGGCCCAGGCCCTGGGAGGCCGTCCCTGCAGCACCAGGCCCCAGGTGCAGGCTCGGGCCAGTGAGCACCGCACGCCCCAGCTGAGATGCCTCCCTCCCCCGGCGGCTCTGCTGGTTCTGGGTCTTTGCACCATGAAAACACACCACAGGTAACAAAGAATTGTTTTGTTGATGCCAGAAGCAGAGAAAGAAAGTTGCACAAACACAGAGCACAGCTCATGGGATTCACAATGTAACTTCTGGGCTCCTGATGGCTGCCAGTTCTCTGCCCTGACACGGGACTCGGGGACTCAGTTGCGGAAGGTCACAGCTGTGTGCCATCCCGGCTGCGATTCTGTGTAGTGCCGGAGCAGGCGTGTCTGGGGCCGAGGGCTTGTGGCTCTGCACCCGAGAGGCAATGAGAACATTATTAGAACATGCATGTTAGCTTAGCATGTTTGTCAAAGTGCAGGGAAGTACTCGGGAAAGCTCTGCAGGCTGGCAGTGCCTGGCACCTGCTGGCACAGAGGTGGCAAAGGTGCAGTGAGGGGGCTGCCCAGCTGGGCTTCTCTGGGTGTCTCACGTGAAGCCAGACAAGGCCATTACAGAGCTGGATTGTTCACGGCGCCACCTCACCGGGCAGCGGACACACAGCCCTGGTGGAGATCTCAGCAATGGCAGAGAAACTTGCGGGACTGCTGTTGTGGAATTCCAGAACTTTCTGGAACTCTCTGTAATTCTGGATGACTGGTGAGGGAGGCCCTGCAGAGTGGGTGCTGGGAGCTGAGCTGGGCTGTGGAACGGCTCTCCTGCCTCTCTAAGGGAGGGGAGGTGGGTGCTGGGCAAACCCTCAAGAGCGCTCTCCTCACTAACTCCACCCCTGGTGGGCCTGCTGTCCCTGAAGTAGGCCACCGAGCTTCACGTGGGCCAGCCAACAGCCATGGGAGTACGGACAGCACCGGCCCACTGCCCCTGACTCCACAGCACATTCTGACCCGGACTGGACCACATCAGTCACTCTCCCTGTCACATGGGCACAGCAGAGGCAGGTGTGGACACCCCGGGACTAGAGGGCCACAGCCACGCCGGCCCTTCTCCCACAGCCTCCAGACTGCCTGTCCCTCTGGGGCTTGCTCCCTCAGTCTGAGACCCAGAAAGAAGCTGACAGGTGGGAGAGAGGGGTGGCCATCCATAAAGGGCAGCACCACGCAAATGAGCTGGGGTTGGAGGCTGCCGGATTCAGCCTAACTTTGCTGCAACTTCCTGCATAGCGTCCAGTCCCAGCTTAAGGCTGAGGAGTGAGTGGGTACAAAGATGTGACAGACAGGTTAGCATGGAGTCAATCTCACCACACAGCCCAAGACAGACTGTGAAGACACACTCAGGCCAGGAGAGGATGTGACAATGGGCAGCGAGCAAAGGCGCGGGTAGAGCAGGGATTGGAGCAGCATGAGCAGAGGTGAGAACATGCTGTCTGTTGGACTCACAGCAGAAAGGTGGGCATCCCACTGCAAGGGCCACCCTGGGCCACTCTGGCACGTGCTGTACTGAGGGCCACCCCGGGCCACGCTGGCACGTGCTGTACTGAGGGCCACCCCGGGCCAGTGCTGGCACGTGCTATACTGAGGGCCACCCCGGGCCGCTCTGGCACGTGCTATACTGAGGGCCACCCTGGGCCAGTGCTGGCACGTGCTGTACTGAGGGCCACCCCGGGCCGCGCTGGCACGTGCTGTACTGAGGGCCACCCCGGGCCGCGCTGGCACGTGCTGTACTGAGGGCCACCCCGGGCCAGTGCTGGCACGTGCTGTACTGAGGGCCACCCCGGGCCGCGCTGGCACGTGCTGTACTGAGGGCCACCCCGGGCCAGTGCTGGCACGTGCTGTACTGAGGGCCACCCCGGGCCGCTCTGGCACGTGCTGTACTGAGGGCCACCCCGGGCCGCGCTGGCACGTGCTGTACTGAGGGCCACCCCGGGCCAGTGCTGGCACATGCTGTACTGAGGGCCACCCCGGGCCGCGCTGTCACGTGCTGTACTGAGGGCCACCCCGGGCCGCGCTGTCACGTGCTGTACTGAGGGCCACCCCGGGCCGCTCTGGCACGTGCTGTACTGAGGGCAGGTCACTTAGACCGTGTCAGGCTCCACCAGGTTCCACTTACAGTTTTTGTTACTTGGTAATTCATTATTTTGGTAAATCCCTAATGATAATTTGAGGACAATTATTCACATTTTCATATCAGAAGTGCTGGCCTACACTCATCTTTTTGCTTCTGTTAAACTGTTCCTTGTCTTACACTTCCAGCTTTCCTGTAGAAGATGAATATATTCTCTATTCTCACTGACCTTCTTTGCTCATTCTGTTGGCTCCTGTTCCCTCAGGAAGGAAGGCTGGGTTCTCCTTGGGCCGCTGGGCCCTCTGGTCTGTGAAGGTTACACAGGCAGCTCTGACCTCCATCAGCAGAGGCCAGGCCCACACTGGGCGCGGAGGGCAGTGACAATGCAGGAGGGCTGGCGGGGTCCTCACAGGTGAGCCAAAAAGCTCAAAGCCGGGGCCTCTGGTGTGCACACAGTCCCAAGTCCAAAGGCATTTGAATCACACAGCACTGAGCAGGAAGTCCAACACCCAGCCGTCCCCATGAAGCCCCCGGGACCTCAGGATGGCAGGAGTCGTGAGGGACCTAGTTAGCACTCCTAACGTTCCAAAAGCTCATGACAACTCCAACTGATGGCACGTTCCTTCCACCCGTGGCACCCAGGAGGGAGGGACAGGGGTCCTGCTCAGACCTGAAGGCCACTCCCTCCAGAAACCTCCGGAAACTGGGGAGTGGAAAGCTGCTGTGCTTGGGGACAGAGGCGCACGGCAGCCCCACAGCTGACACTGACGGTGACAGCTGCCTCGCCCTGGTCCCCCTGCCTGGGATCTACACAGTGGGCATCACGGTGTGGGTATTCCAGCTACAGACTCGGCCCTGCACAGGGCGCTGTCAAATCCACACGGGAGAGCTGGGACATGCCCCTGCTCTAACTGGCAGACATGCTGGTGGGAATTACAGACTATGGGAACCACCAGGACTTCCAGTGGGTGGCTTTGATGGTGCGCACCCAGGGTGCGGCAAGAACACGTGGCAGGTGCAGACAGACGGGGTGCGCGTTGTGAGATGGAGGCTAAGGGTGGGGACGGAGGCGCGGACGCTGCACACAGCCAGGCCACAGTGCCCAGTGCTCTTGATGGGGTACTTCAACGGGAGAAGGAAGTTGAGGCCAGAGTGCTTCGGGTTCACCACAGCCAATGCATGACCCTCCAGGTTGGCCCAGGGTGGAGGCTGGCCCTGGATCCTCACCACAGCCAAACACAGCCCAGGCCTGGAAGGAGCTTTGCTCTCCTGTGCTTGGAGCTGGAAAGCCCACTGTGAGGACGGGCGGGAGAAGGCTACTCCAAAAACCTGGCCGTGCCCCAGGCAGCTGCTGTTTCCTGTTCTCTTGCCTACAGAGTGACCTTCCAAGCCCAAACCCTGTTTGTGTCACACCCCACATGCTCCTACATCGTGCAGTGCCACGCACAGCCCCCGTGCGCAGGTGTGCCCACTAAACCCACACTGCCGGAGGCACGCCTGACTCTCACTCAAGTCTGTAGCGGGCTCGATGGGTGAGGTGTGGGCTGGAGTTGGAAACTGCCGTCTAGAAACTTAGAGGCCAGCTTTGAGGCCAGAGGCCTCTGACACCCCACTCATCACTGCCTTGCTATGGGGAAAGCAGCTCAAGGATTTACTGTCCAGGGCTTGACAAAGCTGTAGCCTGTTCTGATAAAGTTTTATTTACAAACACAAAGGGCCAGATGTGCTCCCCCCCACCGGGCCGAGTGTGCAGGTGTGCGTGGAGGGTCTGGACCGGGGGCCGCTTTGCTGTCATGCTCACGGAGCTCCAAGGCTAACTTTGACGCTGTCCAAGCCACAGGAGGCTGCGGCGGATGAGCCTGACACGGAGCGCAGCGAAGCCTAGAAGAGCAGATGGCTCCTCGGCGGTCTGTGGTCGGGACTTTGTGGCTACATATTTTAGGAGACAAACTGAAAATACTTCCAAATGAAATGTCCTGCTTTCAGATATGATTCTTAGAACAGCTCCAAGTCAAAGGGGGCAGGCAGTGGAGCAGGGCGGGACCCTGGGCTGCACTGGGTGGGCACTGCGCATGGCCACCACGCTGGCATCCACTCTGCTCGTGCCCTGAGTTCCCTGACTGCGGGGCAGGAATGAGAGAGGGAACTTCCTTCAGGAGGAAGAGTCACAGGGAGACCAGTGTTGGGGACGGGCCCAGGGTTGACCACGACACTGCGGACAAAGTGCTGTCAAATCCACTGCTCCCCCTGCACCCCGGGGCCCCGTGGGCGAGGACCAGCACTCTCTCCAGTGGGACGCAGGGCCATGCGCTTGCTGCCATAGGGTCTTCCACAGCACCCGGCCATGGACAGGCACGCAGGGGCCTCTCTGCAGAAACCATGAGGCTGCAGAACACTCCTGTAACCTTTCACAGGCAGTTGTTATGGAAATAAGGTTATTAACAACATCACGAATCCATCGGCATTGCCTCGGCCCTGGGTCTGCCAGGAAAGGCACTGACCCAGGCTTGCGCGGAGACAGGAAGGCTGTCGTGGTGGGCATGGTCTCAGGAGAGGGTCTGATTTCTCCTTATCAACCACAGGGGTTTGAGGGGTTGCACTTAGAAGGGCCACTGCAGTAAAATAAGGGCATGGGATCAAAACATGGGCACAGAGGTTTCCAGGAGGCCTCTGCTGGAGGGCCCTGGGTTACAGCTTCCCCAAGCTGAAGCCAGGCCCAGGGTCCCTTCCTTCCTCGCTACCTCCCAGGCCGTGGCTGCCTCTGTGCTCAGGGGTGATACCCAGGAGTGGCGTGCCCCCATGTCCCCTCGCTCGGCTTCCCCCAGTCACCACGGCTGCCTCGCTCACTGTCCCACAGCCCTCAGGGGCCTCAGCATGGGGTGCTCTGGGATCCCCAAGTGGGAGAGAGCTGGAGGAGGCAGCAAGGGGCCCGTGCAGCGCTGTGGTGAGGGGACGCACAGCCCCTCAGGGTCTGTATACCTGTGTCGTAGGCACAGCTGGCACAGTGGCCACGGGGGCCACCTTCATTCAGGGAAACACCAGCCTGAATGCCAGGACAGGCTTCACATGTCAGGGGAGATGACTACACAGCTGCAGCCCAGAGCTGCAGGAGCACGCGGGACCCTCCGTCCCTGCAGACTTGACACAGGCCAGTAAATCACCAGTGGGACACAGCAACGCCCCTGGGTGACTGTGACAATGCACTGCCCAGAATGCCCAATGCAAGGCTGCTTGCTTCATACAAAAGCCCCACAGGGGGCCTGAGGACTCACACACAGCACCCGGAGGGCCTGAGGACTCACACACAGCACCCGGAGGGCCTGGGGACTCACACACAGCACCCGGAGGGCCCAGGTTCTTCACACACAGCACCCAGAGGTGCTGGGCCCCTCACATTAGCACCACAAAGAGCCTGGGCACCCTGGAACAGGAGAGTCAGCTCCTCATGGGCAGGCTGCAGAGCAGCAGCTTTGAGTCACCACTGCCTTGCAATTTATAGAGCTGCACTGGCCACCCCGAAAACAAGCGAGTTCTCTGCTCATCTCGAATGCACGCCTTTAGGCCTGCACCGCCCCGGGTGCCCCTCATGCCACTGCACAGGCGCCAGGTCTGGCTGCCTCTGTCCCCAGGGGGAGCAAAACCAGCTGGAGGCTGGGCCACTTGCCTCTGGTCAACCAACAGGCAGACTAACAACAGACTCAGACCAACAGTCGCTAGAGCATTTACAGGTAGGCAGAGCCCACACTGCATCAGAACAGTGAGGTGGCTGTCACAGGGCACTCCCCTGTCCGCAAAGCAAAGTACTCGCAGGCGACTCCAATCCTACCCGCAGCGCTGAGCGGCCACCACTGCCCAGCTCACTGCAGGGTGGGCGCCAAGAGCCAGGGTTCCAGTCCCCAGGCTGCTGTCCTGGTGGTGGCAGGCACCAGAGGGAGGGGTGAGGCAAGTGTGGACTCCCTTATACAGAGAGTGGGCACTCGTCGGTAGGACGCCTGGGCCCGCAGCAGCAGCCAAGGTCCAAGGCTGCACACCAGGCAGGATGGTAGTGAGGACACCATGAGGTCCCAGCGACAGACCAGCTCCTGGACGGGAGCTGGGAGCAGGCTGGAGATGCCGGAGAGGCCCGAGTCCACCTGCACGTCTTACATCAACCTCCCTCCAAAGCCCAGGAGAACTTGCCAAAACACCTACAAGGTTCCCGGAAGGTCTGAGGGATTTGGAAAACAGAAGACAAGCTCCATTGTACCCCACAGGAAGGCGAGGAACACAGCGGAGTCGGCGGAAGGCTTGGCGGTACCCAGGCCACAGAAGGCCCAGACCGACCCGGCTGTGTCCAAGGATTTGAAACGCGATGAAGACGCTGCCAAGAGCCTCCGTCGCCAGACGGGGTGGGGGCGGGCAGACTCCAGATGATCTATCTAGAAGGTCACCTTTCACCAGGTACCAAAATAAATCCCAGCTGGTTTAAAAAGTTAAATGAAAAAAAAATAATAACAAAGGCCACAAAAACGCAGAAGGCAACCTGAGCATGTGCCAGATTTCTGGTGGAAACAGAGCTGAAGCAGGTGTGGAAGTTGGACCACACTGTTTAAACACAATAAAATTAAAGACAAATAACAGAAACAGAAAATGATTTGCCTCGAACGTGCTCAAATGTGACATCCCTGACGTGCAAGTAGTTCTTGAAAACCAATAGCCCATCTGTCAGCATGAGGCGAGCCAGCACCGGGCCGGTGGCCCCGAGCCTGCAGGGCCGCTGAGCCGCCAGGGCGCCTGGGCCTTCTCAGACCTGCAGACAGACCCCATCTGTGATTTACGCTCATGGAAAATGAACTTCAGCCATGAGGACTGAGCGTCCACATCCTGAAGGGCTTGAGGAGGGGATACGACCGTATACAGCTCACACCCAGGACATGGCAGGACGTGGCGGGACGTGGCAGGACGTGGCGGGACGTGGCACAGGGCCTGTGGTGCCTCCTGGGGTCCCCGCACGCTGTCCTGCAGGCCAATGCACACACGTTGTCTGCATCGCCACCCAGGCAAAGCGTGCCTGCACACAGCTGTGCAGAGCGCTCGGCCATGGCCCGCTGTCCTCCGGGATCCTCCCACGTCACGTGTTGTCCATGTGGTCCAGGCAGACAGCATCAACCGCTGTATTCGGGGACCTCGGCCACAGCAACCTGAGCTGCCTCGGCAGGCCTGAGTCTCCCCTGCTCCTCTGGCTCCTCTGTGGCCAGGCCCAGCCCCCTGGATAACCCAGCTCCCACCACCACTGGACACATTTTCACACAAAGAGAGGTGGCGACAACCCACGCTCCAGATGTCCTCAGCTGCGGGGAAACTGCTGGACCATTCCAGAAAAAATCTTCTGAGCCAGATCCTGATGGTCTTCATTGGTTACTAGCAGCAAACTCTCCAGATTGCAAGGTCACCTGGGGAGTTGCTGGCCACTGGTCCTGCTCCTCGCAGCTGGGCCCTCCTGCGGGGACACTGCTCTTGCGGGGACATACACTCCAAGTACCCTTCACGGGAGCTGCCTGGACCCTCAGCTCTCAGGACAGTGGCATGGGACCTCTGACCCCAGCAACTGTGCCTTCCCCCATCTGACACAGTTGGCCGCACAGCTCCTGGCCGCTCAGCTGGCTGGGACCCTCACTGGCCACAGGGCCAGGGGTTCCCAGAGCCTACCTGCTTCGCCGACAAAGACCTCCACGGGCGCGCTGGCTGGGCTCTCGCCGATGATGTTATAGGCAGTCATGACCACTTCATAGCGCCTGTACTTCTTTAGATCTGCAAGGTTCAGGGGGGCGGGCATCAGTGCCCCGGGCCTGCTGTCCTTCGCTCACATGCCACACCAGTCTGCTCCCTGGGGGACAGCTCTGAAATGCACCCATGCCTACCACAACCAAGCCCCCATGTTGTAGGAAAGGACTTAATTATTTTTTCAAAAGACATGAGTCAATCTCAAGTGCAAAGCCTTTGATGACCTTGTCCAGGGAGGGCAAGGACGTAGGGAGCCGCACACGGAGATCACACAGATGGGGGCTGAGGCCACGCTCCGCAGGGACAGGCTTGGCATGAAAGCTGGACGCTTCCGCCCCGGCTACCACCACCCTGTGTCTGAGGCCAGGTGCCAGAGCTGATGCTGATGTGGGTCGGCCTTCATGTCCCACATCTCCGTCCCAATGAGCTCAGCAGAACACAACACGTCAGATGTCAAGGTTCTTTTACCTTGGCTTCCAAGGAACACCTGCCTGGCTCTGCCCACGTGGCTGAGCCGGGGGTCAGGGAATGCCCACCCATCTCTGTCCACATAGCTGAGCTATGGGAACGCCCACCCAGTTCTGCCCACGTGCCGAGCCAGGGGCCAGGGAGTGCCCACCCAGTTCTGCCCACATGCTGAGCCGGGGGCCAGCCTGTCAGTCAGTCCTTCGGGGGCTGTTGTTCCTCTTGGCTCCCAGTGCGAGACTGATCACCAGTCATGAACATCACCACTCCTTAATCTAGCCCGTGGAAGTGAACCCCACCTGGCGCTCCCAAGCTCCACGCCAGGCTCTGCAAGCCCACCCTCAGCCAGCAGTCAGATGTGCAGTGGCGCGAGTCTGTTAGCCCGAGGGAGGAGGGCTGGATTAGCCAAACAGAGCCTACTGAGCCCTAAGATGCCAGGGATCCTGGCACCTGCTGCTCCACGGATGGCCAGGTGGGGCACAGTGGTGAACAGCTCCCCAGTATGAGGCGCCAGGGCTTCCAGGGCAGGACACTGGCTGCTAGGGGCAGGGGACAGGGTTTAATGGCAGCAGAGGGCCCGTCCGACATGAGTGGCACTGGAAACGGAGGATGGCAAGTGCCTAGCACCCCAAACTGTGAACCCCGAAATGGTGAGAACGGTAAACCTCACACTGTGCAAGTTGTACCAAATGAGTTTAGAAGCAAATGTTGGCATGAGCAGGGCAGTTCAGCCCAGTCAGACTGTACTCTGTCCCCTACTCCAGGACCACATGATGCCAAGCTGCCCCGCCCCGCTTCCAGAAGCCTCTTCCCTGTCTCCCTGGCAGGGATACATGTTGACAAGCGTCATCTGAGAGTGGGGATTCGAGAAATGAGTCCTTAATCCAAGCTGGCCCCACTGAGTCCACGGAGGGGACAATGGGCTGTGGCCGCGTGGCGCTCAGCAGTCACGGGGACCCCGCAGCAGGTGGCGTGCACTTACGTGTTAATTCATACGTGGTTAGCGTGGAGCTGCTGTTCACGGTCTTGAAGCTGCTTTGGGCTATTGGGGTAAGCAGAGCAGGAAGGCAGTTAGCATGTAGCGACAGTTGCCGCAGGTGACATGCGACAGGAGTCAGCTCCCACGCCACACTTCCTGGGCCGTGAAGCTGGCCTGCTGCAGCCTGCTGGGGTGTCCCAGCCTGATCCTGGAACATCAAGGCCCCTGCCTGAGGCAGCAGGTGTGTGCTCACCCTCCAACTGCACGAACACATCATGCCAGTGGAAGGAAGACGGAGACGCGTGTGTCCCTGGGTGCTGCAAGGCAGGCTGGCCACCAGCGTCTCAGGTGTGCAGTCAACGGAGGCTGTGGAAGGCAAGGGGGCCCCCAGGTGCTCCCTGCTGGGGCTGCTCCACACAAGGGGGCAAGGGCATTTTCTGAGCCAGGGAACGAAACCCCACAGGCCTCCTTCCAGGGAGGCTGGGAGAGTCACAGGCCCCAGGCTGAGGCCTTTGGTCTGAGTGGGTCCTGGGAAGCATGGGGCTCCCAGCCCTTCTCTGGCTGCAGAGTTGTTCCAACTGGACTGCACTGCTGCTGTTCCCTTAGTGAACCCCCCACTGCATGAGACCCGGCTGCCCACCTCACACCCCGCATGTGGGGGCCTTCTCGGCTGCCCACCTCACACCCCTACACATGGGGACTTTCCCGGCTGCCCACCTCCCACCCACGCATGTGGGGGCCTTCTTGGCTGCCCACCTCCCACCCACACACACGGGGGCCCTCCCGGTTGCCCACCTCACACCCCTGTACACAGGGACTTTCCTGGCTGCCCACCTCACACCCCTGCACATGGGGACTTTCCCGGCTGCCCACCTCACACCCCCGCACACGGGGACTTTCCCGGATGCCCACCTCACACCCCTGTATGCGGGGGCCTTCCCGGCTGCCCACCTCACACCCCTGCACACGGGGACTTTCCCGGCTGCCCACCTCACACCTCTGCACACGGGGACTTTCCCAGCTGCCCACCTCACACCCCTGCACACGGGGACTTTCCCGGATGCCCACCTCACACCCCTGTATGCGGGGGCCTTCCCGGCTGCTCACCTCACACCTCTGCACACGGGGACTTTCCCAGCTGCCCACCTCACTCCCCTGCACACGGGGACTTTCCCAGCTGCCCACCTCACACCCCTGTATGCGGGGACTTTCCCGGCTGCCCACCTCACACCCCTGCACACGGGGGCCTTCCTGGCCACCCACCTCACACACCTGCATGGGCCCACCCCTGCCTGCTCCCCACTCCCTGGGGACAGCACTGAGGCCCTCCCCTCAGGTCTTGTCCTTCCCCAGGTGCCAGGACGGGGGGCACACTCACCTGTGAGCTCGGCTCGCAAAGCTGAGGGGCTCTTAAGCGTCTTGGCCTCCAGGCCTGAGCCCGCCTCGAATTCCAGCTCCCGGTAGTAGATCCGGTAGCCCTGGAGGAGGCCGTTCAGGGTCTCATCCCGTGGAGGCTGCAAAGAGATCGCACGACTAAGCCTGTGGGCAAAGCCTGGGGCCTCTGCGCCCCCATGAACAAAACAGAGGGCGAACCACACACTGGGGTCCCTGGTCCTGCTTTGTTATCAACAGGGGGAGCGGCGACGCTCACCGACAGGGTCCAGCGAGCCTCCCAGGCACAGAACTGCCCCATAGGTCCTGGGCTGGGTACCTCCGCTCCTGAGCATGTGTGCCTGGTACAACTGACCAACTACTGTGCTGCTCAAATCCCTAACAGACCCCAAGGCTGGGGCAGGAGAGCAGGGCCCTGGTGCTGAGGAGGCTGCCCCGGTGGTAAATCCAGAACATGGAGAGACTGTGGTAAGTGGCCAGCTCCAACCCTGCCCTGGCTGGGCCCACTCTCAGGGAGGGAGGGCACAGCTCTAAGCACTGGCCCACACTCCCACCCAGGCCCACCCTCGGGGAAGGAGGGCAGGCTGGGCCGTGTGCCCTCCCAGCGACTGCTGTGGACACAGGGCAGATCCATGGAGTGCAGGCAGGAGAGCGTCACTCCTCTCGTCGTGTCTGAGAGCTGAGCTGTCAATGCCAGGGTGCCCAGGCCGGGTGAGGTGGGGCTGTGTTGCTGAGGGCCTGGGCAGAACCAGAGAAAGCACATGGCGACCACTGCTCAGCCACCGGCGCTGCACGCCAGGGGCCGCAGGCAGGACGGGAGGGCACGAGCTTCACAGCGAACAGTTCCCAGTCCCCAGGGCCCAAGTCAGGACCAAGCCAGGTCCCGCACTGCTCCCCAAGCAGGGGTGCCCCGAGAAGGACCGGAAGCTGAGCTCAGGAGACACCGTCTCCCCCGCCCACTGAGACACGCGTGGGCTCAGCTGCCGCCTGGGGCTGTGCCACTCATGCCCACAGTGACACATGGACAGATGGTGTGAGCTCAGGGGTCTCGGCCTCTGACCTTCCCTCCCTGGACCCCTGAGATGGGGAGCCAAATCGCCGCCTGACGATTTCGGCCCCAGAACCCAGTAAGTCCGCGTGCTGCTCCAGGCACCGGTCCTCGCAGGTGGCACGGTGGTCCTGCCGAGAGCCCCTGGGGCCTGCGCCTGCTCACGCTTCTGTTTCTATTAGCTGGGCTGACTCTGGCCGGTGAGCAGAGGCGGGAGGGCGTCTGGAGTGGGTGGCCGGATCCCTGCTAAGTGCCAGCCCGCACTCCCACCCAGGGCCACCCTGGAAGCCTCAGGCAGTTGCAGGCCATGCCTGTGACTGCTTCAGGCACTGGGAGCACAGCAGGGGGACGGAGAGCTGGACCACTCTGCAGGTGGCGGCAGGAAAGCAGCGACTTGCCTTGCGCAGAGGAGGAAGGCTGGGGTGAGGGGAGAGGACTAGATTCAATTTGGTCAAGTAGGCAGGGCGCTGGGGGAGGTTAGGGAAACAGATGTGTCCCCACTGGGGACCAAATGGGTTCTGAGGGTGGCAGGCCTCTGTGAGTACACTTCTGAGGCTGGGCCCAGGGACACTGACTCGGTCTTAAATACTTCTGGCCAAGGTGCATGGGATGCTGGGTCCCCTCCCTGGCCCCACTGATCCCCAGAATTCCTAGGACACCCACAAAGCAGGGGTGTCCCCCTCCCAGCAGGAGCCTGGGGATTTGGGGAGGAACACAAGTGTCTGCCAGGCCCACCGTGTGGATCTCTTAACGTACAGCTAGCACCTTCCTTGCCGATGGAATCCACTCCCCCAGCAAGTGCGTGGGACACTAGCGGGGCTTTACTCCACCTGCTTCTCCTGGCATTTGGGACACACCCCTGGGTGACGCTGAGGGAGGACTCTTGGTCCTTTCCAGGGCAGCTGTGTGTGGCACGGCAGCTCCAGGGGGCCTAGGCTCAGCTCCCACCCTCCCCCAGCACACACACACCAGGCTGGGCCGGCTGCTGGGGGTGGGAGGCCCGGAGCCGGTGTGAGCCTCTCCTGTGAGCTTCTCCTCCCACCCTGAGCTCTCGGCCCAAAGGCTGTGCCCAAGACCCTCGGTCCAGGCCAGCAGTGTGCGAGCGGGAACGCACGCTCACACCCACCAGTGTGAGAGCGCGAACGCAAGCTTACAACGCCCAGAACCTCAGCTTTCAAACAGAATCGGACCCCACGCAAAGCCGATTGATAACCCTGCCGAGCCGCGTTAGAGCTGACCCCGCGGTAGCAGGGGGGACATCTGAGGGGTCTGCAGCTTGGAAATTACAGTGGTGACGCATTGGAAACAAGTTGCTAGGTGGGAAAATGGGTTTACAGGTGAAATATTTCGTATGGGATGTGAGTCTATATTTAAACCTCGCTTCTTTTCCCTTGTTCTGTTCTTCTTGTTTAAGTAAATTACTCATAATTTTAATTTTGCTGTAATTGCCAGGCAGTTGACAGGCACTTATTTGCACAATACAGGATACTGACCACCTCCTGGGACTGGCTCTGAAGGGCAACAGCCCAGAGGCGCCAACGCCCAGCCCCCTTGGGGCGACTGTGCAGAGCTGGCCACCAGCACCCTGGAGACACGGGCAGCTCCACGGCCATGTGTGGCCACCTGTGAGCAGGCAAGGACACCCACCCTGAGTGACCGCTCTGCTCACCGCCTCTGTAGGAAAGGGGCCTGCCTACCTAGTCACCAGCAGGCCTGGGCTCCATCCACAAAGCAAATTTCCTGGCAGAACTGAGCACAGTACAAAGAGCCTATTTTCTCTTCTCTGCCGACTGTGCTGGTGGAGGGTGGGGAACAAAGGCTCAGGACCTTGAATTTCCATTTTGATTGCTTTCTGCCTCCTACCAAAGGCCCTGATAGGCAGGGACTGCGGAGGTGAGCGGGGTCTGTGAACACTCCTGGGAGGTCGGCTTTGTGACTTTCTGGGTCCACAGGCACAACCTCAAGCCCAAGAGGTCTCCAGGAGCCGACTGAGAGCTACAGCCAGGCCTGGGATTGGCTGCCCAGGGCGGTGATGGAGGGGCTTATGTCCCGAGTCCCTTCCCATCCCCACACTCTGGCCACCCCAGGGCAGGGTGAGTGTCCCAGCAGAGCATTCCAGAAAGCACTAAAGGAGGCCAGGAAGTGGGCAGCTGCTCTAACGGTACTAGAAGGCGGCTTACTCAAGTCCTGCTTGCAGGAAGCAGTGCTGGGGGACGTGCAGGTGACCTTAAAGAACTGCTACCTGCATTCACACCTGGACCAGGACTCGCTCTGCTGCTGAGGCCACAGGTGCAGCAGGAGCTCTCAGAGGCCGGTGCCAGCCACGCGGGTGAGAGGCTGGCCCTGGAGCAGCTCCTTCACCTGCCTGCATCTCCCGCCCCCACAGCTCCCGCCAGCCTCATGCACCCCAGAAAAGCCACAGTGCAACAGTGAGGTGGGGCACAGCCCCCAGACTTCTCTCTGCTTCTGTCCCATAGGGCTCCATCCTGGTTAGAAGGCATCCAGCCCCCTGGCTGCCCAGGTTATATGGGTGCCTCACATGGCCACCCAGCCCCAGGGCCCAGGGCTCTGCAGGATCATTTTCTGGAGGTTTCTGCTGGTCCCCAAGACTGCTGTTCCTGCCTGTTCCACTGCCTCCCTTCCCACAGGCCTGTGTAGGGTCAGGACATGGCCCTCCAACCTGCCACCCCCCAGCCAGGCCCCCTGCAGACCACGCTCTTGGTTTTCAGCATCCCCCAGGCCCCTTTGCCTCCCGACTTTCAAGGTCTGTGATGACATCACCGACAGCACGGAACTCTCTCATGCTACCCCGACGTCCCTCTGTGTGCCCAGCTCATAGCCCTGACTCCACATCACCCATCTCCATGCCACTCTGGCCTCAGCAACTTGCCCGTGCCCTTGGCACTGTCCTCGTCCTTGCCATCTGCCTGCAGCACCCTGGGGAAATGCCATCTGCCTGTGTGTTCCTGTCCCTAGGCCCCCGCCTCCCTGTCCTCACGGACTCTCTCCTGGTAATTTGTTAGCAGGCTCTCTTGGGGTTCGCCCCTTTGCTGCTAGCCCCAGGACACCCCACTGTGAGCACATACTGTCCAGAATTAGAAATCAGAGTGACCTATCCCTTCAGTGCCATCCAGCACTATTTGCCAGGACAGGCCTCGGTCTAGATTGAGGACCCGGACTTGCTCAACACACGTGACACCTCCAAGGGCTGCAGTCTGCTGCCCTGACACAATCCGCTCTTGCACGGAGCACGCGTGCTTCCAACACTGCCCTTGTCCAAGGCTACTGGCATGAACCTGCTGGTACTGGCCTCCCCCTGCCCTGTCCCCCCAAGCAAGGGTGGCCCCTGCTCAGAGGTGCTGGCTCAGAGCTGGCCTGTCCAGGGTGAGATCCCGCTGCACACGCCTCGCGGTGTATCCCCAGTGTTCAGGAGTCGTACTCTGACACCATTTTCCCTCTGTGGTTCCTGGGCTATGGTGGGTGAGGGAGTGGGGCGTGGTGTGGTGGGTGAGGGAACAGGGCCGTGGTTCAGGGGATGCCGGCGTGGGCCTGGCTCTTACCTGCCACTGGATCAGAACCGAGGAGGTGGTGTGCGGCGTTGCAGAGACGGACCCTGGAGGCTCTCCGGGGACTGAAAAACAAAGAACCAAGCAGGGAAGAGGGTGACCCCCATGGCCCCAGAGGCTCTCGCTGGCCACCCCGAGGGGCCATGCCAGAACCAAGCAGGGAAGAGGGTGACCCCCATGGCCCCAGAGGCTCTCGCTGGCCACCCCGAGGGGCCATGCCCCCAGGCCTGCCCTTCCTGCCCAGGTGGCCTTCTCAGAGCTCCCCAGGCTGCACTCAGAACCTGTGCCTGTGGTGGCAGGGACCCACTCCCAGCCAGGTAGCACCTGGTACCATCTTGGACTTGGAGCCCACTGGACAGTTAGGAAATTTCCAGAACTCCTTGAGGGGCCAACCATGGTTCCCTGGGAGCCCCCTGCCTCGACACACTTCCCGCAGTGCCCAGAGCTTCTAAGGGTGGGGAGTGACGTCATTTTTGAAAAAGTCTGATCCCCTGAACAGGACGGACAGGGGAGCCAGACCACATGCTTTTAGTTGGAAATGTTGCTGGGATCTCGGGCCACAGCTGGTGGGAACGTTAGACAGCCACGGTCTGGGAGCTGTCACAGTTCTCTGGTGTCCACAGGGACAAGGTTGACCTGACCTCTGGCTGTGTGCATGCCCTGCCCTCCAGCCTAATGAAACTCCTGCTGGACATCCAACACGGCCAGGAAGCCCTCCTTCTCTACCCTCGCTGAATCCTGGGGTCCTCTTTGACGGACTCAATCAACTTCCTTCTGTCTTCCTGGTGGCCATACCCGGGAGCCGGCCCAGCCCCAACACATGTCCTAGGCTCAATAAGAATGGACTCAGTGGCTGAGAGGGCCCCCCATGTCCCCACTGAGTGCCCCGCACGGAGCTCACACCTCAGTCCCTGGGCCACCCTCTGTCATTCCCCCGCCACCATAGGGCTCCCCTTCCTTGGGCCCTCAGGCCTTGCAGCGGTAGCAGAGCCACACCAGCAGCCTTGCGGGCTCTGCCTCGGGTGGACAGACTGATGTCCCCTGGACCTGTGTGCCACCTGCTGCCCCGTCGTCACAGCAGCAGGCCTTCTCCCAGCGCCTGGAGAGCCTGGTCACGCAGGAGCCCAGATCCTGGACACTCCCAACCCTGGCACTGTGACGCTGTGCAGGGAGGGAAACAGCCACCGGAGAGCGCCTACACGGTCCCTATTCGGCGTGGCCCCACTCAGGGCTCAGTGACACAATGAGGGACAGGCGCTTCAGAGCAGTGTTCCGCACATCAAAGGGCCAGGCGGGGCCTTCCAGCCCCACCAGCCCTGGGCCAGCTCTGCCCTGTCAGCCTGGCTCCCCACACCTCTCGGCTGGCAGACACACCGGGACAACACAGGACGACACAGTCCACTGCTGTGTACCATTCATCTGAGCCACGGAGTCGGTGCTTAGCTCTCCCACCGTGCCTGTCGAAGGTGGGGTTGAACAGGGTGCCAAGGCGTCTGGGCCTTGTACCTCAGCACGGCGGCATTCAGTGTGAACTGGCCCGGTGTGGGGTGTGTGGACTGTCGGGAAGGGCTTTCCTGCCCCCTCTGGCTTGCCCTGTCTCCCCGCCCGGCCTCACGAGCTCGCGGCTGACAGTGGACACGGGCACTGCAGGCTCTGTGAGCCCCAAGGACGGGTGCATGGGCAACAGTCCAGGGCCCAGCAAGAACCACACGGGGGAACCATGTCTGGGGGTGCAGACCCCACTGCTCCCCAGAGCATGCTGGCCCCTCCTACTGGAGCCAGGCCCACAGCGTCTGCCCCAGGGGGAGCTCAGGGTTTGTAGTGTAGTTTGTATGGTGTGCTGACAAGCTCAGATGTTCCCTCCACCCTGGGGCTGGTCCCTGAGGTCACGGGAGGTTTCACATTGGCGAAGCTAAGCTTATGAAGGTTATAAAAAGAATAGACGCGCAGATGTGGGGTCATGGGGTGAGCTGGCCTGAAACCGGTGGACTTGAAAATCGTTGCACTGGTGCGTTAAATGGAAGAGGCAGAGCTTGGGGATGGTTTAGGGAATTGGCATAAAGCACTGTTGGGTGAACTCAGTGCTTGGCTTCCGGTCTGGGATCTGCCCTGCAGCGTCTGTGTGCAATATCCACCCCTTGCCCTGGCACGGGGCACGCCGCCCCCACCCCTGCAGCTGGCTGTGTGTCAGGTGGCTCACTGTGGCCTGGCAGGACCTCTGCACACAGAGTGACTGGACTTCCAGCCCGGGTGCCTTCCACAAGGGACAGGTGGGGCCCTGGATCCCCGAGGGGCTCTGGCTGTCCCTCACTCGTGTCAGGGTCAGGTGAAGCAGCCTGCAAGTGAAAGGCACCGGATCCTCCTACACCACCCGCCGACATCCATTTTTAACTGCCCCATCAATTATTCACTTTCTGGGGGCTGTGGGAGCCAATCAAAGATCTTCCCTTCCATTTGGAAGCCCCTGCGGCCTTGACCTGTGGCCTGGGATGTGGGAGTGTTCATGCTGGCTGTGTCGGATGGAGTCTGCTGCTCACCCACCCTCCCGAGCTCTCAGCTCAAGAGGCACCCGAGGCTGTCTCCAGGAGCTGTGCAAGGGGCAGCCAGCTCACCATCCTGCAGCGTGGTCACTGCCTCTGTCTCCACACTGAAGTCACTGTCCCCGATGTCGTTGGTGGCTTTCAGGCGCAGCTTGTAGGAGGTGAAAGGCCTCAGCCTGAAACACAAAGAAACCCATGAGTGCGGGGCACCTGCCACCGTGCCCACAGGAGACCACCCATGAGTGCGGGGTACCTGCCACCCTGCCCTGCCCATAAGAACAGGAGGAGACCCGTGGCTGTGGGGCACCTGCCACCCTGCCCACAGGAGACCTGTGACTGGGGGCACCTGCCACCCTGCCCACAGGAGGTGTGGGGCACCTGCCACCCTGCCCATAGGGGCTCCAGGCTCCTAGAGGAGCTCAGTATAGACCACCTTGTGAAGAGGAGGCTGTTTTGCTGTGGGGTATGGGCAGACCCTCCCTGGCTACAGTGGGCAGGTACTTTGGGGGGCCTTGACTGTGCCCTGGGATAACTGGGAGTGGTGGTGCCCAGGGAGGGGCACGGCACACAGGGCAGGCGAGTGCGGTGGTGCCCAGGGAGGGGCACTGCACACATGGCAGGCGAGTGCGCTAGTTCTTGGCCAGGGAGTCGTTCTGATCACCAGTTCACACCAACGCTTTGTCACCTGCAAGCAAGCCTCTTTTTGCGTTTGCCCCAAACTGAAGACCAGTGGTTTTCCAGCTGAGCAGGTGGGCCCTGTGAGTTGGACCGATGCCACCTGCCTCAGCCAGCAGTCTCCCCCTGACCCCTCGTCTGTCCTACACAGCAGCCTGGGCAACATCTGTTGACAGAAAGGAACTTTCTGTTTTTGTAAGCTGTAATCAGAAGCAGCCCGTCTTGGTTCTCATTTCACTGTCCTGCTCCTGCCTTCTGGTTCGCTCTCCAGGCGCCCTTGACAAGGTGGGCTGCGCCAGGCCGACGCTGGGAGCCAGGGACTCCATCTGGGTCTCCCCTGTGGGCAGCTCAGGCCCTCGTCTGCGGCCTCCCAGCATGGACGTGAGTGCAGCTGAGCTTGGACTGGAATCCCATGTGGCAGCTGTATGGAAAGCTGCACCAACATGGATCTTTGCACAGGTTTCCAGGAGAAAGTTCTGGTTACATTCATGCAAACGGCTCCCCAGAAGTGACCACATTCAGTTCTGGTGGGAACTATACGCCTTTCTCCCTGCCGTGTGCATCTGAACTGCCCACACCGGCTTGGGCCACCACCTCCTTGTATGGAAAGCAGCACAGCGCGGCCTTGGGTGGGGGCACGCGCTCTGAAGTCTTGGCTAACTCTGGCCTTTTCCTTCAGGTGCCAGCTGAACTGGCTATGGGAGATGCCTGTCCCCAGCCAAATGTCCCCAATGCTCTGTTCATTTCCTCGGTTGTCTGGAACTGTAAGCCCTACACTGTGAGGACAAGAACCCAGCCTGGTGCCTGGCTCCAGGAAGCTCTGTATGCAGGGCTGGAGGGACGGACACACAAGGGTGACACTGGCTGGGTGGAGCAGGTCGTGTGTAGCACCCAGCACAGTCTCTGGCTCACCCCGGCACCCCAGCAGTGGCATCCCAGGCTTAGCATCCGGCCTCCTCTCACTGGCTCCAAGGTGGGACGCGGCCGCATTCCGCACAGGGTGGCCCCAGCTTTCCCGGCCGCTCCTGGTGGCGACAGGCTGCCTGCTGGCCCCACCCCAGCCTGGACCTCTGCCCTGCCCGCTGCCTTGCTACACGTGATCCCCAGCAGAGCAGGACTTGGTAAAGCCAGCAATCCCGGAACACGCTCTCCAGCCCTTCCTTGCTCATCTCGGTGCTCCGGATGCACCCAGCACGTCGGATGTTGAGCAGATGTAGGAGCTCTTGTGACAACCGTGTTCTCAGCTCTCGAGCACCCCGAACCCACGAGATGAAGATACGGCTGACACAGGACGTCTTGTCCTCCAAGCCTGCAGTCAGAGCTCCAATCCAGCAATGTGGATATTCACAAAGCAAGTCTGACCTCGACTGCTTCAGGCTAGGAATCACAGGGCCAGGCTTCGCTTCCCCAGCGGGTCTGGGGGTACGGTGGGTGCCCACTCACACCCATCCCTCTTCCCGCACAGCTCAACAGATGCTGACCAGCAGACAAGCCTCTGCAGTCACACCCACCTTCGGGTTACCGTGAAAACTCCCAGTCCTGGACAGTCTGAGAGCAATCCACTGAGGCCTTCATTTGTCTTGAAGGCACAGAAGATGGTCCTTAAAAATTCATTTTTACCATTACAGAGAATAAAGACTACTGAGCTGAGGCGCCATATCCTTGGGCAAGCTCAGATGACTTCTAAGCGGCAGCATTTTAAAGGGCCATGCAGTGCCGGGGAGCTGGGCCCAGAGGGCTGCTCCATGAGCTCCCTGGAGGGCCTCCTGTTGGCTGACGCAGCAGGAGGGCCCAGCGGAAGGGCAGAACCAGTACTAGCAGGCGCACAGCTCTGCCCCAAGCCGCCATTGCCACTGCCCCATCCTCGCGTGGCATCCAGAATGCTCACGCAGCCCTGTGGGGGCGGCCTCCTCCTTACCGCATTGTGTGGGAGGCCGCCCACCTTGCTGCATCATCCACCGGCCAGTGACTGACCAGCTGCCAATCAGCTGTGGACCCGCTGCTCCGCGCCATCTCCCCGGGCGGCACCACAGGCTGTGCCTACTGCTCGATGCCTGAGCCTCTGATGGGTTTTGCAGGGCCAGATTTCAGGCAGGGTCCCTGAGCTGGCTGGCAGGCTGCAGGGACAGCAGGGTCCCTGAGCTGGCTGGCTCACCTGGCCCCTTCGGGAGCGGGGAGCCTTATCTTGACATGGATACAATAGGACGACAGTGTCCAGGTGGATGGCTAGGGTCACGTGGCCTCATGCTGCACCAAGGGGCCGCCTCTCCCTGGGCCTGTGGCCGAAGAGGCCTGATGGTGGGAGCTGCAGCAGAGCCCTCAGAGGTGCCCACTGGCTGAGGACAGGACCACAGCTGGCACAGCCACACTTCGCAGGGTGCGGTGTCTGACCTGGCACCCTCAGGCTGTCAGCCTTACACCTCCATGGGCAGCCATGAGAATGCCCTGGCCCAGCGGGCCTGGCCTCACCCTGTCATCACCCTTCACCCCAGTCCACCACGCACTGGACACTCAGTCCTAGGGCACAGCCGCTCTCCCCTCTGAATCCCACATGGTCACTGGGCAAGCGGAGGTGACGAGCTACAGTGCCGCCTGATTCCTCTGGGCCCGCAGGGCAGGAGCAGGGTGTGTGACGGTCAAGGATCAAGGCTGCCCCAGAGGCATGCCAGCCACCTGCTGCCCTTTCTGGGGGCTCCCACCTAGCAGTACACGGCTGGGCTTGGCACACGGGGTTTCTGCTCATGCCCCCTGCCAGCTGAGCTGAGGCAGCAGCCATGTGGCCTCCTGACCCTCAGGGTTACTGTGGAGCAGACAGCAATGTCCCCTTCCTGGGTTGCATGGGCTCAGCCTGGAAGCCATGGTCTTGGCCCACGCTTCCTCCAGGGTGGCCTTCAGGAGCCCGGGACACTCCCTTCCCAGCCCCGAGTAGCAGCTTCCTCAGGGTAGGTGAGAAGGACAAGGTGCCAGGGCGGGCTCACACGGCCTGCAGAGCTGAGACCAGGGGACACGTGATGGGGATACAGGATCTGCTGTGTGACTGGGGTTACTCAGCCTCCCCCGACCTTGACTTTCTCCATTGCAGAGGGATGCAGGGAGCTCTCCTGACGGCCAAGGGTGCCCACACACACAGTCGTGGCTCAACAGGCATGCTGCTCTGGTCCCACCAGCAGTCAATGGTGGAGGCCACGCCTGTCACGATCTGCAGTCCTGCTGTTTTCACAAGGTGCACACAGAGCCCCCCTGTGTGACCCCAAGAATCAGCTGCCTGGAGGGGCCAGGACCCCCACGGTTGAGGGCATCAATACCCCTGGAGCTGGGAGTATGAAACCAACATGCAAGACACACCTGGAAGGAGCTGAGTGGGCCTTTGGAAGGGGATCCAGGACCTAGAGATTCCGGGGTCCCTGGAGAGCGGAATGAGCTTGGTGTGCGGCCCTTGAGCCACACAGTCCCTATTCTGACAGCTGGAGGTGGCCAGGGCAGGGACCCTCAGGGCAGGCCCCAGTCACCCAGGGAGGGTCCCAGCTCCCTCAATACCTCTCAACTGCGCAGGCCGTGGCTTCGTGGCTGATGGACGAGGAGTAGGTCTGCCACTCTCCCCGGGGAAGCTCTCGCACCTGCACCGTGAAGTACCGGATGGGGGAGGCCCCATCGCTGCCCGGGACCCATTGGAGCCGGAGGCTGCGGGCGGTCACTTCTGCCTGGGGCACCAGGAGCTCCCTGGGTGGTGCAGGCCGCTCTGTAACCAGAAGGGGATAGGACACGTGATGAGGAGTTCTCCCTGAAGAGGGGTGCTGGGAGTCATGCCGCTGTTTGCTCCAACCGCCTGTAAGAACAGCCCCCCAAGCCCGAGCACCCCTGCTCACTGTGGGACACATGGAGCAGGCGCTGCCGGACGCATGGGCTACTCCAACCACACATGAAGCTCCCATGCTCAGGAAATGGCAGGCTGTCTTGTACCTGACTGTGGGTGTGTGTGGACCCGACTGGAGGCCCCCGCTGCTCCCTGGGGCAAAGGGGAGGCCACCCACAATAAGGCGCAGGTAGGCAAATGACAGCTGGGATTCCCGGGACCTGGGCATCCTGCTGGCACCTCCAGGATCCTCTGAACACTCTGGTTTTTGGCTCAGTCCATCTGTAAGACTTGCCATACGGTCACCCTGAGCACAAGCCCTAATAGCATTTACTGAAGACCTCTGAGGCGGGGATGAGAGCAGGTGTAGGCTAGGCCCCTCCGGGTGGTCGCTGGCCGCCATCTCTGCGTGATGTGGTGGGATACAAGGTGTATGGGGCTGGACTCAGAGGTGGGTGGATATGGTATGCCAGTCGCTGTGTCCTCACATCCCCTGGACTTACACAGAGGGAGGGGTAATTGTGTAATTGTTTATCATGAGGACTATTGATTCTGATTAAAACACGTTGCCTGGAATAGAGCAGCAGTCGCTGGGCCTGCGGGGACGGCTCTGTGAGGAGCCCTTCGATCGGCCTGTCAGCAGCTCCCGCCCCCCGCGCATGCTCTGCTGCCCACGCTTCCCCGGCCCTTGCCCGTGGTCTCCCTCCCGGCACTCTGACGTCTGGCAGGCCTCTCCCAGGCGCCGTCCCTCAGCTGCAGGATTGACGGCAGGGACCCCAGGTGGGACGCGTCTCCGAGCGGGGCCAGCACCACCAGCAGGAAACAGGCTTGCCAGCTGGGCTGAGCTGCTCACTGCCAGGGTGAGCAGGACTCTCAGAGGGCAGAAGGCTGTGGCCCCCGGACACGGTGGACACTGGACGGCAAAGCCAGCCCTCGCTCTGTGGTCCCCCACATGGGTCCCAGCGAGGAGCTAATGGGCCGCACGGGCCAGCACTGTCTCAGGGAAGTCACACTGGTAGCAGGAAGTGAGCTGGGTGAGTGGCAGCACGGACAAGCACTGCCAGGAAGCTGAGGCAGCAACGGCTGGCTGAGCAGTACACAGCACAGTCTGGAGCCCGGGGGACCAGGTGGGCTCCCAGGCCTGGATGGCAGAGGGACTTGGGGACGGGGTGGGAACTGGGAGAGAGGTAGCCGCCCCGGCCATGGTCCTAGGGGGCCGGGGCAGTTGGGATAACCCAGGAAATGAGGCAGCCCGGCAAGTGGGGATGGCCGTGCCCGGGCTGGCATGGGCCTCGCTGGCTGGGGCTGCCGGGCTAGGAGGCCATGGCAGCCCGGGTGCGCCTGAAGACACGAGGCGCCTCCTCTGGGCACAGGGTTCGTCAGCACTGCGTGCCATGCGCTCCGTGCCCCGCGCCCCATGCCCCGTGGGGGTCAGGCGGACCTGGCAGCCTCACAGGAGCCTCACTGGGCTCCTGTCAGATCTCAGCGGGGCTCCTGCAGCAGCCGGGCAGAGCCTGAGCAAGGGCTGACAGCTCGGTGCCGGCCTCGGCCTCCTTCCTCCACTCAAGATCAGAATCCTTGGCCAAGTGCTCCGATTCCACTTACCATACCCTGAAGTTTGCTCCGGGTCTTGTACTAAAACAGTGGGGACACAGCAGGAACACCAGCCACGCCCACCAAGTGGCTCCTGGGGGCTCTGCTGACATAGCCGACACCAGCAGTGCATGCCAGGGACCCCACGGCACAGACAGGGCAAGGGTCACACAGGCTCAGTGAGCCAGGGAGGGGCAGCACGGCCAGGTGGCTCCAGCCATGTCCCCCACCCCAGGCCTCACTTCCCCAACAACTTTGGGTCTGGCCATACCAGTTCCAGCTCCTGCAGCTGCTGGGAGAGGGGGAGACCCAGGGCATTGTGCTAGAGGCTGCTGCAGCAGATTCCAGAATGAGGCAGCCAAGACTGGTGTGGGAAGAACGGCCTTGGGTCCACCAGAGCCGGCTCCACAGCTGTGCGTTTGGGGTGTCCATTTTCTCTGCCATAATGAGCATGGGCCAAGTTGGAGGAGCAAAGCTCCCGACTCGGAGCCTGGAGTGGAGCAGGTGTAACCCATGCCAGTGACGGGCAGGAACCATTTAGAAAACACACCTGCTGGCCCCTGCACACCTGCGTACTGGGGCATATGGTTTTGAGCATCAGGGACCAGGCGCCCGTGGGGAGCTCACACCTCCATGTGAGGGCTTTGTGTCTCTCAGCCCAGAGAGCAGACGGGTGGTGGAGCGCTGTACTCAGTGGATGCTAGGGGCACCACGATGACTCCGTCTCCACAGGTGCCTACTACACGCTCAGGCCCCTCCTGCCCGCAGGGGCAGCCCAGACATCACGTAAGAGTTGAGAGCAGTCGGAGGCTGCCGCACCCACCAGGCCCCCAGCACCCACGGTGCCCACTCTACCCCACAACCTCACCTCTCTTCTCAGTGGTGATGACCGTGGCCTCCAGTGGCTCTCCCCAGCCCTGCCTTGTCTTGGCAGACAGCCTGAAGATGTAGGCGGACTCGGGGGCCAGCTCTGTGGCCGTGAACTGCCGCACCGTGGCGCCGACCTCAACCGTGGTGAAGGTGTGCGGGCTGCTGCTGGCCAGGCGGTAGGCGATCTGGTAGCCTGTGGGGGGAGGAACCGAACTGCTCAGCCAGCCTCACTGGCTCTCACGGGAACGCCGCACCCCACCCCAGCACCCCGACGCCGAGTTTCCTTCTGGATGGGGGGTACAAACAAGGCCAGGCAGCTCGTAGCACTGAGGGGGCTCACACCCCAACCGATGCCCGAGACAGGGCGTGGCAGGCCACAGGCTCCCTGATTAGTCAGGGCTTGTGGCTAAGCAGACATAACTAATGACCAAACTTCTCCAGCTGAGCTACCCCGGGACCTCCCGCAGGTGCTCACGCTCGGCTGCCCGGGGACGGCTCACAACGTGGGGTCCTGTGGCTGAGACCCCGGAACAATGGAAACCAGGATGAAGGAGAAGCTGTGGCATCCAAGAAAATGCAGGATGGCTCAGTTGAAGAAACACACAGGGCAAAGCCAGGCTGGACTGCTGAGCCCAGTTCTCGCGGCTCTGCCTTGGGGGCAGGGACAGGCCGTGCCCTGAGCAGGAGCTCACGAGAGCTGGGACTCGGCCCGGCCCCTCTGACACAGGTGTTGTGACTGGGGCTTCAACTGCAACACCTGCCTTGCAACGAGCCTAACACTACACGTGGACGGCCAATTCGTTTTTACATACAAGCTCCTCCTCCACTGCATTTCCCGGGGGCTTTGTGAAGTACTCTGATACCAAGCAGAGCCACTTTGGTGTGGCAAGCACTTCTTCCTGTGCCCAGCCCCTTTCCCAAGGAAGCACCATGGCTGTGTTCGTCAACTAAGAGGCGCAGACGCATCCTGGGTGCTGCGGGATATGGAGCGTGCTCTGCACTGTCCACACGCAGCGTTCCCTGCCACACAGCTTTTCTCGTCAACGCCCCTGCGGGTGGCATTGGCTTGGCGGGACGTGCATGGAAGGCTTCTTTCCTGCTTTCGGCCCTTTACCCCCAACCTTACATTTTCTGCCACCGTCTCCCTCCTCTGCTTCTTAGGACGGCAACACTTCGAGAAGGATGGTGAGGTTAGAGCGCCCCCTGCCTGAGTTTGGCTGGTCAGGGTATTGCCTCTGCTCTCCTAACATCCATCCGCCTTTATGTTTTCAAAATATGTTTATCTGACTTTCAAACTAAACTCCATCTTTTCAGAGTTGCCCACTGCTGTGGACGGCATGAGAATGGCACCCTGCTGTGCCTCTAACTTTTCCAATACATCTCCCTCTGGCTTTCCTGAGCCGAATTGTTATTTATTTTCACATTGTTGATTAGGAATGTTTGCAATTTGCTACACAACCAGGAACTGTAGGTGCACCAGGCACAGCATCAAGGCCGAGAACACAGCCTCGGGGAACAGCAGCCTTGGCCACACGCTGAGGCCCAAGCCGGCTCTGCTGGCCAGGCCTTGTCATGAACCCCACTTTCACCTGAACCCCGGGGGAGAGTCAGCCTGGGCCTGCACAGTGAGCAACCGACCGGGCCCCGAGGCCATCAGCAGGCTTGCAGTTTCAAACTAAAGCAGGGTCATCAGCAAAAACAAACCAAAGTTTATATCCAGGCCCAGGGACTCCCCGTCATGGTAGGCGGCCTCGTTTCCCATCAGAACGTGACCAGACACACGCAGCCCAGCACGGGCGAGCTCAGCTGACCGCCCTGCCAGACGACAAGCGGCGGGCTGTGCCTGGGGCCCCAGGGGTGCTGGATCTCCCTCTGAACACTGAGCTCTGACCACGTCACCTCACTGATTCGCACAGTGGCCAAACAGGTGTCTTCTCTGGGGAGAATTTAACCACTGGGACTTGCTCCCCAGGCAAACCAGCCCTGACACGGCTACACGCCTCTTGCGTGCTCCAGCACGGCTACACGCCTCTTGCGTGCTCCAGCACGGCTACACGCCTCTTGCGTGCTCCAGCACAGCGGGCCTGGTCCCTCCATTTCCTTCACACCTGGGAGAGCTGCGTGTGACCACGGCTCTGAGAAGCTCCAGTCCCCTTCCCCTGGGGGTCTGAACACCCGAGGCTCTGGATGCTGCCAGGAACAGGCGTGAGGACAGGCGCACCGTGGGCATCACTCTGGCTGAGGGCACCCGATCTGCGCTCCGCTACAAGGCAACGGTCCGGCGGGGTAACCACACTCTGGTTCAAAGGCTCCTCTTGCTCAGGCACAGAGCCGGAGCTGGTCTGTGCAAAGCACAATCATGACATTTCTTCCCATCAGTGGCCCACCCCCTGCACTCCCCATGGCACCCCTGGGTCTTGGCCATGCCTCGGACCAAGCAGGTACCTTCTGCTCTCCGGCTGTCACCTCGTCCCTTCGTTGGAGGATACGCTGCCGTTGTCTCTTGGGTATGTCGGGAACCCCTCAGTGCGCCTTAGGGGACCGGGAAACCTTGACCTTTCCACACCTTGGGTGTGCCAGCACCCACAAGACCTTGACCTCTCATCTGTTACTATTCATGGTAAAACGGATTAGCCACCACTTCCAGGGGGCTCCCTATTCTGGGTGCCGTCACCAAGGTGACCAGCTCAGGCACAGTAGGACTGGACTTCACATGTAGCCCTGGCTCCTCTAACTCTCCCAGGGCTTGGTTCTCGTTCTCTCTCTCTCTGTCTCTCTCTCTTTCAAAACACAGGAAAATCCCTAAACCACCTCTGACCCTATGGCCGCCTCCCAGAAGCAGATCCCAAGAGCAGGTGTGCAGTGCATGTGGGCTGGGAGGGGAGTGGGGCAGGCGAGGCACCCAGGCACGTGTGCCAGCAGAGCAGCCACTCTGGGTGGGGCGACAGCACCTGCTCCACGTGGCCTGCTCCTTAGCGCCGGCAGCCAGAGGAGGCCTGGGGCGCAGTCAGGGGGGTCAGGGTGTCCCCAGCTGAAGGGTGACAGGAGGCCTTGGCACCACTTAGCATGCTTTCTGTCTTGGAAAGGTTTTTAAAGTCACTTTTCTATGTATATGAATTTTAAAAACCTGTTTTTAAACTCTGTTTCCCATTCTGTTCTTTCTGTGCAACATACCCACAGCATGATTTTCCCCTTGTAAGGGGGTGTGCATGGTGTGCACCTGCCTGGACTGCGCACAAAGAGGTGAGTGCGGCCTGGCTCCCTGTAGCTGCCTCCACCATGCTGAAGAGGGTGGTGCCCTCTGACGGCAATGGGGAGGCCCCGGGAGCCGCAAGCTGGGAAGCAGGTGTCATGGGGGCCGGGGGATGGCAGTCTGTTTCCCATCCCTGAGCCCGTTCCTGCTTGGAGCCGCCAGGAGAGGGGCCCTTGGCTCCCCAGTGTGTGTCTTAAATAAGATCTGACGGAGCGCTCTGCTGAACATCCAGGTTACTGGCCGTGTGTTCTCCTGACCGGACTAGTGGACAACGGAAGAGAGCCATTTGCTGTGCGAAACCGGCCCAAGGCAGCGGCTAATAACTCATGCAGTTCTAGAAAATGATGCTGGATGGTGTTCAGAGGTCAGAGTGCTGCTGGGGAAACAGCCAGTTACGTAATTATGGTGCACGCTGAACTCCGGCAGGGCAAGGCCAGGAGTGCGGGGCGAGCACCTGGCAGGAGCAGAGAGGCCCCATCAAGCAGAGTGAAACGCAGTCTGAGAAGGCCTGTTTTTAAGGTTAAGGGCGAATGGTGACAAAGCAGTCACTGAAAAGGGTAAGGGCTACTGTGGGGAACACTGACCCATGGCGGAGAGCAAACCCCGGAACGCGGACCCATGGCGGAGAGCAAACCCCAGAGCGCGATGCCCACGCAGGCTTCCACACACGCCTCAAGGCTGGAGGGGAGCCACCTGTGCAGAGGCCCGTGACAGGATAAGAGTGGGCACTACCAGCTAAGCCCACTTCCACAACCATCCATCCCACAAGACACCCAGGGCAGGGGTGTGGCTACGCGCATAGCACTCCTCGCAGGCCACACAAAATTCCCAACTTGGACGCTGTCCTGTTACAGATCTGTTGAGCTTCCCATGCTACCTGCAGTCGCCTTGTAGGGCGACGAGTTCCTGTGGCTGCAGGCCTCCCCACCCCACGGCAGCGCCATGCAGAGTGACCATGGGATCTGGATGGCACACTGGCAGGACTGCAAGCCCGATCGTGTACTGTCGTGACCAAACAGGCATGTGGCTGCTGGCTGCCTGTCTGCTGCTCAGCCGCTGGGCCCAGGCTCCCAGGGCAAGGCCACTGATAGGACCCTCATGGCAGGCTCAGTTCCCATGGACTGGGCAGAGAAGTGGACGGTAGCCGAGCTGTCCCAGGGCCCCTTGACAGCTGTCTCAGGTGCTGTGTGGGCGGCTGGTTTCCGAGCTCATCCACGTGAGGGCTGGAGTGTAGAAGCAGGAATTTGCAAACATGGATTATGTTCAGTTGAGCCCCGGATTCTCAGCAGATCCCCCTCCCCACCCGAAACAGGCTACAGGGAAGTGCGTGGCCCAAGGCAGGCAGGGAGCTTCTGCCAGTACAGAGGCTGGGTGTGCACACACCACACTCCTGCAGCCACAGTGAGAGGGCGAGGGGCGGCCCCAGGAGGCTCCTCAGGCTGCCCCAAGGAAAGCTCTAATTGCTAGAAGGTCTCTGCTCCCCATAGCGACACATTTACTAAAAATAAACAAGTGTTTTTCCCTCTAGGTGCCTGCCAGTTTCGTGCTGTTAATCTCTTCAGGAAATGCGAAAGCATGTTTTGATGCTGATTCCAAGAGCAGGCCTGCAGAGGTGTTCTGTCCTCCAAGGCCAGCATGCAAGGGCTTTCCCCTCTCCCGACAGGGCTCCCTGTTGCAGCGCCTACACTCCGGTGCACTGGCTGTAACCTGTGCGGGTGACAGGTTGCCCTGACAACATGTTACAATCACAGTCCGGCGCCTACAGCAAAAGCAGCACAGAGGCGGTGTCTCCAGCGGCAGTGCCGCTGTGTGGGCGGTGTGCAGCAGCCTCTGCTGGGAGGCTGTTAGCTTTACCTTCTCCCTGTCTGGGCTTGTGTGATGTTGAGTGACCACCCTCTCCAACCCCACCTCCCGCCACCCGGGGGGACTGCAAATCCCAATCCAGCTTCCCTATGGAGATCAGCAGGGTTCTCTAATTCACACTGTCTTTCTGCATTTTTCTTCCTGTCAGCATGAATCCTCTGCTCCAATAGCCAGAGGGATGGAGGCCAGGCTGACTGGAGCACGGTGAATGCTAAGTCCCCAGGCCCGGCGAGCCCCAGGGCTGCAGGCCCGCTCCCTCTGGATCTGCAGGGCGGGGGGTCAGTGATGAAGTGCTGACCACCCACAGCACGGATGCTAGCGTCTACTGTGCACTTGGCAAGTGGCTGGCACTGTCCCCAGCACCTCGGTCACGTGACTGCCCCGTTGTGGGCTAGGTAAACTGAGGCCCGGGAGGCATGGACTCACCCAGCTGAGGTCCACCCAAGGGAACCTGCCAGCGTCTGCTCTGCCAGTATGCCTGCCTCTACCATGGGGTTTGAAGTGAACACATGAGGCCTGAGCTACAGGCCACAGAGCCTGTGTGCACTCAAGCTGCTCGCCTCTGTGCTGTTTACACAGCTCTAGAACATTTCAACAACATGGAAAGATCAAGGTTGAGTGGTGGCCTTTGCCAACATCTGCAAGTTCAGATTTACACACTTACCACTGACGGCCCAGTGCGGAAGGGGACCACATGGGTGAGGATCACGACCGAGCATGGACCGGGGTCTGCAGCATGTCCTACACCCAGTGTCTGCCCTTTGAGGGCCAAAGGAAACGGCCAGGCCTCAGGGCTGAGGTTCCAGAGCAGGGCACACACAACATCCCTTAGCCAGCAGCCTTCGGCTCCAGCCCCAGCCCCACTGTGTGCCACAGGCAAAGGCTGGGTGCTGGCCCAGGCCACACACTTCCTGCTCCCAAGACCTTAGAAGCCACTTAAAGAGCCTCCGACCCATCCAGAGCCATGTCCCTGCTGGCTGGCCTGTCCTGCAGCCTCTGCCCAGTCCCTTATGACGCTGTCACCCGGGTGAAGGATGGGCAGGCTGAACTCATTCCTGACTCGGGCTGTGTGTGTGCACCTGGCGCAGAGTCCCAAGACAGGACAGTGACGAGGTCGCTGGACAGCACGGTCAGCAGGCAGGTCTGGAATGGGCAGAGCACCCCTGCTCCCCGGGCCCTGGGCACGGGTCTGCCACCAGCAGCTGCTCACAGCGGTGGGTGCTTGCCTGACCACGCAGCCGGGGGTGTTCAGGTGCGCATCCTCGAAGGGCAGCCAGCCTGCTGTGTGCCCTCACTCCGCCATCACCCAGAATGGCCCCGTGTGGAGGCTGGGGTGCGCGGGGATCATCAGTATCACGTGAGTCATGAATAACTGAGAGAATGTAAATTCCACAAAGAAGCCACGACCCACGGCCCATGCAGCAACCAAGCGGCCCACACAGAAGCCATATGGCCCATGGCCCACGCAGCAGCCAGGCAGTCCATGGTGCACACTCAGCAGCCACATGGCGCACATAGCAGCAACATGGCACAAGCAGCAGCCAAGTGGCCCACGCAGCAGCCATGCGGCCCACGCATCAGCCATGTGGCCCACACAGTAGCCATAGGGTTCACACAGCAGCCACGCGGTCCACACAGCAGCCACATGGCACACACAGCAGCCACATGGCCCACGCAGCAGCCAAGCAGCCTACGCAGAAGCGATGTGGCCCATGGCCCACGCAGCAGCCAAGGGGCCCACGCAGCAGCCATGCAGCCCACTCAGCAGCTACATGGTGCACACTCAGCAGCCACATGGCGCACATAGCAGCGACATGGCACAAGCAGCAGCCAAGTGGGCCACGCAGCAGCCACACGGCGCACACACAGCAGCCACATGGCCCATGCAGCAGCCAAGCAGCCTACGCAGAAGCCATGTGGCCCATGGCCCACACAGCAGCCAAGCGGCCCACGCAGCAGCCATGCAGCCCACTCAGCAGCTACATGGTGCACACTCAGCAGCCACATGGCGCACATAGCAGCGACATGGCACAAGCAGCAGCCAAGTGGGCCACGCAGCAGCCACACGGCGCACACACAGCAGCCACACGGCGCACACACAGCAGCCACATGGCGCACACAGCACCCATGTGGCCCACGGCCACCTGGGTTTAGAGAATGCTTAGCCACTGTTGAGGTGATTGACACACACAGCCTCGTAAATATCTAATAGGCACAGTAGAACTCCACCCAGTGGCCACTTCCCTTCTGCTCGCCCGCACGCTCCTTACCCAAGATGATGCCGTTGGGCTCTTCCGGGGGCTGCCACACGATGCGCACGGAGGTGAGCCTCACCTCGGGGAACACCAGTCTCACAGGGGGGCCTGGGGCTGCAGGGCGAGACAGACACCAGTTATGCTGTGGGGACTGTGATGGTGCCGTCGGGGTCACGACAGGCTGCACGGCGTTCGGGGATCGGTCATGCATGGAGCCAAGAGCCAGGATTCTGGGGGGCCTCACTGACTGCAAGGCTCCCCAGCGTCATCCCTGCCCATGTGCCTTCCACACTTGTCACTCCGGTCCGGAGGGGACCCTGGAGCCACCGTGCACGCGGCCCTCTGTGTGAGAACTCCTGAACACCCCCAAGACACACGCCTGGCGCTGGGCCAGCACCACAGGGCCGAGGCCCAGGCGTCCAGCATGGACTCCTCGGGATTCCTGCAGGCAGCACCAAGAGGGCCAGGCACACACTTCCCAGCCTGCCCATGCTGCGGCTCTCCCCGATTCTGCACAGGTTCGTAATTAGGCTGTAGAAGCCCACTCCAGGCGGAAACTGGCCGCCTGAGTGACTGAGAAATGATTTTGTTTTGCTTCCCTCAACTGGAAAAAAAGAGGGTGGTTTGAAAATTAAGTTACAGATGACAGAAATGAAACCAGGGTTGCTGGGACAGGGTGGGTGTGGGTACGTTCACCTACCGTCATCTTTGGTACGCTCTAGGATGAGGGGTGAGCTGGGCACCCCGTTGCCGATACGTGTGAATGCCAGCACCTGCAGCTCGTACAACACGAACTTGCGCAGTCCGGCCAGCAGTGCCGACTGTGTGTGGTTCCCTCGCACCACCTGGCTGTGCGGCTCAGGGTCCAAATCCTTGGCTCGGAACAGAATCTGAGGTGTCAACACAGGGGACGGATGGTTACGTCACATGGGGTGCCTGGGCAGGGGAGGGGCCACAGCTGCGAGGCGAGGACCCCGGCCTCTCTTCCCCTGGGAGCTCATCCTGCACGCTGCCCTTGGGGGAAGAGGATGGTGATAAAGCTACTTCCCTGCAGAGTGTGTGTGTTGAGGGAGGAGAGGGCGCAGCCTGGATTCCCACCTGGCCCACGCTGGACCTGGTAGCTGACTGACCACAGCTTATTTACAAACTCTGAGTGGCCCCATGAGCCATGCTGGCATCTGGACTAAAACAGACTCCATCAAGAACCCAGAGACTTTTGCATCCTGCTGGAGGAGCAGGATACATCTTGAAGACTGTCACACAGCCTAGGGCTGCCAGGGATCATGGACCCGCCCTTCAGGGTACCACTGGCACGTGTCACAAGACTGTCACTTATCGGGTATTGCCATGTGTCGTGGGGCCATCATGCCATAATATTGGGATTACCACGTGTTGTGGGGCCATCATGGCATAACCATGGGGTCACCACGTGTCGTGGGCTCATCATTCCATAATATTGGGGTTACCATGTGCTGTGGGGTCATCATGTCATAAACTATGGGGTTACCATGTGTCGTGGGGTCATCATGCCATAATATTGGGGTTACCACGTGTCGTGGGGCCATGCTGCCATAAACCATGGGGCTGTTGTGTTCCCCAGCACTGCCACGTCTCCTAGGACGTGTATGTACCACAAAGCTGAAGGAACAGGAGTGCTAGGCAAGGGGGAAGATGAGCAGGAGTCACCAGGGAAAGAGAACAGGGCTCCAGCGACGGAATTGCAAAGAGGACACGTTCCAGTCCGGGGAGTAGCACACGAGGCACGTGTGGCCTCGTCGGCCTCACCTAGAAAAGGTTATAACCTTGTCAAGAGAGCTCCGCTGTGGGCAGAGGGGCATGGCACCTCTGCATGATGAGCGAGAGCTAGGCATGGAGGGTGGGAGCCCGAGGAGCTTCCCCGGGACAGGCCCAGCTGCTCCTGCAGGAGATCCAGGGCCTAGGACAGCCCTGGCGGTAGTGATTCCTGCACGCATGCACGCGTACGCACGCACACACTTACCCAGCACTTACTGCGAGCAAGGCACACTTCATAAAATAACCCACTTGGTTCTAACAACGCGAAGTGGCTGTCCTTACTATTCCCAAGTTGCCAGTTGGAAACGGGTACAGTCAAGTCCTTCCCTGGCTGCGGCGCAGGAGCCACAGCCAGCAGGGGGCAGAGCTGGGCCTGAGCTGCCTTAGCCACTTCACTGCTGGGGCAGTCCCCTAGGGCACCCCGCAGGCGGCCGTACAAGCACCCACTTCCCAGGCTATGTTCGGCTTAGACAGGAAATCTGACGTAAAAGCTGGGAACAGCCCGGAGTCATTGGTGTTGGCTTTGCGGGGAGACCTGTGTCACCATCTTTGGTTGACTCCTCCAGCACAGCAAGGCCACTCCACACTCACCTTGTAGCCCAGGATGAGCCCATTCTGGTCCTGTTCGGGCACAGAGGCCCAGGTCAGCAGGATCTGGGTGGAGCTGATGGCCTCGGCAGACACGTTTTCCGGAGCGGCAGAAGGAACTGAAAGGGAGGCGTGGGGCAGACTGGCATCAGGGGCGAGACGGCCTCCACGATCTCACCCATGTAATGAGGTTGGCCTTGGAACAGCAACGCGCTCTGAGCACTTCGCCGTGGTCAGGTTAAACCAGCCAGAGCACAACAGGCATGCAAATCTCTGATATTAGCAACAACTTCCATAAATCCCTGGTATTCACAGCTCAGTCTACCCGAGGCTACCCAGCAAGGAAAGGCACTTGTGTTGTTTCTGCAGTAACTTGCAGAAATAGCCAACTCTACCCTCTCACAGGAAAGCCTGGAGTACGGCTCTGTGACAGGGACACAAGGAGTTGGGAGGAGGGTATTTCATAGTGCTGCTGGAGAAATGGAAGTGAAAAATAAATTTGTTTTGCTGCAAAACTTGTTCTTTTATGATGCATGCACAGCTTTTCATTCTACACATTTCCTGTGGACTTTCTGAGGGCCTTCTGTCAGAGCTACACCAGCAGGAGAGACTCTCTGTGCCCGTCTCTGTGCCAGCTGCCATCAGGTGTAAGATCACACTCGGTCCCCACTGTAATGCAACGAGGGTCTCAGCTCACCTGACATGGAAAGCCACGTGACTTGCCACAGTTTGGTGCCCTCCAACACTGGCGAGCCAGAGCGTCTACACCACAGCGCTTTAGTGTTTTAAGAGCCGATGTGTCCCATTCATATTGGGGAGTCCTGTCCTGATTTGCTCAGTGATGTTCCCTAACCCATCAGGAGGGACGCCATAGCAGGAGGAGGGAGGTGTAAGCGCACAGGTACCCTGCAAGAGTGCCCTGTGAATGCACACACAGGAAGTACACGCGAGGAGCCACAGGAAGGCAGAGAGGAGGCTGCCGTCGCTAAGGAGTGCGCACACGGCACCCACAGGCCTGGACCCCGCCCTCCCTCGCACATCTCAGGGCACCCTGCCCCCTCCAGCCCTGTCTCAGCCTGCAGCCTCCAGAAGGGCAAGCAAAGAGGCTCACGCTGCTTGTGTGGCCCAGTGTGGGGTCCTTGGTTAGGACACCAATACAGCTTGTCAGGCACAGTGCAGGATGCCCCAAGCCCTAGGAGCACAGCAGTGCCACAGCCAGTGGTCACTGCAGACACAAGGCCAGGAAAGAAAGTGAGCTGGCCCCTGAGCAAGTCGCAGCCACACGGGCTGCTGGGGAGACGCTGCGCCTGCCCCATCCGCATCCTTCCAGAGGAGCAGCTGTCAGGGCAGACCCAGAAAGGGAGGCCCAGGGATGCCCTCAGGGGGCCTTTCCCTGGCAGCCCCCACAGACAGTGGTGCTCCATTCTCCCTTCCCAGGGGAGCACAGTCCCTGCACGGCACTAGACGGGCTGCTGCGTGTAGGCCAGTGAATGTGCTGCACAGTGGAAGGCCACCGCTGGGGACGGGGATGACGCTGGTCCAGTCTGTCTCTTCAGATGTGCCACTGAGTGACGCCCATCGGGCATTCAGCCTTTCAAAAAACATCATCAATTGATCTGACAGCTGAAGTCTGTCATGGCGACGTCTGCATCCTGGGTTCTCTGAAGCAGACCTGGCGTAGATGCAGGGCCCGGCCCACACGCTGGGGCTCCTGCCCATGTGGCGTGGCCACTGCGTGGGCTGAACACCCTGGCTTTCACCCGGACACATCGTGCACACGCACTTACTCTGTCAAAATGAGTAGTGAGTGAGCCAACACCTCGAACCGACTGTAAATTAACAGGGTCGTTTCCATTAGAAGAAAATGTAAACCTGCAATTTCCCTGACTTCATTTAGACCAAGAAGAGAACACCAAACGCAGTGTGTGCCCAAGATGTCAGAGCTTGTTCTAGAAACCGTGGCCCTATCTGGAGAGAGAGAGGCCGTTGGCATGACAACGCTGCCCACCTCTCAAATCCTTAACTGTTTCCTGCAGGTCAATCTTGGAAACTCTAAGTGCCCAATTCTCACTACAGATCTACCAATAATAGCTGATTTTCTCAGATGTGGTAATAAGCACAGCCATTTGCTGGAGGGCCACCCGTTATCTCCCCAGAACAAGGGCAGTTGGCAGTTATGGCCGCTCAGGCTCGGGACTTTGAACATGGCTGAGTCTCTCACAAGGACAGAGCCGAGGGAGGCTGTTAAAGACGACGAAATGGCACAGTTCAGGACTGAAATTTCAGCTAATTCGGATTCCACTGGGACAAATCTGCCATCCGGTTATAAAGCACTTATGTATTTAAGATTGGAACACGGAAAACCTTGCCCATCATTTATTCTGAGGTCAGTCCGGCTCCCCTCCCTGCCTGCCTATCTGAGGTTTTAAGACGCTCCTCCTCAAATCTCTCCTTTGTTAAAAACAAAACCAGCCAGGAGTTCCTGTTCTCTCCCAGTCGCAGGGCTTCTCAGCACGCAGCGGCTGCCAGCCTCACGGCGTCCCTGTCCTTATCAGGTGAGCTCATTCACCCTGTAAGATGCCACAGAGCCGGTCGGGCCCCACTGCAGCACCACGAGCTTCACGCACGGGTGGATCCAGCTCTGCTCCGTGCTTCCAATGCACCATGCTAACGTTAAGTATCTAGGCCCTGGGTTCCCTTGGGGAGGGGGCGCTCTGCCGCCCCCATTGGTTTCCCCCGTCTCTGCCGCCCCCATTGGTTTCCCCCGTCTCTGCTGCCCCCATTGGTTTCCCCCGTCTCTGACGCCCCCATTGGTTTCCCCCGTCTCTGCCGTCCCCATTGGTTTCCCCACCCCTCTCATCCCTGTCTTCGCCCATCTCCCCGCTCGGCCTTCCCCAACACCTCAAAATGATCAGAAACCAGCACTGTGCCCCATTGAGGTTGTGCAGGTCGGGAGCTCCCCACGGGCGCTCGGGGTTCTGGAAGCTCCGCTGGGAAGAGCTCAGGCCCTGCAGGAGCGGCAGCCCTCGCAGGCCCCCCAGAGGACTCTCAGGCCTGGGGGGCAGGAGACCAGGAAGCAGTTCACACCGGAGGACAGACCCGCCCAGGAGAGGGGTCCCCGGGAGGCCATTAACCAGCTTAAAAACAGTCAGAAGTCAGAATCACACATCTTGAAGTGAACATCAATATTTCTATTACACAATTTGTGGTGAGAACACTTGAACAAAACTCTTCCCCCAGAGATGTGCGGCATCAGATTTTCTAATTGAAAGAAAATTCAATTAAAATCGGAAGATAATTTTCTAAACATAGTAACCCTCACAAGCAGGGACTGCGGTGGCCGAGGGAGGAGACTTTGATGGCAAGAATGGTTCTCATTCCTTCTGGACAAGGGAACTGTGGGCACCAGGACACCAAGGTGGGAGCTGGGCGCCTGCAGGGGCTGCGCGGGACCCCCGGCTGAGCAGAAGGCAACCCTCCAAGACACAAACACACTGTGCTGCTTCTGATGCGAAACCTAGACCTCAGTACTAATGGAAATACAGCAACAGCGCTGGAGACGGCAGGCAGGGCCACAGGCAGGCGATGAGAGAAGAGGAGAGGTTTTACCAACCAGCTGTCACTCAACCATTGTGGACTATTAGACGGAGAGCAGTCTTCCCTCTGCTGGTTCACTCCCCACACGGCTGCACTAGCCAGGTCGGGCCAGGCTGCAGCCAGAGCCAGGAGTTTCAGCTCTGTGTGTGGCAAGGCCCCAAACACTCAGCCCGTCCTCCACTGCCTTCCCAGGGCATCTGCAGGGCGCTGGTCGGGAAGCAGAGCAGCTGGCACCACACGGGGCCCACACGGGACGCTGGCACTGCAGGGGGCAGGTTCACTCGACACATCACAATACGACAGTGTTGCTCCTCCCTTATTTTTTTTTTCTTGATGAGAATATCAATAAAGTTTCAAAACACTGTATTTCCTCCATAATTTTCTAGTTGCTTCTAGCGGACATTAGGCATTTTTAAGAAATACTTTCTTGATCTCCCTGCTTCTGGAGTTGGAGAAACGCTCCTTAAATCTTCTCCAGGTTTCAGATACTGAAGGGAAGGGAGCTTTTCCACGGTCCATGTGATCAGAACCACAAGCTGTGGTCTTCTCCGGCCAGCACAGCCCCGAGCGCCCGCGGGAGCTCCTGACAGCGCTGGTTTCCGACCATTCTGACGTGTTGGGGAAGGCCGAGGCGGAGGGAGGGGAAGATAGGGCAGCAGGGGTGGGGGAAGCAGTCCGCCGGTTGAGAGGAAGCCAGGGAAGACCCTAGAGCCAGGCTCGCTGCCTGGCACACCCTGGCTGGCACAGGGGCCTGCAGAAGCACGCTGCCCGTCATGAGTGGGCTCTAGGGTCCACGCCACACACATAAGAGTACCACTGATGGTCATTCTGCCAGGTGTATCCCGCATCCCTCAGCAGAAGCGGAGGAGGGGACAGACACACCTGCTGGGGAGCTTTGCCTGGGTGAGGACAGATTCAAATCAAGGCAGGTCCCAGAAAGCTGGGAGGGCCTCCTGCCAACAGCCATGCCCTGCTCAGCCCTAGCAGGAATGCCTTGATGCCACGTGAGGAATGGAAGGGAACCTTCATCTGGGGCTTCTCGCTCGGAAAGCGCCCCGCTGGAGTGTCACGATGGGGTGCAGCTGCACCCCGGCACTCACGCTCTTGCCCTCCTGCCTGGAGGACGCAGGCCAGGGCACCCTGCCACTCCTCAACCTTCCTAACCTTGCCCTTCTACCTAGTTTGTGTCCACTGCTGGATTCACCTCCAGAGGCAATTTCCGATTTTAAAAATACAATTAGCTTTGTTATTGAGAGCAGCAGCCACAGCAACAGGAGCCCGTCTCCCCTGCTTGGCGCCTGGCTGGAAGCAGTGTCCTCAGGTGTGGCGCCACAGGCCCGCCGTGCCGAACCTCCTGCCCGCACGCTGCAGCCTCGTGGAACAAGGACCCGTCCCCAGCACACACAGCTTGGTTTGTCACGGCCCTAAGTCAATGGGCTGAAGTACTGCCATTGGACACAAGGGCCAGTTACCAGAAATCGCAGGACATCAGGATGGAAGGTGGCTCTCAGTGCCCGGGAGGCCTCAGGGCAGGAGTGGGTGAGCCCTGCTCGGTGCCCCTGGCCGGTGGCCGGGCTCACGGCCTGCCCCCTTCACACCTGCTTGCCCGGTTCTGGACAAAGTGGGGAATCCGTTTGCAGAACTGCCTCCTGCAGTCCAGTCAGTCTACAACCTAACTCCTCTGCCCGTCGGCTCCACATGGCGACCCGCATCAGAAAAGACGAGAGAGCGGGACAAGCAGTGTCCACTTCTCAAGACAAAAACTCCCTCGCAGCCTGGGCAGAAGAGGCCTCAGCCACGGCAGGTACGCGTTCAGAGTGGGCTAGCCTACTCCTGTCCCACCAGCCACTGCTGACCATGAGGGGGCATGTAGTCCATCGTGTAGCCAGCAGAGACCCCCCAGCAGTGACCAGCACCACCTTGACTCTTCCTGCTGGCAATCGGCAGTGTCCCCATGAGTCCCACGACTGCGCTGCCGTGACAGGCTGAGCGACATGACACGGGCTGGCTGGGGCCAGGGGCACCTGTTCCTGCCCGTGCCGGCCCCCTTGGTGGCTGGGTGCAGGGCATGGAGGAGAGCTGGCTCCAGGGACTGCAGCCAGTGAGAAACTGCTCTTTCGCTGTAGCCGCTGACCCAGAGGGGTCTGTCTGTTACCATGACTGTGGTAACATCCTACCCACATCTGTAATGGGGGAGGCCCTGTGTTCTTGTATTTTAAAGATGCACCCACGGGATCGTCACAGACCTGCTCTCACCCCCGGGAGGGAAAGCTGTCCCTTACTAAAAATAATGGGAGTCCAGTCCCTGCCTGAATCCAGCGCCAATTTCACACGTATGGCTTGGGCCTTAGGGAAGCTTGACTCCAGCGCCGTGCAGGCCTCAACAGGGGGTTTGGCAGAGCACCCACGCGACCCGAGTGGACCGATGTCAGACTCTTACCTGACTCGCGCGTGCGGCCCCGGACCACCTCGCTCCAGGGCCCAGCCCCGATGGCATTGAACGCCTGCATCTGCAGCTCGTACTCCGTCCACTCCTCCAGAGCCTCAATGGTCAGCTCCCTCTCCAGCCGGTCACTCACGACTTGGGACAGCGCGGACGACGGGGAGTCTGGGCGCCAGTACCTGACCCTGTAGCCCACGGACTCAGGGTTCCCGTTGTACTGGGAGTCGGGCAGGGGCTGTGAAGGAACACGGGGCCGTGTGAAGGGGCACCTCAGCACAGCCGCCTTCGAGCCCCTCAGGCATGGGCCTGTCTACGAGGCCTGTTCCATGTGAAAGCTTTTCTGGGAGGAGGTTCCCTCAACCTCGACTTCCTTGTCCCCCGAAATGCTTCTCTGTTAGTGAGATGAAACCTTGTCAGTCACTTGGGCTGGACCAGGTTTCTTTGAGTACCTCTGGGCTTGAGTTAGAGAGTGCTCTGACTTGCTCAGCTGGCTCTCTGACCACGCCGAGCACTGCTTGAGCACTGACCACAGCTCATGTACCACAGTGCCACCAGCTTCCCACCCCAAAGAACCTTCCTTAGGGACAGAAGCGACAAGTCCTGCTCTTTAGTGAGAGCTCCTGGGCTGATCCGACGTGTGAGGGGGTTAAAGCAGGAAGCAGTGAGGCCCTGGACTCACAGGGACACAATGGCCACCTCAACCCACTGTCCCCGCTGTGCCAGTCCCCGCCCCGACTCACCACCCAGCGGAGTCGCAGGCTGGTCTCACTGGCAGTTCGGACCGTGATGCTGCTCGGAGCCACGTCTGGAGGGGCCTGCAGGGTCTGGATGACCCGGGAAGACTGGCTGAAGGGGCTCGAACCAACGATGTTCACCTGCCTCATTCGGAACCTGGGGTTAAGCCACGGAGCAGAGTTAGTCCAAAGCGACAGGAACCAAAGAGAGCGATGCGTGCCTAACTCTCAGGGGAGGCTCGGGTACAGTGTGGCCATGGGCATTTCGGGGAGTGAGCAAGTGAGCAGACACAGCTCCTTGATTTGGCTACAGTCTAACGCAGGGGGTCTTCAGAAAATGTGTGGTATGAGACATCTATGCATGGATTTCAAAGATTTTCTGCACCAAAATAAGCTTATGGTTAAATACCATTTTCCCCACGACTCTTTGAAGTCTCCTTCTGCTAAACCCAAGAAGAGCAAATCTATTCCAACTCCACGGGTTTTAAGTTCCAAGGGAAACACAGCTGCCCGGGTAAGAGCCTGTGTGATCCGGTGGGAAGGACAGGAATCTGTGATGGGGCGAGAAGACCAGAACTCCAGCTGGTGACCTGCTGCCCCTGGGCGACCCCATCGGAGTGATCAGGGGTCAGGGAAGCTGCCACAGGACTGGGGGGCATCATAAATAACACGCCTGCAAGTATGACTCCTCTTGGACTTTGCAGTTTCTAACAATGGCTGGCAGGCACCTGCAGACCTCATTGTCTGGGGTTTAGGGGAGCCCTCGCTCTGGGACTCTAACCTAAGGGGAACCCCGAGGCCTCCCTGCTTGACCTACAGAGGATGGGATCAGAAACTGTTGAAAACATTCATGCCCACGTTTGCAGTTCTGCCTCTTCTTCATGTCTCTATATAATTGTTGGAGCCGGAATTGCATATAGCAAACACCCCCAAGCCCAGATACACACACACACACTTATTACAGAGGCTCCCTAAATTTACATGAATTTAAAACAGGGACATTGGTCTCTAATCACACCTCTGATCTTTGAAATTGATACAGAGCTTCAGCTCAGTTCATATGGCAAGCCTTGAGCCCCCGCGGATCATTTTAAGCCAAATATTTTCTTCTACAAGTGAGTATATTCTGTCTTGGTTCACCTTCTCGAATCACAGGATGTTAAACTGCAGTTTTCACAAAGTCTTTTTTTCCTTTTAATTCTGTGGCATTGCTCAGGGGGAGGAAACATTCTCCACAAGGGTGCAACTGCACCTGTGCCTGCCTGAGTTAGGAACTCCTGTTCCGCATTCTCTGATCTCACACAAGGTCCCCGTGTTGGCGGAGCGATGGCACTGGCCAACTCCACAGCTGCGGGAACTGGGAAGTCCACAGCCTTCAAGGATCTTACGGGAGGTTAGAACATCACTAACAGCTCTGAGCACTCTCCCTGTGTGAAGGGCACAGATGTACTGCCCCAAGAAGCTGCAGGTAAAAAGGCCGGTCGGGAGCTCGAGGCCCGAGGTGAGCCGCTGCTGGGCCCTGGGTGGGGCAGTGGGCAGGCCCTCCGCGGACACCTGCTTTGTGTGCACACAGCCCGTTCACGGTCCCCAGCTTTGTCTAAGGAAGAGCAGCACATCCCTTGTGTGTGACATAAAGGCGGGCCCCGTCCACGGGGCATTTTGCTTGCTGGCACCGATGGAAGGAGCACCGCCAACTTCACATCTGGACAGAATCTCCTTTGGAAAAACATGGCATGGTCTCCAAAAGATTCAAGAGAAATGTTTATTATGAACAAGTCCTCTCTTTATGGATTAAGGTTTTTAAAATCTCACCTTTCTGCAAACTTTTTGAAATATCCTAATATTCAACTGTGTCTCTTCTCCTCAAAGTTCTGATTTGCTGACTTCGCTATTCAGAAACCACACACACACACACACACACACACGTTGTCCTAGCCGACTGCAGCCACCTGCCGCTCTCACCTGTAGTGAGTATACGGTGTGAGGTTCGGGATCTCCAGCACCTGGGCGTCAGGCTCATTCTCCTCCTCGTAGAGGCTGACCCATTCCTCCTCATCGCCGATGGCTCCAACCTGCACACAGGGATCCTGAGATGAGCTGGACAGGTCAGGGGAACCCAGGCTGCCGAGCGGACCACACGTCCCTGCCTGTGCCTGGCAGCCTTCATAGAGCCACACCGTGTCCCCACACCAGGAGTAAGTTGGGACCTGCACATCTGTCCTGTGCCTTGCTGTTCTCACCTTGAAGTCCGACTGGGTTTTAGGGAAAACACTAACCAGGCCACAGGGATGGAGGAGCTGGGCTGAGGTTAGACACCTGGGGACAAACCTCTTGAGGCTCAGAGGCCACGGTGAGGGAGAGGACCGTGCATGCCCTCTGTGCGTCCTCCTGCCGGACAGGTGAGAACTCAGAGGGCGGCCCCGAGGGAACGTCACGTGCTGTGGCATCGCCACGGACACAGGCCAGGCAACTCACTTGAAATCCAGGTCCATTCTGGGGGAAGTGGCAGAAGTGTGCCATTCCTACTCTGACTATCTGTGCTCCATGGGCACACACACAGAGCTCACTGACCGCTCCATGGGCACACACACAGAGCTCACTGACCGCTCCATGGGCACACACACAGAGCTCACTGACCGCTCCATGGGCACACACACAGAGCTCACTGACCGCTCCATGTGCACACACACAGAGCTCACTGACCGCTCCATGGGCACACACACAGAGCTCACTGACCGCTCCATGGGCACACACTCAGAGCTCACTGACCATCTCTGCTCCATGCACGCGCACACACACAGAGCTCACTGACCATCTCTGCTCCATGCACGCGCACACACACACACACACACACACACACAGAGCTCACTGACCAGCTCTGCTCCATGCGCGCGCACACACACACACACACACACACAGAGCTCACTGACTGCTCCATGCACACACACAGAGCTCACTGACCAGCTCTGCTCCATGCGCGCGCGCACACACACACACACACACACAGAGCTCACTGACTGCTCCATGCACACACACAGAGCTCACTGACTGCTCCATGCACACAAGCACACCTCACTGACCATCTCTGCTCCATGCACACAGAGCTCACTGATGGTCCTGGCCTGAGGAAGGTTGGATAATGAAGAGGAGGAGGCGGCTTTTGCCCTGAGGGGACAGTTCCCAAACTGCAATGATTATGCTTCTTGGAGTGAGAGAGTGCTTCCTTCAAACACACTTGCCTTTTCTCAGGCTGGCCCCTTGGGGTGCTGTCCAAGCCCCCCAACTCCTCCATGCCCTGGATTGTATCACCCATCTGTGAACCTACACCTTGTCAGCCTGCTTAGGTGCTGTTTTTCATTTCCTGTGACCTCCCCTAACCTGACCCCAAGCCACTTGGTACTCCTCTGAGCTTTCCGAGAACTGAAACCAAGCACCTATGGCAGCTCCTCTTCTCCCCACGCCAACCTGACCACGCCTTTCACTCTCCCGAGCAGACACCAGCCAGCCAGAGTTGGGAGACATGGTCTTGTCAGGCCAGCCATGGGACCCTGAGGGTTCCTCTGCTGGGTTTCTGCCTCCTGGTTGCAGGGACATGCCACACTTCTGTGGTCTGGGAGCACCCAAGGGATGCAGACGGAGGGCAGGCTATGAGACTGCTGGGCCAGGCACACGGACCAAGGTGGAGAAAGCCCTGGGCCCTGGCACTTCCTACTTCCTGAGTGACTCAGCGACACAGCAGGAACAGGTTCGTTAAGTCCTCAGAATAAAGCCAAGGGCAGGTGGCCAAGTCCTGGCAGGGAGGCAGAGAAATTGCCCATGACCTTGGCACTGTGCAGGCACAGATGTGAAGGAGGAGCCTGTGCAACTACCAGCACTGGTGGCACCCCCTAAGGAGAGCCGGAGGCAAGAGTCCAAGCACCGGGTACAAAACCCGCTAGAGGAGTCGACGATCCCTCAAAAAGCTGAATACGCAACTAGCATATAACTCAGCAACCCCACTCCCACGGAAAGGTCTGGAAGGACTGGAAACAGGCTCCCCAACAAGCACTTGTGCATGCATGCTCGCAGTAAACTGTCCAGCAGCCTCGAGAAGCCAAGGCCCATGTTCCCTGGTGAGCAGTGGACAGCCTGGGACACTCCCTGACAAGCAGAGCAGCAAAGCCCCTGCTGCCCTGTGAGCTCAGAGGCCTGCCCGGGAAGGGGGCCACAGCCCGAGGCCACAGCCAAGGCCACACGCTGCAAAACTCTGTGTTTTGAAATTTCCAGGATGGGGCGGGCCATCCGGGGACTGAAAGCAAGCTGGTGGTTGGCCACAGACCACGGGAAGCAGTGTGGGGAGTGTGGAACTTCTCTTTGGGGTGATAGAAAAGAATTAGCCAGTTAGCAGTTAGACAATACCGTGACTCTCCCCGTTTTGGAATTGCACATTGCAAAATGTTTGATTCTGTGCTTACGTTATATTATGTAAACTTCACCTCACGTGATACAATAAACTATAATAAACGCGGCTGATGGCCAAAGCCAGCAGACGGACCACGCCGCGGAGATGCCAGCACACAGGAGAGCCCAGGTGCTGGCACACAGCGAGGCAGGTGCACCTGGGGCAGCGTGGGCAGCAAAGGACTGCGCAGCCTGCAGTCCCCCTGCCCCCAGGACAGCCCTGGGCAGCCTCAGACCCCTGCTCCTGAGGAGAGAACACGACCCGAGGCGGGTTGGCTAAGGCTCTGCAGAATGGCCGTCTGGAAGAAAGAAGGGGTCTGAGAAGGGCCCCGGGCACACCATGGCTGTTGGGCCGTCCTCTCTCCTCCCCATGTCTGAATATGGCCCAGGGCCACCGAACCCTTCTTAGTGTTTAGTAGGTACCTGGAGTGGGGGGCGCTGCTGGGGGGCTGGGCCTGGCACTGGGGAGCAGCAGCAGCAAGCCCTGCGGGTTCACGGCTCATGGAAGTACCGTTCTGCACACTGTTGATAACACTTTCCAATTCCTTCTGGTCAGATTCTACCCTCCTTGGCTGGACCTGGATGCAAAGGCCGCCCTATCTAGCACAGCTCCCGTGGCATGGGTTAGCACTTTGACAGTCTAAGGAAACTTGCATGAGCTCCTGCTTGTGGAAGAAACCCTCTGGCTACTAAACTGGAGTACTGTGCTACTTCTTGGGAAATCAGTTAAATCCAAAAATGCAGGCAGGAATAAAAAGAGGTGATTTCAGTGTCAGGCCAGTCAGCTTGAGACCTGCCCTTTGTCACTCGGTCCCATGCTAGACGCCGTGGAAGCATGCGTGGTTCACACACGAAGCGGCCACGGGGCGCTCTGCCTCGGCACGCGCCCGCACCGCCTGTGGGCTCTGCCTCGGCACGCGCCCGCACCGCCTGTGCGCTCTGCCTCGGCACGCGCCCGCACCGCCTGTGCGCTGCAGCTGCGGTGGCCTATTTCTCGGCCATTCTCTTGCCTTACCTGTGCTTGGCGAGGGCAATGGAGGTGTGGTGGGTTTTATTTGTTCCTCAGGACCCTGACGTCCCCCTGGGCACACTCACTCACCTTGGCAAAGCAACTCCTTTCTCTCTGGCCCTCCCAGCCCTCCTGAGGGGAGCTAAGGGATGCTGGGCCCAGGAGGTGGACTGGCATCAACGCCCCCTGCACCCTGCGGTACAGGTATGGATCCAGTCTCCCTTACCATCCCCTGGACCCTGCGGGGCCTCCCTCAGCCTGTCCGGGCACCAGCACTCAGCCTCAGCTCTCGGCTCCGTGACCAGCAGTGGTCAGGGCAGCGGCTTTGGCACTCAAGGCCATTCCGTGCACATGACCAACAGCAAGAGAACTGGCAAGGCCCGGCTGCTGCACGGAGGAGGGAGGGGCATTCCCGTGCACTGGGGAGGCCCAGCAAGAGGCAACTGAATGAAGTTAGTTTCTCTGTGACCTCCAGGCCTGCAATTCCATCAGCAGAGACCCCAGGCAAACGGATGCTGACGGGCTCATGAGTCCCTGCTTCCTGCCCCTGCACCGGAGGGTGCGTGTGCGGGAGAGTCCTCAGGTCACCGTGCCGTGCTCCAGAACATGCTGCGGGAAGGGGTTGCCAGTTAACGACAGGATTTAGTTTTGCTGAGATCTGGAACTTCTTGGCTGGTGCCAAATGGATGGGGCTGGCAGACAGCAGTGGAGCTTGGCATCCAAGGTCAGACATGGACCGGGAGCGGTGCCAGGTGGGTGCCAGATGGGTGCCACCGGCTCCATTTGGCCCTGTCTGCACACTTCCCACGGTGCAGCTTCACGTCTCCTGGAGGTATCCTGTGGCTTGCAACACCTGTCCCTTGCAAGTGCCCTTGTCTCTCTCTCTCTCTCTCTCTCTCACGCCTGTTCCTTCTCTGTGCAACTGGCAGATTCTTCCGGGACCCAGAAAGCATCCGGGTGTGGGGAGGCCTCCCTGAACAAGCTGCCCCCACCAGCGCAGGGGAGGCTGCCCGAGGGGGCTCCCACAGTGTCCTGGTGAGGTGAGCGTCCAGCCTTTCAGGCACTCGTGAGCAGTACAGCTCACACACCGAAACGAGAGGATTCCAGAAAGTGGACAGAAAGAACCCGTCGGTAAGTTTACGCTGGTGTCAAAAAGTATTTTCTGTGACCTTTTCAATGATCTCTCACATATAATGTGCTCCGAAGGTCTGTGTTTCTCACTAATGGGGTAAACCGGGCAGGGGAGAAAGCGGAGGACGTGGTCCGGGGTCAGTGGGGGAGAGAAGCACCAAACAACAGGGAAGAAACAAGCACAGCCCTGGCTTCGACAAGCTAGCCCGTGATTCAGAGGCAGGCCGATCCGAGGCAGGAAGCCCCAACAGCCGTACCCCTGGAGACAGGCGCTGCCTACAGGCAGGAAACTCTGGCCCGCTTCCTGTTTCTGTAAATAGTTTTACTGGCACACAGCTACCTCATGGGTCGGTCCCAGGTGGGAGTGCCTGACCCTCCAGCAGCTCTTGCTGCCCGCAGCGCAGGCCACGCTCCTGCTCCAGCCACGTCATCACGGCCGCCCACGTGCAGACCGTCCTGCGACCGAGCTGGACTCCGTGTCCCCAGCACACCCTCTGGCCTGGCCCTCCCCGGGTCCAGCCTCAGCTTGGTATTTGGCCCTGTGTGCGCAAGTGAACTTGGGAACATTTTAAAAAAAATCGGTACTCAAGATGGGTGAATGTTTGGCATGGAGCTCCAGAAGCAAACGGTGACAGGAACCATTCCTTCCAGGCCTCTGGGAGGAAGACTTGTGACTGCGAGAAAAGGTCTACATTTTTATCTGAAGAGGCCAGAGTGCTCTAATCCTCGCTGCGCTCCCACGGCTCCCTGCTTAGATTTCAAGACGGGGTGGGGGTGCGGGGCTTCTCCAAATGCTCGCGACCAACACACCGGGCCAGACTGGGCCAGGGCTGAAGATAAAACAAACCCAGGCTCCACAGGAAAGCATGGCTCTTTGAAAATCCTCCACCCACTTTTCCTCCTCTTTTAAAGTTAACAAACAGCGCTTTTCAATACTTATTAGAGAAGCAGAAATGCCACACAATTCCAATGCCACTCGGTGGGCAGCAGGTCCTCAGGCCCCATTAAGCAGTGCCCCTCCACCCCGCACACTGTGGGAGCTGCCAGGAGGCCTGCGGGCTGCCAGTGTGTGTGTGCGTCCAGCCAGCAGGCTGGGCAGCCTGGACACACAGGCACCCAGCTCATCACTGGGGCCCCACAGTCCTCCACCCCTTCCTGGTGGATTTCCATACAGGTGTGTGCCAGAAAAGCCATTCATTCCAGCCAGGCCTCTGGCAAGTCTGAAAGAAACAGCGTGACCCGGGAAGGCTCTGGTGGCCAATCAGCATTGGGGGCCAGAGTGCTGGTGGCTTCTTGGAGGACAAGCACGAACATTATCCACAAGGTGTATGTGGAGGGTGGGGAGGGGTTGGAAGGGGCGGCAGGGGCTTTCCGTCCCTTCCTGCTGAGCTCAGGAAGGAGAAGAGAAGCAAACCACCCTCCTTCCGGGAAGCCCGCCACCCCCAGTGCACCCTGCTCGGCCAGAACCCCAGCGTCAGCAGGAAAACCTGTGCAACTGGCAACTTCTGCAGGTTCAAGTTCCCTGCTTTTCTGAGCCATGTGCCCACTCCTGAGCCCGGTATCGCTTCCCCAGATGGGGTGAGCTGGACGGCCTGGAGGTATGAGGGCAGATGGGAGAGAGGCTCCTGCACACAGCTTCTGGCAGAGCGGCACAGCCAGGAAGGCACTTGGAGGCAGGTTCCCCGAAGAACACAAGCTGTGAAAGCCCAGAGCTGTCGAGGGGTTTCTACTGAGCGCCTGGCTGAGGTCAGCCAGCGGGGAGGCTGCCTGCTGTCAAGGGCTCCCCGCCTCCCCTGCTACTGTCTTTCCGGGCTGTTGACAGTCTGTCTGTCCAGCGGATGACTGCCCAGCCTTCATTCAGGGTTCTTCCCAGCGTGAACTCTGCTCGCTGCCTCATGCTGGCTTCCCTGCTGCTTCTCGCTCTGGCCCCTTGCTGGTCCTGGGGGTCTCCCAGGAGGACCACCTGCCCGCTCCTGTCTCCCTCTGCTCCGTGGTCTCCATCCTCACGGCCTCGCGTGTGCCTCCTGGTTCTCTACAGCCAAGCTCCACCCCACGGAAATCGCGGCTTCCTCTCGATGAGCCCCGCCTCTGGCGAGCCAGGCACTCCCATCTGAGAACATGGAGCCCTGGCCCTCCTCGCCGACCACACCCAGCCTCTGCTTCAAGGGCAGGCTTAGGCGCTCTTGACCTTGGTTAGACTGACTGGAGAGTGCAGCTAAGCAGGTGTAAAGCAGGGTAACTACTCTCGTGCCTGGTTAGAGGAGACCTGCGGTCGGGGTCACAGCTGTCGGTGCCCTCGGTCCACAGTGCGGCCTGGGCGGGTGAGCCGGCTCCTGGAACCAGCAGCTGGGGACCAGCCTCTCATAGGCCGCCTTCCCACCCGGCCTATGTCTTACCGTACAGCTCTCTTCTCATTATCACTCACCCAACACGGCCCCTGACCCATATCCCCCAAGGGCAGGTCCCCTCCCAGCTGTAGTGAGGGTCAGGCATAGGTGAACTCTAGCTCCCACCCAGGCAGCGCGTGTTCATCCCTGTGACCCACGGTCCACTGGACAACCCTCACTGTCCACAGACTCGGGGCCAGTGCATCGTCCTGCCTCCTCCTACACAGGCCTTCTCTTTAGCTGTGGCCTGTTTGGGCAGCCCTAACAAAGGACCATGGCATTTTCTGCAGGTTAGCCGGCTGCGGATCGGGGTGCGAGCCTGGCGGATTTCCCGAAGCCTGCTTCCTGCTCACAGACGGCAGTGCCCTCGCTTGAGGAGCAGAGTCCTTTCATGGCCCGTGAGCTGCTCCGAGGAGCTCCACCCTCCTGACCTAACGACCTCCACAGGCCCCGCCTCCTCATGCCATCCCCAGATGTTCAGCTCAGTGTAATGCCAGCCTGGGAAACTGCCCCTGGGCCCCAAAGCCTGCTGAGCTGGTAGGAGCTCCTTGACTGGATAAACCCCTGGAAGCTGAAAACGGAGTAAGCAGAAAGGGTGCTTAGTACTCACTTAGTACTAAGCCACAAGTACTGCAGAGTGCTGGGGGGGTCCCTTTTTGAACACGGGGCTGGCTGGGCGCTGCCAGCCTCAGGAGACAGGCTCATGACATACGTCATAGTCGGGAAAAGACCAAAATGCAGGATGCAAAGCTCCGTTCCCAGCGAAGTCAAGGACCACCAGTCACTAACCAGGTTAAGCCACCCTGAACCTGCCAGGGCCTCACCGGGGGACCAGGAGTCAGGCATCCCTCCCTTGCCTGCTAGCCAGCCTCCTGCGGCCTCATAGGAACGGACAGCAGCACACTGTCCCTTCTCTGCCTTTTCCTCTCCACCTGTTGGCGTGGCCACACCTGAACACACACATCACCCGCGCTGCGAAAGGACACGCGCCTGGCTTGAAGCCTCCCATCCCACGCCCTCTAACTGGATCTCTGCGCCGAACACACTTCAGTATTCACCCTTCACGGCCCAACCGGGGGAGTCTTCCTCGGCTGTCCTGGCCCTTCCCGTGTTCTCACAGCAGTCCCCGGCACCAGACATGCCCAGGTCCTGCCCGCACTCCCCAGCAGTGAGCTGCTGCAGAGGGGAGCCGCGAGCACTCGGCCCTAGGCCTGGCACACCCCGCCAGGCACCTGACACAACACCGGTGCTTAACAAGCGCTTCCTGGATGAATGAGTGAACCAACATAAAAGCTAATGACCAGAAAAATGAAGCCTGGGGCACGTTGAAAACTCCAACAGGAGAATCAGCAAGAAAGAATTAGAGCAGGGAGCACTCCTCCTGCAGGACGGGAAAATACGACTCCTATAAAATTTAATTTGGTTTGACAGTTGTGATTTATACATACGTTGGCCTCTATTTCTGGAAAATGACATTTGTGGTCAAACGCTTCCCTTGGCCCTACCTGAGCTGTCACTTCCACCGCGGCATTTTCTTCTGCTGCGTAGTTTTAAGAGACCCGTAATGGGTCCTAAAAGGATCTGATAGACTAATGAACAAAAAGGCCACTTGAAACTGTTCATCTGTGCTGGTTGAGCAGGGAGAGAGCAAAGCCATCGGGCAGGCTGTTATTATGGACAATCGAGCAAACAATAAGCATTGTGAAATATCTGGGTGTGTGTCTCATGGTCACCTATCATGGCAGCACCTGGGTGCTGAGGCGGGCACACAGCTGCAGAACAGGAGGACGCCGTCTCGGCAAATTTCCTCCAATGACCTCATCATTACGGAGGAGCCATTAGCGCCCACGACAGCTCTCCTGTGCACAGGCGACAATGTTCCAAAAATAATGTCACTCTCCCCCTTGCTATTACGAGAAAGAAACTCAGCTACTGTTAGGGTTTATGACAATTGAGACGCTGACAGATGCTAACCAAAAGGCCCTGACAGCCCCCACACCCATGCTGGAGTGGGAAAGGAGGGGACCCAATTAGTGATGAGAAGTTCCACACTGCACACCTCGAAGTGAGCAGATGAGAACCGTCCGGCCTCTGAACCCCCCAGCACACGGAACACACGGCAACTCCTTTTTACCTTTGGGGACAAAAGGTAGCCGCATGACCAGCAAAGCAAACCAAGACCACGTGGATCAAGGGTGGGTGCTCGCTCTCCCTTCCGTGAGCTTCCCAGCTGGTGTGTGAGCCACGCTCCGTCCTGGTACCCCAAAGTCTGGACTGCAAGGCCCCTGCCCCGAGCTGAGGCCAGAGAGGGCGAGTGCCAGAAGACAGAGACAGTGATCGTGTGACAATGCAGAACATTTTCGTGGCAAATGGAAACGAGGGCACCCGGCCCTCTGGCAGCTGCCTGCTTCTTGCCCTGGATGGGTCTCTTGCTGCAGGCAGACCTGGCTGTGCTGTACCTGCATGCCTGCTGCACAGGGTGCTGTGCAGAAACGGGGGCGGCGGGGCTGGCTCCTGCCTTCCGGGCCGAGTGAAGCCGAGGGTCCAGTGTGCTGGTTGGGAAGCTCTTTGCTTTCCTGAAGGTCCTGTCCACGGGAAGGGACCCTGGGCACAGCTGGACTTGACTTTTCCCAGCTGTGCCTTCATGGTTCCTTTGGGTGCAGTTTATCACCCGCTTGGCTGCCCACTGGGACCCTGGCTGTTCCTGCTTTCTGGCCCTGGATCTTGGGTCTCTTCCTGGACTGTAAGTCCTTACACCCAACTCAGCTCTGTGTCCACAGGAGCCGGCAAGGTGTTGGGGGCACCTCCTGCCTTTCCCTGCGCTCCAGCAGGAAGCAGGCCTTGCCTGGGCTCTGGCCTGGTGGTCTGCTTGGGCCTCCCGCCTCTGGGGCCTAGCCTTACACCCACCTCACAGACCTTCCACAGCTCCCTTGACGTCAGATGCTGGCCTTGGCTCCCTTACTATGACTATGCTAAGTCTTATCCATTTAGTGCCTACAGTGTGTTAGTCCCATGCTCAAGTTTTCAGCACATTATCAGTGTCCCAGCTTTCTCAGGGAACTCTTACAGTCTCTGCTGCATGGCTGGCTCCCTAGTCCCGTCCTTGTCCCATCAGGAGAGCCCTCTGCAAGGGCCTCTCAACCTGGGAGGAGGGTGGCTCATCACCCACATACCCGACGTTCCTCTTGGGTGCCATGGTAAACCGAACAGCCTGGCCTTGTCCACACACAACCCAGGGACATGGCCTAGACAGGAGACCCAGATGCGCCAGCTGCCAAGATGTCATCCCTTGAGCTCAGCCCTGGAAAAGCCTGCTACCTAGAGTCCCAATACATGGCAAACACATCCTCGCAGGTGACCGCATCTGTGAACAGAAACACGCAGCCAGGCACGGCTGCCTGCCATCCATCAGCCTGCACGCCAGTCCCTCAGTAGCAAGTCACACCGGAGACGGGCGGTGTGACTGTGCGGCCCCGACTTTGTGGAGCAATGTGGCATTCCAGCTGACTTCACTGCCGACACAGCTGGGCACCCCAGCCTCAGCACATGTCGCACCTGGGGACTCCGGGGCTGCCGGCTGCTCCACCTCACTGCTCCTTAGTTACTGAGAGACCGGCACTGAACAGTCTTGGGCAGTATTTTATTAGCCCATAACACTTTCTAAAGCAGTTCCTTTTAAGAAAATGGCTACTATTATGCACAAATAAGCACTAAGTGGGATTTAAAAAAAAATTTTGCTTTCCATGTTTAGAATGGAAATGTTTTCATCCGAACCCAAAGCATTAGTGCTAGCATCTCCATTCTTTCAGCCCTGCTCTGAGCGGCCCTGGGAGGCCCTCAGCTCCCGTGTGGCTGTCAGAGCGCGGTGCACAGCCCTGCAAGCCAGCCCTGCAGGGCCGGACAGACACAGGGACACGCACCGCTTGCGTTCTCCACTTCAGTGGTGTGCTGGGAAAATGGGGGAGAGATCTTCCACTCACTACAAATGCTCTGATTAAACAAAGCCTTACTGAACCAGAAATGCTGGTACAAGCTGCTCCCTTTTCCAAGCCCGCATCTGAACAGCAACTTCCAGCGCCTCCCTTTGGGCTCCACCGACAAAGGTCTCCTACTGGGTAACTCCCAGCTGGCAACTCCAGGGCACACAGAGAAACAGGTGTAAACACCCTCACTACAGCCACAGGGTGTCCTGGGAGGGCTCACTCTGGCCTTCAGCGAGATGGCCGCTGTGTGGTGCTCGGTGTGGCCCTGAGGCAGGGCTCAGCAGTCCCTGCTCACCAGGCCTCCACGGGTCCAGGCACTTCTCCCTCAGCACTCCCTAGCTACCCTGTCAACCTCTCAAGCCAGTGCCTTGGTTTCCGTGTGACCGTGGAATGGGTCAGACCTTGGGCTCCTGCGCCAGCCTTGGGATTCCAGCCCAACAGTCAGCCTCAGCTGCTGAATGAGAACTGGCTGAGAGAACAGAGCCTTGCTAGACCGTGCCAAGCTGGGTGTGTCTCACGACCACTCAGAGGGCACTGGCCTGTGATGTTTCAGAAGACTCCATCTATGCCAGTTACAGGCCCAAGGGCCCCACCACCTGGAGCTTCAGGTACCTCTGGGTACTTTGCTTTTACCAGGAGCCACCAAGACATTCTCAGGGAAGCATCTGAGATGGAGCGGAGGCAGGCTTGCCCAGAGGAGGATGGTGGGCACAAAGCCTGGGGCAGGGAGAGGAGCTGGCAGGCTTCCCAGAGAGCCCCTTGCAAAGTGTCTCAAGCCCTAGGGAAAGCAGAAGTGTGTCTGACTCCGAGAAGGAGACACACTGGGTCTGGCATGCTCACTCCAGCAGCCCCTACAGGGAGCTGTTACTATGCCTCATGGCTGACAGGCCTGCGTCTGGCCACTGGCCTAGTGCCACTCAGCCAAAAGTCAACGGCCAGCCTCTGAGCCCCAAGTTGGTAGGCATCAGTGGTTCTGCACTGGGCAGCATGCGCCCTTAAGGATTTTGTGTAGGTAACAGTCCTGGAGAGTCAGGCTGATGTGTGGGTTAAGGCGGCTGGGAGGCGGCACGTGGCCAAGGGCAGGTAAGAAGTGGGGTCACAGGCCTGTTCTCCCTCCGGATAGGAGGGCGGGGGTCTTAGAAGATGGCGTGGTTAAGCTGGAGGACACTGCCTAGGACACTGGCCCTGGCCCAGCTGGTCTCAGGGCAGCACCCGGTGTTCAGGGCACTCTGTCTGTTTCCAAAGGCAGGCCTGTGGCGAGCGCCCTTCTAGGTGAGCAGCAAAGTCAGAGGAGGATTGGGGTAACAAGTGGACATTGACATTAACCTTTGTCATTTCAGATCGTGTGGCTTTCTTGGGATAACTGAAAAACAAACTAAACTGTTCAACCCCAACAGAGTGCACCAGTCCAGCACAAGAAAGGCAGGTGCGCAGCGAAGGCAACACCTCTTTCAGAAGAGACGCCACTGTCGCGTGCACGCTTCACGCCGTGACAACTGGTCCTGGCTCCCAAGTCCCCAAAAGGACAGGCAGAGAAACGGCTGGGAAGGATGAGGGAAGGAGCGGGTGAGCCCAGACCCTCACGCCACGCTAGGAAAGGATGCCAGAAGCCATCCAAGGGACACAGGAGCCAGCTGGGAGCCTTGTGCTGCTCGGGCACCGGGAAGTCAGGGCAGCAGAATAAATTATGACATCGGTGGATGTAAAATAGGAGCTCAGGACTCCCCACTGATACAAATAAGCAAACGATGAGGAAATGAGAAGAGAAAGCCTTCTTTTTCAGTGAAAGGTCAACCAACATGTGTAGGAGAAATGACTGAACTTTGAACTGATGCAGGGCCCAGGGCAATGGCTCTGTTGGCTAATCTTCTGCCTTGCACATGCCGGGCTCCCATATGGGCGCCGGTTCTAATCCCGGCAGCACCACTTCTCATCCAGCTCCCTGCTTGTGGCCTGGGAAATCAGTAGAGGACGGCCCAAAGCCTTGGGACCCTGCCCCTGTGTAGCAGACCTGGTAGGGGCTCCTGGCTTCTGGCTCTGGATTGGCTTGGTTCTGGCCACTGCGGCCACCTGGGGAGAGCACCAGCAGGTGGAGGATCTTTCTGTCTTTCCAATAAAAACAAATAAATCTTAAAAAAAATCACTGATATTACCAATATAGTAATTAATTCAGGCAAGAAAAATCCACGGAAGACAAAAACTAATGGATGAGAAGAGAAAAGGAAGTGAGATCTTTGTATAATGTCAAAGATTCTCCCCAGGAAATACTTATTAGAGTGCCTTTAGAGTAAGAAATCTGTCCAATGTGTTCTACAATCCCACGTATAGGACACCTACATAAACTCAAATGAGTAATAGATACAGAACTTACGGTAACTTTGAAATAAATATCATGTTTTGCAAAGTAATATGTGAATGATTAGAGCTTTGAAAATGTTTTTAAATTCATTCTGAAAACAGCAGACACTTCCCTGAAAAAGTTACTTTTAAGAAATGTTCAACTGAACAAAAGATCTTACGTATGTAACTGCTATGTAACATATTAAATGCACTCATGGGAGAATTGTCACGAAGAGGTTGTCCTTGTATTTCAAAGGGTGCACTGTATTTCGGATTGCCAGCGTTTGAAAGTAGCTGTCGTAAACACAGACATGGAGGCAACGCACGTGGACCCCGAGTGCAGTGTGCTGCACCTCGCCTGACGTGCTGGCCTGGGTGCTCGGAGGAAGTGCTCCCAGCACCCGCGGTAGTAGCCACACCACACTCACGCTCCGCTTTCCGACAGCCGGCACCCTGCTTACAACTTGATGACCATCTGCGAAGCGCTGGTTTCCACACGACAGGCCCCAAAGGGCCTTCTGAAACCCAGAGCACTGCGACAATACCAGCGAGAGGGGCTGGCCCTGTCGCAACTGACTCCACACCACCAGCAGGTGCTCATGGTAGAGTGGCTACGTAATTAAGTGTGTATATGACAAACGTTCCATGAGGAGACAACAGGACGACAGGGAAGAGCAGCTTTGTCCAGGGTGCTGCTCACCTGTGCTAACGGCAGTGCTGGTGCGGGCAAGCACCAAGAGTTGGTTTCCAACAACCCTCTTCTGTTGGAGGTAAATCTATCTATCTATCTATCTATCTATCTATCTATCTATCTATCTATCCATCCATCCATCTATCCTGGCTTCTGTTTGCTTGGATCACTGACATGTGCGTCATAAACGCATGGATTATTCACGATTTTGTCAACAAACACCTCATAAGCTTGCTGGATTTCGAGAGACACGCCTGCTTAGCATTCCTCAAACACTGCCACGGGAAGCCTTCAGGAGGAAGCAAGCGTGACACTCCTGGGCCTGCCACTGCCCAGGATGGTGTCAGAGGCGACATGAGAAGCCGAGTCATTCTCAAACAGCAAGAGCAACGATGATATGAAAACAAGCTACGCTGTGCGGACTGACAACATGTTGTCAAAAACGAAATGGAACCCTCTGAAGTGTTTCGCTCTTTCCTACCTGAAGTAACTGCTGACAGGTCATGAAAGCCACTTCTTTGGATACTGCACAACACATGAAAGGACAGCACATTTGCCCAAAGTCCTACTCACAGGCTGGCTGCTACACACGCAGCAGATCCTGCCCTGTGCCAGGACCCTACTTACAAAATGGTTTCTTCATTGATAAGGAGATATGAACGGTACACGATCATGTATAACCTGTTGTAACAGACGTGCGCCGATCCTGCTGAAATGCATGCAGAATTGGAGGCTTGGGACTCGATGGGTTAACCAAGCGAGCAGAAGGGACTCCAGCAGCCCTGAGCCACACCAGGCCAACAGGCAGCGGGAAGAACCCAGACTCAGAGCCCCTACATCCTGGACAGAAAAGGCTCCTCTAGGGCTAATCGCAAAGACATGCCTACACATCCAAGGGTCTTCCATATTGTCAGGGTCGCAAACGTCACAGAGCACTGAGACGGAAGGATTAAGCAGAGGGCAAACGAGGGTGGCAGGTGTCCTTCCCCAGAAGAGAAGGAGGGCGCCTGTTAGGACAGCAGGCAGCGGGGGTGGGGTGGGGTTAAGGGGGGTTCTCGGTAGGATCCCCGCCCATTTCTCCTTGTTTGTTAAACATGCTAACACCAGTGACAGCTTCAAGCTCAGCCTGAGCTAACCTGGGGGAGGAGACTCCTGGGGACTGCACACAGTGGGGCAACCTGGGGGAGGGGCTCCCGGGGACTGCACACAGTGGGGGCAACCTGGGGGAGGGGCTCCCGGGGACTGCACACAGTGGGGCAACCTGGGGGAGGGGCTCCTGGGGACTGACTGCACACAGTGGGGCAACCTGGGGGAGGGGCTCCTGGGGACTGACTGCACACAGTGGGGCAACCTGGGGGAGGAGACTCCTGGGGACTGCACACAGTGGGGCAACCTGGGGGAGGGGCTCCTGGGGACTGACTGCACACAGTGGGGCAACCTGGGGGAGGGGCTCCTGGGACCTGCACACAGTGGGGGAAACCTGGGGGAGGGGCTCCCGGGGACTGCACACAGTGGGGGTAACCTGGGGGAGGGGCTCCCGGGGACTGCACACAGTGGGGCAACCTGGGGGAGGGGCTCCTGGGGACTGACTGCACACAGTGGGGCAACCTGGGGGAGGGGCTCCTGGGACCTGCACACAGTGGGGCAACCTGGGGGAGGAGACTCCTGGGGACTGACTGCACACAGTGGGGCAACCTGGGGGAGGGGCTCCCGGGGACTGCACACAGTGGGGCAACCTGGGGGAGGGGGCTCCCAGGGACTGCACACAGTGGGGGTAATCTGGGGGAGGGGCTCCTGGGAGCTGCACACAGTGGGTAGAAGGTTTGGCTGTGATGCTGGGCACTCCTGTGGCCCACGCAGGTCTTGGGGGAGGGCAAGGCCACCCCACAGAAACACAAAGTTTCTCAGGTCCTTCTCTTCTGGGGAAGAGCAGGCTGACAGCAGCCAGCTGAGAGAGCAAGTTCACCTCCCAACTTTGGCGAGTAGGGGCCCTGCAGAGGGGACGCCCAGCCACAGCAAGAAAGCAGATGAATGTGACTATGCCCCAGGTCCTACCTGGGACCCTGCTGAGCTGATCTGAGGAGGGGTGCGGGTCCCACCCCAGGACCCTGCTGAGCTGATCTGAGGAGGGGTGCGGGCCCCACCCCAGGACCCTGCTGAGCTGATCTGAGGAGGGGTGCGGGCCCCACCCCAGGACCCTGCTGAGCTGATCTGAGGAGGGGTGCGGGCCCCACCCCAGGACCCTGCTGAGCTGATCTGAGGAGGGGTGCGGGCCCCACCCCAGGACCCTGCTGAGCTGATCTGAGGAGGGGTGCAGGCACCCTGCCAGGATCCTGCTGAGCTGATCTGAAGAGGGGACTGGATGTCTATGTTGTAAAAGCTGCCCCCTGTCAGCATTTGCAGCCAAGATGGAGAAACAGGGAGTGATTCAGGGAGTCCCCAGGGGGTCAGCAGCCAGCAGCTCTGCCCTGCACCTGAGCCCAAGGACTGGGAGAGCAGAGAAAGCTTCATGACAAGTAGTGGAGAGTCAATGGGAGATTTAAAAACCAACCCAATGCTGGCTTTGGCAGCCCCTGTACTAAACTGGAATGATCTGGAGATTGGCATGATCCCTGTGCAAAGAAGGTACATAAAAACCAAGCCAAGCCAACAACCAGAAAAGCCAGCCTTGCTTACGAAGGTGGAGACAAAAATCCTAACTCAAAACAAAATCAAACAAAACAAACATCCCTACCAAATTGTGTTTGTCCTGGGAACATTGCAATCACGGAAAAGTAGGATAGAATCCTAAATCTTCATGACCACAGATGAAAGCAGACAAACCAGGTGAACAGCTCAGAACATGGCGAAAAAACCTGATCAAATTAAATCTACTTGTGATTTTTAAAAAAAATCCAAAAGAACAAAGATTTGTCTTTACCCAACACAGGCTGGCTATAAAAAGAGCCACCCACTATAAATATTAGTGTCACATCTGACGATAAAACCTTAAAATAATCGCTTTAAAGTTGGTAATAAAACAAACATTGTCTTCTATCACTCCTGCAATCCAATATGATGCCAAGGTTACAGCCCTCCCAGCAAGCTCACAAAATAAATAAAAAGAACAGAAAGAGCGGATATAAAGATTTCAAAGGAAAAAACAAAGCCTTCACACTTAGCAGACGGCGTGACCTTTTGCCAGGAAAGTGGGGCAGAACAAACAAGCTAAGGGGAGGTCCACCCCGCCCCACGTGGGCAGCCCGCTGCGTGACCCGCGCAGGCGACTCCGGCCGCTCACCTCATCTGTCCAGCAGTGCAGCTGACAGCAGCTGGACAGGCAGGAGGCCCCACATGTCGGTGTCTGTGGAAGCTCCTGGAGCATTCCAGAGTGCGTTACCTGCAGCCACGTCCTCAGGGTCAGCCGTGCTCCTGCGTGCCAGTGACGGCAGGAATGCAACACGGGCACCCACATGAACCGGCCCTCTCAACACCCCTGCGAATGTCAGACTGTTCCAGGGAGGAAACGATGGCTCACCGAAGAAATGAAGGAAGATGCCCAAGACAGAGACAGGGAGGGTGTGTGTGTGAACGTGTTTGTGCGGTGTGTATGCGTGTATGGTATGTGTGGCGTGTGTATGTATGTGTAGTTTGTATGTTGTTGGTCTATGTGGTGTATTTGTGGTGTGTGTGTGTGATGTGCAAGTGTGGTCTGTGTGTGTATGGTCTGACTGTGGTGTGTATGTGTCCGTGGTGTGTATGTGGTGTGTATGTGGAGTGTGTGCGTGTGGTATGTATGAGTTTGTGTGTGGTGTTTACTGGTCGGGGCTGGGGAAGACCTTATTTAATATCACAGCGTACTTGAAGCCTTGTGGAATTACAGTATAAACAACCAGATTAACAGAAGGGGATAGAAGGACTCAGAATTCAGAGCTCAAATCAGGAGGGAGCAGACTCCCCACCATGTTTGCTGTGATGACTTGGCAGGTATACCGTGGCGGGCAGGAGAAAGGCAGCGGGAAGCAGGAAGCAGGGGAGAGGAGCGAGCAGGGCGCCTTCCACCTGCTGGTTCACTCTCCAAATGGTGCCACCAGTGAGGGCTGGACCAGGCCAAAGCCAGAACCCAGGAACTCCACCCGGGTCGCCCATGTGTCAGGGGACTGCGGACACAACACACCTGCCGCCTAGAGCCTCTAACCGGGCACTCTGCTGGGGATGTCAGCCCTGCCGGTGGCACCTTGACCCACTACAACGGGGACTCCCCAAATGCACTCTTAAAGCACAGCACCGGGACAATTACGCAGCTGCTTAAAAACAGATAAAAATGGACTCAGATCTCCCTTCATGCATAAGGATACAGTTCTAAATGGAAAACGCAAGCCATGAAAGTGGTGGCAGAAAATTGGCTGAATTCCTTTCTAACCTGCAAGTGGAGACCAGTCCACTTATGATTCAAAAATGCAAAATATGCAAGGAAATACTCGTGAGTTCAATTTCAATTTTTTTTTTTTGCATAAAAAACTGACCCATAGCTGTGATGAGAATGTAAGATATCACAAGCCATCCGGGAAGGACCTGGCAATGTCCCGAGAGCCCGCATTTACAGCCACCGGCCCAGCAAGTCCACCTCCAGGAATCTGTCGTAACATACTAGGGTAAAAAAAAAAAAAAAAGATTACGCGAAAGGTTAATAATAAATAACCTTTTGGAAGAATAATGGTCCCCAAACAGCCACATCCTGAACTCTGGTGCCTGGGACCTGGTCACCTCACACAGAAGCCACTCTGCAGCTATGAATAAGGTCAAGGCCTTAAGATGGGGGGTTAGTTAGTGGGGGGTTGGTGGGAAGCAAGGAGTGAATCCTGTGAGAGGGGGCAGAGATGGGGCGGGCAGGAGAGAGCTGCCATCTGGGAAGGGTCCACCTGCTGGGCACGGCTCTGGAGATGGAGGGAGGGAACGTGAGCCACTTCTTGGTGGCCTCAAGAAGTGGGAGGGCCCACCTGGCAGCAGCACGAAAATGGGACTGGATGCCACCGCTGCGGGGGCCCTGCAGTCTGAGGGAGGCGGCTTTCCCAGCAGCCTCACCCCACCACTGTGAGGGCCCTGCGGTCTGAGGGTGGCGGCTTTCCCAGCAGCCTCACCCCAAAGCCTCAGCAGGAGCGCTGCGCACAGACACCAGGAGTTCAGACCTTGAGATGTGTTTGGAATTCTAGCCGACGGACTGTGACTGGGGACGTAGGGGCTGGAGGCGCCACTGAGCGTTGGGAGCTTGCTGTGGCAGCCACAGAAACACGCGTGCCCATTCCAAGGACCGCGAGTTGCGGACTCGCCGAATGAGTGAGCCCTGGCGTGTGAACACCTGTGGGACAGACGAGGAAGACCACAATAACACACACACGGGTTCTCCAGGGTGCTCTACCCACGAGGACAGCAAGGGGCAAGGTGGCGCACACTGTGGACAGGGGTTTCTGATGTGGTAAGCAAAGGGACGAAGCGAAATCTAAGCAGCTTTGGAGATCCTAAGGGGACAGTCAAGTGAGCACGGGGTCCCCCTGCCAGGTTCTCACACCTGACCGGGAGCACGCACGGGGACAGCCCGGGGTCCCCCTGCCGGGTCCTCACACCTGAACGGGAGCACGCACGGGGGACAGCCCGGGGTCCCCCTGCCGGGTCCTCACACCTGACCGGGAGCACGCACGGGGGACAGCCCGGGGTCCGCCTGCCGGGTCCTCACACCTGAACGGGAGCACGCACGGGGGACAGCCCGGGGTCCGCCTGCCGGGTCCTCACACCTGACCGGGAGCACGCACGGGGGACAGCCCGGGGTCCCCCTGCCGGGTCCTCACACCTGAACGGGAGCACGCACGGGGGACAGCCCGGGGTCCGCCTGCCGGGTCCTCACACCTGACCAGGAGCACGCACGGGGGACAGCCCGGGGTCCGCCTGCCGGGTCCTCACACCTGACCGGGAGCACACGCGAGACCAACAGACTTGGAAACAAATGCACAATGTCCTCGTGACCTTCCAATAGCAAAGGAGGTTTTTTTTAGGCAACTACTAAAAACTAAGCAAAACAAAACAAAAAACCCCACAAAAACTCCAAAATGAATTAACTGAATTTTGTGACAAGTGCGTGACATAACCACAGACTTAGAGAAATGTGTTCTGTGTCTTCAGGACTCAGGTTTCCACTGCGCACACACACAGCGTACTTAAAATTGCATCCAGCAGTCTGACCCGCAGTTGTACCACTGAAATTGCAGCTCTAAAACTGTTAATAAAATGCTAGGATAAAGAATATAAGTAATTACGTTGGTTTCTGTAAAACAATTCTAATGTAGGAGAAAATATTTAAAACACACGCTCAAGGCTCATATTTTAAATCTGGATCGGAAACCTGAGCGTGAACTCTCGGAGAGGAGTGTTGCTGAAGACACAGCCGCCTCCCTCGCTGTCCAGGGCTCTTCTTAAAAAAGCATCTCTGTTTCATGTATTTCCATTTTATTTGAAAGGCAAGGACACAAGGAAGAGAGGAAAAGACAGCAAAAGGGAAGGAGAGAAGAAAAGAGAGCGAGCCATTCCCCAGATGTCAGCGACAGCCGGGCCAGGAATCCAGCCTGCATCTCCCACTTGGCGGTGGGCTGGGGCTGAGACGCCTGGATCCCCCACCTGGGTGGGCAGGCACCTGGATCCCCTACACCAGGGAGGGGGACTGAGACACCCGGATCCCCCACCTGGGTGGGCAGACACCTGGATCCCCCACCTGGGTGGGCAGGCACCTGGATCCCCTACATCAGGGAGGGGGACTGAGACACCTGCATCCCCCACGCGGCTCCCACGTGGGGAGGGGTGGAGACAGGACTAGCTGAGCTGCCACCTGCTGTCTTGGAGGGAGAAGCCAGACTGGCAGCAGAGGCAGGACTTGAACCAGAAATTCCAATGCCGGATGTGGGCACCCCAGCAGTGACTGAACTGTTGAGCCAAACACATGCCCTCGAAGCCGCTTCAGTACCACCCGCATGGAAGCCAGGCCTTCTAGAAACAGCTCCATCTAAACTTGGGGCAGAAACTGGCATCACCCCCAGCTACTCTGGTGCATGGCAAGGGTGAATTCGCGACCACAGGTGACTGGAATGGTAAAGCTGTAACAGCCTCTACTTTCCTCACTCTGCTCAGCAGGATGAAAGTAGAACAGAAAGACTCTGGAAGCACCTGGGGGACCAGCTCCTTCCTCTGGAATTGGTCATTAAAGGAAGAGTAGGGCATTGCCTTTGTCTTCCTGCATTTCAAGGTGACTGAATAGCCCGGGCATGATGGAGAGTGCTGCGAAGGGGAGAAGAGTTTGGTAGAAAATCATTTTATTATTCCAAGAAAACAATGACTTCAAACAAAGATCTTGGATAGAGGAAACCATTAAATAAGGGCTGGGGAGGGAAAGGACCCTGCCAGGGCCAGGCTGTTCCACCTGTCACTCAACGCGGGCTCCCTAGGCATGGGACAACAGATCCTCCTGGGCTGCTGCAGAACCTAGGACGCAGTGTTAAGGGGGAAAGGCAGAGAGACAGAGAATAGGCATGAGGGAGGAACAGAGAAGACATGGAGAGAGGCAAAATGGGAAAAGAAGGCAGAAATGCAATCCCCTCAGGCCTTTTCAACGAACTTCCAGTGGACAGGGATCAAAGAGCACAGACGGGGACAAGGGGACAAGCCACGCAACGCCACAAGGAGGGAAGCGAGTTGAGACAACTGGCTTGATTTTTCTACAGGAAATGGCCCAGGGGACGAAGCGGGTAGGGTATTATTTTCATCTACAGTGATCAAAAGAAGGTGAGTGGCTGCCAAGTGGGTTCCTTGGGTGGACATCCTGGGCTGATGGTGATCGCGTGGGCAGTGTCACAGGTGACCAGACACACACGCTGAAGGCAGAATGACCCACTGATGGCTTTAAGTGTCCTTCGGTATCCAGGAGGAGGAAGCGCCACTAACTCCCGGGATACTTAAGTCCCCTACAACCTGACCTAGCGTCCAATGCCCCCTGACCACAGGGCCCCGGGCAGAACAAGTATGCCAACTTCAGGGATGTTTTCTCATGCTAGGACAACATACTCCTGGATTCACGTGGTCCCTAGGCCTCGGCATCCTGCTCAGCGTCCTGTCTGGGGGGGCTCTCCCACACCGGTCCATGTGCTGGCCTCGGCATCCTGCTCAGTGTCCTGTCTGGGGGGCTCTCCCACACCGGTCCATGTGCTGGCCTCGGCCTCAGTGTCCTGTCTGGGGGGCTCTCCCACACCGGTCCATGTGCTGGCCTCGGCCTCAGCGTCCTGTCTGGGGGGGTTCTCCCACACCGGTCCATGTGCTGGCCTCGGCCTCAGCGTCCTGTCTGGGGGTTCTCCTGTACTGGTCCATGTGCTGGCCTCGGCATCCTGCTCAGTGTCCTGTCTGGGGGGGCTCTCCCACACCGGTCCATGTGCTGGCCTTGGCCTCAGCGTCCTGTCTTGGGGGTTCTCCTGTACTGGTCCATGTGCTGACCTTGGCCTCAGCGTCCTGTCTGGGAGGTTCTCCCACACCGGTCCATGTGCTGGCCTCGGCCTCAGCGTCCTGTCTGGGGGGCTCTCCCACACCGGTCCATGTGCTGGCCTCGGCCTCAGCGTCCTGTCTGGGGGGCTCTCCCACACCGGTCCATGTGCTGGCCTCGGCCTCAGCGTCCTGTCTGGGGGGCTCTCCCACACCGGTCCATGTGCTGGCCTCGGCCTCAGCGTCCTGTCTGGGGGGCTCTCCTACACCGGTCCATGTGCTGGCCTCGGCATCCTGCTCAGTGTCCTGTCTGGGGAGCTCTCCCACACCGGTCCATGTGCTGGCCTTGGCCTCAGCGTCCTGTCTGGGGGGTTCTCCCACGCTGGTCCATGTGCTGACCTGGGCCTCAGTGTCCTGTCTGGGGGGCTCTCCCACACCGGTCCATGTGCTGGCCTCAGCCTCAGCGTCCTGTCTGGGAAGCTCTCCCACACCGGTCCATGTGCTGACCTTGGCCTCAGCGTCCTGTCTTGGGGGTTCTCCCGCACCGGTCCATGTGCTGGCCTCGGCCTCAGCGTCCTGTCTGGGGGTTCTCCTGTACTGGTCCATGTGCTGACCTTGGCCTCAGCGTCCTGTCTGGGAGGCTCTCCCACACCGGTCCATGTGCTGGCCTCGGCCTCAGCGTCCTGTCTGGGGGTTCTCCCACACCGGTCCATGTGCTGGCCTCGGCCTCAGCGTCCTGTCTGGGAGGTTCTCCCACACCGGTCCATGTGCTGGCCTCGGCCTCAGCGTCCTGTCTGGGGGTTCTCCCACACCGGTCCATGTGCTGGCCTCGGCCTCAGCGTCCTGTCTGGGGGGTTCTCCCGCACCGGTCCATGTGCTGGCCTCGGCCTCAGCGTCCTGTCTGGGAGGTTCTCCCACACCGGTCCATGTGCTGACCTCGGCCTCAGCGTCCTGTCTGGGGGGCTCTCCCACACCAGTCCATGTGCTGGCCTTGGCCTCAGCGTCCTGTCTGGGGGGCTCTCCCACGCCAGTCCATGTGCTGGCCTCGGCCTCAGCGTCCTGTCTGGGAGGTTCTCCCACGCCGGTCCATGAGCTGACCTGGGCCTCAGTGTCCTGTCTGGGGAGCTCTCCCACACTGGTCCATCTGCTGATGGTTTAGAAATGTGTGAGGTGTGTGGGAATGAACGGGCATGTGGTTCGAAATGCTTCATCTGCCATAAAGAGGGACATGTGGCCCAATCCTGGGACCTGCTGCAGCTGGGCGGCACGTGTGTGCAGGCTGCCATGTTATTCTCTTTCCTCTTGGATGTGCACAAACCATTTTACATTAAAACTACAAAGAAAAAGGGCAAGGCACAGGCAAAGAGAACTCAGTGTCCTGTCGCGGCCAAGAAGCGGCCACAAGCTCCCCACGTCACTTCCTGCCCCTGGGCTAACTGAAAGGCCACACTTCCCACGTCACTTCCTGCCCCTGGGCTAACTGAAAGGCCACACTTCCCAGACATCCTTGCAGGGAAACTGGAGCCACACAACCAACTCCTAGGAAGTGAAAGGTGGGCAGAAACTGCAAGTCCCTCCAGGTCTGCTGTGGGAGCAGATCAAAGCATGAGGAGCCATGACATCGTTACTACAATCTGGCCTGGCCCCGCCCAGCACCAGGTCCTCAAGCTGGTGGTCGGTGCTGGCCCCTGCCATGGACAGAGCTCAGCTACTGTGGCCTCCATGGAACATGTACCCCGCTCTGTAATTGCATGGACCATACCCCCTACTCTGTGACCTCCGTGGACCACACCCCCTGCTCTGTGGCCTCCATGGACCACACCCCTTGCTCTACAGGCCTCTGTGGACCAGGCCCCCTGCTCTGTGACCTCCGTGGACCACACCCCCTGCTCTGTGACCTCCGTGGACCACACCCCCTGCTCTGTGACCTTCGTGAACCAAACCCCCTTATCTGTGGTCTCCATGCACCACACCTCCTGCTCTGTGGCCTCCATGGACCACACCCCCTGCTTGTGGCTTCCATGGACCACACCCCCTGCTCTGTGGCTTTCATGGACCACACCCCCTGCTCTGTGGCCTCCATGGACCACACCCCCTGCTTGTGGCTTCCATGGACCACACCCCTGCTCTGTGGCCTCCGTGGACCACACCCCCTGCTTGTGGCTTCCATGGACCACACCCCCTGCTCTGTGGCTTTCATGGACCACACCCCCTGCTCTGTGGCCTCCATGGACCACACCCCCTGCTTGTGGCTTCCATGGACCACACCCCTGCTCTGTGGCCTCCGTGGACCACACCCCCTGCTTGTGGCTTCCATGGACCACACCCCCTGCTCTGTGGCTTTCATGGACCACACTCCCTGCTCTGTGGCCTCCATGGACCACACCCCCTGCTCTGTGGCCTCCGTGGACCACACACCCCCTGCTCTGTGGCCTCCATGGACCACATCCCCTGCTCTGTGGCCTCCGTGGACCAAACACTCTGCTATGTGGCCTCTGTGGACCACGCCCTCCTGCTCTGTAACTGCCACGGACCACACCCCCTTCTCTGTGGCCTTCGTGGACCACACCCCCTGCTATGTGGCCTCTGGACCACACCCTCCTGCTATGTGGCCTCCATGGACCACAACCCCTGCTTGTGGCTTCCATGGACCACACCCCCTGCTCTGTGGCTTCCATGGAACACGCCCCCTGCTCTGTGACCTGGTTGCTTTTGCAGACAGACCCAGGGCTGCTAGAAGGAGTTTTCACAAAATCTCAAGACTTGCGTATTTTCTTCTGAGTGTCAGAGTGCATCCATCATCTGCCGCTCACTGTCTGGGGAGATGTTTGCTGCACTCGAAGTGAGGTGGGGAAATGCTGTTATTTTTCCTAATAACGGTCCCGGCCCCACTAATGGACCAGTGCTGCCTTGATGCTTGTACTTTCAAGATTCCACATAGATTTCCAGAAGCGTTCTGCCTAATGAAACTTGGAAGACGCATGTGGGATGTTCTCCCTAGTTTATGGCTGGGTTCACAGAGTGAAACGTCTTACAATACGGCACAAGGACACTTAGGAAAACCACTGGGATTTTACTACGGAAACTATTTCACAACTTCACTACTCCTCACACTTGAGGTCTTTTTTTCCTCCTGCATTTGTCAGGCTACGGAAGATGCAGAGTGTGTGGTGTTCTTCAATGCCAATATGATCCCATTCAAGTGGCCCTGGCACAGATCCGGGGCTTCCGCCCTGGCCGCGGCCTCTGTGGTCAGGGTCAGGCCTTCTGACTCACTCCCCACGCTGTGTGCCTCAGCCCCTTCACTGCAGCCTGACTTGAATTTGAACCTGGATTTGCATTTCTATGGCTTCCTGACACCAGGTCAGGTATCTGTTTCCTGCTGTCTTCCCACATCCCGCTCCAGGAATTCAAGTCGCCTCCAATTCCTGCTTCCCCTCCAAGCGCGAAACCCTCCCCAGTGGCACCCCAAGCACACCCCTGACCACGCTGGCTGTTCTCCCACGCAGGCACAGCTCAGCCGCCCACCAGGGGCCCACTCCTCATCACGGACACCCCCCACCACGCTGGCTGGCTGTCCTCTCCTGCAGGCACAGCTCAGCCACCCCCCGAGGACAGGGCCCACTCCTCATCATAGACACCCCCGGCCACGCTGGCTGGCTGTCCTCTCCTGCAGGCACAGCTCAGCTGCCCCCAAGGACAGGGCCCACTCCTCGTCGCGGACACCCCCGACCATGCTGGCTGGCTGTCGTCCCGTGCAGGCACAGCTCAGCCGCCCCCCCCCAAGGGCCCACTCCTCATCATGGACACCCCCGACCACACTGGCTGGCTGTGTTCTCCTGCAGGCACAGCTCAGCCGCCCCCCCCTCCCCCAACAAGGGACACTCCTCATCACGGGACACATACTTGCCCCTCCACAATCCACCTGCAGATGGCGGTCTTGCCGTCATAGCCAGGCCGGAACTGGAGCGTAGCCGAGCGGGGGCTGATGTTGGAGATGACCAGGTTGGAGGGCGGCCCCGGGAGGTCTAAGGATGAAGGAGAAAAAGCGACAGTTCAGACACAACCTGGGGGAAGGCTTGACGTCAGGACGATCCTGTGCTGCAGCACCTGCTTTGGAGGCCAGGACGGTCAGGAGCAGCACAAGCTGACATGCGCATGGAAGGGTCACCCCGAGGCTCTGTGCCACCTGACGAGCTCTCTGCACACGGACGGTAATCACTAGCTAGCTGGTGGGTGGACGAGCCACGACTGAAAACTGAAGGGCCAGCCTCCCTTCCATAGCTCCCAGGACACCGTGGACACTGTGCCGAGCAGCGAGCAGGCAGGATAGGGACCTTGGCGGTGTGAGGTCCCGAGCCTCAGGATTCCCAGGTCTAGCTTCCACACTCAGGTGACAATGCTGGAGCCTTCCCACTCTGCCTGTATTTGGTTGCTCTGGCAACAAAAGCAGGTGGAAGAGTGTGTGTGTGTATGTGTGTGTGTGTGTGTGTTGTGCAGGGAGAGCGTTAGGAGGGGGACACCGTCACCTGAGATCACTCAACTCCTGGACCAGGGACCTGGCTGGTGCCCAGAGAGCCTGCTCCCCTTGCAAGCGCAGCCCTGTGCTCTTGCACACGGGTTTCTGCAAAGCGCTCTCGAGAAAGACAACGGGGGAGGACGGAGGCAGGAAAAACGGCCGTGTCAGGACAGTCACTGGAGGCGCTCCTTCTGAGGGCGAGTCCCCCGCTTGTCACTGCTCAGGTACTTAGAGCAGGACTCACCCGAGCACCGTGAGGACCACAGCGGCGATCAATTGTGGGCTGGCGCCGCCGGGGTCTCTGGCCCCCAAGGGCCCTTTCCACAGGCAGTTTAATGAGTCTGAAGTAGGAAGTATTTAAACGTGAGGATGGTTCTTCCCCATGTATTGCTCTCTGGATTGCGAGCGGGGTCTCCAGTCATTAATGGCTGCAGATTCCAAGCACAGCCAAGCAGAATACAGCTCCCCGGCGGATCGTCACAGGGCCTCACACGCAGCAGGTTGCACACTGTGACACGCTATGCAGGGAAGGCAAAGGGTTTGTACCAAAATAAATGTTGTCTTCTAATTGGATTTCCAGGAGGTTTACAAGTCCCCCTGTACTCAGAATGCTCGGGCATGTCCTAGTGACAGGCTCCAGGCACAGACGACCTGTGGGAAGCAAGGCGACACCTCCCTCGCCCCTCCACCTCCCTCTGGGGAGCTGACGCCTCACCCCCTCCCCACCCCCGCCAGTCTGCAGGTGCAGCTGTCAGTGACCACAGCAGCACTGGGCACAGAGGCCTGCGGGCTGCCTGAGCCCTGAGTGTACAATGTTCCAGGAACGTACACGCATGAGTTCTGTGTCACTGCTGTCACTGTCCGCGGCGACCTGTGGCCAGGCAGTGGGCGCCGCCAGCACCACTCCCCACCTGTGGCCAGGCAGTGGGCGCCATCAGCACCACTCCCCACCTGTGGCCAGGCGGTGGGCGCCGCCAGCACCACTCCCCACCTGTGGCCAGGCGGGGGGCGCCATCAGCACCACTCCCCACCTGTGGCCAGGCGGTGGGTGCCACCCTCACCACTCCCCACCTGTGGCCAGGCAGTGGTTACTGCCAGCACCATTCCCCACCTGTGGCCAGGCAGTGGGCGCCGCCAGCACCACTCCCCACCTGTGGCCAGGCGGTGGGCGCCGCCAGCACCACTCCCCACCTGTGGCCAGGCGGTGGGCGCCGCCAGCACCACTCCCCACCTTTGGCCAGGCGGTGGTTACTGCCAGCCTCATCACTCCCCACCTGTGGCCAGGCGGTGGGCGCCGCCAGCACCACTCCCCACCTTTGGCCAGGCAGTGGTTACTGCCAGCCTCATCACTCCCCACCTGTGGCCAGGCGGTGGGCGCCGCCAGCACCACTCCCCACCTGTGGCCAGGCGGTGGGCGCCACCAGCACCATTCCCCAGCAGGTGCTGTGATAGGAGCCAGGCTTAGATGCTGAGTGTAATTTATGGGCATTGGGTATCTGAGCGAAACAAATGAGGGAAAAAATTCTCTACATCAGAGACTTCGATCTTGATAGGGAATAAATGTTGTTAGTTTATTTTGTAAAATGCTTGATTGTCTTCGACCAAGGGCAGCATCATCTCCTGTGAAAACTCATTCTGAAGTACTCACTCCGGCGGCCTCGTCCAGAACTGGGAATGGGACACTTGTGGGGGGCTGAGGCCGGTGTGTGACAAGGCCCTGTGACGGTGGCCTTGCTCGTGGAGCGCCCAGTGCCTCAGGAGTTAGCCCTGGCTGAAGGACAGGCCCGGGAGGTGAGGGGATGGCCTTTGCCCTCTGCCTCCGCTCACGCCGGCTGGACCACAGAGCTGCTGTGGCCAGCCAGGCACCTGTGAGAACAGGAGAGATTTGCTTCTCTCACACACACTGGACTTGAATCTCTTCAGATGCTGCAGGTCTCTGCTCCAAGAACACAACGGGGTTGTGGAACTGAACGAGTGGGAACCAGGGAGGCAGTGCTGGCTCCAAAGGGTCGTCCAGGCCCCTGTGCAGGCGCAGGCAGCCTGTCCTCAGCAAAGAAGCAGAGGGGACATCCCTCCAACGGCAGCAGCCTCACAGCTCTCATGGGGACTGATCTGAGCTCCGCCTTATTCCCCACAATCACATGTACTTGTGACTTTCTTAGAGAAAAGATCTCTTTAAACAACAACGACAAAAAATATTAGGGACAGGGAGTTGGGGGGCAATCCTCCTGAGCTGGAGTGGGGGTGCTAGGCACCCAGGGAGATCTGAGCCCCCAGGGCGGAAACAGATGGCCCTCGCGCCACCCCCTGGACACTCCCTCGTTCACATGCAACCCTAGTCCTTCTCTCTCCCTCTGTCTCTTCAGCTTTTCTTCCCATCTCCTCTAACTTCCTGTTCCTTACTGCAACCTCAGGTTGCCATCACTCTATTAAGGCAGCACCATTTTATCTTCCCCTGCTTGCATGGAGGCGGGGCCCTCAGTGCTGGCTCCTGAAAGGGGCTGCCACTCCGGGGCCTGAGTCTCTCTCCTTGCTCATTGGCGCACTCTCTGACAGCCGACAGGCAAAGCCACGTCGGAGGCCTTGGAAATCCGGCCGGCCCGAGCTGGCAGTCCCCTCATGCAGCCCCTCTCAAGGCTCTCAGTGGCTTTGTACAAACAGGAACTCCCCCAAGTGCACTGACCTGGGGGCACTCCAGAAGAAATGGTGGACGAGGTGGCCAGGCCGGCGCCCACGGAGGTGAGTGCCGCCACGTCGATGGTGTAGGTGGTGAGGGATGACAGTCCTTGGATCTTGTATTCATGTGTGCTGCTGTTCAGAGTCTGCGTGAGGCGCGAGGCGTTCTTCCCGTACACCTCCCAGGAAACCTGGTAGCCTGGCGAGGGAGAGGCAAGAGTGGGACCAGGGCCTCCCGAAGGCCGGGGCCGAGGCCCGACATCCTCAGCTCTGCAGCTTCCACATGAAAGGGGCGCTGAGAGGTCAGCCAGAAATGCGTCCGAAGCCCTGCCCCATGCCAGAGCAGGGCCCCTTCCTCTGCCTCTCATGGGCCCTGCATCCTCGCTGCTTCTCAGTCCACAGTGAGCTGCACGGGGACAGGGGCCTGGCCGGCTGCTGGTGCAGATGGCAGCAAGCCGGCCGTGCTCCCTGGAGTGCCCTGTTGTTGGCTTACAGAGCTGTCTGGTCAACAGCTCCATCTTGACAAGCCTGCAGCACCCATGGCAGGGCCCTCCAGCCACACTTGCCCTGCACGTGACAATGCCCGGGTGGGACGGCTGTGCACCTTGCGCTCGGCCAAGCGCTGCGCCTGGCAAAGTTTCCTTGTACTGGAGTGGGTGCCCCGCCCTGCCTCTCCGCTTTTGAATACGCTGCTTCCCTTCAAAATTCTCATGTTCTCTACAGCTCATCAAGATCACAATTTACTCCACCTTGGATTCTGCATAATGAGACAAAAAGCATCCAGCTAATTCCTGAATCAAGGGCCCTGGAGGACAGTTTCCATGATTAGCGGGTGCTTAAAGGGGGCTTTGGAAGAGGACGAGGTGACAGCGTTCATGGGCCCAGGCCGGAGGACAACGGCTCGTTACCTTCAGCTAATCACCCGGGGACACTGGCACGCACACGCGTTTTCCGCTGCCCCCTCTTTTGGATAAAAGCAATCAACAGTGTTGGAAGGCGCCCTTGCAGGCCCACGACCGTACAGAGGACAGCATCGGAGGACTTTACTATCTCAGAAAGAAAAAGTCGAAGTCCACTCCGTGCTCACCGTGCCCGCAGCTCCGTGCCCGGGCAGCACCGACCGCACATGGGAACAGCCCGGGCACAGAGCCACCAGGGCCTGGCCACGGCCCTCCGCTAAGTGCCTTGGAGCCTGGTGCTGGTTGTGGTGCGCCCGGCTTCTGGGCGCTTGCCCCAGTCCCCGGGGACCACCGTCCTGGTCTCCTTTGTGTAGGATAGGCAGCTGGACCAAGCTTCATGCCTCAGTGCTGGATCTTGGCACCCTGTGCCCCTCTCCTGCCAAGCTGGAGCCGAGCCACTCACTCTCAATGGATCGGTCCTGAGGGCACGGTGCTCCCTGGCAGCCCTTTCTTTCTGGCTGCTTCAGAAGGGGGTGGGGGACAGCCGCATAGGCGAGCTCACGGGGTGGGGGAGCCCAAACGTCACCAAGCACTCGGAGAATGCTCACAGCATTCCCAGCTGCGTTCTCAGCACACGACAGGCATTTACGCATTTGATCTTGGCCATACACTGTGGGGCTTGGGCCCAGTTGGCGCCATTCTACAAAGGAGGAAATTAAGCCTGGAAACCAGCAGGCCTGCTGCACAGCCAGGCCCCTCTGCCTGCCAGCCACAGCACCTCCCTCTCTGCCTACCCTGACTTGCCTGCTTGAACCCGAGATCTGCCCTGGCACGGGGATGGTTTGGCTGGAAAGCCTCTTAGCTGCCCGGTACCCGGGGTGACCTCTGAATGCACTAGAAGTGGTGGCTCGGTTGAGCACTTCCACCTGGTCTGCCAGAAAACGTTCTCTGTGTAAAAGCTGCTCTTCATCAGCATTTACTACAATCCTGTTCATTGTGTCAACCCAGAGCAGAGGCACAGCCGTTCTGGCACCTACAGCAGGCTCAGCACTACCAGGATTTATCAGCATCGAAATTGATAATGCGGTCTGCTCAGACTGTTACGGATACAAACGAAGACCAAATGGACAATTCGAGAGCCTGAAGCTGCTTGGGAGGCAGTGGAGAAACAGCCGCGAAGGGAAAGCGCCATGCAGGAGCCGCAGATGGCCGGGCACGGTCACGGGCAGGAGAGCGGCCCTCCAGTCTACATGCAGCTTTTGGGGGACGGGCCTGCTGGATGCCGGCAGTCCTGGCCAGAGCGTGTTTCATCTGGCTCCTGTGAACGAGAGGAGAGTGCTTGGAGCCGGCAGCCAGGGCCCGGGGCTGCCTCCAGCCGGGCGTCCTCCCTGCTCCCCGCGGCTGCCTAACTGAGACAGACGACCCAGGAGCTTCAGATATAATTTTCTGTTGATGTGAAGTAAATTCTCTACAAGAGAGCAGTACATCCAATCACAAACTGTCTGTCTGCATCCTGGCCCTCATAAATCAGAGTTTACGCGAAGAGACTGGGAGACACTGAAATTTACAAGAGGGGCGCCATGTGCAATTTACCAGGTGGGGTGAGGCCGCCTGCTCAGCACCGCCCCATTACTCCAGGCCCTGAATTAAAATGGAGGTGACGGGGCTTCTTGCCCAGAATCCTGGTGGATAAAGCCAGGCCTCCAGCTGGGCCCTCGGGCTGCCCAGTGGCACAGGGCAGAGGACTGCGCTGTAAGAATAGACTGGGAGGCTTGTGAGGACAGAGGGGTGCCCCGTGGATCCCTTCTGAAGCTGGATTTTGGACACCCTGCTGGTCCATGCGCCCAGATTTCCTTGACGATCTCTGTATTCTCTGCTTTCTGCATGAAACTGACTCGGGGGTGTTGCTGGATGCCTCCTGGGCACGCTGGGTATGGCATGGGTGGACACCGCCGTCAGCAGAGCCTAACCCGGGGCACGGGTCTCAGGTACCTGGTGGTGGCTGGCTCCCACGGTAACAGGTACACTGTCTCAGCTCTGGCAGGCCCTTCCCCTCTATGGCTGCCTCCAAGAGTCAGGGCTGCAAGTGTCCTCCAAGCTCCTGGACACATGGGGTGCACACTGCAGTTTGGCAGGGACAGCACGGCTACCTGGGGAGCACCGTGCCCACCTGAGGCTCTGGCCCGGATTCTGCTGCTGGTGGCAGTGGGGTCACCTCTGACCCTAGCCTCAGTGGGAAAGCGACACATGGCTTGGCTAAATCGAATGGCAAAGCAAGGGCTTCCGAGGTCAAGCTCCACAATAAACAACAGGCTCCTGCCCCTAACTATAGGTTTTTGTTTAAATTAAACAGCTAAATGAGTTCATTAAGCCCTATTAGTGTGTACAAACAGATGATCATAAATTGGAAGTATTGGCAACCGCTGCTTCGCCAGGAAATGTTGGCTCCACTTGAAGGATTACGCTCTTGGCCTTCTCTGAGCTTCGCAAGGTTGAAGCGTGCAGTGTGCTCTGGAGGGCCTGGCAGGCCAGCTGTGTGCGTCTGTGACGAGAGAAGACCCCTGTCAACGTGCCTCCTACCTAGCGTGTCGGCAGGCTGAGCCGGCGGAGCAGGCGAGGGTTGGTGTGTGTGCGGGACAGGCAGTTGTCTGCCCCTCTCTGCCACACAGCCCCACTCCCGAACTCGGGGCTCATTCAGTTCCCGAGTTGAAGCAAACCTCAGGGCCCAGGCGCTTTGTCTGTCTCCCTTAGCACAGGTGTCCTTGCCTGTCCCTTATCAAAAGGAATTCACTGACCTAAGGCAGTCACTGGCTGGCCTTGTAAGATTCTAACCACTGGTGTCAAGGAGTCACTCGCCTCTCCAGTACCCCTGGACCCTGACGGCCAGGGCTGTTCTGAACTGATCTGTGTAGGTTTGGGGACAATGTAACTGCCAGAGCACAGATCACAGCCAGTCCCCCGGCTCCAGGCTGGCCTGTCTCTCGTGCTGGGAGGCACCGTGTTCACTGTGGGAGGCGGGGTCTCCTCCCACAGCCAGGCTGTCGGTGTGCACCTGCTGAATGCAGGAAAGGCCTGGTCCTCTAGGAGCCTCAGTGTCCTCCTCTGCACGCCACTATGGGACTTAGGGAAGTGGATATGTCACGAAATGACTAATGACCAGCAGCCAGAGACGTCCATGGCGTGAGAAGACAGTAAAGGGAAGGTGGAGGTTGGTGCTACAGACACGCGAGGAGCGAGCCAGCTCTGGGATGCAGCCCTGGGCGCGGGGCCTGCCACGGGGCCCGGAGGACTTGGCAGTTACGCTCCTGAAGGCCACGGCACAGGCCCCTCTGAGCACGTGCTGCGGAGGGGATCTTTGCCAGGACAAACGGTTTTTCTTTTTGAACAACAGGAACACTCACCTGTAATGATGCCATTTTTCTCCAGGGGCTCCTGCCAGCTGACCTTGAGGGACGTGTCCAGGATCTCTGTGAAGCTGAGATGTCCCACAGCCCCCGGTTCTACCAATTAAAAATAAAGGTATCTGTTAACACGACAGCCCCATCTTCCTTTGATCCGATCCGCGTGGAAGGTTCTAAACGACGGGCAGAGGTGGGGAGCCGGGGCCAGCTGAGCGCTGCAGGAAGCCTCAGAAGAAACGCAGAAGGGACAAGGACATTCAAGGCGTCCTAGCTGTCACCACATAGATGATGGTGCCTGACTGCGTCCCAGCCACACGGGGAGCTGAGGCAGCTGCGGCGGGAGATGTACGCGCAGCCCCTTCCCTGCCCTTGTCCTTGATCTACTGGACGAGGAGCAGGCAGGCCGGCTGGATCGGCCAGCAGCAGCTCTGCAGAGCGTCCCTGGACAGGTGTCCGCGGCCCTGGCCTGCGGGTGTGGGGCCCCTGTGACAGGCAGAGGCAGGTGAGCTGCCTGCAGATCCCACCACCCTGCTCGCTGACCTGCCCCGCGCACTGCTCTCCTAGGGATTCCAGGGTACAGCGCTCACTGAGAAAGTTCTGGCAACAGGGGCTTCCTTCCCCCAGGCTTCCAGGAGCTTCTCTGCATTGCACCCCCGCACCCCTTCAGCCTGTGCAAAGCACTGGAGTCGGTGTTGGGCTCAGGGGTTGCCTGCCCTGGCACAAGCTCTGCCGTGAGACTGGCCAGACCTTGGCTTTGTCATCTGTGAAATGAGGAAAATAAAAACAACTGCAAGGCAACTGGGAGAACACAGTGCAATAACACCAAAGTGCTAGGCGGCCCTGGCGCTGTGAAAGCGCCGATCATCAGCAGGAGCAGAGGCGTGTGGGGTGAGGGCGCCCGGGCCCCAGCCCGTCAGCGGTCGGTCCAGCAGCCCTGAGGCTGTCCTAACTCCACACGGGCCACCAGGACGGTCAGCGAGTCCCCTGCAGACTAGACAGAGCTCCGTGCTCCATGCTCTGCTACAGCCAGTCTGCCTTAAGGGGTGACTGGGCAGGGATGGGGCGATGCTGGTGCGGGTATGACCAAGAGGCACATCCCCACACTGGTACTCCCCAGCCTGCCTCAGCTGTGTGGGGCAGGCAAGCAGCCGGAACAGGAAAGGTGCGTGGGAAGGTCCCGCGGGGCTGGGGCGGGGGGCACAGAGCAGGCTGCACATGTCCTCGTAGCCCAGGGTCGTCTAAAGCAACTTGCAAGTTTTCAAAAACGGCAACAGCTTCAGAAAAGACATACTCATCCGCTGGAATTTTCAGAAGACTTTTGAAGGAAAGGCTCAAAGGCTGACACATTTCACTTCGCTGGCATGGAGGACGGCGGAACGCAATGGCTGTTACAGCCGTCCCAGCCTCCCGACTGTGCGCTTCCGGAACCACATTCTGAACTGACGGTTGCTCCTCCATCGACGCAGCACAGAAAGCTTTATGCTTCTCTCCCATCCTCAGGGCCTCTGCTGCCCGGATTTCTGCCCAAGTACGCAGTTCTCCAGCTCCGCTGGAACCAGCTGGCCATGTCGCGACTGAAAATATATCTTCTGCTTCTCTTTCCTGCCCCTCTCAGTGAGCTCGTAACTCATTGCAGCCCTGCAAAGGCAGGCCTGCTGGGCGGGGAGGCAGCGGCACCGCTGGCCAGAGCAGTGGAGCCCACTCCTCCAGCACCCAGGCTTTGCTTCCAGCGGATACATGAGGAACACAAACAGGAGCTCCAGCCCCCAGACCTGAATCCAGCCTCCCTGGTACCCTTTTAAAGTGACATTTCACAGCTCTCTGCCTGTGGTCTGGGAAAGCAGTGGAGGACGGCCCAAAGCTTTGGGACCCTGCACCTGCGTGGGAGACCTGGAAGAGGCTCCTGGCTTCGGATTGGATCAGCTCCAGTCATTGTGGCCGCTTGGGGAGTGAACCATCAGACGGAAGATCTTCCTCTCTGTCTCTCCTCCTCTCTGTATATCTGCCTTTCCAATAAATCTTCTTTAAAAAGTGGCATTTCATGTCTACAAGGACACTCTATTCTTTCAAGCCCATCCAAACAGGGATTGAACTAGAAAATTCTAAGGTCGTAATATTACTTTTGACATTTCCTGTTAGATTTATGATTGAGAGGTAATCATATATATATATATAGAGAGAGAGAGAGAGGGGGGGGAGAGAGAGAGAGAAAGACTGGATATTCATAAACACAGGTGGAATCCTACACCATCAGACAAACCTAAGCAAATTTAAACAAACCAAATTCTTGCAAACTGTGTTCCCTGATCATCACAGAATCAAATTAGAAATTAACAGCAAGGGGACAACTGGGAAGTCTCCAAAAATACAGAAATTAAACAACACACTGCTAAATAATCAGAGGAAGCTTCAAAGGAAATATATATGTATATGTATATGTGTATATATATATATATATATATATAGAGAGAGAGAGAGAGAGAGAGAGAGAATTGAATGAAAACGAAAGCACAGCATATCAGCATATGTGGGATGCAGCCAAAGCTGCAACGAAGCAGAAATTCATAGCCATTGAATGTTTACAGTGGAAATCAAGTAATGCCTCAAAACAAAGTAAAAAAAAAATCATCCACAACATATAAGCAAACTAAATCAAACAGCATAGAGAAAGAATTACATCCCATGACAAAGTGGAATTTATCCCAAGTAGGCAAGGTTGTCAAGATTTGAAAATCAATCAATATAATCCAACATTTCAACAACCCAAGAAAACCAAAAGCCTGTATCAAGAGACACAGAAAGTATGTGAAAAGAGAAAAAAAAGAAATCCATCCACAGCAAAAATTCACAAGTTAGCAATTGTGGGAATGACCTCAACTCAATAACATCAACAACAAAACAGCATTCAGAAGAGTGGAAGATGGGGACCAGGCAGGGGTGTCTGCTCCCACCACCCGCTCTCCACATGACGCAGGCACTCCTGCTCCCACCACCCGCTCTCCACATGACGCAGGCACTCCTGCTCCCACCACCCGCTCTCCCTCTCCACATGGTGCAGGCACTCCTGCTCCCACCACCCACCCTCCCTCTCCACATGACGCAGGCACTCCTGCTCCCACCACCCGCCCTCCACATGGGGCAGGCACTCCTGCTCCCACCACCCGCCCTCCCTCTCCACATGACGCAGGCACTCCTGCTCCCACCACCCGCTCTCCACATGGGGCAGGCACTCCTGCTCCCACCACCCGCTCTCCACATGACGCAGGGACTCCTGCTCCCACCACCCGCCCTCCACATGACGCAGGCACTCCTGCTCCCACCACCCGCTCTCCACATGACGCAGGCACTCCTGCTCCCACCACCCACCCTCCCTCTCCACATGGGGCAGGCACTCCTGCTCCCACCACCCGCTCTCCACATGGGGCAGGCACTCCTGCTCCCACCACCCGCCCTCCCTCTCCACATGACGCAGGCACTCCTGCTCCCACCACCCGCTCTCCACATGGGGCAGGCACTCCTGCTCCCACCACCCGCTCTCCCTCTCCACATGGTGCAGGCACTCCTGCTCCCACCACCCACCCTCCCTCTCCACATGAGGCAGGCACTCCTGCTCCCACCACCCGCTCTCCCTCTCCACATGACGCAGGCACTCTTGCTCCCACCACCCGCCCTCCCTCTCCACATGACGCAGGCACTCTTGCTCCCACCACCCGCCCTCCCTCTCCACATGACGCAGGCACTCCTGCTCCCACCACCCACCCTCCCTCTCCACATGGGGCAGGCACTCCTGCTCCCACCACCCGCTCTCCACATGGGGTAGGCACTCCTGCTCCCACCACCCGCTCTCCCTCTCCACATGACGCAGGCACTCCTGCTCCCACCACCCGCCCTCCCTCTCCACATGACGCAGGCACTCCTGCTCCCACCACCCGCCCTCCCTCTCCACATGACGCAGGCACTCCTGCTCCCACCACCCGCTCTCCACATGACGCAGGCACTCCTGCTCCCACCACCCACCCTCCCTCTCCACATGGGGCAGGCACTCCTGCTCCCACCACCCGCTCTCCACATGGGGCAGGCACTCCTGCTCCCACCACCCGCTCTCCACATGACGCAGGCACTCCTGCTCCCACCACCCGCTCTCCACATGACGCAGGCACTCCTGCACTCGCCACGAGCCCACTGTGAGATGAAGGCATCAGAAGTCAAGACGGGCTTCACACACACCACCTTGCCAGCTTCCCAGCCCAGGGGCACAGCATGTCATGCAGTGTTCAATGTTTCCACAACCACGAGGGTAAAGCAGAGCAGACTGACTCCGGTCAGCTCAGGAGACCAAAGTGCAAAGCTCACAGCGTGGTTTCTACCAAATGCCTGTCACTACTGCACCACCCCACTTTGAAAACTTGTAGTTTGAAGGCTTGTGGTTGAACCACTCTAAGTTGGGCGCCATCTGCACTAGAAATTCCAGACTCTGCAAACAAGGCAAGAGAAACAAAGATCCGTAACCAGCTCCCCAGACAGCTCAGGCACACAGCAGCAGACAGCGGCTCGCTCATGAGAGTGCTAAGCTCTCCTGGGACCCAACAACAACAGGCAAGGCTGCTTTCCCTTTGCTGTGGACCTGGGGGTCTTCAGGCTCAGAGGCTAGGCAGCTGAGGTTCCTTTCTCCTGTTACCAGCTGGACAAACGGGTTAGACTCACACCCCCACCACGTGGGAGGGTGGAAGCCAGGCCCAGGCGGTCAGGGACTCCAAGCAATGGTCCATGCTCATGGGAAAGAGGCATCTGAGCATGGGGCAACTCAGTGCGTCAGTACAGTCTCCGAGTGTTGACTGGAGCAAGCAAGACCTGAGTGCGTGTTGTAGAAAAGCAGTTGGGAGACTAAAGACAGAACGATGGAACAGAGACAGACGAGAAGAGGCACAGGGAAGCAGAGAGGACGGTGAGCCAGGGTGTGGGGGCAGCCGGGACACAGAACCAGGGCGAGGGGGGCACGGCTGGCTCTGAGCTCTGTGTTGTTAGGAAGCATGGCCAAGCAGGGCACCTGAGCAGGGAGAGCAGTGGGGGGGGGCACAGAGCGCCCTCCCCAGCACGGGCACAGCAGGGAGCGCCCTCCCCAGCACGGGCACAGCAGGCCAAGCCTCACCCTGCACCCGGCTGTGGGGCAGCTAGTTGAGCCGTGTCTTATTTACCGTCCTGCTTACTTTGATAAAGGCAGTACACACCCTGGGAGACCCACACGATGTAAAACTCCCCACAATCCTGCCCCCCAGAGATACCTCACGGTGCAGCCGGTCCGGCACCGTCTTTTCCTGGCTCATCCAGTTCCCGATAAATGTGTTTTGATAAGATTTCCATCTCATATGATTTTTTTTGAAGTTGACATAATGATATTATGACCATTTTCCCTCAAAATTTTTGATCTTCCACATTCTGTAGTTTTAAAAACTGCACAATATTCATTGTACTGTCAGCCCAGACTTTCCAGCTCTCCCCACTGAGAGCATCTCATGGCCTTTCTTGGTTTTTTTCCATCACAAATCACTGTAACAAACCTCCCTACATAAAAACATCTCAGTGCACGGGCTGGGAGGCATTCCTGCAGACCAGGGGCTGAGCAGTGGGAGCGCTGCGGGAGAGCAGGCTGGCCCTGGGCAGAGGCAGGACTAGAGTCTCCCACCTGCTCTCCAAGCTCCTGCCTCTGGCCCACACCTCTCCGGAGCTCCACGCACTGTGACTTTCACAGGCTCTGGGTAGGGCAGGCCGGGTACCAGTGCTCCGAGAACATGCCCCCTTCGGCCGTGCCCGCCAGCACTGGGGAGGCTGCTGGGGCGGGGAGTACTCACTGTCTTCGTGCGTGCGCACAAGCTGCGGCGTGCTGGGTGGCCCGTCGCCCGGCGTCGTGAAGCACAGGGCTGAGGTGAGGTAGACAGCGAACTTCTTCAGGTGGGTGATGTAGCCGTGGTGGACTCCGTGGAAATCCGGGGCGATGGTGACCACGGTGACGGCCTCAGGGACATCGGGTGGCCAGGCTAGAAGCTGGGATGGAGCGGGTTGAGAGAGGTGTCATTTGGGTTGCATTTCCTCACTCCTCCATCCACGTCAGGACTTTATTCTGCAGCTAACACACCTTCAAAGAAAGCAGAGTCATAGAGCTGACATCTGCTGCTCCGGCTGCACACGTTACATCTCATCGGCCATGCGCTGTGCAGGCATCGCAGACACAGCGACAGCGGCGCCAACTCACCTTAGAGTAACGGACACTCCCTCAGACCTCGGCCTCTGCTGACGCGCGTCAGAGAATAAGCCTACGTGTAACACGCGTAGCCCAGCTCTTAATTCAACAGAATCAGGACAGTTGTTGCTCTTTCTTTCTCTAACACACATGTTTCCAGACAGGCACCGGCTCTACTCAGAATCCAAAATAATGAGCCCACAGGAACAGTCCCATACTTTGTATCACACTAGCATCTTGAAAAGAACTCAAGACTGGTTATAACATTCCAGAAAGGCAGCACACAAGCAGATCAAAGTGCATATTCCTGTGACAGCAAACGTGCTGGGAGTAACACGGTGCCCAAGTCGAGGTGCCACACCGCAAGGCGTCCACGCAGATCAAGCTGACCCCTGAGCCATCGGTGGGCTCTGAAGTCGCCCGGTGTCATGCTGCAGTGCGCCCCGGAAGGTACAGCTGCTCTGGGATCAGCACAGTTGCCTTCCAAAAAGCTGCTTGGAGCTGTCTCCAAGGGAATGAAGGGCACATGGCCAGCTACGTCTGCCTTCCAGCAGACAAACAAGTATTGGCAAAGAAGACTGAACTGGGCGTCTGAAGACACAGTCCTCCTGCCACGTGAAGCCACCAAGCATGGCACAAACCAGGGGAATCCCTTCCCTGTAAGGGCGTCCCTGGGGGCATCGCCCAACGTGGAGCTGGTTCCAGGGAGCTGGGCTTTCAAATCCAGCCAGGAGCGGCCACCCCACATGGTGAGAGCGCCCACAGCCCTGGAAACTGTCCACGCCTACACACGCAGTCACACCAAAGCTGGCTGGCAGGTGCTGGGCTGTGCCCCCAGCCCAGCCTGGGCAGCACCCTGAGCCCCCTGGCCCCAGCCACAGCAGGAGGGGATGGGGGACCCTCACAGCACTGTGCCCAGCTCTGAGGCCGTCTCTTCTCTGCACCTGATGTGGAGCGCGCCCACTGGACGGGCAGGGAAGGTGCCCCTTCCCGAAGAGCCAGCCTCTGGACCACTACCAGGGTCAGTTTCTGAGCTTGCATAAATGGAATCGTCCCACGATGAAGGTGAAGATGAGGCCCTGGCTCCTTAACGAAGGGGAGCGGCACTGGGAGTCTACGGACCACGGTGCCCGCCACCTACCTTGTATCCCTGGTTGATGCCGTTGATAAACTGCTGCGGCGGCGGGTTCCACAGGACCCGGATGGTGGTGGAGTTCACCGCTTCCGCGTGCACGTTCTGCGGGGGCGCGGTAGGCACTGTTCCCAGGCAGCCAAAAGGGAGGGAAGAGAAGGCAAATGAGCTGGCATCCGCTGGTCGCAGGTGACCACGGCCCACAGGGCAGCGAGAGCTGGGCAGACAGGGACCCTGGCCACTGCCGGCCTCCGGAGGGCGACTCCTTACAGCACAGGCACAAGTCTACACTAGACCAAGTCCTCACCCACAGAACAAAGGAACAGCAGGCAAATGTTCTCATTTCCTTCTCGGTTGCCCAACAGTTGAGCTACCCCGAAATGCCCCTGCCATCAGGTACCACTATCTCTCAAGCTAAACCTGGTTCCTTATGTGAAAATAAAGAAATCCAGAAGGAAGCACAACCGCCATCCCCCCAGCGCCCAGTCGGAGGGTGTTTATTCATCGGGAGATCAGATTTCTCCTGGCTGGTCAATTGGGGAAATGATTTTTGCATTTTTGTTGTTGTTGATCTCTTACTGAATAGCTTTGGCACCAGTGGTATACCTGCAAGTGCCGTCTTCAGCGAACACACATTCTGGGAGAGATGCCTATGAAATTTCAAGTGGGTGAACCATTCTGCAAATGCTTACAGCACAGGTATGGCCCTGCCTGGAAGGCATACAGGCTGCTCCTGTCCCACGTCCAGAAGGACTGGAGGAGGAGGAATGCAAGTTGGTGCTGTGACCAAACCTGGCTACTGGTATGATGCTGGTGAGCAGACCAGACATGGCTATGCAGGGAGAGTCTGGGTGGGGCAGGCAGGGCAACTGGAGATGTTCGTCTAAGCACCCGGAAATGGGAAGCTTCCGGGAGCAGGCAGGGCTCCGCATTGGTCTGCAGGGTTGATACGCCTGTGTCCTGTCCCTTGGGTCTGGCCCAGTGGGTCATCCCGCTGTTGTGTCTGAAGCAAGGCACAGAAGTCCATAGGATCCCGTTGCTCCAGATGGAGGAGACGAGACAGGCCTGCCGGGTCCAGAGCAGGGCCCGGCTCATAGGCACACTTTCCCCAGCCCTGGCTCGGGGCCGCAGCTCCTAAGGCAGGGCCTGCACATCCTCCTTGAGCCCTGAGGGGACACTTTTTCAAGCGCTACCCTCCTTGGCCCCTCCATCCACTGCTCCACCTCCCATTCCCCAACATCCCAGAGTCGGTGGACTGGCAATGAGCACAGGTCCATGGCAGGCGAGGGAAGTGGGTGCTGCCCACCTGTGATGGAGTGCCAGACTGGAACCAGGGATGCCTGGCCATTGGCTGAGGGCAAGCCCGTCATCCTGCATGCTGAGTGCAGGTGTGTAGGGCAGGCCCGCAGGAGGCTGTGTCCCACCCAGGGACACGGGCACGAGCTGGCGCGTCTCACAGGGAACATCCCCAAGCATCCGAAACATAAATGACCACTGGCTGAAAAGCAGCATCACTCTGATATCGAAGTCAGAGAAAGACAGTTGGAAAAAAAAAAAAGACCAAGTGACAAATCCAAATCTCTTGTGAACACAAATTTGAAAAATTATCAGCAAAATATCAGAAAGTCAAATCCAGCAATTTATATATACATATATATACATATAAATCACCATCTATAACACTTATTAAGTCGGGTATAGTCTTGCCAATGCAAGGCTTACTCAACTTTTTGAATATCACTCAAGGTAATTTACCAAACCAACAGAATCAAGAAAAAAAATGGATGTTTTTTTTCAGAAAAAATGTCTGATATATTCAACTTTCAATCATGATAAAAAAAAAAACCCAAGAACCTCCCAGCAGAGTGGGAATGTGAGGGGACTCGCTAAGCTTGTTAACGCCATCTGTGGAAGTCTGCGCTGACGCTACACTGAAGACGGAACACTCCCGGTTCCCCACCCCCCAACAGCAGGAACGCAGCGAACACGCCTCTCACGGTCACTGAGCTCTAAGTCCAAGTCAGGGAATCGTGCCAGGAAAGGAGATGAGGGGCCAGCAGGTCAGAACGCAGGGAGGCCTTTCTGTGGAAGGATAACACGCCTGCCCGTCTAGTAGACAGCAATAGGGAACAGGGAACAGCCATAGAGAAGCTCCCGGAACCAGCCAGGGCACCAGCAGAACTACAGGACACAAGAGCAAATTCAGAACAAAAATCAAGTACAGTTGTAAACATGAGCAGTAAGCAATGAGAAATTGAAACGTACAGAAATGTAAAATTAAATGAACAACGCATTACCAGATCTGTATTCTGAAAGGTATGTGGCACGGAGGTAGAGAGCTGGGCCCTGGGGGGTGTGGTTGTCATTCTATAAGAATGGACTAGAACACAATACAGGAAACAGACAGTTCTCCCCCAAGCTGGTGAGTGGCTGCAGCCCCGGTCGAAACTGTGGCAAGCTATGTTTTACAATTGGAAAATGTGATTTGAAAATTTATATAGAAATATAAGTAACTAAAACAATTTTTGAAAAGAAAAAAGTAGAGAGCCTTCAGTATGTGGTTTCCAGACTAATTAAATATTTGATTTAAATATTGGGTATGACTGGGGAGTGGGCGGACACATTGGGTGGTGACAGAGAACTGAGCCCGTGAACACTTCTCAGGACATACAGAAATTACACACATATCAGTCAGGTTATTTTATCAACGCTTGATGGAAAGATAGTCTTTCCAAAAAACGGTGCTGGAGAAATTAGACATTGGTATGTAAAACCAAAAAGAAAAAAAGGGGGGATGTGGGGAGAGAAAGAAGGAGGAGGGCTAGAAGCCAGTCAGGATGGATCCACACCTCACACCGTACACTGACCCAGAATGAGCCTGGATCCACACCTCACACCGTACACTGACCCAGAATGAGCCTGGGTCCACACCTCACACCGTACACTGACCCAGAATGAGCCTGGGTCCACACCTCACACCGTAACTGACCCAGAATGAGCCTGGGCCACACCACACACCGTATACTGACCCAGAATGAGCCTGGGTCCACACCTCACACCGTACACTGACCCAGAATGAGCCTGGGTCCACACCTCACACCGTACACTGACCCAGAATGAGCCTGGGTCCACACCTCACACCGTACACTGACCCAGAATGAGCCTGGGTCCACACCTCACACCGTACACTGACCCAGAATGAACCTGGGTCCACACCTCACACCGTACACTGACCCAGAATGAGCCTGGGTCCACACCTCACACCGTAACTGACCCAGAATGAGCCTGGGTCCACACCTCACACCGTAACTGACCCAGAATGAGCCTGGGTCCACACCTCACACCGTACACTGACCCAGAATGAGCCTGGGTCCACACCTCACACCGTACACTGACCCAGAATGAGCCTGGGTCCACACCTCACACCGTACACTGACCCAGAATGAGCCTGGGTCCACACCTCACACCGTACACTGACCCAGAATGAACCTGGGTCCACACCTCACACCGTACACTGACCCAGAATGAACCTGGGTCCACACCTCACACCGTACACTGACCCAGAATGAGCCTGGGCCACACCACACACCGTACACTGACCCAGAATGAGCCTGGGTCCACACCTCACACCGTACACTGACCCAGAATGAGCCTGGGCCACACCTCACACCGTACACTGACCCAGAATGAACCTGGGTCCACACCTCACACCGTACACTGACCCAGAATGAGCCTGGGTCCACACCTCACACCGTACACTGACCCAGAATGAGCCTGGGTCCACACCTCACACCGTACACTGACCCAGAATGAACCTGGGTCCACACCTCACACCGTACACTGACCCAGAATGAGCCTGGGCCACACCACACACCGTACACTGACCCAGAATGAGCCTGGGTCCACACCTCACACCGTACACTGACCCAGAATGAACCTGGGTCCACACCTCACACCGTACACTGACCCAGAATGAACCTGGGTCCACACCTCACACCGTACACTGACCCAGAATGAGCCTGGGTCCACACCTCACACCGTAACTGACCCAGAATGAGCCTGGGTCCATACCTCACACCGTACACTGACCCAGAATGAGCCTGGGTCCACACCTCACACCATACACTGACCCAGAATGAGCCTGGGTCCACACCTCACATCGTACACTGACCCAGAATGAACCTGGGTCCACACCACACCTCACACCGTACACTGACTGACCCAGAATGAGCCTGGGTCCACACCTCACACCGTACACTGACCCAGAATGAGCCTGGGTCCACACCTCACACCGTACACTGACCCAGAATGAGCCTGGGTCCACACCTCACACCGTAACTGACCCAGAATGAGCCTGGGTCCACACCACACCTCACACCGTACACTGACCCAGAATGAGCCTGGGTCCACACCTCACACCGTACACTGACCCAGAATGAACCTGGGTCCACACCTCACACCGTACACTGACCCAGAATGAACCTGGGTCCACACCTCACACCGTACACTGACCCAGAATGAGCCTGGGTCCACACCTCACACCGTAATTGACCCAGAATGAACCTGGGTCCACACCTCACACCGTAAACTGACCCAGAATGAGCCTGGGTTTCAACATAGTCCCGGGTATATAACTTGCCAGAAAAAAATGGTTGTGACATTGGGTGAGGCAAACATCTCTCAAATATTATACCAAGGATATAATTCATAAAGAAAGAATGATTAGCCTGACTGTATCAAAATAGAAAGCTGGTGTTTTGTGATAGTTAGCAGCTAAGGGGATGACCACGGCTGAGAGACAAGAAAGGTCCAGCGGAGATTTATGTTCACAATATATAAAGAACTTGAAAATTCCTTAGTAAGAAGAGAAAAACCCCAAATATGGGCAAAAAATATATATATGATAAGAAAGGAGCAGATGAAGAAATCCTCTACATCATTCCGTTGGGGACTTTAACATCCCCAGTGATTCCAAGCAGAGCCTCCCTGGACGGGGCAGACAGCCACGCAGACAGCCACCAAGTGCTGAGGCTGAGGAGCAGTGCAGAGCCCGCCGGGGCCTCTCACAGAGCCCAGCACGCTCACAGCCATACGACCCAGCAACCTGCTCCCACGTGTTTGTTCACAGAAAAGCTTGTATGATGTCTCCAGGCACTCTGGAATCACCCCAGAGAGCAAACAGCCTAATGTTCTCTGCCCTGTGGGAGCGGAAGCAAACCGCAGTGCAGCCACGGCGCGGACAGTTGGAGCACCTGTCACCATGTGACGGCAAAGTGCTCAGTGCACCCACAACCCAGCCGGACCTCACAGGCATGTGCAAGGGCCCTGAGACCATGGGTGAGGTCTCCAGTGGCCCAGGGTGAAGCCACGTCCCACCTCCTGTTTCCAGACATGAGAGACACCACCAGATGCACCATGCTGCCCCCTGCCACCCACATGGTGACGTGCAATAGCGGCTTGAAACCCTGAACATTTGGGGGCAATGCGTTAAGTGGTGCTAAGGAACCAACATGGTCTCCATTAAAGGAGCTACAGGGCTTAGTGCCGGGCTTCCACAGCCGCAGTCCTTGCATCTGCAATTCTGTGAGGCTTTTCCATCCAGTTCACGTGGGATAAGGCAGAGGGCCTAGAACTGCGAAGCCAGAGGCCCCGAGCTCCGGGCACTGCTCCACGCATGTGAAACAGAACCAGCCACTTCCAGGCCTGTGTCCCTCACCTGGGGCCCGGAACAGGAGGACCCCGTGAACAGACACCAGGCCTGTGTCCCTCACCTGGGGCCCGGAACAGGAGGACCCCGTGAACAGACACCAGGCCTGTGTCCCTCACCTGGGGCCCGGAACAGGAGGAGCCCCGTGAACAGCCACCAGGCCTGTGTCCCTCACCTGGGGCCCGGAACAGGAGGAGCCCCGTGAACAGACACCAGGCCTGTGTCCCTCACCTGGGGCCCGGAACAGGAGGAGCCCCGTGAACAGACACCAGGCCTGTGTCCCTCACCTGGGGCCGGGAACAGGAGGAGCCCCGTGAATAGACACCAGGCCTGTGTCCCTCACTGGGGCCCGGAACAGGAGGAGCCCCGTGAACAGCCACCAGGCCTGTGTCCCTCACCTGGGGCCCGGAACAGGAGGAGCCCCGTGAACAGACACCAGGCCTGTGTCCCTCACCTGGGGCCCGGAACAGGAGGAGCCCCGTGAACAGCCACCAGGCCTGTGTCCCTCACCTGGGGCCCGGAACAGGAGGAGCCCCGTGAACAGCCACCAGGCCTGTGTCCCTCACCTGGGGCCCGGAACAGGAGGAGCCCCGTGAACAGCCACCAGGCCTGTGTCCCTCACCTGGGGCCCGGAACAGGAGGAGCCCTGTGAACAGACACCAGGCCTGTGTCCCTCACCTGGGGCCCGGAACAAGAGGAGCCCTGTGAACAGACACTCCTCTTCTGGCAGTTGGGACCACAAAGGGGTCTTACACTAGAAGGGGTGATACCGGGCAAGAAGGAAGGATTAAAGAGCTCCGTGTTCACAGAGGACAGGAGTGCGTGGCTCCGCACTGTGGCTGCTCAGGGGCAGCCTGGGACCTGTGTTCTTCCGGGCTCTGGACCTGCACTGGTGGCCAGGGCTGCCCAGGGACCCACCAGGGTCTCAGAGAAGCCAGCACGCGCAGTGCCTTCCTCTGCTCAATCCTCACTCTCCTTTCCCATTATTTAGCCTTGGACAAACTCATGAGCTATGTGGAATCTTCGGGAAGTTTATGGAAAGTGTGAATTATGGGGAAAAAATGGCATGGTTTCAAAATTCTTGTGCATCGGAATAAATTTATCTTTCAATTTTATGTTCTACAGACTTCTGGAATTCTCTCTGCATAATCATCTGGCCTGAACCAGAGTTCCTCCACAGCCCAGAGCTCGGCTGCCCCCCAGTCCCGTCGCAGGTGGGGTTCTGAACTCTGGTCTCAGCTCCCTCCTCCCGGGGCTCTCTGCTCTCTGCAGAAGCCTCTGGTTCTATTTCTAACTGCTGCCATCACACGTGGCTCAGAAATGCAAGGACAACGCGACCGAAAATTCCCTCCGGTCAGAACAAGAAGAACAGCCAGAAAATCCGTCCTGACAGAGCTTTCCCGGGAGGGAAAGACAGGGGCCCGGCTCTGAGCGCGCCCAAGATGTGCTGTGCCAGCTGCAGCCAGCCCTGCCCCCAGCTCCTCCTGGGAAGCCACAGGCTCCTGCTGCGGGGATGGGGCCTGGGGACACTTTCTCTCCTGGTAATTAGCATTTAAAGTGCAGCTCTTCCTTGCTCCTCGCGGCAGGCCCGCCTGGTAAAGTGACAGGTGCTAGGTTCTTTTCTGCTTCATGCTGCCTCCGCTCAGAAAAAAGAAAAATCCATCTTCACCAGATAATTCCCCCGCACAGGCCTGAGTACATGCCTGGTCTTAAACCATTCTCCACTGTCTGTGTTCTCACAGCAAGGACAGGGACACCCAGGGCACAGACCGCAAGGGCAATTTCAGCTCCCAGGGGATCCATTAGTCGCAGCCTGGCACAGTGCAAAATGCTGGTTCCCTGCCTGGGGTGAGTTACACAGGGGCCCAGAGATTGGCACCTGCCAGGTCTTGTGGCTGTGCCCCCGGATTACAGCCGTTCAGCAGGTGCCACTGTAGAAACCACATTTGAAAATGACACGCGTGCACACATGTACTGCATGGTGTTAGAGAATGGTTCCGGCCGGTGAGGCTGCAGCTGCAGGGCGTTCAGGCTCTGGGAGCAAGCAGGGCTGGAGAGACATGTGAGGATCTGTCAGGCAGCGGGTGCAACAGTTACCCCACACTTGGCGAATCTGTAACTGCCCCAGCAACCACCTTCACAGGTGTCCCTCATCTGGGACATTCCAAACCATCAACAGCAAGTGTGGAGGGCACACAACTCCCTCCTGGGCGTCCCCTCCGATCCGGCACGCTAAGCTACAGTTAACAGCCTTTTCTAGCCGACCAGCTGTCTCTGGGCCTTCTTCAGATGTATACGTATATTTTTAAAGATTTATTTATTTTCTTAAAGTTAAGAGCTAGGGGAGAGAGAGAGAGAGAGGCATGGCTAGATCTTCCATTGCTGGTCCACTCCCTAAGTGGCCGCAATGGCCAGAGCAGGACTGATCTGAACCAGGAGCCAGGAACTTCTTTGGGGTCTCCCACACGAATACAGGGTCCCAAGGCCTTGGGCTGTCCTCTGCTGCTTTCCCAGGCCTCAAGCAGGGAGCTGGATGGGAAGTGGAGCAGCAGGACTCTAACTGGTACCCACGTGAGATGCCAGAACCCTGGCTGGAGGATTAGCTTGCTACACCATTGAACCAGACCCACACTCGTATTTTTAAATATATATATTTATTTTTATTGGACAGTAAGGTTTACAAGGAGAAGGAGAGACAGAAAGATCTTCCATCCACTGGTCCACTCTCTAATTGGCCGCAACAGCCAGAACTGCCCCAATCTGAAGCCAGGAGCCAGGAGCTTCTTCTGGGTCTCCCACGCAGGTGCAGGGTCCCAAGGCTCTGGGCCGTCCTCCACTGCTTTCCCAGGCCACAAGCAGGGAGCTGGATGGGAAGTGGGGAAGCCAGGACATGAAACTGCACCCATTTGGGATCTGTGCATATAAGGCAAGGACTTTAACCACAAAGCTACCATGCCGGGCCCAGCACAGGGGAATTTTAAGGCAAAGAAACTGCTCTGTATGATATTACCATGGTGGTAACGTGTCATAATCCGTTTGTCAAATCCAACTGTATGTGCAACACTGAGGGGAACTCCAGTGTAGGCAGGGGCTCTGGGTGACAGTGAAGTTGTATAGGCTCAGGGACGGTAACAAGGTGCCACTGGGGGCGTGCTGAATGGCAGGGGTCACCGAGCACACAGATGGCAGGCAGGAACTAGCTAAACTTCCTGCTGAATTTTGCTATGAACCTGAAATTGCTCTAATAAAGGCCCTTTACAAAGCAGAACTTACATGTATGGCTCATTTTGTGGACTCTGAATCTGCTAACTAACCCTGGCAGGTGGGGAGGCCACACAGCATGTCTCCTGCATCCTACCCAACCCCGCACGGGATTCAGCCACTCACAGGCTGCTCAGCATCATTCACCTTGCTGCAAGAGAGGGAGAGAGAGAGAGAGAGAGGAGGGAGAGGGAAAGAGAGAGAGAGAGGGGAGAGAGAGGAAAGAGAAAGAGGGGAGAGAGGAGAGACGGAGAGAGAGGGAGAGAGAGGGAGAGAGAGGAAGAGAGAGGAGAGAGGGAGAGAGAGAGAGGAGAGAGAGAGAGGAGAGAGAGAGAGAGGAGAGAGGGAGAGAGAGGAGAGAGGGAGAAAGAGGGAGAGAGAGAGAGAATGTGTGTGTGTTGGAGATAAGGTCCATCTTCTATAGAAGAATATGAACTGTTTGTTAATTACCTAGTATCAGCTATTCCCCAGTGAAACACAAATGATTTAAAACTTTCTTTCTGGGCCCAGCAAGGTACCCTAGTGGTTAAAGTCCTTGTCTTGAATGCACCAGGATCCCATATGGGCGCTGGTTCATGTCCAGCTGCTCCACTTCCCATCCAGCTCCCTGCTTGTGGCCTGGGAAAGCAGTGGAGGACGACTTGAAGCCTTGGGACCCTTTGCCTGCACTGGAGATCCAGAAGAAGCTCCTGGCTTCTGGCTTCGGTTCAGCTCAGCTCTAGCCGCTGCGGCCACTTGGGGAGTGAATCAACAGATGGAAGATCTTCCTCTCTGTCTCTCCTCTTCTCTGCATATCTAACTTTCCAATAAAAATCCATAAACAAAAACTTTCTTTCCCTTCTTTATTTCCTTCCTTCCCAGATGGTGCTGACGTAAATTTACTAAGATCCCATTTTTAGTGGGAATTTCACAATGAACCATCATTTTTAGAAACTTTAAATCACATTTTAGAACAAGCCACATCATTCAATCAGACCAGCGAACAGCGCTGTGGGGGCTGACAGCTTCCAATAATTGACTTTTTAAAACATCTGCATCACAGATGACATGAATTTTTCAGAATTTTAATTTTCTGATCAAATAAAAAAGGATCTGTCAATATTGTCCATTTCCTTGCTGCATGCTTTAGTTTGGAATTTTTCACCTTGACCTCTTTTTAAACATTACGAATGCATACAACCACAACCTTTTGTAAAGCTGATTTAGGAAGTCATCATAGCTCCAAGCCACTGTATATTTAAAAATATATGAGATAAAACCGTAATATTATTTTTGTGTATGTGACTAATTCTACTGCATATTCCTACAGATACATAATGAACAATTGTGTTGTTGAAGGTGAGTCAACAGGTACACTTGCCAGAGCGTGAGACCATGTTCTGCTCAGGGGGTTTACCAAGCCCCACCTCAGCTCCAGGTTTGCCTCAACGCTGTACTTGATGGGACCTGAAGCAACAATGGTCCCAGGCAAACCGTGCCAGCGTCTTTCCCCAAGGCACGGATCTTACAGGGGAAAACCTGACAAGTGGTAACATGAGGAGCAGGGGCGTGTCTGACCCTGGCCACACCGGCATCTGCCCAGCAAGGGAAGTGTGGCATGCCTGCGCCTGGCCACGCCTGCATCCGATGGGCAAGTGAGGGGCGAGCCTGACCCTGGCCACACCTGTATCTGATGGGCAGATGGGGTGTGCCTGCTGGCCATGCCTGCACCTGATAGGCAGGTGGGGTGTGCCTGCTGGCCATACTTGCATCTGACGGGCAGGTGGGGTGTGCCTGAGCCTGGCCACGCCTGCATCTGATGGGCAAGGGAGACTGGGTATGCCTGCTGGCCACAACTACATCTGATGGGCAGGTGGGGTGTGCCTGAGCCTGGCCACGCCTGCATCTGATGGGCAAGGGAGACTGGGTATGCCTGCTGGCCATGCCTGCATCTGACGGGCAAGGGAGGTGGGGTATGCCTGCTGGCCATGCCTGCATCTGACGGGCAGGGAGGTGTGCCTGAGCCTGGCCACACCTACATCTGATGGGCATGGAAGCAGCTCATGGACCAGTTTAGTTCCTCTTGTCCTTACACAAGACAGGCTGCAGACACTCCCAGGGATGTGTGCTGTTGGGATCAGGGACACACGGAAGCGGGCATCCCCGCTGAGCCACACTGGGAGACATGCAGACGACAAGCCACCTCTCCCAGAGACACACCTGGTCTGGCGTGATTAGATCAGAGTCCCCAACTGGACAGGGCAGCACCGATGTTAGTCCTGCACGCGCAGGGTGTGTCACCTGAGCCTCAGTTTCTCCAAGAAAATGTTTGGAGTATTACTGCAAATACAACCAACGTAAAAACCCCTGCTTTCAGTTGCTCACTCCGGCATGGCCTCTGGGCAGTGTGCAGAGTAAGTACTCCTTGGGGTTCAGGAAGACACCTGTAGGGCCTGGGGAGAAGCCACCCCAGAGCAGGGCAGCTGTGAAGGAACTCAGGTCTCCCAAGTGGCTGGCAGGTGCTGTCTGTGCTGCCTCCAGGGTGTGTAAGTGGGAAACCAGAATGCGAAGTGGAGTGAGCCGGCAGGCGATGCAGCAATGCAGCCATACAGTGGACATTGGGGGTCTGTGCTGGAGAAGAACATACATATATTTTGGATGCCACTGCTGACACTAAGACACAGACACTCCTGCAAAATTCAGTCTAAAAACCTCAGTGTTCACCAATGCTGCATTCACAGAAAACGTCTCCTGCCAGCGTGCCACGATTCCTCGAGTCCTGTCCCCAAAGTGTCCGTGACAACTCCAGACACGGCAGCCTGCCTGCTCTTTGGTTCCTGAAAAGTATGGAGTCAGAAAAACACTTCTCACACAATCATTTCTGGAGGTGGCATGGGATTCAAACCCTCACTCTGCCCTTGGGTGCCAGGGTTCTCGCGGCAGCTCCGTCTGCCGCGCCACAATGCTGCCTGTAACGCAGACTTTTGTTTGAAGAACTTCCACTCCAGGTTTGTCTCCACATCACCTCATGCAGCATCCATAAATCTTCACACACACTCCTTCAAGAGTGGCAACTTTCCTATTGCCTGCTCCATTTCCCCTCGCTGTGACTCAGCTGCCTGGTTTTTGCAAGAATCTGTCAACTGAACAAAGCGTTATGATCATCCTTGTTATTTTGGGCCAAAGGCCTCACTTTGAAGAGTTGGTGAAGGGTAAGTTACAGGCAGTGGAAGTGGTTTCTGAGTGACAGTTCTGAACAGCTGAGTGAAGGCACTGGGTAACTAGGGAGAGCTTGGCAACATCCACCACCCTAGCTCAGTATTACAGCAACACCATGGGAGCCAGGGTTGTCGAGCGGCGGGTTAAGCCAACACCTGTAACCCCACATCCTGCATCCGAGTGCAGGTTGAAGTCCTGACCATTCCAGCTTCCTGCTAACGTAGGTGGGAAACACGGGTGGGCTTTTTGGCTCCTGGCGTCAGACTGGTCCAGATCTGACTAGAATATAAGGTTTTACCTTCTTTCTCTCATTATCCTTCCCGTTCTCTCTCTGCATCTCTTCCACATCAATAAATCTTAAAAGAAAACACAGTCCAGGGGCTCATCAACAGCAAACATTGCTTCCTACAGTTCTGGAAACTGGGGTGTCCCAAATGAAGAGAGGGGTCGGCCTGGAAGGCAGCTGGTCTCTTACCGACGGCCCCTTCTCACTGCAATCCTGACAGCAGAGGGCACGGCCAGCTCCCGGAGACCTCCCTCGCAGGGCTGCACCTCCTGGAGCACGGGGGCGTACATGACCCAGGCCAGGGTACACACACACACACATCTGTGCCGACGTGCAGCAATGCAAAAACTCACCCAGGTGGTGGAGTTTAAAAATGCGTAGTTCGTGCCAAGTAACTTGATGGCACTGAGTACGAAATGGCAGGCGTTGAAGCACCTGGGCGAGTCTGCAGACACACCTGCCACTGGAACGCCCACGCGTCAGACCCCAGAGCAATGTGCATTCTCACAAGAACCATGCAGCATCATCTTTGTGGAAGAAATGGGAGCAGCAATTGTTAGCCTAGAAAAAGGCAGACCCCTTAAGGAATAACTTAGGCAGGATCCAAGTCGGCTAATGGTATCAGGAAAGACACTCCCGTCAACAGGCAAGATGCGGGAAGCAAGCTTCCTTGCTCATGGTGACTTGCCCAGTCTCCAGGAGGTGGTTACTGACGGGCACTCAAAGTCCTGAATGGAGCCGCCTCGGGAATAAACCACGCATGGAAAAAGCTGTGTTCAGCTATCATAATCAGCACTGCAAAGTCTTGGAGAGCTTTTTACACATGAAAGTTTTATACAAACGCAGTGTTGAAGAGTCTCCACAATGTTCTTCAAAGATGAACTTTTACAAGGGAAAACATTTGATGGAAAGGCAGAGAAAGAGACGAGTTTTCCACCTACTGGTTCCCTCCCGCAGTGGCCCCCAGCTGAGGAGCCCAGAGCCCCACCCAGGCTTCCATGTGGGTGCAGGGGTCTTCCGCTGCCAGGTACACCAGCCACAGCGCTCCTACGGGGATGCTGGTTTTGTAGGTGGTAGCTCAACGTGTTGTGCTACAATGCTGGACCCTTTTTAAAAGTTTCAGGATGGGGGGGCATTGTGGCCCAGTTGGCTAGGTGACCTCTTCCGATGCCAGTGTGCCATGTCAGAAGATCTTCTAATTCTGCCTTTCCAACAACTTATTTAAGAGGGGGAGCGAGCGCTGCTTTCTATTTTTCACAATGGAAGTATTCAAAACCTTTTGATTCACTCCCATTTTGTTCAGTGATTTTCCAAACGCCCCATTTTCAACTGGTGGAAGCCTGTCTGGGCCTCATGGAGCCATCCCTTCATGCCGGACAGCTTACCTTGAACACGACCTGCCCTGACGTGGGACCACTCGGCACCCAAGAAGGCTTGTGTATTTCGGTCACCTGGGAGGCTGGGAGCGATGGGGCTGGCTCCTGTTCCCAGGCCTTCCTTACGGGTGAAGTCCAATCTCCCGTCAGATGTGGCACTGCAGTTGGCTGCCAGGCTCCGTCCTTGGTGATGCCACTCAGCCATGCAACGCCACAGTATTCACCCGATTGTCTCAGAGAGCGGAGGCAACATGTCCACCAGGCACGGGACTGCTGAGGTCGGCTTAAGCCTCCCCCACACTGCACGGAGGGTCTGTTTTTGTTCTCAGTAGATTCTGCTAGACTTGAAAAATGCAAGTCTCCATTTTCCAAAATAACTAGAAACAATGACTTTGCATCTGGCTATGTATAACTTCGTCTTTCAGGATTTTAGAATTTCTTTTATAAATGATTTAAAATTAATTTTATGGGGCTCAGTGCGGTAGCCTAGCGGCTAAAGTCCTCGCCTTGAACATGCTGGGATCCCATATGGGCGCCGGTTCTAATCCCGGCAGCTCCACTTCCCATCCAGCTCCCTGCTTGTGGCCTGGGAAAGCAGTCGAGGACGGCCCAGAGCCCTGGGACCCTGCACCCGCGTGGGAGACCTGGAGGAGGTTCCTGGTTCCTGGTTTCGGATCGGCGCAGCACCGGCCGTTGCGGCCACTTAGGGAGTGAATCATCAGACGGAAGATCTTCCTCTCTGTCTCTCCTCCTCTCTGCATATCTGACTTTGCAATAAAAATAAATCTTTAAAAAATTAATTTTATGGTTTCAAAGTCATTCTAAAAAGAAATTAAGACAAGCTTAACTTCCATTTCTGTAGCCCCTTCCCCCTCTTTCTTCGTTATGGCTGTGACAGTCCATGTGTGGACACAGCACACTTCATCCCACCCGCGTCCTGCTGATGGGCATTCTTATAGATTACAGTCCTGTGCTGCAGCAAGTGCCGCGACAGGAACGGTCCTGTCCATATGTCTTGGTGCTAGTCTGCAATAGATGCCTGAAGGCAGAGCTGTGTTTGAGAGGCTTTGCAGTTCAGTAGCTTGGAACCAGCCTCTCCTGCAGGATGGGTTGTTCCTCATGGACAGGAGCTGGTACTGCGGTGCAACCAGGATGCCGGCCCGCCTGCTGGGGGAGGCCCGTGGCTCCGCTCCTCACCCAGCTCCCTGCCAATGTATCTGGGAAGCTGGTCCGAGGACGTGGACTCCTGGAGTCACGCTGGAGATTCAGCGGAGTGCCTGGCTCCTGGCTGCAGGACAGGTGGAGAGACAGGCACATACAGAGTGTTCCAGCCTCTGGTTCACTCCCCAGACTTCCACAACAGCCAGGGCTGGCCAGGGGAAGTCAGGAGCCAGGAACTCCTCCTGGGTGTCCCAGGCGGGGGTAAGGGATCGGGCAGTGCCGTCTGCTGCCTTCCCAGGCACTTTAGCAGGGAGCTGGACAGCCGTGGAGCAGCTCGAGCAGGGGATGCCAGTTCAAGTGGCAGCTTAGCCTGTGTGCCACCACACCAGCCTCCGTCACCGCTTCATTCCTAGTGAAAACAAAACTGGAAACATTTCTGAAGTGCTAAAGACCATTCCTATTATGGCTGCCCTGCCTCCCTGACGCACCCCGGGGGCTCATGCCCCTCTCGTCCGCTGCCCAGTCCCACGCAGGCTGGGATACTGCGGTCTGCCTTCTGCAGGTGGCTTTCAGGCCATGTCTGGCACAGGCTGGCAGTGCAGGTGGGCAGAGCTGACACCCAGCTGGCACCCTCACAGCTTCCTGTCCAGTGGTGTCCAGCTCTGGTTCTGGTGGTGACCTTAAGGCTCGCTGCCAGGCTCCAATGCAGAGGCCTCCTGTCCTTTGGGAGGAGGCCGTGTGCACCAGCCCGAGCATGTTCCGCACAGACAGGGGCGCCGTGGTGTCTGCGTAGCTTCAGGTCCCACTCTCTCATTCCTGGGAAGGCTGAGTCTCCCCATGCGGCCAAGGGCCATTCTCACGGCTGCAGGCTCGTCATGCATTTCTTGCTCATTTTCTTTGGGTTGTTGGTCTTATCCTTAACTATTACAGAAGCTCTTACTCTGGAGGTATTACCTTTCATTTCTGGGACAGAAGCTGTTACTAGTTCCTCCAACGTTATCCTTTTCCTGTTGTTCATGATGGATTCCTGCATGCACACTGTCTCCGCCTTGAAGCCATGTCTATCAGTCTTCGTTGGTTGCTTCTACGTCTGAGTCCTTGTCACCGAGCTTTCTCCTGATTCCGGCAGCAGGAAACAGACTCGGCAGATGTCTCCTTCCGGCCATGGCAAGCTTCCTGCTGATGCCTCACACGCACTCGGGACTGTCCTTACATTTAGAGTGTAACATGGATTCAGCCTTTTAAAAATTTATTTGTAGGGCCCGGCGGTGTGGCCTAGCGGCTAAAGTCCTCGCCTTGAAAGCCCCGGGATCCCATATGGGTGCTGGTTCTAATCCCGGCAGCTCCACTTCCCATCCAGCTCCCTGCTTGTGGCCTGGGAAAGCAGTTGAGGACGGCCCAAAGCTTTGGGACCCTGCACCCGCGTGGGAGACCTGGAAGAGGTTTCAGGTTCCCGGCATCGGATCAGCGCGTACCGGCCCGTTGCGGCTCACTTGGGGAGTGAATCATCGGACGGAAGATCTTCCTCTCTGTCTCTCCTCCTCTGTGTATATCTGACTTTGTAATAAACTGAATAAATCTTTAAAAAAAAATTTATTTGTAATATTATTGGAAAGGTAGTGAGAGAGAGATTAATTTTGCATCTGCTGATTCATTCCTCAAATCCCGACCACAGCCAGGGTGGGCCCAGGCTGAACCTAGACAGCCAGGACTTCATCTGTGACTGCCACGTGGGTGGCCAGGGCCCAAGTACCCCAAGCCATGCTTAGCCACCGCACCAAGGCTCGCCCCAGTCACAGTCGTGTTTCAGGCTCACGGGAGACCCACGCATCCCGAGCGGCACCCCAGCTACCGCACCAAGGCTCGCCCCGGGTCACAGTCGTGTTTTTTTCTCTATATAGGAATCTGCTTCCCTCAGTGGTACTTATCAATAATTTACTCAGTTGTTCAAGATGCTACCTCTTCTATAAACTAAATCTGCACATTAGATGGAGTTCATTTCTGTGATATTTGCTCTATTCCGTGAGGCTTTTATTCATGCATCAATACCACACATTGGTGATTACACAGCCTACAAACTCATTTCAGTACCTACAGGCCTAGTTCTCCTAGATCACTTTCTTTTTCGGGTTCTTTCACAGTTCTTGTACATTTGCTTCTTTGAATGGACTTAAACTTTTCCATGCACAGAAACAAAGAAACAAGCCTGCCTATGTCCTCCTGGGGTCATGTGACAGCTCCAAGTCCTGTCCTCCTGGGGTCACGTGACAGCTCCAAGTCCTGTCCTCCTGGGGTCACGTGACTGCTCTCGGTTGGTATAGGAACACAGACATTTCTGCAATCCTGTCTTCCCCCTCGGGAAGCTAGCAGGCCACCCACGTGGGCAGGCGCACCTGCCCTGGTCTTCCTGCGTTGGCCGTTTCTTTTCAGTGTGAGCCGGCTTCTTCTCTGTTCTGTTGCTGTGCTGTTGCAGACGGACCTGCTCTCTGAATGTCACTTCTGCTGTGTTCTGTTTGTGAACATGATTAGTTGTTTTTTTACAAGCTGATTTTACAACCTGGTAGTTTGTTCATCTCTTTACTGCTAGTAGTACTTTCCGGATATCAAAGCTTACGATCTGCAAATAAGGACAGTGCAATCGCTTCCTCCTCAGGCTGCACGCCTCTCAGTTTTGGCTCGCGCGCATTCTGACACGACTACGCAGAGGAAGCCGGGCGCCTTGGGCCTTCTCTATAGCAGGAGTCCTGCAGTGCCTCCCAGGTAAATACCCGGAGAGGAGAAACTGGGGGACACACATTCCTGCATTGTTGCATGTGTTGAATTTTGGCAAATGTCAAAACAATGTTGGAGTAAACTGTGTTTGGATACGGTCTAATGTTTTTCAACGTGATAAGGAATTTTGATTATTTTTAGCAATTTTCCATCAATATTCAAAACCAGCCCACAAATTATTTCTTTAATGAAATTTCCACATCCTTTTGAATTGTGTGTGGACCAAGACATGATCAATTTTCAGTGTCCCTAGTGCCCTTTTATTTTTATTTATTTTTATAAAATCTTATTTATTGAAAGTCAGAGCTAGGGAAGAGGGGGAGTTGTTGGAGAGAACCTTTCTGTTGATCCCCGATGGCCAAAACAGCTGGGGCCGAGAGAGGCCAAAGCCAGGGGCTTCACCCAGGTCTCTGCGTGCGTCCAGTAGTGCAAGCACTTGGGTCTTGTGCTGCTTTCCCATGTTTATTAGTAGGGAGTTGGATGGAAAGATGACCAGCAGGGTTGCTGGTGTCATGATGGTGGCCTTACCTACTATCCCATAGTGCCCACTCCCACCATGCAAAAGGGCGAGATCTCAGCACAGCTATGGTGCAACAGGTGAAGCCATCTCACGGCACATCCCCACCCCACGGCCGAGCGCCTGGCTCCAGACTCAGCCTTCCTCCAACACGCCAGGGGGCTCAAGTACTTGGGTTCCCACCACTCACACAGGAGACCTGGATAGGGCTTCTGCTTTCTGAGAGCCTGGCCAAGCAACAGCTGTTGTGGAACTTGGGGAGTGAACCCCAAGTATTGGGTATAGGGTAGGGTATAGGTATACAGTACAGGGTAGCGAAGGGTAGGATAGGGAAGGGTAGGGAAGGGAAGGGTAGGATAGGGAAGGGAAGGGTAGGATAGGGAAGGGAAGGGAAGGGAAGGGTAGGATAGGGAAGGGTAGGGAAGGGTAGGATAGGGAAGGGTAGGGAAGGGTAGGGAAGGGAAGGGAAGGGAAGGGAAGGGAAGGGAAGGGAAGGGTAGGGAAGGGTAGGGAAGGGAAGGGTAGGATAGGGAAGGGAAGGGAAGGGAAGGGAAGGGAAGGGAAGGGAAGGGAAGGGAAGGGAAGGGATGGGAAGGGAACATGTGCCACTCACACCTGTTGTCTCTTGGGTAACCCATTCCTCGCAAAAGCCCAGCGTGCTTCCCCGCCACAGGCCAACGCCTGCTTCTCTCTCTGCCTCTGGATCGCTGTGAGCACACAGCACAGCCCTTTCTGGTTCTCCTCCTCCAAGCAGCCTCACCTCTCCCGGTGATGCACTCATTGGAATCTGTCATCCGTATAGGGAGGTGTGCGTCATGCTCAGAGCTCTGTTCAGGTTAAATCCCCAAGTCTCCGGGTGGTACCATGGTCATGTCACGTCTCCCAGTCCGTGTCGCTTGGGCTAACCCATGATGTGTTTCACATTGTGCTGATTCTAGCAGTCCATTTATTCAAGCAGAGTCTGGGACAGAGCAGGGTGGCTGTCCCTCAGCAGTGCCAGCCGTGTCCCTGACAACAGCCCAGAAGGCTGACTCCTATTCCCAAAGGCAGGCGGTGAAGAAGAGCTCCTGCTGCGGGGATTCACCTCATTATTCTATCTCCAGATCTGTGTTTCTCTGTCTTATCTACAGAGTGCCTACAGGAGTGGAAGAACGGACCAGAAAAAACCCGAAGCTACAGAATCAACACGCCTTGTGGGTCTATTAACTCAGTAACAGTCTGCAAAGGAAAAGAAGTTGTGAGGTGTGACAGTTGGAGATTGCGACCGTGGGATGCGGGACCCCATCTCCCCCACACTTCCTTCCTGCAGCTGACACCTGTTCCCCGTCCCTCTGCCAAGCTGCATGCCTGTGTCCAGGCAGTTACTGTCTGTCAGCCTGTGGGGTTTCGGTGGGCTATGCTCATCCCGGCCCTTTCAACCCCGCATTATGTCAGAAGCTATAGAAAGGGAAGCAGGTCACAGAAGGCAGGCTGTCCTGGTGAGCCTGCTTGGCATGAAGTCTGGCCGCCAACCCTGTGTCCCTCCACAGAACCAGAAACGTGGACACGCAGCCAACCTCGCTCTGAAACTCCTCTGCCTTCCCAAGGTTACACTTGGTCCGAACAGGACAAACGTCTGATGCTGCCAACTCATCCCTACGGAGGACCCCAGCCTCTGACCTGGCCACAGACTTTCTACAAACACGGCTGACAGCCGTCTCCTTGGTGACAGACGGGACTTACACGAGTGGTGGCTCACGCACGGTGTGCTGTGGCTCACGTGGACTGTTTCTGCTTCCATGAATGGCCCATCCTCATGGACACAAGTCCTCCTCTGTGGCAGTGTGCAGGGAGGGGGTGTGGTCCTGAGCCCTTGTAGGACACTTCTCTCAGGGCCATGTGACACGCTTTCAAACTGGGTCACAGGCGGCCAGAGACCAGCTGAGTGTCTGGCTCAGGGGGCCCGGGCGGGGCCCGAGAACTGGCGTGTCTGCCAGGTTCCCCAGCGATGCTGGCGCCCGGTGGGCGGAGCCGCTGGGAGCAGCACAGCACAGAGCTTCCTCTCGCTTCTCCTCTCTCTGCTCCCTGTGCTAGTACTTTTGCTCTATCTAGAACCCAATTAATTGGTTGACAAAAAAAAAAATCCTACTGTCATTCTCATAAGCCTCTTTTTCATCTTTTCTTTTCTACAAAATAGTTTATTTTTATGAATGTGCAGGTGGGGGAAGAGGGGGAGAGGAGGCGTGAGGGTGAAGTGGGAGAGAGAAAAAGATCTCTTCCTCCCACTGGCTCTCTGCAAATGCCCCTAACAGCTGCGGCTAATCTAGGGCCACCCACATCTCCCCTGTGGGTGGCAGGAGGCGGGTACTTGGGGCACTCGTGGCCAGGGAGCTGGAGCGGAGGTGGAGAGGGGACAGTCGCAGGCACGCCGAGAGGAGGATGCCGCGGGGCCTGTGTGCTGCTCTCACCGCTTTCCGTGGGGAATGGTTGTTGCTATTTGCAGCTGCACAATTTGTGACTGTCAGGCAGCTACTTTCTTGCTGCTAAAAAGAGAGACACACTTTGTTTCTATTTCTGATATCTTATTTAGCCCAAACAGCATTATGGAGATGCCATAAAACTTATTTGGAACACCCCCTGAGTGAATTCTAGGCCATCATTGAGATTCATTTTCCCTTCAATCTTCATAAATGGCAGAAACCGTTTAAAATGATGGTTAATCAAAAGAGGCCCGTGCTGACTGTGGAGTTATACGGTGTTTGGGAGATTCACAAAGTGTCACATAAAGTTAATCCAAGTGACGCTGTGAGGGCCAGCCGTGGGACTGATGAGGCCTTCTGGGACAGGTGGCAGTAGGGACGGATTGATGGTGAGAACGGATTGATTCGTGTGTCCTGCTAATTAGGCCCATCAGACTGACACAAATCAACCCAAAGATACTAACTAGCTCAGTGACAATGTGGGATGTTGCCTGAATTTAGTATAGTTACTGTCCAATATAATTTTTATAACCTGACATACCCAGTGGTTTTTATTAAAGCAACACTACCTTATCTGTTACATGAAACCTCAGTGTTCTAACCCAGCGTCATCCTATACCATCCTCACGTGCAGTGCCAGCGATCCTCGCTGGTGGGCAGCAATGCCTGGGACCGTCCGGAGTGCACCTGCTGCCCCCAAGCTCCTCCAGCTGGCTCATCACAGCTCGCCGAGTGCAGGCCTGGACTGCTGCTTCTGGGCATGCCTCTGGAGTGGGACTGTACGTCTCTGTCACTCCTGCACTCCCTCAGCAGCTCCAAGATCAGGGAATGCAGCATGGATTCCTGAGCCGGCTCCTCTGGCACCCCAGGGCTAAGGGTGCACGCCTTCCACACAGGGGCAAAGCAAGCTCATTACTTGGAGGGATTACTGGACACGCACTGCTGCGTGGATGTATATGTTACAATCTGTCGTTAATTCTAGATCATTACCGGCTGCAGCCGAGCTCCGTGCCGATGCGGCTCCTGCCATTAGGATCCACCTGGATGTGTCCGCCACATTAGAAGTTTCTAACACATTATTACGACAACAAATCTTGGGCTAACCAGCCTGAGTATCTCTCCTCATGGTCTTTGCAAGAAAATATGCTAACACCTAAAAAGTTCTGTGAGGCTATTCTTTTTCCAATTTTGGTTTTTCTAATTCTGCTGGCCAGGCATTGGGACTACAACAGAGAGCGCAAGGCAGGCTACACTGGCCCCTTCAATCCTTCTGCTGGCTCTGTACCAGGCTGGGGGCAAGATGGCAGTGTGGGAACATTCCAGAAAAGCACCTTTTCCTGTGCCAGATGCTGAGCTCCGACTGGGGCTGGCCAGAAGTGGACGTTCAAACCAGCTGGCTCTGGGTGCAGCAGCACCCTTAGCTGGCCGAGTTGGCGTCTCCTCCTTGCCATCATCCAAGCACCCTGCTTTCTGAAAACCCCATCTCCATGTTTTCTGACTCCACCTGAAACCGGGTCCACATGGTTCCCTTTCTGGTTTTACGGTGGCCTGCTCTTGGTGCTGGCCTGGTCAGTAGCACACACACACACATACACGCGCACATGTGCAAACACAAAATACGTATACACCTGCACAAACATGTACACACATGCATGTGAACTCTCTCTCACACACATCTACCAATATACTTAGGACCAGTGTCACGGCCTGGGGCTGTCCTCAGCACAGACCATGCTGGGGACATCTTCCTGAGCGGGCTAAGGCCGTGAGGGAGGCATCCAGGCGGCTTTGCTTCGGACATCAGAGGAAAGCCAAGCAGACTCTATGGGACTCCTCCACGCCTGGCGCCCTCAGAGCTGATTCCAAGCTGTGAGAACCAGGGCAGAAGGCAGGGTTCCAGGCAGAATGCAGAGATTAACAGGGCCCAGCACTGGATAGAAACATCAAGCATTCCGGCTTGAATCAACCATCCAAGGATGCTTTGCTTATGGCATCACGCACTGAGCTTGGATTTTGCATTCCAGATAGAGAAAGGCCAACTCCGACACCGTCCTGGAGCTCCCAGGCTAGCAGGAAGGACAGACCAACCATGCCACAGTGTCATGGCCCCAGGCACACAGGGTGGGCCTTCCTTGTCCCTGTGTCTGCCAACGGGCAAATCCCCAGTCACGCTCTTTCTCCTGAGGCCATGCATACAGCAGCTAGAATCCTATTCTACCTCCTCCAGCCCCAAGTCAGCCCTGCGCCTCTGCCAGTGGCTACTATCCACACGGCACCCAGATGCCTGCTCTGTCTTCGATAGCAGGGTATACAAGACAGGCTTCACAAATTGACCCCAATGAATTCTAAGTCCTGCGGGGGCCTGTGAAAGCAAGATCTGTCAAACCAAACATCCCATATTGCTAGAATTCAGGATTTTTCAAAGCGTAAATCGCAAACACATTAGTGGATCAGAAAATCAATTCAATAGTCACAACAGCACTTTTGAAAGAATGAGACAGCGGTGTAGCAACGTGACATATCAAAGGATCCCGTCCACCGGGAGGGTAACTGCCAGCCCACCCCGTCCACCGGGAGGGTAACTGCCACCCCACCCCGTCCACCGGGAGGGTAACTGGAATCCCACCCCGTCCACCGTGAGGGTAACTGGTATCCCACCCTGTTTGTTTCAGTTGCATGCGTGTGCTGGGTTTCAATGCAAAATAGATTTTGTATTGTGCACTGCAGGCAAAAAAACCGTCCCAAAGCTGCAAAGCCCTGCCACGTGAGCACCGGGTGAGGACTCATTTCACATCTACTGCGTATAAACTGCAGTGAAAATCTGTGAGTAGCGCACCCGTGCTTGAAACATGCAGGACCAAACAGCCAAGAAAACTACTCCCTCAGCCAGGGAGGCTAGCCCTGCTAGCGTTAAATTCCAGCATTTTCTAGCTACACAGCCTCGGGAAAGTTGGTTCCCGCTCTGTGATTCATTCTCCCCTCTTAGCAAAGTGAGTGCGATGCCAGCTCCGGTGACCACAGAGCAGAGCAAGGTAAGGTGATGAGCGTAAGTGCACAGCCAGCGTCACGCACACGGGGCTGCGGCGGCGTCTGCTTGACGTGCTCACGCCCCATCCTTTCTGGTAAGTTCTAACACACCAAATTAAGCCTCTGCCTAATGGAACATCCCAAAGCTATTTTGCTCGGCTTTTACCTAGTGTTTTAGGTGATGCTGTGGGTACAGCCTGAGGGCGGCAGAGTGTTAGGGACTGAGGAACAAATCTTTTGTGCAATGTCATTTAATGCTACATTGAGAATTTCCCAAGAGGAGATACGAATGGAGCTTGCAAACACAGGGTTCATTTATAATCCTTACTTTAGCAAACGTTTCAAAGCCCCAGTGAACATTTAGAAGCTCTTACTAATGTTTCAGAAATGTGGATAACCAAATGTTTCTTTCAAAATATGAAATATTTCTCTTTCATTAAAAGGTAATGTTCTGAGACCAGAATAAATTACGATAGTGCAAATATACCTGTTGTAAGAAGAAAAATGACAAATAAATAAATAAGGGGAGGGGAAAACAGCCCTTAAAATCTCAGTGTGCTCAAAAGGATGATTCATAGGATACTTTGTCCACGAACTCTGTAGAAAAATCAACATCTTTATCTTAATGGACGCCTTTAACAAACGGGTACAAAAGTACCCGCCCCACGGGCTGGCTGAGGATCTGAGGGACCTGTGCGCAGCGTTCCACTCCCAGGACTGCCCGGGGACCCCACGCTCTCATCACGGGGACCTGAGGATTTCTCAGCAGAAGGGACCTTGTGCCCCAGGAAGTGACTCAGCACTGCTTGCAACGGCGGAAGGACTTCTCCCCCACGATCGGGCGCTGCTGCCCGTCGCCCTGAGCGTTGGGCAACGCACAACTCAAAGCTCAAGCTCTCTTTCTTTCTTCTGCTCGAAACCAAAAGTCTATTAGTAATGGGGGCATTCTGAGATTCTCCAGCAAATTTTACGTGATTTTCAATTTCATACTGAAATTTTGACAAGCAGTTTCCAAGCAGATGAAAAATTCAGGCCATAGCTTTTCTGGAAGGTTCCCTCAGCCGGGCTGGTGGGGGAGCCTTATTGTCCTGTGGAGGAAGTTAGGACGCCTCACAAGATCAGGTGTGTTCAGGGTGTACGGCCTGACAAAAGTTAGCATGGTCCACTTCTAAGCGTCTTGAACACCGGAAGTCACAAAGCCACTGTTACTAAAATCTATGAAACGTGATTGGCCGACAAGATGATGGGTTCTAGGGGTTGAAGTCAGAGAAGTGAGAGCTTCTACTAGTCACCCCTACATGTCCAAGGGCAAGCCTAGGCCGAGGACTTGTGAAGAAACAGAGTGGACAAGCCATGCACGTTCAGCGGCTCACGGATGGACAGACTGAAAGGAAGACACAGTGTGACAGAGTGACGGTGTGGTCAAAGGGCTCCAGGCAGCAACCCTGCACATGGTGAGCCCAGGAGAGGAACTACCTGCTCAAATTCCTCGCCAGCTCCCCTGCAGGAAATGCGTATGCTGGGAAGCAGGGGGCAGGGCCACTGCCAACATGGTCCACCAGCACCCCACCCGAGCCAGCACTGCTCAGCCGCTGTTCTGTTTGAGAGAGACAGGCTAACGAGCTCCACGCCCACCTATCGGCGGGGTAAGGCATGCCATCGGTCCCCAGAATCCTGACACTGTCGCCTCATTACAGCCAAGATGGATCCTGGCTCGTCTCGCTGGGTGCACAGGGCCTGGCGCGGGCCGACGGGGAGGAAGGGACCAGGCAGGCTGCACCAAGGCCTCCCGGGAGGCGCGTTGCCTGCTGCTCTACATCCCCTGGCAGGCGGCTGGACTGTGTTTTCCTTGTGTTCCAATCATGTCCCAGATCAGGCTGACAAATAATTAATTGTACGAGTTGTCCTCTTCCCCTTGAATATGCAGGCTTTTTAATTATTCCCTTTTCAGCTTCAAGGACCCACTCAGCCCTTAGGCTTTCTCTACCATCAATGCTAATGGCTGTGGGACACTTCAAGTGCACTTAGACGCCCCCAATGCCCAAACAGCCCCCGTCGAGTGAAGGGCAGGGCCAGTGCCTCAGCGCCCACGGGAGACGTGGGCAGAAGGCACGGCCTGGAGGAGCCTAGATTTACAGTGCCGCTGATTCCAGCAGAGGCGGTGGAAGCAGCCCTGGGAAAGTGGCCTTGAGACAGGCTGCTGGGCCGTGTCCTATCCTGAGGCTGATGCGCCTCAGCAGGGGAGGACACCCAGGGGTGTCCGATCCCTGGCTCCTCAGCAGAGGTCACCTCGCAAAACCAGGAGAAGCTGCCCAGCGCGTCCAACCCCTTCCTTCCCTAACAATGTGCAGTCATGTGTCGAGCAGAAAAAACATGTTCACTGTCTCCCAGCGCAGAGAGAATTCTGAGATCTGTAAGCAACAGCCAGCCGTAGATGGGACCTCCAAGGACGCTCCCTAAAGGTGGGGATACCTGAACATGGAGCACACTGCCCGGCGTTCCAAACGTGACAGCTGGTGTCCTGCGCCAGCTTATAACCAGGAGGCACGTGCTAAAGTCGCTAAGCACATGGAAAAAAGGGGCCGGATTCTTTGTGGGCCCCACAGCTGCCACCACAACACTGCTCCTCCTGCTGGCTACTACCAGCTCTATGGACGACGTGAGGAAAAGAAAAACACCCAGATTTCGTTTAAGCTCCTGTTATTTTGGGTCTGTGGCTAGCAGCTGGAAGCCATTCCTGAACAGCATGGACAGCTGCAACTTGCTTCCCCCCCAGCCCCACCCCCCGCAGCACTGTGGGGGGTATCTTTCGCAGAGACCCCCATGTCTTTCCTTGGAGGGAGTCGGGGCGACCCTCCACATGCCCAGGACCACCGATGCAGGACAAAGCAGTGTCCACCGGCAGCAAGGCCGAGCTCTCGCCACGCCTCAGCCTTGCTTGACAAGCTTTGAGTGAAACCCCTCGGGCTGGACTGTCGGCCCCCAAGGCTGACCATGTGCACAAGCAGCGTGGAACATCGGGGTGCCAGCCTGCCAAGAGAGCACGGATCCACAGGGGGCGGCAGCGGCTGGCCTGGCAGGGGAAGCGGCGCACACAGACGGTGCCACTGTTGGTTACAGGTGCCTCGACCTTCTCAGGAAACAGTCCAGCCCTGTTTCCTCTTCACAACCAAGCCTAGCGTGGCCAGGGCACAAACGCCACAGTCTTGCAAAGGGAAGAGTGAGGCTTAGAAGGGTCAGCATGCTTGCAGACACAGCAGGTCAAGCCTAAGAGCTGGGCCTGGCCGGACTCCAGGAAAGGGCTGTCGGTGGGGGTCACAGCAGACTCGGGCACAGCTGTTCCCACCACCACCTCCTTCTGGGCTTGTGGTCCCTCCCAGTGCCCACACTTCTTCTGTCACATCATTTAAGAAGCAGCTCGTCCAGGCTTTCCTTCCTGACCTGGAAGGACCCCTGTCCCGCCCCCTCCGCCTCATACCCCTCTTCTTCCTGCTCAATTACGGCTGGAGCCACGACAAGGACAGGGCTGGCCTGGGCTTTGTTCATTCAGCCACGTCACGGGGCTTGGCAGGAGGAGCTGGGACGAGTGAGCGTGGGGACCAGCCAATCTCCCCAAGGCAGGGCCTCTCCTGGTAACAGCCAGGTACCCACACCCAGCCTGGCACGCAGCCGAGGCCCTGCACGCAGATACCACGAGGTCCCTGTCTCCCATCCCAGCCCTGCCAGGCTGTGGACTTGGGCCTCCAAGGTCATCCATCTCCCTGCAGACACCATGTTGCTTCTGCCCCCAGGAAGCAAAAAGCAGCTTCCACCTGCATGTGGCTCCCAGACGGACGAAAGGGCACGCGTACCAATCTCACAATTCCCTCAGGAACACGACATCCCTGGCCATGGACAGAGGACCACTGCAGACCAGTCGGGCCTGGACGTGAGCACGCACCCTTGAGCCCCAGCTTCAGACTGTGAGAGCCGTTACTCAGCCCACCAGCAGACTGGGAACTGAGTGAGGGCTGCCTGGCTGCTTGGCAGCAAGCGCCTGCTTTCTTCCAGTCCCTGACATCAGTAACCGCCATGCCTTGTGTCGGGTGGGTGCATCTGGTTTTGGGGTCTACAGCACTTCTTAGAGCTAGTGTTGGGACTCCAAGCCCTGGACCAGCCCCAACGACAGCATTCCTGTTCTTGGCTCAGGCAGTGTTGGCATCGTGATCTGTCCCAAGGGAACGGTGTGCCAGGGCAGGCAAGTGGAGAGGTTTCGGGGGGACAAGTGTCAGGGGCTGTCTCAGACCTGAGCAACTCTGCAGGCCAAGCAGAGGCAGGGGCAGGGTGTGGAGGAAGGGCTCAGGGGAGGATTTTTGGGGGTCTTGGCCATCCCGCAGCACATGGAGCTTGGGAAGCACACACAGGCAGAGCCCCGGGATTTCCCGAGCTGGTGCTTAGCAAGTCTTCACGCAGGACTTTCAGATGTAGGATCAGAGACAGCCATCATGACACCCAGGGGCTCAGAGCACGCAAGCAGAAACATCCCATGTGAGGACAAGAGTTACGACCTGGAGGCCCCTGCCAGCTGCGGGGGACAGCTGTGGGGAGGGCGGGGCCTGGGCTCTGGACCAGCACCGGACAGCAGCGCTACACTGGCAGCACCGTCACCAGTGGCCATGCATGAGCCACCGGAAACACGGAGAGACGCCCCCACCCCTGCCCACAGGAGAAGCCTCCTGCGTGGCGCCATTTCTCCACCCAGAATTCTGGGGCTGCCACAGAGGATGGAGCCCCTGCTGTGCCCTGCCCCAGCCCAGCAGCATCCGTGCCCGAATCCCCCGAGAAGCCGAGTGTGCCAGGGGCTGCTGAGCTGGCTGGGGAGGGCTGGGGAGGCTGGGGAGGGTCTCCAGAGGCCTGGAGAGCAATCCGAGTGAGCTGGTGTACACACGGCTGGGAACAAAAGTGGCCCTGGTCTGCCCTACGAGCTGGAAGCCATCTGAGCAAGAGGCTGCGCCCCGCCTGTGGACCTGTGTCGTTAACGGGTCTGAGCAAACGCACGCAAGCCGTCCCACAGTGCCCAGGCACAGCCTCCGTCCCACTCACAGCCGACCGTCGGCGCCGGGGTGCTCGGCACCTTGCTACCACATGGCCTCCGAGCTCCTGCCGCTCTGCTCTGCTGCCCCTTCACTGCACACTGCACACTCCACGAACCCACACTCCTGTGCGCAGCATTCGATCCCCTCCCTGGCAGCCCTTCCCCTGCGGGAGAGCCCCGATGCAGTGGCACTGAAGGGAGGCATTCACGGGGCATGGCAAACAAGGCGGCACGAAGAGCAACAGCCATCGCTCGAAGCATGTCTGAGGGATTGCTATTTTATCATGAAATAGACTAATTAGAGCCTACAGGAACAGTTGCTGGGTTTTGCTTTCTTCCTTTCCAAACAAATCGTTGAGAACCGCGTGCAGACGGTCGGGGCCTGCCTGGCTGTCCTGCACTTTAAGCAGCTCTGCCAGGCACTGCGCAAGCAGGACTGACTGCACCTAATTTATTAAGCAGGATTTATGGACTTGCGGATGACAGCAGACAGCCAATCAATAAGGGATGATAATAACAGCGTGTAATATCAAGGAACATTAGGTCTCAGGCATGGTTTGGGGAGAGAAGTGGGCAGTTAGAAACCTTATCATTTGAAAAAGGTCAAGGCTTGTAGCAATAAAAATACCTAAGCAAATAAAATCACACCTGTGAATCAGGAGAGGGTATAAATTGCGGAATGAAAAAGGATTTTAGATTTTGTAGAAAAATGACTTCCCCAGGTCGGGGCTGTGGCGGTGGCTGCGGGACCAGTGTGGCCTTATTTACGCCCTGCAAGAGCTGCAGCAGGGAGCAGGAGACACGGACGGCACTTCCAGCGCCCGCCCAGCGCCCTCCAGCAAACACAGCGCGAGTCAAATGCTGTCAAAAGCCTAAGGTCTTGCACATTTATTTAAGACCCACTGGCTTTATGACATTCTGTCTGGCCACTGTTTTCTCCAGAGCTGGGCAAAGTTGTATTGATCTAGCATATAGTCTGTGTAACGAAAAGAGGCAGAAAAAAAACACCAAGTTGCAAATTCCTTTACCAATAATCATATTTACATGTTTAAAACCAAGATTGCAGAATAACCATCACCTTTGAAAAACATTCACAGGATTGCCCAGAGTAGCATGACCAGCTCTGCGGCCGGCGCGACATTCAGTGATTCCATTCGCAAAAACTCCGTGCGGCAGACACTTTCGGGAACGGGGACTCCAGCTAAAGGATGTGTGCAGACACGTCCTGCCCTGAGAAGCCACAGCAACGTGGACGGAAAAGTGCCGTTTCCCAGCCACAGCCTGCTTGACTTCGCAAAGAGGCGGGGAGATGAAACGAAAGATGTGGGTTTTCCCTAGAGGACTGACTCCTCTATTTTTATGTCCACCATGCTCCACTGGGTCCCACTGCGTGACATGGGCCTCCCAGCGCCGGCGCGGGCGGGCGCAGGCTTACCTCCTTGCAAGGTGTACTCGGTCACCGCCCTGCTGAAGACGCCCAGCCCGGCGCCGTTGTAGGCGGCCACCTGGATCTCGTACTGGGTCCAGATGATGAGGTCCCGGAGCAGGCAGTAGTTGACCTCGGGGCTGGTAATGTTCCTCTGCTGGTACTCCCCAGGCAGGCCAGCCAGGCGGTACCTGTGAGGAAAGGAAGCCCATGAGGGCACAGAAGCACCATGGGCCAGGGGCTGGGGCCCCTCTGGCCACTCTGTACTTCAGGCAAACACAAGAGGAGCAGGCAGAGCCTCAGTCCCAGACAACCCCGTGTCCTAACGCAGGCAACCTGCAGTGTGCCGTCTGAGCTCACTTGGGAGCAGACACTTCCACCGTGCCGCGGTCAAGCTAAAGCGAGAGCCTCTTAAGGGTCCTTTACGAAGCACAGCGACTTAGACAAGCGCACAGACCCCAGGCGCAGGTTCCATCAGGCAGCCGCTGCGACAGAGCTGGACAAGCACTTTCAGGGTGGGGAGCTGAGTCGTGGGCAGCACAGGGCCTGCCGAGCACCTGGCTCTGTGACCACTGAGGAAGTCTGGGTTTGCCCAAGGAACTAGAGAAGAATGTTACTAATGCTTCTAAAACGTCGGTTTAACGCTGAGGACGACAGCCAGCTCTAAGTGGGTGTGACTGGGCTTTAAAGCTGTGCTTAGAAAACCAGCGATGGGCCCAGCTCTGGGCTTGGAAAACGCACAGCTGGAAACGCCTCACAGGCTGTTATCCTGATCAGCTGGCTGCATTTCCCATGGTTCCGTGTGTGAAGTTCACAGACTGGCCTGGCTCGGCTAACTGACCAGGGTTTCTGGACTACCCCCATGTCAAATGAAGGATGCACCCAGAAGAAGCCACTTTCTTGTCATGCTGCGATTTCCATTTTTGAGGTGGGTCTTGGCTTTGCACAACAAATGGAAAGGGGAAAAGATGGATGGGGACTCTAGTACCAGGATGGCAGGGGTAAGTGATCTGTCTGGTGATGGTGGGACCCCCAGGTCCTCGGGGATCCGAGGAGGGGTCTGCCTGGACACCCAGGCCCAGCTATCAGTGAGGTCACCACTGGAGAGTGAATCAACGGATGGAATATCTTCCTCTCTGTTTTTCCTCCTCTCCGTATATCTGACTTCACAATAAAAATAAATAAGTCTTGGAAGGAAGGGAAAGAAAGAAAGAGCGAGCCAAGACTCAGGCCCTTAAGTATAAAGAATGAAGTCTTCAAGTAAGATAAGAAGGAGAAAAATTTCTTCCCCGAAACCAGGACTTTCTGACAATACTCCTTTATCCCCTGGTACGAGACAAGAAGATGCCTGGCAGAGGACAGCAGCACCTGAACAACAAAGAACGTCCCCAGCCTCCTCTGCCTCGGGCCCGGCTAGGGCCACCCCGTGAGGGCCCCCAGCCTCCTCTGCCTCGGGGACCCAGTTAATGTGTGTGGGGAGGGAGATGGACATTCTGTGACTGGCAAAAATAAAATTTGGGTTCTCAAGCCACATCTCCACTTCACAGTCCATCAGATCTTAGCAGCTACTGGCAGGGCATCCTCTACGCCCCTGCCTGCCTGGCTTGCAGCAGCTGTGCCGGTCACCGAAGCAGCAGGAGGGTCCTGGAGGCAGGGGGCCACGGGAGCAAAACACAAGAAGGGCTTCTCCAACAAACACCACAGACACTCGGTAAGAACTGGCTGCCCACTAACACCACAGACAAGGGTGGCCAAGCCAAGACCGGCTGTCACCGGTCTGAGATTGTGAGCACGACCTCCCAGCGGGGCTCTTCCCCGTGGGCCTCTCACCCCATAACCCGCATTCCAGGGAGAAGCCCAGAACCGGCACCATGGGGGAGGCTGAGGTTCCTCGCCAGCCACACTGCAACTGGGTGGTCTTGCGAACATTCTGCATTTCCCTGAGCCCTGGTTTCTACCCTTGAGGGCAGGAATGACAATACTGGCATTTCACATGGTTGTTGCAGAAACCCGGTCCACAATGGACGTGGGAGACACAGAGAACGCGGCTCTACCAGCAAGCGGCAGGTAGGAGGTCGCTCTGCGTGGGGACCAGCGAAGCCGGTGAGGCCAGAGCCAGGGACAGACGGCAGATTTCCCGTGTGCAAACCCGATGGCAGCTGCTTCTGGGATGGGCAGCCTGGGCCCCTCTGCCAGGGCCTGTCGTGCTGGTCTGCAGATCAGGAGACACACAGGCGTGGCGGCATCCTCGCCCGCTATGGGGTGTTGCCTGGGCGACGCTCTCCACCAGAACGGCACGATTTTTTTCACATGGAAATAAACAGGAGACTGTTCTAAAGGACATAACCCTATGCGCCTTTCACAGAAACACCCTGCCCGTTATTATAAATATTTTATTACTGCGCGAGCATCGCAGCCACTTCCTACGGCCAGAGGCGGGGGCGGGAATCGTTCCCATGTGCTCTCCCATGCATTGTGCTGGGATGTGACAGGGAGACAGTACCCTGGGGGCGCATGGTGGCGCACAGAGCTGATCTGCAGGACTGGGATTGTTCAGAAATGTTTCCAAGCAAATTTATTTTGGCACGGGTCTTTAATTTCTGAAAACTCTGGTATTCGCAGGCCCTGGCTGGTGTGCCCTTGTTTGGGGCTTTCTTGATTTAAGCCCCACACACGGATGCCCTCTCTCTGCCTGCTCTACCGACACCACCAGAGAAAATCCTTTTCACAGCAGTGAACCCACAGAACAGAGAGGCGCGCGGCTGCTAATGTGGCCTCCTGCCAGCAGCAGGATTTAATTATTCACCTCTGTGCCCGCAGCCCGGCGCTGCCCAGGACTTTTAAAGTCCCTCCTTGACAGCGTCCACCTGGGGACACTTGCCTCCCTGTGCTGGGGAAAGTCACTGGGTTGCCGAGGAGGGGCTGGCCAGAGAGGGTGCTCTTGGCTGGCACTGGCTGCTGAGTGGCATCAGGAGGCAGGGGTGGAGGCGGGGAGCGCTGAGCAGCAGGGAAAGGGCAGACACCTCAGGCCCGGAGTGGGAGGTGCTGGGGCTGTTCCTCTGGGAGGGTGAAGGCAGTGTACCTGCGGTCTGCCCCTCAAAACCAGAGCCCAGAGGGCAGAATCCCAACCTCTCCCCGGCCCTTCCGTTACACAGAGCAGGGCAGTTGGGGCACAGTCATGAAAGGGGTCACAGGCAGTGGCCCCAGCTCCCAGAGAACCCCAGAGGTGGCCTGTCCAAAATGCCTCGGGTGTGGGCATTCAGCCTGGTGGCTGCCACACCGCTGCAGGGCCGGTCAGTGTGTGCTATGGAGCGCCCGGGCTCAGTCCTGGCCTGGCTCCAGCCTCCAGCGATGCCGGCCCTGAGAAGCAGCAGTGAGGGCTCACACGGGGATCTGGCCTGCGCTCCCGGCTCCCTCGATGGCTCGGCTCCGGCCTGGATGTCCCGGGTATTTGCTGAGAGAACCAGCAGATGGGAGTGGTTTACTTTCCCTCACACATAAGCAAACAAGCGAGTGAATGGCTTCAGGGACTTGAAGCACTTCAGGCAGATAATGACCTGCCCCTTCCAGGAGCTACATGACGAGTGACTGCTGTGACAGGCAGTCACAGGCACACAGATGATTACATAGACATATGGGCAGTGAGGTGCCCTCTGCACACTAAGATAATGGGGTCAAAGAAGCAACACTCTCCCAATTTCTTTCATTTTTCCAAGAAACTAGATCTACTCTCTGAAGACCTTTGTCAGGCAAGTACTTCATAAACAGAACGAGCCCAGGGGAGGCAGGCGGAAGGGGGTAACGGCCACCTGCAGTTCTTGTCCCAGAAACGCTGATAAAATTAACCACTACATCCACGGCAGGAAAATCTATTCAAAGAGATCTGCTAATTACCCGCGTCTATTGACTGCTTCACTGCTTTCTTCTCACTTATGTCAACAAACCATTGCAATTATCCCATTCGGGGCAATTTTAAAATCAGCAGTTGTTTGGGCAAAGATTTCTCCCCTGGATCATGGGCCAAGTTCTCATCTCACTCCAAGTACGTCTAGAAGCCTGCCTGTCCCTTGAAGGCAGAGAGCCACATCTGAGCTTCAGATGCGGACGTTGGGCTAACGCCCAATGCTTCAAAATGTTTCCGTTTCATTTCCAACACCTAGAAGCTGAAAAACTGTGTGTACAGTTTTGGATTTCCTTGACATACGAGCAGATCTGGCAACACTGAGCAGCATGATAGTACGGCTACAATTAGCTACTAACTAAATCCCATTCATCACTGTTAGTGTCACATTTTTACATTTAATACCGCGTGGCCCTCGTTAAAACGCTCAACGGGATTATGGGAGGTACGAGATCTGAACAGCAGACCTTGCTGCCAACACCCCTCCCGTTCTCCTGCCCGCACGCGGCCACTGGTGCGGGGCGTAAGGCTGCCCACAGCGGCTCAGGCTCACTGGTCCCTGGGACCTCACCCCACACGGCCGGCTTGCAGCTCTGCTGAACCGGAGGGCTGATGCCCCATCAGGTCCGTCTGGACGCAGCAGCTACTTGCCTGAGGATGTACCCACGCAGCACCCCGTTGTGCTCTGTTTCCGGGGGCGGCTGCCACTGGACCATGATGGACTGGTTGGTGCGCCCACTGGCCACGATGTTCTTCGGGGGAGCACTGGGTGGTTCCTCAGGCAACATCAACCTAAACACGCAGGGAAGAGATGGAGAGATGAGTGCCGCACACTGGGGACAGGCCCTCCGTATCCTTACGGACCTCACTCCTGGCTATCTGGGACAATCCGTGACGGGAAAAGCACAGCACAAGGCCCATCTGACTGAAGGCACGGGGCGAGACAGGACGAATCAGTGCAGCCCACACTCAGTTCAGCAAGTCACAGGAAGACGTGGGAGGGTGGCTCTACGCCGTGACGATGAGCCCGAGGGAGCCGGCCCGAGGGAGCCGGCCTAAGGGATTCTCTTCAGCTTCTTCCACTTTCCTCACGTCAACCTCCCACATATTGGAAGAAGTCCTTGAGATCTCAGCTCCTTTCCAACCCAGCCACCAAGCACTCAGGTTGGTGGGGAGGGCAAGCTGCAGGGAGCTGGCGCTGCCTGCCATGTCACGCTTGTCCCAGCTTTAGAAGTGGCCCTCCCAGGGCAGGAGAGCTGCAGCCCAGTGGCAAGGCAGCACTCTGCCAGCCACAGGTCCCTCACGGCTCCCTGACAGTGCTCTGTGAGATGGAGGCCCAAAGCAGCCCACTGTGCTGGGGTCAGGCCAGGGAGAGGGCACGCAAAATGCGGAAGCTCCTAATTTCTTGTGTAATTAGGGTGGACAGTGCCATCAGAAACAAGCTGAGCCAGGACAGCCAGCGCTCCCCGGGAGAGCCCAGCTTGCCAGGCATCCAAGGGAGTGCTCCCTCTCGGGGACAACACCCTGCTCACGTTCGTGCCAGGATCCCTGTACATGATCCACGGCTTCCAACCACGTGCAGTGTCAGTGTGAGCCAGGCCGTGCGGCTTCCCAGCACAGCATGGGCCGGGCATCCATGTCCACGCACCTGCTTGTCTCTGCGCTGTACTGGCCTTTGCCCACTTGATTCACCGCACACACCCTGAACTGATAGGTGCGGGCCGGGGTCAGGCCGCTCACAGTGACGCTGGTCATCTCGGGGCCGACGTTCGACAGGTGCACTTTCCACGGGGAGTCTGAAAGGATGAGCGAGATGGAATCAAACTCACACGGCGTAAGGAGAAGGGCGACGAGCAAATGCAAGTGTGCCCCACAGCCACCTTCCTGCTGGCCAGTGGACAGATGTGAGAACCGAGGCGCCTGGTCACACGGCTAGTGGTTGGCAGGCCTGACATGGAACCTGGGGCTCCTCAGCCCGAGTCCAGCATTTCTCAGACCCCTCAGGCTGCTGCCAGGTGCAGGGAGGGATGCTGTGGCTCAAGCTGCGTCTGGCAATGTAAAAGGCACTCGATGACTCCTTTATTCCTGCGTGTAATACATGGCGGGGAAGATTCTGTCCGCACTCACGTTAGGCAGATTGCAGATCTGTCTCCCAGAAAAGGATACTGAACATGTCTCCGAGTGATAAATAAAACGATATTCATTAACATTTTAATAAAATTGGAAATGAGCATGATCGAGACAGATGGGCAGCCACACGGCCGCGTGGCTCTGGCTGGAGAGGCTCGTCATGAAACGCGCAGCTTGCTGAGGACGCACCACCAGTCGGCCTTCCAGCAGGTGCACGGGAGAAGCTTTGCCACCCAAATAGGCTCTCGCCCAGCAGGCTTGGAAACGGGGAGTCCTCCTCCACGGTGTGACTTCTGGCCAAGCGTGCCCATGCTCCTCGAGCCAGTCACTGTGAGGAGCCAGGCCCTGGAGCAGACAGGCTCTGGCCCTGACTCCCAGCACCGAGCCAGTTCCCTCCTCAATGCCAATGATGCCCACACTGCATTCTCAGGTGACATGGGGGCAGGGACACTCTTATGCAAACCCTACGGTCTAGGATCCTTTCTGCCAACCTCTGAGAGGGTGAGCGGGAGGAGAGGGGGACTCCCACGATGGGGCGGGACTGCGCTCAGCTCATCAACATTGGCTGTACTCATCTCCGCATAGACACTCACTGCAGAGTAAACCAGGGAGATGACTGGCATGCTCATTTGGGAATGAAGCAGAAATGCATTCTGACACCCCATCTCCTTACGGTCACCACTAAGGAGTCACAAACTGCTCTAAGATGAAGGGAGACCCTCTGTTGTGACCTAAGCTGGAGTCGGCAGAGAGAAGCCATACCGCGCCTGATGCCAGCTGGACTGTGACCACTGGACCTTTTCAATCATTCTGAGCAGCTTTCTGGGAAGATATTCTAACCCCCTGGCTAGGCACTTCCATGTTCTGACTCCCAGTGGCCAATGACACAAGTGTCAGGATCCCCCCCCTTGTCCTTCCTGAAGACCAGCACACGCCTCCCTGGTGACAGAACACTCAGCAGGCACTTCCACGTTCTGACTCCCAACGGCCAATGACACAAGTGTCAGGATCCCCCCCTTGTCCTTCCCGAAGACCAGCACACGCCTCCCTGGTGACAGAACACTCAGCACGGTCCCTTCCGTGCCTGGACACCCTGGGCAGAAGGCAGCGCCTCTCCATGCCCAGGCCAGTGCCCACAGCACATGCCTTTCATTCTGAAGTTGACTGGCACACAGGAGAACATGGACAGCACTTGGCTTGATTCTCCCTGAATCTTCCTTAATGGGGGCAGGGTAGGCAAAGGTACGGTCAAAGGTATCACCTGGCCACCCCCATTGCATGTCGTGGCTTGCTGCTGGCTCCCAGCTACGACCCATCTTCCTGCTAACATGAACTGCGGGAAACAGCAGATGATGGTAAAACACTGCAGGCCCTGGGAGGGTTTGTGTGGAGTTCTAGGCTGTGGCTGCAGCAGCAGCTCAGCTCCTGCTGCCGCGTACCTTTGTAGGAGGGACAGTGGTGGTAGGAGGGACAGTGGCGGTAGGAAAGATGGTGGTGGCAGTAGGAGGGACAGTGGCGGTAGGAGGGACAGTGGCAGTAGGGACAGTGGCGGTAGGAGGGACGGTGGCAGTAGGAGGGACAGTGGCAGTAGGAGGGACAGTGGCGGTAGGAGGGACAGTGGCGGTGGTAGGAGGGACAGTGGCAGTAGGAGGGACGGTGGCAGTAGGAGGGACAGTGGCAGTAGGAGGGACAGTGGCAGTAGGGACAGTGGCGGTAGGAGGGACAGTGGCGGTAGGAGGGAGAGTGGTGGTAGGAGGGACGGTGGCAGTAGGAGGGACAGTGGCAGTGGTAGGAGGGACAGTGGCGACAGGAGGGACGGTGGCGGTGGTAGGAGGGACAGTGGCAGTAGGAGGGACAGTGGCAGTAGGGACAGTGGCGGTAGGAGGGACAGTGGCAGTAGGAGGGACAGTGGCAGTAGGAGGGACAGTGGCAGTAGGAGGGACAGTGGCAGTAGGGACAGTGGCGGTAGGAGGGACAGTGGCAGTAGGAGGGACAGTGGCAGTAGGAGGGACAGTGGCAGTAGGGACAGTGGCGGTAGGAGGGACAGTGGTGGTAGGAGGGACAGTGGCGGTGGTAGGAGGGACAGTGGCAGTAGGAGGGACGGTGGTGGTGGTAGGAGGGACAGTGGCAGTAGGAGGGACAGTGGCAGTAGGAGGGACAGTGGCGGTAAGAGGGACGGTGGCAGTAGGAGGGACAGTGGCAGTAGGAGGGACGGTGGCAGTAGGAGGGACAGTGGCAGTAGGAGGGACAGTGGCAGTAGGGACAGTGGCGGTAGGAGGGACAGTGGCAGTAGGAGGGACAGTGGCGGTAGGAGGGACGGTGGTGGCGGTAGGAGGGACAGTGGTGGTGTACACTATTGGTGAAAATGTAAAATGGCATATAAATTACCATGGAAAAACAGTATGGTATAGTTCCTCAAATAACACCCCCAGGCAGGGATGGGCAGCAGCCTTGCTCGCCAGGACCAGGCTCCACCAGCTGCACCTTGCTGTGCCCAGAGCCCCTGAACCACCACTTCCTGCGGGAGGTCTGCCTAGGACCGCCACCTCATCCTTCCAACTCCCTGTCCTGCTCGCCCAGGTCTCTTGACATGGGGCTACACACTGTGGGTCTCGCTCACCAAGAGTGCAGCTACGCTCTCCCTTCGTCCACACCTGGTAAACAGCTCCCTGTTGAAGCTTAAGCCATGGCTACTGTCACTTGGGAGTGCCACCTGTGCCTCGTGGGGTCCTAACAGAGGGGTACTCGGCACCCCCAGTCGTCACCAGTGCCCGTGAGTCAACACTCGCGTCAGCAGGTGAGGCTGCACTGACCAGCTAGCGGAGCAAGCACAGGGAGGAGGGACCTCAGACACCCCTGGGCCACAGGGGGCCATCCAGCTGACCTTGGCTGACGTCACCCTGCGGGGAGACTGACAGACCCTGACCCAAGAACAGGGCCGCTTTGCGGTGTGATCGGACAACAGGGTCTCTTAGGCCACTCTGTAACCTGGGGCTTGGCAGTCCCCGGGTGATTACCACAGAATTCCTGATTCTTTTTCTTTCCTCCGTAACTAGAAGAGATTGGGCAGGAAGGAAGATTAAACTGAAAGCTAATATAACTGAACCCGATTCATGTCACAGCCACCTGCTTTGTACCCCAAAACCCCTCAAAAAGTGCTCATTCCCAGCTCTGGAACAGCGAGCTGCAAAACGGCCAAGATTGAATCGCCACGTCTGTTCCTGCTGGTCAATAAGCCAGATCCCTTTCAAGATTCGCCTGCCAGCAGGGCCTCAGCAGGCCGTCTCAGAGGCTGCAACGTGCACGGATCCTCTGCTAAAGGAACCACATCACAGTCCCAAGGTCCCCTCCCCTCCTGGCCAAGGCCCCACAGGGCTGCTCGCCCACCCTGGTCACTTAGTGCTGCGAAGCCGGCTCCCTTGGAGCTGCAGGGCCCAGAATCTGCAAGGGCTTACTCACTCCGCCACTCTGTCAGCTTAACAACTGGTGGTTTCAAGCCCTGCAAATGTATGAGAAGCATTTTTCCAATAAAAAAATCCATGTTATCAAATAAAGGCAACCCAAGGTGGAGGTGGATGAGTAATCCATGGCCTTCAACACTAGCAATCTGTACAAAGAGGCTGGTTCAAATCCTAGCTACTCCACTTCCAATCCAGCTTCCTGTTAAGGCGCCTGGGAAGGTAGTGGAAGATGGTCCATGTGGAAGAGCTGGCTGGAGTTCCTGGCTCCTGGCTCCTGGCTTCAGCCTGTCCTGCCCTGCGAGTTGTGGCCATCTGGGGAGTGAATCGGTGGATAGATCTCTCTCTCTTTAAATAAGCAAAAAGTAAAAAATGTTAACCAAGGAAGGAAAAGCGACTCCTTGGGGGATGTGGCAGGAGGCACGCAACAATACCCACGCTGTGTTTACACACTTTCCACATACACTCACTCCTTAAGAAAGTAAACAAAGCCAATAACTGAATGAAAATCACAACCAATGCCTAGGAAGCAAAGGTAAAGAAATCAATGAAACGTCATGACCCAGCTCTAGGACGTCACACAATTCTGTGGGATCAATCAAAATTCGTGGCCTGCCTGCACAGGAGAGGGACAGGCAGGCGGGAGCCTCTGCTGACTGGGTGATGTCATGGGTGCCGCTGTCACCCTGGGCTCAGATGTGGGCACCTCCCGCTGCAGCAGCGGGGTTCAACGCCCTGACGCCACCTTCCTGCCAACGCAGACCCCGGAGGCGGCAGTGACAGGTGAAGCCCTGGGGTTTCTGCTCCCTACACGGGGGCCTGGACCCAGTTCCCAGCTCTCGCTTTGGCCTAAAGCAGTCCTGCTGGCTGGAGCCATTTGGGGAGTGAACCAGGAGATGGATGCCCTGTCTGCTTTTCTCAGTCTGCCTCTCAAACAGATTAAAAAAAATTCAAATGACAAAATAATAATAAAAGATGAAACAACCAATATAACAGAATGGAATTTGTTTGGCTCCTTATTGAAGCAAATCAAGTGTAAAATTTCATTGTTTTAGACAATTAGGGAAATATGGATGGAGTATCAGATGATATTAAAGATTATTATTAACTTTGCTAGCTGCAATGCTGGCTTTCGGAGCTGCACACTGAATCACTTACCAATGAAATGACATGTTCCCTGGGCTTGCCCTTAAAATACTCAAGCAAAAACAATGTGGGAACAGAGGGAAATATTTAATACTGCTCAGAATGAAATATTTTTAGAGTCAGGATTTTGTCACAACACTACCAGCACAGAGCACTTGCAACCGTCTTGGTTGTCCATCTGGTAGGCAAAACGTGTGACGTCAATGGTGTTTTCAGTGGTGAATGTATATGAAGGAAAGTGAATATTCTTCCATGAAAACAAGGACGCTGCTCCTAGGTTACAGAGTTTAAAGGAATACTCGAGGTGCAGATTTATCATCTTTGCAAGTCCAAGTCCTCTGGTGTTTTGGCTACACTCTGTGCACTGAATCTCCGGAGATGCAAAAATGGGGTTCATCAGTGGCTGTCTACCTCAGCAACCGCTCAACAGCCCAACTCCAACAGGCCCGTGCATTCACCGCGGGGGACCCTGGACTGGGGGCAGCAAACTGCCAGACCCAGAGTATTCACCACGAAGGTCCCAGGACCTGGGGGGACAGGGAGGGTGCCTGGCGCTTCAAGCAGCTCAATCTGTGCTGGCAGCACCAAAGCACAACTGTGTTGCACGTGCAGCTGGTAGCTAACACACACACAGAGGCACACACACGCACACACACACACGAGAGCCCTGAGGCAGAGCCTATGCTGCTCATTTAGGTGTAAAGAATGGATGGATCAGGGCTCAGGCCGTCAGTCTCCTCAGCCAACTGTTTGCTTTGTGCAGGTTTAAAGCTTGGAGAATGAAGGCCTGGTCATGGAAAGCATCAGGCTGAACCACTGCCCTGGATCACTGTCTATGAGGACCCTGAGGACTCAGCAGTGTCACTCAGAGAGGAGGCCTTTCCCGTACCAGGCTGTCCCCCCAGGTGCCGAATGCCAAGTGTGCTGCCTGTCTCTGGATGACCCTGTGGGCACGTGCTGCACCGAGGCTAACCCTACGCACAGGGCACACTCTCCAGTGCTTCAGGGTCCTGCCCAGCATCAACGGGGCTGAGCGATGGTGACAGGGTGTACCCCTGACATGATGTGATGAGAAGGATACTTGACTTCCCTGCTCTGCTCCAAGCCCACGGCCTCAGTCTAACTGGGAGAAAAGCACCAGCCAACCCCCACTGAGTTGTGTTCTACGAAGCAGTTGGCCAGTCCTCCTGCACAACTGTCAAGGTCATCACAAAGCAGGACCGTCTGAGACTGCTCTGTTGAGGGGAGCCCGAGGAGACAAGACCACCAGATGTCACGTGGGAGCCGCATGGGAAGGACATCTGAAGACAGCACAAACTTGGGTTTAATAATAGCACATTGATATACAGGCTCATTAGCTGTGACGGATGTACCACCCTAAGGCAAGAAGCAGGGGATATGGGAACACTCTCGTCACAGCCACTCTGTAAACCTAAAGCCAACACAGAAGAAAAAGCAGGAAAGGCCTGTTGGTGGATGGAGCCCAGCAGGGCAGGGACAAGCCTCAGGCACTGGAAAACTGTTCAGGTGTGTGTTGCCTGGGCCCACACCAGAGGCAGGTGAAGACGGTTGTGAAAACCAGGGACAGAGTCACTGTGCCCGGTCTCTCGGCTGCAGCTCTGCATTGATCCAGACCTGGGTTAGGCCTGACTGCTCAGTGACTGGAGCCAAGAGTGACAGTTACAGGCAGGGGAGAGGCAGCCAGGGGCAGGGAAGTGGCTGCCAGGGGCAGGGGAGAGGCAGCCAGGGGCAGGGGAGAGGCAGCCAGGGGCAGGGGAGAGGCAGCCAGGGGCAGGGGCCTCTGTGGGCTGCTCTCAGTTGGCACCATATGCCCTCCTTGTAGGAAGCTCACACTGAAATTCCGGCTTCTCAATCACATACTGTCCTTTTCCAAGCCCTCCTAATTTTGTGTCCTTTTTCACATCAACATAAAATGGTAGATTTTAGTGTGAATGACACCTTACATATATGCATATTTACATGAATCTATACTTATAATAATACATTTGTGTTGCATGCATCACAAAAAGTAATGCTAATTTTAAAAATGTGGAAAATAGGGATATGAGAACACAATGACACAAGCACAGTCCGATGCTTCAGTCTGTCTTTCTAACCATCGTATGATTGCTCAAGTGCTCCATGTAATTACTTCCTAATATTTTTTTTTGGAGACTAACTGGTATTTTAGCATTTAGCTCAATGAATTATTGAAACTATTTTGGACGAATGCGTAACATTTACTTATCTGAATTAAAGTGCCCTTACATTATTGTCATTACACGAACAGAGATACACAGTTGCAAGCCCAGACAGGAAGCAAGGTCGGCTTCACAGGTGGGTGTGAAAGCAGGTGGCCCCAGAAGACTGGCCAATCCACGCGGTTCCTGCACTCAGGCCTGCGCCCAAGAGCCAGGGCGAAGGAAGAGCGTCCCTTGGTGTGGCCAGGGTTTATCTGGAAGCTGAAGGAGAGGCGTAGGTGATTCCTTCCGCAAAAGCTCAGTAAGATTTCCCCCTGGAGGAGTCTGCACAAACTCTGAGACAAGGAACGGGACACCTGCTGGCAGAGCAGCATCTCCACCTGAGCTGGCGGACGTGGCGTCCTGAAACACATCCCCTACTTGGGAAATACCGCGAGGTGCTCTGGATGCATGAGACGTACCTCCAGCACAACCGTGAGGACTGCGGTAACCCTACCTGCCCGCGGCAGTCCCGCAGATGAGGCTGTGGCCACAGGCAGTACCGCCCGGGTCACTACAGATGTCTGAGAACCAGACAGGCCGGGCCAGACAGCACTCAGCGGGAAGCAGACGGGAATTCTCTACTGAAACAAACTATGAGGAGTGACTCGAACATCCACCCTGCCATTTGGGACTCCGCACCCTGGGTCTCGGCCTCCTTATGGTTAAGGCCGTACAGGTTCACATTTTGCTGTCCGCCAATCCACTATAACCTCGCAATCTGTTCTCCACCAATCCGCTGTAACCTCATGGCACTGTACCTGACGGCCCTATCACCCAAACCCTTGCAGCCCCTTCCCCTAGTACCCACCTACCCCTGCGTCCAGCAATCCCTCGTGGCCCGCCCACAGCCCTATCCACTGATCGCTCATGGCCCTATGATACCCACCCCTGTCTCCCTTGGAGCTTCCTCCTGCCAGTACGGCAGGAAACCTCTGCCTCCTCGCTCTTCCCACAGCCATCCACCTCTGCCATGCTTCCCTTCCCCACAGCCACTTCTCCCGCTGCAATAAAGACCGCGCGTGTGCCCCACTGCATCTTGGGTTAACGGTGACAATTCCTAACACAAACCAACCAGGAGCGTACAGCAAAGAGGCGGCTGAACCGCCTTTACTGTGGCAAAGCGTTCTTTGCCCCGTGTCTCCAAAGAAATGAGAAGAGTCTACAAGGCTAGGGGTAAAGACTGAAGTCATTAGAAAATACACGAACCTTCGGCTAAGAGGCACGGACAAAATAATTCAAGCAAGCAATTTTGGGGCCTTAAGCTGCAGACATCCAAAGGGCCAGGCCCTCCAGAGCCGAAGTGCAAGGCCCAGCCCACAGCTGGGCCTCAGGGTGAGCCCACAGGGAGGCGCCTGCTCCTAGGAAGGGCGTAGGGGATGGGGTGAGGCCCTGGGAAAAGTGGACGTCAGAGACAGGGGTCAAATGCAGAAACTTAGGGAAAGTCAACCAGGGCAAAGACTGGGAGCTGGAAACAGCTCTGGCCTTGGCTGAAGCAGGTGTGTCAGGCCCAGCCTCAGGGTCCACGGCACCGGGCTTTTCTCTGTGGTGCTTAGGAGTCACACAGCTATGTGCGAATAGCCAGTTACGGTAACGTGCAGGAGCGGTGTGGGCAGAGTCTTCCAGAAGACCAGGCCAGACAGAGGACCTGGGGCTCACGTGGGTCCCCTGCCCCTCCTCACTCTGCCCGTGGCCAGGGAGGTCACCAGAGAGCGCACCCTGGAGCCCTGCTCCTCCGCCTGCCCCTGCAGGCAGAGCTTTCCTTTCCACAAACACCTGGGGCAAGCAAGGCCTCCCTGGGTGCGTTTAAAATGGGAGCAAAGGCTATTAACACCAGGCTTAACATGCAAATGCCCAAGGGAAAATGAGCTAAAACATACAACCTTCCCTAACAACTCCGAGGCTATTAGCAAATACCTGTGTGAGGTAGCTTTCAAAGACAGCAAAAGAACAAAGTGTCTGGTTCTGCAAGCAACACAGCACAAAGCCCCGCCGCTTTTAAGTAGGTAATGGCAATGAGGACGGAGATGTGGGGCTCGGAGTGTGGTGGCTGTCGGGGCGGCTTTCATGCCTGAGCAAACGAGCTCACGGAGCGCGGCGTGCAAGACAGCGTTGCGTCTGGACATGAAAAGACACCTGTGGCAGCGGTGGAAGAATTGAGCCCACGGCCGGGAAATTCTCCCTGTGAAGGGACCAGCCCCCTCCTCCACGACACAGGGGAGGGAGCGCAGCGGACGGCTCCCAGGGAATGTTCTCCAAACACCAGCCTTGCACCAGCAGTGCCCATCACCAAGCTCTGCTTGAGAACAGAGAAGATGGTGAGAGACGAGAAAGCTCTGCCCTCCAGCAGAGACCAAGCGCCCGGGATGCTGCTACCACGCATCACACAGACCTCATGTTCCCATCACACCCAGCTGTGCCCTGCCTAGACCAGCACGGGGCCTTCTGCCTCGCAGGCCCAGGGCTGTCCGGGCCCCCTCCTACCTAGCCAGGTCCGACAAGGATCTGCCGCTGCCGCTCTCCTCTGTGAGCCACTCACAGCTTCCAGTGGTCACTGCCAGGTTCATTTTGCACAATCACTTCACACTGCCCTCGCTTGCTCCACAGTCCCCGGGGCCTCTGCTGTGTGCGCCTGGGCCTGAAGCCTCTCTCTCTGTCACAGCCTGGTGGTCCTGCACGGTGTGGGGGGCTGAGCCGGTCTTCACTGCCTAGTCCTTGTAACATTTCCCTAGTTTCAACAAGCAGGTCTAACTTTGCACTCAAAGCCTTCTACATCTTTCCAGTGACTTTTAAAGAAGCAGTAGCTCCCAGCCTTGCTTCTAGCTTCTCTTGCCCCCAAGGAACCTCCTGCTCTGATGGATCCAACTGCCCAGGTCTGTCCCAGACTCCTGTCTCTGGGACTCTACAGTCCTAGGCATCTATCCATGCCAGGCACCTTCCCGACTGACCCTAACTCCACCTATTCCAACGCTTGGGCTGAGTTCCGCCTGGCCTCCCCTGCAGCGCCCTCTCCAGGGAGCACCGAGCCTCAGCTCCCCTGTCCCAACCCATGGCCCTGCACAAAGCTGCACCCTCTCTGTCATCCCTGGCTTCCTGCTTGGCCGGAGTCACGCCCTTTGTCTAATACTATCTGCCATGAGCAGCACACAGCTTGCGAACTTGCCTGGAGCTGTTGCGTCTCACGGCATTGGGCAGAGACACAAATGACGACCAAGAGGCCAACGGGTCTGCTTGTACAGAGGCTGCCCTTAACATATATTTTTATAATACACACAGGATGTGCATGTCTGTGCATACAGACAGAAGACTTACAGACCTTCCAAAGAGAAAACATCCATAAAACCAGACACAATGAAAATATAACCAAACACAAAAGAATCCAAAGTCATCAAAGAGAAGACAAGAGACGTGCCGAGCACCTGCTGTGACGGAGGTACTGCATCTGAGCTGCCCGGCCACCAGGCCAGGGGGAAATGCCCTCTGCAAAGTGGCCGAGTTCCCAAAGGGCGCAGGGACTCGGGAGCTCAGCAGACCCGCCATAAGCCTCGGGTAATGCTAAGTGTCATGCCTAGCTATGCAAAATACAAAGAACCTCCCCCACTCCAATACACATCGTTTCAAAAAATCCTACGAATTAGAAATGTGAGGCAGAAATGCTTTATGTGATGAAAAACTGTCTAAATCGATGTCATGCTCCTTTAGATGAGGCCTCAGATGTCAGCCTTGGGGGCAGCTGGGCTGCCAGGAGACGCCAGGAGCATCTTCTCCGAGCTGCGGTTGCTAGAGTGTGGATATTTGTCAAAACTCACAGAAAAGCTCTGTGTTTGCTTGGATGCAAAGCCTCAGCAAGGCACAGGCCCGTCCCCGTGGCTTCCGAGGCAGAGAGAGGCGAGGAGGAAGCCAGTCACTGTGCAAATTCTCCCCGCCAAGATGCAAGCTAGCAGAGAGAGAGAAAACAAACGCCACTGTGTAGAGGTGTATCAGTTCCCTTGGAAATCTAGAGGCTCACACAGAAAACCATGAGCCGAGAGAGAGAGAGAGAGAGAGAGAGAGAACAGCTTTCCTTTGCCCCAACAATCACCTCAGAAAAGGGCAGCAACCCCAAATCCTAGGGAAGCCCTGAGACACCAGCAGAGAGCGTGGGTGCAGACCTGCGCTGAGCCACATCGAAGCACCCTGAGACACCAGCAGAGCGCGTGGGTGCAGACCCGCGGGTGTCGCTGAGCCACATCGAAGCACCCTGAGACACCAGCAGAGAGCGTGGGTGCAGGCCTGTGCTGAGCCACATCGAAGCACCCTGAGACACCAGCAGAGAGCGTGGGCGCAGACCCGCGGGTGTCGCTGAGCCACATCGAAGCATCCAGAGCGAAAGGGGCCTTTGCTTCGTGTACGTGGCAGGATTGCCACGGGGTCGCTTCTCCAGACGCTCGCCACAACTTTAACATGATTAAGAACTCAATGGGACTATTGTTGAAACTTCATAAAATAATTCCCATTTTCCTTTCTGGAGGAACAAACAGGGATGAGACATAAAGTCCTGGAAAGCTGAAGGCATGTACCTTATCAGTTACCAAAACACATCTTTTGATGATTAAAGTAAAAGGCTATAAAGCTGAACCAGCGGATCCAAACGAACCTTCCACAGACACACTTCTGCATCAGCAACTCTCTCTGGTACACGAGACAGGAATTATCACAAATAGATGGACACTTCACCATGGGGAGCTGGGTCAGGCAGAAGTCAAAAAAATGCTGTCTGTCAGAAAACCTATCTAGAATCCAGGGGAATGAAATCTATTAAACATTAGGCCTTTCAAGGTGTTGGGCTGGGCAGGGCAGGGCCGCCCTGAGGCAGGGTGGCAGAGCCCAGGATGGATCGTCCTTGGGCTGCCTTGGGAACGCCTGGGCTGCCTTGGGAATGCCTGGGCTGCCTTGGGAATGCCTGGGCTGCCTTGGGAACGCCTGGGCTGCCTTGGGAATGCCTGGGCTGCCTTGCAGGCACCACGCAGGCCCGGTCTCAGCCCAGGACGAGCACCGAGCCCTGACCTACCTCCAGGAGCTGTAGTCTTTCCCCTTCCCCTAAGACATATAAGCCCAGAGCCGGGTACCTGGGCGGCCATTTCCCTCATGGTCACCCGCCATGTGGAAGTGGTCCTCGGCCATCTCCCACCAGGGAGCAGTTTGTCAGACTGTCTCCCCTGATTAATGAACCCCTTTATCTGCACTATAAGCCTTTCTCTCAACCTAACAAAAAGGAAGGCAAAAATCTACAAGGATGTTTGCTATGCTTGGTAGTGCCTGCATATAAAAAAACACAAAAAAAAACATAAAAAATGCCTTTAACTACGTAAAAATCCAAACGCTTCCGTAGGTCGAAAAGCAGTGCACAACACTTGAAAGTAGAAAGAACCAGAACAATACTGCCACAACGACAGAAAAAAAAAATATCCAAGGCCTTAAGAGGAAATGAGGAAAAGAAATGGACAGACTATGCCGAGCAAGTGCACACAGCCTTCTTGGACCAGTTGTTCAACCAGCAGTCCTGATAATGGGAGAAATGCTACTGAAACTACAGCCAGAACCTCAGGCTCAGAACCATAAATCTTCCCAATAAAAGCCGGGAGAACGTCCTCACAGACTTGGAGCAGGAAGCTTACTAAAACACCTTCCTTGGGAACATTCCTGTCAGTCTATCAGGTAATGCTACATAGGGGACAGCGCCTCCTAGAGATGGACACTGGCAGGGCGCCTGGACACCGGTGACCAGGTCCTGGAGGAGACGCAGACCTGCGGGAGTGGGGGAGCTCTGGCCAGCTGAGCAAAGGGCTGCTGCCCTGGATGCTGTGCTCAGGGAGCTAGGGGCAGCCTCACTGCTGAGCCATGGAACGTCCAGCCCCAAAGCGGCTGGGGACAAATGTGGAGAGGCAGGCGGTGGCCAGCTGATGAATGGGGCTATACGCCATGAGAATAAGCCTGGCACCTGTTCATCAAGCAACAAGAACTCCATCTAGGAGGGTGCTAGGCTAGCAAAGCAGGCAGAGACAGGCAAGGGCCTGCGCTGCGGAACAAAGGCCCACCTCAGGGGAGTCCAGGGTGAGCATGGGCCAATCCCAGCCTGCTCCCCAGGCTCACTTCCTCAGGCCTCCCTCTGGCGGCTCAGGGAGGAACGGATTCCAGGACGGCGTTCATCGACTGGCATGCACCCCGGCCAGATTCGGTCAGCGCTGACAGGAACAGGTGCAATGGACAGGCTCAGGGAGACTAAACCAAGAAGGCTTATTCATCTATCTGTGAAGGGAAAGTATTGGTGACTAAGCAACATGAGTACTGTTCTCTCTGGGCAAGGAGAGGTTTTAGTCAAGCCCTCAGAGGCCTGGTGGGGGCTCGGCCTCAGCCTCCAGTTGTACCATGAGACATGGGGCAATGTCTGCATTTCTGTCACAGGGCAACGCCGAGGCACCCACAGTAACTGCTTCAGGAAGTAGAACCAGGGCCCCTACGTAGAATAAAGGGCATCTGTGACAGATTTTCCGTCATGAGGGCACTGCTAGGACCAAGCAGTGGGTTCAGGGGAGCTATCAGGCACACACGGATCATGCTAAAGCTACATTTACAAGTAGGTACAAATCAGAATCTGCAGCACAGTAACCAACCAGATTTGACAGAACAAAAACGCTGGGTCGTTTGTTTGGACCTCTAAGGTCAGGACTCAACACTCCCTGCCACAGGGTCTAGTTCTGTGTGCTCCAGCTTTCTGCAAGTAACAGGTGCAAAATGACCAAACAGTGACAGGTGTGGATCTCCACGCATTCAGATAACTGAGGGCTGCCAGGTAAGACGGCTGGTGCTAGGGGCGTGTGGGTTTTTTTTAGGATGTATTTATTTTTATTGGAAAGTCAGACATACAGAGAGGTGGAGAGACAGAGAGGAAGAGCTTCTGTCGGATGATTCACTCCCCAAGTGGTCACAACAGCCAGAGCTGAGCCGATCCAAAGCCAGGAGCCAGGCGCTTCTTCTGGGTCTCTCACGCAGGTGCAGGGTCCTAAGGCTCTGGGCCGTCCTCGACTGCTTTCCCAGGCCACAGGCAGGGAGCTGGCTGGGAAGCGGAGCCGCCGGGATTAGAACCGGGGCCCATATGGGAACCCGGAGTGTTCAAGACGAGGACTTTAACCGCTACACTATTGCACCAGGCCCAGGTTTGTTTGTTTGTCCGACAGGTTTCCCACTTATGATCCTCATCATATCCAAGATCATTCCTGGTCACAGTGAGTGCACACCTCCCCCAGCAGACCACAAACTTGCATTTCCTGAGCTTTTTACAGTCTCTGCTACCAATGGGCATCCTCAGGAGTTTCGTGTGAAACAGAATCCCCACCGGGAACCACAGAGGGGGATGAATCCATCATGCCTAGAGGAGGGGTCTTCAGGGGGTCACCAGGCAGAGGCCCATGACTACATGAGAACGGGGAGTGAGCCCTGCTGGCACAGGCACGGGAGCCACGGGGTGCTGCCGGGTCAGCCCCAGACGTGGGGATCTTGGTCTCCCTAAGGTTTATTTAGCTTCCTCCTTTGTGGGGTGACTCAGCTTCAGGCAGAGTCAGGAATGCCCACACCCCTGGCCAGAGCGACTCCCCCAGGTTCTCCTCCCCTGCCATCTGACCTAAGCTTCCGTGTGCCTCCCCTTGCCAGACGGGGACCTTGAACTGCGCCCTGGGATGCGTCATTCCTCCTCGAGCCCCCAGGGGCTGAAGATGCACCTGGGACCAGAGACAGATCAAACTTCAGCCAGCAAAGTCCATGTGCCTGCAGGGACCAGCGTTCCCACGTGAGGCAAGCCTCTGACGAGCTCCAGGGCAGGTCAAGCCCTAGAGTTTTGCTCCAGAAAGCTCACTAGAGCGCTCCTGGAGCAGTGCGGATGGAGCTGATGGAGCCCCTGCCTCGGCCGCTAGACCATCAGCCTACCCCCTGCACGATGCATGGTTTTCAGGAGAATGGCATCTCCCTTGGCCTCTCACAAACAGCTGTCTTCGGGTCTCGGAAGCGCACGGACAGACCTGCGGGATGAAGTCATTGAGAACCATCCACCTGCAGAGCGCAGAGTAAGGGCCAAGTATAATTTCCATTTTAGTGCACTTGCCACTAAGCTGTTCTTTCTGGTCATAATTCCCCAGCAGGTCCAGCTGCTTCTTAAGGGCACTTGTTTCCAATAAAAAGAAAGACCTAGACCACTGACCCGGATGACATCTCGACTTGCTATCTGCCAGGACAGGAAGACAACTGACCAGTCAACTCGAGGTAGTGCGGGCTGTGTTGGCCAGGGTCACCACCCTACTACACACAGCTGAGGTCAGGGACAGCCACCGGAACATCACCTGACCCACTGCAGACACTTCCCACGGTCACGCCACAAGACAGGACCTGCAGGGACACAGCCGGGGCTCTCAGGCGGCAGTCAGAGGCTAATGAGGGACAATGGCGGTGTCACTTCGCCAGCCAGATGCAGACTCGCACACCTGCAGAGCTGTCCAGGACATGCCAGGCCCTTTGTGGGACACACAAGTCAAAATGGGCTCATCCGCAGACCCTATTTGCCCTCCACGACTTCCTAGTGTTGCGGAGGACAATTGCCGAATAACTGTTACACCACGGACTAAACACTCAAAGGGAAGTGAACTTAAGGGTGTATAAACCTCGATGAGGGAAAAATTAACTCGATGTGGGCATAAGGGGATTGTGGGTCAGTGACATTTGAGGCAGGCTATTCAACACAAGGCAGGATATTCCCAGGCACACACCACATACAACCGCCAGTCCTGGGCGGCCTTAAGGTGGCCGGAACATCTACACCCCGAGTCAGAAGGGGGATTCCAGCTCTCAATCCTGACTCCACTCTCCCAGGAACGCACAAACTGGCAGGCAGCAGGCGGATGGCTCAAGGAGCAGGGTCTGTGTGGCCCACATGGGAAACCTGGAAGGAGTTCTCAGTGCTCAGTTTCTAGCCCAGCTATGCCCAGCCCAGCCCAGCCCAGCCCAGCTAAGCCCAGCCCAGCCCAGCCCAGCTAAGCCCAGCCCAGCCCAGCTAAGCCCAGCCCAGTCCAGCCCAGCTAAGCCCAGCCCAGCCCAGTCCAGCCCAGCTAAGCCCAGTCCAGCCCAGCCCAGCCCAGCTAGGCCCAGCCCAGCTAAGCCCAGCCCAGTCCAGCTAAACCCAGCCCAGCCCAGCCCAGCCCAGCCCAGCCCAGTCCAGCCCAGCCCAGTCCAGCCCAGCTAAGCCCAGCCCAGCCCAGCCCAGCCTAGCCCAGCCCAGCCCAGCCCAGCCCAGCCCAGCCCAGCCCAGCCCAGCTCAGTCCAGCTAAGCCCAGCCCAGTCCAGCCCAGTCCAGCCCAGCCCAGCCCAGCCCAGCCCAGCCCAGCCCAGCCAAGCCCAGCCCAGCCCAGCCCAGCCCAGCCCAGCCTAGCCCAGCCCAGCCCAGTCCAGCCCAGCCAAGCCCAGCCCAGCTAAGCCCAGCCAAGCCCAGCCCAGCCCAGCCCAGCCTAGCCCAGCCCAGCCCAGCCCAGCCCAGCTAAGCCCAGCCCAGCTAAGCCCAGCCCAGCCCAGCCCAACCACTGTATGCATTTGGGAGACAGTCAACGGAGAGCAGCACGTGCTTGCTTGCTGATTCTACCATCACCCTCTAGCATATCTGTCTATAACCCACTTTTCAAATAGAAACATTTTACAGCGCAGTCCCAGCGTCGAGGAGACGGCAGCCTGCTGACGGAGCTAGGCTCCCACACGGTCTCTATACAGAGCTCATCTTCAAGCCCTGTTTTTCTAACAGGCCACACACTTTGACATCCTTGAGAAAGCCTTATTTTTGTCCAAAGGTTATTATAATAAATAACGCCAGCCTCCTTCCTCCCTGCTGGGAGCTGCTGTGAGGCCGCGAGGCTGGCTGTGACCCTGCCCAGCTTCCCTCCCCTGCCTCGCTCCGAGGACCAGGCCACGGCAGCAGTCCCAGACGCCTGGGCAGACGGAGACACGGCCTGCACTCCGGCACCCGCTCAAGGTAATGCTCCAAGGCTGTGAACTTGCGGACCAAAGAAACAAATAAAACACAGCCTTTGGGGTCCCCTCAGGAAAGCCGCCAGGGAAACCAGCCCAAACCAAGGTCCCTGTGGTTCACGGTGGGCTTCCCTGGACCTCTGCCCGAGGAACCCGGGAGCAGCACCCACTCCTCGCGGTCTTCCCACTCCATTCCATGGGGCTTCTCGACAGACTCCTGAGAAGCACTGAAGAACCAGGTTCTAGGTCACAGGGCCTGGGGCCGCCTTTCACCTGGCCAGCATGTGCCACACACCCATGTCCTTGGCTAGTGAATCGCGGCCAGGCAGGAAGCGCCAGGGAGGAGCCGGGCTATCATTTGATGGGAACTGAGCACATGAGAGGAAGAGGGGGCTCAACACCCAAGAGCAGGAACAAAGCTGCTCACCAGTAGTGCCAGGGGGCTTGCAGGGCTGGGCGTGGCTTTGGGAAGGGCCAGGGCACTCCTGGAGCAGTGCTGGGAACCCTGTGGGGACTCACCACGCCCAGGCTGGCTCTGGCAGATGACATACTTGGCAAACACCACTTTAAGCCGCCCTGAAGACGTGTGCCCAGTTAGAATCCCAGTGTCACCTGTGACTGGCATGCCTTTGTGACTGGCAGCTGTGCCCATGGGAGCTCAGGTGTGGTCATCTGGGAAGGCTCCAGCTGAAGGAGGAGAAGCTGGGCCACACTGGGGGCCAGCTGTGCTGGGAGGCCTAACTGAGAGGCTGAGCTGGGCCACACTGGGGGCCAGCTGTGCTGGGAGGCCTAACTGAGAGGCTGAGCTGGGCCACACTGGGGGCCAGCTGTGCTGGGAGGCCTGAGAGGCTGAGCTGGGCCACACTGGGGGCCAGCTGTGCTGGGAGGTCCTAGGTGACCACAGAGGATAATAACCTAGCATGGAGCTCCAGGAGACGGACAGGACCTGGGACGAGACATGAGGCCCACACAAGCTCTCAGCAGGAGAGCAGCACAGTGGCCCCTGCCCAGCACAGAGCAGAGTGGCCAGGGGAGCCGAGGCGGCACAGGGACTGAGGCCTTGGGGTTTCATCTCAGCACAGCAGGACTCCACGGTGTTTACACTGGGTAGTTAGGAGCTGGCCAAAGCACAGGGTCAGTGTGGCTCCTGTGTGGATCTTGGCTTGGAGGAAGACCCGAGCAGACAGTGCTGATGGCAACGCTGTGACAACTGTCCTTCCAAGGCACCAGCTGAGCCAGGAGCACAGAGGCGGGACAAGGACCATGGGTGGCACAGGGATTAGGACCCCCAGACTTTTAAAGATGTGGTTTAAAGATGTTAGGGTTGCCATGTCTGGGAGACACCTGGGTAAGGAGGTCATGTCACTGTTCCAGAATGAGCTTCAAAAAGGAACATGCGTGTCCTCCAGGACATCGGCGGTGGCGTCTGTCCCCACAGAGAAATTGTGAGGACAGCAGGGAGAAGCGGGCAGGTGCACAGTGAAAGCTGGAGGCTGGAGAGAAGCCCAGGGTTCCAGGTAACGCAAGGCAGCAGTGTTTCCAGGGAGGGACTTGAGGCTGGATGAGGCAGAGCAGGAGGCCCGCTGGATGCTCGGGGCCTCACCCACCCAGAGGCTGGCGCGTCATCGCTGTGGTCCACTCTCTGGGGGTCAGCCCCAGGAGGGAGGCACTCATCCTCATCTCCAACTTCACTTCAGGGGAGACGCTGTCTGAAGCACCTGTGCTCGGTGAAGCCATGTGGGCCATCGTGCCCTCTCTGCCCCCTCTCTGAGCTCTCCAAGGGCCTCTCCCTACTCCCAGCCCCACAGCAGCCTTTCTAGTTCCCTATGTGCGACCACACTCTTCAGCGGCTACCTCGTAAAGCATCTTAACGTCCCACTAGTCTTGGGTCGAACCCAGAAGTCAAGCGTGTCCGGAGGCCCGGCTGTTGCTCACGGCAATGGTTTTGTTGCAGTACTCACTGTTTTCTGACAGTTCCACGATGTAGCACAGGACAGGGCTGTTTCCATCAAAAGGCCGAACCCAGGACAGCGTCACGGCATGGCTGCGCGAGGAGTTGAGGCTCGCCAGAAGGTTCTGGGGTGAGTGAGGCAGCTCACTTGAAGTAGGGAGGACCAGGGAAAAAGATAAAAAGACAATTGGATCATAGCTGGCGCTGGCCTGGGCACTGGCAGAGGACACGCCTACAAACGAAAAACACGCAATATGCCCCAAACAAAAACTCTCATCATCCTTTCAAAAAAAAAAATAAAACAGGAAAAAAACTCAAACGGAAGCCAACTTTACCATTCACAATGTCTCTGAATGTAATCTGACTTAATCTTTATGATAATGAAATAGCCGACGATGTTGCACATATGGAGGAAAGGGTTGGTTTTTGTGCAATGCATTAATGATCAGAGGCCCCCTAGCGCTCAGCTCTGCTGGGCAGCTGCGGCTGGTGCTGGTCATACAGAAAAGCACAGTGAGCAGAGAAGGCCTGGAGGCGAGCCGGGGTGTGCAGGCTGCAGAGCAGACGCCACGCGCATCCTCACGGCCGCCTCACTGACAGCACGAGCTTGCACTGTCATCCCGTCTCCCGTGGCACCACGGGCAGGTGGGCAAAGCACTTACAAGCAAACGTGGCAAGCACGCTAACGAGAATCCAGCGGAAATGGTAAATGACACATCAGCGAGAGGCCATAAAACAGAAAGGCAATTAAAGCAGACACATTCCAGAAGATAAGTCACTAATGGAACTTGTTTCCTGGGATTTACTGATGGTGGAGTCACAGAACCTCACCGGCAAAGTTCTGCCGGGGCAGAGCCTGCCATGTAAGGTCCCTGCTGCCCTGGTCCGGTACCGGCCTCGCACCGCCTGAATCTGGGAGCAGGCCCTGGCTGAGGCGTCGGGGATGGCTGGTCCCAGGCAGAGCTGGGGACACGGATGTCGAGTGGGACTCACCTCCCCCACTAACTACTTTTTGGTCTCTCTCAGTTGTCAGTTGCCGCTGAGCTACGCAAGTCAGAAGAAAAAGCCATACTTATTCTTGATATTTTTAATTTAAAAAATGCACTCATTATACTTGAAAATTTATTAAGCTGTTTTGTGCTTTCAGCTACCTCAGAAACCCAGCTCTAACTTCTGCACACCGTTGATAAACAAACTCGTGTTTCTAACGTGGACTGGGGCTTCTTTGTATATTAGAATCACAAAGCAAGAACTTGAGCCTGAAATGCTGTCTTGTTTTCCCTTTAACTGTGAATTAAGTTTTAAGTCAGAGAAGAGGCTGTTGTTTTCATTTGTATTCTCCAATAATCAGATTTCCAATAGGTTTCCAACAAAGACCACTGTGAAAGAAATGCCAGGATAAAAAAAAATCCTACTTCTCCTCTGTCCCATTTCTGACTTTTTCTCCCAAGTTTTAGCTGGTTTAAGGTGAAACCTAATCAAACCTGCTAAAATATTCTCCCCTGGAAACAAACAGCGGGCCTAGCTCTATCCAAGTCCGACGGCTGCGTAACCAAGAGCTCATCTGGTCTGGGAGGAGGAATTTCCTGAGTGGCAGAACCGTCCTTGACATTCCTGTGGCCCGAGGGACCCCAGCCTCTAGAGAGTTTCAGAATGAGATCTGGCCATGCCGGGAGGACCAACTGTGTGATTCGACATTTGAGGCCTGAGCCAATGAAATGCACCCAGCATTCTCACCTCCACAGGCCAATGCAATGATACCCCCCTCCCCGGAGACTCCACACACCGATCTTAGCAGCCAGAGCGAGGGAAGCTCTGGGTGGGCAGTCCTTCTCTGCGTGGGTCTCCCCCTTGGCTCCTGATACTGAGTGTTTGTAAGAAAACTGTGACCATAAAGATGGCCGAGTTCAGCATAGAACATTTACATCTAGCAATATAGTGAGAAGCCACCAATTTTAGTTCATCACAGGTTTAGGGAGCCTGGGAGCCTTGGAGTCTGTACCAGGTGTCTAAAGTGAGCACAGTGTTATTAGGACTGTCAGCTTTTGAATTCCAGGTAATCAGTATCAAAATTTCTTTGGAAGACTTCCCTTACATGAGGAAGACCTCAGAAGGCTCTCAGGGCAGGGTGTGTGCCGTGGTGCTGTGGGTTAAGCTGCCATCTGCAATACTGGTGTCTCATACAGGTGCTGATTCAAGTCCCAGTTACTCCACTGTGATCGGCTCTCTGATAACACGCCTGGGAAAGCAGTAGAGGCTGGTCCAAGTGTTTGGGCCCCTGCCACCCATAATGGTTTATGGTGTATACTGAGCTCATTTATCTGGTGTCTTTCTTATTTCTTGATGTAAGCACCAATCGCAGCAAATTTATCTCTTGCGAGACTCACGCACACTAAATGGCAAAAATGGTTGTCAAGAGCCTGAGGTTAACAACAACAAAAAAGACTGAAGAAGTTTGGAAGATAACTAATCTTGAGTCAAGACCTAACGCAGGGGTGTGTGATGGCGGCTCTGCCATGACGGTGGACACAGCAGGCCGTGCTCCAACACTGGCCAACAGAGTCTGCTCGGGGGCTCCCGTCACCCAGGGTACAACCTGACTGCTGCACAGGTTATAGGGCTCAGAGGTCCCTGGTCCTGGCCTCTGGCCTGGAAGAAGGACCTTTGTATGCCATCTCGTATGCTGCATATCACAGATCCAGCAAAGTCAAGAACTTATTAACTTAATATGTATGTTAGAAATACATACTATTTCTTTGAATGTGTTTAGTTATCTGGAAAATCAAGTTTCACGAAGCCCCTGACCAGTGTGTATTAGTAATGGAAAGACGAGCCTTTGAAATTTTCTAACACCATTCAGGAAAATCCGACCTAACAGGGATGGTCTGCAACTGGGTGCTTCTCTGCCAATGCTGAGCATCAGTGGCTATTAGAGCGACTCACAGACCGTGACATGCGGACTGGCAGCAAGCGACAGAGACCCAAGAACAATGGAAATGGAGCCCCAGGCCAAGTCGCTCTGTGACCTGCAGGGAACGGGACAGTGGGAGAGCACCCCGGGCAAACCACACCCCATAGCAACTAAAATCAGCAACAGCACCAATAACAGAACGTGGACCGTGCAGGAAGGAGATGAAGCAAGGGGCGTGGAAGAAACTCAGTTTTGAAAAGAGTCCAGGGAGAGCAATTGGCAACTGTGGCTGCAGGGGATCGCTCTGAGACAAGAGGATCACATGAGCCTTTTTTTCTGTATAAAAAGTGATGCCCCGGGCCCGGCGCAGTGGCCTAGCGGCTAAAGTCCTCGCCTTGAACACCCCGGGATCCCATATGGGCGCTGGTTCTAATCCCGGCAGCTCCACTTCCCATCCAGCTCCCTGCTTGTGGCCTGGGAAAGCAGTTGAGGACGGGCCAAAGCTTTGGGACCCTGCATCCGTGTGGGAGACCTGGAAGAGGTTCCAGGTTCCTGGCTTCGGATCGGCGCGCACCGGCCGTTGCGGCTCACTTGGGGAGTGAATCATCGGACGGAAGATCTTCCTCTCTGTCTCTCCTCCTCTCTGTATATCTGACTTTGTAATATAAATAAATCTTTAAAAAAAAAAAGTGATGCCCCTTTAATGCAGAAATGATGACTTGGTCAAAGCCACAGTCCGAGTTCACTTGGATGAGGAAGACGGCGTGGGCCTGACAGATTGGGAGGAAAGGCATTAAATTGCTCACTCCTTATTACAGCTTGGTCAGAAGTCATCTTACTGCGAGAGACCCCGCCCACTGCCTTAGGGGCTGCATCTTCCTGTCAGCCGCAGACCAGCTTTCCTCTGTTACTCCAGGCTCCTAAGAACCTTCCAGAGCTGGGAGGAGGGGGATGAAGCTAATTGGGTCTTTTAGAGATTTAACAATTAATCAGTCATTGAAGCCTCAGGAGCCTGAGGGAGGGCAGGTCAGCCGGGAGTGCACGTAGGAAAGTCGTGATGATACAGTCCAAACTGTAGTGGGGTCACAGGACTGCCAACTCTGAGCTCTGGGAGGCTGGGGTGTGGCAATGGGGCAGGGAATCACGACAGCCACCAGGAATGGTGTCCCTCGTCTCCCAGGTGCCCTCCTGGGTGGCACATGGGTTCATTTAACCCACACAATGACGCTCCAAGGCACGTGAACTCATGTTCGGTCTCCAAGCAGGGCAGTTCAGGGCTGTGAAGGGATGTAAGCTGGCCCCAGGCCTCACGGCAGGGTGAACTGACAGCAGCTCCACCCTGCCCTGTTAGCCCGCCAGGCCGGAACACAGGCACGGCCCAGCACTAGAACACAAGCAAGGTGCAGCAGGTTCTGGAACACGGTGGGCAGCACATCTCCCAAAGCCACTTGCAACGCTGTGACGTGGGCACTAAACGAAGCAGCTTTGACCGAAGCGCTCAGAGGAGGACGCTGTCGGCCCAAGCGCTCCGCAGCCCTGCTGCCAGCACAGGTGGTTCTTGGCTTCTCGTCATTCGAGTACAACCATTCAGCGTTACTGAGCTGGGTTTGAGGGTTCTCTGAGAAACACAAACTGCCTTGCCATCATGGTTGCCTCTAACGCCTATGTTGGTGTTGCAGGGCCCTGGGGCCTGTGGGGGCCTGAGGATGCTCGGCGACGTCACCACCTCTTTTAGACTTCCAAGCTACAGCGTTTACCGCACCAACAACTGTCGACGAATTCCACTATCTCCCCAATCAGCTCTGTAGCCGGTTGCACCCAAATTGGTTTGAATCACCAATCTACAAATATTTCTCTATTTGGAGAAGAGGTGTTTTACCATTACAAAAAGCCTATTATTTTATACATTCAGCAACATCGGCTGAAAAATGTATTTTACTTAGAGGAAATCAAATAAGCAAATAGCAGGGAAGATATGTACATCAGTAGAACATAAAAACGGCACAGAACGAAATGAATGTGCCCCATTGCAGAGTGCAATTGGGCTGCTGCTGACACAGCCGATGAACCGCTCACACTTCTTTATTCCAGAGCAACGATGGATGATCTAAGGGTGCTCCAAGGTAGTTTTACAAATGTGAATTGCACAGCGGATCACTAAATTCACTGGTTATGACCTCCAGTGTTAGCAAAACGAGAGGAAAAAAAAGCCTGACCTGAGACACGGAAGGAGAAGGTAGATGGAAAAGCAGGGCTGGTGAGAGACCTGAGCAAATGCCCTGGCCACTGGGGTGAGACCAAGGGCATGGGGGTACCAGGAGTGACGGGGCTGAGAGGCTGGCAGGGCAGTCACACACACACAGTGCACACTGACTCACTCGGGCACGCACAGGGCAGTCTTCACACATGCATGGAGTGCCTACTTTAGAGCAAACACTGTCAGGCCTTCAAAGTGCAAACCTGTGCTACCCCAGCACTTGTGCATGTCATGGAGAGGGGACGATGCCGACGCCACCCTGCGTGCTCAGAGCCATGGTGCTGGGAAGAGCCGTGGAAACAGTCTGTCGTCTGACTGCTACAGGGGGGATGGCCAGCAGAGGCCGCAAGCTAAGCCACAGAGGTAGGGGAGGAGCAGCCCTGGGAGGAGGGATACTGGGAGCACAGACAGGGGGTAGGCACACAGCACTGGGAGCACACACAGGGAGCAGGCACACAGCACTGGTGGGCTCGGGGACTGAGATGTGGTGGGGAGACCCAGCCCTGCCATGCACCCATCCACAGGGCAGCTTTGTGGCTGCATCAGGGTCCTGCTGAGCCCTCTGGGGTCGCTGGGCTCCTGGGCCTCTGGACAGCCAGGCTGGCCTATGCTGCCCCCGATTCCTTTCCCTCAGGGTGGGTTTGGGAATACCTGAGTGGCCAGAGTTTTGAAAAAGCAAATAAATTCATGTTGGAAAACTGGAATGAATCAGTCGCTCCGTTTCCTGCTCTGTCACTAGAGGGGGATTTGGAGAGAGAAGAGTGGAGGAGCCAGGCTCCTGGGCCCCGGGGAAGCTGGGTTTAGAAGCCAGGGGCTGCTGCCTGCTCCTCCCGCATCTCCAAGGCCTTAAAGTATTGATCTGCCCACGCAGAGGCAGCTGCAACTAAAGCCTCAAGTCCAGCTGGCTTTCCAGAGCGTGGTCTCGCCTCGGTGGGCTCACGCTGGGCTTTTTCCACAAGCAGCAGCTCTGGTGAATAGCACCGGGAAAATGAACTGACTGGCGCTCCAGCGTGGCGTGGGGAACACTTTCAGTGCCGCGTCACTGGCAGACACGACAAAGGGCTTCGTGGGGATGAATGCTAATCACAGAGCCAGCCACATCCAAGATGAAACATTTTATACTGAAGTCACAAAACACTAACCTTGTCAGTGTACTTGGCAATGCAGCGTGATGTGCTGACCTCTAACCCTGACCTGGGACACAAGCTGGGCATCATGTGACCGGCCCTAGCAGAGCGCAGAGGGTCAGCAGCTGGATAACTCAGCGTGAGCTACTCACATCACTTCCAGCCGTGCCTCCCTGGAGTCGTTCCCTCCTTCCGACACGACGTCACAGGTGTAGTCTCCAATGTCGCCGGACCACGTCTGGCTGATGAGGAGGGACCCGTCCCTCTCCAGCACAATTCTAGAGTTGCTGGATGGGGTGAGGCGCACGCTGTCTTTCTTCCACACGTAGCTGCAGGTCAAGCAGAGTCTCGGGTTACGACACCTCCCGGGATGGGATCACTGAACTTTCTGCTACAAAGCACGCACAGCTGAGGACCTGGTACACACACTAGAGCCCTCGGGGTACGCTTTCCAGGAGGCCAACTCCATGCTGCGTCAACTACACTTAGTAAAAACGAGAAGAGCTACCAGATCTCTTGCTTCTAACACAAAGGCGGCTGCTGGAGTTAGAAACAGGACGCCGAGGAGGGCCGGCCCTGCTGCCTGCTCTCAGGTCTCAGCCGTGGCAGCCTGCACACACCCCCACGCTGAGTCCACATCCGGCCCAGGACTGTTGCCCAGCCCCACCTCCTGAGACAGACACAGCCCAATCACAGTGACTTCTCTTCCGATCCGACCATGAAACCTACTCTCCTGGACTCTGCAGGAATTTTTTGTTTAAAATAATCAGTGACGAGCCTGCCAGTCCTTCGACAGGTGCGGGAGGGCCGCAGCTCACTGTGGGATGAGATGAAAAGAGTGTTCTTTTTCTTTCTTTCCCAGATTAATTGGATCAGATGTTCAGACTGTAACCACTTCTTTAAAGCTTTCATATTCCCGAGCACAGACATTTATAAACTACTTATCTGAAGTTACCCTGAGACAGAGCTGAGCAGATTCTACAAGAACCTGACAAAATAGGAAGACAGTCGCTAGGGACCTGGCATGCCTTCGGGGCGCAGAAACCCTGGGACAAGAGGGGTCCAGGGGGCCCACGTCTAGGCTGTTGCTCAGGAAGTGGCTTGCCCCTCATCACCGGGCAAAGCTCCCGGAGACCACTGTGACGTAAGGGTGGTCTGAGCTTCCAGAGCAGCACAGCTCAGACTGCTCTGTTCTCCACCCTTGCTCTCTGGGAAGCAATGAATTCGCCTTCAGGCAGGGGACTGCCCCAAGACAGGGAATCTTCAACTTTCCATTTTTGCATTCAGCATTCTTGCATCTAGGCTTGTGACTTGGAGATCCAGAGAACCAGGCTCATGGTTGGTCACACACCACCCAACGAGCTGCAGAAATGGGTTTATCTCTGAATCCCGTTAATAACACAAGTGTCCACAGACAAGCAGGAAGCACCCCAGTTCCAGCCCTGGTGCCAGCTCCCTGAGCTTCCGCCAGAGTGGGGACACAATGAGGACGGCCTCATTCCACCCTGCTCCACTGCTCTGAAAGCGGCTGCTCCCCCGACTAACAGCTCACACGGAGAGCCACCGGGCTGCCATTACGCATGCACCTGCAGCTCCAATGCTGCAGGCCCTCCTGTGAATCGTCAAGTCACCCAGATCCCCTGACGACCCACACTTTGCTCACAGTGTGTTAGGTGGCAGAGCTATCTTTCTTTCTGTGCAGGACTTCCTTCCTGGGAGAGAGCAAGTCTCTCCTGAGAATGGCAAGGCCCCATGTAAACACTGCTGAAATCCTATTCGATCCCTCTGGATTTTTCTCTCATTAAGTATCAGCCCCTGACAAGTACGTTTTACAGATAGTGTATTAACCTTGGCAGAAAAATCATGAAAAGCTGTATGGAAGTCATGAAGTGGAACATGGCTCACTGTAAATAATACATAAGGCTGGAGCGGCAAATGGGATCCGTGTGATTAATGGTGGCGCCTGCGACTGCGCTGTCGTAATCAGGGGTCTGCAGCGAAAATCAAAGTTCCTAAAATTCTTTCTTCTCATCTCTACTTCACTTCACAGGCTCACGGAATATTAACAAGCCCCAAAGTATTGGAACTGAGCTGACCGGAGAGAAACGCGGGGGTCGTGTGTGGCTCCGCAGCGCAGCGTGGCCGTGGTCCCCTTAATCACCACGCGGTCCTCGGGAGGGTGGACGATGGCCGTCCGATCTGGAACACAAGGCATGATTCAGACGGAATTCCGAGTTTCAGAGCTCCCACCCTCAGGCTACAGAATGGCTCATCTGGCATGAAAGCCTCTGGGTTTTCTCTTATCTGGACAAAAGAAATGCAAGTCCAACTTCAGGGAACTAAAGACTGGACTTTGCTGTCACGAAGTCTTTCACCCTCAAGGTGACCTTGACCTTCAGACATGTGGAAAGGAACAGCAAGGCAGGACCACATGCAAACCACTCCTGGGTCTACATTCTGGGTTCAGATCCAGAACCTTCCCTGAGACGGCCTGGTTCCAGCCACCTCTCGTGTTCACACACCACACCCTCACACACAATCCTGTGACGGCTGTCGTATCACGACTCCGGTTTCCAGTAACGGAAACAGATGCTCAACAACACAGCACCTCGTCCCACGTCACACAGCCAGCGGGGGATGGGTGCAGAGGTAGGGAGTGACCGCTCGCCAGCAGTGACCCGGGCAGGAGCCTCCTGGTGAAGGCAGTGCTGGCATCGCCAACCACGACACAGCTCCGAGCAGGAAGCACAGGTGCACCGGTGGCCACCGAGGGGTTCTGCTGGTCGCCCCGAATCTCGGGGGAGACACTGTCCCTCGGTGAGTGATCTGCACCTCTGAGACGTCACTTTCTGACAAGCTTTCACATTTTTCAGGGACACGTGATGAACTCAAAGTGGATTGATACTCAACTACCAAATGAAACCAAACTTCTTTTTTAGGACTTGACAAGATTATGAGAAACTGGATTAATTTTGTTTAAACTTGGATATTTTTAGAATACCCAATAAGTTAGAAAGGGCCATTTATTAAAGCAGACACCATCTATATGATAAAAATGCCAAATAAATAAGAAACAGAGCAAATGATGTCTTTCTCGAAGGATGGCGTTTTTAACACATTTATCTACTCTGATAAGTTACAGCTTTTTTTTTCCTGATAGACAGAATCACGAAAATCTGCTAGCCTTGTCTTTGAATTGCTTTCAACAATTAGTTTTTAATAAGATAGATTTGGATGCAGAAGCAAAACTGTGCTGACAGTTGAAATGAACAAAAAGGTAGAAAGGATATTTGGCTCTCTCAGCCTGGAGTTCTTCAATACAGTTTCTTCTCAGTTAACAAACCTGTGTTCTAGAGGCAGTAAGAACGGCAAAAGCTTAGAAAAAACAAGAGTTTTTCTTTCAGTTCGCTCCTAATATACAAGAAACATCATGTTGAAGATACCAGACAATTCTGTTTTGTCATACATACTTTAGATTTTAACTCTTAAGTCGGCCTTCTTATAAATCAACCAAAATGTTAATTCAGTTATTGGAACTAGTATAATATCTCTACTCTACCATCTTAAAAAAATCAATCTTGTTCTCTCTCCTGAAATGTCCTCATTAAATCTTTGAATACATTTTCTAATTATGCTTTTAGAAGCTGAAAAATTAATTACTCAACAGATTTCTATAAATTAGTTGTAAAAATACTCGTTCTGCTTTGATTAAATGAGAAAGTGCAAGGGCATATTGATGTCCCCACTGCACGCGTGACGCAGGGGAACAGCATGATTAACAGCAGGGCTGCGCAGGCTGCAGGCCTTACTCCACACGGTGAGCGCCGCACGTGCGTCCAGGGAGCCCTCTGTGTTGGCGGCGTGGCAGGTGTAATTGCCAGCATCATGGATGAAGACGGGACTTATCTGCAGGCCCCCAGATTCAAGCAGCATGAACCTGGGGATTCGCACAGAGCCGCTGGCCAAAACGCGGTTTCCTGGAAAAAGGGAAACAGGGAAGAAAGAGGGCAGTGGTTAGAACTAGCCCTCGAGAGAATGACGGCCAGGGCACAGCGGAAGCCGGCGAGCACGCTCAGCGAAGCTGCTCCTTCAGCATTATTCAGAATACTGAAAGTCAAGAGCATCCTAATCGTGCAATAATGAGATCGGGCTGAATAAATTATGATACACATTTGGGATTATTATCTTTGCATGATTGGCTTTTAGGACTTTTTTTTTTTTTAGATTTTTTATTTTCATTGGAGATGCAGATTTACAGAGAGAAGGAGATACAGAGAGAAAGATCTTCCTTCTACTGGTTTACTCCCTAAGTGGCTGCAACAGCCAGAGCTGAGCCCCTCTGAAGCCAGGAGCCAGGAGCTTCCTCTGGGCCTCCCATGTGGGGGCAGGTCCCAAGGTCTTGGTCATGCTCCATTGCTTTCCCAGGCCATAAGCAGGAGCTGGATTGGAAGTGGAGCAGCTGGGACAGAACGGTGCCCCTGTGGGATGCTGGCACTTGCAGACAGGGAAACAGTGAGTTGAACCTTCACGCCAGGTTTCTTTAGTTATTGTCCATCTGAACGTATTCCATATGAAGTTATTAGCATGGTGAAAATAAGGGCGTAAAGCAGAAACCAGCCCCTCGTCTCCCTCATCAGCAGCGCCCGGATTCTTGTGGAAGCCACGCCCGAGTGTGAGCACCGCGCCTTTGAGATTTCAGAGGCCACCTCACGGTTTTCTGCCACCATGGCAAAGACAGGGCTTGTGGAGTTTGTCCACAGTCCAGGTGAACCAACACCATCGCACGCAGGTCCGTGAACACGGGCTCTGTGTACGCTTGCTCGGGGGCACGCGCGAGGCTCCACGGAAGAGGCTGTGGGACCACAAAGCGGCCTGTGCTGTGGCACCGCTCTTCCCAGGAACTGAGACCACAGCTGGCGTTCAGCTTCACACACACAGAGGGGAGGCCGGAGAGCAATGCTACCCCAGAGGCCTCCTGAGGAGATAAACAGAGGCAAGGAGGAACAGGCCTTTGGCACAGCAGCGCCCGCCCTGCCTGGGATGCCTGCATCCCACATGGCAGTGTTTGGGGCCGGCCCTGGCTCTGCTTCCCGCCCAGCTTCACACCCCAAGGCAGCAGGTGCCTGCTCACAGGGCTGGCTCCCTGACACCTTCCTGTGGCCCAGCCCCGCTGTCGTTGGCACCTGGGGAGTGAGTGGGTGGATGCAGGGTCTCCAGTGTCTTTCAGATGGGAGCAAAGCTAACCACGGTTTACACAAAGGCACACAATCATTCATTTCGAATATTTTAAGGAAGAACTATCCTAACCGTTACTTCAAACTTTTTTTTAACAGATGCCTTCTAAGAGGGCAAGGGTCTTGTATGTCCCAGGATCTAGCACCTGGTAGGCTTCCAACAATCGTTTATTGAGTCTTTGTTGATAAAACAAATGAGAGTAAGAACAATAAAACACACCCATTGGCCCCCATGTTTACTCTGTGCTGGCCCCACGCAGAGGAAAGGGAGACACTACCTCTCTTCCACGTGACAGCGGGTTTGGGAGCCCCAGACACCTCACACTGCAGAACGGCTGTCATCCCGTCGGTGACCGTGGTGTCCACTGGACGCTGGACGAAGGCGGGGGCCACATCTGCAAGGGGAGTCGGGTCATAAAACGTGTTAGCCCTTGGAGACGTGCCATCCGTGCCTGCCGGGGGCTCTAGGGCAGCTCTCAGGATCCAGCGCAGGCTAATGGCCCCCCAGCAAGGGCCACCCTTCCAGGCATGACTGGGACCCTCTGCTAATCAGTTCCTGGGAATGACCAGAAGGGAGCAGTCCCAGGGTGGCAAGCATGAGGTGAATGAAGCAACAGAGGACTGGCTGAGTTTGTTGGAAAGAGGAGGGTCATTCACCTAAATAAACCCAACAGACTGCTCTGTAAGTAAAAGAGATAATTTGTAAATATAAAATGTTCTCTAGATAATGAGCTTTCAGGATCTGTTGTGAAAGCTAACACAGGTAGGTGTGAAGGGCCTCCGTTTGGGGCACTGAGTACGGGGAGGCACCAGGAGCCCGAGGCGGGGGCTCTGCCCTGTTCACTCCGCAGCCCTGACTCACAGAATGAAGAAGGGCTCGGGGTGGTGGCTGCCAGGGCCCGCCGCCCGCTCCAACACCACATAAACGACCTCTGCTAGGGGCGATGAGGGCACCCCCAGGGGAAGAAGTGGGTGGCACTCCGGGAGACCATAGCACTGCCGGGGCCTCCCACACCGGGCAGCCACGGTCACAGGCAGCCTGTGAGCACCTCCAGGCACATGCTAAAGCTTTGGTCTTCCTGCCCCTCGGGGAGGCTACCTGAATCCTGGGACAGAACCAGGCTCCCTAGTTGGGCTCAATGCTTCTCCCCATCCGGGCCTCCCCGCCTCGGCCTAGGCAACGCTGTGGCACTTCAGACCGCTGCCACCTCCAAGTCCTGCGGGCCCCTCGCACCCTCAAGTCCTTGGTTCCTGCATGTCCCTCTGGCCTGTCTTCCACCAGGGCCACCTTGCCCAGCGATGGGTTCTGTCCAGGGGCTCCCTCTGAGACACCTGCACACCCCTCTCACTCCATGGCAAGCACGTGCCCAAGCTATTGCTAGGAAAGCTTCTCGCTACCTTTAGTTTTGTGTCACCTCTGAGCACTGCTCCCCTCTCCATCTAACGGGGACTGCCTGGTCACCCTGTGCTGCTCTTCCAGAGCGTCTGCCTCGGACCAGGGAACGCCACCTGTCTTCCTGGTGGCGGTGGCCGCAAAGCCCAATCCAGAATACCTGAGCAGCGACCAAAGAACTGTTTGCTGAATGAACGAGTAACTGTTGGCTTTTAAACATACGTTTTCCTTCCAACAAAGATGCTTTAATTTGGATAGATTCACCTTGCCAGACATCTGCACAGCCAGCCCGGACAGTAGGGTCACAGTGATCGCGGAGTACTGGACGGGCAGCAGTTGAGTCACGTGCTGCACTAAAGTCCAGCTGTGGGCCACAGCCGCCCTGTTACCTGGCTGGCTGGACCCTGTCCTGACAGCTGAGTTACTGTGGCAGGGGATGGCACGGTGGGCTCTGGGTCCTCCTCTCTTCCAAGTCCAGGGTCTTTTGCTGGGGCAAACAGCAACCTGTTGCCCACACCCAGCCTGCTGACTCCTGTCTGCAAATACGGTTTCACTGGGGACTGCCACCTGACCTAGTGTTTAAGGTCTCCACATCCCACAGCAAAGTGCTGGGTTCATTCCTAGTGTTGCCTTCTGGCTCCAGCCAGGAGCCAGCAGGGGCAGCTCAGGTGGCGGGGTCCCTGCCACCCACGTGGGAGCACCCCAACGGAGCTCCCAGCTCCTGGCTATGGAGCAGCCCAGCCTGGTTACCGCAGAGCAACTCAGGAGTGAATATGCAAGTGAGAGCCTTCTCCTCTCTGCCTGGCAGAGAGAGTTTTAAAAGATCAGTAAATTAAAAATGCAGCGGAGCTGCACCGGAGCACAGCGCCCCCTGTTGGTGGGGGAGCCGGCCGCGTCTGAGACTTGAACACTCGGCAGCATCTTAGAGGTCCACTGTGAAGCCGGCCTCTCAAAGCTGGCTGTACCCGGCCCCATCTCCATGGCCCCAACTGCAAGCTAAGCTTTAGAGAATTCTAACAGATCCCAGCTCACTTCTGGCTTAAACATCTGCTGTTACTACAATGGCTGAAGGGATGTCGGATCTTTGGGGGACAAATTTGCCCTCGGTGCACAGGGGAGCGGGGTGACCTGAGCCCCCACACCTGTGGGCCTTTCAAACCCTCCTCCGTCCTCCGGCAGCTCAGGCTACGAGAGCCCGGCAGCCCGTGCCTGCTGCTGCTGTGTGGCTCGTGGCTCTGGCCGCTCACCAGGGCACACAGGAAAGGTAGAATTCCACAATCACTACATTCCATTTCATTTTAGAACAATATTACAACCATGGCAGAGTCAAAGGAAAACCCACAGATACAATGGAAACCTTTACCTTGATTTTTTCAAAGACAGAGAGCCAACGTATTTCTGTTAATGGGATAATAAAAAAGCTCACAAAAGAACTGTAATTGTTCAATAAAGCTAAAATAGAGAAAGAATATAAAAAATGGAAAAAAGATCAAAAGAAAAAGATTAGGAACAAGCTATTCACTCAGGGTCCTTCCAATTCTGTTCAGAAACCAGGCATTTCTTCCTAACAAAAAGCACACTTCTCGCTGGAGAAATCGGGGCTCACAGACGAGGGGGGTACTGGGGGTCCCCACCATCAACCCAAGAGCCCTGCCAAGGCAGTGGGGTACTCCTGGGGTGTGGTCCCAACCAGCCTGCATGGCTGTTCAGTGCTGGGCCGCACAGATCCTGCTGTTTTCTTGCTGGCCGACCTAGGGCCGTGGTGCAGCCCATGCTGTGGTGGTACTCACTGGTGACGGCCAGGTAGGTGTGGGTCTGGATCTCCCCTCCCTCGTTGCTGGCGAAGCACTGGAACATTCCAGAATCCTCTGGACGCAGCTTCTGGATGCGCAGGCTTCCGCTGGCGAGCACTTTGTAGCGAGGGTTTTGGAGCTTGTTGATGGAGATGGCGTCCTTGTACCACTGCAGGGCCGGAAGAGGGACCCCTGTGCAGGAGCAGACACAGACAGGCATCTTAGAACAGGAGGAACGGCACTGCCGAGGCAAAAGCAGCAGACATTTTCCACCCGGAGGGACCTGCAGATGGCAGGGCTGTAGATCCTTTGGGGCTCAGCTCCGGCCTGTAGACATGATCTCTGCTGGGCCTCCAGGCCCGACTCCTCACCATACGGCAGATGCGGGCCCAGGACAAGGACAGCAGGCAGCACTGAGGCCAAAGCCCACGTCTAGCGTTGGCTGAGTGCATTAGCCTGGACAGAGCACTCCCTGCCTTGGTTCCCTGCAGCTCCATTCAGAGGCTGCGGCCACCAGACGCCTCTCTGACAGCATGGTGCTTGGCACAGTGGCTGAGCCACTGCTTGAGACGCCAGCCTCAGAGCATCTGGGTTGGAGTTCCAGTTCTGGTTCCAATTCTGGATTCCTCCTAACATGCGTCTTGGGAGGCAGCAGGTGCTGGCTAAAGGAGTGGGGTCCTGACACCAACAAGGGAGACCCAGCGAGCTCGTGGCGCCCGCCTTCGGCCTGGCCCAGCTCTGACCACTGTGGCCCCCTGGACAGTAAGTCATGTTAATGGAGTTTTTTCTCTCTGTATTTAATTCTCTCCCTTTCAAATAGACAAGTAAGAACTAAAATCCATGTCTATGTGTGTAAATGCTAACTCTGTAATAAACCGTAAGAGTATGCATTGTGCAACGAACAGGCTGGACGGCACCCTCTGAACAGTCCCCACTGACCTCACCAAACAGCTCCAGTGTCAGAGCCGTGACTCACTGGGCGGACGGGAGACGTGTTTGCTGAGAGGTGAACAGACACGGGGCGCTGCACTGTGCAAGTGGGAGAAGCTGTCCTGGTCCCTAAGACAGATGTGAGAACAGGCGACTCAAGGAGCAGTGAGCCGGCTCCTCCTGGGCAGAGGGCCAGGCCGAGCTCGGTGCCCAGGCCACTCCCGGCTGCCCTTTCCCAGGCCCTGGGCACTGCAGTGAGTAGCGAGGCCTGCACGGCGGGCTTGGGCCCAGCCGGCGAGTGGGGGCGCCTCTGCTGCTTGGGCACACGTGGTGCTGGCAAGTACACACAGCCACCTGCTCAAGCTGCAAGTCCATAACCAACAAGCAGTGAAAGCCCTGTAGAAATCAAGTGAAAAAAAAAAAAAAGCAAATTTCTTGGTTAAGGGAGAGTTTATAAGATTGTCGTTTATTCAAAGTGCGCAGGGAACCTGGAGCGTTTCTATTTAGGGACAGTTCAACATCATGAACAGAAATCCTGTCCCCTCACCAAGCACTGTGCACTCTTGTTCCTCAAATACAAGCATGCCGGGGAGTTAACAGGCTCACGTGCTCACCGAGTGGCTTAGGAACAACACAGCCACAGTCAGCCCAAGCTTCACTTCAAATCTGTGTCACGATGCCCCCAGCCCAGCAGCTGCGTGCGCAGGACCCGAGCGGAGGCAGAACCACTGTAGGGCAGACCTGCAGATGCCCAGGGTGTGGCCAGGAGGCCCAAGTCACAACTGCTAAGAGAGCCCAGCAGGTACCCCCGGCTCCAGGCTCACCCTGCTGCCTTCACCATCAACTGGTCACTTTCAGAAAGGAGAAAAACGACACCCACACACGGCCCTGTGTGTGCCACGCACTGGCCTTAGTCCCCGGGGGAGCAGAGGTGCCTGCCAAGGACAGATGCTCTGGGGCAGGAGTGTGGGGTCTGGGTCCAGACCTGCGGAAGCCCCTCCTTCCCCAGCTTCCACCTGACAGCAGTGTGACACTTGTCTCTTGCATCTTTGTGGCTCTGTGCCCGGAGCTACTTCACGTCACCTGGCTTGCTCAGGCGTGGTTTCTGTCTGTGTAGAGTGAGATTATGCTCTCTGTACAGAGCTATTCTGGAGTGACAGTAATTCTTATTGTGCAAGGTCTTAGTGGGGGGAGAAAACACCCACCCTGCAGACGAACAGGTGTGGATAAAGAGCTTTCCTGTCCCACAGGCTTGCTGAAATGGCTTTAGCCAGGGGCTCCTGTGTGATTGCCCACTGCTGCAGGCAGATAGTAGCAATCAGGGCCTGGGGCAGGAGGGTGGGACCACCCCCACAACAGGGCCAGAGCTGACCCAGAGCTGGAAGGGACCGAGAACGGCACATTTCTCCTCTGCAGAAAATGTGAAACAGCTGAGGTCCCCGTGGATGGAGACTGGGTTTTCTGCCCAGGTTTCATGAGCGATGCCTGTGGGACAACGGCACCCCTCGTCTGCCTGGGCTGGCGGGGTGAGCGTTCCTTTCTCCCCCCGGGGCGAGCCCTGTCAGCACTGCAGTGCAGATGAGAGGACTAAGGCTCACCGGGGTCCCACACTGCCCGGGTGACATGGCCACCACCGAGGACCCACACTACCCAGGTGACACGGCCACCACCGAGGACCCACGCTGCCCAGGTGACACGGCCACCACCGAGGTCCCACGCTGCCCAGGTGACACGGCCACCACCGAGGACCCACGCTGCCCAGGTGACACAGCCACCACCGAGGTCCCACGCTGCCCAGGTGACATGGCCACGTGAGGCAGCTCTTAGCCATCAGGCACCCGTCTCCCTAGAACGGTGCCAACCCCGCCTGGAAAACGGTCACAGTCATTCCTTCCCGGTGGACCTGCTTCCAGCTGGGCCTCACTCACCCATGGCTCGACACACAATGTCCACAGTCTCTTCCACTTCAGCCAAAATCCGACTTTCCGGCTCAGTGGTGAAATACGGTGGCTCTTGGAGAAGAAGAGAACAGTAATGATAAATGGTAGTCCCCAAGCAAGAGTAGGATATGTCAAAGACTACAAGAGCCTCAGATCATCCGAGCTCCTTCCAAAGTGTATTCTTCTGGGCCCAGTGCGGTAGCCTAGTGGTTAAAGTCCTCGCCTTGAACATGCTGGGATCCCATATGGGCGCCAGTTCTAATCCCGGCTGCTCCACTTTCCAGTCAGCTCCCTGCTTGTGGTCTGGGAAGGCAGGCAAGGACGGCCCAAAGCCTTGGAACCCTGCACCTGTGTGGGAGACCCAGAAGGTGGTCCTGGCTCCTGGTTTCAGATTGACGTAGCATCGGCTGTTGTGGTCAATTGGGGAGTGAATCAGTGGACGGAAGCTCTTCCTCTCTGTCTTTCCTCTTCTCTGCATATCTGACTTTGCAATAAAAATAAATAAATCTTTTTTAAAAAGGTATTCTTCCAAACTTTATCATTAGTTACCACCATCTGCAAACATTGGATCCATGGAGCAGAGGCCAGCAGCAACTTACACGCTAAGGTCTAGGAAGCAAATTATTACTCAGGCCGGCAGCTACTTTTCAGTTTATGGGCTTGGATCATGGAATATCTTCATTCACATTTTAGAAGGGCTAGCCCAAGAGCTTCATAAAGGTTTATATTTACAGCACGGTATTTTATAGGCAGGTTCGCTTCAGAAGCTAAACACCAACTCCTCAAAGAGCAGGTCCAAGAGGGCGCCCGGGCCGGGCCGTGGAGAGTATGGCCCATGAACACCCTTCTCAGGCCTTAGCAGTTCTCCAAAATACAGACTTCAGACCTCAAAGGAGTGCAAAATACTAGCAAAGAGACAGCAAAGGAGGGCCTCTCATCTAGCTTGAGCCGCAGCGGGACCCCTTGGCTACCTCATCTGTTTAGCAAAAAAATATAGTGGTTTTATTAAAAAATGAATTTCCTTGGAGAGCGTAACACAATATTTTTCTCAGTTTATTCAGCAGAAATCTGAGAGAGGCACGGCCAAGCACATGGAGTACTCAGGCGATAGTGATTTCATTATCGTGCTAACTAAAGGCTGCTCTATGTACTTTTTCTGTGATAATTAATTTCCGGGGACTGTCTTCCTGGGTGGGTGATGTTCCCTGTAACCGTGTGGGATTTGAACACAGCAGTGTGGCCTGCCTCCCACATTAACTATCCTTGAAATAGGGTGGGACCTGAAAGAAGCTGGAAAGAAGGGAAAATTTTAGCATTTCCAAGAAATGACCCTCTGGGGCCTTTTGTGACTCCTTGAGGAAGCCAATGTCTGTGGCATGCTGGTTCAAGTCCCAGCAGCTCCACTTCTGACCTGGCCTGCCGCGAAGGCTCCTGGGAAAGAAGAGGCTGATGGCCCAAATGCTTGGGCCATCTACATGGGAGACCTGAGTGGTGTTCTAGGCTCCCAGCTGCAGCCAGAGTGGCCATTTGGGGACTGAGCCGGCAGATGGAACATCTCTCTCTCTCTCAATCCAGTCCAACTCTGCCTTTAAATAGATAAATATTAAAAAAAATAATAATAGGAGAAAAGGCTGTGGGTTTCCAGGTGGAGGCAAAGTCAGGTTAGGATTTGGCGCTAACCTGTCCGGATCCTCCCGTTCCAGGGTCATGATCTGGGGGCCGAACCCCCTCTCAGCTTTACTCAACGTCTCCCTCCACCTGGCTGGCCTTCACCGCACACGCGCGTGCCTCCCACCTGCTCAGGCCTCCTTGGCGACAGCAATGGCCGCAGTATTATTTACAGTCTAACCGCCCAGTGGCTGCAGCAGCACGGCTGAGCACTCAGCAGTGTGTGCTGGAGGCTACACCACCACGAGGGCCTGACAGAAGGGCCTGGTGGAAAGTTAGCGTGAAATCACCACTTGCTGAGGGTGAAGCGGCTTTTAGGGAACACCGTCCTTTCTAAAGTCACCACTTGCTGAGGACTGAGTTTTACTTTTCCACAATTGCAGAGCCCATGTCGTCGAGCGAGACGAGAGAGAGCTCATGTTTCTGTTTCTTAGTTTTGCCCAGGGTCGACAGTTTGTAAACTAACAGCGTGATCAGGATATCACACTGAGAGCTCTCCAGGGCTGTGTGTACACATGCGTGTGATTGTAGCTCTACACAACATCCCGTGTGGGGGTCACGCCATTACCGCCACTGCAGACGCAGAACATCCTTGCCACTGTAACCTGCTCACCCCAAGCCCCCATAGCACCAGCCCATGGCAGCCACCAGCTGGCCCTGTTTCTGCAAGTCCATCGTGTCAAGCGCATTCCATAGGTGGGACTGCATTGTATTTAATCTTGGGAGCTGGCTCTGCCTTTCAGCATAACTTGTGTGGATTCACCCGGGATGAGCTGCTCTCAGTAAGACACGATCCATGGACACCATCAGCACCCCTGGACCCCACTGACCGCCCCAAGGCACTGCCCACAGCAGCTGTCTGGCATGATGCCCCGCAGCAGTTCCACGGAGGGGCCCAGTAGGGTCACAGTCAAGGCGGTCTGCACAGTGGTCCGCACAGTGCCGCTGGCTGTCTCTGGGGCTGGAGTCCTCTGAGCCCTCCCACTCCCTGCTTCCCCAGGTACCTTGCCACGTTGAGCAGTGCAGTGCCAGGCAGGCTGGAGTGGCAGGGCACAGTGTGACTCTGGATGTAGATGCCCCCAGCCCATGCCTGAGGGATGCTTGAGGCCACAGAGCAGCGGCCACGGCCCTGAACACCCCAATAGCCATGCAGCTTTTGACCCCTTCTTGGCTCCTTCCCTGCCTTCAGGCCCAGTCCCTGTCACTGCTGACTCACCCAGGGCACCATTCTCCAGCCCAGCCATGGTCTCCCACGCAGTCAGGAGAGAGGCAAACCCTGGACAGCTTAGCTACGGGCAGACTGAGCGAGGGCAGGTCTTTTTCAACTGGGAATTAGCTGTCCTGGCTATAGCCTCTAGCGACCACTTGCTTGTCCAAGGGCAAGAAGGTGAGTGGGTGTCTTAGCAAATCAGTAACAGCTCTTTCTAGAAGGGTGCACTGCCCACACGGGAGTTTTAAAAAATTGATCACAACAGCAGCCGATGAAAGCGGAGACTGAGACGAACTCTTTGATCTCCTCTGAAACAATATAAAGACATCAGATAAAGGCCTGCATGTGCTGAGCGGGATTACGGCGTTCGGAGAAGGGCAGGGCAGAGGGCTCAGCCTCGAGACCCACGCAGGCTCAGAAGGGGCAGCGGCCATCCCTCCAGGGTGGGTCTCAAATCCCAGGGCGGCAGCATACTGCCCCTTCTGAGCAAAGGGTTCCCCACGCTGTCCTGAGTCTGATGTGAGTTGTAACTCAGTTTCACAGCATTTCCTGAATGGGGAAATGGCAAGAAGATGTTCCCTGCTCTGATGGCCCAACCCAAGGGGCAGCTGGTCCCCCAGTGTGCCAAGGCCGCCCTCCCTGTCCACACTCAGATGCCCGTGCCCATTGTGGTGGGCAGAATGATCCCCCTGAAACCTGTGCACGTGATGTGCAGGGTGCGTGCAGACGTGATAGGGCCACAGAACCCCCTTCAGGGAGCCTGACCTGGCAGAGCTGACGGCCTCAGTTAATCATGGCGCTTTGGCAGAGAACTTTCTGGAAGCAGGAGACCAGAGGGGAAAGGGAGCTGAGAGATTCCCAGTAAGAGAGAAGGATGAGAAGAAAAGGGGAAGGAGAGGATGGGGAGGGAGGAGGGCAGGAAGAGGGGGAGGGGGAGGAAGGGGGAGGGGGAGGGAGAGGGGGAGGGAGGGGAGGGAGGGGAGGGCAGGGAGAGGGGAGGTGGGAAAGCAGGAAGCAGGGGAGGGGAGGGAGGGAGAGAGGGGGACGGGAGAGGAGGGAGAGGAGGGTGTCACTATGGGCTACTGGCTGGCATTGGGAAGTGGCATAAGGTACAGTGGTGCTGTGCCCACTCATAACTGCCACGTAACACGGCTGTGGTGGACATCATTGGCTCTTTGTGACATGAGCTGGCACTGCACTGCACTGGATATGGAATCGGAGGCTAGAGGCCAAGGCGCTTGTTCAAGCCAGGGAAAGGTGCAGTAAGCATGTGAACCCAAATAAAGTGTCCAGACACTATAGAGTCCCAGCCAGGACAGCACCAGAGGGGACAGCTGAGGGGCAGCGCAGCCTCGCTAACCAGACTGAGTGGATGGGGGGCACCAGCACAGGCACAGGTGGCTGCTTGGGGGCCCGAGAGCACATGACCCAGGTCAGGGTTGGCCTCCCTCATGCCCAAGGCAGGATTAGATGCCAACCATTGACCTGGGAGATGGCAGGAATACCCTCAGGGGACGGAAAAGTTTAGCGGATGCCACCTGCGATCCAGGCAGCCCCTCCCTGTGGGAGACCAGAGAGAGTCCCTTGCCTCAGGGCTCCGGAAGCCAGAGCAAGTCCTTTCCCCATCCACAGGGGACCTGGACAGTCACCTGCCAGTTCCCATCAGACACCAGGCAGAGGGCTGTTCCTGAGAGGTGGTGATCCCTGCTCCAGGAAGGAAAGGAGGTGGCGGGGGGGGGGGGGGCAGGCTGCTGCAGCGCGTGGGAAACAGCAGCATTACGGACAGTGCGTGGGTGCGGACACAGGGATGTCCGTGGGAGGGTGGCACGTGCAGCTGCTGCTGGAACAGAGAGCTGGCACATGGCTCAGCAGTCAGGATGCCAACTGAGACACCTGCAGCTCAGAATGCCTGGGGACACCTGGCTCTGGACACCAACCTCCTGCTAATGCAGACCAGACGGGCAGCAGGGAGGCCTCAAGTAGCTGGCCTGGGGCGCAGCCGAGGCTCCTAGCTCCGGCCCTCGCTGCTGTGGCCCTTCGGAGAGAGAATCAGTGGGCAGGAGTTCTGTCTGTCTCTCCAATTACAGCCACCAGCAGCGCAAGCAGACGGGGTCAGGTGGCGAAGGATGTGGGCTGGCAGATCACACAGCCACTGACCGTGCAACAAGGGGTGACAGCTGGCTCCAGCAGCCACGCCACGGCCCGCAGCATAGCTCCGTGCTCGTGTCTAAGCCACAGAAAAAGAGCCGTTCAGCAGGAAGTTGACAGGTGGAGTAAACAAGCACAACGTGTCTGTCTTGTCTCATCTGCATGGAATGAAGCGAGTGGGAGCCAGTCTGCCTCTGCTCTCTCCTGGGCGTGGTCAGACCAACAGCGCCTTCCCCAGGTCTACGGTGACAGCCCCGTGACACTGCTCATGCTTGCGGAGGATCCCGCCACGGTGGCCTGGCCAGGGCTCCTAAGTTCAGCCAGTCCTTCCCAGTTGAGACATGCTCTCCGGGGCTTAGCTGGCTTGAGCCAGTCACAGAGTCTACCAATCACAGCAAGACCTGATCAACAGAAGGCGATCCAAGGCAACATTCTAAAGAAGTGTGCTCACGTCCCTTTAAAAGAACACAGAGAGCCCGGCACAGGAGCCTAGTGGCTAAAGTCCTCGCCTAGCACACAGCACCCTGCTTCCCAGTCAGCTCCCTGCTTGTGGCCTGGGAAAGCAGTCGAGGATGGCCCAAAGCCTTGGGATTCTGCACCCGCATGGGAGACCCAGAAGAAGCTCCTGGCTCCTGGATTTGGATCAGCTCAACTCCAGCTGTTGTGGTCACTTGGGGAGTGAATCAGTGGACAGAAGCTCTTCCTCTCTGTCTCTCCTCCTCTCTGCATGTCTGTCTTTCCAATTCAAAAATAAAGAACAGAGAGAGACACTAGCTCCAAAGGACAGGAAAACACTCTACTCTGGGATTCAGACGAAAAAGCACAGGCGTTCTCCCACAACAGACTGAAATATTTTAAAAAGGAATTATGGTAGAAGCATTCTAGTTTGCAGGGAGATAAATTTCTTTTCTTGCTTAAATTACCTTTAAATGTTTCAACGCAATATAGTCCTGCCACAAGAGATTTACACATGCCACATTTTAATTTTGGCTCAGTCCGCTATGCGCCATGTTCCCATGGCTATAGATCAACCTTGATGAGAGCACCGTCGAGAGAAGGGGATGTGATATTTACACCTACAGAGAAGGACCTAAGGCGCCAGCTCAGAACCCACGGTCAACCAGGACGGACGAGCGAGGCACCGAAGGCACCAGCTCAGAACCCACGGTCAACCAGGACGGACGAGCGAGGCACCGAAGGCGCCAGCTCAGAACCCACGGTCAACCAGGACGGACGAGCGAGGCACCGAAGGCGCCAGCTCAGAACCCACGAACAACCAGGACGGACGAGCGAGGCACCGAAGGCACCAGCTCAGAACCCACGGTCAACCAGGACGGACGAGCGAGGCACCGAAGGCGCCAGCTCAGAACCCACGGTCAACCAGGACGGACGAGCGAGGCACCGAAGGCGCCAGCTCAGAACCCACGGTCAACCAGGACGGACGAGCGAGGCACCGAAGGCGCCAGCTCAGAACCCACGGTCAACCAGGACGGACGAGCGAGGCACCGAAGGCGCCAGCTCAGAACCCACGAACAACCAGGACGGACGAGCGAGGCACCGAAGGCGCCAGCTCAGAACCCACGAACAACCAGGACGGACGAGCGAGGCACCGAAGGCGCCAGCTCAGAACCCACGAACAACCAGGACGGACGAGCGAGGCACCGAAGGCGCCAGCTCAGAACCCACGGTCAACCAGGACGGACAAGCGAGGCACCGAAGGCGCCAGCTCAGAACCCACGGTCAACCAGGACGGACGAGCGAGGCACTGAAGGCGCCAGCTCAGAACCCACGGTCAACCAGGATGGACGAGCGAGGCACCGAAGGCACCAGCTCAGAACCCACGGTCAACCAGGACGTATGGCTCACATTCTGCTCTTCTGGCACATCCAACCTGGCCATGCCTCTTTCAGAGGGCTGGCAGGTTCGCGCGGTGGTTAGCGGAATCCTGTTTGGGACGCAAATCCCGGGGATTTAAAGGATGGTGACTGGGGACAGTCTTGTGGCATAGCCTGTTAAACCTCTGCTTGAGAGACTGGCATCCCACATGGGTAGCGGTTCGAGTCCTGGCTGTTCCCCTTCCAATCCTGTTCTCTGCTAATGCACTTGGGACAGCAGCAGAAGGTGGCCCAAGTCTTGGGCCCCTGAACCCGTGTGGGAGACCCGGATGAAGCTCCTGGCTCTTAGTCTTCGGGCTGGCCCAGTGCTGGTGGTTGCAGTCATTTAGGGAGTGAGCCAGCAAGTGAAATCTCTCTCTCTCTGACTTCCCGTTTCTCCTCTCTAACTCTTCCTTAAATAAAAAAACATTAATAAAACACAGGTCATGCCAAGGGCAAGCTCCCTGTTACACGGCAGCCCCGCTGCGTGAGCCGACTTCGTGGGAACCTGCCAGCGTCCGCTTACTCTCGCGCTAACAAACGGCAAAGCGCAAATCCATGCCTGAAGACACCGCTGCTCTCCACGGGCCCCTTTGCATCTGAGCTTCTCGGTTCCTTTTCTCCCCAAGGCGAGAGGCCAGGAGCAGATGCTACCTTCCCGCCATGGACGCCGGGGCTGTGGCCCGCAGCAACGCCTGCTGAGGCAGACAGTGCACTGGGAACCGAGCCACAGGCATTGCAGAAGAACAATCTAGATCGTAGGAAAAAAATTTTAAAAAGAAAAAGTGTGATGGCAGCTAGGAAAATGAGAGAACTGAAGGCACTTGGCACACAGCACGGTGTGATCCTGCCGTCTGGGAAGGAGGTCAGGGTTTCCTCGGCCCGGCCGGGCACCATCCCTGCCCCGCCTCCTTCCAGCGTTCCAAGGCAGGCACTCCAAGGCACCTGCTTTTGTATTGTCCTCCTCCTTGGCTCAGGGGCATCACCTGGTCCATTTCTGGGATGCCTCTCTTCCGACTTTTCCATTGAACAGAGGGTAACATCCAGTGGCTTTTAACTTTCCTCTGGGTCACAGAATCTCAGCTGTCATGGGCCAGTTTCTGCACACTGCCACCTGAGTGGGTTACGGAGGAGCGAAGCAGCCACGGCCAGGGGAGCAGGTGCTGCCTCTCCCAGGGCCGGCCGCTCCACCTCCCCAGCAGTCAGCATGCAGACTTAGAGTTATGGTCTTGGAAAAGCAGAACAGGACACATCTGGAACATCTCAACCCGTCTTACTTGTGGAGTGAAAAAGTCAGTGCAGTGCAGGTGTTAGCATCTGGCTGCACTGAGTGTCGGGTGGGAGTCTACATGCTGGGGCGAGCCTTACCTATGATGGAGAGGAAGGCCTTTGCCCGAGCCGGCTCCAAGGCGCCCCCTCGCAGCGTGGCCTCGCACACGTACGCGCCCGTGTCCGCCGACGTGGGGCTGCTGATGGTGAGGCGCCGCCCGAAGCTGTGCAGACCGCTGGTGACCCTCACTCCGTTTCTCTTCCAACTCACACTCAGTTCCTCCACGGGCCTGTGAGGACAAGGGCATTAGTGGCAGTAATTGCAAGCCATGGCCATGGCAATAATAATGATCTCAGGCATTCGGCACAAGCTTGACAGAGCTAATTCTACCAGGAACCATGGTGGGCTGAACAACGACATTTCAAAATCAATCCAGATATAACCCTACCCCCCCAGGGCATGGACCCCCTTCCAGTCTGCTCGAGGACCATTGAGCAGGGACAGCTAATTGCAGCAGCAATGGACCATAAGTGCTAATGATTCCATTTGCTCGAGAAAAGAATGTCTAAAATAAATACTACTACAGAACTCCACAGCCGCATGCGAGGGTGAACACCGGAGCTTGACTCCAGAGCAACCACTCAGTAGGCAGGGAACAGACCGGGCTGAAGTGGGGATGAGGCATCAGCGCCCCCTCCTTCAGCCACAGCCTCCCCAGTTGGAGTGCCCTGGGAGGAGGCCGCTAGGGGCTGTGGTCACTGGCCAGAGCCCCACCCTCACTGCAGTAGGAGGTCCTGGAGAAGGTGCTGCGTCTGGGTTTCTGTCTCCCCAGATGCCCGGCCCAGGAGGAGAGGATCCAGGCACGCCTGGTGGTGCTGTGGCACAGGCCTGCCTCCACGCTCACCCATACCTGGCGCTGGCTACGCATTCCAAGGTGACCTCGCTGGATCCCGCCACCACGCTGCTGTTCCCCGGGGCCACCACGATGACGGGAGCCATGGTCTCGGCAACGCCACTGCCTTCTGTGGCGGGAAGAAAAAGAAAAACACAGACGCTCGTGGCACCAAGAACGGGATGACGGGATGGGCTAGGAGAAGCCAAGGACGGGATGCTGGGATGGGCTAGGAGAAGCCAAGGACGGGATGACGGGATGGGCAGGGAGAAGCCAAGGACGGGATGACGGGATGGGCTAGGAGAAGCCAAGGACGGGATGCTGGGATGGGCAGGGAGAAGCCAAGGACGGGATGACGGGATGGGCTGGGAGAAGCCAAGGACGGGATGACGGGATGGGCTGGGAGAAGCCAAGGACGGGATGACGGGATGGGCTGGGAGAAGCCAAGGACGGGATGACGGGATGGGCTGGGAGAAGCCAAGGACGGGATGACGGGATGGGCTGGGAGAAGCCAAGGACGGGATGACGGGATGGGCTGGGAGAAGCCAAGGACGGGATGACGGGATGGGCTGGGAGAAGCCAAGGACGGGATGACGGGATGGGCTGGGAGAAGCCAAGGACGGGATGCTGGGATGGGCTGGGAGAAGCCAAGGACGGGATGCTGGGATGGGCTGGGAGAAGCCAAGGACGGGATGACGGGATGGGCTGGGAGAAGCCAAGGACGGGATGACGGGATGGGCTGGGAGAAGCCAAGGACGGGATGACGGGATGGGCTGGGAGAAGCCAAGGACGGGATGCTGGGATGGGCTGGGAGAAGCCAAGGACGGGATGACGGGATGGGCTGGGAGAAGCCAAGGACGGGATGACGGGATGGGCTGGGAGAAGCCAAGGACGGGATGATGGGATGGGCTGGGAGAAGCCAAGGACGGGATGCTGGGATGGGCTGGGAGAAGCCAAGGACGGGATGCTGGGATGGGCTGGGAGAAGCCAAGGACGGGATGACGGGATGGGCTGGGAGAAGCCAAGGACGGGATGACGGGATGGGCTGGGAGAAGCCAAGGACGGGATGACGGGATGGGCTGGGAGAAGCCAAGGACGGGAATGACGGGATGGGCTGGGAGAAGCCAAGGACGGGATGACGGGATGGGCTGGGAGAAGCCAAGGACGGGATGCTGGGATGGGCTGGGAGAAGCCAAGGACGGGATGCTGGGATGGGCTGGGAGAAGCCAAGGACGGGATGACGGGATGGGCTGGGAGAAGCCAAGGACGGGATGCTGGGATGGGCTGGGAGAAGCCAAGGACGGGATGCTGGGATGGGCTGGGAGAAGCCAAGGACGGGATGATGGGATGGGCTGGGAGAAGCCAAGGACGGGATGCTGGGATGGGCTGGGAGAAGCCAAGGACGGGATGATGGGATGGGCTAGGAGAAGCAGCTCGCCAAGGCGCGCCGACAGGGGACTCGGAATCCACGGGGCCCTGGCACAGGGTCATGGCCATGGCCTCTGTCGGACATCAGACCACGCAAGCTGTGCTCCACACACTGCCAGCCTCCTCCTGCGGTGTCTCGGCCTTTGGCCCAGGGGTGTTTTACGCCACACATGGAGTGCAGAGCGGCTAAGGCTCCAGACTGTCAGCATTTTCTGAAACGCTTGCTGGCTTTATTAAAAAAACAGATTCAATATTTTGCTTGTTCAGTTGCCTGGTGTCCCCAGAAGCGTCACATTTGTTCAACTGCACAGACACGTTTCTGGCGTGGGATCCCCGGGAGGCCCGGCGTCCCTGGAGGCAGCCGGCTGGTGGCGAGGGCCTGGGCATGGGTCCCCAGAGCAGATGCTCAACTCAGCGTCCAGTTCCGTCACCACAGGTTCAAGCCCTTTGTTCTGGGAAGTAAATAATCTAGATCTATCTCTGCTTTGTGAGTATCAAACCATGAATAATTTACCTTGTCCCACAGGTGACGAGGGAGTAGGGGAAAATACAACAATACATTGTGTCACTTTTCTGTAAAGAACATTTAACATCAAAATTAAACTACCCCAGGTAAGCTTTACTCCTGTTTGTTCAGGGAATCTGACATTTCTAGAAAGGAACTTCAACAACAGGTGAAGATCTAAGAGACTGAAAATAAAGTCAAATTTAAAACACTGCAAATGCAAAATGTACCCTTGGCCCTTCCAGCTGTCAGCAGCTGGAGCCCTGGGCCTGCGGGTGGGGAGCGGGGACGGGCTGGGCACAGCCCCTGGTGGACAACAGGAAGAGGGAACTTGCCCCGTTCTCCAGCCTAGCTGCACACAGCTCCGCATGCCTGGGGCAGTCGGCGAGTTCTGCAATAACAGTGCATGTGGATTCAAAAAGCAAAGCCTAGTGTGGCCGGAGCCAAGACACTGACTTTAGACCTACCCCACTGACGTGAGGCTGCTGCTCAGTACCGTGGGTCCCCAGGAGAGGTGGGCGGCAGCCCTGGCCTCCCCCACGCTGCCGGCTTCCAGAGCCACCCTGGGGGCTCCCTCCCTGGCAGGCTGGTTATCTGAGCAGACACCTTCCTGACGGGCAGAGGACGGCCACTGAATGCCAATCCGATTCACAACCTGCCTGTCGGCTGTGGGAGCTGCTGATGAGGAGAAATGACCGGAGCAGCTAATATTTGCAAATAGTTATGAGCAGTGAAGGAGAGCGCTGTGGATGCTGAAAGGTGGCTGAGCAAGGTGCCAATTTGGCATTAATCGCTGCTAGGCTGTGGTGGCAGAGGAGAAAACCCATGCTCAGCACTTGTCACTGTTGGGAGAACCGTCCCTGGGCCACTGCACGTCCTCCTGCCCAGCGGGAGAGACTGCTCTCGGGACAGGGACAGGTCGGCTCCCTTCCCCGCCAGCCTGGGTTCCCTACCCTTAGGATCAGGTGGTGGGCAGGGGCGTGCCGCACCCAGCTCCTTCACAGGCAGCTCCATGGGTACAAGAATAAAGCTTGCTTAGTTTAGCTTCGCACCCAACAGTCACTCTCCCTTACAGCACGCTCCAAGCAGCCGTTACGTGTGTGCATCCTGCAGCACCCTCGGCTGGCCATGTCCTCAGGACAAGTTGAGGGACTTCCTTATGCCCAGGGTCAGCAAACGTGAGGCTGTTCCCTCACCCAGCCCTCTAGCTACCGCTCAATCCTTGGTGCTTTCTCACTGTGCACGAGCTACCCAGCGTACTTGCAAGAAAAGTGGAAGGTGGAAGAGATGCAGACAGAAACAGAACAGCAGCTAAGAAGCAGTGAAGACACACGAGGACAGCAAGGTGAACATGACCACAGCGAGCCAGCAGCAAGACGGCTTCTTACTGCAAAGCCCACGCGCTCTGTTGGAATTTTGCACAAACACCTCAGGAAAGTTCCCAGGAGTGACTGGCACCCACACATTTCAGCAGCAGTGTGTGACTCTGCTGTTTCTTCTTTTCCTCCCCAGTTCAGTTCAGTTCCCATGTGCACAACAGCGGAGGGGTCCGCTCTTCTCAACCTTACCACACACTTGATTTGAAACTCTGCTGCTTCTTGATTGGCCACTTCCAGACATCAGACTCTGATCTGCTATGAAGGATGAGCTTCAGCTCACACACCATGCTGCCATCCTCCATACAGCTTCAGCTCACACACCATGCTGCCACCCTCCACAGTATCTTTAGTTGCTCTGGTTCTCGCTGGAACTTTAGGATAAACGGAGATTTCAAAAAGTTCATGGGAGTTGCGCATGAGCCCCAGGGTTGGGGGAGATGGGGGGCAGCAGGGCAGGGTTGCCTGGCCTGGGTCCTTTGGCCCCTGTGCAGTTGGAGTCGGGCTGTTAGACCTGGAGGCAGGGGTCCAGGTCTCCTGGCCTGGGTCCTGTGGCTGGGTACCAATGGTGCCGGGTGAAGCCCATGAGCTGCCCAGCAGTGTGCTTGTGGAGGCTTGGGGTGTGGGTTTGCAGAGGTTCTGGGGGATGGCACCGGGGGAGCATGTGGGGACCTGAGGGCTCACGTCCAGGTGAGGAATGAGCTCCGTAGGACTTGCTCGACAAGACTACTGTCCTTGCAGCTCAGCCTCCTCAGTGGAAGCACTGCATGGGGGCAGTCCTGTCAAGCTAGACTGCAGAATCACCTGGAAAGTGTAAGATCTGGAAATGGAAGTGAACTCAGTAGGCACCTATCTGATAGGCTGCCACTCCCACTGGTTAGTGTGAGAACCAGGGCTGGGAAGGTGGCACCCACTGGTATGAGTGTGGGCTGGATAATGGGGTTGGTTGGGTTGAACTAGGCTCCAACGCCCTCTGATGTGTACAAGAGCTGAACAGATGTGGGACAGACTGGACCAGTCTGCTGCACACACTGGCAAGCACAGGAATCAGGGTTGGGGCGGGCCTGATGGGAGTTACTGGGGGTTGCTCTAACTAGGCTGCAGCCCCCGCTGGTGTACTTGAGGGCCGAGTACGTAGTGGGATTGGTTGGTCTAAGCTGCAGCATCCGATGGTTTGCATCAGAGATGGGGCTGGAGACAGAACTAACCCAGAAACTGCAAACGCCAGTGTGAGCATTGGCTGATGTGGGGGACAGACTGAGCCAGACCCATACTGGCAAGCACACACAGGAGTCAGATCTAGCATCACCTGAGATGAGGTTTCTTTGGGGACTCCCCCAACTGAACCGCTGGACTCAGAACTCTAACCATGGGGACAACTGCGGGATCCCTGGACTGACTGTAGAGTGACTGTGTCAGAACTGGGCCTCCTCCGTGGATAAGCTGGAGCAGTTGACAGCAAGCCCAGATGCACATGGAGGACATGGTAGCCCACTGAGGCCTGCAGAGCAATCTGGTACCACAGCAGAGGAAAGAGGGCAGAATAAATTGGACAACTATCCCAGCTAAATGATGACAACAAATATCTGGGCGAGTGGAGACACTAAGGTGGACTGTGTCAGCCAAAAGACCTTGGAAGGATTTCCTCATCCTTGGATCAGTGAGATTGATAGCATTTCAGAACTATCGAAACTATGCAAGCAGAACCCTTGGAGCATGCGCCAGCCACATCAGGGACCCTGGGTTGATGTTGAGTGGCCGTTCCCCATCCCTGGGTGCTGGGGCAGTTGGAAGGCTGGGTATGGCTTCTCGCCTCTCTCTCCCTTCCTCCAGATACAGGGGGAGGAAAAAGTAAATTTGGAGGCAATGTTCACACCCACTTTCCCCTATCCCTTAATCCCTCCCACCTTGATAACTATGCAAACATCATTAAAAAAAATTCATGGGAAAATGGAATTAAATGTTTATTTTGGTGCAGAAGACAGTGAGAGCCATGCACGGTTTTTCCATACTATGCATTTTCATGGACTTCCTCACCCCACGTGTAGGCAAGCTCCTGGGCTCCCGTTCCTCTGGCTTAGTGTGGACCTGTCATTCAGAGACCCCAGCCCCGCTCCCTGGCACGCAAGGCTGCTCCTCATGGCATGCTCAAATAACTGCCTGTTTACAAAGTACGTGTCAAAAAGATAAAGTTCTTGAATGACTGAAAATAACCCTGCTTTTTTCCCCATGTGGTTCGTTGTCTAGGCAGAAGGGTTCCAGTAGAACGTCACTTTGCGCTGGCACTCCGAAGGTGCTGTGCACGGTCTCGCGTCACTCCATGTCCTGAGGACAAGTCTGAGTCTCGCTATGTGTAGGTGAGCTTTCCACGCCTCTCCACACTCCCGGGCTATCCTCCGTGGATTTAACACTCTGGGATTCTTATCTTGTACGTCACACGCGGTCCGTGAGAGGCCCTGCTGCGTTAGTTCCTGCGGGAGACCCACCCTCTGCTCGGCCCACTCTATTTCCAGGCTTCTCCTGCTTGCATTTTAGGTCTCTGATTCAATGTTTTTGATCCTTTACTAATATGTCCCTTTTATTCTCATTTTGGGAAGATTTGTCAAACTCGTCTCACAACTGATCTTAAAAGTCTCTTTCAGCAACCATACTGTTTTCTTCCATCTGGTTTTTCATTCTTCACAGAACCCTGTTCTACGGAGGCTGCACACTTCACAGGAGAGGCTTACTTCTGACACGCCGTAAGATGCCCTTCATCCTTAAAACCCGTGAAAGCTAACGGGCACATACAAATATTTGGCTTGTCAACCAACAAATTCAGTCAGGTGGGAAACTCTACCACTGTGAGGGAACCCTAAATCCCAGAACACACAGACTCTTCTCTGGGTGTGTGATGAATCCTTACCCATTGGTCCGTGTGCCCGCCCAGACAGCTATGGGATCTGCCGAGTACACAGTACAGTAGCAGCAGCACAGAGCCCATGATTGCACAGGCAAACTGTTGACAAAATCCCGTATTTTTGCCAATGTTTACATGTTGTAACATCCCCCGTGACCATTCCTGCGACCACGTCTGCCCCACGTGTCCCCACACTGGCCCACACTGGCCTCACATCCTGGGTCCTCCCCACGTGTCCCCACTCTGGCCCACACTGGCCTCACATCCTGGGTCTTCCCCAGGTGTCCCCACACTGGCCCACACTGTCCTCACATCCTGGGTCCTCCCCATGTGTCCCCACTCTGGCCCACACTGGCCTCACATCCTGGGTCTTCCCCAGGTGTCCCCACACTGGCCCACACTGTCCTCACATCCTGGGTCCTCCCCATGTGTCCCCACTCTGGCCCACACTGGCCTCACATCCTGGGTCCTCCCCAGGTGTCCCCACACTGGCCTCACATCCTGGGTCCTCCCCAGGTGTCCCCACTCTGGCCCACACTGTCCTCACATCCTGGGTCCTCCCCACGTGTCCTCACACTGGCCTCATATCCCGGGTCCTCCCCAGGTGTCCCCACGCTGGCCCACATTGTCCTTGAGTCCTGGGTCCTCCTCAGGAGTCCCCACTCTGGCCCACAGTGCCCTCACATCCTGGGTCCTCCCCAGGTGTCCCCACTCTGGCCCGCAGTGCCCTCACATCCTGGGTCCTCCCCAGGTGTCCCCACTCTGGCCCACAGTGCCCTCACATCCTGGGTCCTCCTCAGGTGTCCCCACTCTGGCCCGCAGTGCCCTCACATCCTGGGTCCTCCCCAGGTGTCCCCACTCTGGCCCGCAGTGCCCTCACATCCTGGGTCCTCCCCAGGTGTCCCCACTCCGGCCCGCAGTGCCCTCACATCCTGGGTCCTCCCCACGTGTCCCCACTCCGGCCCGCAGTGCCCTCACATCCTGGGTCCTCCCCACGTGTCCCCACTCTGGCCCGCAGTGCCCTCACATCCTGGGTCCTCCCCAGGCCTCTGTGCTCACGCCTCACTGGGTCATAGTCTTTGTCTCCAGGCCACCATGCCCGTCTCTCACTCATTACTCCTCTTACTTCTAAGCAGAAGAAGGGACGCAAATGTGCTTCGTTGTCATCCTTGAGCCTGCCACACTAAACTTTTCTACCAACTTTTTCCCGTATCCAATTTCTAAAACAAACACACAGAGAAGAATATCTAGGCAATTTCCAAGAATAAAATGCCCTGTTTATTACTTTTATTCCCATAGTATCTGGGAGAGACTGACAAAAATGTTGCTTCATTTATCATGACTATGCCATAATAACAAACTGTCATTCCTGAGCCACTCTGACAATCTCTCCTTCAACACCCCGCACGAACAGGCCATCTTCCAAGAAATACGTACTTATTGGAAGACAGAATTACAGACAGAAGGGCGGGGGGGGAATGCACTTTGAGCTGCTAGTTGAGGCCCCAGAGGGCGGCCATGCCAGGGCTGGGCCCGCCCGAAGCCACAGGTCTGCAGCGTCATCCGGGTCTCCGAACTCCTGGATCTTGCAGAGGTCAGAGGATCCTGGCCATCTTCCACTCTGTTCCTGGCAGGAAGCTGGAAGTGCAGCAGGCAGGATTCAAACTATGCCCATTTAGGATACTGGCACTGCAGATGATGGCTCAATATGTATGCTGTACCATAGCGCTGGTTGCAACAAAACTTTCAAAAGTGATATTCCCATGAGAAAGCTATTGTTATCCCCCTGTTAACAGACTAGAAAACTGAGGCCCAAAGTTACATGGCCTCCCTGGCAGAGGAAGCGTTTAGTCACAGACCACGATTATCACCAATGTATCATCTTCCTTTTTATATAATGCTACCTCCTAATAAAACCCCGGCTGCACTGTTAACCGAAAATGGAATTAACTAGAACACTCCTTCCCCCAAGCATTTCCTTAATTGAGATTTTACAGTCATTTTCTCGACTGAACATTTCCCAGGCTGAGTCTGGGTGGTTGGAGGTGAAGACCCTGGATCAAAGAGAATTGTGCAGGAGTTGGCAGTGGATGGCACCTGGCAGCCACAGAGGCGGGGAGGCAGGTGCTTTGGAGGAAGCCTCTGTGTGGTTACAGGAATAATGAACCCGGAGCAGAGGGAAGCCGAGTCGAAGCCTGGCCAATTCCCTCGCCAACCTCTACACACAGAAGAGGCCGAGCAGGGGAAAGAGGTATAGGGTGCATTTCATTAAAAAGTACAATTAAAGAGCATCAAGTCTTTAAAAAAACTGTTCAAAGTTGCCCTGAACAGTTCTGCTGCAGAAGCAGTGCGGATAAAGCAGAGGAGTAAATGGGAAACAAGGCCTCTCGCGGCCGCCCAGCACTGTGCTGGGCGGGAGAACAGCCAGAGGGCCAGGCCTTCTCAGACAAGCTCAGAGAACGGCAAGCAGCGGGGCTGGCCACCCGGTGTGGGAGGGAGGGGCTCCTGGGCAACTCTTCAGGCTGGGGAGGCAGAGCAGGGCAGGTGTGGGTGCTGGAGGGAGGGGTGGCTCATGCCAGGCACCAGGCTGAGGTGACAATTCCACCTTTGAGAGGAGACCCCTGGACGTATGGGGCAGATTAATAATAAGTCATCATCATGTTGAACTCTGGACATGGTGGGGAATTCATCACAGTGGGCAAAGGACCCAGGGAGGTCTCAGGGAGGCAGCTGGGGGACTACATGGGTCATGCGGAAGACGCAGATGCTTGGGCTGGTGGGAGGGGACAGAGTACTCACGGTTTCTACATTTGGGACATTTTCAAAGGTACAGTCAGACATCCCAGAAGGCCTAGAGATGCTCATGGGCTGGTGCTGAGAGAGAGGGGCTGTCTGACCTCGGGGGCTGTGACATCACTGTGAGGCTTGAAACCTGTCCTGGAGCCCTGCTGACACCTCCTCACCATGGCTGCACTGCCAGGTCTGTCTGTGACTGCCCCTTCCCAAAGGACCCTAAGATGAAGCCTGTGACCCTGAACCTGAAGGACTCCCTGGCCTACCTTCAGCTCAGAAGGAGCTTGTTCACTCCCTGAACACTTCTGTTACAAAGATCTCAGGGCCTCCTAAAGATCTCAGGGCAGGTGTTGAGCCTAGCAGTTAAGATGGCTCTCGGGACACCCACAAAGCCTACCAGAGGGGCTGGCACCAGTCCTGTCCCTGATTCCTGGGAGGCAACACATGATGGCACCTGAGTCCCTGCCATCCACATCAGAGGCTTAGATAGAATTCCTTGCTCCCAGCCCCGGCTGTTACAGACACGGGGGAGTGAACCAGCGGATGGAGTATCTTTCTTTGTCTGAGTATACCTGAAAGGAGGAGTCTTCCCCCTGTCTTTTCGCTGTCTGTTGAAACCACACTCTCCAGCTTCCAATCCATGCAAGTTCCTGGCAAATTCACTTCAGAAAATGCACACAGCCACCAGTTCCAACAGCAGTGTGTCATGCGCTGCGCCCCACAATGGCAGACCAGGCTGGGTGCTGTGTTCAACTAGAAGGTGCTGAGTCAACTCTACATGTCACATGAGCAAGCCACCTGCTTTCCTCACAACTCAGCAGAGGGCCCAGGGACAAAAAAAGCATAGCATGTCAATTGCCACAGATTCTAAATTAGAAGGAATCTCCAGTTTCCATGACCCAGTGCCTGTCTGCGTGGTTGTTTGGTTTGTAATCACAGGACCCCACCAGAAAGCTGTGAGGTAAGGAAATGTACAGGACCACACGGAAGCTCAAGTCTGTCCAGCTTCCAGGACAATGCTCGTAAAATTTGTGGAAACAGGAGGAGACTGCAAGGAAGCCAAGGAGTGAGAGATTCTTTCAGGAAAGCTCAATGCCAAGCTATACTTTCCTGGGTTTATTTTCAATCTCTTCCCAACATCCCATATTACTATTATATATTGGCTGTATAAGTGAGATGACAGCCACAGTAGCACTTTAAACATGAGGTAACCGCTCTCCAGAAAGAACAAGAAGCTGCTGCTGGCCAGGTAGGGCTTGGGCACTGGGCACCCGGAAATGCCATCAAGGTGGGAAGAGCTCTCTGCGGACAGCTGCGTGTGCTGGTCCAGACAACTGCAGCTCTTCTGTCAGTAGACGCTGGACGGAGAAGAAAGCCTTGCCTAAACATGGCATGATTGACTACTATTGCCCCATCACTACTGATACAGGAAAACGCCTGTATCAACTGCCTCTTATTTTGAGTGCGTGATGGCTGTGTTAGAGCTGGGGACACAAGGTTGAAGTGGATGAGGCCTGCGCTTTCCAAGTGGTGCGGGCAACCACTGTGAGTGCGGGAAGCACAGATGCATTGGGCTGGGGAGGCGGGGACCGGGGGGGAGGCAGGCTGTGAAAGGCACAGAGAGGGATGTAGCAGCACTCGGTGGGTACCTGTGCTGTGAAGATCAATGACTCCAGAGGGAGTTAGGATGCAATAGGAAGGTGGAGAGGTGTCCAACGGGCAGGAAGGAATGGTTTTTCAGGAACAGAGACGAAGGTGAGCAACAGTCTCTCACTTGGAAAACTGCAGGCAGCCCTTGATGCTAGAGTGCAGCTCGGGGCCCTGGAGGCTTCCAGTGGCGGCTGGGCAGGGGTGAGGCCAGGCTGGGGGGTCTGCACTGTCAGGAAAGGGCAGCATCGTTGTGGGATTTTCAGAAGGAAAGCCATCACCAGGCTCCCTCCCTGTCCAGAACATGCAGGGACAGAGCAGCACAGGACTGAAGGCAATAAGGCAGACCTGAGACCGGGGGCTGCAGCAGGTACAAGGCGGGGCACAGGACCACCAGTGCTTCCCTGCGAGTCTCTGGAATGAACGCTGTGCGGGCAGCAGGGCAGCTCCTCCCGCAGGAAGCGCACAAGTCAGACCAGCTTTGGGTGGGTGGTGGTATCAGCACGTCCAGGCCCAGAAAAAGCAAGCAACCCTGTCTTAGGGGAGGTGCCCTTGGGTGCTGAAGTCCAGGGCACACAGGTTGGCATCCTTGAGGGCAGGTGACCGGGGAAGCCACTCTATGGCAGCATGGAGAACACAGCGGGAGGCCTTGCCTGGTACCCCCGGAGCACTGACCTTTAAGAAAGTCCACTTGGGGTTGTGAGACCAGGTGGATGAAGGAAGAAAATGCTGAAGAGATAGTGTACTTTCCCCAAACACACAAGAATTCCCACATTAAAGTCAAGACTGCTTCCACTCATCTTGGCTGAGTTTACCTGGTAGCATGGCAGACAAGCAGTATAATGTGGTAGATAAGTAAAAACTCTGACCTTCACCAAGAAGGCTCCAAGTGCACCAACACGCCACGCTCAGGACGTCACAGGACTCGAGCCACCTCCTGCAAGTATACTGGCTGGCTCTGCCACGCTCAGCCTGCTTTTTGATGATGAAAACAACAGCCATCTATGCTGGGCTTGGAGTTCCCCAGTATTAGCAAGATGTGCATGTCAAATGGCTCTGAGACTCTCACAGAACGAAAACCAGGCAGATTTCTGTTGACCAAGTGCCTCTGAGACCGCATGGAGGGCGTCACCTTTCCTGGTGCTGTGAAATGGGCTTGCAAATGGAGGAAGTCTTTCTTTTTTTTTTTTTAATTTTATTTTAAATTCATTAATTACATTGTATTATGTGACACAATTACATAGATACTTGGGTTCTCCCCACCCCTCCCCAAACCCTCCCACCATGGTGGATTCCTCCACCTTGTTGCATAACCACAGCTCAAGTTCAGTTGAGATTCCCCCATTGCAAGCGTATACCAAACATAGAGTCCAGCATCTTATTGTCCAGTCAAGTCCAACGGCTTCTTAGGTATACCCTCTCTGGTCTGAAGACAGAGCCAGCAGAGTATCATCCCAGTCAATTGAAAGCTCCAACATACCATCAGCAAAAATTTACATCATTATGGAATTAATTGACATAGTAATGAGTAACCAACATGTTAAAAGTAAATGCGAGTTCCCAGTCACCTTCTGTGACCACCTCACCTATACTTCAATCTTAGTTTATACACAACATATAACATTCAAAACATAACATGTTATACATATCATCATATCATCTTAAATTAAGGCAAACATGTGGTATTTAACCTTTTGGGATTGGCTCATTTCCCTTAGCATTATGGTTTCCAGTTTGGCCCATTTGGCCACAAAGAACTGCATTTTGTTTTTTTTAATAGCTGAGTAGTATTCCATGGAGTAGATGAACCATAGCTTTCTTATCCAATCCTCTGTTGATGGGCATTTTGGTTGCTTCCATGTTTTTGCAATTACTGATTGTGCTGCTATGAACATAGGAGTGCATGTTGGTTTCTCATAAAACAAGTGTTCTGGATATATTCCTAGGAGTGCTATTGCCGGGTCATACGGTATGTTGTATTTGAGTTGTTTGAATGTTCTCCATACTGATTTCCATAGAGGCTGTACCAGCCTGCAGCCCCACCAGCAGTGGAGTAGGGTTCCCTTTTCCCCGCAACCTCGCCAACAAGTGTTGTTGGTGCTTTTATTCATGTGGGCCAGTCTTACTGGCGTTAGGTGGTACCTCATTGATGTTTTAATTTGGATTTCCCTTATTGCCAGGGAACTTGAGCATTTTTTCATATGTTTATTTGCCATTTGGGTTTGTTCCTTTGTGAAGTGTTTGCCCATTTCCCGTGCCCATTTCTTGAGTGGCTTGTTTGTTTTGACATTTTGGTTGTTTTGTAGCTCTTTGTATATTCTGGAGATCAGCCCTCTATCACCTAAGTCGTGTGTGAAGATCTTCTCCCATTCTGTGGGTTGCCTTTTTACTTTGTTGATTGTTTCTCTAGCTGTACAGAAGCTTCTTAGTTTGATGAGGTCCCAATGGTTTATTTTGGTCTTGATTTCTACTGCATTTGGAGTCTTTTTTAGGAAGTGAGGGCCTACCCCTAAGTGTTCCAGTGTGTTTCCAACATTTTCTTCCAAAAGTTTGAAGGTTTCTGGATGTAGGTTTAAATCTTTTATCCATTTGGATTTGATCTTAGTGTATGGTGAGAGATGTGGGTCTATCTTTTTGTTTCTGCAGGCTATCAACCAGTTGTCCCAACAGCATTTATTGAACAGACCTTCCCATTTGCCTGGATTGTCGTTTGTCTTTTTGTCAAAGATTATTTGGCTGTATTTGTGTGGGTTCCCATCTGGTGTTTCTATTCTGCTCCATTGCTCTTCCTCTCTATTTTTTTGCCAGTACCAGGCTGTTTTGATGACCACTGCCCTATAGTATGTCCAGAGGTCTGGGACTGTGATTCCCCCTGCTAACTTCCTGTTCTTGAGAATGGTTCTAGCTATTCGTGGTTTTTTGTGTTTCCAGATGAACCTTTGAATCATTGTTTCCAGATCTGTGAAGAATGTTTTTGGCAATTTGATTGGAATTGCGTTGAATGTATATATTGCTTTTGGCAGTATAGACATTTTAATGATATTGATTTTACCTATCCAGGAGCATGGGATGTTACTCCATCTTTCTAGATCTTGTTCAATTTCTTTTTTAAGTAGTTTGTAGTTTTCCTCAAATAGGTCTCCTACATTTTTGGTTAGGTTAATTCCCAGATACTTCATGCTTTCCTTTGTTACTTTGAATGGTATCTTGCTGGTTAGATCTTTTTCCAACTTGGGGCTGTTAGCATACACTATGGCTGTTGATTTTTGTTCATTAATTTTGTACCCTGCCACTCTACCGAACTCTCATAATAAGTTCTAGTAGTCTCTGTGTTGAGCCTTTTGGCTCTTCCATATAAAGAATCATGTCATCTGCATATAGTGAAAGCTTGACTTCTTCATTTCCCATTTGGATTCCTTTGATTTCTTTTTCTTGTCTTATGGCCTCAGCGAGTACCTCTAGAACTATGTTGAATAGCAGCGGAGAAAGCGGACATCCCTGTCTTGTTCCAGATCTCAGTGGGAAGGGTTCCAGTTTTTCTCCATTCAGTATGATGCTGGCATTGGGTTTTTCATATATTGCTTTGATTATGTTGTGGATTTTTCCATCTATGCCTACCTTGGTTAGGGTCTTTAGCAGGAAGTTGTGCTGGATTTTGTCGAAAGCTTTTTCTGCATCTATTGATACTATCATGTGATTCTTGTTTTTCAGTTTTTGGATGTGGTGTATCACATTTATAGATTTCCGAATGTTGAACCATCCCTGCATTCCAGGGATGAATCCTACTTGATCTGGATGAATGATCTGTCTGATGTGTTTTTGAATTCTGTTGGCTAGGATTTTGTTGAGAATCTTAGCATCAATGTTCATCAAAGAGATAGGTCTGTAGTTTTCTTTCTCTGTAGGATCTCTGCCCGGTTTTGGGATTAAGGTAATGTTGGCTTCATAGAATGAGTTTGGAAGGGTTGCTTCCTTTTCTATTGTTTTGAAGAGTTTGTAGAGGATTGGGGTTAGTTCTGTTCGGAATGTTTTGTAGAATTCTGGAGTGAAGCCGTCTGGGCCTGGGCTTTTCTTTGTTGGGAGGTCTTTAATCACTGATTCAATCTCTGCTTCAATTATGGGTTTGTTCAGGTTGATTGTTGCCTCTGGGCTAAGTTTTGGCAGGTTGTGTGAGTCTAAGAACTTTTCCATTTCTTGGTGGTCTTCTGATTTGTTGGAGTACAGTGCTTTGTAGTAATTTCTGATTATGTTCTTAATGGTTGTAATGTCTGTTGTTATGTTGCCTTTTCCATCTTTGATGCTGTTAATTCTTGCTTTCTCTTGTTTTTTCTTTGTCAGACGGGCCAGCGGGGTGTCTATTTTGTTTATCTTTTCAAAAAACCAGCTTTTTGATTCGTTGATTTTGTGTATGGTTTTTTTTATTTCTATCTGGTTGATTTCCTCCCTTGTTTTGATGATTTCTTGTTTCCTATTGTGTGTGGGGCTCATCTGCTGCTGCTTTTCCAATTCCTGGAGGTGTGTGGTTAGTTCCTGTACTTGGCGCCTCTCTTGGGCCTTGACATGAGCTCCAATTGCGATGAGTTTACCCCGTAGCACTGCTTTGGCAGTGTCCCACAAGTTTTGGAATGTTGTATCAGAGTTTTCATTGGTTTCCATAAATTTTTTTATCTCATCTTTAATTTCTTCCCTGACCCATTGTTCGTTTAATAGCATATTGTTCAACCTCCAAGAGTTTCTGTATTTCCTTGGGCATTTTGAATTGCTGATTTCCAGTTTCATTCTGTGGTGGTCTGAGAGGGTACATGGTATGATTCCTATCTTTTTGAAGTTATTTAGATTTGCTTTGTGTCCTATCATGTGGTCGATCCTGGAGAAGGTGCCATGCACTGCTGAAAAAAATGTATAATCTGTGGCCTTAGGGTAAAAAATTCTATAAATGTCTACCAAGTCTAGTTGTTCTAATGTTTGTACGAGCTCTGTTGTTTCTTTGTTGAGTTTTTGTTTTGTTGATCTGTCTATAGTTGTTAGCGGGGTGTTAAGATCGCCCACTATTATTGTGTGTGTATCTATGTCTCCCCTTAAGTCTGTAAGTAGTTGCTTCACGAAGCTAGGCGCATTGGAATTAGGTGCATATATGTTCACGATTGTAATTACTTCTTGATGGATCAGTCCCTTCACCAATATATAATGTCCTTCTCTGTCCTTTTTGATGTCTGTCAGCTTGAAGTCTAGGTCATCTGAGATTAGAACAGCTACACCAGCCTTTTTTTCTCGTCCATTGGCATGAAATGTCTTTTTCCATCCCTTCACTTTAAATTTCTTACAGGATTTTCTGGTTAGATGTGTCTCTTATAGGCAACATATAGTTGGGTGCTGTTTGATGATCCATTCCGTTAATCTATGCCTTTTGATTGGTGAGTTTAAGCCATTTGTGTTTAGAGATAATATTGAGAGGAATTGGTTTTGGGCTGCCATGAGTGTAAGTGTGCAAGTGTGTATTTGCGACTATTAGAGTTTCTGATTGGTTGACTTTCCTTGTATGGATTTTAGTGGGGAGGTCTTCCCATTTGCCATCTTTGATTTTGGTTTGTATTTTTTCTTTCTGGGTTTAGCACCTTCCTGAGGAGATTTTCCAGAGCTGGTTTCGTGTTGATGTATTCTTCGAGTTTCTCTTTACTGTTGAAGTATTTGATTTCATTCTCAAATATAAATGAGAGCTTTGCTGGGTACATTATTCTTGGTTGGCAGTTGTTTTGTTTCAGGATTTGATTGCTTTTATCCCATTCTCTCCTTGCTTGGAGCGTTTCTTCTGATAGGTCGGCTGTGATCCTGATTTCCCTTCCCCTGAAAGTAATCTTATCCTTTTTTCTTACTTGTCTTAGAATGGTTTCCTTGTATTCACTTGAAGGTAGCTTGAGGACCACATGTCTGGGAGACGATTTGTTTGGGTCGTATCTACTGGGGGTTCTTTGTCCTTCCTGGATTTGTGCTGGATTTATATTTCCAGTATTCTGGAAGTTCTCCTGTATTATCTCATTGAGCACCCGTTGCAAGCCTGTCTCCTTTTCCACTCCTTCGGGAAGGCCTATTATTCTAATATTTGATTTTTTGAGGTTGTCTTTCATTTCCTGTATGGACCTATTGGCTTTCTCTAGATTTGTCTCCAACTGTTTGATGAGCTGCTGCCTTTCATTCTGATTGTCTTCCAATTCTGATATTCTGTCCTCTGCTGTGTTCATTCTGTTGGTTAGGCTTTCAATTTTGTGTTCTATATCGAGGATTCCCTTTTTGACTTGATTTATTTCTGCAGTGATATGGTTTTCGAATGCCTTAGACTCTTCCCAGCGCTTTTCACTCTCTCTGACGAATTTCATCATTAGCTTCTTAAAGTCCTTATCTGATAGTTCCTCTATGTCTTCATCTTGCATCTCAGATATTGGGATTAGTTTTTGGTTGTATTGGGAGGGAGTGCTTGATCTTTTCTCTGGGTCATTGCTTTTTCTGATACTTCTCCTCATTGTGTTTTTGCTTCTTGTTGTTTTGAGATTTTAGCGTTGATTCAGCTGAGCCGGCTCTGGTTTGGGGTCTCCGGCTGAGCCCAGCAGGGCTTACTGCCTGAGTCACCAGTTACTTTCAGGGTCTGTAGATCACAGCCCCGAGCTGGGTCAGGAGGCTTTGTGGGCCAGCCCTAGTGCCAGGCCCCTTCCCCTGTGGCTCCCTCTCAAAGGCAGTGCCCTACAGATTCACTCTGCCGAGCTGTGCCTGGGCTTTGGGTCACAAGGCTAATACAGCGGGGGTCTCTGCCTCAGTGCTGAGCCAAGACTCTCCTTCAGGGCTTGAGGTTAGCACAGCAAAGGCTCCTGCTGCTCGGAGTCTAAAATCCCCAACCCCGGCCTGTGCTGGGCTGGAAATCTCCGCGGCCCCAGTGCCAAATTCGGAAGCGCTGCTCCGCCAAGGGCTGCAACACCGCAGGCAGGTCTTTCGGAGTGGGCTCCTGCTGGGAAAACCTGTCAGGCCAGTTCAGCTGAGCCTCTCTAGCTGAGCCCAGCTGGGGACTCCGCCCTAAAGAAGCCACTTCCTCAGCTGCACTCTCTCAAGGGTGGAAGCGGATCTCTGAGAGGCACAGAGCCCTTGAGGTGAGACGTGCCCCCACTAGTCTGCTCCTCTGCCCAGGACGTGAGGCCCTGTCGAGCGTTGCCCAGCCTCTGGGGCTCCGGGCGAGTCCAGCAACAAGATCCACGGACTCTCCCGCAGCCAGTCCACAGCTCGGAGCCGATATGGGTATCTCTGAGTCCCAGTCCCACAGCGCCGCTCCTGTTCCCTCTGCACTCTCCCACAGCCGCTGAGCAGCGGGTAGGCAAGCCTCTGGGAAATCTCCCCTGCTTTTCCTCCACTTCTGCAGGGATGATGCCCCCAATGATCAGTCCAGTAGCCTCCTCTGGGGGCTCCTGCCTTCCAGGGGACTGGTGCCCCTGTCGGTGTGGGCGCCTATCCTTCCAGCCGCCTCTGTTTTCCCTGGGGCGGTTGAGCCTCTGCCGCCTTCCCCCTGCCTGGGATCGTGACTCACCAGGTTTCTCGCGGCGTGCTGTATTTTCTTTCCTACTTTTTGCGGCTGTTCCTTCACGCTGTGTAGATCTTCTTGCTTTAGTGAACTCCAGTGACCTTCTCGCTCTTCTCCCTACAGTTTCGCGCCTCCTGGCCTGTTTCTCTGCTGGATCGGCTCCCCTCCTTCCCTACTCCACCCTACACCAGCTCTCTGCAGTCGGCCATCTTTCCAAATCCTAACGAGGAAGTCTTTCTTACCAGTAAAGCGTCTAGGACAGGAGTGCCTGACCTCTTGCCGTTCTTGGAAGTTGGGTGGGTCCTCAATTGATATTGTAATTCTGAGCCCCCAGAACACACGTCTCCAGGAACTCACAGAAACGGGTCTTTTCGGTGAAAAGGTTCACAAAGATGCACAGGCCTCAGTGTGTGTGGGGGATACTTCGCGCATTCAAAGGCGTGGCGCTCGAGCGGAGCCTGGGTGGTTCTCAGACACACTCAAACGTGAAAACCGAAATAAACAGCATACATTCACATTTCATTTGACATCTCCTGCCTCCCCAAAACTCCGCTTTGAGTTTCACCTGAACGACCGACGCTGATTTACACATTTCAGGGTTAATACTTTGTGTGTGTGGAGGTGTCCACCGAAACAGTTCTAACCTTTTCAAGGTTTCTCCTGTGCAGCTGACAGTCGGACCCCAACTGTGAGTCTCAACAGTGAGGGCACCGGGTGTGAAGGATTGGGGGGCAGCACTGCAGGCCGACCAGGCCCCAAGTTCTTCACAGCTCTGGCCTTGAGACAGCACACTGGCTGACACCATCTTTCCTATTTGCCATCCAACAGTGGGCAGGGGAGAAAAACGGAAAGCAACCCAGCAGTACATCCCAATCACAATTTTATCTTCACATGTGTGTCCACTTTTATCTCTACACACTTCTGGACTACTCTGTTGACAAGAGCTAATAAATACAATAATATGACAGCTTGACAAACAATGCGGCCGCATTCTTTTCTTCTCATTTATAACATTTGGAAATGAATGCAATGTAACGATGAATCTATTTTTCTTTGGACAGGGGGAATCTACTAGGTAGAGAAAAATGAAGCAGGTGAAAAGCTACTCAACAGTGGGCTGGCTTACTTCCCCGAGGGGAGCACAGGCTGACCTGTCAGGAGACAGAGCAGCGGATTTAGGATTTCCTAATTGGATACGAGTGTGATCTAAGCAGCCGACGCCAAAGACCACAGCAGAGGCCCTCCTCTTTATTTAAACCGGAAGACACATAGTTCATCCGTTGCCAGCAGAGGCGTCAGAAGCCACAGGAGACGAGCACTTGGGGAGCCGAGGGAACCAAAGGGCTAAGATCAGGTGCATGTTTGAAAATGAGTTCTACAATTACCAAGGACTTAATTAGGCACAGGACCAGCCCAGTTTCAGCTTCAGTTTCAAATGTCCCTGAATGATTTTGCCAAGCATGCCCTATCCGGGCATGGAGCCCGAGCCCACCAGAGCAACTGATGCCCATCTGAGGCCAAGAGAGATGACGCATTGGCAGGGGCCTTAGGAGCCCTGGTCCTCCTCCACCCCAAGCTGCAGGAGTTCCACAGAAAGCTCTTTCCTGAGCTGAAGTGAGAGACACCGAACATTTAGAGGTTGTGAGCGGGAGCAGCATACGCTCTCACATCTGGATGAACACTTTCACATTACGCAGGCTGGAATGGAGAAACCAAAACCAACTCAGTTTTTTAAAAATATCAATGAAACTCTCCTGGCCCACTGGAGTCAGACCGTAAGCACCGGGCTTGTCGCCTGTCCAGTTCAGCTCCAATTCCCAGCACCTGGCACAGAGCAGATACTCAAGGGGTATCTGTTTGGTGAACACAGAGACAGGTCCTTGGGTCAAATCTCTCCTTGCTGAGACTAAGAGAACTTTGTGAGGCCAAATGCGTTTCATCTTCAGATGGTGAGAACACGGACATTCACAACTGAGTTTTCTTTCCAGGTGGCTAGGGCAGTGCCACTTAGAGCCACCTGTCCCTAGAGCACCTGAACACTCACGGGCGGCCAAGACCAAGCTCCAGGGGTTCACTGCCAGGCACTCAGTATCCTCCTAAAGCCACGCCCACTCATGTGGCATCCTCTGAAGCATCGCACCTCTGCCTCCTCTACAGCCTGCTCCGCTCCCAGTGCTCCCCACCCCACCACCGCCTCCCGACACCCCAGCCATCCGCGTCCTCCTCCCCAAAAGCTTCCGGCTCCCTCAGGGGGCATCCTTCTTCAAACTACTGATACATAGCTTCTTAAAAATTAACACACAATGTGAAATTGAAGTGCACAACCCATTTGCATTCAGTACATTCCCAGTGCTGACCCCACCATCCAGCTTGGGGACACCTGTCTTCTGCACCATAGAAACTCAGGGTCCACTGAACACCAACTCCTCACCTCCCGTGGCCCCAGCACCCAGCACCCAGCTTTCTACTTTGTGTCTCATGAATGTGACTACTCATAGAAATGGAATCGCATGATAGTCTTCTTCTGTGACTTGCCATGATGTCTTTACAGTTCACCCATGTTGTAGCAGGTGTCGGAATTTCTCCGTTTAAAGCTGGATAACATGGTTTGTACAGTAAAGGCCATCTTTTGTTTATCCATCCATCCATCCATGGCAAGGATAGGCCATCTTTTGTTTATCCATCCATCCATCCATGGCAAGCATAGGATATCTTTTGTTTATCCATCCATCTTCCAGTGACTACCCAGGTTGTGCATCCTTTTTCACTGTTGTAAACAAGGCTTCCACGAACATGGCTGCTCAGATAGCGGGGTGAGACTCTGCTGCCAGTTCTTTGGGGTTTAGATCCAAAGGGGAGCTTCTGAATCACCTGGTAAATTCTAGGTTTAACGACGGAAGAGCAAACACTGTGGCCACTTGGGACATTTCCACTGTCAAGGCATTCAAGTTCCAATTTCTCACATCACAATCCATACTTTTATGTGTGTGTGTGTGTTTTGTATTTTGTTTTTAAGAACAGCTGCCCTACACTGTGAGGTAGGGAATCACTGTGGCCTCACCTCGCATTTGTCCAGTGGTTCATAATGTTGAGCCTCTTGCCATGTGCCCACTGAACACATCTGTTTTACAGGAGGAATATTTGAGTTCTTTGCCTATGTTTAAATCAAATTTTTCTGTCACTCAGTTGTATGAATTCTTTATATATATCCTGGGTTTTAACACTTATCAAGTATATAATTTTTATATTGGCCTTTTTACTGAGCTTTCCTTGGTGTTCCACACTGGGCCCAATGCCGGAAGTCTGCTCTCCACAGCCCAGTCATGGTTTGTAAGGTCAGCACTGGGGGAGAGGGCCCAACAGACCACTCTCAGTTTGTAAGCACCTCCTCCATTCCTTGGGTTACCTTAGTCCTCCTTCCTGCTTTTTAAAAATTATTTTGTTTTATTTTTTGTTAGAAAGGTAGATCTAGGCTGTTGTTCAAATTCATACCAGTTGTTGATCTTGCTTCATGGCTTCTCAATTATGGAAATGTATAGTGATGGAGTACTGGGTCCACACTATCCAGATGTGGGGATATAATGGAGCATGCATCCCTGCTTCCAGACAAAAGATGGATTCCCAATGAAACGGGTGGAAATGTGTAGACAATGGTCTAACATTGTCTGTACCAGCAATATCGGGGCACACTTAAATAAGAGAATGATGGAATTACAATTTCTTATGAAGGACTATACCATTGTAGTAAAATGGGGAAAATCTGTCGGGGGCTGGGAGTTTGGGAACAATCCCAGTCTATATAAAATTGTATTAAAAATAAAAATATATTTTAAAAAAAGAAGAATGAATAAATGAAGGAAATGAATTAAATAAATTAGATGCAACCTAAAAAGAAAGAAAGAAAGAAAGAAAGAAAGGTAGATCTACAGAGAGAAGGAGAGACAGAGGAAAAGACCTTCCACCTGCTGGTTCACTCTCCAAATGGCTGCAACGGCCACAGCTGTGCCAATCCGAAGCCAGGAGCCAGGAGCTTCTCCCAGGTCTCCCACACAGGTGTAGGGTCCCAAGGACTTGGGCTGGACTCCATTGCTTTCCCAGGCCACAAACAGGGAGCTGGATGGAAAGTAGGACAGTTGGGACACAAACTGGTGCCCATATGGAATTCTGGCCCTTGGAGGTAGAGGGCTGAGTCGTTGTACCAGTACCTTGGGTTGCTTTCTCACTGGGTGATAGCGTCCTTTAATGTATAAAGTTTTTATTTCAATTTTTTCTTTTGTTGCTTATAACTTTCAATGTCACCCACTGAATTATCACCCAGACTAAGTTTTCCTGCTGTTTCCTCTAAGAATTTTATAATTCAAAGTCTCACATTTAGACTTGCTCTATTTTGAGTTAATTTTTATGTTATGCAAGGATACAGTACACTTCTTAGTCTTCACTAGTATGATCTTTTGTAAGTGTTGGCCACACCCTATCCATGGTCCCTGGCAGTTGTTACTCACCTACGGAGCTTTCTTTAAACCCTGCCAGTTCATATGTAAAGCCTTTCTCTGTCTGCAAAGGTGGGACAGGTCAGTATGCTTCCCTTAAAGTTGTTCTTATTTGGAGAATACCCGAACTTCCCCCGGATGAGCAACATGAAAATGGTTTCCATAAGTCTCCCTGAGGTCTGCTGCGGGCACGGAGCCCTAGTTCTTCCCTTCAGGGAGGGTCCCCCCACGTGCTCACGGCTGCATCTACCCCTTCTCTGTCCCAGCTGCCTGTTCGGCCGCCCCACCTCGCCTCTGGTCACCTCTGCCCTCACAGCAGCCTTGCTCAGATCCTTGCTTGTGTCCAGCTCTCCCAGCGTTGTGGGCATTCATCTGCCCACTCCAAGGCACACGGCGCCTGTGAATCCCTGCACATTTCAGAACAGATGGCAAGCCGGCAGCGCCCACGGAAGCCGGCTGGATTGAGTGGAGTGAACTTCACTTCTTCCAAACAACAAATACACACATGTGTTCCTAAGACTTCAGACCGCGCACACTTCAGGCGGGCAGCGCAGCCCTACTCCTAGGACTCCTCTGTGACTACTTCCCAGCTACTAATCCTACCAGCAGTCAAAGGCTCTTTACACAGGCCATGATGCAAAACAAAGTAACTACAACAGCGTCTGTGACAGACAAAATAAGAACAAAGAAATTCAATTCCGGCTCCCTGGAGAACAGGGAATTATCTTAACAAATGTTCTGAGCACATGTGAAAAATGAGATAGCTCAGAGGGAAAGGGCCACAGCTTGCTGAGAAAATATCTTCAAAGTCACAATTATGCCCCCTCCTAGAACACAAGGAAGAGACGCACATAACCAGTCTGAATTGCAGTCCTATTCCCTCTTTACAGACACTCAAGCAACTGGGGCTGCAGGTCAATCCCATCTCCTTGAAGGAAGCCACTGGGGAGAACCCAGCCACTGGGGAAAGCCTGTCACCTGGGAGAACCCTGCCACCGGGGAGAACCCTGCTTACCCAGGAAGCCCAGGGCTGCAGCTTTGTGAAGACCCTACTCTATGGGAACAAGGCAAATGAGAAGGCTCCAAGTGCTCCCCACAAGCCACGTGGCACACATGGGACCCAGGGGCTCGTCCTGAGAATACCTGTTTCAGTTCCGATGCACCACAGCCCCACACCCGCCAAGAGGGGACTGCCTGTGGGCCTTTTCTTTCCTGAAGCCAAAGCAGAGCTTCTCAATGGAAAATGCACAACTAAGTAAAACCTTCCAGCTCCACGCTTACCAGCGCATAGAACTAAAATTCCGGGCTGGGCACTGTGTGGCAGCACAGTAAGCCACTATCTGCCTGAGTCCAGCTCCAGCCCGGGTTTGGAACTCACGAAGGGTGCGTGGAAGAGGCGCAGAAAGGATAAAGAAAGAGACGGACCACTAGGATTCCTTGATCATAATGGACCATGCGGGAAAGCTGTTGGCTTTATTTATACACAAACAGTCAAACTCTGGCTCAGACTTTTTACGTCATGGTCAAGTGGGTGTTTCTAAGGATAATTCTGCCATTTGCTTTACCTAAAAACAATAGAAGTTCCTACTACAATTCTTATTCTACAACTTAATCTTGTATCACAAAGAAAAGGAGAACCTAAAGCTCAAGAAAAGAATGAAACCCTAAATACAGGTCCCTTGATTAGCATAAGGTCAATGTGGACAGCCAAGACAGTAGGAATAATAGAAGGCCCTTTTGCTAGACGGTATTATTGACATTAACCTCCAAGCTCACATTGAGTAAAACGCCAACTCCACAGTAGCAAACAATGCCTGGACGGATTAGAATTCTTCCGCAGGGTGGTCCGGTGTCCATGCTAAGGAAGGTGGAATTGCATTCAGGTGGTTGTAGAGACATCCGCATAGGCCCTGCCTTACAGCGGGGAGTTCCTTGCGGCCCTGCCTACAATGGAACAATACTCTTCATACCCTTGTGCCCCCCACATCCACTGCACGGACCCCAACATCTATCCACAACAACAGAGCCCATCTTGGAGCGTTGGTTCTAATCCCAGCTGTTCTGTTTCAGATCCAGTTCCCTTCTAATGCACCTGGGGAAATAGTGGAAGATAGCCCGAGTTCTTGACACCAACCATCCTTGTGGGAGACCCAGATGGAGTTCTGGACTCCTAACTTTGGTCCAGCTCAGCCCCAACCATTGCAGTCATTTGCGGGGTGAACCCATGGATGGAAGCTCTCTCTCTCTCTCTGCCACTTTGTTTTAAAAATACATAAATAAATCTTAAGAAAAACCTTGAAATGCTGAAAGCTGGTAATACCCAGAATTGAAGATAACTTTCATCAATCAGCTGATATTTATTTTTTATGTATTTCATGGAAGATCTTGCAGTATTTTTTGCCCTAGTCACCACAAAGCAGCCACGAGCATGGAGTGTTCCAAAACCACAAATGGTAGAGACCTTGATGGAGCACGGGTCCTTCTGCTGCGGTCATCCCAGGCCACTCTGACGGGGCACGGGTCCTTCTGCTGCGGTCATCCCAGGCCACTCTGACGGGGCACGGGTCCTTCTGCTGCGGTCATCCCAGGCCACTCTGACGGGGCACGGGTCCTTCTGCTGCGGTCATCCCAGGCCACTCTGACGGGGCACGGGTCCTTCTGCTGCGGTCATCCCAGGCCACTCTGACGGGGCACGGGTCCTTCTGCTGCGGTCATCCCAGGCCACTCTGACGGGGCACGGGTCCTTCTGCTGCGGTCATCCCAGGTCACTCTGACCGGGCACGGGTCCCTGTGCCCTTGACCAAGCAGCCTCCGACCCAGCAGACGGGCCCAGGGCTCAGCCTGTCTGTATGTCTCTGTCCCTGAGGGGAGCGCCCCAGTCCTCAGGATCCGCAGCTAAGCTCGGCACACTCGGTAGGTACTGAGCAGTGGTGCACACAACGCGAGCGGGAGGTGCGATGGGGGAGGAGTTGTGGTGTCTCCCTTGGCTCTGTGTGCACTCTCTTCTCTCTTGTCCATCTCTGGGCAGTAGTGGGTCACTGCCCTCAGTGACAGGCAGAGCCCACAGTGCTACAGAGTGAGCCAGGGTACGGGGTGCTTCGGCAGTGGAGAGGGAGAGCCAGGGTACTTGGCAGTGGAGAGAGAGCTCACAGCCACTGAGGAAATTGTCCTTCTGCCTGTCCGTCTCTGCTCTTTGCTAGAAGTTGCCTTATCAGAACTACCTTGGGTGTCACCGCAGAGGTACAAACGAATCAGGATATCTTACGGTTATCTATTGATACCAACTGACTCTCAATCTGCTAGGGAACAAGTTTTTTTTTTTTATGTCAACACAATCTCATTTATATTTTGGTTTAAAATCAACACCCACAATCACTCGAAAACTGGCAACAGGGAGAACGTATAAAACGGAGGCAGGCTGTGTTTACAGAAGCAAGTGCAAACATCACCAGTAAGATGCCTCTGAAGACAGATGCTCACCAAGACAGTACCACACACCACTGAGAGGTGGGAGTGCTACTACCAAGACGGTACCACACACCACTGAGATGTGGGAGTGCTACTACCGAGACGGTACCACACACCACTGAGAGGTGCGCGTGCTACCGCATCAATACAAGCGGCAGGTGCATAAAAAACCCAGCGCTGGTCCGATTCATGTGACTGCTCAATTGTATCAAGTCAGGAGCCGGTCAGTGTGGAAGGTCGAGCTGACTGGGCGGATGTGCACTGCGCACACTCCAGGCACATGCAGCCGCGCAGACTGGGCAGCCGCCGGGCGCCGGGCAGCTCCACACTCTGAGGAAGAGCGATGAGGAGTTTACCGGAAATCCAAAAGTGATTATGGTAGGTCATTGCACTGGGCGCATCCACCAAACCTCTCCCGAAAGCTCCCAATAAGAGGATGTCATCTAATCACTTACACATTGACTTAGACTCTGCTCAATCCACAAAAAGCCTTGTGTAGAAGCAGTAAAACACCCCGTGCGAGAGAGAGAGACGGAGAAGGAGGCTCGGGGTGCTCGCTCACTCTCTCGCTGACGGATCCAGCCTGCGTGTGCCCGGATGACAGTCACTTGGGATGATAGACCTGACCCCAAGTGCCTGAACGTGAGGATTCCCCTACAACGATCCTCCAAACAGGACCGACGAAATCGGAACCCACCTCATCTCTTAGAATCACTCTACAATTCCTTTATTATTTACAAAAGGTAGAAAAAATATGATTACACGTGTGTCTTTCCTATTGGATACATACATACCAAAATAGAAAATAATGCAGAAATTCAGAGGCATACATTATTCTTCTACATTGAGGTTTTTATAGGAAATAGTTACAGATAAAATATTCTACCTGAAGCTAAAAGCGTAAGTCCTACAGGGGTCGGTGTGGTGGCTCATTAGGCCAGTTCAGTGCCAGCATCCCATCAGGGCATATGCTTGTGATTGAGTTACTCCACTTCGGATTCAACTCTCTCTTTATGGCCTGGGAGAGCAGCAGAGGGTGGCCCCAGCCCTTGGAACCCTGCAGCCACGTGGGAGACCGGGAAACAGCTCCCGACCCCCAGTTTCAGATCTGCTCCACACCGGCTGTTGCGGCCATTTGAGGACTGAATTAGCAGATGGGTGACCTTCTCTGCCCTGCCTTCTCCCTCTGCAAAATATGCCTCTCAACTAAAATAAATCTTAAAAAAATACATATATCCTAAACACGTTTATATTTTCCTTTCAACCCAGACAATGTTTATTTTCCTGAGAGTCTTTTTGGGTAACTTACTTCAACCCACTTACTGATAAGCGCGCTGTGGTATCAGTATTTTCTCTTTCCTAAACATCACAGTTTTGTAGCTGTTCTTAGCTTCTTTTTAGTCCTAGCTTTCAAGCCAGGTCTTCCTGACGCTTTGGGAGTGTAAGACTCCCGTGGAGGCTGCGTCCAGGGCGGAGCCGGAACCTGGATTTCCCACAGCGCCTACCCAAAGCTGTGCTGCCTTCCTCTGCTCATGGGAATGCGCTCGTTCAAAGGGCAAGACAGCGACTGTCATGTCAAATGAACTCCCTGCCCGAGAGCGGAGCCCAAACGGGCATCTCCCAGGGGAGGAAAGAAGGCAGGGGGTGGAGTCTTCCTCGAGCCCCGCCGAGTCAGGGTGTGCGCGGTGAAAGCTGGCTGGTGGCCTCCACACCATGTCACTGAGAGCTGTCTGACTCCGAGGCTCTGTGCCACGGCAGTCACCCGGCTGCCAGTCAGGTAGAGGAGAACAGACGAAAACACGTGACTTCCCGCGTGTGCCTCCACAGGAAGTCAGGCCGAGTGGAGGCAGGCGAGGTCCGGCCAGCAACAGGCCAGCGAGAAGTAAGGAAACGTAGAATGAGTCCATGTGTTAGGATTAGGCTTCAGACCGCACCAGTCCACATGGAGGAAGCAGGCAGGTGGGTGGGTGAGCTGGCAAGCTGGGTGTGATGCCAGCTCGAGGGAGGGGCGTGGCATAAAGAACGCCGTGGCACTGGATGTGCAGGCGGGAAGGGATGCTACGGGGGCTGAGCAACCAGGTCACCGGAGACGAGGTGAAGGGTGGGAGGCTGTGATATGGAGGAAGTTCCCACGGGTGCGAGTGACGTGCTTGGTGATGGTCAGGATGCAGCACAGCATCCATGAGCTGCTCGGAAGGGCCACATGCCGCGCTAATCACCTCGCACTCAGCATGGTGCGCGCAGAGGGGGAAACCAAGGCTCTGAAGGCAGATTCCTTGCCCAGCATCCCACACCACTGCTTGGCAGAGTTGGGGGGAGCCTAGGGTCTGTGCTCCGAATGACTGCCCATCTCGCCTCCGAAGAAAAGGCCCTGCGTGAGCACACACAAGTGGCAGCGAGGAAGCTCCCAGAGGCAAGAAGGCTGCTGGGTGAGGTAGCCAGAGGTGCCATTTGAAATTGTGCACTCAGGTTAATTCCCCTGGAGCCCCTTCTCACCACCTGCAGAGCCTGACACCTGCTTCACTCCCTAACCAGTCTGAGTCTAAATCCCTTTACCTGGGCTGGGAGGCATTCGTGTTCACCAGTATTTCAAACTCTCTTCTCCTTCCTGTCCCCTGGAAGGTGCGTGTAGCCACGGGCATGGGACTGGCTGGAGGCCACGGAATGTGAGCGGAAGGACCTGTGCCACCTCCTTGAGGACACAGTTCAGGGGCAACGGACTGAGCTTGGAGACTGCGGCAGAGGCGAACGCAGCATGGAGCTGGCTGCTGTGGCCATTTGAGGACATCCCCCTAAGGGGGCCCATGGCTTACAGCAAACAGATCTAGAGCCCCAGTCCCTACACGGCATGTGGAACACGAGAGAAAAAGGGGCTGGATTGCTCTAAGCCCCGAGAGCACCACGGCGCAGCCCCCCTCATCTACCCTGACCAACCGGCTGATGTCAGGAACCCCCTGAGCTCTGCGCACCCAAGTCTGCTCTCTGCTGCTCTGCGGCACATCTTCTTCACCCCAATCAGGCTGGCATTTCCCCTGCTGTGCCCTCGCTCCACGGCTCACATTCAGCACACCCCCTCTCCCTTGTCCACGCTCTACAACTCATCCCGCCAACCACACAGCCCCCTAACCCCAGCGGGGGTCTGATCCAACCACAGCACCTCCCCAAACTCCTGCTCATCTGACCCTTCTGTTACAACTCCTACAAGCCTCACAGGACACATCACCAAACACGCCACTCTGACTCACAGTTAACTCGAAGGAGATGAACAAAACGTACTTATGTGTTTATTTGGATGTCAGAAAGACAGGGACTCACACGCATGCACACACACACACACCCACACGTACTCTCTCACACACACACACATGTACTCTCACACACACACACACTCACACATGCACACACACTCACACACACATACTCTCACACACTCTCACACACACTCTCACACACACACTCTCACACTCTCACACACACTCACACGTACTCTCTCTCACACACACACACTCACACACACCTCTAAGGCATGCTGTGCTGACGCCCAGAAACACTGCTGAAGAGGATGCAGGGAGTCCTGTTTTTCACAGTAAGATGCCCTCCACGTGGCAGGATAGCCCAGCAATGCAGAGTGCATGCCGCAAGTCACTTGCCCACGTTCAAGGCCCAGGCTTGCCACTTGCTGCTTGGGCCTGGACCACCTCTGAGCCATGGGCTACTCACTCATGAGGAATACATCTCTGACCTCCAAGGCAGATAAAGGAGAACGTGTGTGCAGCACTGAGCCCAGCCTAGTGGGATGAGGGAGAATAGAGCATTGAGCCCAGCCTAGTGGGATGAGGGGGAACACAGCACTGAGCCCAGCCTAGTGGGATGAGGGGGAACACAGCACTGAGCCCAGCCTAGTGGGATGAGGGGGAACACAGCACTGAGCCCAGCCTAGTGGGATGAGGGGGAACACAGCACTGAGCCCAGCCTAGTGGGATGAGGGGGAACACAGCACTGAGCCCAGCCTAGTGGGATGAGGGAGAACGTGTGTGCAGCATTGAGCCCAGCCTAGTGGGATGAGGGGGAACACAGCACTGAGCCCAGCCTAGTGGGATGAGGGGGAACACAGCACTGAGCCCAGCCTAGTGGGATGAGGGGGAACATAGCACTGAGCCCAGCCTAGTGGGATGAGGGAGAACAAAGCACTGAGCCCAGCCTAGTGGGATGAGGGCTGCATTGCAGGTCCGGCAGGGCCCCGCCCATGCTCGCTGCTGCTATGGTGATCACCAGTCCTACCTGCAAGGGCAGAGAAAATGCTACCAGCAAGCTGAGTTATAGCTGGATGAAATCAGCCCTTTAATTTCTTATTTCTTGACCTAAAATGTTCTCTAACATACTTTAGTGATTTCTTTATTAAAAAAAGTTTCATCATCATCATGATCAAATCATATTTCCACATGTAGATAAAATGGCACATTATAATAAAATTAACTTATGAAAGCGTTTTAATTAAGTCATAGAATTGAGGAATTTTAACCTAAATAATATTATTAGCTCACCACAGGGAATTATATACTAAATAAATAAAGATTTGTTCAATTATCTAGGGAATTCACACCCCAAAATCTAGTCAACTGGCTTGGCAGCCCCGATGGTTCTGGATACAGTAGACAATGACCATAATTCATGTTGCCTAAGAATCCTATTAATCTTCCTATACCTTTTTTGAAGATATATCATTAATTGTTATTAATACTGCCTAATCAAGACAGAGCCAGTCATTGAAACAATTAACCTATTTTTGAAGGTGCAAACAGAAAGATAATTCATCACTTTTGTGTTTTTTTCTCTGCTGCAAAGCCAGCCTGAATTTTCTCAGTAAATGCTCTTCTAGGCCCCACAGCAGCCTCTGTTAGCAATCAAGAAAAACAGACTGTGTTCATTTGTAAAGGTCACCCCGGCAGTCCCGGTGAGGAACAATCATTTGTTAATTCAGGAATGCGGTGGAGGCAGGACCACACATCTCCACCAGGTAAAGGTGTTCCAGGAGCACGGGTCCTGCAGCTCGGAAATACAGCTCGGAATGCAATTTAGTTGTGAAATTAGAGGAGACTGTTTCCGCGGCTGAGCAGTATTCGCAAGCGATTAAAGCGCGTCCAGACACACATGGCGGGTAAAACAGCAGAAGACTTCTTGCAATAGGCATTGGCTGACTTTGGCCTATGGTGATCAGATATTAAATTCTTTCTCAGCAACAGCGTCGGGAGAAAAGCATAGATCCAAGGGTCAGGTTCCAGCTCTGTGCTCACCAGCTCTCTGACCCCATAAACTCACAGGAGAGATGCGGTCATATTTATTTTTACAAAATTGTTATAAAGACTAAATCAAATGTGTGCATGTCCAACGTGGAATCTAGAACACACTAGATGTTCAATAAGCCAAGTTGTGCCAGAAAGTAAGTAGACACAGAGAAGGGCAGGTGTCGGCACAGTAGGGCAGACGTGACTGTATTCTTACTACAATGCTGGGCTCACCCCAGGGCCACTCCAGGTGACTGGCTTTCTGCTGAAGTGCACCCCGGGAGGCAACAGGTGACACCCAGGACTTGGTTCCCAGCATTCATGGGGGAGACTTGGACCAAGATTCTCATTTCCAGCAACTTGGGGAATGACCAGTCCGTGTAAACGGGCTCGCTCACTATCAAATATAGTAAAACAGAGGGGACAGAGCACAGCACTTTGACACCTGACATGATTGGTTTGGACTATCAACATGTATCCTCAAATATCAACCTGTTTGTAAGCCTTCTACATTTCCTGTGACATCGGGCCTGGTTGAGGAAGATGTCACAGGAATTTCTGAGCCTCTCCAATTCCAACTTGAAATTGAAACAAGGGTCAGCCCTCCCTTGTCCGTCACGCAGGATGTGAGCTCAAGGGAACCACTGGCAGATGCGTCAGGGGCTCCTGTGTCCTGCGTAGACCGAGATGTCCCCAAGCCGAGCCCCGAGAGCGTCTGGTAGACGTTTAAGCTCAAACCGTCATGTGCTCAGCACCACGCCCGAGAGCCCTGACTTGTACGGACAGCTGAATCTGCAATCAAAACAAGCCAATGACAGTTCCCTCGGCTACAGCACAATGGCTAGGGAAACAGAAGAGAGGCAGACTTAACATCTCACAGACATACACAAAGCGGTCATCACTGCTTGAGTGGCTCAAGCCATCATCAAGTGTCTAGCAATCCTCTCATCCGGCACTTCCAGTGTTCAGAACAACTCCAGCAGCTTGAGTGAGCCAGCGGGGGGGCCTCTACTGGCTGGGCAGCACTGTGTGCAGGTGGGCGCAGCACCGCCCTCACTCCTGCTGAGTCCGACATGCCGTGCCCTCCAGGGGTGCTCAGTCACACAGGGCTCCCTCGGGCATGGGGCACAGTGACATGGGCCCTGCAAGGCGCCCTCAGCGCTCTGGCGTGATGGTCACACTCCCCGTGGTCACACTCCCAGCCCCTCATTACTTGAGACTGTGCCAGTAATCCTCAGAAACACAAGGTAGTGTGAAAGACCCCTACGGGCTCAGCCATGGGGAACAGGTGAGGCTTCTCCATCTGTCAGGCGTTCCCTCAGCCTGCTGGTCCACAGGGCAGGCCAGGCTGCTGGGCACCTTGTCCGCAGGTGGCAAGCACTCCAGCAGGGCCTTTCTGTGACAGAGCTGGATGACTTCCCACCCCACCCTCTGCCACCCCGCCTCCCCAAAACCGCTCTGGGGTTTACGACTTAGCACTTCTTCAGTGGAAGAGAGGGTGGGCCCCCCAGGCCCAGGCTGCAGGCCAGTGCAGGAACAAGGGGGCCCGCCCTCCTGAGCACCTGCCTGGGTGCCGCTCCAGGACTCCCAGGGTCCCGTTTATTCTTCACCCTGGGCTTGGGGATGAACATTGACAATCGAGACTGACACCAGTTCCACCCCATGATGGCAGAAACTCCCCAGCACCTGCCAGTCTCACATTTGTTACTGTGAGACACAGAACATGACACCAACTGCAGCTTCCAGGAGGAAATATCCCTGGTTTTCCCTGCAGGCACAGGCACAGGGCAGGAACAGCTCTGGGTTTCCTGCAGGCACAGGCAGGGGCCAGGAACGGCCCTGGGTTTCCTGGAAGGCACAGGCAGGGGCCAGGAACGGCCCTGGGTTTCCCTGTAAGCACGGGGCGGGAACGGCCCTGGGTTTCCTGGAAGGCACAGGCACGGGACAGGAAGGGCCATAGGTTTCCCTCCAAAGGCACGGGGCAGGGTGCTGACTCATCCTCTTCATTTTTCAGTGCCAGCTGTGTTCACAGAGGGCAGAACATCCCAAGCCCTTCCTGGAAGTCAGGCTCTGAAGTCTCCCACTCCAGTCTCTTGCAGCCTTGGGGCCTGTTGCTAACCAGCAGCCTTCTGCTCAGCTGGGCAGGGCCGTGGCACTCACTCATCAGGCAGCACTCCCCAAGAGCGTGGCGCCGCCTCACTTGGCCTTGCCTCATGATCAGGATAAGCAGACAGTGAGCCACAATTGGATATGTGGGAACAGAGGAAAACAAATTGATAAAACCAGCAGTCAAGGGTCAAGTTGCGAGGCTTGAGCAAGTGTCGCAGCACTTGACAGACCTGACGGCCTTGCATCACCAGGGAGTGAAAATTGCCAGGGCTGTAATTAGCACAGAGAGTCCAACTGAAGCAGCAGACACGCGTGGCTTATCTACTGTGGAGGCTGCCCACACAAGCAGGAATAAGAACAGGAATGATGAGAGCTCCAGCTGAAGGAATCCATTGTCCATTGCTAGCTTCAGTGCCACTTTGTCACCTTGAAAATTAACATGTGGGACAGTGAGGGCGATGGGTGTGGCCTACACAGGAGGCACCTGAGCCTGAGGATGGGGGATTGTCCCTGGCTGCTCAGGAAGGGTCAGACAGCAGAGCCAGGCAGGCACTGCTGGAGGCCAAGTGCTCCATGCTGTTCCCTGACAGCGCATGTGCACTTGGTGTGGAGGCAGCTCCAACCACGCCCCCTCGGTCATGTGCCCACCAGACACGTGGGCCACACCACAGGACAAGGATGCCTTCTGCATCCTCTTACACACGCTGTGCCCCTACTCTGCACAAGCCAAAGATGAGCTGAATGTCTTCTAAGAGTCACTGGGCAGCAGGGCTAGAAAGCCTGACCATGAAGATGTCCAACTCCGGTCATGTTCTTCATGTGCAAATGGTCATTCAGGGACACGGCACCCCTCAGAGAAAACTGTGCATCCAAACCTCACCCAGCTCCGGCCTCACTCATGGCCGCCCACCTCCCTTCTCACCACTCTCTGTGGCTGGGCATCCTCAGCTCACCCAAAACACCAGAATAAAAAAGAAAAGCGCACTCCTGTTCCCAGGAGATTCACACTTCTTCTTGAATCTTCCCAGAAATACACAAAGGGTGTATTCTGTACTTTACTGAAAACCAGGACTGCTGTGGTCCACAGAGAACATTTACAAGATGGCAGAAGGGCCAGGAGGCCCAGCTGAAATCCCGCCCCCCGAACCCCCAGGAGCAAAGCCACCAACACAACCAGGCACGGATGCCCAGGCAGCCAGGGGTTAGAGGCGGTACAGCTGGTGGGCCTGACTGCTCGAGAGGCTGACTCTGCAGGTGCAAGCAGGAAGGGACTCACGGTGGACTTTGGACCTGGCCGAGTCTGTGGTGCACAGGAGCCAGGGCGTGATTCCCAGAGTGTGCGGACACAGCCCCCAGAGCATGATCCACACCCCATATCGCTGCTTCAGAATGCCCGAATGGAACTCCAGAGAAGTGCACCTCATCTTCTTACAAAGAATATCAATTTTTAAATGGAAATGGAGAGAGAGCAAGACAGAGAGAGAGATCCTCCATCCCCTGGTGTGCCCCCATTGCATCGGCTGGGCTGGGCCAGGCCAACATCCAAAGCAAGGAGCTCCACCCTAGTGTGCAATGTGAGGGCAGGGGCCTGGGCGCTGGGGTCATGTTCTGTGCCCCCCGGCACATGGCCAGGGGCTAGGATCAGAAGCAGAGCGGCTGGGACCGGAACCTGCATCTGCTTGATGTGGGTGTTGGCATCACAGGCGGTGGCCCGGTCCCCTGCAGCACAGCGCCTGACGGAAGCACACGCAGCTCCAACAGCACAGGCAGACGGTGTCGGCCTGGGTTCCTTCTTTACAGAACTTCAGCACGCTAAACGCCAGTGAGGCAGACACGGGGCGATTTCTGGGTTATTAAAGCAAGAGTGGGAGCAAATTGCTTTGGTCTTCTATTGCAACTTCCTTTACCCAACTGCACTGAGTTCCCATCTCTCCCTCCCAGCGACACATTCACTAATGGGGCAAAATACGAATGGAGGACTCCTAACAAGAAAGATGATTTAAAAGACATAAAGAAATATCTCCCTTCCACAGGAGAACGTTTTAGCAATTTCTGAATCAAAAAATCTGAATGAAATAAAAACCCAAAGCGGACTGAGCAGCATCTGTGAACACGAGAACAGAACAGTCTGAGGTCGGGAAAGACTGTTTTCAAGTGAGAACACAACAGCCCAAAGTAAACATGTGCCAGAACTTCCGAGCAATGGATTGGACAGTGCATCAAATCCAACCAGTGAGTTTGGCTGCAATGGAGAGCTCTTCTTGGGATTTAGAGAAGTGATTAAGTGAGATAGGATGAGGAAGAAAGAGCAAACCTGGAAGGCCAGCCCAGGAAAGCCCACAGAAGCTCCAGGAGAATTCCAAAAGGTGACAGAGTCAGCGGAAGAAAAGCATTAATCAGTCTCACATGTGGAAAACTCCCTGGCGAGAGACACATCTGTGTCCTCAAAGCAAGAGTTTCCTGAACACCAAGAAAGAACCATGGCGGTCATTTTGCTGCAGCAAAATGTTCAAACTTCAGGAGCAAGGGAACAAAACCGGTCAGAATTCAGACAGATAAAACAAGGTAGCAACCCAGAGAAGACAAACATGGGGAAAAAAACCCCTGAATTTCTTTCCACACATGAAGCACTAGAATAGAATGAATCACACCTACAGGATTCCAGTGGGATTAAAATGTACCACAGGCATTCTGAAGCCGCCAGTCACTGGCCAGACCTTTCCCAAGCAGTCTGGTGTTGTGCTGTGTGCCCACCCAGGGCCGCCTTAGAAACATTCAGCAGCCAGCTGCAGGTGGTAGGACTGGCCCACTTCCCCGGGAAGGTGCTCCCTTCACCAACACACTGCCCCTCATGGGGAGAGGGGAATATGTGCTCACAGTGGATGCCCCCAACTGAGCAGGCTCACACTCAGGACAGAAACCCCACCCTCAAACCCCCACGTGGCTGCCTAAGCTTGGCTGGCCAGGACTGCCCATAGGAACTGCCATTCACACCCTCAACCACTTTCTCAGCTGTTATCTGCTGGTTCACTCCCTAAGTGTCCAGAAATTGGGGCTGGGCCTAGACCAGAACCAGGAACTCAATCCCGGCATGCCACGTGGATGACAGGAACCCACTGCTGAAGCTCGCCATGCTGCCTCCTTGGGTCTGCACTGAAAGCAAGCTGGAGTCCTGCTAATACACCTGCGAAAAAAGGAGTGGGGCTTGACAATCAATTCCAGGCACTATGACCCTAAATGTAGGCTCCTCAAGAATTTTAAGTTAAAGCATCGCCAGCCGCTGGTGCTTAGCGAAACCAGCTGGTCAAGAAGAGCAGAGATGTGGGGAAGCAAAGACGAGGGACGCGGAGGCTCCGGAGTCCCAGGGAGCAATGCTGGGGAGCCAGGGAGTGCCCAGGTGCAGCCTCTCCAGAGGCCAGCAGGTGCCGTGTCCCTGCCAAGCTTGTGCCTGAGAAGGGAGGTGTGAGTGCGGTCCAGTTTCTGATGTGGCCTCCGGCATGTAGCAGGTGTATTAATGATCCCATACAGTTCCTAACTAGAGTGCATGTCTCATCATGCTGATACTGGCTGCTGTCCAGCCCACAGAGCTCAGCACCACAACAGAGTGTGCTGATAAATCAGACCCTTTCAGACTTCCAAGACGTGGTGCTCCATCAGAACCAGCTCCCGTGGAGGATAAAGTACAGGCTGACATTTTGGCCAACGTCTTGATGACATCAATACTTTGTACTTGCCCTTTCAGGGCGCCGGGATAAGCAGAGCAGCCCTAATCCCTCTGGCTTCCTCTCTGCTGTGCCCTCCAGTTCGCACACGTATCACATGATGGAGGGCAGGCGGAGCAGGTGCCTGCTTCAATGACAACATCTGGGGTGCTGTGACACCAGGAAAGGCAACTGTTGACTTAAAAACCCCCACAAGGGCTGCAAGGTCAGCAACCCTCCTAGTTCATGTCTTGGCAGAGAAACTAACTGTTCTTGACTGTGATGGCGAGGGAGAGGAGCCTGGTGTTTGGAGTTCTATGTGGCTCAGTTTGTAACATACGGCAGCGAGAAGGTATAAAGAAGTAAAGGGAGGTGCGGCAGCAAAGACAGATTATGGGAGACAGAATATAGTTAATAATAGTAATTATATTAGTGATAGCATGAATTATTCATATTTAGTTAATAGTCTTTATATTAGCAATGATAGTAATAGTTATGAGTTAATGGGTTAATGATGATTACACTGAATGCTGTAATAATAATAGAAGAATAATTCTACGCTAACAGATCATTCTGAGAAGAGGTGAAACACAGAACTCCGAGTGGTAAGGATGCAGTCAGCAAAAAACGAAGAAAGAAAGTTTGAGACGCCATGGATGTGGAAATTATTAGAGGACACATTGGAGCAGTTAAAAAGGGAGGGCCTTCTACGTCCGTGCAGCTCAGTCATTCCCCACAGGGCAGCCGAGAGCAGGTGCGCAGCCACGACGTCTGGGGTGGGAGGGCAGCTGCTGAACGGCTGAGCTGACTCCCAGGAAAGGAAACATCACTGTGGCTCCTCTGTCCAGAAGGGGACCCTACGGAGCTGTGCACGCCATCGAGGCCCACAACATGGCTTTCTTGGGCCCTGACGCAGAAAGCTAAAAGTGCAACAGAAGCTGCTCTGTGAGCCTCCAAGCTTCTCCTCTTCCTGTGCTGACCATGAACTCCGAGCATGGAAGGAGGCCTGTGCACACTGCACATTCGCAAGCATTCAACAAGTCACCACGCTGTCCACACATGTGCAGCTGTGCGACAGGACAGTGTCTTTGAAAGCAGAGTCACCTCTGACAGGTTCTGGTTTTCTGTGCTTGGAGCTCTGGAAATGAAGGTGTGACTTGGCTTTCAACTTGAAAGCTGGTTGTGCAGAAGTTCCTCTACAGCAATCAAAACATCTGCTTCATCTGGCCTTTCTGACTCACAAGCCATGATTTCCGGAATCCTCATTGTGCCCCTGCCTCCCCAGGCCCCCCTACTTCTGCTACTCACTCCTCTGGCTCCATTTGAACTTCCAGCTCTCTTACAGGACTGTCCTGATGTCCCCAGCCCCCATCGCAGGGAACATATCTAACATCTTTTTTTTTTGTTTCATCCTAGCAGTACTCCCCACGTACCCTGGATGGATACCCTCGCAGTGCAGCCTTTGGTGTCAGAGCCAGCCTCGTGACACAAACGACCTCTAAGAGGTACAGGGCAGATGAGCTGAAGGCACACCTGAAGGCAGTGTTCATTTACGGGGGAGCGGACAGACGCCGAGACATACCCTAGCAACTGCCAACTCAGATCCAAAATCATAAGCCGAAGGGAAACACTGAAAACATGTGGCCCACCTAACATCTGTTTTGTATTTTTTGCACTTCTTCAAGATGCCTGCGATGGGGGATGAAGCTGTGCCAGTCTGTGAAGGGAAGGTGGCAGAGACCACGTACCTTTGCCTGTGGACCTGAACTGGCCTCACCATCACAAGGGTTCAGCATCGCCAGCGACTCCAGCGCCCCGTGTCAGACAACTGCACATCTGTGACTGGCACGGAGTACTGAGCAAGCTGAATCATCTCTGGCATCATTTGGATCGCCCACGTATCACTTATCAGTCACCCAGCCATTGCCTGTGCACCGTCTGGCTCTCACCTTTCTGTCGGGTGGGAAGCAGCCTAGGGGTGTGTTGAGTATCCAGAACACGGGAACCACATCGCCAAGCTGTTTCCAAAAGATCATTTTTAGCCGTGAAACTGTTATTCAATATGTTTTAGGAACACAGTGGTCTCTTTCTCACAAGCACACACGCCCCACAGAGGCACAATGGCCACTACAAATATGTCCAATTCCTAGCCAGGCTCTAAGTTACTCTTTGAAGTCATACTAAACCTTACTTGGGAATTGTTTAACACCCTGACTGACCACGATTACAGCAGCCGTCAATTTCCCTTTGTCTTCTCAGACAGGACAACATGAGCGCAAACTGGCCCTGTGTCTAGCACGTGGGAAGAACTGACAGGACACACTTGTCAGACAGCAACAAACAACGGGTTAAAAAACAAAATATCTAACCAAGGAAACATCCTCCCGAATGTGACACGCTACTCTAAGAGTGAGCTGGGTCCACGGCATGGGGAACCTGGGTCAGCACCACGCCAGCGCTAACTTCCCGGGGGGACACGGCCTGGGTCAGCACCACGCCAGCACTAACTTCCCGGGGGGACACGGCCTGGGTCAGCACCACGCCAGCACTAACTTCCCGGGGGGGACACGGCTGACTCTACTTGTCACTAGCTGCGCGGAGAGGGCACTAAGCTGACGAACACGCTGTCCAGCGCCCCTTCGTAGTCTCCCTTAGCTCCATCTGGGCCCTGCCCCACGGCCATAACCCCCGGATTGGCTACGCTGTCCAGCGCTCCTACACACAGCCTCCCTTAGCCTCCCCCGGACTGGCTAAGGAGCTGGCGGGCAATGGCCGAGAACCCGCTGTCCTCGCTGGACGCACACAGACCGCTGTCTGGGAAACGCTTCTGACCCCTGTGCCCGGGGCTGAGCCCAGGCCCTGGCGGGCAGCGGGCAGCGGCTGGGGGATGTCGGAGAGAAACATGGCTTCCCCTCTTTCTTTAGTTGCACCCGTCACTCCGAGACAGGCAACAGGCCTACTCTCAGACTTCAGAAATGACTTCTTTTCCAAAAGTTCAAATCGTCGCAAAGGTCTCATTAAAATTCTCAAAAAAGCAAGCAGATTAACCAAATTGTATGGACTTTTTTTTTTTTTTTTGCGACATTTCATTTAGTTTCTAATTACCCGATGGGCTGTGATGGCCACACTGGAGCCATTTCACAGGGCTGTGTCACTGTGACTGGCCTCCAGCAAAAAATCATTTTGAAATCAAAGTTGAGAAAGATGTCTGTGCGTGTGTGAGAGCCAGCCTCTGAATGCCCCTGCCTTAGCCATTTAAGCGTCCTTTTCAAAAATAGCTCTAGCAATTAGACCGTGTTTGTGCAACTGCAAACATCCCATTTCTGAGTTCCAGGAGCACGGCAACCTTCTAAGCTGTTAATCTTATGTTTTCTCATTTCTGCCACCATCTCTCAACAGTCTCCTCCTGCATGTTTGCTAGTGTATACACACTGCTTCATTTTGACACAACAATCCCTGCCCCCTCCCCTCAATCTCAGGAAGCAGAATATTATAAACATTTCAAAGACTTGACATGAAGCCAATAAGATGAACTAACAAAAGAGGAGCGGGAGTGAAAAAAAGGCAAACACAGTAATAACAGACAAGCATATTGCAATAGCAACTTGCACCTAATTACGATAAAGGCATAAATGAACTGTATAATGCAAATGCTTCAAACCAAATATGATACAAATGGGTTCCCACTGAATGCAAAAGACTAAGCCATCCCCAGCACTGGGCCCTGATAAGCACTCCTTATCTTGTTCCTATCTCCATAGCAAAGGCAAGGGACTTCTAGAAAAACAGGCATTGTCAAGGGAGGGAGTGTGGCTGGAGTGGAACAAAGCCCTGTGCTCCAGTCCTAAGAGTGCAGCAGCCAGACGTGTCCTGCGGGCCTCTCAGTCACCTCCGCGTCTAGGGGTCTGGCTGGGAGGCCAGCACAAGGAAGAGGCACAGTGTGTGTGTGTGGGGGGGGGTGGGACAGTCGGTCAGGATAGCATCTGCCTCACCCCACAGAGGTATCTGATTTGTTCTCCCAGGGGACAACAACTGTGACAGATGAACGCAGATAGAGCTGCGGTCACTGGGCTCGAGGTGGCTGACGGAGGTGCAGTGCCCAGGAGGGGAGGACGAGCCCACAGCAGCAAGCCCAGGCGCAAGAGAAGGGCTTAAGGAGGGTAGAGGAGCACTGGCCTTGGCTGAGTCTCAGCTCCAGGGCTCCCACACCCTGACCTTGTCCCAGGGCCCCAAAAGCCCCAAGCTCTGCCCACACCCCAGACCTCCTTCAGCCATTAATCACAGACTGTCACTTTGCCAGGGGAGGTGTGAAAGGAATTCGAGCCAGAGGACCGTCTTCCATACTATCCTGGACTCGCACGGTCGCTTTGTGCCCTCACAGGGACACTGCCATTTCCACAGAGAAAGGACAGGAGGCAGAGTGCAAAGGCCCACGGGGCTTTGTCGAAAGCTAGAAACGCGTCTCAGGCAAGCGACTGTGTCAATACAGCAGTCGGGTCTTCTCATCCAGTCTACTGCCCTGTCCCTCAGCTCCCCGTCCGCCTCCCTTGCCAAGTCGCCCGGAGTCCATGTGCCAGCCTGCACCAGCCTGTGCCAGGAGGACAGGACAGAGCAGGCCGCACTTCCTGCAGGAGGCTGCTGATGGAGAGAGGTGCCTCGCCCATCAGCACTGGCGGGAGAGACACCCTCACAACTCCCTGCACTTGCCTCCGTTCTGGCCTCATGGAGACACCCTCACAACTCCCCACACTTGTCACAGCTGGCCTCCGTTCTGGCCTCATGGAGACACCCTCAGACCTCCCCACACTTGCCACAGCTGGCCTCCGTTCTGGCCTCATGGAGACACCCTCAGACCTCCCCACACTTGCCACAGCTGGCCTCTGTTCTGGCCTCATGGAGATACCCTCAGACCTCCCTGCACTGACCACAGCTGGCCTCCGTTCTGGCCTCATGGAGACACCCTCAGACCTCCCCACACTTGCCACAGCTGGCCTCCGTTCTGGCCTCATGGAGACACCCTCAGACCTCCCCACACTTGCCACAGCTGGCCTCCGTTCTGGCCTCATGGAGACACCCTCAGACCTCCCCACACTTGCCACAGCTGGCCTCCGTTCTGGCCTCATGGAGACACCCTCAGACCTCCCCACACTTGCCACAGCTGGCCTCCGTTCTGGCCTCATGGAGACACCCTCAGACCTCCCTGCACTGACCACAGCTGGCCTCCGTTCTGGCCTCCGTTCTGGCCTCATGGAGACACCCTCAGACCTCCCTGCACTTGCCACAGCTGGCCTCCGTTCTGGCCTCATGGAGACACCCTCAGACCTCCCTGCACTGACCACAGCTGGCCTCCGTTCTGGCCTCCGTTCTGGCCTCATGGAGACACCCTCAGACCTCCCTGCACTGACCACAGCTGGCCTCCGTTCTGGCCTCCGTTCTGGCCTCATGGAGACACCCTCAGACCTCCCTGCACTGACCACAGCTGGCCTCCGTTCTGGCCTCATGGAGACACCCTCAGACCTCCCCACACTTGCCACAGCTGGCCTCCGTTCTGGCCTCATGGAGACACCCTCAGACCTCCCTGCACTGACCACAGCTGCCCACTGCTTTCTGCTCATGTTCTCTGGAATCCTGGAGTGGCACCTGCATGTTTGTTCAAGCAAAAACAATGCAAAAGAGATTTTGTGGTCCTGTAAGTTTAGGATCTTTCCTTCTCAGGATTCATAATGGATGCATAAGCAAGTGAAAACGCATTCTGGCAGAGGTGGACGCAGCTTCCACTGCCCGGACAACAGCTGTGCCGATGCGGCTCCTTGGCGCCCACCTTCCTGAGGTCACGGCCTAACCTCAGAGCCATCTGTGGTCAGGCTTGCTTTGTAAACTGGGTTTGTGGGACCTCTGTTCCTAGCGACTTGGGTCACGGCCCTGTGATGTCACCTGCCTGACTCCTTTCCTGGAATGTTCCAGGAGCTCTCAGTAGTGGGGTCTGACGATGAGTCTCCCAGCATAGGAGCTCTCAGTAGCGGGGTCTGAATACCCAAGTCCCCCCAATATGTGCGTGTTAGAGCAGGAGCTCCCAGTAGTGGGGTCTGAACGCCTTGGTCCCCCCGGGGTGCAGGTGTTAGAGTGTACAGCCCTATGTGGTGCTAGTGCGAGGTCTAGCAAGGGGAGGTGATGAGGGGGAGGTGATGAGGTGCAAGGGTCTTGCTCTTACTCGTGGGACTCCTTCCCTTTCGATGGAGGCCTTTGGGTGGGTCAGGACATGGACCTCCACCAGACGCAGAATATTCTGGAATGTGATATGGGTTTCCCTTGCCAGTGGGAGAGAAACAGATCTTTGAGCTCACAGCCCGTGATTACTGTCACAGCAACCACAGTGCACTAACAAGGCCATCTTATTCCTACTGTCCTGAATTCACAGTCCGGCCTTTGGTGTCCAGATAAACAAGCCTTGAGCCAGTTGAATCACTGGCAGCCATGGCAGCTGGGAGTGGGCAAAGACATGCGAGAGAACCCGTTTTGTCTACCAGTCATTTCAACTTTCGCCCCAGTTTGAAAGGGAGAAAATCTGCCGTCTCCCTGCACCTCTGGATCCCATAAAACTTACAGCTAGCAGAGTCGTGGCTGCCATCTTGGAAAGGCCGCAGAACCAGCTCAAGAACATAAAGCAGAGAGCGCCAGGTGCATGGCACCCAGCAGCCCGTCCGAGCTTGAGCAGAGGGCAGAGGGACACCTGGGGCGCCCAGTGCATGGCACCCAGCTGCCCGTCTGAGCTTGAGCAGAGGGCAGAGGGACACCTGGGGCCCAGTGCATGGCACCCAGCAGCCCGTCCGAGCTTGAGCAGAGGGCAGAGGGACACCTGGGGCCCAGTGTGTGGCACCCAGCAGCCTGTCTGAGCTCGAGCAAAGGGCAGAGGGACACCTGGGGCGCCCAGTGCATGGCACCCAGCTGCCCGTCTGAGCTTGAGCAGAGGGCAGAGGGACACCTGGGGCCCAGTGTGTGGCACCTATCTGAACACTTGGGTCCCCCCATGCACTTGCCCGTCTGAGCTTGAGCAAAGGGGCGCGGAGCACTTGGGCAGAAGCCCACCCAGGTCCGCATCACGTATCACCTTTACAGGATACATTGGGATGCTGATCATCTAAGCTAGTTGGGGATTTAACGATCTGAATAATCCATCTTTCTAGATAATTGATCATGATGAATGCCTGGGGAGGAAGCAAGAGGTCCAACGAGGTGGCCTTTCAGGTGACCCCGATTCTGAGAAAAAAGGCTACTGAGGGCCTCTTCCGGGCAACCGGGCAACAAAATGTCTGATTCTGCCCTTTGACCAGCTGAGTACAGATTGCGGTTATGCAAAAACTACCCCTGGGTGTACAAGGAAGACCCTGCAGGAGCCCAGGGCTTCAGACCTAGAGGGCGGTGACTTCTGAAACAGAGCGATGTATCAAAACACTAAAGAAACATTCTCTGGACTGAAAAAAAAAAACCCAGAAAGAAGAGAATCTGGCCCATTCAGGGCACACTGCAACACAGCCATTTCCCCACACACGCAAATGCCTGTGCACAGAAGGCCTTTAGAGACACGACACTGCTCATGAGTGTTGTGAGCTACGAGCAGAGCAGCGTGCCGCGGCCAGGACACTGCTCACGACCTGTGCCCGGCAAGGGGCAGAGCAGCGTGCCGTGGCCAGGACACTGCTCACGACCTGCGCCCGACAAGGGGCAGAGCAGCGTGCCGTGGCCAGGACACTGCTCACGACCTGCGCCCGGCAAGGGGCAGAGCAGCGTGCCGTGGCCAGGACACTGCTCACGACCTGCGCCCGACAAGGGGCAGAGCAGCGTGCCGTGGCCAGGACACTGCTCACGACCTGCGCCCGGCAAGGGGCAGAGCAGCGTGCCGTGGCCAGGCAGCGGCACAGCAGGCCGGGCAGTTTGTCTTGTCGTGCTTTGAAACGTGCCGATTCTCCCTCTGCTGAGGTTCTGTGCGGGGAGAGAACAGAGGCACAAGGGGTTCACACTCCAGAGAAGCAACAGGACTGACTGCGACGCAGCACGGAGCACGGAGCCGTTCATACGCCGTGTCATTGTTCTCTGCAAAATAACCCAACGCTTCTGTATCAGCATCATCAGAGAAGGGAACAGTCCTCTCACAGGGCCCTTCCTTCCACGGGCACTTTTATTGTTTTCATCCATTTTAAATGAACTTCACCCTTGCCTCCACTTTTTCTCATATTAAACATTGACTTCCCTGGGGGTGCAGGTGCATACTAATCCCATGTTTTCAAGTCTGTGTCTCAATGCCACTGTATTTAACTTTTATTCAAAGGGGGCTGATTTATGCAGGGAGAAGTGTCTCACTCGAAGCAAGCTGAGTATACAGAAACATAGAGTCACCCGTTACAAGAATGAAGGATGGCGCTCTAAAAATGGAGCTCCTTTGTACTCCATTTAAAAATAGTCAGTTAGGAAATGTGCATCCGTTCATTCTTAGAAATCATACAGCCTCATATGGGATGATGCTGTAGGCCAACTCTGCAAATGAGACACCTGCAACACAGCGCACCGCAGACAGGGCTCCTGCACTCCCAGCATCTCCCATGCTCCTCACCCAGGGCAGGACCAGGGGCAGGCAGCACCCTGAGCTGCGAGGGGAACACACGCCAGCCTAGAAGGGGCCACCACAGGCCATGGAGACCCCTGTGTCCACCGCCCTGCCTGCGTCCCTGGCTGCTCTCAGCCGTGGACACCAGCACCTGCAGAGCAGCCAGGCACCCTGCAGCTGAGGCAGGATGGGCCCAGTGTTACTGGTGGCCATCTGCCAGCACCGAGGGGCGTGTTTGAAAACAGCCAAGCTAGAAGTGGAAAGAGCCTGCCTGGGGGCCTCCCATCACTGTCCCAAGGAGCTTGCTACTGATCTTCAGAGCCAATCCCAGGAACAAACCACCTTACAGGCAGCGGGCAGCACAGGCAGCAAAAGGCACAACCAAGGAGGCCACTTTCTGCATGTCTCCCTCTCCTGGTCCCACCGAGGAGAGAAGGGACCGTCCACCGTGGAGCTCAGAATTCAGCCCTTGTCCTTCAAATGGGAGTCACTCTCTCCCTACTCCAAGGAGCCCAGAGTGAGTTCCTGCCTCAGGATTCCCCCAAAGATGGCTGTTTCCCTCACTCCTGTTCTATAAATCTGAGAGGCACAGGAAAAAAAAACCCTTTATCATGCATTTCTTACAAGAGAATATGACATCTCCTTTGATATAAAAGCACAGTGCACGTGAGCTAGGAAGGAGTCCCAGCACGGAGGCTTGGTGCGGCAAGAGTGTGAGGTGACCAGCCGCTGCTACATCCGAAGCAGGAAGTGACTGAGAGGTGGACATTTCAGGGAAAGAAGGCGGGTGGCCATCTGACACTGCCCGCTCAAGGCCCTGCTGCCACATTCATGGCTTTGCTGCTTCACGATGGTCCAGCCATGCCCATGGGGCTTCTGGCCAGCCAGAATGGAGGACTGTACACGAATTCTAACAGGAGGCTCCTGTGGGGACCCGCAGAGCTCATCCTCTCTGGTGCCTGGCAGCACTCACAGCACCCTGCCTGCCCGTCTGCACTTGCTCTGTGCTGTCAGCTCGGGAGTCCTCCCTCTGCCGGGTCACAGTGCCTGCTGCACGGCTCAGGAGTCCTCCCTCTGCACCTGCCACATAGCTCAGGAGTCCTCCCTCTGCTGGGTCACAGTGCCTGCCACACGGCTCGGGAGTCCTCCCTCTGCTGGGTCACAGTGCCTGCTGCATGGCTCAGGAGTCCTCCCTCTGCTGGGTCACAGTGCCTGCCACATGGCTCAGGAGTCCTCCCTCTGCACCTGCCACATAGCTCAGGAGTCCTCCCTCTGCCGGGTCACAGTGCCTGCCACACGGCTCGGGAGTCCTCCCTCTGCTGGGTCACAGTGCCTGCCACATGGCTCAGGAGTCCTCCCTCTGTGCCTGTCACATGGCTCAGGAGTCCTCTCTCTGCACCTGACACATGGCTCAGGAGTCCTCCCTCTGCCGGGTCGCAGTGCCTGCCACATGGCTCAGGAGTCCTCCCTCTGTGCCTGCCGCATGGTGCAGGAGTCCTCCCTCTGTGCCTGCCGCATGGCTCAGGAGTCCTCCCTCTGTGCCTGCCGTGGCTCAGGAGTCCTCCCAATGTTTCCATCTCGCTCTCAAGGACCAAGGTCTGTCTGTGCTGCTGTCACAGGATCTGGCAATTGTGAGCACTTCATAAATGGTTGCCAAGTAAAGGCAGTTAGGCAGCAGCCAGACAAGTGCTGTGACACGCCAGGGAAGGAGGTATTAAAGCAGGTGAGTACAGCACCAGCTCACGGCCATCCCCAAACCCAGAACAGGAGAAGCAGCCCCTCCCGGAAGAACAATTGTGGAAAAAACAAACATCCACACAACCATTTTCTCAATCGGGTCATCTTAGCTCCACTGAGAATCACACTCGGTGGAGACGGGGCACACAGGTGGGGTGTCAGTGACGAAGTCTGCGCACCCCCAGAATTGAGAGGTCTTGCCCACAACCCCGACTAACGTTCGTATTCACCCACACAGATGCAGTTTGACGCAAGCTCCTTATCACCCCGCTGCCCGACGGCTGCATTCAAGAATTCTTTCACCATGCTAAGAATCTGCATTAAAAGCAACGGATAAGGACAGCCCAGTGTGACCGCTCTCCTGGGTGTGTATCCTAAAGACTGGAAGAGAGGGACTTCGCCAGACATGTGACAGCCCCAAAAGCTCATGGAAATGTATATTATTAAAAAATACTGATGTCTACTTTTTGAATAAAAATAAGCTGATCTTTCGTTTTGATTTCCATGATCTCCCTGGGGTACCTTATTTGTCATGAATACTCACTGTAGCATTATTCACAACGGTCAATGCGTGGAAACGTCCTACACACACCACAGTAAATGGTGGCACGCCCATATAATGAAACATTATTCATTCATAAAAGAATTTAATCCTGACACATCCTACAAAGTGGATGAACCCTGGAAACACGGTGCTAATAAAGCAAGCCAGATGTAAAAGGAAAAATATAATGGGATTATATTTATACAAACCAACTAGAAAATGCACATTTATAGAGACAGAAGGTGGGGGTTGGAGGTAGCTAGCATGGAGATGGCAGTGGGGAGTATGTGGAAACTTTGCAAACTAGATATGGCTGATATTTGTCTATCACTACGAATATAATGAAAGCTGCTGAACTATTTAGTCAAATGGCAACATTTATGTTACATATTTTTACCATAATAAAACGAGAGAATCTATTTAAATATTTCTATTTGAATATAGAATGAGTTATCACAGACCCCATTCCTGCTTTAAGAGCATACAATTCTGGCTGAAACAGAAGAAAGGAATGTAGCACAGAGAGCTAAGCTTGAGAGAAAAGAGACTATTACATCATAAAACAAGACGGAAATGCTATCTGAGTCTTACTGGTACGTGACATACCAAGTGTTCTAAAAATCTGAAAGACAAATCTTGAATTTAATTTTTATTTATTTGAAAGGCAGGGTAAGAGTGAGAGCAAGAGCGACTCCATTTACTGGTCCACTCCCTAAATGCGCACAACAGCCGGGGCCTGACATGCCATCCTGGTCTCCCAGGTGCGCAGCAAGGCCTCAGAGCTGGACCCGAGGAGGAGGAGCTAAGACCTGAGCCAGGTATTCCAGTACGGGGTGCCTGTGTCCTAAGTGGTGCGTTACATGACTGCGGCACACTACCCATCACTGAAAAAACCATTTAAAAAGCTTCAGAGAAAAGAAACCAGTTGAACAATGGTGCACAAAGCTGAAGCACCCTCGCAGTCGGCCGAGCAGTCACGGGTGTCCCGTGGACGCACCAGGGCACTGAGACCAACAAGCTCAGAAGCAGCCACAGAGCAGCAGGAACCCCTCCACACAGGCAGCGAGCGCCCCACCCCCGACCCCAGAGACTCACTCTGCAGAGACAAGAAATACGCACATTTGAAATAGTCAGCATAAGACGATGAATTATAATTGTAACAAAACAATGATACATTGCATAAAAGCCTAGTTGAAAAAGCAGCAAAGAGAACTACCAGTAAAAAAAAAAAAAAAAGTAAAAACTCAAAGGTGAGGAGAAGCGCCAAAAAAGATAAACCTAAACATGAAATAACTAAATGGAGACAAATCAAGCAGCCTCCCAGAATGTGAGGAAAAGATCTGAGGAGACAGAGGCTACGCGTGAGGCTACGAGAAAATCACACACAGCCAGAACGGCCAAAACATGCTCCAACAGGAGTTCGAGAAGAGAGCAAAACAAAGGAGACAAAAGCAGTACTCAGGGAGAAGAAAGCCAAGAATTCTGGAACCCATTACAAAATGACTCTTCAACTAGAGAAAGCAATGACTCTTCAGCAAGAGAAAATGAACCAGCCAGCGGAACTGCAGGCAACAAAGATGGGATACCATCTTAAAAGCCACCACGGAGAGGGGCTTCTGACAGAACACTAATCCAACAGATTTCCTATCAGAACAAGAAAAAGGCCGAAAGAAAATAGAACCACAGTGTCAGACAATAGAGAGAAAGCAAACTCTCCAGCTGAAATTTCACACACAAGCCATCACGCACGGAGAGCAAAATCGGAGACGCACGAGCACTCGTCGAGCATCATGTAGCAAGGTATGGGACAAATCCTCAGAGAAAACCGGGAGAACAAACCGGGACAGAGTGCAGACGAGCCAGCTGCAGCAAAGGAAGACTTACAGACAGAAGGAAAGACAGAGAGAAAGCTCTTACATCCTTTGGCTCGCTCCTCCGATGGCTGCAAGGCTCAGAGCCAAGCCAGAGCACAGCCAGGGTCTCCCACATGGCTGCAAAGCCCCAAGGCTGGGGCCATCCTCCTCTGACTCCCCAGGCCGAGTGAGCCAGCGCACCGTCCACCAGAATTCTGAATTCATAAAAAGAACACAGTTCTCTCCCCCAAAACAGAAAAGCGGATGGAGGTATGACAGAAGAACGGGGCTAACAATAAACACATCACACAGTGTCAGAAATCAGCAGGGCACACACAGCAAGGTTCGACTCAGACAAGGGTCCCGATGAGTGAGAGGGAAGACTGCTCAGAAACAGAGAAAATCACATGAAGTGTTGTCACTTTTGTCATTGACGGACTACAATGGGGAAAAATGCACCTTTGTCTTTAGACAAATCTGTTGGCCAATTACCCTTACACGTGCTAATACTGCCTGGGCATCCAGGAGCTGCTGAGAGGGGCACGCGGTGCCAGAGTGGCTCTCCCGTGTCCGATCAGGAGGACACGGCGGACAGGCTCAGGACTGAAGGACTCTACAAAGCAGCCAGGCTGGAATTTGCAAAAATGTCAGTGCCAAGAAAAACAAAAGGCCAGGAAATTCTTAAAGGGTAAGGAGATGGAGCCGACAAGAGCTAAATTCGGTGAATAATCTTAATTGGATGCTGGATTTTTTTTTTTAAAGTCATGACAGTCTCTTTTGCTACAACTAGGGACATTTGGATTAGAATTTCATATTAGATAATAGGAGGAAATCAAGAATTTGAGTGATAATCCTATTGTGGTTGTGGAGAAGAACACTCCTGTTCATGTTTGAGAGATGCTGGCTCTCAGGGTGGGATGTGTGCAGGTAATTCTCCAGTACTAAGAAGAGAGGTGTGTGTGTGTGTGTGTGTGTGTGTGCGCGCGCAGGCTCAAGGGCGGGCGGGCTCAGAGGCCGGGAGCTTTCCCCTAAGAAATGCCATCTGAAGCAGGTACAAATGAACTTCACAAAGCTTATTTTTTGTGCAAAAAAAAAAAATTGAAATTCTTGCAAATTTCTTTATAATAAACATTTTCCATGAACTTTCTGAGGAGTCCCTATGTATGGATTTCAGAATTTTGGGCACCAAGATACACTTATAATTTTTGTGGATTTTTTAAAACAGTTATTTATTTTCATTGGAAAGCAGGTTTACAGAGAGAAGGAGAGACTGAGAGAAAGATGTTCCATTCACTAGTTCACTCTCCAAATGGCCACAATGGCCAGAGCTTAATTGTTTTGGAGCCAGGAACCAGGAGCTTCTTCCAGGTCTCCCACACGGGTGCAGGGTCCCAAGGCTTTGGGCCGTCCTCGACTGCTTTCCCAGGCCACAAGCAGGGAGCTGGGTGTGCAGTGGGGCAGCCGGGACATGAACCAGTGCCCATAAGGGACGCCGGCCCTCGGAGGTGGAGGGTTAGCCAGTTGAGTCATTGCGCCAGCCTGCTTCATATTTTCATTCTGTTTTCCTTAAACATTTTGAATTAGTCCCATACTTCTGTAAGAGACAATCAGCTTGGCAAGCCTAAGCGACCACTGACTGAAAACAACTTCGCATTATTATGATTAACTTTGTAGATCACAAAACAGAGAAAACGGAAGGGGAATTGATCGGGTGTTACTGTAAGGCCTGTTCCTGTTCATTTATGCTGTGTCTCAGAGCCTAAGTCGGTCAGCATATTAAAACCTGAGAGAAACCACTTTTAACATGGAAATATTTCCATGAATTAAAACATGGAAAGCAATATTGAACAGAATCCCAGGGGAAACAAATCTGTACAGAGGTGTAAACATGGGAGCAGGAGGAGGGGCGCCTGCAGGCTGACGGGTCCCCCAACACAGAGGCCAATGGAAGGCGCTAGGGTTGGCTTTTCCATAAAACGGCATTTTGAAAAAGTGTTCATAGTTATTAAAAGTGGGTAGCATACAATGGTATCAAGTTAGAAACTTTAATAAAGAATCTGTTAGAATACTTTAACATGTATACGGTCAGGATCAGAGCTAGAAGCCACCATGCCAGAGAAGAACCTCAACTACTCCCACAGTCCCTGCAGCCCGGCCACATGGCAGGCCTGGACAGGGCAGGCTGGGGCAGCTCTCTCTCTCTAGCCCGGCCACATGGCAGGCCTGGACAGGGCAGGCTGGGGCAGCCCACTCTCTCTAGCCCGGCCACATGGCAGGCCTGGACAGGGCAGGCTGGGGCAGCTCTCTCCCTGTAGTCCGGCCACATGGTAGGCCGGGACAGGGCAGGCCAGGGCAGCTCTCTCCCTGTAGCCCGGCCACATGGCAGGCCTGGACAGGGCAGGCCGGGACAGCTCTCTCCCTGTAGTCAGGCCACATGGCAGGCCTGGACAGGGCGAAGGCTGGGCAGCTCTCTCCCTGAAGCCCGGCCACATGGCAGGTCTGGACAGGGTGAGGACAGGCCGGGGCAGCTCTCTCCCTGCAGCCCGGCCACATGGCAGGCCTGGACAGGGCAGGCTGGGGCAGCTCTCTCCCTGTAGTCCGGCCACATGGCAGGCCTGGACAGGGCGAAGGCCGGGCAGCTCTCTCCCTGAAGCCCGGCCACATGGCAGGCCTGGACAGGGTAAGGACAGGCCGGGGCAGCTCTCTCCCCGCAGCCTGGCCACGTGGCAGGCCTGGACAGGGCGAAGGCCGGGCAGCTCTCTCCCTGCCGTGTCTGCTAGTGCGCTGGCAGGTGGACAGCCCTTCAGGGAGGGGAGCGGGATGGCACTCAGAGGCCCACGAGAGGCACCCGTGTACGACTGAGACTCGTGCTGAGCAGAAACATGAGCTAAGATAACAAGAGGAGACCTCCACGCACCGTCTCGCCCTACTGCATCATCGGGAATCCACGGATTAGCAAGTATGACAACCAGTTTAAGAACTATACTTCAAAAGTATATATCTACTTAGAAACATTTCTCTAAAAGATCACCAAGGCAGCAAGATGCTAAAGATGTATCTGACCTCACTGAGAAGAAAGTTCTTTGTACAAACAAATCATCACCCATCAGTTAGAGCACCTTCCCAAGGCATGCCAGCTGTTAAAACTCATTTTGACAATCAACGTGGAAAACGGCTTTTACCTGATAAAACCATAATTTCAACTAAGTCACTTAAACATTTTCACAAGTTTAGATGTCATTATCCTTAGAGTTACCGGATGCTGCTCCTGTTGTTTCAAGAACAATGGTTTTCTGAAGGGCAGTTAGTGTAAAAATCAAAAACAAATGGTAAAACTATTTGCCATACACAATGTCTAAAACCAGGAACAAATGGACAGCATGTCAGAGAACTGATTTTCATTATTTTATTTTAATTATCACATGCAAATATTACGTTCTAGATATTCCCGTGAAATTTACAAACCTATTTTCAAAAATCAGGGGGTGGGTATTGTGGCACAGCCGGCTAATCTGCTGGCCGGGATACTGGCATCCCTGATGAGCCTGCCCATGCCTGAGTCCTCGGCTTGCAACCCAGCAACGGGCGATGGTGTAAGGCCCTGAGCTCCTGCTGCCCACGTGGGCAGTGGCTCCTGACCTAGGCACGTGAACCAGCGGATGGCAAGTCAAACTCCTTCTCTCTCTGTCTCTCCCTCCCTCTCCCCTTCCCCTCTCTCCTACTGCCCTTCTTTGTTGTTCTGTTGTTCACAAAGAAACACACAGAATTTGGGGGGAAGAGATGGCATGCTAATGAGACACCGGAAGGCAGGTCTCGCCTCCCCACTCTGTCACAGGATGTAATGTGTTCAACCTGAGGGACTCAGACACCCTCAGGGAAGCCTGTCTCGGTTTGCCCCACCCAGAAATCGCCTGTGTTACTGAATAACTGTGCCACTGATCTGCACTTGTTGCTGCTGCCAGCGGGCCACCTCAGCTCCAGTTCCCCGCATGGCTGCTCACATTTGCTCTCCACCACCAGGGATACTGATCCACATGGTGCGCATGGGGCACACAGTGGCTTCCCACGGCTGGAGCACCATGCACCTGGGGCAAGGGGACAGCGAGGAAGAAATGCACTCCGAAAATCAGGAAAGGAAAGGAAAAGCAAGAGTGAGGAAAAGCAAGACAGACAGGGAAGGGAGAAGGACTAGCAGTTGAGGGCCCAGCGCGGTAGTCTAGTGGCTAAAGTCCTCACATTGCGCATGCTGACATCCCATAAGGACACCAACTCATGTCCTGGAGGCCCCGCTTCCCACCCAGCTCCCTGCTTGTGGTCTGGGAAAGCAGTCGAGGACGGCCCAAAGCCTTGGGACCCTGCACCCACACAGGAGACCTGGAGGAGGCTCCTGGCTTTGGATTGGCTCAGCTCTGGCCATTGTGGCCACTTGCGGAGTGACTCATCAGATGGAAGATCTTCCTCTCTGTCTCTCCACCTCTCTGTATATCTGACTTTCCAATATAAATAAATAAATCTTTTAAAAAATGACTAAGATTTGGGAACCACAAAGAAAGGAGAAGGACAAAGAAGGAGAATGCAATTGAACTTGATTTGCTACGAGAACAGAGCCATAAAAAACAGCCACCGACCCTGAAAGAACTTAAGCTCATGGAGATCAAAAATCACACAGAAGACAGCCTCGCCATTCAGCTCTCATGCAGCCATGAGCAACCAGAGTGAGTGTGGTCAGAGGCGTGGTCCTTGTTCGCCATGGAACATTCCTCCACGATGAAAAGGAACATTCTGGTACCTGCCACAACATGGCTAAACCTCAGAGACATTCAGGCCAGTGCAACACGCCATCCGCACAGGGGCATGCGCCTTTGTGGTTCCAGGCTCTCGGGGATGGGAAGCCCAGCGGGGACATGACGGGGGCAGCTATCACTGGACGCGTGGGTGTCCCCTGTGACGCACTTCCTGCTGGAGCCCAGCAGATGTGAGCGGCTAGGGCAGTGGTCTGCATGTTATTTGTATTTAAGTAGATGGCCAGGACTTCCGCTTGCAGCCATGATAAAGTAATGGGAGCATGATTTACTGTCTTATCTTCAACAACCAGAATGGAAGCAACAATGATTCAACACCACTGGCAGCACATGGGAAAACAGAACAAACGGCTGCTCGGCTCACTGCCTGCCAGGGCCCCCAGCCCTGGACGCTGGAACTCCAGATCACGCTAGCAGGCCCAGCGTTAACAAGCCAAGAGCTGAGACTCTTGGGAGGCCTGGAGGACAACACCTCCTGGGAGGTGCTGCTCAGGAAGTGCCACTCGCTGGGTAGGTCTGCTTCTGTAGGAGCAAAGCGCTAGCAGCAGGAAGAAGCGGGAGCAAGCAGCTCAACCCCCAGAGCCCGACTCCAGGCTGGGAAGCACACCGGCCCCCAGCAACGTACGCTACAACAGGTGCCATTGGAAGGCTGCCAGGCAGAGAGACAACGATGCCAGACAGGAAGCTCGGGTACACAAGGGACTAGAAGGCACCAGAGCTGCCAGGTATGTTAACACAAACAGAAGGAATCTTCAACAATTCCTTCTAAAGGAACGTTGGAGAATTCGTGAAGAAAGAGCCGAGCGATGCCACCATCCAACGTGACCTGAGTGATATTCAGAAAACGCTCCACCCTACAGCAGGACAATCCTAATTCCTCTTAAGTGCACGCACAGCATTTGCCAAGACGTTCCGGGCCATAAAACAAATATCAATAAACTTAAAAGGATTAAAATCATGCAAAGTATGTTCTCTGACCACAACAGAATTAAATCAGAAATCAATAACAGAAATATATCTGGAAAAACCCCAAACTGTTGGAATCTAGCAACATATTTATACATAACTCACGGCTCAAAGAGGAACTTGCAAAAGCACTCAGTATTTGTCACAAATCAATGAAAACCCAACCTATCAAAAATCGGTGCAGGCACCTGAAAGCAGTGCTTTAGGTATTGGCACAGCATCCAAGATTTACAGCAGAGATGTTAAAAAACGGCCTGACAGCAACCACCTTCGTGTAACCTGGGAACTCTAAGGGGAGTAGAGGGGCGAGCAGGGCCCTTCCTTCCTACGCCTTTGTCATCCTGCTCTATGGGCACCATCTACGGGCGCCATCTCCAGCTTCCCATTGAATGCCACACCAGAAGAAGGAAGGCAAAGTCACATTCACCTTTTATCCTTTTATCTAAAAGTAGAAAATGTCCCCAGAAACTCTGATGAGCACATTTCCATGAAATCTGCCTGGCCACACATGCAACTGAACACCTGCATGCAGGGCCTGGGCCTTGGGTCTGTTGCTAGCTAGTCCGAGCCACCACTATCCACCAACAGCTAGTCATCAGTAACCACCAACAGCTAGTCAGAGCCCCCAGCAACCCACCAACAGCTAGTCAGAGCCACCACTATCCACCAACAGCTAGTCAAAGCCCCCAGCAACCCACCAACAGCTAGTCAGAGCCACCACTATCCACCAACAGCTAGTCATCAGTAACCACCAACAGCTAGTCAGAGCTACCACTATCTACCAACAGCTAGTCAGAGCCCCAAGTAACCACCAACAGCTAGTCACCAGTAACCACCAACAGCTAGTCACCAGTAACCACCAATAGCTGGTCAGAGCACCCAGTAACCCACCAACAACTAGTCATCAGTAACCCACCAATAGCTAGCTAGTCAGAGCCCCCAATAACCCATCAATAGCTGGTCAGAGCACCCAGTAACCACCAATAGCTGGTCAGAGCCCCCAGTAACCACCAACAGCTAGTCAGAGCCCCAGTAACTCACCAGTAGCTACTACTGCCACATGCAGTAAATGCTCAACACCTACACACTCCCATAATCAAGCACACGAATGGATGACTTTTTACACAGATTATCAAATCGGATCGCCAGGTCCCAAGTCCCCGCACTTGTATTTTTCATGATCTCTTCCTTCAGGTTCAATGATTCCCTCTCGCCATCTGGCTATTCTGTAGTGCTCTTTCTTCAAAGTACAAACATTGACTGTACAACCCACACATCACGTGGAGGGAAGAGAGAATGAGCCAGGCTCACACCGGAGCTGAGTGACAGCCAGGGAACAGAGCTTCCTGCCGCTGTGTGAGTGCACACTCGAAGCGCACCGGCCCGGGCACTGTCCGAGGAAGTCGCAGTGGGGACAGGGTCGCTGAAGAGCACGGATCCCCGAGAGCGCGGGCCACCCTCCAGGGCCTGAGGACATCCTACGCAGGCTCTGTGAGGAGAGGGTTGTACTTGCCCCAGCGCACCCCGGGGTCTGTCCCCGCGCTCTGTGAAGGCTGTCAGGAGTGGACCACGCAGCTCTGCCCGCTCAGAGACTGCAGCCCCAGAATGCCCAGGTTCTGCCGCCGCGGCCACCGAGCCGAGCCACGGACGTCTTCAAAGTCCTCCTGGTGCGAGAAGTCACAGGGTGAAGTAAGTTACATTTTATGAGAGCTTTGACTTTTAATACTGTCGGCAGTATATTAAGACATTCTGAATATTATTTATGAAAGACAGTTTTAAAAACTGTTCTGGTGGCAGCAATGGAAAGTCTGCAAGGCTTCAAGTACAAGACAGTTAAGATGCTCCTTGCAGACCCAGGCAGGAGATGCCAGGGAGAGAGCTGCCCCAGCACGGTGGCAATCACCAGTACTCATTCCCCGCGTTGATGCGGTTTACTTGATACCCAAATGATGGCAATTTTTGAAAAATAATCTTTCTTGATTGATCGGGATCAAATGCTGAGAAGGCCCACCTCTGTCCGCAGAAGTGAAGGAAGCAGGACTAATCCGCAGAGCTCAGAAAGACGACGCAGCTCCCTCCTTCTCCTTCGCCTGAAAATGCTAAGGAACTGTAATTTTCCTTTCCCTATTTGAGAAACTTAACTCTTTCACCGATCCACTTGGCAAGTTAGCTATTCCAGATCATTCAAACAAAATGATGGCAAATGAGAAATGTAGCTTAGAGCTAACAGTAAATAAAAGGTTTGTGGTGCTGTGAAGGTAAAATTGAATTCCTTAACACTGTTGCAGGAAAACAAAACTGAAATACATTTTTAATGTCATATGGTGAGCGAGCAGATCAGGAGCCAGGGTCAGAGCGGGTGGGGCTGGACAGGTGGGGCCTGGACAGGTGGGGGCTGGACAGGTGGGGCCTGGACAGGTGGGGCCTGGACAGGTGGGGCCCGGACAGGTGGGACTGGACAGGTGGGGACCGGACAGGTGGGGACTGGACAGGTGGGGCCTGGACAGGTGGGGCCCGGACAGGTGGGACTGGACAGGTGGGGACCGGACAGGTGGGGACTGGACAGGTGGGGCCTGGACAGGTGGGGACTGCACACGGCATCTGCTCCGTCTGGCCCAAGCAGAGTGAGCAGTCGGGAAGCAGGACAGGCAGGGCCAGGCGACGCAGACCACGTGTGTGGGCGCCTGCAGACACCGGAAAGCCATCTCCCGTCACAGGGCTCTCACTGCCTTCTTCACCCTGAGCCCCGCAGAGGCGGCTCATGAGGACAGCAGAGGGGCACTGAGCAGGGACAACGTGGCATCCACAGAATGCTGAAGGCACGCTGGAGCGCTGTCCTTGGAGGCAGCAGCTGTTGGCATCTGCATTCTGACAGCAAAGCTGGATGAGGTGTCTTATGAAAGTATTAGTGGGGTTTTCAATTGTTTTTTTTTCTGGCATAAAAACTAGCTTGTTTTTAAAACTGCATTGCCCACAGACCCTCTGGGGTCTCTATGAGCTATGAGCATCTTCCTGGCAGAGACGTCCGTGCTGACACGAAGCACAAAGCTGCCTAGCCACTGCCACACGAGCGAGGGGTGGGCAGAGTGGACTCGAGACACGGGCACTCAGACCCCTGCCTCCATGCTCATGCTCCCTGGGTATTGGGGCAAGGGGCAAGGGGCAAGGGTAGAACTGGGGTCAAAACTCACGAGTAAGGGCAGTAGTCCAAGAATTTCCTAAGGATCAGAATCGCATAGAGCACTAACCCTAACAACATGAGTTAGGTGCTCTTTCTGTTCATTTCCCACATAAGGAGACAGCCACAGAGGCTTCCGGAGGACCCAGGTTGCCAGGGCTGGCAAACGACACATTAGAATTCTGCTGATTCCTGAACCCACGCCCTTTCTGCCCCAGCCCGGGAATGGAGTGAACGGCACTGAAGCAGAGCACCAGACCTACCAGGAACCCAACCTGTCATCAGTGTTCCAGACGAACCTGAGATCCAGTGAGCAGAAGGGGCCTGCCTAAAGGAGGGGCCAGCACGCAGCTTCCAGACCCCCACAGGTCCTGCCGGCCACACCCAGTGGACGCCCGAGGCCCTCACCCTCCTGCCTCACACCGTGGCCTGTGCGTCTGTCCCTGTGCAAGGCAGCATAGCTGTTCCTGATGTGGGTGCCACGAGTCACTGCTGTGTGTCCACGGATCTCTACTGGGGCAGATGGCACCACTGCTTCAAAGCAACTTGCCTCCTCCCTGCCTCACGGTGACTTCCCAGAGGTGAAACGTGGGTACCGCTCCAACCTTTTCACTTTGCCCTTGCTGTGCGATTTGCGGCAGAGGTGGCTGGCTCAGCTGCCAGCAGGGATGTTTGCAGGTCTCCTCTGGGCCCCTGGGCCCTGCCCCTCCCCCAGCAGGGCACAGCACAGGAAGCAGTTGCTCCTTCTGTCCCGGTCTTGGCAGCAGAAGCCATGGCAGGCCCAGCCAGGCTCAGCGGAGCTGCGCTGACTTGCAGGTTCTTACGTGAAAACCAATGTTTTGCCGGAAGACATGGCGGTCGGGGGCTGTTAATGACTGCTGTGATGGCTGACTGACACTGAAAATGGAACCTGAAGTATGGGTTTTGGAGACAGAAAGCCAAAAAAGTCTCACAGCAAGTTGGAAAAACAGCAACCCAAGGTACACAATGCTGAAACATTTGGCGAAACTCATCCCACCTGTGGGAACCTAGCGGGCAGGAAACGCATCTGTGAAACCTGTTTTCTAGGCAGAATGCGACCTGTGTGCCAGGAGCTGCCACCGGAGGCCCGGACTAAACACTGCTCTGCAAACACACAAAACGGAGCAGAGGATCCAAAAAGTTCAGAACTTGGATGATTCCAAAAATGGCAGATGTAAGTATTTTTCACCTAATTACAGCTGGCTGTTAAGGTACAGACGCTCCAAAGAGAATCAATGAACATCACTGCATTTACTGGAATCTCTCAGTGGAAGAAGATGGCCCCAGCTGCGCAAACTGGCTGATGGAGAGACCGACGCAGAATCTGGTTTCTGGAAAGCTCATAATGTTCTGCAAGCTGAGTTCAGAAAGATTCTACCTGCAAACTATCATGAGTGACCTACACACAGAACTGACCGGAATCAAGCAGATGGAAAAGCAACAAGACAGCTTCAATGCAGCCACTGGTAACCTTGGAGCCTCAACTGAACACAAGGGATTATCGGAGGTCTTTGTTAATGTTTATTCTTTTTTGATTAATGCCTGCAATAGCAGGGGCTGAGTCACGCTGACCTTCACTCAAGACCCCATGGAGTGGCCCTCACCTGCTGTCTCGCAGGAAGCTCAATTTCAGACGCGGAACCTGAACCAGGTACTGTGCTAAGGGATGGACGGGCAGTGCCACAGTGTCCCGTCGGAGAGCTCCAACGATCCTGGGCTGAACAAGAGTGGCCTGTTAGCTGACACGGAGTACACAGTCATCATCATCTAACAGGCGCAGTCAGGCCAGCACTGCTGCTCTGCTGCGGGGCTGCCCCACGGGCTAGGCACGGGGGGATGCTAACACTGCACAGCAACAATGAGGGAACGCATGCTGCTTGGGCCTGTCACTTATGCCACACTCAGAGTACTGGGAGAGCCCAACCACATGGCTCAGACCTGGCGGCCAGGGGGCGGGATGAGAACCTCCCACCCAGGTCTCACTGGCAGCTTTCACCAACGGGAGTGCCATCTGAAGGTAAAGTATCCAAATTCAGTCCTCAAGGGTTCTACCAAGAGATGAGACAGCAAGCTCACTAACTCTCACTGGGCCCGAGAGCTGCTAAGGGCTGCTCAGTCCCGGTGAGAACAGGGGCCACGGGGATTGTGTCGGATCTCACAGGAGAACCATGCATTAGCAACACAGCTCATTAGAAACGGCAGCACGGGTAGTTTGTTTGGCAGTTGTTGGGTTTCTGAAGCTCCTTATAAATCCTGGATATTAGTTCCCTATCGGCTGGGTACTGTGCAAAGATTTTCTCCGATTCTCTTGGTTGCTTCTTCACTTTGTGGATCATCTCCTTGGCTCTGCAGAAGCTTCTTAATTTGATGTAGCCCTATTTGTTTATTTTGGCTTTGACTACTCTGAGAAGTCTTTCCCCATTCCTATATTTTGGAGAGTGCTTCCTATATCTTACTCTAATAGTTTGACGGTTTCTGGGTGCAGATTTAGGTTTTCGATCCGTTTAGAGCTGATTTTTGTATAAGGTGACAGGTGGGGGTCTAGCTGCTTCCCTCCGCAGGCTGCTATCCAATTGTCCCAACAGGATTTGCTGAATAGACAACGTTTTCCCTGGATTATTTTCAGTCCTCTTGTCAAAGATTAGTTGGCTGTACATGTGTGGGCTCCCTTTTGGGGTCTCTATTCTGTCCTATTGATGTTCTCTGTTTCTGTACCAGTACCAGAGTGTTTCGATGACCACTGCTCTATAGTATGTCTCAAGACCTGGAATTGTGATTCCTCCGGCTTCAATTTGGTTCTTCAGGACAGCTTTGGCCATCCGTGGTCTCCTGCGTTTGGTTCTTCAGGACAGCTTTGGCCATCCGTGGTCTCCTGCGTTTGGTTCTTCAGGACAGCTTTGGCCATCCGTGGTCTCCTGCGTTTCCAGATGAACTTCTGTGTTTCCCTTTTCTTTTTCTAAGAAGAATGTGAAGAAATGGGCAAAGGAAACACAGACATTTTTTAAAAGAACAAATTCAAATGGCTAATAGACATATTAAAAAATGCTCAGGCTCCCTAGATGTCAGGAAAATACAAATGAAAAACCACATCGGGGTTCCACCAAACTCCAGTGAGATTGGCCTACAGTCAGAACTCCATTAACAACACCTGCTGGCATGCCTGTGGAAAGGCACCCTCCTTCACTGCTGGCGGGTGAGCAGGCTGGTACAACCACTGTGGAAAGCAGTATGGAGCGTGCTATGAGAATTGCAAATCTACCTGTCACATGACCAGCTCTCCCGCTCCTGGGAATATATCCAAAAGAAACATCCACTCCGTGAAATCTACTCAGCCATGGAAAAGAATGAAATGCTACCGTTTGCAACCAAATCTCTCCAACTAGAGACCATTATGCTCAGTGAAATAAGTCAATCCTGAAAAGACAAATATCGTATGTTCTCTCTGATATAAGGCAACCTTCATGCAAAATAAAAGATCAACAGCCTTTTTAGTACTGGTTTTGCTACATCTCTGGAAGTTTGATATTTTTTTTACTTTCATTTCTTCAAAACAATGTTTGTCTTATTAATTTCCTGAGTGACTCACGGGTTGTACAGTAGCGTCTTTTGCTCTAGGAAGGTTTTATCTTCTTTTTCATTTCTTCACTGACACACTGGTCGTTCAGCAGCATGTTATGCAGCTTCATGTTGTAAATGTCCTATTTTTCTTCCTATTGTTGATTTTGTTTTATATTTTTTTATTTAATAGGATGTATAATAACTGTAAAGACTATCACATACAGATGTGAAGATACAATGCAGTATGCAACTTGACTTTCCAAAGATGGACTCCCAATGAAACTGTTTACTCTATCTTGACAACAGGATGCTGGAGTCTGCCAGTGTCCATGCCTACAAAGTCAGGATATACTTAAAGATCAGAAGAATGATTCCATGTCTTTGCTATTGCAGGCTGTTTATGATGGACTGTACTAATGTAATAATATGAGGGGAATCGGGGTTGGGGGAGGGCTTGGGGAGGGGTGAAGTGAAATCCCAGAGCCTATGGAACTGTATCAGAAAAGAAAAGAAAAAAAGAGAGAAACAGCAACAAAACTGGGTTTTCAGATTCACACTTCTCTTTTTAAAAAATCAGATTTCATAGTTCTTTTTTAGCATTCTTGCAATTTTCAGAAGTGCTCATGGAATCATTTCTCAAGATGACAAATTAAAGTGAGTGTGGAATATGAGAAGAGGACGAGCCAAAGATGTGGAAACCTTGCCCCTTCTGCACCGGGAGAGCTTGTGCGCCAGCTCCCCGCAGCACAGCAAGTCCTGCTTCCGGCATTTTCTTGTGTTTCTATACAACGCAAAACTGAAATCTATTTCTCCACAAGTATTTATAACCCCAAATTAGATATGTGATAAAATTGTAAGATCCTATTCACGTGTAATTTATCAAAGTCACTTGTGTTGTGGCTATTGTTTTAGGAAGACATACTGTACAAATCAAGAGATTAGATCTGAGACCCAGAGATCCAGGCAGTCTGCGAATGCACGCCCACTGGTTACCGAATGCGCCCTCTCTCTGGGTTCCCTAGGGCTTCTGTAACTCCTCCTGCCCCTTGAAAGGCCCTGTAGGCTGGGAACACTGTACAGCCTGCTTAGCTCTCTCAGGAGACTGGTCCCTCTCAGGGGCGGGGTGCCAGGCAGCGACATGGGGCAGTGTAATGCCCACAGCCTCGGGGAAGCCAGGACTCCTGCCTGCCCGGGACAGGGCACCATCCCCACCATCGCTGCAGCAGTTAGCTGCGTGAGGACCCTGTGGGAAGTACCGGGAGGGCATGACTTTCCATGGCACTGCACACTCCCTGACAACACAAGAGGGCCAACTTGGAGCCCTCTGGCTGAGGTGCATTTCAGAGAAATGTATACTTCTAGAAAACATTCCTTAATGCTAAAATAGGAAAAAAGGACATGGTGATCATTTTTCATACGACACAGAGAAAACATGAACTATAAATGAAAATTTAGAGACCCAAGAGCAGCAGATCTTACATGAGTGGCTGGGGGGTAGGATTATTAAATTAAACATTACAATGCAGTTTTAGTTATTTGGGTTTCTAAACAGCTGTGAGAACCACTGCTGAGTGCTCTCCCATGATGCTGCTGCGGGCCACCGAGATTGAGTTCCAACCGGAACTTGGAGAGAGAGAAAAGAAAAAGATGTTGTACTGAAACAATGCATGAAACAGAAATATTCATCTGTTTAAAGAATCATCAAGTCCAGAGGAAAAATGGCAACACGCTTTCCGTTAAGCAATCAAACAAATGCATTTTATTAGTAATAGCAACCTTGGCTATGGGCAATTCTGATGAATTAATGAGCAACTGACATCCACAGCCTACGGCAAGACTCTTGGAGCTTTTCAGAAATCCCCAGGAAGTGCCTTAGGCAGGCCTTGATCTGATTGCTTAATTAATATCACTTCTCCGCTGGGGCCCACAGTTCTGGCCCTCACCAATCCCCAAGGGTCCTTTCCCTGCCCTTTCTGGGCACAGGGAAGACCACACAGCTTAGCTCCCTGGTAATTAGCTGGGGCCATGCTTCAGCCAACCAAGTGGAAATGCTCAGAGAGGGGGTATGACCATCTTTGGAGTGAGTCTGTGCAGAGCCCGGCATCCCTCTCCACCAGCCCCGTGACCTGCACAGCCGCTGGTGAGCTGTAGGGCAGCAGCGCCAGAGCCCGGAAGCCTGGATCCCTTAATCAGCACGCACCTGCTCTGAACTGTAGGTGGGTGTTAACCACTGAGAGCACCAGCTTTTCCTAAGAGCAGCTTAACCCTGCCGGTCTTTTACTCATTACAACACAAGGAAGCAGGCGTTTAGCCTAGCACTCCCACATCATAACATCTAGGTTTGATTCTCTGCTCTGGCTCCTGACTCCACTTCCTACCAACGCAGACCATGGGATACTCCAGGTGATGCCTCAACTATGTGGGTCCCTCCCACTGATGGACAGGGGAGATCTGGCCTCGGTCCCGCCCACTGACGGGGAGGGGGAATCTGGCCTCGGTCCCACCCACTGAGGGGGGGGAGAGGGATCTGGACTGAGTTCCTGGTTCCCGCATTCAGTCTCCCAGCAATTGCATAAATTTATGGAATGAAGCAGCATATGGGAACAATCTCTCCCTTTCTCTGAATTTCTGCCTTTCCAATATATTTTTTTTTGAAAACAGAGCATACTGACAGAGCTTTCAACTCACCTCACTGGTTTTTTTTTTCCCATGCACAGATACAAGTCCCGCCCAGGCACAGATTGGGCACCCAAACAGCTACCCTGGGAGGCAGGCTTGGGTAAGAAATGCGCTCCACCCAGCTACGTGTGGGGCCATGCTCAGCAAGCAAGTGGAGCACCGACCTTCACAGAAGCAGAAGGCGAGGGCTGGTTCCCGGCACTCAACTGCGCCCTCTGTGAGACGTGAACCCAGCAGCTGCCCAGGCCAGCAGACGCAGTGGGGCCCTGTGCTCTGAGCCTCCCCAATGTGTGCTTCCCATGGCCAGCATCCTTCTGCGGTGGCTGGAACCTGCTCTGCCTCCATCCACAGAAGCCAGAGTGTCAGCACCCTATAACACAGGGGCAGCGGTCAAGCCGCCGGAGATCACTGACTGTAAGAGGCACTTGGCTCAGGTCTGGGGCAGCACCTGCTCCCCTCCAGCTTCCATGCTTGCCACAGCATCCACAGCACGAGCACCGTGCTGACCCTGGGCCTCTGGCTGGCGCCACACTCGGGCACGTGCTGCTGTTCTCCCAGGATCACCTCCTCGGCTCACAGGATGCCTCAAAGCTCAGTTTAGGGGGGTGGCTGGGAGAGCCCCCAGTGGAACAGCAGCCTAGGGCATACTCTGCACTCCATCTTGAGAAAGTGGCTCTTGAAGTTAGCATTTGTTACTCCTTTGCTACTCTGTGTGAACTCTAGGGGAAAGAAAGGGGACATGAATGATTTCTAGAAAACTATAACTCGCGCAGGTTGGTACCATGGAATAATGAAATCTAAACCAGGCTAGAAATTCACAAAACAATTACATGACATTCATTCCCTGTGCTGAGAGACACGGTGGTAAATGCCACAGCCTTCCCTGATTTGGGAGGACGTACAGGACACTCGTGTAGCAGCAGCACAGGCAGGAGGAGGAGCAGGGAGTGGCCGGGGGCCAGTGGCAGCAGTAAGCCTCTCTCTCTCTCTCTCTCTCACCCACTTCTAGGAGCTCGCACAGCAGCCGGCCCCGGGGACCACTGCTCACCAACACCTCTCCCTCCAAAGCTGCTGGCCCTCGTCTGTGCTGCCACCACTCCACAGGGCCAGTCATCCTAGCCACGCTCCTGCAGACGTGTGGCCTTCCTGTCTGCCCCACCATGCCCCACTGCATCGACCACCGACGGGGACGAGAGGGCACACCTGGAGGGAAGCTTGCCATCGGCTTCTGAACTTGTCCAGAGCTACTCAGAGCCATGTGGAAAAGGGAAAAACACCCTCCCTGACCCCAAGTCTCCACGCATGGCCGTCCCTCCAAAGGAGAAGGCTCACCCTGGCGTGTGGTGACGCTGGCTGGGGAGCCACTTCTGACGACAGGCAGGTGCCCCAGGGAAGGTTCCCATGCTGCCTGTCCTGGCCGGGGTCCGCCAGCTGCAGGGGTCTGCGCACGGCCTGGACAGATGGTGTGTTCCACCCTCTAGTGTTTGGGGCCTGGAACAAGCCTGGCATGTAACACGTACTCAGAAAGGATGCTTAACAACATCAAAATTAGGCAAAGAAGTTAACCTCTCTGTGACCAAAGAAGAAACGGGGCTGAAGGCTCGCACTGCTTAGGGCTGCGAGGAGTTAACAGGCGACAGATGCCGAATGCCTTGTGCACAGTGGCACTGGGTAAACAACCCAACAACAAAGCCAATGGTGAGGAGACGAGTTCCCACGCACAGGACCCCTTTCATGTGTCTCAAGGCAGGAAGCCCTCTGTGAGCCTGAGCTGGGACGAGAGGCAACACACACTGTCCTCAGCTGACGACAAAGGAATCGCTGTGAGCAAGGCCGTGCCAGGCTTTGAATACCTAGCTACGAGTCTGGACTTTGGCACTTTCGTCTGTGGCATGGTTCTTCAGGGTGGCGGTTCAGTCACCTCTGTGTTTTCCAAGTCAGGTTCTTGCAGACAAACAGCTCTGAGTGACGGGGCAAGGCTGGAGCCAGAGCAGTGAGGCACTCCGCGTGGGCAGAGCAGGGGACCAGGGGTGAGCACCAGGAGGACCAGCAGGACTGGCTACCCCAGGCAGGGGCACAGGGATGGACATGCCTTGGTTTCAGGTCTGTACAGGACAACCTGTCTATCCCACAACGGAGATCAAATGCCCTCGTGATCTGGGGTCCCCTTACCACGTGAGCCTCAAAGATCTCCCTTGGCCCTGTGCGGTCTACTTCCCCAGTTACCTGGGAGACTGAATTTCTGGAACTTTTTTTCACAGTGAGGCAGCTTTAAGCAGAGAGCTTCACACATGTGCGCACAGGCATGCCAGGAATGTGTGGAAGACAGAGTCCCCGTGAGGTCCCCAAGAACTCATTGCTTCAGAGACACTTCTCCGTGAGGGAGCTGTCCACGACTCCCACGGTGGCAGACCCAACGCCTCCCCACAGGCCCTCCAGCTTCAGTGCTGCGTGTCTCACTGGAGGGAGCCGCCTGGGGGAGGCGGAGACATGTGGGACACTGGCTGACTCCCGTGCGGGAGGGGAACTGGGGCTGCCACCTTGCACGCCCATCCTGCTCTGCTCCTGAGAGACCTGAGGCAACCCTCGGCACCCCTGGGCTCTAAGGAACCCCATGGGAAAGGCTTCAGGCTCCAAACCCAGTGCCCAAAACACCCACTGACCTACAGACGCTTGGTAAATGTTCCATAATTGAAGTTACTTTCAAAGGGGGGAAAATGCTGGCAATCTCTTAGGCAGGCGCGACGCAATCGCTTTGCAGCAATATGGAATAGCAACTCAGAGGTGGAAAAGTCTAAATTACAGATTTTTTTCTGGAATCCAGTTTCAGTCACGTAACTGCTCAGTCGGATTGCTAACCAACCAGATTCGAGGCGAGGCCCTGCTGCGTCAACTCTAATAAAACACAAAGCTTCACTTGTAAACAGTGACATCGGCAGGATCTGTGTCTTTTAAAAACAGTTTGTTCTCGGGATGAGTCAAAACATGCCCCTATACTGCTATTTACACTTGAAATTGGCTGCACACACACTTTCCTCACAGATGGTGCAAGGGTAAATTCCATCCCAGGAGCGGAATCCAAATGTAGCTATTTACCAAGCCCAGGCACAGACTCCAGGAAGAAAGACTCACACAAAAGGGAGAGGAGAGAGAAGTGCTCTCAGAGCCACCACGCCCGAACCCTGGCCGTTAGCACTGGCCTTGACCTTCACACCGGCCATGGGGCATCTCCCCGGCTTTCCGGGAGGCCTGCTGAGGGCGCTCTTGGCTCCAAAGTGAAGCTTCAGGGCCCGACTTGGCCAAGAGGGAGATGGAAACCCAAACCCTTGGAAATCAGAGGCAACCAGGGCTGAGGGCTCACCTGAGCATGCTTCCCTGTCAAGGTTCTTTTTCCTCTTGCAACCTGCTGTAACCCCAGAATCCCAGGGGCCTCGGGCCTTCTTCTCAGGATCTATAGGGTGCACTACACAAGTTCTCTTACACGAGTCCTGCCTTCCACTGCTGGCTTGGTCGCCACCACTGTGGACATGGAGGCCTGGGAGCTAGGGCAGGTGGCTCCTCTCCTGGCTTGGTCGCCGTGACCGTGGACACGGAGGCCTGGGAGCTGGGGCAGGTGGCTCCTCTCCTGGCTTGGTCGCCGTGACCGTGGACACGGAGGCCTGGGAGCTGGGGCAGGTGGCTCCTGGCTTGGTCGCCGTGACCGTGGACACGGAGGCCTGGGAGCTGGGGCAGGTGGCTCCTGGCTTGGTCGCCGTGACCGTGGACACGGAGGCCTGGGAGCTGGGGCAGGTGGCTCCTGGCTTGGTCGCCACCACTGTGGACACGGAGGCCTGGGAGCTGGGGCAGGTGGCTCCTGGCTTGGTCACCACCACTGTGGACACGGAGGCCTGGGAGCTGGGGCAGGTGGCTCTCGGCCTGGTCTATCCGTCTTTCTGAGCAGTCAATGCCAGCTCCTCCACTGAGGGGCCATGTTTGGCGGGGAGAGCCCGAGTCTGACAGCAGTGGGTAGAAGCAGCAGCGAGTGGCCATCTGGGATTCCTTCAGGCTTTTTGTTTTTAAGCTGAGAGGGGTTCTGCTTTTCACCTATCTGCATGTTCTTAAAAAAAAAAAGGCCAGGGTGTTATTTTAAAAAGTCACCACACAACTACGCGTCGCTGCACTTGTGTCTTGATCTCAGCGGCCTTCCGAGAACACTGGCCCTGCAGGGGGCTCCGGGTCCGTTCCCTGGGTGCCTGCAGCCGCCTCGGGCCGTGTGGGTCAAGGCTAGCACGAGCTGGCCTCTCCCCTGCCGCCGGCCTGGCTGCTGCAGCTCACACCACAGATGGCCCCACGGCGCTGCTGGGAAGCCCCCCCAGCTCCTGGGGATTCATGCCCTCACAGGGCTCACGTTTCTAAGTCATCTTGGTCAGAAAGCGGTGGCCACCTGGCCACCCTGCGGGCACAGGATGGATCTGTCTCCCTGAGGTCGTGCGTGGCACATGGATGAGAATTTCTTCATTGTGACATCCTTCCTACCAAAGGGCACACAGACACCTGACCTTGGCATCCAGGATTAAGGCAGCATTATTTTTCTTGATTACCTGTAGCAGAATAGAAGCGAAATTATAAAGCTATTGAGAGGATTAATACGGCCTTGATCTCTCTCTCCTGCCTCTTTATCTCAAGTGATTAAAATTCTGCAGGAAAAAAAAATGGCCATGTAGCATACGCCGGCTGCCACAGACAGATACCGTATCAGCTCCATGCATCAGCTCGTTGTGACAGCTGCGCAAAGGTTAATTATGCATGCTGTATATAGTTTTAATCACTTTAATCAGAGCACTGCTCTGCCACAGCCCAGGCTATAACTCCTGTACAAGCAGGGGAAGCACAACGAACACAGCAGTGTTGAAAGAGGATGAAAAGGGGGCAGTGTGGCACATTAACCAGCCCCCACGCACAAAGATAATGCTAAAGCGACTGATTGGACAAGATGAAACCCAGTGTCCGTGTGGTTCCGCGGGACTGAGCAGAGAGCCAGCAGAGAGCTGCTGGCTGCTGCAGCTGTGCAAACGTGGGACCTTCTCTGCCAGGACTCCAAGGTACAACCTGGGCCCCAGCAAGAACAGGATTTCCAGGAGTCGGGGGTCCCGGGCTTTGTTGGCTTGTTGCATCAGGCACTAGTGACACGCTGCAAGCCTCTTCAAGCACTGCCCGGCCGGGCACGTCACCTCCACATCTTTGTCTCATAACTGCAAGGTTAACACTGCAGGCCTTGTACTGAGCCACTCATGGTAACCTCTGGCCAAGCAGCTGGGCTGTGACCGCAGTGCTGTGCGCTCAGTCCCACACAACTGCAGGCCACCAAGTTTCTCCTGACAACCTTTAGGTTTGGATTCACAACCAAACAGCAAGAACATGAAAAGCGTTTTGGTGTCGTGGAAGATTTACAAGCCATAAGTTAATGCACACATACAGAATACAGGTTGGAAGGAACAGCTGTATTCCGGATCAGGACCGTGACAATAACGAGTCAGGAACACTGCAAACTGCAAATGCATTTAATTCAACTAACCCACCAAACATCACAGCTTAGCCATACAGCACACGGTACAATGTCATGTTTCATTTCATAGAGGCAAGGGGCGCCACATATCATTAGCTTACAAAGAACATCGCTTAAACCATGATTTCTACCCAATATGGACACTTGCACACCACCAGAAAGCTGAAAACTGTAAGTGGAGCCCCTGCCAGTTGGAGAGCGGCTGCCTTGCGGGTCAGCTGTCCTGGGAGAACCACCGTCACGGGGAACAGCAGGCAGTGTGCCCCGGCGTGGTCTGACACGCAGCTTGTGCTCTGAGGGACTGACAATGCCAGTTTCCGTTGCCCACCTGCAGTAGAATACGTTAATATTTTCTTGATCTTGCCCTGAGTAGAGAGCGCACAGGCATCTACTTCGTGCTAATTTATTCAGTTGAGAGTTTGAGCTTTTCTGTATGCATGCTATGCTTTCATTAAAGAAATCTTAAATGTCACAGGGAAGCCTGACATGAGGAGAAAAATAACCAAGCATATTTGTTCCAGGAATAAAAAAAAGCAGCTATTTCAATGTTAAAGGTGGGTGAGCGGGAAAGGAAACCAACTCTGCCCCTCTGCCAGGCCGGGTACAGGAGAACGCACTCCGATTCTGACCCGTACAGTTGTAACTGTTGCCATGACGAAAGGGCTCAGCTTGCAGTCAAAGCTTGTTTATCTTTTCAATAACTGAATTGCTCCAATAGGAAGCCATCTGACAAGGATGCTGTTTGGTTTTAGGAAGGAAATACTCTTTCTCTCAAACAACACAGGACTACTGTCTCAAAAGGTCCCAAACGTCCTGATGCGGACTCTACCGGTGCTTGATGGAAATGCAATTTAACCTTTCAAAAAGTGAATTTTGTTCAATGTCTCATTATCTACATATGCGTCTCCTCAGTTCCAGAAAATTTACTTCTGGGGATGTATTTTAAAAAAAGTCGATATATGCAAAAAAACAAAACCACTTCCATGTAAGACTCTTCACTGGAAGCAACCTGGAGTTCACAGGCAGTGTTGCAGGGGGTGCTCCACACACACAGACATGTCGATGGCAGACAAGAGCGGAGCGTGTGCCAACACATCCCCGGGGGAGCGCACTTCTCGCCGACATACACCCAGCAGACAAAGGCCTGAACCGTGCTTAATGCTGTGTGCAAGGACAACAGAAAATTTTATGTTTCTTTTTTGTATCTTTTCTGGATTCTGTCATTTTTATAGTTTTATAATCCAAAAGGAAATGAGGAAACTCATATAGTTATTTGCTAATTTAGAAAATAAACAAATGTCTCTGCTATAGTTCACCTCTGTAATGATTCACCCAAAGCCTGGGGGATGAGAATTCAAGACTCGGTACACTTGACCAAGAGGCAGAGGAGGAGGGGGACATGTAAAATTGTCCTTACAGCATCTAGTGTGTGCTGTGGGTCTGCTATGTGCAAGGGACCTCAGCCACGCCTATCACCCCAAAGCGGAGGGAGCTGACGTCACTGGGCAGAAGGGGTGAGGCTGAAGTGACCACATGTCCCAGGGGGTAAGGTCTAGAAAGCAGGGCAGGGGAGGGGCAGGAGCAGGTGGACAGCCCTCTGACAGCAGGTGAGGATACCCACTTCTGACCGGGCAGAATGCAGTGTCCTTTGGGCTGTGACTGCTTCCGAATGGACAAATTAGGACTGATAAGACAAATGGAGGGAGGACGGGCGGGGGTGGTGGCAAGGGCACAGTGCAGTCTACCTTAGCAATAAAGAGTGTTGGCTTTAAAAAAGGACTAGAATTCATTCAAAAAAGAAAGTACTCATTGACATAATGCAATAGCACAAAAACTGGGTGAGTAGGGACACATTTGGTAAAATCTGACCGAACTTTACTCAAAGGCCAAGATTTGGTAACTTCACTATAGTCTCTACATCTCAGTTTAAACTCGTGGACTCCGCATGAAGCATGCTGTGCGTCTTCAGATTTTGAAATCTGAAATTTAAGTTTTAATATCTTCACTTGTAAAACCAGATCCAACAATTATTCACATTCATTCCATTTGCTCTGACAGTTCTCTCCAAATATTATATAAATGTAAAACGTTTGATTTCTAGATTAGTTGCGAACAAAACTGAACCACTAGGCTCACTTACCCCTAGTTATGCACTTTGTATTTCCTAAGAACAAGAATATTTACGGCATATTGGTTCATAACGGTGTAGGTAACAATGGTACAGTTATTAAGTTCTGCAAGTGTCTTCCTTTTGGCAGGACCACTAGCACATAAGGATGCAATGTCTTCCTGGTACATCATATCAAAACACACCTGCTGGTTTATGCCAATACTCAGGCATTAGACTCAATCTGAAACACAGCATTGAGGTGAGGAATATGTTTGCTGAACTCACAAGTAGGTTACAGAGGACTAATAAAACTATTGAAGAAAGGACAACAGAGATGACTTGAACCAAAATGCAAAAAGGAAACAAAGAATAAATAATGTTGAACAGAGCAAGAGCTGTGTCAGAACACCTAACTGGAACCCTGAAAGTACAAGCAAAGGAGAAAGGGCATAAAGAAACGGCTAAAGAAATAGTGGCCAAGAATTTTCCAAAGTTAGTAACACACACCCCACAGATCCAAGAAGCTGACAGCAACAATGGCAAGCAGTTTGAAAGCAAACAAAACACAAAATCCCACATGTAGACATTGCGCTTAAACTTCTGAAAATCAAGGTCACAGAATCCCTCAGGAATCCCTCCAACACTGCCTATGAATAAAATAAGAATACAGGCAATTTTTTTTTCAGAAGTTACACAAGCAAGGAGACAACGAAATGATGTCAAATGTTGAAAGAATGCCATATTCAGAATTCTATACCCAGAAAAAATATCCTTCAAAAGGAAAAAGAAGAGATCTCTTCAGCTCCCCACCCTGACCCAGAAAACCTTCTGGCCTCTTCAAGAAACATACAGGCATGGTGGGCACTTCAGGACATTGTGTGAGGAGTCAGACTGGGTAGCAGGCAGTTAGGATATTCTGGGTCCCTGAGTCATTTTTCTCAAATATAAAATGGTATTTTCTCCACTATGTCTTAAATTTACCACAGCACGTTTCTTTTAAGAGACAACTGTATATTTAACATATCAAGAACATGCTTCCCCCAAGAGACAAGGATAAAATTAACATATCAATGTCTCACCTAGGGCGCATGCCTTATTCCATCTCCAGGCCATTGCAAAGGGGATAGTGTCAGACTGGTTTCTTTATGATTAGAAAGAGACCGAGGAAGTTAACCTGTAACAATTTTGGGGCCTTTTGTCCCCAAACCAGGTATCATGGAAACCAGGAATTTCCCTTTATTTTTGGAGAAACTCCTATGAAGTAAAGCTGCAAAAGACGCCAACACCCCCTGTGCATAGGTCTCTCCTCTCTTGAAGCCCCCTCCTGGCACTAGGATGGGAGCTACTTTCCTCTTTTCTTCAAATAAATCTTGCTTTAAAACTAACCTGTGTCCACAAGAAAGTTCTTCTTTCCTGTGAGACAAGAATTGAGGTGACTGCCGTATTTTGCATCAAAAAGACCTCCAACACTTTTGGTGCCGTGACTCGGATAAGTCCTACAATAACATGCTGTTTAGGAAGCTGATCTCTGCACTGGAGTACATGGACTCACGCTCTGATGGGCACTTCAGCACAGAAGCCAACATGCTGTTTAGGAAGTTGGGCCCTACACTGGAGTGTCTGGACCCATGCTCTGGTGGGCACTTCAGGATAGAAGGCAACACGCTATTTAGGAAGCTGGGCCCTACAATGGAGTGCCTGAGTCCATGCCCTGGCTTTAACTGTGAGTCGAATTGCCTGCTTACAGACACCCTGGGAGGCAGCATGGGATGGCCCACCCTGCAGGAGACCCAGAATGACATGTGACTCCTGGCTTTCACCTAGTCTAGCCAGGGTTGCTACAGGCCATTGGGGGGTAAACCAGCAGATGAAAGATATCTGTGTCTATCTCAGTTTTCCTTTGAAATAAAATGAAAAAAAAAAAAAAAACCTTTTTTTTTTTCAATTAAGAAAATGTCTTAGGCAGAAGACATGTGACATGGTTCCCAAGACCTGAATATACCAAAGTAAGGAGCATCATAAATGGAATTTTAAAAGGTTCATTTAAATCCTGCATCTATTTGAAAGTTCTCTAATGAATCACTGACTATTTAAAGCTAAGCTGGCAACAAAATATATTGTACATTGATGGCATATGTAAAAGTCAAATGTGTACTTATGATGGTCATGGCAAGAAGGAAAAGCGGGGGCATCTGGGAATATACAAGTACAGTATTACTGGAGGTAAATGTGAACTATTTTAAACTGTAAATTGCAAGCTCATTAACAACCCTGACATCTTTTTAAGAAATGAGATATAAATTGATGAAATCAAATGCTACTTTTTGAAAATGTCAGTTAATATAATAAACTTCTGGACAAGCTGATCCAGACTAAATGAAGAAGACATGGGTTGCAGCATTGCCATACAGGGGGGCACCACTGCTGACAACACGCACATTGGAAGATGAAGCAGCAGCATAGGCAACTAACTCTAGGCCCTTAAAGTCAACAAAGAGATGACTCAGATTAATTTGTTGAGAGAAAAAAATGCACCCATGAAGGGAGGCTTACCCCGCATCTATCTGTGAATGAAACTGCATTTTTAACACAGATCTTCAACAGGAGGATCAAATAAACCCCCAGCCGCAGGCAGTGTTACTGGGGAGAACTGTCCACATTCAGCAAATCACACAATTTCTTACAAACAAACAAGTAAGAGAATCCCTTCCCACTCATTTTATGAGCCATTCATTGCCCTGATAACCAACAGTAAGCAAAGAGAACTACACAGGGGCGCCGCTCACGCATCTAGATGTATGTGTCTTCTCAGCAAAATCAGAACATTCATCCAGAGACAGCAATGTGTGTAAGAGGAGAATACGTTATTTTCAAACACGTCTCATTCCAAAATTGTAATGTGGAATGCAACCAACCGTTTTTAAACATTAAATACACACACCAAAAAATGACCATCTAAACAGATGAAAAAAAGAATCCGACAAAGTTTAATATTGCTTCGTGGTAAAAGTGAGAAAGGAAATTTCCTTAGTCAGACACACTCACGGGACACGCATAACACCCAGCTAACTCCGTATTTAATTGTAAAAGACTAGAAGCTTTCCTTCAATCCCATCCCTATGCTACGTCCTATTGTGATCTAACCAATACAGTGGGCAAGAAAAATAACATATACTTGAGAATGAATCTTTGAACAAGGTGCTAGAACTAAGAAGTAAATTCAGTTTGATGATAGAATGCAATGAATATATGAAGGTCGATTATATTCCTATATGGCAGCCAAGGAGGAATGGGCATTTGGGAAAAAAATACATCAAAAGCAAAAACTAACATTTGACTAGGACCACAATAAGTAAATGAAAGAAATATTTAAGGTGTAAATCTAACAAAACATGTATATGGCTACATGTTGAAAACCATACAATGCTGACTGAAGAAACAAGACAAGACCTGAGCAGCCGAGCGGAGCATGCGGTTCATTGGTTGCACGGTCAGTATCGACGAGCTCGGAATCTCCCCAGTTTGATCCATGCCGCCAACAGGACGTCAACTAAATACTATTTGCCAAGTATTGATCAGCACCCTGGTATCCATATTGGGGACTCTCCAGGTGAGGAGAAACAAGGAAATAAAGAGGCGTTGGTCACACACAGGAGGGAAGTAAGGACATACACCCCAAGGAGACAGCCCTCGGCGGGGCGGCACGTGAAGGCAGAACATAGGGGCATCTCTGCTAGCAGTAGTGTTAACGTCAACGTTAATTTCTGGTTCTGAAGCAAACAGCATATCAAATGGTAATGTTACAGAAACTATCAGATGCAGATTGCAGGGGTACTTTGAAAAGGTCATGGCAAAAGGAGTATGAAGACATTTATTTCAGTGCAAAACATGTTTGAAATAGCAATATACGCTTCTGTTTCTGAACTCGGTGTACTGACTCAGTTGCTCTCCTGTAAGTCTGACCTTATTTAAGCTAAGAAGTTTACATTGGTGGAACAGTCAGGGATAGCTAGGGAGCCTTCCCCAGGGGGGTCAAGCAAGGACTGGCTCATGAGAGCGTCCTGGCTGAGCAGTGGGTGACAGGAATAAAGGCTGTTCTGACGTGATTACAGCCCTGAGTGCCCCGTGTTCAGTGCAGCGGCCACATCCTCCCCGACAGCCCTTTACTCCTGCCACCATCCTGTGCCCCTGCAGTGGGCACAGGAGGTCAGCCACTTCCGCTTAAAAGGGGGCAAAGAGCTGTAAAAATAATGGGAAGCGGCAATTACTTGATATGTTAGAATAAATTTACAGAATGAGAGTATTAAATTTAATATATCAAATACTCATGGAAATGATGGCCTTTAGATTATAATAGCTTTATGGAGTCTTAAAGCAGGGTATTATATAGCTTTACATAAACTTTTCTGAGTACTGACAAAGGCTTTGTATTAAAGAATAATGCATTTTTAAATGTCTCTTATTATTTTGATCATTTTTACTTTTAATGATGCAATGACAGAACTCCATTTACACAGAACCTTTCACGTTACACTCAGATGGATGATCCAAAATAAATCCCTGCAATTTTTAACTCGTAATACTCAGGGAACAATGAATATCAGACGGTATTTCTTTCAGATGAAATCATTTAAACAGCATTCTCCTTTCCTACCCTTTGGGAACAAGAGGAACCAGAACATTATTTGTTAAAGGTTGTGGGCGATGTACTGGTGGGGTTTTAATTTAATCATAGGTTGCGGCCCCTCCCTTGGTGGAGCAGCAGGGCGCCCCTAAGTGCAGATGACAGCCCAAGAGAGTGGACAGCCTCCAGGAGGCAAAAGCTCCAAGTTGTAAATCTCAGAGAGTCCAGAAGAGATGCCCGCGTTTTCTGATTCGACATGGTGCTACCCTGGCCTGCCCATGCCAAGGGCTGGGCTGCAGGACACTAATGCAGGGAGCTGGCCGAGCCTGAAGCTGACAGCAGCTCCAGCAAGCCCAGGGCTGACCCAGACGTCCAGCCACCTGGCTCCCTTCAGATTTGTTCTTCTGATGGCAGTCACAGAGAAAAGAAAACTAGAGCCATGCCAGAATGCACACCTACTCAGCTCCCAAGAAATCAACGGACAGTGAATCCCCCACACAGAACCACCACGTTCAGCTGCGTCTTTCCAGAACGAGAGAAGTCAATTGACTCGCTACTTCCCGTTTGGATTACTGCCTTCCAACAACGGAAGGCAGTAATTTACATTTTTTACAGAGAGCGATGATATTGTACACATCATTTATTTGCCTCAGAATATTAGGCAACAAAAGCAAGCGGTGAAAATGCTTGCATACACTGGAGGTTAAACCCATGCCAAGGAAAGCCAGGCCCATGTGAGGACACACCTGCACGCATAGGTTACAGGTGACGGATTTGGCCCCAGAGGTGCCCCTCAGTCACAAACAAGAGTGTCACCTTACAATCACGTTAATATCTTAAGTTAGGACCAAAGGCTGGACTGCTTGCCAGGAACAGCATGCAGGGTTTTGTTAGTAAATTCTTATGGAAGAAAATTATAGCTGAAAGAATAGTTTGACCATCCTAGCAGAGCAGATTACATTATACAGCATGTATTTTATTTAATCGAGTGGTAATGCAAATTATGTTTTCAGCAAAAACAGGGAATTTATTAACCAGCTGCCACCCAGTCCGCAAAGCCAGCTCCAATCACGTGGCTTTCTTTTTCCATTTTTTCTTTAATAAAGTCTAGGTCCTCTGTGCGGTTTTAATCTCATTATATTAAGGGTCCGCTTGATGGTATTTAATAACCACAGTGCTTCCCCAGACGAACCTCCCGCTCACGTGGCGGCAGGCAGCAGGATGAGAACAGCACACTCCTCAGAATTAATGATCAGTGACAGGTCGGCTTACTGTTTATTAATCAGCAAATAATTCTCCAAATGGGTAGCCCTGGGTTCCTTGATTCTACTTCCTTCTGATTTGGAAAGCTGCCTCGTGGCTGACCACATAGGTGCACTTCTCCGAACTGGACCCTCCACACAGCTGGGACCCTTTGTTCCGGGTGCCGAGTGGGCCGGGGTTAGCACGCTGCTAGCCCTGAGATCACAGCGACTCCTGAGCTATTACACCAGAGTTTTGTTGGGAGGTTTTGTGCAACATGGGGGCTCTGATCGTCTTAGGAGGTGAAGATCTGCCAGAGAGGATATTTCTCTCTTGAACAAAACGGAAAAAATATGCTAATGCACTGCAGAAAGCATGCATAGCTGGACAAGAAATAGGACACATTAAATTATTTCTGCAGAAAATTCTCACTAAAAACACTATCTCAGAGCTGGAAAGTATGTATCTGCACACTAAAATAACAAAATCCTAACCCCTTAATGCACTTCAATTAAGAGCGCTTCCCTTCCTTCCTGCTCTCTAAGCCTTCCCCCCGACCCCACCCCTCAGATTAAGAAAGGCCCAGCACTGTGGTCCAGCCAGTTGAGCCACCATCTGCAATGCTGGCACCCCACGTGGGGCTGGTTCAAGTCCCAGCTGGCTTCCTGCTACTGCGCCTGGCAAGCAACCGAAGATGACCCAAGTCCCTGAGCTGCTGCGCCCACTGGAGGTCTGCATGGTGTGCCAGGATCTTTGCGGCTGCCTGGCCCAGCCCCGGCCACTAAAGCCACTTGGGGCTTAAATGAAAGATATCCGTCTTCCTCTCTGTAACTGCCTTTCATTTAAATAAATAAATCTCTCTGAAAAAAGGCCAAGGTCACTTTTTAATTGAAGCCCAGGCATGAAGCATCGGGTCTTGTGTTTCATTTAAGCCTCCTCCTCTGGTTCATGCCCCAGCACTTGGCAGATGTGCCCTTTCCTTGGGCACCAGGAATGAAGGCCCACGCTCTGCCCTGCTGCTCTGTGGCTAGCACGCCCACTGAGGGCACAGAGCTGAGGGCTGTGGACTGGGGGCCAACTCCCACAACCTACAGAATCAAGTCCAGCTTCTAGAGTGAGGAGGTCACCGGAGCCTGTCCCACCACGTGCTTCCTCCAGGCCCCACGACCGACTCCTGATGACTTTCCTGAGCAGCTTGTGCAGCAGGGATGCCAGGCAGGCCTGGGGAGGCCAGCCCCTCCCTGGAACTGTGTGGAGCCCTGGGTGGCTCCGCAGGCTTGACGCCTTGCCTTTTTAAGGCCCGTATGTTTGTTCTCTCTGCTGAGAAGGCAAAGTTGGACCCTCGCCACCATTCACGGTGCTGATCACGAGGCGGAATGGCACGGACCGTGCTGCGGACTGCCTTGGTCTGTTTTGTCCATGGGGATGTGTGCTCTGACGAGCAGGGTCATCTGTGTCCTGCTCAACCTCACACACATCCCCAGGACCTGGAACAGATCCCAGCCTGCGAGAGATGCTCAATCGATATTTGTTGAATGAATGAATGTGTGAGTGAATCAGCTTTTCGAAGTGGCTTGAGACTTAAGAAAGGCTCTGATTTGATTATTGTAGATGAGAGAAATCAGACTTCGACCATTCAAAAGCAGCTACGCCGTGCATCATCTACGAACAGTATCTTCAGTCCATCCTGCCTTCTGATCCATTTCTGTCTGTCCATGTGTGCACCTGATCCTCCGGCCAGACCCATGAGTCTCTCTGCTTACTGCTGCCCCCTCGGTTTCACAAACGCATGCTGAGCAGTGAGGACTGCCAGGATGCCCATTTTTGGGGGGTCCCAGCCTGGTTTCTGGGGAGCACTGGCAGTGGGGATCCCGGCTGCATGCACAGAGCTGAGGTGAAGTAGTCCCCCGCTCCAGGCTGCTACCTGTCCTTTCACTTCCTCCTGCAGGTAGAATTTTCTGCAAATGGCATAACACATGTCCAGAAAGTTCTGAGCCTGTGGTCTTCTCGCTATCACATTTCAAACTCCTCCAACGGGAGGCAGATGAAATGTGCCCAACGTGCTGCTCCCTCCCCAAGAAGGGCAGGTAGAGCAAACTTGCTCGCTCTCTTTTCAATGGCCGTGTGATGGCGTGTCCCCCTCTTGCTTCTTCAGGAAGCTCTCCTCATCTCCCCACACTCCTGCTGTCATAGTCCTCAGACCCCTGCCACCCTTCTGCCCAATCCATGATGTCACAGACACGGCTTCCCAAAAACGCTGTCACCACAGGCACGCGTCCCTCCCCAACACCAGCCGCCATGTGCATGCTTTATTTCTACTCCTGTCAGTGAGACATGTTGGAGGAAACAGCTGTCTGATGCCAAGGGGAAGCCGTCTGAGTGGTGGGAGGCAGCGCACAGGGTCGACATGCCAGCACACCCAGGAAAGCCAAGATGCCAGGGTCAGCAGTCAAGTTCACATATGGGTGAAGGAGAGAGGCCGTTAAACATGGAGGACTGTCTTGTTCATGCCTTGTGGAGAGAAAATCCACTCTCACCGGTCCCTGCTCCTCCTCGGCCACTTCATTCTTCCCCTCACTTAGCAACCAGTGGGTCTGATGACAGCAGGGTGCGCTCCCCTCCACTCCTCTGCGGTCCTCTCCTAGCATGGCCCAGAGGCACACCAGCTCCACCCCTCACACAGCCCTCAGAATGACAAGGCCAACCTGGGACCCAGGAGCCACACAGAGCTTGGCAAGTGCCCTCAGGAAGCCTCATCTCCAATACTTGTGTTCTCAGTTACAAGGACAATATTTTAGCTTTCCTAGTGTCTTATGGTTTTGTCTTTAAGAGGCTAAAAAGGCAGAGAAGAAAGGTAATATTCATTGGACCCTTCAAGCTACACCAACGTCCACACACAGGTGATCAAGAAATAGGTGGAGGGCCCGGCGCCGTGGCCTAGTGGCTAAAGTCCTCGCCTTGAACGCCCCAGGATCCCATATGGGCGCCGGTTCTAATCCCAGCAGCTCCGCTTCCCATCCAGCTCCCTGCTTGTGGCCTGGGAAAGCAGTCGAGGACGGCCCAATGCATTGGGACACTGTACCCGCGTGGGAGACCCGGAAGAGGTTCCTTGTTCCCGGCTTCGGATCGGCGCGCACCGGCCTGTTGCGGCTCACTTGGGGAGTGAATGATCGGATGGAAGATCTTCCTCTCTGTCTCTCCTCCTCTCTGTATATCTGACTTTGTAATAAATAAATAAATCTTTAAAAAAAAAAAAGAAACAGGTGGAAAAAGCGTAATCACATATACGCATGAATGTAAAAGAGTTCTCTTCTTTTCTTTACAATTTATTCATTTTTATTGGAAATGCAGATCAGATTTACAGAGAGAAACATCTTCTATCCACTGGCTCGCTCCCCAGAGGGCTGCACTGGCCGGAGCTGAGCCGATCTGCATCTAGGAGCCTGAAGCTTCTTCCAGGTCTCCCACTTGGGTGCAGTGTCCTAAGGCTTTGGGCATCCTCTGTTGCTTTACCAGGCCCTAAACAGGGAGCTGGATGGAAACCAGAGCAACCAGGACATGAATTGGTGCCCACAAGGGATTCCAGTGCTTACAAGGGCAGGACTTAGGTAGTGAGCCATTGCCCCAGGCCCCAAAGAACTTACCTTCTAACTCCTTGTTTCCATAATCTTTCCAAAGTCTCCTTGTGTATTGACTTTTTCTCCCTTTGCCCAGTGACTGGCCCGCAGTCACAAACAGGACGAGTTCACTGAAGAAGGTGGCACTGTGGCAACCCGTCACCTGTGATGCCAGCAGCCCGTATGGGCACTGGCTTGTGTGCCAGCTGCCTCAACTTCAGGTCCAGCTCCTTGCTAATGGTGTGGGAGCAACCATGGAGAACGGCCCAAGTATTCGGATTCATGCTACCCGCCTGGAGACCTGGAAGCAGCTCCTGACTCTGGCTTGGCCTGGCTTGCTCTTGGTTGTTGCAGCCATCTGGGGAGTGAACCAGCACTCAGGAGATCTCTCCTTCTCTGTCTTTTCCTTTTCTCGCTCTCTAAACCCTTACTTTCACATAAGTAGTTCATTAAATAAAACACTGCTGTGAGCTTTTGGAAGAAAATAAGTTGATGGGAAGAGATGGAATGATAACACAGGAGCCTGTTTTACAAGGTACTGCTGAAAACGAAGGACCTTACCTGGAGACCCAAGAAGACAGGGAAACCTTGGGAGACCGCAGGGAGAGCAGGAGCAGAGGGAGCTTGGGGCCACAAGTGAAGGATGCTGAGCTGTACACACAGAGCAAATGGAGGCTCTGCACCACTGGGCGTGAAAACTGTCTCTTTCCACTTGCGAAAATACTGCAGGCTGGGGCCAGCACTGGAGTAGCCGGTTAAGCTGCTGCCTGCAACACCTGCATCCCACAGAGTGCTGGTTCACCTCCCCTTCATTCACTTCCCATCCAGATCCTCGCTAAAGCACCAGAAAAGTGCCTGGGTCCCTGCGCTGATGTGGGTGGGCCAGAGGGAGCGAGGGCCCGAGTGCCTGGGTCCCTGCGCTGACGCGGGAGGCCAAGAGGGAGAGACAGCCCGAGTGCCTGGGTCCCTGCGCTGATGCGGGAGGCCAAGAGGGAGAGACAGCCCGAGTGCCTGGGTCCCTGCGCTGATGTGGGAGGCCAAGAGGGAGCGCTTGGATTTGAGCTGGCCCAGTCCTGACCACTGATCATCTGGGGGAATAAACCAGCCAACAGAAGACCCGTTCTCCTTTCTCTTTATAACCCTGCATTTCAAATAAATAAAAGTATTAGAGCTTAAACCTGTTTCAGGTAAAGCTGCATTTAAAATAGACCAGATAGCCATTTCACACTCAACAGAGCATTAATTGTGGGAAAAAAAGCCAAAACAAACAAAAAATGAAGGAATTAAATGTTGGTGAAAATGCGGTAAAAGTTGAACTTCTGGTGGTGGTTATACCTTAGAAAATTAAACACAGAGTTATCAAGCAGCCCAGAAATTCCACTGCTAGATAGGCAGCCGGAGGACTGAAACTAGGAACCTACCCAGACACGTGCCATCAATGTTCCCGGCAGTGCCCACCGCAGGCCAAAGGAAAAGCCACTGTCGCCTGGAGAATCAGTGGGGAGTCTCCCCAGCCAGATGAGGTCCTGCCATGGGTTGCACCCCACAGGAGGCACGGGAACACTCCCACAGGGAAGTGACAAAAGGAACAATGTTGCGACATTTCGCCTAGGTGAAGTGTGGCTGTCCCAGGAGGCGGGAAGTGGTGGGAAGCTCCTGCAGGGAGGATGGATCTTCACAGCTGCTCATAGTGTCAGTGTACTCTAAGCCACTGATTTGTGCACGTAAACAGACTGACACGGAGATACTTACGCAATGAGTATTGTACCACAATTTCTTAAATAAAAGGACCAGCTAGGAAACTGGATGCTGGCCCCCAAAGGGCAAGAGAGATCAGCAGCAGGTCAGAGGCCCAGAGGGAGCGACGGGAAGTCGCTCTGCCAGGGAAGTCGCTCTTGGGGGAACACAGGAAGAGGGCCCTAAGCGCTATCCCCCGTCCTCCCAGGGTGTCTGGGACATTTCTGCTGAAAACATCCGGACAGGATGCAGAATGCAGGCCGGGCATCTCATCCAGCAGCTCTCTGCCCATCCTCAACCGTAGGTACTGGGGATATAGAATTGTGAGAGATCGCAAATAAACCACAAGGAACTCAAACTTGGGTTTCAGGGAAAAAAAGAAAAGGCCCACAGTTAAAGCAGAAAGATGGAAATGACTGGACACAAATAACTGATGATCAGGGCTTTGCTTAGACATTCAGATGACCACTGTAAGTCGTGGTTCGAACGTCCCATCTTGGACCCGCGCCACTCCCGGCTTCCCCATCCTCACAGCTCGCCAAGTTCAGAGTTCTGCCTATCCACTAACCAGATTTGTAATCTCCTGGCATTTTACCTGAGAATCCCACGCCCCAATCTCTCTGGCCTCTCCCCCTAGTCCCCACCCACCTGCCTGTGGCTCAATCATCTCAGTCCCCAGTCCTGGGCCAGCCCCCAGCCCACAGCCCCCAGCCCCCAGTCCCGGGGGGGCCAGCCCACAGCCCACAGCCACAGCCCCTCCCTTCCCTTCCCTCTCTAGCTTCCCTGCCCTTCTTAGCTGGCTCTTCCGGTCCTCCTCCATCTTGCCCCTTCCCCTGGCCTCGCAGCCGCCATTCTGCTGCCATGGTAGCAAGTGTGTCCCTTCCAGTTTTCTCCCTCCTCCACCTCTGCTCCCCTCCTACCCTGCTGGAGTAAAGCACTAAGCACCTACTAAGTACCTACCAAGCACCTTGCTGCATCTGGGATTTGGGTTTGGGCTAAACACAATGAACAGAGGACTTGGCTGTGGGAACTAGCTGCACCTAACAACGTAAGAATTTTAAGTGTGCTTTAAAGCCTAACAACCACTTTTTCCAAATAAATCATGAGGAAGCATTATCTGACTCTTAGTAGATGAAAAGTCTGACAAAGTTACAAAGCACTTTTAGTCTGGCATTTACAACACAGCCTTTTCTGCAAAGAACAAATTGTTACAGTCATTCCCTTTTATAGAGTGTTGCTCCCCACCCATCACAACACAAACCTAGCCCACAACTACCATCTAACCCAGGTTCTTCCTGCCCCAAACATCTGAATATAATAGGTCTGGGTGGGTTCTGGGACTTTCCGAAGCTCCCATGTGGTTCTAACACACAGCCCCTGCTGAGAACTGCTCTAAATAAAGGAAACCAATTTCCTAATCCTGGTTTAAGGAGACAGAGCCGGAGACAGAATAACTCCAATGAGATGTTCGTCAGGAAGCACTCCCTGCCGTGGGCAAGGAGCTTTCCCAACCGCGCTGGCAGCCACGTTTATACAAAGTAACAGCCAGAGGCTGTTGGAGGCAGTCTCTGGATGCTAAGTGGGTCTGCAGGCAGGCAGGCACAGCAGGGCTCCCGTGCGCCACAGCTGCTGGGATGGTTCCCTACATAAGGTGCCCACCTTTACACTGGGACAGATAAACACAAACGCTTCTAATTCAGTCATCAGGACAGATAATTGCATCCTCTTAATTGTTTTCTTTTTTCAGCTTAGGTTCACATTGATGGGAGACGGTAAAATTAGTCCACAAGCCATGTGAAGTTTGCTACTTTGCTGATTAAAGCCTTAATTGATTCCGAATGTTTTACAAATCAATCTCTGTGAATTACTTCAGGCTCATGCAGGCAGCTTATAAAGAAGTGCTGGCCCCAAATAAGGCTCTGAACGAGCGCCGTGTTAGCACACATCCCTTCTGGTGGAGACGTTCAAGCTCTCCCTGGTATGGAAATGAGCCTTGCTTTCTCCCATTTGTGTTCAAATTACTCATTCCATTTCTTCTGGTGAAACCGAGCAGCAGGGGGTTAGCTCAAGCTCCTCCATCTGAAACCTACAACTGGCTCCAAACTCGAATGCCTGCACAGCGGGCACACCCTCCCCCCAGCACCACAACCGTCCAAGCCCTTCCAGACAGCAGAGTGGATTTTGTTTAAATATACTTGGGACTTAATGAGATGTTTGTGTGTGTACACAGGCTCAGTAACTAGCAGGCCATGGGAAATGATCGGCATTCTTTCCTGACCCTTACCTAGGCTTCCCTGGAGAGGCAAGAGGGCAGCTCATCCTCCCTGGTCCGAGAGCACGGGACGGCTTCTGGGAGACAGCACGTCCTTCCAGGTACCACCTGGACTCCTCACAGCCGGGGACGGAAAGGTTACAGAGCTCAGAGGGATTATAACTGACTTTGCCAAGCTGCTGACCACAAGCATTAATATGCAAACCACATGGTTAAACCTTAATCATTCTTTTACCCTACCCAGCACTTGATATTATACAACTTTTTCAATGTTTAAAGAGTGAAATAAATATTATTTAATTTGCACTTCCTAGACTATGAACTTGACCAGACCATAATCTAATAGTCTGATTTCAAGTCACCGGAGGCTGCCAATACTTCTTCAAGCAAGACCGCCTATAGTGTCATTTCTGAAAAATGTTAATTTTTAAAGATTTACTTAAAAGGCAGAGCTAGAGAGAGAGAGAGAGAGAGAGAGAGGTAGAGAGAATGTTCTAACTGCTTCGTTCCCCCAATTGCTCAACAACTACAACCACGGGAGATCCCACCAGGCCAGAAGACTGCCAGGCTGTGCCTTTACTTCTTTTTGTAGAAACATATGTGTGTGTATGTATGTATATTTATTTGAAGAGTCACTGAGACAGAGAGAGAGACAGAGAGAGAGAGAGAGACTGACCTTCCTTCTGCTGGTTCACTCCCCCATGGCTGCAGGAGGCAGCCAAAGGCAGGAGTTAGGAACTTCTGTGACGCCCAGATGGGTGGCAGGGCCCAAACAGCTGGGCTATCTTCCACTGCCTTCCCAGGTGTTGTGGCCGGTTAGGTCAGTAACGTGGGCACGGCGAAGGATCTGGGGATGAGACACCGACACGGAGACCAGAGATGGTGGAAATGTCTCTCCTGGCCTCTCTCGAGGCCTGCTTTTATTGCCTCCACCGTTGACCTCTCACCTAGTTCTTGTTTACGCTTTAGCCCACACTCTCAATATTGGATACAGCTGAGTTCCATTCGACCAGGTGCTTTCAGCCCCAAGCCCATTACCTGTAGTGCTCAGTTTAGCGAGTGCTAACCAACTCCTTAGCCCACAACACCCAGGTCATCAGTGAGAGGGGGGTCAGAGGTGGAGCAGCTGGGATATGAACTGGTGCTCCTGTGCGATGCTGCTGTCACAGGCAGTGGCATTACCCACTAGCTATGCTGTAGGCCCCATGACTTTGTCCCTTGATAAGAGAACAAGGAAGCACGAGCCCAAACTGCCACGAGCAGTCACCTCAGCTCGGATGAAGCCAGGACTGAGGCTGGCACAGCACAGGTGCGGGAAGTGTCTGGGTTCTGGATGGCATCAGAAGTTGCTCCAGGTACCCGTGCTGTGTCTGGGAAACAAGTTTGGCTCAAAGCTTTCTGCTAGTCAAGTCAGAAGCGCCCAGTTGACAAGCGGAACTACTGTCGGTGTAAACCAAGCTGTGAGCAAAGGCCTGGACGAGACCCCCAGCCCAGCCCAAGCCCCCACCGACTCTGCACTAACAGACAAGCACACACCAACAAAACCAAAGTTGTTTACAACAAGCCTCTTGGACACGGCTCCCGCTCCTTGGGCACACAAGTCTTCCCTCTGCTCGGCTCCGTTGAAGCTCGTGCTGGGATCTGTGCCAGCCTGCACACAGGGCAGGTGGCTTCCTCTCAGATCCTCCTGCTTAGTACAGTAAGAAGACCCTGGCCTCACCACAGAAGCTAACAAAAGATTCAAAAGCAGGTGGGCGTGATCGGGACGATGGGCAGGTGGGCGATGGACTGTGCCGGGCCCTGTGCTTGCTGGTACATACAAGAATCTGGTCTGGGAGCTCCTCAGACAAAGTTTCTTTGAGGATCCCCCAATCGAGCTTCTGGACTCAGAACCCTAACCATCAAAAGACAGAGGACAGAACAAGTCAATCAACCACCTCAGCTGTATGTTGGCAATGAAAAAACTGGGCAAATGGAGACGCTATGTCAATCAGTGGATTCTCCAACGACCTCATTGTGCTTGGAATGGCTAGACTGGCAGCAATTCAGAACTGTTGAACTATCAAAACCACTTGAGCAAGACCCTCAGAGCATGCCCCACATCAGCACCTGGGGTGCGTGGGAGACTGGGTGGGGCTTCTCCCTTAAAATCCCCTTTTCCATCAGATATATTAAGGAAACAATACGGAACTAATTGTCTTGCCCATCTTCCTGTAGTGCTTGAACCTTTTTACCCTAATTATGTCAAGATTGCAAAAAAAACCAAGCAGGTGGGCAAAGCACCCTCTTGTGCCCACCTGCTTTTCTCAGTCCACAGCGTCACGTGTCTTCAGGATCTTCGTCAGTCATTTAAATATGTACACACACATCAAAATATCTACCCTATTGCTTTCTATGTTTTTAAGAAACGTTATTGTCCTACATGCACTTCTCTGCGCTTTGCTTTCACTCCATACAAAGAAGCATTCTAGGGGCCGGGCCATAGACAAATGTACCGACCTATCTCGTTATCCTAACGCAGCCACTGTCTTCCATAGGTGGGGTCTTTGAACTGGTCAGGTGAAGTGCAACATGAAAAAAAAAAAAAAAAAAAAACAACTACGAGGCTTCAAATGTTTCTGAATCAAAAGAAGCTAATTTTCTAATTCTGTTTACCACAAAATTTTTTGAAATGCCCTCATATTATGGTTCAGTAAGCCACTTCCTTGTAGAGGTTTCTGTATTGATTTTCGAATGAAGTTAAAAAGCTCCATGACAGACTGAATTTATAAATCCATCGGGGAGTTGATGTGGCCACAAGTTCAACTCTTCCATCTACCTCTTTGGTATTTCACCCAATTTGCTTCTGTTTGAAAAGATTTCACTAAAGCTTTCCACACTCTAAGGTATTTCTGGTTGGGATTATAAAAATAAATATCTAAGTTCCACCTGCTATTGTAAATAGGATGTTTTAGTTTTTATTACACTTCTATATATTTTTAAAAGTTATTCCTGATGAACATGAGACTGATTTTCTTCCCCTTGATCTTGTACCCAGCCCTCATTCAGAACTCACTCGTAAATTCCAACAGTCATTGCATTGTCTGGGGCTTTCTGGGAGGCCACTCATGTTGCCTGTAATAGTGACACTCCAACTTTTTCTGATACACACACCTCGTTCTTGGCCGGCCTCCTCCTGCTCTTCCTCCCGCCCCTGCCCCTCTGGGCACTGACAGTCCCTCAGGGTGACAGAGAACTTCTGCCCGTATCAAGACCCGAAACTTAACACTCCTGACAATTTATCATCAAATGACTTCCAGGAGGCTTCCTTTAGATTCTGCCGGACTGCTACAGATGCAAGCAAAACATTAAGCAGGATCTAAAGTAAGGTTTTCAATCCCCGAGTGTCCACGCTTTCACAGTGGACCTCTGACTGCTCCTTGCAGCTGGTGGCTGGCAGGGGTCAGTCCACCTGGGGATGGTCTCAGAGTCAGGGCCTAGCATTTCCCAGAGGAGCCTTTTCCAAATATCCTTCCTTACCCATTTTAATACTGCTTTCCTGTCACCTTTATTCTATTATTATTGCTAAACTAAATTATATGGTTAATGTTTGCATGACATATTTTTACCTGCTTTATTTCAATCTGTGCCATTTAAAATGATGCCTTTAAATAGCATAGAATGTATCTGATCTTTTTCTTTTCAACTCTGACAAAATCTAAATTAGACACTATAGTTTGAAGTATTCACATTTACTCAGATCACTAATCTGATTGGATTAGTCCCATAGTTTATATGTTTGCTTTCCTGGGACTCGGGTTGTCTTTTTCTTCTTTTTGTAAGACTTATTTTTATTGGAAAGTCAGATATACAGGGAGGAGGAGAAACAGACAAGATCTTCCATGCAATGATTCACTCCCCAAGTAGCTGCAAAGGGCTGGTGCTGCGCCAATCTGAAGCCAGGAACCTGGAGCTGCTTCTGGGTCTCCCACATGGATGCAGGGTCCCAAGGCTTTGGGCTGTCCTTGACTGCTTTCCCAGGCCACAAGCAGGGAGCTGGATGGGAAGCAGGTCAGCCAACACATGAACTGGTGCCCATATGGGATCCCGGTGCATGCAAGGTGAGAACTTCAGCCACTAGGCTACTACTCAAGGCCTGTCCCAGTGTGCACACTGCCCCACACCTCCGATTATGCACACCACCCCACTCCTCTGATTGTGCACACCGCCCCACGCCTCAGACTGTACACATCGCCCCACACCTCTGATTGTGCATTTTTCTCAGAACACTAGTTTTGTGTGGACACTCTGAGTAAGAAGCAGTACTTTAACAGTAGAGTCCAATGAGTTCTTTGCTCATTCTTGCTTCATTTAAATGTGGTTTTCTCACTGCTATAGTGTATCATTTACCGGTTCAATATTCCTAATGCAAAACCCAAAATTCACCATTATCCCAAAGGTGGAACTCTTTGTAAGCTGGCACTCCAGCACGCCACCCCTGTGTTCCTCCTTGTCTCCTGCAGCTGAATGCAGGCACACTAAAGGAACACACTACTTTGGGCTCTGTGCGTAACCACAACTCATGTCAGACCTGTGCTCCATGTCCAAAATGTTCCATTGTGGTCCTGCAAATAATCCAAGAATTTAAAACAACACAATATGCAGCATTTTTGGTGCTAAGCATTCTGGGTATGGGCTTCTCGGCACGGTATGCAACTGGCAAGCCTCCAAGACCACGGTGTCTAAGAAATTTCTGTCTTCATTTTGCTTTTGTCCTTGAGAGGACATAGAATTCTAAATCTACTCAAAGCGTTCTCCTCAGCACCTTCACTTCTGCTCCGAGGGATTAAAAAAAGATTCTTAAAAATTTTTTATTGTGAAGGCAGATTTACAGAGAGGAGAGACAAAAGAGGGATCTTCCATCCGTTGGTTCACTTCTTGAATGGCCGCAATGGCTGGAGATGAGCAGATCCAAAACCAGGAGCCAGGAGCCTCCTCCAGGTCTCCCATGAAGGCCCACGATGCCAAGGCCTTGGTCCATCCTTCACTGCCTTCCCAGGCCACAAGCAGGGAGCTGGATGGGAAGTGAAGCAGCTGGGACACGAACCGGTGCCCAAACGGGATGCTGAAGCTTGCAGGTGGAAGGCTACCTAATCGAGCCATCATGCTGGGCTCCTCCACTGGATGTTGAAGATATTGTGTTGGATATCCAATGTTTTGTTCTGGAAAATGAATGAGGACGTGTTCATAGTTCACTGTGCACTGGCTCTGGGGAAACTCCTGCTGCTGGCTGACTGCTGACCGCTGGATCTGCTTCTACCTTCTATGTCCATCAATTTTTTAGCCTAAATTACTAATTAGTTGGAGATACATTTTATCAGAATTCCTAAACTTGCTCTCCAATTATTTCTACCTTTGTATTCCCGTCCAACTTATATTCTAACAAGCAATAGTTAATGTATGATCTTTTGTTTATCAGTTGATGTGGTATGAACAACCTTGAAAGGGTTCATGGGAAATGGAAAGAAAAGATAACAGATGAGCCTCCTTTCGCAACAGAAGCCTCATGCGATTCCAGCCGTGAATTCCTTCTCCTCTGACCTGAGGGGTTCTGGGAACTTCACCACGTGAATGCACTCCTCTCTACATTTGAACTGGGAAAAAACGGAAGCCGATTAAGGATTTCCTAAGAGCACGCAACAGAAAGGAGTCAGAGGGTCCCAATCAGGACTGTGAAGCTCTTGCCCGGTGTGCAGTCGGTTACTGCAGGCTTTCCCTTGGACACAGCCTCGTGCCTTCTTAAAGAGCGACTCCATCCATCCGAGGTAGGCATTTGGTCCAGCAGTAAATATGCTGCACGTGGGGTGTGCACACTGCATGCTGGAGGGCCTGCCCGTGGGGTGTGTGCACACTGCATGCTGGAGGGTCTGCCCGTGGGGTGTGTGCACTGCATGCTGGAGGGCCTGCCCGTGGGGTGTGTGCACTGCATGCTGGAGGGCCTGCCCGTGGGGTGTGTGCACTGCATGCTGGAGGGCCTGCCCGTGGGGTGTGTGCACTGCATGCTGGAGGGCCTGTGGGTGAGTCCTGCTCTTCTTCTAACTCCAGCTTCTTCTGCTGTGCACTGTGGGAGGTAGGAAGCTATTGTTTAAATACGAGTGTCCTTCCTTCCGCATGAGGACACTGGACTGGGTTCCTGTCTCATGACTGCCTGACCCAGTCCTAGTACTTACAGGCACGTGGGAATTGAATCATAGAATGGAATATCTCTCTGTGTCAGCTTCTGTCTCTCTCTAACACTCTGCCTTTCAAATGCCACCAAAATAAACATGAAAAAGAAAGAACTCTCAAAACTTTGCCCTTTTCTAGTAAGAGGAATACTCAGGGGCATGGTTGTGGGAGAGGACTCTGAACCTCCCTCTGGCATTATTTCCGCTAAAGCTTGGAATCACTTGCCAACTCCCGCACAGCACTCCCCTCCACAGCGCATGTTCCTGTGCTTTGGCACCTCGGCAATGCAGCACCGAAAACCAAAACAAAGAAATGGGATTACATCAAGCTATGAAGCTTCTACACCACAAGGAACCTGCCGACAAAGTGTACAGGCAGCCAACAGAGGGGGAAAATATTTACAAACCATGCAAATAATGAAGGACCCAGGAGCTACAAAGAGTTCAAGAAACTCAACCACAACAAAATAAACAATGCAGTTAAGAAATGAGCAAAGAACATGAAAAGACATTTTTCAAGGACTAACATGTTAAAAAATGCCTATGCTCACTAGCCATCAGGAAAGTGCAGACACACTGGATGGGATTTCACTTCTCTCCAGTTAGAACGGCTAACATCCAAAAACAAAACCAATAAACACAGGATACACAGGAAAAGGTACTCGATTCCACTGCTGGTGGGAGTGTAAACTAGTGTAAGCATGATGGAAGACGGTATATAGGTTCTACAGATATTTGAAAACAGATATCTCATATGACCCACCAAATACACCCCTGGAAATTCTAAACAAAATGAAGTGGGCATATGACAGATATCTGTACCCATTGTGTTTAGAGCAGTTCAGCTGCAGAATTAATCCAGATGCCCATCAACAGAATACCAGATAAAGACAATGTGACATACACACCATGGAATACTACTCAGCCATCAAAAGAACACTAAACACACGCAAGTGTAAACCATCACGCTTGGTGAGACAAACCAGTCACTGAAGACAAGCAAGATCTCCCCAATCTACGACGACTAACACACAAAACCAGAAGTGCAACCCACAGGTTCCTGAGTGAGCCCCGGAACTGATCACTGGGTCGGCCTTCTTTTCGACTCCCTGGAGACAGAACGGCTTTGCTATTGTTTTGCCAAGTGTTGACACTTGTACCTAGTGGTCCACACTAAACCTATGACTGTTAAGTGAAATCTAAGTACAGTATTGTGAAAACTAGGGAAAAAAAAAAACAAAAGAAGCTAGGAAGGAGGCTGGTGGGTGGGTGTGCAGGCTGGAGGAAGTTTGGGGCCAAGTATCACCACGCTCCTAGAAGTGTATTTCAAAACAAGTGAAATTTGTCCAGTTCATTTAATCTAAACAAGTCAGCAAGCCAGATGCCTTGAGCATCTCAGAAACCCTGACCAGCTGGCCCGTACCTCTGGTGCACACCCCTGCATCACGGTGGTCATTCTTTTCATTCTGCTACCCAGGCTGCATCTCTTGTTAAAACTCTTGGAAGAAGTGCTTCAGGATTTGACCCCACTTGTTTAGAATTTCCATAGAAGGCCCTTTTTGGCTGCCGCTGGTCTGGGCACTATAGTTTTGGTACCCACTGAGCTGAAAGTTGGCTCAGCTCTAATTTTCCAGTTAGAATTCTGTAGTTCGGTGGCCTGGTGCAGTAGACTAGTGGCTAAAGTCCTCACCTTGCATGCACCAGGATCCCATTTGGGTGCTGAGTGGTATCCTAGCTGCTCCACTTCCCTTCTAGCTTCCTTCCTGGGAAAACAGTCAAGGATGGCCCAAAGCCTTGGGACCCTCCACCAACGCGGGAGACCTGGAAGCAGCTCCTGGCTCCTGGCTTTGGATCGGCTCAGCTCCAGCCGTTGCAGCTGCTTGGGGAGTGAATCATTGCACGGAAGATCTTCCTCTTCCTCTGTCTCTCCTTCCCCCTGTATATTTGACTTTTCAATAAAAAGAAAAATAAATCCTTAAAAAAGAGTTGCCATTTTACAGATTGCTGATTCATCTGGAACACCGACTTTGAAAACCTTTCGTCATCCTCTCCATCCAAGCCTCAAGCTTCCCCATGAATTCAATGTTTCCTCTTATTCCAATTTTAGTAGATTTTACGTTGATCTAACATGGGCTTTTTTCAAGCTGACTTCTTACTATCTTAGTTTCCACAGCCTATTCATGCATGTGCAAAATATTTGAAATACATAGTTCTTTTCATAATATATACCTTTCATGAAATTCTGAAGACTCGTCATACATTCTCAAATTTTTTAAAGTAACAAGTGTGCTTTCTTGACAGTTTTCCACTCGCTCTATTCAGTGTTTCCCTGAGTAGTATGTTTCTGCACCTCTCTGTCACGGGGCTGGAATTTACATGTGGTTAATGATTCCTGCCATTTCTGCTCTGTGAAATGGAACCAGCGGAATATGCTTCCGGCCAAGTACCTCCCAGATGAATACCATCCTGTTGCCCTACAAACTAGTGAACTTGCTCTGTAACTTAAAACCCTGTGCCCATAGCCTCCACCTGTGGGCGGTTACACCCATGGCCACCACACGGCCACACACAGAACAGTGTAGACGGAGGTCCTGGAGCTCAGGGATTCACACTGCACTTGCTATACCCGCCGCCCCAGCGTCTTCTAGAACGACCCCCGTCTTCTGTAGCTTTCTTTTTGGCCCAACAGGGTCTGTTCTTGTTCTGAAGGGTTCTGAATAGCTCAGCCCTCTTCCGCCTTTCCAGGCCAGACGTGTGCGCCCAGCTGACCATCTAGTTTGTTGCTTTATTATTTGAGGCGAGTACAGCAAGCACGTTAGTCTGATATATGATCTAAAACACCACAAACAGTCTTTCTGTGTTTTCAGATGGATGCGCAGAGAAACCTAAATAGTCATTTTTATGTTTTCTAATGAACAAAGGCACTGAAGTTCTCTTGTGGCACTCCAAAATTTCATGAACAACAACAACATCTCTTAAACTGTACCATAATCTCATCAGAAGATCATTCTCTGGGCATCATACAATATGGCCACTATGTTAGCCTATAATAATGAGATCATCTTTAACAGTTCCTAATGGACACTGGTGGGGTCAGCACGATGGCTCAACTGGCTAGTCATCCCCTGACAAGTGTCAGTGTCTCGGCTGTTCCACTTCCCGTCCAGCTCCCTGCTTATGGCCTGGGAGGGCAGTTGAGAACGGCCCAAAGTCTTAGCACCCTGCACCTGTGTGGGAGACCTGGAAAAAGCTCTTGGTTCCTGGCTTTGGATCGTCTCAGCTCCGGCTGGTGCAGCAGTTTTAGAAGTAAACCAGTGGCTGGAATAACTTTCTCTCTCTCTTTCTCTCTCTCTCTTTCTCTCTCTCTTTCTCTTTCTCTCCAGCTGCAAATCTATCTTACCGATAAAATAAATAAATCTTCTCAGAAATAATAGACACGGGTGGGGCCAACACCGAGGCACAGCACGTCAAGCTCCCACTTGTGACTGCCATCCCATATGGGAGGTGTTCATGTTGGGGCTGCCCCATTTCAGATCCAGCCTCCTGTTAGTGACCTGGGAAGAGCAGTGCAGGACGGCCCAAGTGACTAGGTTCCCAGTGCCCATGTGGAAGACCAGGACAGAACTCCTGGCCCTTGGCTTTAGGCTGGCCCATCCCTAGGAAGTGAATTGCTGGGGTCTGTGTGATGGGTGTGGAAGACAGGAAGGTGTGAAGAGTATTGCTCCATTGCAGGCAGGGCCACAAGGAATCTCCCGCTGTATGGCAGGGCCCGGTGGATGTCTCTACAACCACCCGAATGCAGCTCCACCTCCCTTTGCATGGACACCGGACAATCCCACTGAGAATTCTGTAATCTAGTTAGGCACTGTCTGCCACTGCGGAGTTAATGTTTACTATCAATGTGAGCTTGGAAGTTGATGTTGCTGATACCCTTTTAGCCAAAGGGCCTTTTATTATTGCTGTCTCTGCCCCCATTGACCATATGCTAATCAAGGGTGTTCCGTCCCCAGGTGCAGTAGGAATCTATTCTTTCCCTCTTTCTTTGATCTTCAGGTCCTTCCTTCTGTGATGCCCTTCCTCCCTTAACTGACAAGCTAAGTTGCAGAATGAGGATTGTAGTAGGAATGTGTTACTGATTGATATGCACCATCTATTGAGAACTTCCTGACCACAGGGTCAGGATGGATAACATCCTGCTTTAAGGTGAAACAAATGGCAGAATTATCCTTAGAAACACCCACTTGACCATGACGTAAAAAGTCTGAGCCAGAGCTTTGACTGGCGCCTTGAACGCGCCTGGATCCCATATGGGTTCCGGTTCTAATCCCGGCAGCTCCACTTCCCATCCAGCTCCCTGCTTGTGGCCTGGGAAAGCAGTTGAGGATGGCCCAATGCTTTGAGACCCTGCACCTGCGTGGGAGACCCGGAAGAGGTTCCTGATTCCCGGCTTCAGATCGGCACAGCACCAGCCATTGAGGTCACTTGGGGAGAGAATCATCGGACGGAAGATCTTCCTCTCTGTCTCTCCTCCTCTCTGTATATCTGACTTTGCAATTAAAAATAAATAAATCTTTTAAAAAATAATAGATACTAGTAATAAGTACTGAGAATGTAGGAAAGGAAATGCGTAGGGCAAATAATTCAGATTTATCACACGTCTACCATGTTCTGCGAACTCTGCTTGTAGCATTTGATTTAACCTGCACTAATACGGGAGAAGGTATAGATTCAAGTACTTGTTCTTGCTACATTACAGATGGGGCCACTGAGGGCGGAGCCGCGTAGGGAATCTCCCTGCGGTGATGAGACAGGAAGGGCTGGGCTGAGAGTGAACGAAGGTCGCAGGATTCTAGAACCTGTGCTGACTTCACACCCCATGCATCACGTTTGGCTCCCACAAGCTCTCCAAGAAACTGAGACGTGCATGGTCTTTCTCAAGTATGGTGTTCTTAGACACTGTAACACCTGCTCCATCATCTGAAACAATCACAGAGCTTTTACTCTTTCAGAGGTATGAGCAATGAATACCTGTCCAGGCAACACTGAGTGGCGTTTCCGGCAGCTTTAGGAAACACACCCAGCTCGTGCACACACCCAGCTCGTGCACACACACCCGTCGCTGCTGCAGTCCCAGCCGCTGACACTTGGTGGACGTCTCCGGAGTCCAATGCAGGACCACACACCGCCTCCAAGACTGTTCTAGACAGTTCACGCTGTCCATCGCTTCAACGACAAAGTCAGTGAACACACTGGGCCTTATCCAAACCACAAACCCCCCAACACACCGCTGCGGGGAAGACAGCCAAGCCATGGAAGACAAGATGTTGCCTTTGTCTAAGACGACTCTCAGATGGGCTCTGGGGGTGGGCGATCACTACTACAGAGACACACAGAATTTATAGACTAAGGAAGCCTACCTTTCTCTTTTGCTGAAATGACATATTTTAAGAGGAAATTTCAAGAAAAAAAACCAATTCTAGGTAAACAGCAGCTCCCTCATCTTTTGCAGGACTCCTGGAATGGATGATCCCGGGGCCAGCCGGGGCCAGCACTCCCGCCGCGGGGCCAGCCGGGGCCAGCCGGGCCAGCCGGGGCCAGCACTCCCGCCGCGGGGCCAGCCGGGGCCAGCCGGGGCCAGCCGGGGCCAGCCGGGGCCAGCACTCCCGCCGCGGGGCCAGCCGGGGCCAGCCGGGCCAGCCGGGGCCAGCACTCCCGCCGCGGGGCCAGCACTCCCGCCGCGGGGCCAGCCGGGGCCAGCACTCCCGCCACAGCGACGCACGTGTGGCTCTTCAAACGACCCCATCTCTCTCAGCTAGCCAGCTGCCTAAACTGCAAAAAAAAAAATTTCTCCAGAATGACTAAAAAAAATTAAAAAAAAAATTTGGAGTAGGACAGGGAGAGAGGTCCAGAGACAGATGGAGGAGATAGCGAGAGGAGAATCAGTGAGCGACACCCCTGCACAGGGTGTCTGTGCTGGCCCGCGAGGGCTGGCAGCAGCAGCTGGGAGTCCAATCCAGGAGTCCCAGGGGAGTGGCAGGACGCAAGCTGTGAGAGCCACCACTGCTGCCTCCCAGGGGGCAGGCAGGCATGGGTGTAGGTGGGCACTGGGCCCAGCATGCTGACAGATACACTACACGCCCATCCCGAGCAGAGCTGCTGTAAGCCCAGAGGGTTGGCATGGCTTGTGTGTGTCCAAGGGACAGCAGGAGCAGCCCCGCCTCTCCCTCAAGGGGCTCCTCCATGGCTGAGACGCCTGGTGGGAAGCTAGGCTCCAATCCAAAGCGCCTCTGCTCCTCCAGGTCCTGCTCCCCATCAGCGCCGCCAGCCACAGAACCAAGCAGTGGAAAGCACATGTCACCTCTAGCTTTTCCATCAGGAACACATTTTTCTCTTATTTGTCAAAATCTGCTGGGGGGAAAACAATAAACTACTTTATTTACAGATTGTATTCTTTAATAACAATACTTTAAATCTTATTTTTCCTCCTCCGGAGGGTGTCTGAAGCTATTTAGCCATTTAGCTTCAATGTCCAGCCCTTCTCCAAAGCCTGTCTCTGGGCTCTGCCTCATTTCTATTACGAGGCGGGTTTACTGGTATACTGTGTAAACTCACGGGCAGGCGGCCCCATAAATCACTGTACCAAGCTGCCTCATGCCAGAAAGGCTTTTTAAAAAACATACATCTCACACAACCACTGTGATTAGCAAGTTTTCACGGAGGTCACCATCTCAGCTGCCGCTCCCTCAGGGCTCGTGAGTTCAGGAAATGGTCCCACGAAGGGAAAACCCCAGGATGAGAACACACACACCTTACCCAAACACGCATGACGCTACCATTTTTACGGAAATATTATTAAATGAGCCTAACGGAGAACTTAATGATGCCAACTACTGATCATGATATTTACATGAGGCAGAAGTTAAATATTCGTTTCTTAAAAATATGAAAACAATAATTGCTTCATTAACATGTTAATATCACCAAATAATTCAATTTAAAAAAAACCTATATCGTGAGACATTGTCTCAAAAGCTCATTATTCAGGCTAGATAGCATCAATGTCTGCTTTTAATAAGCTTTAAATGAATTTTAATAACATGATTATTGTCACTCTGGCCAGTGAGCATGCTCGCACGGATTGTAAAGTTCTGGATCACAGATCACAAGCACTTGGTGTTTCAACTGGTCCTTCGTTTGGTCAAGAACGCCAACAAATGCAAAAAAACTAAACAGTTTTGTGTTCCGTAATGACAGTGAAACAGCAGCACCTTCCTACACACCAGACGCTGGCGTGGGGGGCTTTGGGGCTTACTGGGTGTTGAAGGTGGCCCTGGGCAGTGGACACGCCCCATGGCGGCACTGTCAGGGAGGCCGCCCCTCTCGGGTCCCCAGCGCGGCACTCACCACCTCTTCCCTGGCCTTCGCCAGAGAGGGCGACACAGGAGAAAATCACTCACAAACGAGCGGGACACCTTGTCCATACTGACTCCTTACAGAACATTCTGGAAACTCTACCACATCTCCAGGCCACTCTCAACTTTGAATTACTGGTCAGTTCCTCCAGGGAAAGTACGTGTCATTATTCCAAACTTCTGAATTCCCTTTGTAGCAAAGCTGATGTTTTATCGTGGTGCCAAGCACTGCTATTGTAATCAAAACTCTGCTGCTTTTCCTATTACAGAGTCCTTTTGTGTCAAAAGGTGGGTTTTCATTTTCAAGCAAAGAGCTCACCCACTGGAGAGCAAGACAAGGTATACCAACAAGGATGAAACAAGAAGCCAGGAGGAGTGGACGTGGCTCCAGAGGGGAGGAGAGAGGACAGTCGTGCCAGGAGGAGTGGACGTGGCTCCAGAGGGGAGGAGAGAGGACAGTTGTGCCAGGAGGAGTAGACGTGGCTCCAGAGGGGAGGAGAGAGCACAGTCGTGCCAGGAGGAGTGGATGTGGCTTTAGAGGGGAGGAGAAGAGAGAGGATAGTGCCACCTTGAAGATGGGCAGGCAGAAATGAACCAGCGGGTCTGTTCCAAGAAGAGCCCAGCACGGGCAGGATGCAGTCAGTGGGCAGCTGGGGACCTGGGGAGGAACTGGAGCCTTACACAGAGGTGCGAAGTCTTCCAAGATCAGAGTGCAGGTCCTCCAAGGAGGCTCTTAGGCTGAATCCATCAAGAAACCTGGGGAACTGAGGGACATGTTTCAGAAAAGAATCCAGCTGTCACGGTCCACACGGCCTGGGGAGGTGGTGACAGTGTTCAGAGCAGCATGGCTGCCCCACGAAGCACACTTCATCAAACACAGCCAGTTTTACGGACTCACTTTGCAGATTCCCAACCTCTGTAGGTCCTGATCTCTAAAACTGCTGAGGAATCTCCTCCCCCACAGCTCGCCCTCCCAGCTTCCCTTCTGCTCTCAGGGGGGAGGCCCATCTCCGTCAGCCAGCCCTGAGCCCTGAGCCCTCAGCCCTCAGCCCTGAGCCCCTCAGCCCTGAGCCCTGAGCCCTCAGCCCTGAGCCCTGAGCCCCTCAGCCCTGAGCCCCTCAGCCCCTCAGCCCCTCAGCCCTGAGCCCTGAGCCCTCAGCCCTCAGCCCTGAGCCCTCAGCAGGGATCTTACGGAGCTGCTGCCCGCGGAAGGAGTGTGGCCTGGAAGCAGGCCTGCCTATCAGGAGCCAGCACTCAGCATTTGCAACCCAGCTTCAGAAAAAGGGTTTTTGAGTAAAATCCTTCTGGGTACCAAGACAAAGAACCAATCTGAATTTCTGCCACCAGGGCAACAAAATACAAATGTCGCTAAATCCATCTCACGATGAAATGCATTTCCAATTAAAAGTGTGAATGTTTAATAAATATTTATGAAAGTTTCCTAATATATTATTCTGACCAATTGTGTTCAAAGAATCATCATCACAAAAACTCAATTTCTTAGCACCACAGCCACTAGAAAGAAATAAAAAAAAAGTGCAAATGTTACTTATGCATGTGCTAACAGGAGTGAGTTACGGAAAGAGAGTTGGAGGAATTACGACAGGGAGACAAACACGTTTAGGAGCATAAAAGAAAATGACATTAGGATAAAACTCTGTGGGGGAAGAACTCAATGATGCACTAATACAAATTCTGCCAAAATGTTTTCCAAAACAGACGACAGCACTGAACCCTGTCAGCAGTGGACATCCGAGTGGATCTCCTGAGAAGACTCCTGTGGTAATTTAAACATTCTACCTAAAAGACAGCATGATTAGGGAGGGGAGACGGCTTTCACTTGTTGGTTCATTACCCAAAAGCTCGTATCAGCTGGAGCTTGCCGGGCAAGGGCAGGGAGGCAGGACGTGACAGGACGTGACGGTGGCATAGATGGTGCAGATGACCCAGGAGCCACGCAGGCGACTGTGTAGGAGTTGGAGTCACACACACAGCCCAAATCTGGGTTCCGTCATTTATGAGTATTGTGTCCTGGACCACTGATGTCTCCACCGTAAAAAGCTACCCTGGTGTTTAGGCCCCAGTAAAAACTACATTAAAATACTGTTATTGCAGAAATAAAACCAACAGAACCTGGGTTCTTGATAGACAAGATAATCCTGTAATAATCACAGAATCCAGCCACAGGATGACCAAGTTGATAGCAAGAACAGAACTGTTCTGGGTACGACAGAACGGATGCCCTCACGCAGGAGCTGCATGCGAGCAGTCCATGGGACAGCTAGAGAGCAGACCCTCAAGTCCCAGGACCAAAGAGGAACAGCACAAAGGCAGGTGGGAGACTTCAGGCAGGTGAGACAGGCATCCAGTGAAAGGAGCTGTGAGTCAGGGCCGTTCCACACCCAAACACGGAGGGGACGAGAATATCACAGTATGCTGACTCGGACCTGACAGGCCAGAAACTACACTGAGGGCACGGGGTGGCACAGAGCACAGCCTACCCCACACCAGAGCCGTGGAGATGAGACGCTGGACTCAGAGAAGTCCCAGGGGTGAGGAAGATGCCAGTCTGGGCAAACCTAAGAGGACCTAAGGGAGGAGTGAGCAGGCCATGATTACCTAGACCACTACAGTGGGAGGAGGAGAAGTCAGAGGGAGGAGGCCATGACTGCTGCTCACAGTGGGAGGAGGAGGAGGAGGAGTCAGAGGGAGGAGGCCATGACTGCTGCTCACAGTGGGAGGAGGAGGAGGAGGGAGGAGGCCATGACTGCTGCTCACAGTGGGAGGAGGAGGAGTCAGAGGGAGGAGGCCATGACTGCTGCTCACAGTGGGAGGAGGAGGAGGAGGAGGAGGAGGAGGGAGGAGGCCATGACTGCTGCTCACAGTGGGAGGAGGAGGAGTCAGAGGGAGGAGGCCATGACTGCTGCTCACAGTGGGAGGAGGAGGCGTCAGATGGGTCTTTTCAGTGCAAAGTTCTGATTGGGAGCTCGGAGCTCCTTTGAATGTGAAGTGGAGAGGGTTGGGTTCCAGTGGCCGTGGAGTGCTGGTCTGGCCAAGAAGGAGGGGTATGTTCGGGGACTTGGGGTGGCAGCTCAGGAGGAGTTGAAGTGCTCAGACCTGGAGCGATGCTTGACGCGAGGAAGTGCAGGGAATGCTTTTTGCCCTGGAGTGACCTACCAGTAGATAATCAAATTGCATAAGCAAACATGCTTTTTTCAAATCAGAGGAGAAAATCCCCTTAGCACATTTACAATTCACACCTTATACTCTACTCATTTCCATGCAATAAACATAATTTATAGGAAATCTTTACTGAAATCCCTTTAGGCGGTATATTAACTGTACACCCAGAGGGGCATGCTAGTACATTTTTCTTTCCTTGTGCAGATGTGTGTGTGTGAATCTGTGCCGGGTATAGGTATATGTACAGCCAAGCACATGCTGAATTTGCCGTGTGTGTGTGTGGGGGGGGTGGGTGTGAACACACGTGCTGGGGACGCGTCCCTGATGACCTCTTGCGTTATTCAGTGCGTGAAACTAAGAGTCACTTGTCAGCAAACCTAAACTAAACTTCTAGGACTCTTTCCTGCTGCTAAACATAAATTGTTCATTCACTGCAAGCAAAAGAATACAAGAAATACAAGCCCACACTGCCCTTTAAGTAACTGGGTATGTGGGCTACAATTATTAAACTGGATTTCTATTAATTGTGTACAGGTCAGGAACTCAAATAAAAATCACTTCTACCAAACTTAGTCCAGACACAGTTTCAATGTTTACATAAGACAATTGAGTCACTTTCCTAATATACTAGTCTCTTCATTCAAAAATGTTTTATAGTTATTTTTTGCGGTATCAAAGTGAGAAGTCTACTTAATATTAAATAGTCACTACAAATGAAGTTTCTTTGTAGTTGAGTGAAGACCAAGGAAGTGTGCTGGCCGGCATCCTGCCTGGAAGCAGGGGGCAGCACTGCGGGAAGCCCTGGCTGTCCCCAGGGTCACTCGGCTCTCAGGACCCTGTCCAGCCCCTGGGTGGGTGTGACTGACACGGCCTGGCCACCCAGGAGGCGCCTCTTCTCCTGCCCTTCTCTCCCAGGCCCTGCCCCACAAAGCTGAACTTTGCACAGCTCCCTGCCTCTCCCTGTCAGGCAGGTAAGGGCTGTATTCTCTTCTCCCAACCAGTAAAACACTACATTATAAACCCTTTTCTAAGACAAAGTGATGTACCTGTCAGTGATAATTTAACTCAGCAGTTCCATCCAAGCTGGATTTGGAATGCAGAACTGGACTCTCTATAAGAACTAAGCCTCTTGTTCAATCAGTCCAAATGAACAACACAGGAGACAAACAGGCCAGCCTTCTGTCTCCAAGACTGTGAGCAAACAGCAAGACAAGACATCTGCAACCCCCAGCGCAGAGCCACGTTTGCATCACGTTCAGTGGTACTTCAAAAAAGTGATTCTCCTTGTTGAAATGACTCTTAGCCAAGTACGCTTTTCTCTGGTTCGGGGAAATCTGACTTCAAGTTGCCCACTGCAGCAGAGAGCTGCGCTGGCGGGGAAGGCTGGCAGCGTGTGGTGAGTCCTCGGTGCCCTTCCACGGGAACACGCCCGAGGCCCGCTCCCCCAGGAGCATCACCCTGCTCGCCCACGGTCACCTCTTCAGCCCAGCACCTCTCTTTTCTGGGTTGCTAGTGGTCAAGTGGCCTTCTGTTAGAGCTAAGGAAACGTCCAATCCATAGGTTTACACAAACCATCTGATTGTTCTTCACATGGCTATTCCGTAAAGGATTTCTGCTTTTTTTTTTTTTAATTAGTTTGGACTCCTCATTTTGCAGGGGGAGGCTGAGGCCAGAGCCTGCCGCCAAAGAGCCCAGCAAGCTGCCGGCTTCCCTGGCAGGTGAGTTTGTGTGAAATGCACTGGTTTGCACACCCCAAGTCCTGAGGCAGGCAGGCTTTGCCACACCGGCCTTTCCATCCAGCACTGCCTGATGGCCCGTGATCACATTGTTCCAATTCTAAAAGAAACTAATTAATTTCCATCAAAAGCTTTATGAATAAAATCATCAGAAGGACTGAAATATAAATTAAAACCAATGAAGGAATATCGCCCATTGAAAACATGTTGATTTCAGTGAATTCAGAGAAGGCCAAGTCCTGCTTTGCAGGTGATAGGATTTTAACAATCAAAGCTCTGCTTTAGAACAGCAAAAGACAAAGCTAATAAATCAAACCCCGTCTGCAGGCATAAAACAGGCGATTGGAAAGAGACTCAGTGTGGCAGGAACCACAAAGCACCAAGCTCCTGCTGTGAAGTTCATGGGCAGGGACGGGCAGTGGCTCTGGCTTCCTTCATGGGTCAGAGTGGTCTCCACGGTGGGACGGACGCCCCGGTCACCCCGAGGCTGAGCTACGGACCTTGCTCAGGAACCGAGGCTGGAGCGGAAGCCTGGGCCACACCAGCCGACATGATGCTGTCCCAGCAAGTTCCTTCAGGTCCCCAGATGCACAGGGATGGGGCCACAGCCGGCTCTTTCCCAGCCACGAGAGGGACCTGGGACGTACAGGCTTGGTGTGTGCTGTCCCTCCGGGAATGACAGCAGACGGCCTGCTGTGACGGCAGGGGCTTCTGAGAAGCTCCCTGCCAGCCTGGGCTCATGGGCATCAAGAAGTGGGGCTCCTGCCCTCCTGGCCTGGAGTGATACTTGCCCTCGACTGCTACAGCTGCCCATGAGTGGCACACCAGCACGTCGTGTGTCCTGAGGGCGTGCACATCCGCTCATGCCGCCACAAGCCATGTGTCAGCTGGGTCAGGAGTCTCTAACACAGCAGAACCCGGGCCGATGACCAGGAAGCGCACACCCAGCACCAGGGCATCGCAGCTGGGGCCTTCGCAGCCTCTGCCCACCAGGGCCCTCCAGGACAGGGGCAGCACCGGGGCATTGCAGCTGGGGCCTTCGCCGCCTCTGCCCACCAGGGCCCTCCAGGACAGGGGCAGTACAGGGCAGCACTGTGGTGCCCGAGTGCTGCAGAGGCCTCCTCCCACCAAGGTTGAGCTGTGAGCAGGGAGACGCCTCGAGGCTAACAAGGCTGACCATTCAGTGAACTGCCCTGACCCGAGGTCATTCTCTATGCTGCAGAACCATCTGCCTCCAGAACTCCACGACTCAGCGGACAGCATCCTTATCTAAGGAGGGTGCCTGCAGCACCAGACCTGCTGGCGCAGGTGACACAGGTGACTGTGTCTACTACGTCTGACCCTCGGTCTGGCTGCGCTCTTGGAACAGACAGCCTGTGACTCCCCCAGTGTGTGGACAGGAGCAGCACCCCAACGAGCAGCACACACACGGCACCAGGGCAGCCAGGAGACACCATCAGCTCAGGCCTCCATCACATGGTCATGAAGTCAGACTCGTACGGAATACTTGGGCTTGGGCAGGTGGTGCTTGTGACAAAGGCCCTGCCAGTAAGCCAGGCTGTTTGGAATTTGCAAAAGGCTTGCCATCTCCCGTGTTAGCCAGGTGAAGCTCTCTCCGGAGCACTCCCCCTCTGGAGCACTCCCCTGCACCCAAATGCATTCTCTCTAGCAAACCCCTCCTGTAACATGAGTGTCCGAATCACCTGGACAGCTTGCTAAACGCAGCTTCCTGCCTCTGCCCCCGGAGGCTCGGCTCTGCAGGTCGGGGGCAGGCCCTGGGGATTCTCCAGCCTAGCGGGCATGCAGCTGAGGTGGCCACTCCAGGTTTGGGGACATCCTGAGCAGCTCTGCCACAGACCCTGTGGGCTGTCCAACTCTGGGACACTGGTGGGAGATTAGCACTCTGCAGAGCACCAGCGGCAACTTGGGAACCCGCTGGAAATCTGAGTTTTTTTTTCCTGAACACTTTAATGTGCATCTGAATTACGTAAGTATCTTGCCAAGAGGCAGAAGGTCTGGGTTGGAGCCTGAAATCGGGCCTTGGAGAAGCTGCCAGGATGCTGCCGATTCATTGGTCCAAGGACCTCACTTTGAGTTTAATCCAATCATCGGCTATCTTAGCCTAACATACTGAAGGCATTTGAGAACTAAAAAAAGTCCTTATTTAGGCCAGATGATTCAGACGGGGACCCACAGTTAAGAAACAGTGTCGTTCAGATATTGAAAGGATGTCTCTTTAGTTAGTTTTCCTGTTCAGTCTATTGGCCCAGAGCTTTTCCAGGTGCTTCTGCTTGGCTCCGTGAGCGTCCAGTTCCGCCACTGCACCCGCTAAGCTCCACATCACTTCTCTTCCCGCCTCCCCCTCTCTGTCCCAACATTCATTTCCAAACATACTTCTTTTTACTGTGGTAACAGGATATGGCATTCAAATATTTTTTTGTCCAAGAATTGTGTGAAAAATGTTAAAACTACATTCCCTCATATGCTTGAAGCTTACACTTACTTATTTCAATGTGATTTAAAAGTATAAGTGAAAGTCTACATCTTTTTTCATATATATCCAAGGGGCCTGAGATCATGTGATTTGATTTCTTTCCAATTTGGAAGTCTCTTTTTTAACAATTGGAAACTTTATCTTATTTTTTTCTTTAACTATATGGAGAGAATTTTATTTACTGTATCTTAAGCATGAATACTTTCTATGTATCACTGCAACACACTTCTCTACACAAAAAGGATATTTCAACAATTTATTACCACTTTCTGTGACCCTAAAACTCCAAGTGCTAAAGAGTTTGGAGATTGGTTATCTTTTCTAATTATGACTAATACTTAATCAAACCAGCATGCATCATTAGCGATTTTGACAAATAATTATAGAACATGAAAAGTAAAATCTATTGAAAAGACATCTCTTAATGAGATGAATGGGCTGTTCTTTTTTTAATTAGTTCATGTAGCCACAGACAAATGTGACTCTAGCTAAAATGAAAAAGCATTCAGCATCAATTCTATTTCCATTTTCATTTTATAAATGTATGCACTGAGAAAACTTATTTTCATAAATAAACAGATGGGATTGGAAGGACTTGTGTTAGAACAATTTCACTCAGTTCCTCGACGTCTCTCTGACTGCAGTGCCCAAAACCACACCGTAATTTAGCCTCAGACATTATTCCTAATGATCCATTTGCTGACAACTTGATTAGGTCCTCTCTCAGTTTTGTTGAAAGCTAAAACTGCAAGCCACTGGCTTGCAAGGTGATTTCTGACCTGCTTATGAAAATAATCCACTCTCAGGAATGACCTCAAATGGGAAATTAGCCTTGTCTGGTAAGCAGTGGGGTTCATCAGGAAATATTTGGGTTGCTGCAGGAAATGTTTCTCTCTGTAAGTGACAGGAAAATAAAAGAGAGACGGCGGGGGGGGGGGGAGAGTAGAGACAGAAAGAGAAAAGGGGAAGAGAGAAGAGACAGCAAGAGGAGGGAGAGAGAGAGAGAGAGAGAGAGAGAGAGAGAGAGAGAGAATCCCCTCTAGTGCAGACCACATGTCAAGTAGAGTGGTGAGTGTGGCTGGAGACCGATGAGTCTCCTGCCAAGGACAGCCATCCGCCTGCACACACTGCTCCCAGCCACAGACCCAGCATGGCTCACCCTGCCATGTTCAGCCTGCGCACACTGCTCAGGACGACCTCAGTGCTCTCTAGACGACCTGGGAGTCCAGGCCTCACAACAAAGAACCGGCTGTCACCACTGCCAGCCCACCCGGATGACCCGGCACTGCCAGCCCACCCGGGATGACCCGGCAATGCCAGCCCACCCGGGATGACCCGGCACTGTCAGCCCGCCCGGGATGACCCACCACTACCAGCCCGCCCGGGATGACCCGGCAATGTCATCAATGCCAGCCCACCGGGGATGACCCGGCACTGTCAGCCCGCCCGGGATGACCCAGCACTGTCAGCCCGCTGGCGATGACCCGGCACTGCTAGCCATCCCGGGATGACTCAGCAATGCCAGCCCACCCGGGATGACCCAGCACTGCCAGCCCTCCCGGGATGACCCAGCACTGCCAGCCCACCCAGGATGACCCACTGCAAAGGCCAATGATGGGCCTCTGGGCTGCGTCCCTGGGAGTTCTATGGTTAAATGTGAGGCACTCTTATGGGTCTGGCCTGTTCAGTATGGCAGCCTCTAGTCACAAGAGGTCACTGAAATTAAAATCAGTTGAATTTAAATAGAATTATAAAGGTATGTGATCAGTTGCAATGGCGACCTTTCACAATTCAGTCGTTAACAGCTGATCTTGACGCACAGTGCACGTACCGGATCACATCACGCACGCAGTATCCCCTCAGCACGCACAGCGTGTCCACCCATCACACATCCTCCCGCTAGGACAAATGCTCCTGGAACCAGGAGTGGAGGGACGCGCTGCGTCTGAGAGTCCAAAACATTCCCCTGCAGAGTGGACGCCGAATCAGGTCAATACAACGCCTTTCAAGAACTGGCACTGAATCAAATCTCACTGTAAAACAGCTCATCTACAAGCTAAAACTTCACAATGTCTATTTTCTCAAAAAACAGAGAACAGCGCACTACAGAGAAAACTAAAGTCCTTGCGTCAGAACAGTGTGCTCAACCGTGTGGGCTGGTGGGCCTGAGGACAGGGCTCGCCACGGGGGAAAACATTATAGGACAAGCTGGAAAAGATTCCCCCAACTTCTAAATATTAGATTTGATTAAAAAAATACTTTGAATCCGGCAGGGAGGGAGCAGGGACGGCCTGGGGCTGCACTGAGATTATCCACGCTCTAGCTTACTCCCCGACATGCCTGTGATGGCCAGTGCTGGACGGAAGCCTAGAACACAGCCAGGTCTCCTACTAGGCTGAGGGACCCAAGTTCTTGGGCCTTCGCCCACTTCCTTCCAACGTGCATATTAGCAGAAATTGGCACTGGGATGGAACCCAGGCACTGTGAGATGGGACACACACATCCCAAGTGATGTCTTAATTGCTGCACGCAGCACCAGCCTCAAGCTTGTGTGTTTTTAAGGAACTACACAAGCTAAAGAAATCACAGTAAGGGGGCTTCTTTGAACATCTGATCCACAGTAACGCTGTCCCTTAGGAAAGAAAACTACGGCAGGGATAAAGAACATCCAGTTACCGCAGACTGAACTGCGGCACCTGAGATTAGCTTGCATTGAAGCTGTGATTGCCACTGTGACTGCGTGGACATGAGGACTTTGAGGAAGTGGGTCGTAATCTGATAGGACCCACACCCTTCAAAGACATCACATATGGCATCCGCATCCCCCCAAGCGCAGAGCAAAGGCCCGTGTGGACCAGCAGAAGACAGCTCTCCGTAAGCCAGAACGACAGATCGCAGTAACAGCCAACGCTGCTGGGCCCCTGGCCCTGGACGTGCAGAGCTGCGGGAAGCAGTGTGCTGCGGCTGGCCTGGGCATCCTCCGTGGCAGCCAGGCCCCTGGCCCTGGACGTGCAGAGCTGCGGGAAGCAGTGTGCTGCGGCTGGCCTGGGCATCCTCCATGGCAGCCAGGCTGAGTCACACACGGCTTTGAATCACTCACTCATCCAAGTCATTTCTTGTGTACAAATTACTTGTGTAAGCAGTGCATCAGTCACCAGGAGCGCACCTGTTACAAATCAGACGCTGGGTGACTGAAAAATGAAGAAATAACATTAGCAGCCCCTCTGTAAAGCAACTCTGCTTTGAAGTTAGTTTGGCATGCTGGCCTACAGAGAATGGGGACAAGCATTACTGCCCACGGCACGGTCTGGCTGGCCCAGAGAGGGGCCCGCATGGAGAAGAACAGGGCCTGCAGCTCCGGGGCTAGGAGCCAGTGCCTGGTCTGTTTACAGTGGAGTCCTTCTCTTGAAATGTTTCTGTGAAACCAACAGCACCGCAGTAAGAGCTACTTCGGATGGGCTCTGCCTCAGTGCTTCAGGAAGTCTCTTCACCAGAACCCTGCAGCTCTTCCTGACCCAGTCCCTAAAAGCACACAGACGGGAAGGAGGAGGACTCACGTGGTGTGGTAGAGGGGTCAGCCGCCTGTTGAATCCCTAACAGCCTATGCTACAGCACCGGTCCAAGTCCTGGCTGCTGCGCTTCCGAGCCAGCTCCCTGCTGACACACCTGGGAAGGCAGTGGAAGATGACCCAAGTGCCTGGGCCCTTGTGACCCATGTGGGAGACCTGCGTGGAGCCTGAGGCCAAACCCCAGCTGGGTAACCATTAGGGAAGTCAGCCAGCGGGTGAAAGATCTCCCCCTCTCTCTCATAAACCTTGCCTTTAAAATAAAGAGATCTTAAGAGGCCTGGCATGGTAGCTTAGTAGCTAAAGCCCTCGCCCTGAACGCGCTGGGATCCCATATGGGCACTGGTTCTAGTCCCGGTGGCCCTGCTTCCCATCCAGCTCCATGTCTGTGGCCTGGGAAAGCAGTTGAAGACAGCCCAAAGCCTAGGGACCCTGAACCCCGTAGGAGACCTGGAGGAGGCTCCTAGTTCTTGGCTTTGGATCAGCTCAGATCCGGCTACTGCGACCATTTTGGGAGTTAACCATTGGACAGAAGATCTTCCTCTCTGTCTCTCCTCTCGGTATATCTGCCTTGCTAATAAAAAATAAAATAAATCTTTAATAAGGATTTAAGCTAAGTGTCCAGGGTTGGAACAAGCTGAAAACAGACAGGAGGTGAGGTGACCTTCCAGGGGCCTGGGCAGAGGAAGCTGTTCTGGACAGACAGTACAAGGAGGCCACTCATTCGGTTCCCAAGCGAGAGCGTGGCAGCACGGAGGGCCCCAGTGCCAGGACATGGAGTCCCAAACAAGGGGACAAATAGGGCAAGAGCCATCCATCTCATCCAGAAGGACAGAGTCCAGCAGATACAAGATCTTGCTTTCTTTCTGTCTCCTTCCTCTTCCTTCTCTCTTCGAGGTAGATAAACTTGAAAGAAACATTAGGAGCTGTGCTGGGACAGCCTTCCATCCTGGGGCATCTCACTAAAATAAGAAGCTCCGAGGTCAGAGGAGAATCAGATTTCTAGCGCAGAGTGGACATCACAGGGTTACCTCCAACTTCCCACAGACCGGATGGCCAGGCTGACATTGCGTTGGGGGATGACATCTGATCACACGCGACACTTCATGGTACAAAAACAGACGCGCTCTCCAAGGCGTGTGAGGGAAGACAGAAAGATGAAACCAAATACACACACACGACCAAACAAGGGGACTGTTTACAGCCTGGGATGAAGGGAGCCCCCAGGAGCCCCAGTCACAGGGAGAAGGCAGCCGGGGAAGACACACAGCAGAAGCCTGAGAAAGCCTGCTGGGGGCACGGCAGAAGGGCCTGCTGCCCCCTCGAAATCTCCTAGGTGATGTCATCCACACTGATCTCTGTCTGTCAGGGGAGCGAGAGGTGGAGATCAGACAGCCCACTCAGCAGGTGGGTGAGGACCTCCAGGAACGGGGCCGCAGGAAATGCAGTCTTGCTGGGGGACACTGTTGTGGGCACAGCAGTCATGTCGGCCCTGGGTCACTTCAAGCCCTGTCCTGCCCAGGTCTCCTCTTCTCAATCGGCTCGTGGGTGCTGCGTGTCTTCACACAGGAAAGGACAGATTCCTAGCGTTCGGTGACGGAGCTGCGGCGGCCTCAGATGCGGGGTCAGCATCTTGGTCTGTGCTTCCTTCACACCTGTTCCACAGCTCTGCTTCATCGGGATTCTGTCGTGGGTCCAGGAGCCTACCTCTGCCGGCAGTCGGTTCAGGAAAGGCAAGAGGCCTGTGTGCTGTTCGTTCAGTTTCCTCCGCATCGAACACAGTGCTTGGTAAACATCGGATGCTCAGATTCATTCTTTTTCTTTTTTTTTCTTCCTTTCTTGCATTCATTCATTCAATACAAGAAATGAAATCTGGATTTTCGAAAGACAGAAGGTGCGGGGGTGGAGAGTAATACACAGACTCCGAAAGCCAAGCAGGTCACAGCGCCTCCTCCACCTGCTGCTCCTGTGTGACCAGCCCAGAAGCGGCTGCAGTGCCAAGCTCTTCCCACAAACAGTCAGTTCACACCTGCATGCATCCCTGACTGTTTTTTTAGCTGGTTGGGGGAAGGGGATAGACAAAATACTTCATGGCACGCAGGGGCACTAACCAGTCGGAAAAGCAACCAACAGCAGTCCTTCAGTAGCCAAGCCAAGAGGTGGCAAAAGGGGTCAGCACAGTAGGACAGCACGTTAAGCTGAGGCTTGCAGCGACAGTAGCTCGTTTCAGAGGGACTGACTGAGTCCCACATGCTCTGTTTCTGATCTGGCTTCCTGCTAACGTGCCTAAAAAGGCAGCCAAAGCTGACCAAGTACTGGGACCTCTGCCACGCCTGTGGGAGGCCAGAATGGAGCTCCTGGCTTCTAGCGTCAGCCTGGCACTGAACAACCACCACGCCCATCCGGGGAGCCTGGCACTGACCTAACCACTATGCCCATCTGGGGAGCCTGGCACTGACCAACCACCACACCCATCCGGGGAGCCTGGCACTGACCTAACCGCCACGCCCATCCGGGGAGCCTGGCACTGACCAACCATCACACCCATCCGGGGAGCCTGGCACTGACCAACCACCATGCCCATCCGGGGAGCCTGGCACTGACCTAACTGCCATGCCCATCCGGGGAGCCTGGCACTGACCAACCACCACGCCCATCCGGGGAGCCTGGCACTGACCTAACTGCCACGCCCATCCGGGGAGCCTGGCACTGACCAACCACCACGCCCATCCGGGGAGCCTGGCACTGACCAACTGCTATGCCCATCCGGGGAGCCTGGCACTGACCTAACCGCCACGCCCATCCGGGGAGCCTGGCACTGACCTAACCGCCATGCCCATCCGGGGAGCCTGGCACTGACCTAACCGCCATGCCCATCCGGGGAGCCTGGCACTGACCTAACTGCCATGCCCATCTGCGGAGCCTGGCACTGACCTAACTGCCACGCCCATCTGGGGAGCCTGGCACTGACCAACCACCACGCCCATCCGGGGAGCCTGGCACTGACCTAACTGCCACGCCCATCCGGGGAGCCTGGCACTGACCTAACTGCCACGCCCATCCGGGGAGGCTGGCACTGACCAACCACCACGCCCATCCGGGGAGGCTGGCACTGACCTAACTGCCACGCCCGTCCGGGGACTGAGGTAAGGGGTCAAAGATCTCGCTCATTCTCCAGCACCCTCTTGCTCTCTCCCTCTCTCACTTTCTCTGTTACTTTCAAATCAATCAACTAATTGATCTTTTAAAAACCAGTGTCTATAATCCAGTCAATGTCAACGCCAGTACAGGTTCCAGCAAGCAGAACTTCAACCCAGATGGTTTTATCAAGAACATGCTTACCATCTTTCTAAAATGGACAGAGAAAGCCACGCTCCCAGGAATTGCTTCACTTCAGATTTCTTTACAATAGCACTCACTATTTTTGCATAATTTCCCCACAGCCAATCTCTCGGTTCAGATATTTCCTAGAGCAGAAACAAACAGGCAAAGGCTGACTTCTCTACCTGGTTCTGCATCTGATCAGCTGCAGATGCACAAAAAGCAGCCATCTGGACTCTAGGTCACGAGAGCTTCCCAAGCGGCAGCCAACTTTAATGAACTTCAACCTTCCCTGAGCTACCAAAACCTCCGAGGGACATCTGTGTGTGACAACCTCACAGGCAGAGGATGGCAAGCACGGAGCACTTGAGAAGGGGCAGCCCTATAAGAAGCATCATTAGGCAACAGAACAGCGGCCAACCGCAGGGCCAACCGCAGGGCCAGCCGCAGGGCCAACCGCAGGGCCAACCGCGGGGCCAGCCAAGGGGCGGCCACTCCACTCCCAGTTCCCACTGCCGGAATGCAAGTCTGAGTTGGCAACCAGATGGGAAAGCAGACAGGGCTGCAGGAGTCTCAGCACGGCTTGGCACGATCCGTCTCGGGTCTGTGTCCCACCCAGCAGGTCCATCACAAGACCGTTCCAGCCTTCAGACATCCCAAATGGTTACTGAAGATTGCAGAACTGGACAGAACCCGAAATCCCAGCTCTCCTACAACTCAGCGAAACTGTATAGTCTTAAGCAGCTATGCTTGCCCAATGGTCCTGGGGGAAAAAAGCGGCAAAGTCCTCTTGCCCCTCTAGGACCCATCCTACTAAATACGGGGTCACTGAAGACTCCGTCAGTGGGAGCTTACTGTATGCCAAGAGCCTATTCCTGAAGATCCCCAAAGGGGAGAAGGTGCAGGTACAGAAAGCGGGCAGAGGTCACTGCTAAGACCCCACTAATTAGACCTACAGACAGCGTCTGCATGGTCAGATGAACTCTGGCTCCTGCTATTTCTGATATAAAATGCACTTCTTTGGGCCCCAGTGTCATGGCCTAGCGGCTGGAATCCTCACCTTGGACATGCAGGGATCCCATATGGGTGCCAGTTCTAGTCCCGGTGGCCTGCTGCCGATCCAGCTCCCTGCTTTTGGCCTGGGAAAGCAGTCGAAGACAGCCCAAGGCCTTGGGACCCTGCACCTGTGTGGGAGACCTGGGGGAGGTTCCTGGATCCTGGCTTCAGATGGGTGCAGCACTGGCCATTGTGGTCACTTGGGGAGTGAATCATCAGACGGAAGATCTTCCTCTCTGTCTCTCCTCCTTCCTTTATATCTGACTTTGCAATAAAAACAAAATAAATATTTTTAAAAATGCATTTCTTTGCATCTCACACAACACAGAGTGTTCCTGGGGAGGGCAGCACTCGATTTGGAAATGGCTTTCAGGGTTGCAAAGTGGCCTTCACTTCACCTGAATTTCCTAGGGCTCGACTTAATATTCTCTACCACATTGTAAAGATCTACAATTTTAATTACCTTGTGTAATTGCTTTCTGTAAGAGCCAGAAGAACATCATTTACAGTGATGAGTAATAAAACATTATGACTAGGTGGTAAAGGCAGAAGTGAATCCTCGACGACCAGTTGCCTGCCTTCCTTCCTGTATCAGGAGAGCGCGGGCGGATTTTCAGAAGTAACTACCAGTTTCACAATATGAGTCAAAGTCTCCTTGGAGGAAGACAGACGTGGGTCCAGAACGAAGCCACGTAAGGAATGGCACCAAGCTGCACGAACCATTTGTTCCTTCGGCTTTGCCCAGTTTGTAAAGCAGAGATAATACTGACCTCGAGGGTTACTGATATTACTTCCTGGGGATTCATTGCTAAATGTGGCATACCACTTACACACTAGACACACAGCAGGCTAACCTAACACATGGCTATCGTAACTATTTCATCAATATGTTCTCATCCTACTTTGGACCAAATCGTATTCAAGTCCTTCAAGTGTGAAATTAAAGTGCCTGTACAGGACCTTTGCCCCACTCGCAAAGGAAACATTGTGCTAAGAGAAAAGGTAGATTCACACCGGCTCAGAGGATCATACATTCTCATTTTTCCGCAAGGTGAGATGTTAACAGCAACTTTGCCCAGCAAAGTTAGACCATCTGGGTTTCTGGAAGCCCCAGAAGTCCTCCGGGAGAGAAACCGAGCCGGCGTTTGCCCATTGGCAGCTGCTGAACGCAGTCATGCAAGCAGAGGTACTGCGGGCGACCTGAGGACTGGTTAGTGCAGACGCTGCGTGAACGCAGGGAAACGGCCAGCGTGGTCGCGTGCGTTCAGCTGCTGCGTCCACACGGAGGCTCCAGAAACTCTCCTGTAGCTACAAGCAGTTCTGCAGTCTCATCCCAGCCAGGAGCCAGGCGTAGCAGCATCCCAGACCGGAGTGCAGCGGACGCAGGTTGCCCCGTGCCTGCTAAACGCTGAGAGTGGCAGGGAGAGCAGGCGAGGCGCCTCGGGGGCCATCACACCCCAGGCGATGAGGAAGGCACGCGGGAGCCACCAGCAATGTAGCTCTGGACAACTCGCGTTTCCAGGTCGTGAGACTACTTCAAACTACCCTCAGTCCCCTGTCGGTGAAACTTAGGTAACTACCTGTTGGCAAGTTTAACGAATCAGGTCCCACGGGCAAGGGCAAAAATTATGATCATTACTTCAAGTTCCAGCCTTAAAACTGCCACAGACAAAGGACTCCAGTGCTTAAATATCTGAACGTAATAATTTAAACTGGCACACTTAATGAGGGGGGAGAGGCAGTGGGAATTTGGAGAAATTATTAAAGCTGAGTTTCACGGAGGAACCTGTGAAAAACTTGACTGGGCAAATCACTACTGAATGATAATTTGTGTCCTTAAATAATCAGACCATAATTGGAAGAAGTAAGTGAATGCTTATGGCCCATTTACTGAATCCAACTGGTCAGCTCAGCCCGCTTAATGAGCTCTCCCAGCTGCCTGCCTTCCTCCCAGGTGGCGCTGCGCACTGTGTGACGCCGGCGTGGCAGGTCCGTGTTCCTGCTCCAGCGTTGGGGAGTGCAGGCATGTCCACCCACCGGGGCCGACCACGTCTCACTTCCTATCCCGTGTGCTGCCTAATGCAATTACACACAGAAACATACTGTGGTGGTGCTCCACCCCCACCTAGGCAAGCCTGCAGGAGTGCCCGCCCCGAGGCCATGCCCACCTGCGTGGCACGTAGGTGTGGCCCAGACTGAACGCTTGCTAGGAATGCTCTGAATACCAAAACAGCAAGCCAACAGGGTAGGCATTTGTCAGTGAGGCACTTGAGACGTTCCGATGCCCTGGTGGGGTGCCTGGGTCGGAATCGCCATTCCAAATCCCAGCTTTGTGCTGATCGGCAGCCAGGGGGTCAGCAGCAGGTAGTGGCTCAGCTATCTGGGTCACCCGCCACCCACAGGGCCTACCCAGGTGGAAATCCTGGCTCAGGCGCTGCCCAGCCCCATCTGCCACGGGCATCTGACGATGACCAGTCATCTTCCTGTCTGCACACACTCTCTCTTTGCCTTCCAAATAAAGTGAATAAGTAAAACCAAGCAACCAACAGAAAGCACCCTTTTTAAAGAAAACAAAGCCACGCCTCCACGGCTGGACCAGAGCAGAGCTCCTGACAGACTCTGCGGAGGTCGGGGCGGTCGTGGTCAAGGACCCCTTTCCCTCAAGCTCCATCTGTCTGTCTCTCACACACACAGTGTGACAACTAGGGCAGTCCCCATCCCCAGAGTACACTGTTCCATTTCGACAGGAGAGAGGAAGGGTTCTGAGCAGCTCAAATAAACTCTCACTGACCGTTCTTGAGATTTGGGTGAATAACCTAAGTTCTTACAGCTTCCAGGCCCCCACTTTGCAGTGAGACTGACTGTCATTTAAAGGGCCACTGTGCAGAAGTGAGAGACCCACGGGAGGCGTCAACCTGGAGCTCCAGGCGTGGGCTGCCTCGGACACTCACCTCCCAGGACCCCAAATGGTCCCCTAGAGTCGGACTTGTACAGAGTTGGAATCATATTATTCCCAGATCACCTGATTTTGTAAATTCTGTAATCTTTCTCACATTTTAAGTTGATATTTAATTTTTTTCATTCTAAGTATAAAAGGGGTCCAGCGTGGTAGCCTAGTGGCTAAAGTCCTTGCCTTGAATGTGCCAGGATCCCATATGGGCGCCGGTTCTAATCCCAGCTGTTCTACTTCCCATCCAGCTCCCTGCCTGTGGCCTGGGAAAGCAGTCGAGGATGGCTCAACCTTCGGACCCTGCATCCGCGTGGGAGACCCGGAAGAAGCTCCTGGCTCCTGGCTTTGGATTGGCTCCTAGCTTTGGATTGCCGCCACTTGGGGAGTGAACCAGCAGACAGAAGATCTCCCTCTCTGTCTCTCCTCCTCTCTGTATATCTGACTTTCCAATAAAAACAAATAAATCTTTTAAAAAATAAGTATAAAGGACTGCAAATACAATTCTTAGCATATTTTAGGATATTTTTCTTTCTCAGGTAATTTGAATAAAACTACTACAGTTCTATCTTACATGCATTTAAGGGAATCTAAATGTTTGACAGCAAAAGCGTCAAACCATTAATCATTTAAAATATGTAAATAAGCTCTAATTTGTTAGAAATTTACATATTTTTTTAAAATTTTTGAATTTGTATTTTCCTTATATTCCTCTCACAGAATTTTAGGCTAACTTGTTACATTTATTGATTCGAAGTGTTGTACTGATCATCCTATCAGAGACTGAAAGCATGCATGTAAATTACTAGTTAGCCAGCAATCACACGGCTCTGGGGTTAAAAACAAAAATCCCGCATTGAGATGTTAACTTATTGGTGACATTCAATAAAAACCAAGTGTTGCAAATTTTGATGAATGGTTTATATTTCAAACAGATTGGAAATGCAACTCTCAATGATATACAGTGAAGTTTACCCTGCTTCGAACCCCACTTTCCTGTTTTAGAGCCGTAACTGCTGTGAGAGTCTGCTCAAGGAAACAGAGAGAGAAAGCCGTGCTGTCGGCCACCTCAGTCGTGCAGGCGCCCCTCACTCGCAGTGTCTGCACGGCCGCACGGCCACACGGCCACACGGCCACAGAGCGCGACAGCTTCTCTTGCCGTCGAAACCCTCAAACACAGAAGTTGATTTCTTCCCATATTAAGTCTGACTCTGCGGGGCAGTCCTGCAGGCCATTCTCCAGCAGCCAGTCCTGCTCCATCACGGCCTTAGTGGGAGTGCTTGGAGGGGACAGGAGACAGTGATCCCCTGGCCCCTAAACGCCCTGCCTGAGGGGGACACACTTCCTTGCACCCACGTTGCTCCGCAGACTGCAAAGGGGCTGAACTGTGCTGAGGACAAGCGAATCCTGTCCCGTTTGGGATCATCAACAGCTACTATGATGAAATGCCAGATCACGATGCGTGAAGTCTCACTCATTTAACAAACAAGGAACAGAAAGCACCTGCCAAAGAAATGGTTTCTTCTCCGGCTCTGAAACCTCTTCCCTTTCTGCTTCCACGGCTCAGCTTTAGAACTGTCCCTTTGCTGGCACACGGACAATCATAATGTCCACAGATAACGCCCAGGACACAGGCTCCGGACGACAGACAGGAACTTCCACCTCGCCCGGGAGGCGAGGGCCAGCTGTGGGGAGAGCCACTTCAAACTCAGGGATCCTCCCTCAGACAGATCTGCTCTGAGCACGTGGAAGGATCTGGAAATACCGGCAGACTCCTTGCAGACCCGATGCCTGCTTCCCTGGGCTCCCTTTGTGCGGCTGGCACCAGGCAGGCTGCTGCAAAGGCCGCGCTTGAGGCGGCTTCATTCTGATCCCTAGAACCCCCAAGTGGTGATGTGGAGAACAGAACGGGGTCCGGGTGAGAGCAGGCATGTGTGGGGCAATGCGCTGGCGGGGCTCGGCAGGGCTCAGTGGGGAGGAGGACCGTGTTGTCTCTGGTCACGTAGGGGCTTTCTGCTGCTGTCCTCAAGGCTTCCTGAGTCATCAGAGGGCCTGTTACCCCAGCCTGGTCTAGCAATCCAGAGGGACCTATATTGGGGGTTCAGGAATGAAAGCGCAGAGCCCGCAGTGTAACACTGCTGACTTACTTTTGTTCAGAGACAGTATGTGTTTCCCTCTGCTGGTTTATCCCTCAAATGTCTGCCATGGCTGGAAATCAGCCCAGCTGGAGCTGGGGGCCAGGATTCCAGCGAGGGTCTCCTGGGTGGGGAGCAGGGATTCCGTCATGGCAGCGGTGCCTGCTGTGTGTGCATGCGGCCCCTGCCCCGTTAGGTTAAAGCCATACAAAGAAACCGGAGTGGTGCTACCAGTGGGAGGGCCCTCGGCCAACTGCACACAGCATCTCAAGGCGAGGCTGCAAAGGTTCATATTCAAACAAGCGGACGGGAGGCCACATGTCTGCCTGGCTCAGAGCCTTCTGGGGACCTATGGTGACCCCTTGGTCCACGGGAGAGATGGACACACGTGTGTATTTGCTCTAACCTGTTCTAGTCTTCACAAGACCAGATGACTGGGGCTCAAAGAATTCCTGAGAAGCACCACAGACGTGAGTGGCTCACATGCCCCCGGCAGCACTGCCACTAGCGTAGTTAGTATAAGCCGCGTGAAGACGATGGTGCACGAATTTGTGCCATCCAAAGGCCTCTAAATTTTAGCAAAAAGAGTAAGTTAAATAAGGGGCTTGGCTCGTTGCGCGTGTGCACGTGTGTGTGTGACAACAGCTAGAGATAGGATGAAACTTCAATGACAAGCGAGACACTTCAATATGGGGGATCTTCAAAAGGATTACCAAAAAAAAAAACCAGGCTCAGATTTTGTCTTCTTACCTTTTAATTCCACTTTCTGATAAGTTCTTGGAATTACTATCCCACTTTCAGGTCACTGTTCTCTCCCTGGTAAGACGGTCAAAGCTTGTCACAGATAAACAACTGAATATTCTTGCATTATGGTTCATTTCTTGATGGAGTGCCTTGCAAACAGCTCCACAGACCAGCCCCTAGAACTGCTCCCCCCCACACCCCCTGACCAGGGGCCAGGGCACGCCTCTGCCTTCGCACACACCCACAGCTCACACTGGCTCTACCCCCGCACCGCCTGGGCCAGGGCACGCCTCTGTCTTCGCACACACCCACAGCTCACACTGGCTCTACCCCCGCACCGCCCGGGCCAGGGCACGCCTCTGTCTTCGCACACACCCACAGCTCACACTGGCTCTACCCCCGCACAGCTTGGGCCAGAGCACGCCTCTGTCTTCGCACACACCCACAGCTCACACTGGCTCTACCCCCGCACCGCCCGGGCCAGGGCACGCCTCTGTCTTCGCACACACCCACAGCTCACACTGGCTCTACCCCCGCACCGCCCGGGCCAGGGCACGCCTCTGTCTTCACACACACCCAGTGCTCACACTGGGACTTGGATATGTCTTTGCTGTGCCCACTGAGGGTCTGGCTCGTGTGCTGGGCAGTGGTGTGTCATCTTCAGGACATGGGGCCTGGCGGGAGGGGATTGCAAGGGAATGAAGTAGTTTCATGGGGCCCTGAGAGTGAACAGTTAGCAGAGCCAGCCGGTCCCTCCCTGGCCTCAGCGTCCATGTCTCCAAGGACATCCTCATCCGCAGTGATGCCTTGGTCACAGCCCCTCACTGGAGCCACCGCCACCTACCTCGGACTCCCAACCTCCAGATGGGTTAGCTAAGTAGATCTTTCTTTGGAAAGTTCCCAAACCTCAGATATTCCAATACAGTAACAGAAAACACATTATACCACCCTACTTAGCAGATCCCATGTGTAGCCAAGTGACTAAACTCCTGAATTCACCACGCAATAGTCCCTACTTGTGTTTCCAAACGACATGGCGCAAAGCCTCGCTCAGCCTCTGCAGCTGCGGTCTACACTGCGTGTGAGAGGCGGGCCCTTCAGCACACTCGTTTTCAGTGATGTCTGAAGCCGCTCCTATAGCTTCTGCTGCCAGTCAATGTCAAAACGCTTCCTTTCTCCCTTTAATGGATAGAGAAATCAGGAGAATCAGACAGGATTTCATCCAGGCATACGGAAGCCAAGCTCACAGGGCCATCCTCTCAGTTGAGCACTAGAAGACATTAGCTTCAGGACTCACTTCCTACCACTGAACATACATGAGATTTGCTGTTAAATTAGCATGACGAAGGACAAGGGAATGTTAAGTGCCTTCAGAATTAAAAGCAAGGGTTTGTCAGCCTGAAGGAGCACCGGCTGAAATGGTACCCTATCTGTAAATGTTGTTTGAAGAGAAGACATTAGAATGAAAGAGGTGAAAAAAAAAAAAAAACCAGCCAGGCAGGAGAGAGGCAGTCATTTCGTTTTTAATCTAAGCCTCATCCCTGGTACAGACTCTCATTACCCTGTACATCCTGAATACTGGATCAGACCCGACGCTGTCTAACACATGTACAATGGCCTTGAGACAATGATTGAGTAATCACTCCACAGAAGTCTGCTCAGCTCCTAACTCTAAGCTTGAATTTTTTTAAAAGAAATTCTTGTTCACACATTAATTCAGTTCAGAAGATCTATTCTGCAAAAGTTAACTCAATGTAGAACCTTCCACGTGAGAGGCAGAAATAGGTTGACAGGTTTATAAAGCCTGCCTGGGTGTGACCTCAGAATAGAAATGTCTGTTCCCGGGCAAATCCAGCCCATTCTCGCGCATCTGAGCTGCGGGAGCTGGCCATGAAAAATGCATGCAGGATGTGTTGACAGGCCCACCTATGTCCCAAACATCTGCTGACTTCACATCACATTAGTGCTTCCAAGAGAACCCGACGGGGCATGGAAGGCGGTTCTCTGTGGGAGCGGGAGGGCGCAGAGGTCAGAAGTGCCCTGCCTCCTGATGGGGATCTGTGTGCAACAAGCTGTAATTCATCTTCTTAACCACCCAGGAGGGGAGGGGGGACCTCACAGACAACAATGGGCATCTACAAAACACGCTCCAAACAGCAGGCCGCCATACCAGCGGGGGACTGAATCCATTCTTAACACTCACGCTTCAAAAAAAAAATCAAAAAAACCAAAAAATCTAAGCTCTTCATCTGTTGCTTCCTCTAAGCTCCAAGTACAGCCAAAATATTTAGCAAATGCAAAGACGGTAAGATTTGGGTGGACATTCCTTCGCAAGCCTCTATTTCCCCTGTTGGCTGGGGTGGGTAGCATGCCATCATTAAGAGGTTTTGACGCAGTGCTGGCCCCCACTGCTTCCCAGTGGGCAGCGGGGTCACCTCGGCTGACAGAACAGTTCATTGTTGCACCAGAAAACCAGAGTGAAGACACAGACACTCGCCAATTGTAAATTCAGTACAGAACAATCCACCCGGAATTTAATTCCCAGTACCCCACTACCAAAATCATGTTCACTACACAAAGGTCCCCTATGTTACTCTCCTGACACTAAGGAAAAATCTGTCTTCGTTAAATGATAATTGGCTGTAATATCTTTTGAGAGTCTTCAGAAATGCTGGCTGGCAAGTTTTTAAAATTTTTCATCAATCTTGTTTGGTGTTTTTACAAAAACCTCTCCTAGAAAAACAAAAATGATGCTGAAGTTTGCAGAACACACCGCCCCACTACCCGTGTGTGAGGACTTTGAGAATATCTCGTTCACAGCCAGTCTAGTGAAGTGACACGCCCCTCGGCCACTTGGTGGCCTCAGGAGATGCGGTGTGTCTGGGTCCTGGGCTTCAGCGTCCCTTCTTCGGGCCCTTGCTGCGTGTCAGCAAGGAGCGAGATTTCAACACACAATCCAGGGACTCTCAGCAGATCCATCAAGACTTTTGATCTTTAAAGGTTTTCAAAATAGAACTTCTAGTGAGAAAATGCATAATTGGGTACCATTTAACATTTAGCTAAATCCAATATGTCAACAGGAAGGTTCTTTGAAGAATTAAAATAGTTCCTCACATTTTACCTGGTGCTGATAAAAAGTGGAGAACGGAGATAGGACCAGGGCTTTCTCCTACGATCTGCAGCACCCACCTCGTACCACCTCACCTTTCACACATTTTACTTGGTGCCAATGAAAGGATAAAAATACACAAGGGAACAAAACAAAATGTAAGCCAGTTAATTATAATATTTATGAGCAGTTTCCAATGTGCTTCTGGTTGGGGTAGAAACTGAAATCATTGAAAAAATTTACATATTCCAATTATCTAATGCCACACTACTGCATTAGAATGCCATTTTGCAAATTCACTCTGTTAATTCTATTTTCTGTGTGCTGGTTGCAGAGGAGGCCTGTGGCAAACTAGGCAGTGCGGTCTATCTCTGTAACTTTGGGATGTAACCATCACGTTAGCCAGGATTTTTCTGGGATGAATTTCCCATCTTCTACAGACCAAGGCAGATGTGCTCGTCTGACCCGGAACTGCACCCTTTGGCTTATTATTGCCATGGTATTTATATCACAATTGAGTGCTGAATTAGACTCACTAAACAGAATAAATGGCTTTGGCTGTAAAACTGGGAAATCATTAAAAATAATCACAATCTACTTGATAACACCATTTCCATTTTTTATTATTACCACTGAGGAAAACCTTGACAAATCATCTTTGTTTCCGGCGATTCCTGGCGCGGATGGCCCTCTAAACCACCTAGCATCAGGCACAGGGTCTGTGAACTTCTCACCTGATCGATGGGCAAGATGCTCCCAGGCGCTCAAAACGCCCTGGCAATTCTAAGTCTGCATCTAGTCCAGCGCCCGGCGAGCAAGATTCAATTCCCTGGGACCCAGAAGCAAACGGCTGGATGACAGCAAGGCATGGCCACCCGGGACCGCTGAGCGAACGTCAAGGGCGAGTGCAGCCACCAGCTTAACGCCCCAGCTTCCTCCCAGTGTCTGCCACAAACCTCCACCCAGAAAGTGCTACTGGCCCTAAGCCTCGTGTGCCTTACGCAGCGTGTGACCGGACACTGCTGCCCTCAGCCCAGCTGCTTTTCAAAGCACCTGAAGGGGAAACCATTTCTTCAAGGCATTCGCTTGAAAAAAACAGAACTTACTACTCCAGACAAATCAATACAATTCACTCGCATATAATACGGACCTAACGGTCTGAAATGTACCATCTGCCATGACTGTCTGTCTCCCCGCATGCCTCTCGGCAGTCCAGCCCCCTCACTGAAGACCACCAAGCTTCAGGTCACAAGCTCCGAGGACCTGCCCTTGCCCTGCTCGGGACCGGCTCCCACTTCCTGCTTTGGCAATGAACTCTTGCTGGTAAAACTCCCAAAGTCAAACCTTTCCAAGGTCAAACATCACATTTCCTCAAACTAAAATGTCCTTCAACGAAGGGCAGCACATCTGAAGCAGACTTAGGTATATTCTTGTCCTGATTCAGGCTTTCAGTTGAATCAGATACTCAAAACAACCAACAGATTAGGCATAAACACTGCCAACCTTAATATAATTTTCATGTATAGGGATTCTCCCAAAGACGCTATTCTTAAAGAAACATGGTTTGTATCTCCTCTAGTCTCAGATAAGGCTCACAGACACAATTCATGTAGGTCAAAAGGCTTTTGCTATTGTTCAAAACAATATAATAGCCAATAGAAATTTTAAAAAAATTCCCCAGCCAGCAACATCCAGTATTCCCACATTTTCCGTGTCGCACGCGCTCTAGTGCAGTGGTTAGGGTTCAAGGCTGACCCCCTGAGCCAGAGCAGCTTCAGTGCAAAACCCCACGCAACAGGGCTGTGAACTAGAGACCTTGCTTCTTTCAGAATGATCATCTGGAATCTGGAACTCACTTGCCACGTCCAGGTGCACCAAGGGGCTCGTCTTGTTTTCCCCGTTGCGCTCGTTGACCGCCTGCACGTAGTAGGCTCCGGCGTCGCTGGCTGTGGTCGCAAGGATCACCAGCTGATTGTCCAGCGTGATGGCTCTGTTTCAGAAGAGGGCAGAGCAGGGTTAGAGCCACTCCCTACTGGCAGAACGAAACCCTGTATACGGGCTGGAGGCACATGGTGGCAGCCATGCCCTCGCCGCTCAGGCAACCCTCCAGCCAGCGGTGCACAGCCACACCAACCTCCCAGTGCAGGCTAACAGCTCGACGCATTTTCAGAGAGGGAGACTTTGTCGGCCCTCAGAGGCTCTTGAGAACTAACAAGAGTGGGTGCAAGCCACACCACAGGACCTACCCTTGTCTCCCATGTCTGCCTTGGCATATTCGTACACTGCTGGTAGGAGCCACTTCAGTCGTCTTCCCACACAGGTCACCTGTGCGATCCCTACCAAATGAGTGACGTCTACTTGGCCACCACCTGGCTCACCCATCCCAATCCCAGAGAGGAAGGGATCCCAGAGACACCAGTGGTCCTGTCCGCCGTCCCTGCGAGCTCCCATGGGGATAGCAGGTGTGCTGTGTGCTACAGTAGCACTCCTCCAATCCCCACACAGACTCATCTAAGACAAGGAAGAGAGACAAGCTCAACTTCCGTAAACTCACGCAGCTTGGAGTTGAAACGGGCGTCCTGAACGTCTGTTCACACTGTCATTTTGCCTTTTTTTTTTTTTTTTTTAATTTTTGGTCCCACTTAATGGAGGTTGGGAGGGATACTAGGCTGAGACGGAAAGCAAAGCTCATTGTACCGCTCTGTGACAGGTGGATAGTACATGAGGGTAGGGTGTGTTCTGAGCTCCAACGCCATCAGTCTACGCGTTCATTCCACAACACCAGCCACGTCTGAGGGTGTGTGTGAACTGACCATGACCGTGCTGCTCTGCGGGGGAGAGCTTCAGGTCTAGTTCCAGACGTTCAGAGCATGTCCACGCGGTAACCTAAGATCTCGAGCCCCGTAACGTTAAGAGCATGCAACGGGATCACCTAGGTTGTGGGAATGAATCGCACAATCTTGCTCTTCCTGCTGCCTTTTGCAGAGCTTTTTCAAAATCTCTCGGTTCTTTCACTTTATATAGAATTATCTTAAGATGTTACTGCTTACTCAGGGTTCCCAGAGGGTATATTTCAGGATGAGGTCTCTAGGAGTCACTGATTTCATACTGCATTTAAGAAAATTTCCCTATTAGGAAGTTTTCAATTTTTACTCCCATAAAATTACCTCAGGAGAGTCTTACTGTAATTATTTATGATTCTTTTATACATTCTTTAATAGAACCAAAGAAATTGTTCCACTTTATTTTACTATATATTACATTGGCACCTAAAATTATATATGAATATTTACTACACATGAAGTTATTCATTTAGTAATATAACTTCCAAAATGAATATACTATTTTTTCTTTACCACCTGGTTTTTTTACCTCAGTAATTTCAACTATGCCTATTACTTCTCACACTAATTCTTCTATAATGCCCAATAATTCTGTATGTTATTTATGACACTGTTTTAAGGCTATTTTTAAGAAAATAAAAAGTGCACAAAGAACAAAACTATGGAGATTTCCATCCTTTATGACTTTCAGATCATTTTTTTTTCTTGCAGTTTCCAACTTCCATATTGGCTAAGTTTGAAATTCACGAAGAGAAAAGCTTGTTTTGCCAAAAAAGACACCCCAAGAATGCTGAATGGCTGCAGACCCACTGTTCCAGCTGTTACAGCTGGAGAACAGCAATGCAGGAAGCTGCCTCTCCTGCTATCCAAGTGTTTTGGAACAAAAGAAACTGAGTTCTGGAATAAACCAAGTTCTGATGACTGCAGTAAGAAGCACATTTCTTCTTTTTCAAAATTTACTTATGTATTTCTGTTCGAAACTCAGATTTACTGAGAGAAAGAGAGACATAAAAAGAGATTTTCAGTCCGCTTGTTCTCTCCCCAAGCGGCTATAACAGCCAGAGCTGAGGGGTCAGCAGAGCCACCCTGCGCGTGTGTGTTCTAGAGTGTCAGCAGAGCCACCCTGTGCGTGTGTGTTCTAGAGTGTCAGCAGAGCCACCCTGCGTGTGTGTTCTAGAGTGTCAGCAGAGCCACCCCTGCACGTGTGTGTTCTAGAGTGTCAGCAGAGCCACCCTGCGTGTGTGTTCTAGAGTGTCAGCAGAGCCACCCCTGCGCGTGTGTTCTAGCATGTCAGCAGAGCCACCCCTGCGCGTGTGTGTTCTAGAGTGTCAGCAGAGCCACCCCTGCGCGTGTGTTCTAGCGTGTCAGCAGAGCCACCCCTGCGCGTGTGTTCTAGAGTGTCAGCAGAGCCACCCTGCGTGTGTGTTCTAGAGTGTCAGCAGAGCCACCCCTGCGCGTGTGTTCTAGAGTGTCAGCAGAGCCACCCCTGCGCGTGTGTTCTAGCGTGTCGGCAGAGCCACCCCTGCGCATGTGTTCTAGTGTGTCAGCAGAGCCACTCCTGCGTGGGTGTTCTAGAGTGTCAGCAGAGCCACTCCTGCGTGGGTGTTCTAGAGTGTCGGCAGTCGTGAGCCTCTAGTGTAAGGTCACACATCAGCTTGTGTATTCTCACTTTTCAAATATTTCCCAATTTCTATAATAAAGTATTTGTTAACAGAAGAACAATGCTCAAATTAGATGCAAGGAACTATTAAAGTAACTACAATAGTGACGTTTAATACTTCATAAAATGAGCTACTCAGCTCCACTGTAACACAGTACGCATTTAATATTCACATTGGCTTTACAGGGAAATTAGAATATTCATCCTGAGAGATTTTCTTTTAATTTCATTGAAATAAATGTATGATTTTACATATAAAATTATTTCCCTAGTCTTCCTCAGTTTAACTCTACATTTAAAAATGAAACCTCATAATTTTAACTTCTAATCCCATGGTGTAGCAATAAAGATGAAGGGAAAAAAATAAGTTAGTTCATTATGGATGAAAAGCAGAACATTGGCAATAACAGCGAACACAGGAAACAGAATAGAAGAGGCTGGTTACTCAGGGAGAGGTTAGGGGGTCCCGTGGCCAGCTGCAGCCAGAGCAGAGCCGGCCTGTGTCCTAAGAGGTGGGACTCACTGACAAAGGAAACGCACGCACCGTTCAGTCAGGGGCTATGAGTCCCACCTCTCATTCTCTAAATGTTTCTGGCCATTTTTTCACTTCATTCTCCAAGACTTGTATGAGGTCTTGGACAAGATAATAATTCTCTATTTCAGAAAAAAGATGGGACCTGAGGCAGAGAGGAGCTACCCGGAGTGCCTAAGCATCAGCCTTGCGCAACAGGGCCTGCGGAGGGAACTCTCCCGGAAGCGAATGCTGGATCCAGTGTGTGAGGGGAGGGCAGGACCACCAGCCGGGTATCTGTCACTGAACTAGCCACTAACATTGCCGTGGGGTGACAGACCAAACGCGGAGGAGCGTGCTCCGGGGACCGACTGTGCCACAGTCAAGGCTGCTGAAGACAGCCGGGCAGGCACTGGGGAAGACACACAAAGTCCGGCGACGATTTACACTAACTGCCCAACACGCAGACAGAGCCAGCAACCACTGGGCTCCCCGAGTCAGGCCCTGCGCAGAGTGGCAGGGACACCAGCCTGAACCAGCTGCACACGGTTCCCAGCCCACGGAGCTTCGATGGGCTGCTCTACGAACTGGAGGTGGCAGGAAGCAGCTCAGTAACTCCTCTTAACAGTATCTGTGGGCTCAAAGGCTAGAGTTTCAGGGTGTGTCCAAAATTTCTCTATGGTTTACCTCAGTGCATCCTAACTGCTTTTATTTTTCAGCTTTCATGAAAAGAAAAATTGAGTTTATCAGCAAATATTTTGATCTTTGACACTTTAATCTAACCTAATGGCCACACTTTCCAGTGCAAGTGCAGTGAGCTGTTCAGTACAACTTTCCACATAAAATAAATTTAAAAAAACGTGAAGAGTAAGTATCTGGCCTGGTGGCCTGGTGTTTAGGACGCCAGCTGCAACACCGGCCCGGATTGCCTGGCTCGGGTTCGAGCCCTGGCTCTTCCCTCCTGGCTCCTGTTCACGCCGAGCAGGGCAGCTCCAGTGCCCGGGTACTGCTCCTTTACATGGCAGATCCAGTTCCCGGCTCCGAGCTTCCTTACAGGCATTTGCATATGAACCAGAGAATGGTTCAGATTTTAAAATAAAAGCCAATTTGAATCTGTAGTTTTAAATATTACAGATTTTAGAACAGCATTGCATTGGTTTTAACTAGCATTGGAATGCATAAAAACCAGAGCAAGGAAAAATGCAGAATAGTAAATACTTTAGGAACGTTTGAAATACTCTACATTTTAATTAAATAACTTTTTAATGGGTCAGGTCAAAGGCTCAGGGTTCTGACTGTAACATAATCTCAAACTTCACAGTAAACAGCAAGTTCAAGGCAGACAGCCTCGAAAACGGTGAACTTTGCTTGGTTGTATAATTACAAGATCTAAAACTGCTTCCAAACAGTTTGGCAATAATGAGTCCCTGGATACTCCAGGAGTGTTAGGGCTGCAGACGGACATGTTCACTCGGCCAGGGAGTACGCACGTGCCGACGCACATTGGCTCCGAGCGGGAGGAAATTTTTAAAGCAACTGAAGGAGGGCGTTGGAGAACCTGTTTCTCAGCTTTCCAACAGGAACCCTGGGAAGTGTTGTGTTTACCGGTTAGTGGCATGGATCTTCAGAAGGCCTAGGTCTGTGGGACTGCCCCGTAGCACCGGCTCCAAGAAGAAAGGCAGCCAGCAGAGCTGAGAGGCGTGCTTCCTGGAAAGGATACTCTACTTCTGCAGTCGGAGGAAGGCCCAGAGAGACAGGAAGATAGACGAGATGAGAAAGAACCACTCAAGTCCTCCCCAGATGTGGCTGCCAAGGCACATCTGTGCAGTGGTCCCATCACTGGCAGTACAGGAAAGGTGCGGAGAATGGGGGAGACCCAGAAGGAATGTCCGGATCCTGTTGAAAGCCTGGCCCAGTCCTGGCTACCGTGGCCATCTGCAGACGGGACTGGTAGATATGTCTTATCTGCTCTGTAACTCTCACTTGCAAAGTTAAACAAATCGATCCTTAGAAAATTGAAATCCTCATAGTTTTTTCATAGTATGCATTTTCTTGAACTTTTAAAAGATGCCTCAAATGCATGGATTTTGAATATTTTTGCAACACAATAAACATTTTTTAATCCTACGTCCCAGAAACTTTCTGAAGTATCCCCTCAGCTAATGAATATGTTTTAATGAATGGAAAGACAGAAGAAACACCCAGGAATCCACATTCGCATATTTGCTCTGACCACTCTTCTCAACTTGCAACTGCATTTCTGGACCCTGAAGCCCAAGCGAGGAGAGGCTGACCACTGCCCATGCAGGTGTGGTGTGCCCACCAGTGCCAGGGGACGCAGCTGGGCCTCCTTGAACACGAAGGGGTCTTGACAAGGAAAAGACAGCCATAGGTGCAACAATTAATGAAAGCTGTGGAAGGCTCACTGAGTGTCAGACAAATTTCCAGGCCTTGCAGAATTTCAGATAGCAACACACAGGCAAACAGGCTGCCAGCCCCCCAACACACAGGCAAACAGGCTGCCAGCCCCCCAACACACAGGCAAACAGGCTGCCAGCCCCCAACACAGAGGCAAACAGGCTGCCAGCCCCCCAACACACAGGCAAACAGGCTGCCAGCCCCCCAACACACAGGCAAACAGGCTGCCAGCCCCCCAACACACAGGCAAACAGGCTGCCAGCCCAACACACAGGCAAAACAGGCTGCCAGCCCCCCAACACACAGGCAAACAGGCTGCCAGCCCCCCAACACACAGGCAAACAGGCTGCCAGCCCCCCAACACACAGGCAAACAGGCTGCCAGCCCCCCAACACACAGGCAAACAGGCTGCCAGCCCAACACACAGGCAAAACAGGCTGCCAGCCCAACACACAGGCAAACAGGCTGCCAGCCCCCCAACACACAGGCAAACAGGCTGCCAGCCCAACACACAGGCAAACAGGCTGCCAGCCCCCCAACACACAGGCAAACAGGCTGCCAGCCCAACACACAGGCAAACAGGCTGCCAGCCCCCCAACACACAGGCAAACAGGCTGCCAGCCCCCCAACACACAGACCTGGCCACACCGCCCCTCGCAGCACCTGCTTTTGTGAAACCTGCTACGAAATCCGTGAGGAGGGCTGACTGTTCTCCAAGCCAGAAGACAGCAACAGTTCAGGAACGGGATGGCTACTTCCGCAGGTGCCGGGGGGAGTGCCATCCCCATGTCTGCTGACCCAGCCACCCACGTGTCTCCTCTTCCTCAGAGCTCTGGCCAGAGGCTCCTACGAGGCAGGGCAGGACCATGACTTCACCGTCAGTGGTGGCCTGGCCACAGAGAGAAATGCCAGTGACTCTTAGAGAGAAGCAGAGCACCATGGCCATACGGGGACACAGTGCCACCTCTAGAGGTGGCCTGGGCCCCGCTCCATGTATCTTGCCACCCAGCTCCTTGGGCTGTCTGGGGACTGTGAGGAGTACACAGCATTCCTTAAAGACTAGAGTGATCATGTATGACACTGCAAACAATGCAGCCAAAAAGGAAATCAACAGTACCACGCTCAAACCTCTCAGAAGGATACAGCATAGAAGGATGCTGCCAACCCAGAACGGAGATGTTCAGCGGACACATGGCTGTTGGCAGCTGCACCTGCAGCTCTGTCCGGTTCAGGAGACCTAGCCACAGTGCCTTGCAGGCTGTCAGGAGAGCTGGGGGCTGGAATCCAGGATCCCAGGCAGGTCAAACTGCTTTCTTCCATAGCTGATTTTATCTGGAATAAGTCAGGAACCGTTCCTCTCTTCTGCAGAGAAAGGGGCAGTGGGCAGAGTCCACGGCGCCGGCTCTGCGTGACACTGTCTGCGTGGGATTATGTCTTCCTAGTGGGATCAAGCACGAGGAACAGCTGCTAGGAAGGCAAGCGCTCTTCTTTAAAAGCAAATAATAGTAGAGGAATACCAGAAAATTACGAGCAGAACAAATTGCGCTTTTAAATGCTCTCCACTTTCAAGTGTGTCGGCATGCTAGCCCTGCTTTGAAGGAGTATAATTACCTCCAAGGGGGCTGATGCCTTTGTTCAACTCTTTGGGTTATTAAGTGACAAAGAGGTGGCCAGCAGAGATGGGAGCACCTGTGACGACCAGATTCAAACCCCTCCAGCATGACAGCTGACTTTAGCGACAGGCCCTCTCAGGGCCTGCCTAGAGATAGGGCTCTACACTGCTGGACAGAGACGCTGCCCATCAAGGAAACAAAAATGAGCCCACAGAGTTCCATGGGGTGGCTTCCCTCTAGGAGAGGCGTGGCGCCTGAATGCACACTGTCCATGGGGCCCTGCTCTAGGTCGCAGTCCTACAGTACTGTAGCTCTCTGTGGGGATGGACAGAGCGCTGGCCAGCAAGGACAGGGAGATGGCAAGGGCCCAGCAGACAGAAGTTAACGTATAACAAGGCTGGTGCCATTTAAAACTCTGGGCCCTGCACTCCACTTGGAGGAAAAGCTGCCAGATCCTCCATCAGCCGTGTAGTCAACATTTCTCCAGGCCGTGGGCACCCAGGAAGCCTTGCCTTATTTACATCTGCACTTAGAAACATCCAGAAAGACTGAACAGTGAACCCAGTGACCACCTGCCAGAGCAGCTGACCAACACTGGGGTTCTTGGCCGAGTTCTGGGCGGTGTGCTTCCAGCTCTGGCTAGAGGAATCTGCCTCGCACCACCCAGCTTGGAGCTGAGCCTGGAGCGCTGCCCACCTCCCCAGGGCCTCAGAAGCAGCACCTGCCCTTCTCCACGCTCTGCCCTGCCCTTCCTGCCCATGGCAACTGACCTCCCCTTAGCCCCCCTCAATGGGACGGACAAGTCGCCAGGCACTCGAGAGTACCAGTTCACTTGGCCCTCATGGCCACACGGACACCAAGGGTGCAGATGCAGAGACACCCGCGTGGAAGCCCCTTCTCTCACTCCCGGCAGATGCATGACAATGTGATGCCACGCAAGCTGCTGCTGGCACCATTCCTCAGCCCCTTGTCTGTCAGTGGGGAAACTGTGCCCTTTCCAAAGCTGGTACACGAATTAGATGAGACAATAAAACGTGAACAGCACAGCACCTAGCTGGCAGCAAACACTCAACACTGATTAGCTGCTGTCACTTTCCGCATTTCACAGGTCAATTAGTGGTAAAGAAAGAAGAATCAAGAATAACCCAGACCTCTCCCCACCCATCCCAACTCTACCCTTTCTTCATGCCCCTTGACCTCCGACTATGCCACCCTCCCCGTCCCCAGACTGAGGCAGGCAAGCTGGCAGGAGGAGTCCTCTGTGGAAACCTTGGCCATGCTGTTGGCAGTGCTGATCTCAAACACCTCCATTTCTGTCTCTTCCCTCTGTGTGCCTGTCTGTCTCGGTCTTTCTCTTTCCCTGTCTGTGTCCACCTGTCCTCATCCTTCCTTCCTGTCTCCCCGTCTGTGTCCATCTGTCCACCTGCCCCCATCCTTCCTTCCCTGTCTCCCCGTCTGTGTCCATCTGTCCACCTGCCCCCATCCTTCCTTCCCTGTCTCCTCGTCTGTGTCCATCTGTCCACCTGCCCCCATCCTTCCTTCCCTGTCTCCCCGTCTGTGTCCATCTGTCCACCTGTCCCCATCTCTCCTTCCTGTCTCCCCGCCTGTGTCCACCTGTCCACCTGTCCCCATCTCTCCTTCCTGTCTCCCCGTCTGTGTCCACCTGTCCACCTGTCCCCATCTCTCCTTCCCTGTCTCCCCGTCTGTGTCCATCTGTCCACCTGCCCCCATCCTTCCTTCCCTGTCTCCCCGTCTGTGTCCATCTGTCCACCTGCCCCCATCTCTCCTTCCCTGTTTCCCCGTCTGTGTCCACCTGCCCACCTGTCCCCATCTCTCCTTCCTGTCTCCCCGTCTGTGTCCATCTGTCCACCTGCCCCCATCCTTCCTTCCCTGTCTCCCCGTCTGTGTCCACCTGTCCACCTGTCCCCATCTCTCCTTCCTGTCTCCCCGTCTGTGTCCATCTGTCCACCTGCCCCCATCCTTCCTTCCCTGTCTCCCCGTCTGTGTCCATCTGTCCACCTGTCCCCATCTCTCCTTCCTGTCTCCCTCTCCTCTGGCTCTTCCCTCTGGCCCTCCAGCAGCTACAGCCAAGCCTGCTCCCCACAGTGCTTACCAGGAAATGGCAGACATGGAAGCTGGGAGCCTTTGGTTTGTCCTCTGCAGGACAGCCACATTCTGCCTGGTTCCCCGGGGAGCCCCTCAAACCAGAGTCCTGTGAGGTTGGAGTTTACCTGGCTAGCCACGGCTTGGCTGCTGCTGTAGAAGTCATGTGTACTAGGTAACAGTCATTTGTCCAGCTAACCACAGGCACGTGTCAAAGCCCTCGCCTCGGTCACGGAAGATGAATGGAAGTGGTTCCCTTTTAAGATAGGGTCTATTTTTCTTCAAGAGCTACCAACTTTGGATTTTCCCAGAAAAAGCTTTATAAACCCTTCTGTTTTGAACATTAGGGTGTGCCAAAAAATGAGAAAATAAGAAGGCAACTTCAGCTATGCCAGGGTGAATGGTGAGGCGTTCCAAAGCCAGTCATCAATAACTTTGAGAAAGGCCAGGTAAATGGAAGCCATGACTAACTGCGACCCTTCCCCTTCGAGATCCAGCAGCATGCCGCGTGCCTGAACACCCCACGTGAAAATAAAACAGGAAACAGGAACAAAGAGAAAACGGGGAGAAGTCGCTTTCTCCATTGTTACTGACCGCAGGCTCGTTTCTGCCCCTGCACAGCGCCGTAACACCAATCCAGGGCTGCCACCAGCTTCCTGTAAGAAGGAGCTCCAGCACCGAGTATCTGCTCTGGGACCCATTTCTTCACAGGCATCTTGTGTTTGCTAAAAGCAGCACTCAGCCAGCCATGCTGGCCCACAGTGACTCAGATGGACCAGGCACCAAATTCTGAACCGACTGGAAGACCATGGTCAACCTGTGGCCAGAGTTGTATAGAAGTAATGACCTCTTCCTGGATGAGAAGCTGGCCCTTGTGGATGGGGCAGCAGAGGAGGTGAAGAAACCAAGGTGTCCAGTCCACCTGCAAACCATCTGTTGGGGCATATTAACCTCCGTGTGTCAGGAGGAGCCAGCACGGTGCATTTACCTACTGCCTATACAGAGTGTTCACAGCAGGTTTTATCTGTAGCATGCCGGGTACTCCTCAACAGGCCCAGGGTTATACCACACTGCCTTCTCAGAGGCAGCCCACACGGTCACTCAAGGAATGGAACTCAGGGGGCATACGGTGTGGCAGGTGTCACAGACCCAGGGCAAGCACACAGCACATGAGGTGTCACAGACCCAGGGTGAGCACGGCAGGTGTCACAGACCCAGGGTGAGCACACAGCACGTGAGGTGTCACAGACCCCAGGGTGAGCACACAGCACGTGAGGTCTCACAGACCCTAGGGTGAGCACACAGCATGGCAGGTGTCACAGACCCAGGGTGAGCACACAGCACGTGAGGTCTCACAGACCCCAGGGTGAGCACACAGCATGGCAGGTGTCACAGACCTCAGGGTGAGCACACAGCATGGCAGGTGTCACAGACCTCAGGGTGAGCACACAGCATGGCAGGTCTCACAGGGCTCAGGGCAAGCACACAGCACGTGAGGTCTCACAGACCCCAGGGCGAGCACACAGCATGGCAGGTGTCACAGACCCAGGGTGAGCACACAGCATGGCAGGTGTCACAGACCCAGGGTGAGCACACAGCATGTGAGGTCTCACTGACCCAGGGCGAGCACACAGCACGTGAGGTGTCACAGACCCAGGGTGAGCACACAGCACGGGAGGTGTCACAGATCCAGGGTGAGCACACAGCACGTGGTCTCACTGACCCAGGGCGAGCACACAGCACGGCAGGTGTCACAGACCTCAGGGTGAGCACACAGCATGGCAGGTCTCACAGACCCAGGGTGAGCACACAGGGTCTCACAGGGCTCAGGGCGAGCACATAGCACGTGAGGTTTCACAGACCCCAGGGTGAGCACACAGCATGGCAGGTCTCACAGACCCAGGGTGAGCACACAGGGTCTCACAGGGCTCAGGGCAAGCTGAACAGCATCCACCTCAAAGGGTCATGTGACACATAATTCCACTTTCAGAGCATTTTCAAAATCACAGAGATGGGGAAACAGAACAGGGGTCGCCACGCTGGGGTGCTGTGGGCGAGGGAAGCGATGTGACTTTAACAAGGGCAGCACCGGCTGCAGGTGGGCATCAGTCACACAGCACACTTGTTGGTCTCCTGGCACTGACGCTGCTGTTTAAAATACTAGTTACTGGGTGAGAGTGCCTGAGAAGCCTGTTACTCTGTGTGAACCTACCACTATTTCGAAACAAAACGTGTAAGGAAAACAGTCACTCTCTCAACACAGTCTAGGAAATCGCAAGTCGGAGAGCAAGCCGCCTCACTGCTTGCTCCGTGGACACACCAGCTGGTGAGCAGCCAGTCCAGAGTGGATCCGCAGGGAGAGACAAAGCAGGACCCTGAGGAGTGAGCGGGACGACAGGCTGATGCCCATGACGACCAAGGTTAGGGGGTCCGGCAGGAGGCTCTGAGAGCAGGGGCCTGAGCTGGGACATGTAAGTCAGAGGGGCCACGGGCTTAGGCAGAGGGAACTAGAGACGCAGGGGCGTGGGCCGGGGCAGCCCTGTCACCTGAGCCTGCCTGCCTTGCGCTGGGGAGGACGCACAGGCAGCTGCTCCAGACCCCCTTCCAGCTTGGTCAAGCTGCTCAACCTTAGGGCCAAGGCAAGGGGGTGAGAGAGACAACCCCGACACTGGAAATAATTAGAAATTATATGAATGTAGCAATAGGAACTCAAAATGCACATCAGAGGCCATTTAGTGAATTAAAAAGGAATTAAACAATTCAGTATACTCTAATGGTCATGCAACAGGAATTCATGCTTTTAATTTTAACCTCATAGTGACACTGAAATGAGAATACATTATACACACTATGCTCCAAAGGAAAGTGGAGCCATATTAGAAAAGTTTTCATTAAAGATACTACAAGGAGGGAAAAGGTTATGCTGATAACACAGTATAGCTATTTCTTGAAATCCCAGTTATATGAAATAGCTAATTACATGCTAATGTTTTATGCATCACAGTCATGCATCTTATTTTATCAGCTGTTTCTACGTCTTCCTTAGCCCAAAACCGTCATCTTGGGCTAATTTCACTGTGCTTTGATATGTGTTAGGCAAGTAAAAAGAATTTGCAAAAAAACTGCATTTGGTTGTTTCAAATATCTGAGCTTGAGTTCTTTCTGCTAGGGCAGGTAGCATATTGACACGGGCTCAATATGGAAAAGACATGGAAAGAGGTTAACCATCAGCAACAAGAATTGGGACCAGGGAGACTTGGTCAAGCTAAAAACGGACACTAGAACAGTGGACGGGAGCTTGTGCAGGTGGACGAGATGCCCGGCCGCAGCAGGATGGGGTCCCTCTCCAGGGGCGCAGGCGTGAGGCACGAGTCCCGCGGCGCTCGCTCGGTCCTGCGGTCAGCAAGCACAGAGGGAACATCGGGAACACAGGCAGAAGAGAGCTGCCCGCGCAGCCCAGAGCACGCCAGCACAGCCGGACTGCCCGCGCCGCCAGAGCACGCCAACACAGCCGGACTGCCCGCGCCGCCCAAAGCACGCCAACACAGCCAGAACATTGTGCTGATACAAGGATGGGAAGAAAGACGCATGCACTGTGGCTGAGTGTGGACCTTTAATGAGAGGGTAGCTGCATTCCCTCACAGGGTTAGACACACAGGCCAGACGCCTCCCAACAGGGAGCCAGGACAAGCAAGCAGAAGGCCACCACACTGCAACCGTCCACGGGGACAGGGCAGTGTGGGAGCCAGACACACGATCCCATCTAACCAACAGTGCTAGGCTCTCCTTAAAATTTCCTGGAGGGACTGGAGCTGTGGGGCAGCATGTTGGGTTGCCGCCTGCAACGCCAGCACCCGTACCAGCACTGGTTTGGGTCTCAGCTCTTCCACTGTCTACCCAGGGTCCTGCTAAGATGCCTGGGCAAGCAGCAGAAAACAGCTGGGGTGCTTGGGTCCCTGTCACCCCCACAGGAGAAGTGGATGGTGTGCCAGACTCCTCGGTTCTGGCTTGTCCGGCCAGCTGGGGCTTGAGCCAGCAGACAGACCTCTCTCCTCCATGACACTGTCCTTCAAATAAATAAATCTTCTTTAAAAAAAGCTTCTGGAAAGTTGAGTATTATGAAAAATCTATACATAGATTTATTGATTTCTTTAAGATTTTATTTATCTTTATCAGGAAAGCAGATAAACAGAGACGAGGAGAAACAGAAAGATCTTCCATCCACTGATTCTCACTCCCCAAGTGGCCGCAATGGCCGGATCTGAGCTGATCCGAAGCCAGGAGCCTCTTCTGGGTCTCCCACATGGGTGCAGGGTCCCAAGGTTTTGGGCCGTCCTCCACTGCTTTCCCAGGCCACAAGCAGGGAGGTGGATGGGAAGTGGGGTTGCCAGGATTAGAACCGGTGCCCATATTGGATCCCAGCATTTGCAACGAGAAGGCATTTGCCACTAGGCTACTATGCCAGGTCCTATACACAGACTTAAAAAGTTTTTTACAGCTCATTTTCTATGAACTTCTTAAGGTATCCTGAATCCTGGAAGCTTATGATGATAGCTGTGTCATAATCTAAGTAGTCCCTTATTTTTGGAAAGGGTGAGGTACATTGTTCCATTTAATGGAGACAAAGAAACTAGAAGAGAGAGAATGAACAGTCTGGAAGAAGCCAGAAAGAATGAGCCAAATCACCATACGCTGGTAATTCAGGCAGTAGGTCTAAAATCAAAAAGCATGGAGTTTTAAATTCACCATCTTGAATAGGATGTAAACTCAGGCCAGAGTAGAGGGAAGCTGGGGCCAATGTCTGCCAGTTCTAGAAGAAGCAGCGCCTCACCAAACGGCACACGCTTAGCACGGAGAAGCCACGGGAGTCAAGAGAGAGAATGAGGAGAATAGCAACTCACGCCACAAGTTCACATCGGGGAAGTCACTGGGTCATACTGGGTCATGAATCTTTCCCTAGATTCAGTTGCAAGATGTTACAGAATTCTAAAGGACATTCAAGTTGAACTTTTTACAAATGGAAAGTAAATATTTTGAAGTATATTAAAAGAATAAAAAATAAAACCCTAAATAAAAAATAAAGCCCTAAAAGATCACTGAAATTGGTCGGCAAACTTCAAAACGGATATGTGCACAACCTAAAAGTTGGATGTGAATGAGTTATTTCTGGTGTTTTATCATAAGGATACAGTCCTCAACCACTCCCCGGTTGGCAGATGGAGCTGTACCGCTGGGCTGGACCAGGTGGCCAGCGGCCTAGAGCAGATCGGAGGGACAGAGAGGGACAGGAGCTTCATGGCAGAGAACCCTGGCTGGGAACCATGTGGATCAAGGCCATGCCGAACTCTTCATTTTTAAAAAGATTTATTTATTTTTATTGGAAAGGTAGATTTACAAAGAGAAGGAGAGATAGAGAAATGTCTTCCATCTGTTGGTTCACTCCCCAAGTGGTTACAATGGTCAAAGCTGAGTTGATAGTTGATCCAAAGCCAGGAGCCAGGAGCTCCCTCCAACTCTCCCACACAGGTGCAGGGTCCCAAGGCTTTTTGACATCATTTACTGCTTTCTCAGGCCACAAGCAGGAAGCTGTCTGGAAAGCAGAGTAGCCGGGACATGAACCAGTGCCACAGGGAATGCTGGCCCTTACAGGTGGAGGGTTAGCCAGGTAAGCCATCGCATGAGTCCCCATGCTGAAGTCTTACAATACTCTGATGAATGTCTGCAGCATTCTTCCCGCAGACTCAGAGTCCAGACTCAAGCTGAAGAACAGCCAAGCCCTGGCAGCACATCCCGGAACACGTGTGACCAGTAACTGTTAGGAGCCTCGGGTCAAGGGGCTGGGTGTCACCTCCTGGGAGGCTGGCATCCCATACGAGTGACGACTCGAACACTGGCTGTTCTAGTTTCAACCGAGGCCCTACAGCAGAGGGTGGCTCAAGCGCTTGGGCCCTCCCACATGGGAGACCCACTGGAGTTGCTGGTGTCGGCCTTACAGGTGAACCAGCAGCTGCAAGATGTCCCTCCGTGTAACCCAGCCTTTCACAGAAAGAGTCTTTAACAAGAGCATCCAGATCACGAATGACCAGGAAAGACCAAGAAGCTGTCACACACTGACGGAGGTGGAGGAGACACGGGACCCTGGAACAGGAAGTGACATCAGGAGGAAGCGTGGACAACACGGAGCAGTCTCCAGCGGACGACCCTCGTTCCTGACCCGGTGCCAGGCTCATGGACGATGCCAACAACGAGCAGACATGGTGAAAGGACACCAGAACTCCCTCGCGGCCCGCGGCAAGCCTAAAGTGACCTCCACGGGAAAATGATTTAAAATGACAACAGAAAGCTGGCATTTGTACATAAAGAGCCTCCAGTTAGACTATTGTAGAAGCATGAGATAAATATGCGACGAAAGGAAGAGCCATAACTCCACACAAAGGGAAAACATAATTCCAAAAAAGCAAGGAAACACTGTCCAGGCACTTTCAAAATTTAGATCCTTAGCTCCTGCCGTACAACCACAGAGGGCCACAGAGATTTCCAATTTTACAAAAAACAATTATGGGAGAAGACTTACGAATTATGGCATAAATAGCGCAAGAGTTCACATAATCATTCTAAAGAATGAACCAGAGATGGATGAGTAAGGGTGACCTTTTTTTTTAGATGTTGTTGAGTATAAAACCAAAGTACAGGGGAAAATATATGGAATGTGACCCAATTTCTTAAGACATTGGCTGCGAATAGTGTGTGTGTGTGAGTGTGAGTGTGAGACAGAGCGTGTGTGTGTGAACATTCCCACATCTTTATGGTGCAAATCAGGTCATTAATTTGAGGGAAGAGGTAAAGAAAAAGTAAAGAGAAAACATGAATTGTTTAAAAGGAAGCACAGGGTCACACTTATGCATATTTAAAAATACATGTGAATTATGCAAACGATATGGAATTTTAGTAATCAAGCATGATATGGCTGGCACTGCAGTGCAGTTGAGACGCTGCTGGCTCGAACAGCAGCCAGGATTCCACACTGCAGCCCAGTGGAGGGGGCTGGATCCCTGACCCGCCACTGGGATTCCCAGCTGCTCTGCCTCCAATCCAGCTCCCTGGCAGTGTCCCTGGGAAGGCAGTGGATCTCCAACCCGCCACTGGGAGACCCAGCTGCTCTGCCTCCAATCCAGCTCCCTGGCAGTGTCCCTGGGAAGGGCCTGGATCCCCGACCCGCCACTGGGAGACCCAGCTGCTCTGCCTCCAATCCAGCTCCCTGGCAGTGTCCCTGGGAAGGCAGTGGATCTCCAACCAGCCACTGGGAGACCAGATGGAGCCCTGGGTTCCTGTCTTCAGCCTGGAAGAGCCCTACCTGAGAGCAGCCCCCAAGGAGTGAATCCATGGAACAACTCACTCTTTTCTCTTCCTCTCCAACAATATGACTTTCAAATCAACCAATACATCTTTAAAGAATTAAGCACTATGTCCAAGCATTTAGATAAGTGTATGCCTCCTGGTCAGGCACTCACATCTCTAAAGGCAGGAAGTGCAGAGAATAACGAAGGAAGGCCTACAACCTTGACTACAGGAAATGACTTCAGTCTAGTTTAAAACATAAACTGAAGGGCAAACTGGCAAAAATTATACAAAACAACATCCGACAAATATTTAAAAGAAGCAATATACATTTGAGAAATGCTCAGTATTTAATGACCAAAAGCAAATAAATGAAGACCGTCTTGTGATCCAGTCCAGAGGTTGGTGCCAGCGGGGGCAGGTGAGTGCCCAGGGCAGCCTGCGGGGGGTGGGCGGTGGTCACACCCAGGTGGGCGCTGGGGGCAGGGCTGGGGTGTTGCTGCCTCAAGGGAGGAGATGGGGAAGGGAAGAGTAAGAGGAAGGCACAAACGCACTGCCTGTGGCCCAGGGCCCGTGGCGCCTGCGCAGGGATGTAACAGGTGAGCCAACAGGAAGAGCGGTGCGAAGCCTGGCTCTCCACCTTGCTCCACAGGGTCAAGGCCAACTCCGTCACCCGGGCCCTGTGCTCCCCAGCACCCGCCCGCCTGCGCCTGGGTTTTACTGCTGGATCTAAGGAGGACTACGAACAGGTGTGTGCCCGTTCTTGCAACTTCCCCGCAGAGCCGACCGAGTAAGGTGCGGGAGCACAGCTCCTGCCTAGAGAGCCCCCTTCAAGCAAGGGATATTTTAAGTTAGGCCTCCATTCTCATGCTCACGTCATGGGTTCTAACGCACAGTCACTGTTTCAGTTTAATGTAATTCAGTGTTTTACGATAAGCGAGGGAAGGAAGAGAAGGCTGTGTAGAAGACAGGCATTCCCAAGAGGCCGCGGGAGGCTCGGGCGCAGCACTCCGCCCTGCCTGTCTCCCCTCACTTCTCAGCCCTTGTCCCTGCCCCACTGCACTGCGCACTTCTTTCCAGTCCCTCGTATCCCTCCCCCACCGCAACAGACTCACTCGATGATCCCCTGCCAACAGCACCGCCAGAGGGGCCAGCAGAGTGCCAGGCACCAAGTCTCGTCGGCCCTGGCAGTCCAGCTGCTCGATTCATAACACCCTATCCAACACATGCAAGGAAAACCGAACCACTGTCACGGCGTGCTGCCCGTCCACGCCAAGTGTGCGTGAACACACCGCGTGTGCTGTGCTACCGCAGTGCTGTGGCTGCAAGCCTCGGCACTCACTCCCCTATGCCGCTCACCTCGCTCAGGCGCTGTCTCCCGCCCGCCCGAGAAACGAGTAATAACCCCTACGAGCGGCTCAAGGGAGGGAAGGAAGGAACGCCTGCAAAACCTGTGGCAAGTGCCCTGCCCGGAGCTGCGACTTAGTGTTGCAACAGTGACGGGAGTAGGAGCCGTCACCTTTTTCTTCTTTTAAAATAATAAGACCACGAATCTTCTCTTAAAGGCCATGGGGCAGTGAGGATCTTACACAGCTATGTTCCAGCCACACGGCGGAGGAGCGGGGGTGAGGGCTGCCCTCCGCGCACAGTGGGCCCGGCAGAGGAGCGGGGGTGAGGGCTGCCCTCCACGCACAGTGGGCCCTCCACGCACAGTGGGCCCGGCAGAGGAGCGGGGTGAGGGCTGCCCTCCGCGCACAGTGGGCCCGGCAGAGGAGCGGGGTGAGGGCTGCCCTCCGCGCACAGTGGGCCGGCAGAGGAGCAGGGTGAGGGCTGCCCTCCACGCACAGTGGGCCCGGCAGAGGAGCGGGGTGAGGGCTGCCCTCCGCGCACAGTGGGCCGGCAGAGGAGCAGGGTGAGGGCTGCCCTCCGCGCACAGTGGGCCGGCAGAGGAGCGGGGTGAGGGCTGCCCTCCACGCACAGTGGGCCCGGCAGAGGAGCGGGGTGAGGGCTGCCCTCCGCGCACAGTGGGCCCGGCAGAGGAGCGGGGTGAGGGCTGCCCTCCGCGCACAGTGGGCCCGGCAGAGGAGCGGGGTGAGGGCTGCCCTCCGCGCACAGTGGGCCCGGCAGAGGAGCGGGGTGAGGGCTGCCCTCCGACACGCACAGTGGGCCCGGCAGAGGAGCGGGGTGAGGGCTGCCCTCCGCGCACAGTGGGCCCGGCAGAGGAGCGGGGTGAGGGCTGCCCTCCGCGCACAGTGGGCCGGCAGAGGAGCAGGGTGAGGGCTGCCCTCCGCGCACAGTGGGCCCGGCAGAGGAGCGGGGTGAGGGCTGCCCTCCGACACGCACAGTGGGCCCGGCAGAGGAACGGGGTGAGGGCTGCCCTCCGTGCACAGTGGGCCCGGCAGAGGAGCGGGGTGAGGGCTGCCCTCCGACACGCACAGTGGGCCCGGCAGAGGAGCGGGGTGAGGGCTGCCCTCCACGCACAGTGGGCCCGGCAGAGGAGCGGGGTGAGGGCTGCCCTCCACGCACAGTGGGCAGGCAGAGGAGCGGGGTGAGGGCTGCCCTCCGTGCACAGTGGGCCCTCCGCGCACAGTGGGCCCGGCAGAGGAGCGGGGTGAGGGCTGCCCTCCGTGCACAGTGGGCCCTCCGCGCACAGTGGGCCCGGCAGAGGAGCGGGGTGAGGGCTGCCCTCCGCGCACAGTGGGCCCGGCAGAGGAGCCGGGTGAGGGCTGCCCTCCACACACAGTGGGCCCTCCGCGCACAGTGGGCCCGGCAGAGGAGCGGGGTGAGGGCTGCCCTCCGTGCACAGTGGGCCCTCCGCGCACAGTGGGCCCGGCAGAGGAGCGGGGTGAGGGCTGCCCTCCACGCACAGTGGGCCCGGCAGAGGAGCGGGGTGAGGGCTGCCCTCCACACACAGTGGGCCCGGCAGAGGAGCGGGGTGAGGGCTGCCCTCCGCGCACAGTGGGCCCGGCAGAGGAGCGGGGTGAGGGCTGCCCTCCGACACGCACAGTGGGCCCGGCTGCATAGCTTTCACGCGTTCATTTCCACTGTTGATTTAAATGTCCTTGAAAAATATTGAAAGAAGTTCAAACCAGAAGGTGAAGCACCAAGTTTTGGCCAACACTTGCACCCTGAAGGATGGGAGAGGGGATGTGTCTTTCCACATCGATCAGAAGCATTTGCAGGGCATGAGGGGGTGGGAGTTGGGCATGGAGGCACCAACCACATTCTCTTCTTTGCTTTGCCTGGATGTTAAGAGATATTTTATATTAAAAAGGTAAAATCACAAGGTACCAAATGAGTTCAAGGGGTCGGTTCCATGGCACAGTATGACAAACCTAAGCCTGTAGTGCTGGGCACTAAGTTCACGTACCAGCTCACCTGCCACCCAGCTCCCTGCTTCTGGCTGGAAAAGCAGTGGCAGCTGGCCAAGTCCTGGGACGCCAGCACTGATGTGGGAGACCCAGAAGAGGCTCCCTGCCTCAGGTCAGCTCAGCCCTGGCTATTGTGGCCATCTGAGGGGTGAACCAGCAGATGGAAGATCTGTGTGTGTCACTCTTTCTCTTGGAGGCCTTCAAAGAGAAATTTTAAAAATCTTTTAAAAAAGAATTCAAAGAGCAATTTCAAAGTAATCCAAACAGAATTGTAGAAATACAAAATATTTATTACAATTAGATTTGGCACATGCTCAGTTGCATCGCTTGAGTCTTGAAGGCAGCAGACAATTGCTCTGGGGGAGGAGACGGGAGCCTGGCTTGGAACAAGAAACTTCCACAGCACAGGATGCGAGTGTTCTTGGAGCTCAGGGCAGGGGCGTCCTGGGCCCAGGCAGGCTCAGGCAGCTCCAGGCCAGGGGGCACCCTGGGCCCAGGCAGGCTTGGGCAGATCCAAGGCAGGGGACACCCGGGACCCAGGCAGGCTCAGGCAGCTCAGGCCAGGGGGCACCCTGGGCCCAGGCAGGCTCGGGCAGCTCAGGCCCGGGGGCACCCGGGGCCCAGGCAGGCTCAGGTAACTCAGGCCAGGGGACACCCGGGACCCAGGCAGGCTCGGGCAGCTCAGGCCAGGGGGCACCCGGGGCCCAGGCAGGCTCGGGCAGCTCAGGCCAGGGGACACCTGGGACCCAGGCAGGCTCGGGCAGCTCAGGCCAGGGGGCACCCGGGGCCCAGGCAAGCTCGGGCAGCTCAGGCCAGGGGGCACCCGGGACCCAGGCAGGCTCGGGCAGCTCCAGTAGCAATTCTCAAGGTGACTGCCATGGTGACGAACCGCTGTTCCCCGTCTCCGCCTGCTGCCCATGAGCCTAGAATAACCACACTGCATTCTGAATGCTGACAGCCCATTTGTGCTTTAAATCATGCTTCTAACAGCTCAGCAGGTGCTAAAGCAATGGAAGGCAAGAAAAGATGGTCTACAGCTTGCCACATCTAAAGGAAAACCAGGTTCACTCCATTGCTGGCAACACAGAGAGGGGGCAAAGCTGTAAATGGCAGAGGCCAAGGGCCCCTGGACTCTGCAGGCTGTGGAGGGCATGGGCAGCCGCGCACAGGCCAAGGGCCCAGGACTCTGCAGGGCATAGAGGGCATAGGCAGCCTCACACAGGCCAAGGGCCCAGGACTCTGCAGGGCATAGAGGGCACAGGCAGCCGTGCACAGGCCAAGGGCCCAGGACTCTGCAGGCCGAGGAGGGCACAGGCAGCCTTGCACAGGCCAAGGGCCCAGGACTCTGCAGGCCGAGGAGGGCATAGGCAGCCTCACACAGGCCAAGGGCCCAGGACTCTGCAGGGCATAGAGGGCACAGGCAGCCTCACACAGGCCAAGGGCCCCTGGACTCTGCAGGCCGAGGAGGGCACAGGCAGCCGCGCACAGGCCAAGGGCCCAGGACTCTGCAGGCCGAGGAGGGCACAGGCAGCCTTGCACAGGCCAAGGGCCCAAGACTCTGCAGGCCGAGGAAGGCATAGGCAGCCTCACACAGGCCAAGGGCCCCTGGACTCTGCAGGCCGAGGAGGGCACAGGCAGCTGCGCACAGGCCAAGGGCCCAGGACTCTGCAGGGCATAGAGGGCATAGGCAGCCTCACACAGGCCAAGGGCCCAGGACTCTGCAGGCCGAGGAGGGCACAGGCAGCCTTGCACAGGCCAAGGGCCCAGGACTCTGCAGGCCAAGGAGGGCATAGGCAGCCTTGCACAGGCCAAGGGCCCCTGGACTCTGCAGGCCGAGGAGGGCATGAGCAGCCGCACGCAGGCCAAGGGCCCAGGGCTGTGCGAGGCTGGTCATGTCGCTCACTGAGTGGGTTCCTCTCTGCTAAGATCTACAGGGACCTGATTTGTGTGCCTACAAGGAATACATTTTATGTGGAGCCAAATATTCATAATTATGATATCTTTTCAAAGAGGAACGGAAGACAACAAGGTTTAAAGACTCGTAAATGAATTGTCTGCAGGTCCTTTTAATAGTGGGAAGCTGTCTTCAAATTTAGATTTTTTTTCTTTTATAGAAACAGACCACCATATGTAGAACCTAACCTTTACATGAAAATACAGCTTCTTCAAAGCGACATTTGAATAGGTTTTTTTTGGTAACAGCACTTAGTGGTATTAATTCCACCCCCAGCCCTTTTGTAGGCTTCTGCAATGCCCTGACTCTGTTTTCCTGCTACCTTGCACACAACATTTAGTATAGCTGTGATGTGGTTTTGTTCTTTCCTCTTAGATGAAAAGCTTAAATTATTGCCGTGTTAACATCTCATTGTTGCAAAGCATAACTAAACACAGTCATTAAGCTTCCTATGTTAAAATGTTGGCTAGAAACTTCGGCAGCAGATATTACAGTGAGTTGTCATCCAACAGCAGTCATCAGCTGACCTGCTGTTAAGTAACAAGCTCAAGAGGGAGAAGTATGCAGAGAGAATGAAAAAGAGGGATGGATGTGAGAAGGGAGGGAGGGATGGAGGGAGGGAGGGCTGGATGGACGCATGGACAGAGGGAGGCCAGATGGGGTGGATTGATGAGTAAGTGGGGGGTGGATGGATGGATGGAGGGAGGGAGGGATCGTGGGAGGGAGGGAAGGAGGTATGTATGGACACATGGTTGGATAGAGGACAGGCGGGGTGGACTGATGAGTAAGTGGGGGTGGATGGATGGAGGGAGGGAGGGATTGTGGGAGGGAGGGATTGTGGGAGGGAGGGATTGTGGGAGGGAGGGAGGTATGTACAGACACATGGTTGGATAGAGGGCAGGCGGGGTGGACTGATGAGTAAGTGGGTAGGAGGGAGGCTGGATGGGTAGAACAAAGAGAAGAAACACCCAAGCATCTGTGATGGACACCAAGTTGGACAGTGGAGAAGACAGAGCAAGAATAAGGTTAATTTCCTGTGTTTCGGTCACTAGCTTTCCAACATGGGTCAGTTCCCTGCTAGGCCTGCTTGGGCGGGGGCGGGGGGGGACATGGAACTGCTCCTAAGGGTTCACTCTGTTGTCAGCTCTCCTCACTGCTGCGTGCCACCACAGGGACTGATCTGGACCCTGATTCTGCTCTGCTAAATTCGGGTGTGTTCGTCATCTCAGGCCTTGATAGTGCAAGATACAATCTACGTATATCTGTTTAACCGCACTTGTGTAACATTTATACCATGCCAGCCACCAAAGACTTTGCAGATACAGAGCCAGGCACTGTTATTAGAAGACAAGCCACAGAAAGGTTAAAGGACTTTGACCTCGCAGGCTGAGTGAGTCATGGAAACCAGCAGGGTCACACAGTCAAAAACTCTTCTGACCAGCATCAAGCTAACTTCCCAAAAGCCCAGGAGTCCCGAGTACTGCCCTCTGTAACTCCAGCTCTAGCGCCCAAAGATTACCATGCACATTTTCCAGCATGTGAGCTGGGCCACTCTTCTAATCTCTCAGCACCATCCCCTCGCGTACTCTGCAGGCAGGTGACATGGTTCCTCTGCAAGCTGGTTTCTCCTTGGGACCAGCCAGGGAGGGGCTAAAGGAACCTGGAGAGGAGCGGGCCTTCCACCCTGGGGATTCCAGCTGTCCATGCAGTGGCCCTTGCGGCAACACTACTACACAGCAGCTGCTCCTGGAACAGCCAGGGAGGTTGGCCTTTCCAGAACCCACCACGCCCTGCAAAGCCCCCGGTGGACACCAGAGAGGCCGCTGTGTCCACAGGTGCCTCGTCCAGGTTCCAGGGGCACCTTCTCCATTGAGAATGCCTCGTCCAGTCTCCGGTTCACCTCCCCTCTGTGCTCTCAGCCCTCTGCCACTCAAGGAACAAAGCCAGGCACTCAATCCTTCTGTTGAAACACCTAGCATAACCGGGGTTTCTCAGTCGTTCAGCATCCTCCTTGGACCCACTCGGACACACCTGATTCTAGACTGTGTGGGACACACCAGGCAAGGAATGGGCACACTTTGTCCCCAGGTTCTCACCCTCTGGGCAATGCCTGGCGTTCCCGAGCGTGGAATGAACTTTCCCAGGGGGAGGGAGACAGTACACAGTTGGCAGGTGACCAAAGGATAAACTACCCACCAGTATCTGCTTATTCCTCATCATTTTCATGAGGTTTCAAACAGAAAAGGAGATTAAAGTGGAACATTAATGCTCATGTTTAATTGTAAGTTAGATGACATATTTATCACCTGTTACCACTTTCTGTAATTCAGAAAGTATATATAAGTGACCTCCCCAACTTTCCCAAAACAACCTAATCCAAAAAGTACCTTGAAAATAATTCATATCAAACAGGAAATGTGGGACGTCACTTACACACGTGTGAAGTATTGAAGCCGGAAGTGAGCCCCCAACCGCCAGACTCCCGGCTCAATCGTTTCATCCTCTGAGACTGGATCTCTGCAAATGCGGTCATCACACGGAAACTGGGCAGGCTCCGCTCCCACTGACCAGCACAGGCACAGGAGCCACAGGACAAGGGCAGCCGTGCCCACCTCCACACCAGGGAGGCACCCAGACAGCCCAAGGCCTCAGGTCTGATGCCAGAAGAGGCCACACCACACACTTCTTGGGGTCAGCTCGCTCACGTCCTGTCGGTGCAGACATGATGGCCCAGGCCGAGTGCAGCATGTAGAATTATTCCAGCAGAAGGGGCATGGATCGTGGCTTGTTTGCTTGCGGGAGCAGGTTGGGTTCTAAAGCAGACTGGGGGACTGACAGGAGCTGCAGAACTGCCTGCTCAGCTCTGCTCCGCCTGGAAGAAGCTGCTAGGCCCAGTCTTCTTCCCAGCCTGCCCGAGGAGCTTCTACATCCTCCACAGGCACCAGCCAGCCCTATTGCTGCTTCCAACAAGCCGACTCACAGCTGGCAAGTGCTATGGATGCTGGTGCTGGGCACTGTGTCCTGCAGACAGCGGGCGCATCTCATCCGGGGAGAAGGAACGGGGCCCCGGCCAGCGGCTGGAGCTGCCCACCCCTGGAGTAGACCAGCTGCATGACATCGCTGTGTGGATCACGCGGGAGCTCAGCCAGGGACTGCCCCACCCCCACGTCCCTGCAGTGGCCACCAAGCAGCAAACCTGCATCAGCTGCCCTCTCTGCAGATCGAGGGCAATTTCAGTGCAACCTGCAGCTGACACGCCACAACAAACACTCGAGAGTCCTGAGGTGGAAGAGTCCCAGTGAAATGACCTCTGACATTCAAAAATGCTTTTATGCAGTACTTCAGAAAGCTCCAGAATGTGCAACGGACAGCAGAGAGCACGGACGTGCCCACTTCTGCCACACAGGTCAACTTCAGAGCGGTCTGCGAGTGCATCTCGGAGTTCACTGAGTTAGGTGAGCTGGCCCGCACTGCAGAACAAAGGACGGCTCCCGCCACAGCAGGCTGCGAAGACAGGACGCAGAACCCTGCAGCAAGAGGGGGGCTCCTTGGCTTGACAGACGCTGCTTCAGGAGGCGGCTGCAAGAGATTCTGCACCAAAGCTTACGGCGAAAGTCCGTCTGCCCCGCAGCACACGTGTCTTGGCTGGGGTCACTGCTGATGGCCCAGCATCCCGTCGAGGCTAAGCCACTGCTCTGGGAGCTGCCCACGGCAGGCGTGCCAGGGACCAGGTGCCCGGGTGAGCAGCTTCACGCGGCTGCCACGCCCTGCCACCTTGGCCTTTCTGCAAGGGGAATGAATGCTTCACTTCTGCAAAGGAAATACGTATTTCCTTTGTGCTCTCCTGAATTGATCAGAATTTAGATGCCCATGTCTAGGAAAAAAGGATTTTGTCAAGTCCAATGATTCAAGCAATGCCAGAAACAAAAAGAAAGGAAGAAGCAGAGCAAAGAGGATTGAGGGCCAAGTCCACGGCAGACACGTCTGCCTTGCGGAACGTTTCTTTTTCAAATGAACTCAATAATAAGCTCTTTCTAGAAAGAAAGGAGTTTAATGACAATGAGGACCATTGTCCAGAAAGTGCACTTTTCGTATTAGCATCCTGAAAACACAAGCCGTGCTTTGCTCATCCGTCGCCAAGGCACGAGAGGAAGAAGTGCATTAGGTCAGCGGGGGCAGAAGGGCAGCTCAACGCGTGCGCCCGGCTTCCTCCTTGCTCACTGGCATGTCAACTTCTCTGAGTCCCAGCAACATGAGCTAGCATGTCTGTGGAGCTGGCATGGACAGGAGGAGCCCAAGGGAGGTTGGGGGAGCCAGCGGGGAGCAGGTACTTGTGTGTGCTAGAGAGAGAGAGAGAGAGAGATGAAGCAGGCAGGCCTCTTCTCTCCCTTCGGCCTTCACACAGCGTCCACCCACACGGAGCAAGGCCGGGGTGAGTATTTACTGTGAGAATTCCCTGGGTTAAGGACCAAGACGCTGACAGTTCACTCCACCACGTCCCTTCCTGCAACACAGTCCATTCTCCCCTTCCGAGGAGAACTCGGCACTGCCTGAATTTCAGCTGCCCCTCTGGCTGAGAGTTAACGAAGGATGGGCTGTCACCTGGAGGACTGTCCCCAGGCCCCTCGTCTGCCATTTATCCTTTAACCAAACTACCGGACATGGGCGACTCTGGGAGGAAGGCAGTTCATCCTAGCTCACAGTTTGGAGGGCCAGAGTCTAAGCACAGGGGACCCCACCCGCCTGGCATGATCACAGCACGTGTGGGGGAATGACTATACAATTCAGGGAGCAGAGAGAGAAACGAGGCAGGACTTGGCTCAGGTGACCAATCCTCTCACAGGATCTGCCTTCTGAGGATGAGCTCCCAAGGAATGGGACACTTCCCAGGAGGCCCCTTCCCAGACCCACAACAAGCAAGAGAGGGAGCAAGAGGGAGCCCAGCAAATGGTGAGCATGGCTCTGCCCTGTCTGGGCTGCACAGCAGAGCAGCACCTCCTACAGGACCATAACTGCATCATCTGGTCAGCTGGGGAGTGACCAGATCCACGGCCTTGTAGAAGTAAGCGGTCACCGAAGCCCGGACTGTCGGAAACAAACACCGTATGTGCTCAGGGATACGTGTACGTGCTCATCACCTTTCACTGGGGGATAAACACCCATGTTGACAGGACAGCCCGAGAGGACTCGGGACATGGCCCCTGAACACATCCAGCTTGGGACCACTTTAAGTGACTGTCCCTTCCTCCCCGCTGGAGCTCAAAATGCTGCTTGTCATTGTAGGCATGCATTTTGCCCATGAAATGACACTATTTTGTGGGTAATTTTCCAGTTATATACTGTTTTTTCCTTCCCATATCCCTCCAGTAGAAAGTTACTGCAGGTTACTTACACCGACAGCGTGCATAGAAAGTAATTACTCAATTGTTTGTTTCCCCCATTTTCTCCTTTGTTTACACATTTTTAAGCAAACTGGATTCAATTTACATTTTTCTCCAAGACTGGGCTTCTACTTCAAGTGGTGTTGGAGGAAAAGAAACAAAATCAAGATCACCAACATCTGATTGTGGAATTTTTTTTTGCTCAAGATGTTTAAGTATCAGCAGGTCGTATTTTTCGCTAACTACCCCTGATTTCAGAACACAGAGGTAACTGGTTTTCACCACAGAGAAAAGAACATGACTTCGCAAACACAGAAGCTGAGGGTCACTGCTTTTCCAGTCGCTTACAGCACTGGCGGCTGGAGCAGAGGGCAGAGCTGCCTGGCCTTCCTCAGGAAGAAGAGGAATTTACTGGGCACCGATTTAGAACTGCTCGAGCCCCAAAGTAATTGCTTTTGCAAGATTAGTGGAGACAAGCCGGCCAACTCCAAATCAATTCACAAGCTTATTCTGAATTTTTGGGACCAGAACGTATGCCTCACTCTAAAGATAGTATGTTTATTTTTTTCATATCAATCAATTTAAAATAATATAATTAGAAAGGAAACTCTGCAGAATTCCTAGCCAAATGATCAAAAAGAAGCATCCATAATTTAATACTGTCTTTGTTAATTTCATTTTACTCTAAGGCATTCAATTAAAGTGTCATGCAATAAAAGCTGCTGCTACAATAGAATCCCAAATCCTATTAAGTGTCAAGGATGTTAAACTTACAAAACTAACAGATTCTTTAGTCTGAACCATTTACGCAGCTCACAGCGCTGCCAGCTACACTCCCACCTGAATCGCGTCTCTCCACGAAGGCGGTCTATAACGTGTGATCCCTGAGGTACTTTGAAAGAATTGACCCTGCAGGGCTCCTCAACCTTATTCAGTTTACATTAAATAATTATTAACTCATCATTTTTGTTTAAGCATATGCTTAAAGCCAGACATCCCTCCAAGTCTATTCTGTTCAGATTAAACATATTTTAGTTTGCAGATTACAGTGGATCCATATTCAATCTGCATATACCTCAAACTACTAGAGAAATGTGGAGTGCTTTAGGATAATGAAATACAAAATACACACGGTGCCAATGCGGAAGCATGGCTGCGTGCAAGCCTTCTGTCAGCCGTGTGAAAATAACTACCGGACGAAATAAAAACACTGTCTGAGTATACTGTGGAATGTGAAAATGAGGCAGAACGTGACCTTTAACCCGGACAGTTGAAGAACTGCACAGTGGAAAACAGGGTTTCCGAAGGAAGCTTTCAGTTCAAAGCCCAAACACTTAACAGAAGCGTTGCTTTAACAGTCGGCCATGGGGGCTGTTCTCTAACACAGAGGCTCACCTTGCTTGTCTCCTGCTGTCTTGTTTTCTTTAGGAAAACGTATTAAAACGTTCACTTATGCTGGGAAATAAAACTTCAGGTTAGCCTGCCTTCTTCACAGAGAACACACATCTCCTTAAAGGGGGGAAGGCTTTCATCTCGTATAGTAAAGGTGGTTGCCATGAGGGTGGCCATAACGGCGCGACAGACGCGTGGCACCACTCGAACTGTATTGGCAAACAATGTCTATTTGCCTGAAAGGAAGAGGACTGAATAATCAAGACAGACTTCTAGCTGCGCCTGTAAAACACAGCCCTGTGGGGGAATGTCAGCTGCCACATGGCGCCGTCCACCTCCCTGCTGTCACGCCTCAGCAAGGCGCTGATGCCTTTACTGGGGCACAAGTAAAAGCTCACATCACTTTCATCACTGCTACGTATGTTTACTGAGATGGTATGGACGATTTCCTATAAATTCCCTAATCTCAGGCCCGTTGTGGTAGCCTAGTGGCTAAAGTCCTCCTCTTGAACACACTGGGATCCCATATGGGCACCAGTTCATTTTCTGGCAGCACCACTTTCCCATCCAGCTCCCTGCTTGTGGCATGGGAAGGCAGTCCAGGACGGTCCAAAGCCTTGGGACCCTGCACCCGCCTGGGAGACCTGGAAGAGGCTCCTGGCTCCTGGCTTTGGATCGGCTCAGCTCCAGCCATTGTGGCCACTTGGGAGTGAACCAGTGGATGGAAGATCTTCTTCTCTGTCTCTCCTCCTCTCTGTATATCTGACTTTGCAATAAAAATAAGTAAATCTTTTTAAAAGAAAATTAACTAAGCTTATGATAGTGCGTAAGTAATAGATTCAGATGTGACGTGGTGTGGCACGCCAGTGGTCACCCAGAAATGTGTGAAGGCACTCTGTCCACGAGGGGACACAGGTGACAGAGAGGCGCTGGGCTCTTCAGATGTGTGCGGGCCACCAGGCAGGAGGCACAGCGTTGCCAGAAAGACAAGAGCCTGAGTTTGCATCCAGCTCCGCACCTGACTGGCTGACACACTCCAGGGGACGCATTCTCCTCCAGAAAAATGACAGCCGCGGCAAGCAGGCTACCTGCCCTGACTATCTCACACGGCGAGGATCAGGTCGGATTGCGTGAGTCAACACTGACAGCCATGAAGTGCTCCTTAAACTGGAGGCTGTTCGGAAAAACGCTTCGGAGGATTTATTAAGCAGCATGATAATCAGGCACATGAGTGCCCAGCCACCTGAATACAGAGACAAACGTCACCTGGAGCGCAAACGTGTGTGCTGTCCAGGGGTAAGGGCACTGGGCTCATAGAAGGGCCACCTCCATTGTCTCCACCCTGACCACGTCTGCTGCCCCACTGTGGCACGTGCATCTCACCCTACCCAGGTGCCAAGAGGGCGGGGAGCAACAGCAGAGAGGGTGAACTACAAACCAGCTCACAGAAAACACCATCAAGACCAGCCACGAGGAAGCAGGGATGCGGGCCCTGAGATGGCAGACAGATGCAAATGAGCGAGTGTGGGCGGGGGGCCAGAGGCAGAGTGCTCCGCAGGCGAGTCTGCAGGTTGCCATGGAGATCTGGGAAGCTTTACCAAAAGGCGGTTTACACACAGGCTTCTATAACAAAGCTGAGGCCGTTTTCTGTTAAATGTACTTTCTAGGTCCATTCTTATCTAGGAAAACATTGGCACACAATTTAGTAGCTGCTTTATTTTTTTCCAGAAAAGAAAATGAAGAAAAGAATGTATTTTTCAAGCTCACTGTACCCACAGTTTGCTACTTGTTAGATTTCCGAATGGACGCCTGAAGGCCTCTGTCACTGTCCCCCTGAACACTCTGCAGGCTTCCTGATGTCATGGGACACGTCCAGTTGAGGAGGTGCGCTTGGGTCAGGCCCGTGTTGTCTAAGTTTTTCATGTGCACCTTCCTTGCCTCCTCATAGGTTTGCTCGAAGGCTTACATGCCAACCACGGACACGTGGAGTCAGTTATGCAGCCTGCATGGATGTTACATACAGAGACGAGAGTGTTGTGACAAAAACTGGAAGTAGTAGTTTGGGAGACAACAAGAGGCAGCATTTTGCATAATGCTGACACAAGCCCAGAGCAGCGCGTGTGTAGTGGGCCTTAGGTACAATGGGTAGGGTGCGGCCCGAGACGCATGAATCCCATACTGTGTTGTCCACATTCAAATCCCAGCTTTGCTTCTTTCTCTTTTCATCTTTTTTTAAAAAGATTTATTTATTTTTATTGGAAAGGCAGCTTTACAGAGAGAAGGAAAGACAGAAAGATCTTCCATCTGCTGAATCACTCCTTAAGTGGCTGCAAAGGCCAGGAATGAACCGATCTGAAGCCAGGAGCCAGGAGACTCTTCCGGGTCTCCCACATGGGTGCAGAGTACCAAGGCCTTGGGTGTCCTCAACTGCTTTCCCAGGCCACAGGTAGGAGGCTGGATGGGAAGCGGGGCCACCGGGACACGAACTGGTGCCCACATGGGATCCCAGGTGTGCAAGGCGAGGACCTAGGCACTGAGCTGTCGTGCCAGGCCCCAGCTCTGCTTCTGATCCACCTTCCTGCTGACGCACACACAGTGGGGCACCTGGTAACTTCCTGATGACACACACAGTGGGGCACCTGGTAACAGATGAGGTACTCGGGTTCCCGCCACTCACGCGGAAATCAGATTGAGTTCTTAATTTCAGTCCAGCCCAGCCCAGACCAGCAACTGTGGACTTTGTTGAAGGACAGGGTAAACCATCAAATGGATTTTGTCCCTTTTCCTCCCTACCTCAAATAAATATGCATCTTTTTGAAAAAATTAATAGCAAATACACCCAATGATGCAACAAGAAATGTCACAGCTGCCAATCTCAAAGAAATCTCCACAGGTTAAAGACATTCAGAAGCTCCAAGCAGAAGAACAGGGAGACAGATTTGCTGTAAAATGACCTCAACTCTTCACCCATTCCTGTATCCATGTGCTTTGCAATGTGACTTTCAATTGGGAAGTGGTCTACTTCCTCCAACCAGCTTGCTCCATCTGACGCATGTGCTGAAGTGGTGGCCTTGCAGTTGCTAGACACCCTCGGGCAGTTCCATTTACTGGAAGTTTGCGACTGCCACAGGGACGTGTCTAGGCCAGCTCGCTGCAGACCCAGGCAGAGTCATGCGAGCGGAGCCCTTCTTGCCGAGGCTCCGCCAGCTGCACCCCGACCGGGGAAAGCCTGGTCTAGATCCGCAGGCTCTCCCGTACCCCTCCACCCTGTCACTGATGCCGCACACGCAGCGGCCGAGCCAGTCTCCCAACAATCGGAGCTGCTGACACGCCACACGCAGGTGAACCAGCTGCGGAAGGGAGAGTGGCACAGCATCTTAGGGTGGCCCTCAAGCAGAGGAAAGATGCGGCCCTCACGTCTCCCAACGTCTCCCAACGCTCGCATCGGTCAGGAGAGGCAGTCGAGGCAGGCCCAGCCCGCACCTCAAGTGACCAGCAGTGGACAATAAACAAGCAAACAGCACAGCCAACACAGTCGAATGGGGACCCGCAGAGAACACACAACCGGGGGCCATTCCCTCCATCCCCACCAGGCCTGAGCCCCTCTCTCCAGGACACAGCTGGACAGCCACAGCAAGTGTGGGGGGATGCCCTAGTCCTGGAGGTCTCTGGTTCTATTCCTGCTTTGCTGGTGATGAGGAACCCTAAACGTGGCTACCACAGAGTACAGCAATTGCCCCCTCACACACTTGTCTCAGGGAAGGAAAAACTCGCCTTCCAAATGTACATAGTTTTCAACAGCAAAAGAAAAAAATTGTAACTCAGATACGTGGCAAGCAATGCTATATCCATGCCATCAAATATTACTTAGCAATAGAAATGAACTGAGTGGCAGCAGAGGGTTGTAGACTGACCCGTGGATTGCAGTCAGGAACAAAAATAACCAAAGGTTACGTATTATACGATCCCACTCACATGAGGGCACTACACAAAAATTACGGGAAAATATTCATCTTGGTGGAACCATTCTGGAAACAGTTCTTTCACAGCCCATGAATCTTTCGAAGAACCTTTACATAGAGAGAGAAGGTTAGCAATTCTCAGGTCAGGGGACTGTGTGCTCACAGAATCAGTGCGTCTTGCCCACACAGCAGGGTGCTGGAACCTACATACACAACACCGACACACCGACCCAAGCACAGACGCGCACACCCAGGATCAGTCCGGGAAAAACGCGGAAGCTGGGTAAGATGGCTCGACCACATCAACACTGATATGCCGGTTGCTGACCTGTACTCCAGCTTTTGCAAGATGTTACCGTGGCAGCAAACCGGGTAAAGACAATCTCAGCACTATTTTTCACAAGTGTGTATATGATCCTACAAGTACTTAAAAACAAGTTTCTATGTCAACCAGTGGATTCTGCAGCAATTTCTTCGTGCTTGGAATGGTGAAATTGGCAGCAATTCATAACTGATGAACTATCAAAACCACCTGAGCAAGACCCTCGGAGCACGCCCCACATCAGGGACGTGGCGTGGGTGGGAGACTGGGTGGGGCTTCTCCCTTTACCTCCCCCGTAACCCCAGATATAGAAGAAAAAATGTGTGGAAATGATAGTCTTGCCCACTTTCCTGTAGCCCTTGAACCTTTATGCCCTAATTAACTGTGTAAAGATTGTCAAAATATAATTTAAAGATGGGAACAAAAACCATGAAAATTTAACTTTACAATAGAGAGATGACGACAGAGAGATGACGACAGAGAGATGACGACGGAGAGATGACGACAGAGAGATGACGACAGAGAGAGATGACGACAGAGAGATGACGACAGAGAGATGACAACAGAGAGATGACGACAGAGAGAGATGACGACAGAGAGATGACGACAGAGATGACGACGGAGAGATGACGACGGAGAGATGACGACGGAGAGATGACGACAGAGATGACGACGGAGAGATGACGACAGAGAGATGACGACAGAGAGATGACGACAGAGAGATGACGACAGAGATGACGACAGAGAGATGACGACAGAGAGATGACGACGGAGAGATGACGACAGAGATGACGACAGAGAGATGACGACGGAGAGATGACGACGGAGAGATGACGACAGAGATGACGACAGAGATGACGACAGAGAGATGACGACAGAGAGATGACGACAGAGAGATGACGACAGAGAGATGACGACAGAGATGACGACGGAGAGATGACGACAGAGAGAGATGACGACAGAGATGACGACAGAGATGACAGAGAGATGACGACGGAGAGATGACGACGGAGAGATGACGACAGAGAGAGATGACGACAGAGAGATGACGACAGAGAGATGACGACAGAGAGATGACGACGGAGAGAGATGACGACAGAGATGACGACAGAGAGATGACGACAGAGAGATGACGACAGAGAGATGACGACAGAGAGAGATGACGACAGAGAGATGACGACAGAGAGATGACGACAGAGAGATGACGACGGAGAGAGATGACGACAGAGAGATGACGACAGAGAGATGACGACAGAGAGATGACGACAGAGATGACGACGGAGAGATGACAGAGAGATGACGACAGAGAGATGACGACAGAGATGACGACGGAGAGATGACGACGGAGAGATGACGACGGAGAGATGACGACGGAGAGAGATGACGACAGAGAGATGACGACAGAGAGATGACGACAGAGATGACGACAGAGAGAGATGACGACAGAGAGATGACGACAGAGAGAGATGACGACAGAGAGATGACGACAGAGAGAGATGACGACAGAGAGAGATGACGACAGAGAGATGACGACGGAGAGATGACGACAGAGATGACGACAGAGAGATGACGACGGAGAGATGACGACAGAGAGATGACAGAGAGATGACGACGGAGAGATGACGACAGAGATGACGACAGAGAGATGACGACGGAGAGATGACGACAGAGAGATGACAGAGAGATGACGACGGAGAGATGACGACAGAGATGACGACGGAGAGATGACGACAGAGATGACGACAGAGATGACGACGGAGAGATGACGACGGAGAGATGACGACGGAGAGATGACGACAGAGAGATGACGACGGAGAGAGATGACGACAGAGAGATGACGACGGAGAGATGACGACAGAGAGATGACGACGGAGAGATGACGACGGAGAGATGACGACAGAGATGACGACAGAGAGATGACGACGGAGAGATGACGACAGAGAGATGACAGAGAGATGACGACAGAGAGATGACGACGGAGAGATGACGACAGAGATGACGACAGAGAGATGACGACAGAGAGATGACGACAGAGAGATGACAGAGAGATGACGACAGAGAGAGATGACGACAGAGATGACGACAGAGAGATGACGACAGAGAGAGATGACGACAGAGATGACGACAGAGAGATGACGACAGAGAGAGATGACGACAGAGAGATGACGACAGAGAGATGACGACAGAGATGACGACAGAGAGATGACGACAGAGAGAGATGACGACAGAGATGACGACGGAGAGATGACGACAGAGAGATGACGACAGAGAGATGACGACAGAGAGATGACGACAGAGAGATGACGACAGAGATGACGACAGAGAGATGACAGAGAGATGACGACAGAGAGAGATGACGACAGAGATGACGACAGAGAGATGACAGAGAGATGACGACAGAGAGATGACGACAGAGATGACGACGGAGAGATGACGACGGAGAGATGACGACAGAGAGAGATGACGACAGAGAGATGACGACAGAGAGATGACGACAGAGAGATGACGACAGAGAGAGATGACGACAGAGAGATGACGACAGAGAGATGACGACAGAGAGATGACGACAGAGAGGGCAAACACCCACCCCATCCACTTGGCATATGTGCCCCAGCACCCACGCAGGGTTTAGTCGTGATCTCACATGGCCAAGAGAGACACATGGGCTCCTAAGAAATCAATGCCTGTGTTCTGCAGTCCACTCCACGGGGTCTGCAGGAAGACACAGCGACAACCAGTGACCAGGGAGGCACCCTGGGTCCTGACAAGCCAGGAGGACTCCTGGCGGGGGGGCAGGCACAAAGCTGTCGACCCCTTCTGGCAGCCCACGAGACCACGCATGGACTCCACCCATCCGTCGGCAGCGGCACTCCCAAGTGGCATCGCGAGCATTGCCAGGGCCAGCACATGCCTGCGTGATCCCCCCGGACCTGACGTGGTCTCAGCCGAAAGGCACGGAGGGGTTAGCAGTACAGCCAGTTTAAGGTTTACGAAAGCATTTTACCTGCACGCTGACCTGCCCTGTTGATCCTGTATGAGACCTGAGCCTTGGGGACCTATTCTACCCCCGGTTTTCTGAGATGAACATTTTGAGGTGCCACCCAGGTGTGGCATCATGTGGGGTGGCCTCACTCTGCCTTATGCAAGATAGAAACCTCAGCTCCTTGAATGGGAATCAAAAGTGCAGTTTAAGAAAACTGGCTGCTAAAGTAACGGAAGCGGGACATTAAGGAGCACCCGTGTCAGCCCAGCACCCCTTTCTCACAGGCTGAGTGGAGAAGGTGAACCGGCCTCTGGTGTCCTTGTGTCAGCGTGTCACTGGCTGATGACAGCACCCATCTGTGCAAATGACTGCAGAGAGGAGCTGGCTCAAAGGGAGCGGGTGACTGAGCAGGCGTTCATGACAGCGACCCGCAGGAAGGAAAGTCGCAACTGCGTCTCGTTGGGCGACCGTAAAGGCTCTTCCTTTCTGAAATGTTGTATCGTCATTAAGTCATCAAGGCCACCGACTGCCCAGCTCAGTCTCCTGACCCTGAGCCATGAGAAGGGCGTTCCCCACCAGCCGGGGCAGCTCCAAGGATGGAGCGAGATTATAGATGCAGTGTGTGAGTGCGGACTGTGCCTGGCACACACAAGAGCTCTGCAGAAAGTTCACTCAAGAGCCGTGAAAAAAGTACGATGAACTTCACAAGTTTTTGAGCCAGATGAAAGTTCTTTTGAAATTCCATTTTCCCACATTTGTTTCAATTTTTAACTGACACATACAAATTGTACTTATGTATAAGGTACCACGTGCTGTCTCAGTCACTGTCCACCGTATGATATTCAGAGTAAAACCGTCTCCTGATCTGAACTTCTGAGGAGCAGGACTTTCTACGGCGGGGGAGTAAGCTGCATTCCGACAGGTGCCCCGTCACCGCATCCCCACCAGCACCTGTCATCTTCCGTGTTGGCTCGCACTCACGCTAACCGCCGGGCGCAAACCCTTGCTGTCTCTCAGCTGCTTCTTCCTGAAGACTGCCGATGCTGAGCGAATTTTCACCTACCTGTTGGTCGTCTGCGTCTTTCTCTGCAAAAGGTTTATTCAGCTCTATTGCCAACTTTAACTGGATTGTGTGCTCCTGTAGCCGGAGCTCCTTACAAACCAAGGACTGGCCTCTTGTCAGATGCACAGCTTGCCAACGGGTCCTCTGTACTGTAGCTTGACTCTTCACTAGGGCAGTGGGTGCCTCTGCTCGGCCAGGCTTTTACACTTGGTCACACTGCATATGTCTGTCTGTATTTTCATCCCCATGCTCTTAACATAAAATGCTTGTCCATGTCATTGTTCTGAAATATTTCTCCATTTTTCTGGTTTTTTTTTTTTTTTTTGGTAACAGTTTTGTAGTATCACATTTTACATGTAGATCTGTAACTCATTTTCAGGGCTTTGTTTTTGGTATATGATAAAACAGCTGTAATTTCATTCTTCTGCATGTATATTTCTCAGAGTCACTGGCTGGAGATCGTCCCTCCCCCAGAATGTGTTCTTAGCACTCCTGCCAAATGCCAGCTGCTTGCTGACAGATTAACTCGCAGTCTACCTTCCAATCCTTTGTTTTCAACCGATGGTAGTCTTTTTGTTATTGTTGTTTGAAAAACTCACCTTAGCATTTTTTTAAAGATTATTAATATGAAAGGCAGCGTGACAGAGAAATAAGAGCAGGAAGAAGGAAAAAGAAGGAGAGGGAGGGAGACAGAGAAACACCTCCCATTTGTCTGCTCACTCCCCAAAAGGCAGGTAAGATGAAAGCCAGGGGGAGCTAAGAACTCCTTCTGCTCTCTCATGTCAGTGACCGCGGGCTACCTTGCACTCGCTCCCCAGGTGTGCCAGCAGGCAGCTGGGTCAGACACAGCACTGCTGAGTCTTGGGATGCCAATTCCGCTGCCCATTTAGTGCCGGCGCTACCACGCCAGCCCCCACATGAACACATCCTGTAGGACCCGTCTGATGGTGGCAAATTCTCTGAGCTCTGATTTGTCTGGGTTTGTCTTTATTTCTTCTCCAACACTAAGTGATAGCATTGTGTCTTCTCCTTCCCTGGCCACACCCTTCCCGCTCCCAGGCTGTGGTCAGACAGATGGGCACACTCTGGACACCGGTGTCTTCACCCTGCAGCTTTAACCCTGGAGAGCTAGATTACAAGCCTGGAGGTACACCTGGTGGAGTCGAATGGAGAACCCCAACCTTCCTGATCTGCATTACTGTGTTATTTGTCAGCATGGAGAGCTCTCCACTGACTTCATGAAAATGCTTTCATGCCCTTGGCCTTTGCAAGTAACTTAGATAACTTAGATATCAGCTCTTTTAACAGTATCCCGAAGTTCCTTATAAGCTTTCTGTATTCCTATTCATCTTTTTTCTTTTTTTAAGATTTATTTGTTTTTACTGGAAAGGTAGATTGGCAGAGAGAAGGAGAGACATGGAAGAAAAGATCTTCCATGTGCTGGGTCACTCCCCAAATGGCTACGGTGACTAGAGCTGAGCTGAGCTGAAGCCAGGAGCTTCTTCTGGGTCTTTCACGCAGTGCAGGGTCCCAAGGCTTTGGGCTGTCCTCTACTGCTTCTGCAGGCCACAAACAGGGAGCTAGATGGCAAATGGAGCAGCTGGGACAGGAACCAATGTGTATACGGGGTGCTATCGCTTGTAAGCAGAGTATTAGCCAGTTGAGCTACTGTATCAGCCCCATCCTTTTTCAAACAGCTTGTTATTGAACTCATTATTTTTCTATTTTACTTATTCTGCAATTGATCCCTGCTAAATGTATTTTAATTTCACTCATTCTATTTTTCAACTCAAAAATTTTTTTAAATTTTTTCAGTTACATTTCTTTTTTTTTTTAATTTTTTGTTAGAATGCTGAATTATTTCTTTCCGTTCCAAAGGTCACTGAGAGTCTGGAATGGGACTTTTGAATTCTGCAGTAGAGAATTTCCAGAGATCAGTTGGTATCGGGTCAGTTTCTGGATGAGGACGCCTTTGCTGCGAGCTCTGGATACTCTGGAGTTGGTTCACTCCATTATATGTGCACCGACTGAAGAACTACAACGCTTTTCCAGCCCGCATAATCTGGCTTTGTACCTTCCAGAAATTCCAATCCAGCTGCTTCTTTCTGAGCCTGTGGACACACTCACTACTTCAGCAGTAGAAGGCTTCCTGGCTGAGGGCTGTGTCTGTTTCAGCACGAGAGGGCGACACTGGCCCCGGTTTGTCACAACTCCACAGCTAGTGTCTACAGACGGGGTCAGGCCCAGTAAGCTCCTTCTTGGTGCAGGTGTGGGAAAACACACCTTCTCACGGCCTCTGTGCTGCCCGACCGCAGGGTTCTGAAGCTCTGTCCTGGGCCCCATGCTGTTCCAGGTCTGTGCAGGCTGCCGGTGACACTGAGAAACAGGCCTCCGCTTGCTGCCAACCAGACCTAGAAACTGACAGTACTGAGGGCTGAGCCGGTGCTGGGTCTCACAGGGGCAGGCCCGGTACTAAGTTCCACCCAACTCCCCCCAGTGCAAGAATCTTGTTCTACCACTGTCCAGAAGCAGTGGGAGGAGTAACAAGGACATCTTTTGACCACCTGGTTGTGCAGGTTCCAGAGGCCCAGTATGGAGGCACTGGCCTAGGAACAAGAGCCAGAGGCCCCATTCCACAGTTTCAGGGTGGAGGGCCTGGTCTGGATTTAAACCTAGGGTGTGGAAGGAATTCCTGAGCTTCCCTCCACTGGGGGGCTACAGGTTTTTTTGAAGCTAACCTGCTTAGGGATAGCAGAGAGTAACATGGACAATTCTTCCCTTCCTGCTTCTTTCAAGGCATTTTTTTTTCTTATTATTATAAGCAAACCAGGCACTGTGATCTCTTACTTGGTTTCTTAACTCTTATGAAAGTAGCCCGGTGCAGACATAGGTGTTCAAGCTGGAGTCTGTGGAGAGAGGACACTGGAACAAAAGCCCCCGTGGACATTCGGCCCTGCCTCCCTCACAAGCCTTCGACAGTGTCCTCACAGGGCGGACGCTCTGGTGACAGGGCATACTGGAGCACACTCCTGCTAACACACCTGGGATGGCAAGATGGTGACCCAAATACTTGGGGAAATGAGGATGGAGTTCTGGACTGCCAGCTTCAGCCCTGGCCATCTGGTGCTGCAGCCAGCTGGGAGTAGACCAGCAGACAGAAGACCTTTCTCTCTCTCTCTCTCTCTCTCCGCCCTCATCCCCTGTGTATGAATGTGTGTGTGTGTGTGTGTGTGTGTGTTACTCTGCTATAAATATAAAAAATAAAACAGGCCTGGTGCCTAGTACCTTAAGTCCTTTCCTTGCAAGTGCCAGGATCCCATATGGGCGCTGGTTCCATACTGACTGATCCATTTCCCTTCCCACCCAGCTCCCTGCCTGTGGCCTGGGAAAGCAGCTGAGGACGGCCCAAAGTCTTGGGACCTGCTCCCGTGTGGGAGACCTGGACAAAGCTCCTGGCTTAGGATTGGCTCAGTCCCAGACATTGTGGCCGCTTGCAGGGTGAACCAGCAGATGGAAGATCTTCCTCTTTGTCTCTCACTCTCTCTGTAAATCTGCCCTTCCAATAAAAATGAATAAATCTTTTAAAAATCAAATCACAAAATGTTTTTTAAAAATTAAACACTATCCTAGTATTATGTGAAAAAACTGTGCTTAAATAAGTAATTTCAATAAAAATTAATTTTAAAAATAAAGAAGGAAAAGGTGAGGCCAGCATTGCAGCACACATAGTGGGCTAAGCTGCCACTTGCGTGACGCCACGCTGCGGCACACATAGTGGGCTAAGCTGCCACTTGCGTGATGCCAGCGTTGCTGTTGGAGTCAGTGCCAGTGCTGCCTACTTCAGCTTCTGTTGGTGCACCCAGGTGGGCAGCAGCAGTGAGCCACAATGCTTGGTCCTGCCACCTCGCTGGGGCCTCTGGTGGGTCAGCCCTGCGTGCCGCCAGCCACCGGAGAGTGAGCCAGGAGACGGAAGGTTTGGAGAGTGAGCCAGGAGACAGAAGGCTTCCTGGTCTTCCCGCACATCCCTTTTCAAACAAATGAATCTTAAAAAATTAGTCACAAAAACAACCAATGAAAATCAAAGGGCATTCTATTAAAAGAGCAGCAAAAGCACTAATGTGATATTATTTGACGGAATAACTTCAATACTATTAAACATATATAATTAGTAATATAAAGTAGATATAATGGGCCCGGCGCCGTGGCCTAGCGGCTAAAGTCCTCGCCTTGAATACACCGGGATCCCACATGGGCGCCGGTTCTAATCCCAGCAGCTCCGCTTCCCATCCAGCTCCCTGCTTGTGGCCTGGGAAAGCAGTTGAGGACGGCCCAAGGATTTGGGACCCTGCACCCGCGTGGGAGACCTGGAAGAGGTTCCTGGTTCCCGGCTTTGGATCAGCGCGCATCGGCCCGTTGCGGCTCACTTGGGGAGTGAAACATCGGACGGAAGATCTTGCTCTCTGTCTCTCCTCCTCTCTGTATATCTGACTTTGTAATAAAAATAAATCTTTTTTAAAAAGTAGATATAATTATCTTACAGAAAAAAGAAGCTGAAGCCGATACAGAAGTTAAAAATCAAGGCAGTCTAACTTGAGGGCCTGCATACCTAACATACTTCTGCAATTAATGGTGTTTGAACCACCTTCCTGGAATAAGGAAACTTGAAGCATGAATGCATTTAGACGGAGGACCGTGCACTAGTTTGCGTATCTAACTAACTACTGCAAAAGAGATACTGAAGAAATAGAGATGACAATACATGACAAGAAAAATGTCCTCTATCAATCAACATCAAAGTTTTACAAATAATTCAAGACACCAATTCTCAATCAGGAAGTACTCATTGAGGAGAGCTTTGGCCATATGACGACAAACGGCATCTCTTGGGGAAATACCACTTTCAAAATCAAAGAAACACTTATTAAAAACATGTCCTCATGAAGCGCCTGATTAGTTCTTTGTATTACAATATTACTGCTACTATTTTCTAAAAAGAAAAAGACACTTTAAAATACAATCAAAGGAAGTTGCTTCATTCCCGTTGGACTCTGCTCCTCTCTTCCAGAAACAAATATCCAGTAATGGCCCTGCCAGGACACACCAGCAGCGTCCACAGGACTTTTAGTATCCTACCGGTGCTGCAGCATCGCAGGAAAAGCAGCAATGCACAAAGGCTCTGCATTCAATGTGCAAATTCTTCAGCCTGACTGTGCTGCAGGTATAATGAAGTTGTTAAATGCTTGCACCTTCCTGTAACAAATATGTCTCTATTTAGAAGTACAGGAAAATTACAAGCTATTTGATATGAAAAAATATCCAAAGATGCGCAGGCAGAGGTTGGCACCAGAAGAGCTGTCGGAGGGGTAGAGAGAGAAGAGCCTTGGAGCTGGGCAGTACAGCGCAGTCTCAGAAGTGCAAGGCTGAGCCGAACAACGAGCCAGCAGAAACACTCCCACCCAAGACCGGGATGCCCAGCAGCTCCCCGGGGAAGACACGAGGGCCCTGAGGAAAACAGCCATGCATCCTCCCAGCCGGAAAGGTGTTTTCATGGTGGTTCACACACCTAAGATTCATTGACTGTGAAATATTCCAGCAATGCAGTATTACTGATTAAAAGACCAAACCATTAATATGCCAAAAATGCATGAATCTGAGAAACACTGAGTAAAATAAACCTTAGAACAACACACACATTGTGTTTGAGCCATTTATATACAATATCAAGTTATATACAATTTATATACAAAAAAATTATCTACAATAATGCTCAGGTTAATTCTAGGCATTTAATTCTAGCTAAACCAGTGATTCCCAAATTTTTTAGTCTACTGCAGTATTCACAAAAAGCCAAAAAATTGCAAGTATTAAAAACTGCAAAAAAACTAAGATTTATTTTTACTATATGGTATTCACTATACTAAACTTTGAGCGGAGACACTTAAAATATTCATTAAAAATGACATTAACCCAAGACATTAACATATACAACCCTTTTATGAAAAAATAATTATATTTTCGAAACAAAAAAAGAAGTTAAAAGAATTTACATTTTTGTAAATCTCTTTAATGTTTGCCTTAATTGAAGACAGCTAGGTTCTTATATCTGTTTCTGCATCAATTTACATATTAATAGACATATTCATTATGAATTTCTTTTACTTCTCCTTTCTGTCAAAGCTAGGGCATCTTATTGATTTTTTTCAAAATTCATATGAGTAGGTTGGTTCCTTTATGAATTTCGTGGCAGGAGAGCAAAGCAGCCACAGATAAATCCAAGCTGTGGAACGCGGGTCTCCTGTGCAGGCCGATCACAAGTGTGGCAGGCGCTGTCCGCTACTTCCTCTTTGCTCATCACCCCCATTCAAACGCACACCCCCATTCAAGACGGCACAACGCAAAAGCCATGGTGGTCCCGGAGCACACGCTCACAGGACAGGAAGGCACGGGGGAGCCCACGGAGGGGTTGTCATTAAGGCCATGCCCACTCTGCAGTACTTTCTATGGTTTCAGCCACAAATTCCCAGTCCAGGGCCAACTTCCGTATGTTGGAATTCCTCAGAACTGGGGTTGCCTCCAGGGCTTGGGGTGAGGTTCCCCTGGGAAGGGGTGTGGATCAGCTACACCTCAGACCTGGACCAGACCTTCTGGACAAGGACAGATGCATTTGCAGAAGCCAAGAAAGGGCATGCCTAATAACACTGCATTTCCTCCTTAAATGTACATTTTCCCTGCAAACACTGAGCTGTTATTGGTATGCATGGTGAAACAGTGTGGAATTAAGTATAATGATGTCTGCAACAATGAATAAGATGGGAAGGTAGAAAGATTGGAGGAAGAAGACAGGCTGGAGAAGAAGCAAATACAAGAAAACGTTAGTTGAGGAATTCATGTGAAGGTATAGGAGTACTCAATTTACAATTCTTCCCTCTTTTCCATACGTCTGAATATGTTCATAATAAAATATTGAGAAAATGCAGCCGGAGTTTGTGCACTTCACTCTATATGTTATGCCTCGACTCGAAAGGATGAGATATTAAACAAAAACAGCAAGGTTGGGCAGGATAACAACAGGCTAAACTTCTTTGTAAAAGAGAAGGAGGAATTACTATTAAAGTGTATTTCCGAGACAAAGTGCACACTGTTATATACCATTCCCAGAAGTAATGAGGCTGACTTGTAACTGCAGGGCTGCGTGGGCAAAGGACAGCCTTGGGATAAAGGGTCCCCGAGGACACACCTCACTGCTCTCAAATCCCAAGAGACAGGTGCAGAGGGAAGGAGCCGAGGTCAAAACATGAGCATGCTGCAGCCTGCTGAGGAGGACTGCAACTCCGCGAGAAATTTCAGAATTCAATGATGAAAATTCCTGACCTTACAGCACGTTTCGTATTATTCTATGAAAACGAACATAGAAGACGACAGTGCCATTTTTAAAAATCTTTAGAAGTTGGTAAACTCTGCGGGGTTTACATAATTCCACCAATTAAAAAAAAAGTTGATCATATGAGTTTCGAACTTCCTCTGTTACATATTTACATGTACAGCTACACACAAGACAATACAGGTGTGTGTGACAGGCGGCCCGACCCCTCCAAGAGCGCTGCTGAAACGGAGAAATGCTCCTGGGAAAGTTCTCCACAACACAAAGCACAATTTTCCCTCAATTTACCCCGTAATTGCATTGGTGGGAAATTTCAGTGTATATTAAAACACTGCAAAAATACTGTGTTTATGTGAAAAAAATAAAGTGTTGGAGTCAGATCATAATAGGGTTTCTGTCTTGTTTTTCTGTGCATCCCAGGGTCATGTGAAAGATACCCCCGGAGCAGAGCCAGTCTCCAAGTGTGGCTGCCCTGGGCACTACAGGAGGTCTTATGTGCTACTTGTCCTTTCAAAGACCAGTGTCACTGGAACCACTGGCAATGCCCCCAAAAACGTCCATTGCACCCACGGGAGGCACCACGGTGTCCACCCAACACCACAGCCAAGTAAAAGGAGCAGACGGCAGTCCTGAAGAGAGACACAGCCAGTACAGCCAGTCCCACAACAGACACAGCCAGTCCCACACGCCCTGAAGACACAGCCAGTCCCACGACAGACACAGCCAGTCCCACGTGCCCTGAAGACAGACACAGCCAGTCCCACGCGCCCTGAAGACAGACACAGCCAGTACAGCCAGTCCCACGACAGACACAGCCAGTCCCACGCACCCTGAAGACAGATACAGCCAGTCCCACGACAGACACAGCCAGTCCCACGCGCCCTGAAGACAGACACAGCCAGTCCCACGCGCTCAGCCCACGACAGACACAGCCAGTCCCACGCGCTCAGCCCACGACAGACACAGCCAGTCCCACACGCTCAGCCCACAAGCACACAATGTAAACAGCTCTTCGTTCTTTGCTAACAAATCATGGCTGTCATGACTAAGATGACCCAGCCCCACAACGATGCTTGCAGGAACAGTGTCCTGACTATATTTTACAACTCGCTTACCTCAAGGAAGGCATTTCTAACAGTGGATATAAACTCAGCCCGTGGAAATGATGCCCCTCAGGCCCTCAGGCACTGCTGCGCACACGCGGCTTCGTCCTCGTCAGATGCTGCCACCAGAACCCCTGAGTCACTCTCACGGTCTCCGTCTTCTTCCTCCAGATCCGAGATGCCTCCTGCTATTGTCTTTTGCCCCCACCACCCTGGCACAATGATGAGGACTGTCTTTCAAAGCCACAAATGAGGACGTGGCAGATGAATCCCTTTGTTTCGGCGAGTTGCCACAAATGACCCAACAGACCCTCCCTATGGGTCAGAAGAAAACACCCTGATTCAGAAGAGAAACCATCAGATTTTTTGCACAGAAATTAAGGGGGTAATTAGTCAACCGAAGAAGTCCCATGTGAGCTGGCAACCAACACGCTCACACTGGGGAAAGGAGAGTTGCTTCTACTGTGCAGGTGAGCAGAAGTCCTGCTTCATGCTAACATACGCATCAAGCAACCCTTACATGACATCTGATCCTTTCCTGGGCTTCCATGTGAGTGAGGTCAGAATGTAAGGTCACCTGCGTAAGTACATACGTCCCAGAGCAGGCAAGTGCCGACAGCAGCTGTTCATAATCACCCCAACAACCAAACACCCTTCAACGGACGGCTAACACACAGTGACACGTGGAGACAAGGGAGCAAATTCAGCATTTTTTTGGTTCACAAAACTGCATGAATAAACCTTAAATGATTTTTCTAAGACACAAAGGAAAGTCCATGGGTTCAGAAACAGGCGGGAGAGCAGCCAAGAACACGCTGAGGGGACAAGCTCCCACGATTCTGCGGTGATGAACACACAGCTTCCATGAGCCCTCACAGACACATGCAGCAGAAGAGTGAATTTAAAGCCAAACATTCGGCATCATGCAGGACACTGGGGCACCCAGGACAGAATTCTGGGACAAATGAAAGCAGCACTGATGCTCGGGGTAACCCCCGAGAAGGGCGAGGATAGGAGAGCTGGTCCAAGGCCCCCAAGAACCATGCTCTGCCTCAGGACTGCGGCTGATCTGAGCCTATATGAAGCAGAGTCCTGCTTGGCAATTCCTTTCTCATGGGGCTCCGAGTTAGTAGTTCCAAAAATAATCTGCAAGTACGCTAGGGTTAACAAGTAAATGAACCACAGAGGATGGGAACCAGGGGTCTCTCTGTCCGAGGGAGAAATTAAATAAGCTACAGAGGAAAACAGAACGAACCCCCGTGGTATCGGATCAGAACTGGAGATACTCGGATGCACCTGTGCCTATTCAGAGAGAGCTACAGTCAGACAAGAAAGCTCGGCTCTGTGGTGTGCGGGGCTGTATGCGTGCTCAGGTCTCACCGCAGACGCCCAGGAGCTGGGACGATCAGAAGTAGCAGGTGCACTGAGCACCCAGGCCTCAGCTTCTAAGCTCACTCCCAATAAAAGAAGGCAGATTCTTCAACAAATAGCAGTCTCTGGGGCTGGAGCAGGTGATTTACAAAGTGAGCCTGCAGCATTGTGTAGTGCCGGAAAGCAAGAAGTGCTTAGGAAACCAAAACAGATGAGAGCTTGTCAGACACACACAGAGCCAACGTCAGGAAGCTCCTGCGGCAATGTGGGAGGAACCTGAGCTACAAGTCAAAAATAGAAGACCAGTAACCAAGGAACAAGTTCAAAAGCTGTGTCTCCGTAATGATACAAACAAATCATGGAATAAATAAATGAGGGCGAGGGACATCCCTTCCTTATGGGAAAATTCCTGAAAATGAGTACGGAAGAAATGAGAGAAATGAGAGAGAGTCCATGGCCTGACAGGTGTCAAGAGCAAGAGCCACCAGCAAAAGCTAAAATGGGCAGCCAAAGCTCAAGCGGAACGTGCATTCTGCACGGCCTGGAGCATCCCCCTCCATACAGTCTGAGGACTGCGGAGGTTCACCCGCGAATGATTGGGTCTCTTCATGACGCTTCCCTTGAACATGGTGCGGCTGTAGGGGCTTGTTCAAGGACAGAGTACCTGAGGTCGTTAGCACTCTGAGAGCTGAGGGCAATCGGGGAGCCTGGCTCTGACCAGACACCTAGGTGACGTCAGCGTGGGGCTGCTCACCCAAACCACCCAGCCAGCGGGCTTCAGTAGGGTCAAGGTCATGGAGGACGAGGGCTGGAGGAGGCCAAGAACGCAGGGTGACCAAATGTGATGTGGGATCATAAACTGACTCCCAGAACCAAAAAATTAAGGAAAAACTGGTAAAATGTAAGAAAAGTATAAAGCATAATTTTCAGGAAAGGAATAAACTATCAACGCCCATACGACCTGGAAAAGTGCATCAATAATACATGCTGTCAGAGAAGCCAGAGGAAACAAATGTCCGCGGTCCACACACCTGTGTACATAGCACCGTGAGACAGGCAAGGCTGAAGACACAGACCCACCCCGGCGGCTGCGAGGGACAGGGTGGAGGAGGGAGCCGGCCGCCAGTGCGCGGCCCCTGCTGAGCTGTGCTTGCATCCTGCTGCTCTAGAGAGTGACGGTGGGCAGGCTCACTGTCCTCCAAGAAGAGACCAATTACACCTCCAATGTACGCAATTGTGTCCAATATGCTTGTTGATTTTACACGCTGCACTCAGGTTTGCTCAGTCCATACATTTCTTGGTACAAGGTGACAGACGGAACACACAGACGAGTCAGACCAAGGATGACAACACAACTCTGATCCAGGTTGGAAACTCAGGGAGCCAAATCAGATCTCTGCAGCCATGGGCCCAGAAGGGTCAGGACACATCCGGGACTCCCAGCTTCTAGCATCTGGCCTCGCCACACCCTCTCCTTATGGACCAACCAGGAGACACCCAAGCCAGTCACATCAGATGTCCCTGACGCGAGCCACTCCACCCCGTTGACCAATGTCTCAGACGGGAGTACACCCAGGCTCTCCCCATCCCACCACACAACCTTCTACTGCCGTCTGCATCTCTGCCCGGGGCACGAGAAGGTGGCTCCAGATAGCTGGTGTCTGTTTGTTCTCCCCTTACTTCCTCAGAAGCAGCCCCACTTTATAAAACAAAACCTTATCAGAAACTAGGGAAAGCATGCCCAGGCTTTGTAATCAGCCGCGTAAGAAACTGGCGCATGACAAATGAACACGGAAGAGGAAGCCGGTGATGGCTCCCTGAGCTGCAGTTCCCTTTCAGAATCACCGACACCCTCTGAACTTCTTGTGTTCCTCGAACTAACGCCGTCATTATTTCCACACGAGCTCTACAGTGAAACAGGTGCTATCTTGTTAAATGAGACTCTCTTTCATCCTGTCTGAATTATTCACTGCATATTGTTACCACTGACAAGGGAGTTTTTCCCTGTTACTTAGAAACCAGATTGCACAGCTATTTCAGCCAACAGTCCTTCTCAGGGCAGGACACAGGCGGGAGTTTGGGGGTTCCAGGATAGGAGGAGGGAAGGACTAAGAAGAAAGGATCCGACATTCATCACAGATGCACGGAGTGACGGAATGCCCCCAAAGACAGACATGATTCTCCCTCACAGTAGTTCCGCAGCCTCACACTCCCAGAAGGTTTTTTTTCTTCATCATTTGTAATAGCTTGCCAAGGTGCTGAATTTCAGAGAAAATATTATTAAAAGCGGCTAATTTAGCTGATGTAAAATTAAATTATTCTGAAAGAACACCACCAAACAAAATCTGCTGAAGGAAGCAAGACATTAGGGAATCTTAAACATGCAATAGTCAATAATAACCGAAAGAAATCCCCAGGGCATGGACAAGGATAATCGTGTTACAATGAATGTAAGGGCAATCAGAAAAATAATGTCAGTGCTGTTGAATAAAACCTTCTCTTGGAGCCAGCTTCAGAAGGTGGCAGGGCCTCCGGGGGCGGGAGGAGGGACTGGCTTGCTGGCAGCAGCTCGGGCAGTGGTGTGGCTCAGCGGCGTGGCTCAGCAGAGTGGCTCAGCGGCGTGGCTCAGCGGAGTGGCTCAGCAGTGTGGCTCAGCAGCGTGGCTCAGCAGAGTGGCTCAGCAGCGTGGCTCAGCGGAGTGGCTCAGCAGCGTGGCTCAGCAGAGTGGCTCAGCAGCGTGGCTCAGCAGAGTGGCTCAGCAGCGTGGCTCAGCAGCGTGGCTCAGCAGCGTGGCTCAGCAGAGTGGCTCAGCAGAGTGGCTCAGCAGCGTGGCTCAGCAGAGTGGCTCAGCAGCGTGGCTCAGCGGAGTGGCTCAGCAGAGTGGCTCAGCAGCGTGGCTCAGCAGCGTGGCTCAGCAGAGTGGCTCAGCAGAGTGGCTCAGCGGTGTGGCTCAGCAGAGTGGCTCAGCAGAGTGGCTCAGCAGCGTGGCTCAGCAGCGTGGCTCAGCAGCGTGGCTCAGCAGAGTGGCTCAGCAGAGTGGCTCAGCAGAGTGGCTCAGCGGCGTGGCTCAGCAGAGTGGCTCAGCAGCGTGGCTCAGTAGCGTGGCTCAGCAGCGTGGCTCAGCAGAGTGGCTCAGCGGAGTGGCTCAGCGGAGTGGCTCAGCGGCGTGGCTCAGCGGCGTGGCTCAGCAATGTGGCTCAGCAGCGTGGCTCAGCGGCGTGGCTCAGCGGCGTGGCTCAGCAATGTGGCTCAGCAGAGTGGCTCAGCAGCGTGGCTCAGCAGCGTGGCTCAGCAGCGTGGCTCAGCAGCGTGGCTCAGCAGTGTGGCTCAGCGACATGGCTCGGCCCCCTGTGCTCATGGCTTCTGCCGAGTCCTGCTAAGAGGAGCGCCTAGAAATGCCAACGGCCCTTAGAGATGTTACTCTGGCTTCTTTTCATTTGACTTTCCTTCAAACTCTCCCTTCGTGGGAGACGCTGAATTCTCAGCTGCATTTTCTCAAACGGGGACATAAATGCGCACTGCTTTGAGCCATGCATTGTACAAGGCGCTATTCGCCACACGTGATCACTGTCCTGCCCCGCCTCCTAGCAGCCTGGGAGACGCAGTCTACACACGAAAACATGCCCACTACCACGAGACTCCTGTCCATCTTCTTGGGACAGACAAGAAGCCCATCAAGAGTCCGACCAGCTAGCCTGCCCCCCTTGAGGTCGGCAGTTCCCAGGGTTGGATCAAATGAGAGTTCAACTGGAGGACCTTTGGAAGGACTACGGCCCCGCCGGGTCCATTTCCATTGTCCTAGCAAACGGCTACTGTGTTCCATTTGGCTTTTTAATATGAGCTCAAAATGACTTTTTGAAAACTACAGTGGGTCATTAAGTGTCTAACTCTTCAGTTGAGAAAAACGTGCATTTCTTGGTCTTCCAAGCTGACAGTGATGTTTTACCCTTTGTTGTGGCTGGTTTATTCTGAGAAATTACGGTCTAAACACAGTTCCCAAAGGAATTCAGAAATCAAGTTCAAAAAAATAATGAAACTTTATTTTTTATTTTATAAAATTATAATGAAATTTGACTATTTCAGAATTAGTTTATCACTTACTATATCTAGAAATATCACATTCTTCTCCCCAATTTTCAATTTCTTACAACATTTGTATATTTCGTCAAGAGACAAAGAATATGAATGTCCATGTTAGTTAACTCTTTTAATGCCTACAAAAGCCAAGACTGAGCCAGAAACTCAACCAGGTCTCTCAAGCAGGTGTTGGGGACCCAGTCATGTAAGCTCTCAGTGCTGTCCCCGAGAGCCAGCACTGGTCAGAGGCTAGAGCCAGCACTGGTCAGCGGCTAGAGCCAGGCCCAGGGTCAGGAGTCACACCTGGCTACTGTGTTGTGGCACACGGCCACCTTACCTGTTGGCTAAGCTTCTGCCATCTAACTCTGCATTTTATCACCGTCTTGGAAATCTTAGTGATCCCACAGCAATGGGTTCAACTATTTCCTGTAACTTAAGCAGCTTTCTTTTTTTTGGTTAAGTAAAAAGAGAGATGGCAATTAGGGAAAAGAATTTGAGACTGAGATAATAACCAAGGAAATTCAATATGCTTATGATATTAATTAATTACAAATATTGTGGAAATCTCCAGGGGGTGGGTAAAGCGAATGACTTATTTATTTACAGGTAATAAATCAGCATTTTTCACATAATGTTCTCCAGTAATAGGTTTTTGCCTTGGAAGGCAGGTCTCATGATTCATAATAATAAAAATGCAGAGAAAGAAATGGATTGGTAGGGCTTTAAGACCTGAGGCTTACGGATAAGGAACAACGGGAGAAGACTAAAACCTCACCCTCAAAACCATGAACAGCAACCTCTGGAAACGTCACTTCGGAAAGCACCTCCCAGCATGCTCCCTGGCTGCTTAAGCACAAAATCACACTGTGACCAAGAGTTCAAACTTTTCCCAAAGCTCAGTGCAAAACAGTTTTCCCAATATCCTTATTTCCTCATCTTGTTTGCATTTAATTTTTATTAAAATCCTAAGGTCAGATGACATTAAAAATACTGGGGCCCCTTGCAGAATAATAATTAAGTATCAAAGCGAAGGCACCAAAATTGTGATGTTCAAGAAACTATTTAAATGGAGGAAAAAAATCCAAAAAAAGGGGATCTTTGAAGCCCTAAACATGTATTAAGATAAAAATAATCTAATAAGTTCGTTATACGGACTGCAGTTCACAGTATCCGTGCATAAAGGCATCCATTTCAGGCTCAACTATCAGGGTGAACAAGATGAAAGCAAAAACAGCAACGTACATCCAGCCACACAGGCAGTGGCTCACAGAGCTGACCGCCCTCTCCCCGGGCTGAGCATTTGCCGACATGCACCTCACGTGGAACAGCTGGTCTCTTCCCCAGTACTTGGGATGTTTTTAAAAACTGGATAAACTAGATAAAACCACACACATTTCATAACTGATCCAGAAGAAAAAAAAAAATGGAATGGAAAAGCATTCGCCAGGGCTTTCACAAGGTAGGGTCCTCCGTGAGGCTCCCTGCCAGTCACTTGGCAAGGCAGTGAGCTGCCAGGGCCGTGGCAGGGAGGGTCCTTGTCCGCCCAGCTGTGCGCCATGACAACGCCCAGTGTCACCATCAGGGAAGTGATCTTTACTGGAAGATCTTGCAGGAGGCAGCTTGTGGTTGTCAGGACCATGACCGACGCTCAGCTGGCTGCTGGAGGGCTCACTGAGGCCAGCCGAGGGACTGCCAGGTAGCTCACAGGCTCCGGGCCATGTGGTCTGAGGCTGAGCCACAGTTCTGCCCCACTCGCGTGTCCTCAGAATCCTCTCCTCATGGCCAGATCTCTGGCTGCACCTGTGGGCTCCATATGCCTCCTGCAGCTTCTTGGGGTGGGTGGTTATGCAGCAGCAATGACTAATGGACTCCAGCATCAGCCTCAAGGTTAACGGGTCAGGAACTAGAGAGGGCGGCGTCCTGGTGGGATCAGTCCACTACGTGACACCCTCAGAAGACTGAAATGCTCACAAAAGACAATGGCTGAAATTCAGGATTTTAGCGAGCATCAGAAGAGGAAGGCTACAGCCACAAAGGGACCAGTTGGGGCCGCACGGCGTGAGGGTGGGCCCAGCTGGCTCTCTGAAGGACAGAAAACCCCGCAGAGGACAGGCTCTGCCCAGGGAATGGGGTGAGGTGAGCACCCGCCGAGGGGGCAGCCAGGTGCGGAACTGCTGGCTGTCCCAGGATGTCAGGCCCAGCGATGCTGAGAGATGACAGGAAGAGAAGTCATTTATCCTACTGTTCTCTGCCGGGAGGGTTTTGTTTCAGCAGTATGTACTGATAAAAGAGGTTTGCCCGGGCAGGCTGTAGTCTGGGTGTTTGGGCTGTGGTGTAAGCAAAGACACCTGTAAAATGGGCCCCGCGTATGGGTGCTGTCTCACTTTCAATCCAGAGGAGGGTGCAAGCGCTTGGGCCCCTGCACTGTGTGGGAGCGCTGGTCCAACCCGGCAACCAGCCAGCGGATGCGACAGCTCTCTCTCTCCAACAGATAAAACCACCACACTGGAGTCTGCTTCCGAGCCTCCTCCCTGGCTCACCTGGGCACTTCCTGGCAGACTCCTGCTACTCAGCCACTTCAGCCAAGGCCTTGGAATGTGACCCGGCAGCACGCAGCCTGGTGTCACCCTGGCAGGCCTCTGGCCAGGGACCCCCTCACCACTGACATTCTCCTTGGCTCTAAATGCCCCCAGTGGGTTTGAAGATGAGTCTAACCTCTCTCCGCACTGCACGACCTGCGGTGGGCTCTACGCCCTTCATCAGCAGATCCTGCCAAACACATTTTCTTTCCCACTCCCTCTGGAAAGTAGCAGATGTACTTTTATGCCTGGTGATGTGGAAGACAACAGAAGACTTGGAAATCTAGTGGTTTATATCACTTGTTGCTCTCATGTGCAACTCACACCTCTTGAGCGGTGAGCCTGAACCGAGCCAAGAGCTTACTACACTCTCAGGCCTCCTTTGCAACAATAAGGGACACTAGGAAGTCATTTTTAATTGAAGTAGTCAAAATAACATATATGTAGATACTACATTTTTTTGCCAATTTCATCCAATAAGTTAGGTCGATTCTGTGCTAAGCAAATAAATTACTTCTAGGTTTCTAAACATGTTTCACTCCAGTATATCATGCCTGTGTGACTGTACCACAGAAGCCTTTGAAGGCTCATGGTCAGCCGTTTTCATGCTGGTTTCTATGACTGGCAAAGGGGAGGTTCTGTCTTCACTGTCCCTTTTTTAGAGTGGAGGACAGGGTCAACACTCACAGCCCTCGTTTTACACCAGGACAGCCCTGCCTTGGGGCGGCAGAGCCCGTGACCATCACGAGGGGACAGGAGGGTCTGCCTGCAGTCCCTCTGAGTGGGAGACGAGGAAGAACTCTGCCGCCTTGGACAGCAGGAAGAGGCGTGACCCCCTCAGCAAGCTCGTGCAGTGTCAGGGCTCAGCAGGAAGAGGGGTGACCCCCTCAGCAAGCTCGTGCAGTGTCAGGGCTCAGCAGGAAGAGGGGTGACCCCCTCAGCAAGCTCGTGCAGTGTCAGGGCTCAGCAGGAAGAGGGGTGACCCCCTCAGCAAGCTCGTGCAGTGTCAGGGCTCAGCAGGAAGAGGGGTGACCCCCTCAGCAAGCTCGTGCAGTGTCAGGGCTCAGCAGGAAGAGGGGTGACCCCCTCAGCAAGCTCGTGCAGTGTCAGGGCTCAGCAGGAAGAGGGGTGACCCCAGCGAGCTGGTACAACCTCAGGGCTGAACAGGCGCCCCGCCACGGCTGCCCTTGCACTCGAGTTTTGCTTTCTTTGCTTATTTCAGATTAAGAGATGCTGTTCTCCTTCACCCTTTTTAATGCATGTTGTGGAACAGGAAAAGAAAAAGAAAAAAAAATACTGCTTGGACATGACAAATCAAATATACCTGAACAATAGTGGTACTGTGAAGAATACTGAAAATAAAAGCACACAGCAGCCAAGAGCCTAGGTTTATGAATAGTAATTACATCGTTGCACCAAGTACTTTTGAATGTTAAGATTTGTTTTTGCTTCCAGCCAGATAAAACAGGAATGAAATTTAATGCACCCTATGATTTTCCTATGGTAACAAAAACAGAATTTTTACAGTTCAATACACGAAGCCAAAGAAACTGAACATGTGTCAGAATTTCTAAAGCAATTGCCCAAGGCTAGCCGGTTTCGGTTCCCTGCCAGATCTATAGGACTGAATATATTCCGGTCCAACTCTGAAGCCTGGGTCAGGGTCGGCCAAGGAACAGCACACATTCGAGGAGAGCCCCAAGGGACCGCAGGCAGCACCAACCAGACCCTCGCTGTCAGAGGGGTGTCTGCCGTAATCATCCCAGGGGCCGTTACCCCGTCAGTGTTTTGGGACAAGGTGGAAGGATTTCCACACCTGCCGAGCCGCCCTGTGCCCTCTGGCTGCCTGGACCCAGTGCTCGGTCCTGGAGAGTGCCTCCCCAACCTTCAGGGTTCCTGTCTGCCTCAGCCATCATCACTGTGAGACTGTGGGAAAAAGTAAGAGCTAGGTAGTACTCAGGTGTGCTGAGTGACAGATGAATCAAGAGAATAGTGTGTTACGCAGTAGGTAAATAGTACTAGAATGATAGTGATAAGCAACAGTATTAGGGAATAGTATTCAGAAATAGTTCAATAACAAATGAATGTCTAGCATTAAAGAAAATAAAGTTAACTTTGACTTCTGTAATGAGAGCTTGGCTTGCTACAAGGGGAACCAAGGTAAAGCCATGACAGGCCTCAGGCAGGCCTCTGGCAGGCTATGCCTGTTACAGTCCCTAGAATTGAGGCACTCTCTTCCCCAAAGTGGGCCGCCACACACCCTAGACAGAGCTGACCAATCACAGGAGACTTGAAAGGTCGCTAGTCATCAGGTGGTCATGGCGATAGATGCTGGCCACTGGGGTGGGCACGGATAAGAGAGACTGACCACCAGAGTGGTCATGGGCGATAGAAACGGACCAATTACAACCTTGCCAATGCCTGTTCGTAGAATCAATGGCCCATTGCTAGAATTGCAGCCAAAACCCACTATGAACTACGTGAAATGCATGCTCAGGGTCCTGGTCAGGACTCCACTGCGCTGAGTGAGAGTCTTGTGACACGAGACTTGGACCCTAGCGCGCTAGCATTGTTTCGCGTGGAACCCCTCTGTTCAAGGTGGTGGGGTAAATTCCAGACCCAACAACTGGGCACAATGCAGGCACCCAGGAGGCGCACAGCCAGGTGGGCTGACCCCTGCAGCGACTGGCTGCTCAACACCCGAGCTGATTTTCTTGTTCTTGACTTGTGTTAGAGCTTTCACCACGCATAACTCCCCAGCGCCAGCATAATGCCTCGCATAAAGAGGATGCAGAGAGGCGAATGCTAAATAAAATCTTAGCCAAAAACACCACGGTGTGTCTGATCATTTCTCAGAATTCATAAAAACAGGATTGCCAAAAATAGCATTTTAAAGAATGTTTTCAATAAATATCACCAGAAAACACCAAACTGTTTATTCTAGCCTTAAATGGACTCTGTCGCTAATATCACAGTCCTCTTTTCCAGCTAACCCGTGATTACTACAATTTTAAGATGCATTTTTGATTTCCAATGCAGATTTTTTTTCATGAATGTATCTGTTTGTGACAGTTTTGCAAAACCCACTGGCGCTATTTGCTGTCTGCACACACTGTTTTTCCAAGCAGCTGATCGGCCTCACCGAACTGACAGTGTACCTTCGCTCCAGTTCTGTCCCCAGCACGCCCTAGACTTTCTTACGGAAAAGCAAGTTAGGTCAGAGAGGGAACTGGCAAAGCCGTGAAGCTGCTTCTTGGGCTACTTGTGGCTGCGATCAGAGTGTTGGGGTCCAGCCCAAGCTTCCTGCTGACTCACACAGGAGAGACCTAGACAGAGACAGGCTGGGCTTCAGCCTGCCCCGCCCTGGCTGCTGCAGGCACTGGGGTAATGAGTTAGCACATGACCTCGGTCTCTTCTCTTCCAAAGCAAAGCAGCTACCACGGAGGCTTGCGCCATGAACTCTTGTTCCCCGGGCTGGGAGCCGGGCTGGACATGACGTCTGCACAGCCTCCTGAAGCCACAAGTTCATTTCCTCCGCCTTGCTTTCTACTTCTGCCACGCAGCTTCCCTAAGAACTCCTTCTTAAGAAAAGTCTGTACTTTAGTTCCCTCTTACTATTGACTATTATCACACCAGGGCTATGTTGATGTTGCAGTAAGGTGTTTAGGAAATAAACAATTCTATACTCTTAAGATGAACTCTCTGGGCCCTGTGCAACAGCTCTGTTGGCTAGTCCTCTACCTCTAGGCGCCGGGATCCCATATGGGCACCAGTTCATGTCCTAACTGCTCCACTTCCCAGCCAGCTCCCTGTTTGTGGACTGGAAAAGCAGCCCAAAGCCTGGTAATCCTAAACCCACAGGGGAGACTCAGAACAGGCTCCTGGCTCCTGGTTTTGGATTGGCTCAACTCCCGCCATTGTGGCCATGGGGAGTGAACCAGCGGATTGAAGATCTTTCTCTCTGTCTCTCCTTTTCTCCATAAATCTGCATTTCCAATAAAAAACAAATAAATCTTAAGAAAAAAAGAGATTAAATCTCAGTTTTTTTTTTTATTTGAAAGTCAGGTATACAGAGAGGAGGAGAGACAGAGAAGAAGGTCTTCCATCTGATGATTCACTCCCCAAGTGACTGCAACGCGATCCGAAGCCAGGAGCCAGGAGCTTCTTGTGGGTCTCCCAGGTAGGTGCAGGGCCATCCAAGGCTTTGGGCCGTCCTCCACTGCTTCCCAGGCCACAAGCAGGGAGCTGGATGGGAAGCGGGTCCACCAGGATTGGAACTGGCACCCATATGGGATCCTGGCATGCGTGAGGCGAGGACTTTAGCCACTAGGCTACCGTGCTGGGCCCAAATCTCAGTGTTTGTTTTGTTGTTGTTTTCTGTTCTTGTTGTTTTTAACCAGGCATGAGTCCCTTAGCTGGATCAGCAGCAGCTCTGCTTGCCCTCCCCACCCTGAAACACAAGCGAATTTTTCTTTCCAATTTTTTTTTACACTGAGAAGCTCATAGGATCCCAAGAGATAAAAGCCATAAAATGTGTAGCAGCCTTCTTACATGTGGGCTATCAAAAGTTCAAGATGTCAAGTCCAGGTACTCTGCCTCCATCAATTCATTAATGTGACCAACTGAGCAGTGCTCCTGGCAGCTGCTCTGGCTGTGCCTCCCGGTGTGGACCGGGCTCTGCAGCTGCAGCGCAGCCTGCCTTCGTGGTTTTACGCTGGAGGCACGGGCCTAGTCTGAAGAAGCCCCTACAGCTGTTTTCTGGAAACAAATTGTTACAGTATTCTTCCAGGAAATGTCTTTACTTTGTCCCCATTTCTGGGGGACAGGATCCTTGCTGGCTCTTTTCCTCTCAATACTTTGCCTAATCCCATCTCTGGCTGGAGAACTCGGCTGGTCGTCTTGCTGGAGTTCTCCAGGAACAGGACATTTGCCTTTGGCTTTTTTCAAGATCTTCTGTCTGACGTGGAGCATCTTCCGCGCCTTCCCGCTGTGGATCTGCATGAACGCCCTCTACTCGGAGCCTGCCGAGTATCCCGTGCGGGCCGCTGCTTCTGAATGAAAGCACAACGTTTTCAGCCACTGTTTCTTGCATACTTTTTCTATACCTTTCTCTCTTCCTCTCGAACTCCCACTAGGTGTATCTCCACCCGTAAACGGCCATATTTGTTTATTCCTTCCTTGTGATTTCAATTCTATGGTTGAGGTCCTCCATTTAGCTCTTCTGTTTTAAATCATTGGACTTCTCAACTCTAGAATTTTTGTTTACTTTAAAATAACTTTTATTTCCTTACTGCTATTCTGTATTTGCTATGACTTCATCATCAAGCCTTGTCTGCCCCTTTCACTGTGGTTTCCCTAATTCTGTGACAGGCATGGTAGAGTTGCTTTTAAGTTTTTTCTTTTACTCTGACCAGTAGCATCTGTGGGGTGTGTATGTGTGTGTGTGTGTATGTGTGTTTTCTAAGATTTATTTTATATTTATTGGAAAGTCAGATATACAGAAAGGAGGAGAGACAGAGAGGAAGATCTTCCATCTGTTGATTTACTCCCCAAGTGGCCACAATGCCTGGAGTTGCGCTGATCCGAAGCCAGGAGCCCAGAGCCTCTTCCAGGTCTCCCATGCAGGTGCAGGGTCCCAAGGCTTTGGGCCACAAGCAGGGAGCTGGATGGGAAGTGGAGCTGCCGGGATTAGAACCAGCATCCATATGGGATACTGGCATGCTGTTTTTAGTGTATTGGTTGTACTTTCACGTTTGTTGAATGTCTCCCAATTCTCTTTCATAAAATGAACTTTTCATACACTATATTGCAGCAACTCTGGGTATTGTTTTCTTCCCCTCAGTAGGGGCTGTAACTGGTATTTGCTTATTTATTGATTAATTTGTTCACAGAGTGGATTGTTTCCATGAAGGCTGGTTCCCCCTAAGATGCAAAGCTGCCAAGCTACTGCCCAAGCATGCCCATCACCCCGGACCTGCTGCCCGAGCATGCCCAGTCACCCTGGACCTACAGACATTATGGCAAGGCTGTCCTCCTTGGCATTCCTGCCTGAGTACAGCTGTCTAATGCACTAATTGACAGCTGATCGCCCTACAGTTTCCAATGACACCCAGGCTTAACTTGCTCTGCAAACCAGTTCACTCAAACCCCGCCTCCTTTGAAGGAATGTTCCTGAAACCAGTGAAGAGCATTTGTTCTGAGCTAAAGAAGTCCTGCCCAAGACAAAAATCTTTGAGCCAGGCTTCTGGAACTGGGGACAATGGCAAGTTTCTCTCTCTCTCGCTCTCACTCTTACACACACACACACACACACACACACACACACACACACACAGCTCTGGGTTGAAGTGTCTGGTCCTTCCACAGTGCCCAGCCCAAGGTAGCACCTCATACCTACATGTGGAGTCAGAGTGGAAAAAATAGAGCATCTCCCACACTCACTGGGCCTCACTCAGCTCCCACACTCACTGGCCTCACTCAGCTCCCACACTCACTGGCCTCACTCAGCTCCCACACTCACTGGGCCTCACTGGGCTCCTGGCAGCAAAGCCCAGCCCGGGAGCTGGCGAGCCCAAGAGCACTGTGTCCTGTTGCTCGGGCAGCAGCGTGTGGAGACCCCGTCCCCAGCGGCTGGCGGGCCGGGGGACACAGCGTGTGGAGACCCCGTCCCCAGCAGCTGGCAGGCCGGGGGACACAGCGGTCTTACTGTGAATTTCAGATGATTTCGTTTCCTTACAGAATTTGTGTAGATTTTTCGGAGCAGATGTTTATTTGATATTTGGTATTTGATATCTTCAGAAGAAGTGGCTTTTTAAACAAATACTTCTCCAGCTTCACTGGCAGAGTGCCTCCTGCCGTTACACTGGCAGCTGATACTCTCTGAGTTTTAAGTATTTCACAAGAAGTCATTGTACTGATCGCTCTTATTGGTAATAATAACATTAATAAAACACACACCCATTGTTTTTAGGCCAAACTGTATAAAACTGGTAATATCCATTCATTTTTCTCTACAAAATCAATTATTTCCTGTAGTTTCACACAGTTTAATTGGCATACTGGGCATAGTTATAAACACTTATGCCTGTTACATTCTTTAATGCTGTGCTTTACTGACTAGGAAATTAGAGCAGACAGGTTAGAGGATGTGCCGAGAGACTGATCACTGCTGCGAAGGGCCGACCTGGGGCCTACGCCCGTCCAGTGGGCTCAGAGCACACGCTCTCAAACACAGCCACAGCTTGGACGGCTACCTTCAGCCAATGACTTCCTTTTAATTTTGCTTTCCAATACTGCTACTACTGATTATCACAACCGGTTACACTGGCTAGGCACCAGAACAGCCAACAGCGTGGCAGTGAACTTGAGGGGTACTACAAGGAAGTTACACAGGCGTTAGCTATGGGTGCTCCTGACGGCTCTGCCCCTAACTGGTTACAGGAACCCGTGTGGGACAGAGCTGGGCAGAGGCACACACACACACACACACACACGCACACACACGCACACACACGCACACACAGCCATGTTCCCCCCCAGAGCAAGCTGAGGGGAATCCCAGCTTCTGGGTCTTTAGGGGCAGCTGCACTGCTGGTGTGCGAACTGTCAGCCCCAGGAGAAACTGGCCAGGGCTGCGAGAAACTCTGCAAAGAACTTCTCAACACTCAAACACGTATTGCTTGTTAAACTGCATGAGGATAAAGCAAATAACAGTAACAAAAGCAAGTATTTTCATTTTATTCTGGATATTAAGAGTAACATCTTAGGATATATGAATTTGGATTAGTCTGTAGTATTACATATATAGCTAATTGTCTCAAAAACACAGAGAAACAACTTGAGGCACTTCAAAACACATAGTTTGGATCTTTTGTAAGTTAATGTAACATAATTCACACTCTGGATTAAAACTATCTCACAGATTATATTTAGCAGTCGTCGTGGAGCTTGGCGGGAGCCTGGGACCAGAAGTAGGCCAGACTGACTCCATCCTGTAGCTGTCATGCCTCCGCTTAACAGATCAGGATGGAAGCCATTCGAACAATGACCGGAGGACAGGATTCAGCTGACCACCAAGTCAGTAAAGGCTCCATGAGACTGCGTGGCCTTCAGCAGCCAGTGCTCAGCCCCTGCACCTGCTCCATGCAGACAACATGGGGTGACCCGCATGCCGGGAGACCTTGGCAGCTTGGTCTTCTTACCAGCATCTCCCCTTGGTGAGCAGCTCCTGCTTTCCTCACTTAAATAAAGCGTCATCCGACGTCTCTTCTCATCATTGTGCCATGGCTTGGAAACCATCAGCGACACTAAGACGTGTACCCAGCCTCAGCTCGGCAGCTTTCGCGCGACAACTTCGGTGTACATAACAGGTTTTAAGTTTTCCTCTTTAACACAACAGCACAGCCAGCCATCACACAGTAACGCTCCCTGGTCTCATCCACGCGGGTCACTTCTATCAGTGACTTCCTCTCAAGCGTACGTGAAAAGTAACCCTAGATGGAGGAGGTGTTTTTCTTCACAAAAAGAACAGCAAAGTGAACTCTTGTGGGGAGACTGTGGCAGCCCACCTGGCAGATGTGCTGCAAGGCTAGTCCATGTTCAGCAGAGGAAGTCCACACCCTGTGTGAGACTCACATTGCAAGGAAACACGAAACCCACAGATCCGATAAGAGAGGCGAGTGCAAGAGGAGAAGCCTAACGGGGTGAGGGCGTCAGAGCGGAGATTCTGGCCCATTCCTAGTGGACAGCATCTGAGGACAGCGGGAACACTGTGAGGCACCAGGCCACAGAAAAGCGCAGAATCATGCCACCGTCGAGGCAGGGGACAGGAAGAGGAAGGACCCGAGGAAGCAACAAAGGCGGTGGCTTGCAGTACCTAGCAGCGTGTCCACGCTGATCTATTTCCAGCTCACTGCCCTGCTGATGACCTTTGGAAAGCAGGTGGCAGCCCAAGTTACAAAGATTCAAGCTTTCTCTCTTGCCCGGGATCGCTTGTCCCCTACCTGCAACTACTGCTTTGTGAGGCCTGGCTGTGCAGAAGTGAGGTGCAGGGACTGTGACCCACCAACAGAGCCGGAGGCTCAGACTTGGAAGACCTGGGACGTGCAGCTGAGAGCAGCACTCCTCAGCCAGCGGGCCAGTTACAGAGCAACAGTCCAAGTCCCCTCCTAGGGGTCGGAAAATTCTGTCCACATTAGAATGCATCTGCTATTACTTCCAGATAGGAGCTTCACGAAGAACACCTTTTAAATGTCCCTCATGAGCCACCCCACCCCACCATCACCACTGGCACATCCTTTATCACTATACCAGGCTTTCCTGATTGGCCGGTCTCCTTAAATATTATTCTCCCACTCAGTCTGGCCACAATCCTGAATACAAATGTGGGAATTGATCTGGAAAATCTCAGCAAAAACTAATGCCTACCAATAACTAGAAGTCATGTCATATCAAATATCAATACATGCTTCCCAATATTGATGAAGATGTGTCATCTTATACAAAATCAGGACCAATTTAATACATACAATTCACTGGAATTTTGTTTGGAACACATTTCTTTATAGCATGTTTCTTGGGGATCTGTTTTCCACTACTCAGTCCTTTGGAACTTTAACCAAAAGGGGACTGAGTTTATAGGAAGAAAACAATCTCTTCTGGGGTATTTGGTGTAGTGGCTAAGATATTTTTTTTGGGGGGGTGATGTCGTAGGGTTTTTGACCCCGAGTACGGCAGCAACCTCAATGCTTGTCTCGCAGGAAAGAGGGATTTTCATGAGGAAACAGTTTAGTTTTAAAGAAAGATTTATTAGAAAAGCTGAGAAGGCAGGCTCCTGTCCTAGTGACGGGAGGGGAGCTTCAAGACAGAAAAGAACCTGTACCAGCCTGCCATAGTGGCAGGAGGGAGACAGAAATACCAGTATTGAAGGTGGGGAAAGCATCTTGTAAAGGTTCCCCTCAAAGAGAGTTCCTGGTTTCCATGGTACCTGGCCCTGGACAAAAGGCCAGAAAGGTGTCACAGGCTACTTCCTTAGTCCTTGTTTAATAATAAAGAGGCCAGTCCGAAACCAAGCCCTTTGCAATGGCCAGAGATGGAACTGGGAGGGCACTTCAGATGGGGAATTGGTATGTAAATGTCGCTCTTGTCTCTTGGGGAAGCGTGTTCTTGATATGTTAAAATATGCACTTCTCTATGGACAGAAAGGTGCTCTGGTGAACCCAAGACATGGTGGGGAAAATACCCTTATATATTTGAGGAAAATGACGACCCAGAATACCCTAAGTGCCTACTACCCAGTCTTACTCCTCTAAGCAGTGGCAGTGACTCAGGCTAATCCTCCGCCTCCAAGCACTGGCATTCCCTGTGAACGGCGGATCCTGGGTGGGCTGCTCTACTTCCCATCCAGCTCCCTGCTTATGGACCGGAAAAACAGCGGAGGGCCACTTAGGGCCTTGGGACCCTGTACCCAAATGGGAGGCCTGGAAGAGCCTCCTGGCTCCTGCCTTTGGATCAACTCAGCTCGGGCCATTACAGCCATGTGGAGAGTGAACCAGCAGATGGAAGTCCTTCTCTCAGTCTCTCCTTTTCTCTGTAAATCTGCATCTCAAAAAAAAATCTTAAAAAATAATAATAAAAAGATATCTTTGGGGACAGCATCATCCCATATCAGATCTGGGCTCAAGTTTCCTCCCACTTCCAACCCAACTTTCTAACGCACACCCTTGGCAGCTGCTGATGGCTCAGGGTCTTGGGGGACTTGAGTTAAGTTCTGAGTTCCAGCTCTTGGCCTAAACTAGTCCTGGCTGGAGTGGCAACTGGGGAGCGAATCAGCAGACGGCTGATTTCTATCAGTCTGTCTCGCTCCGTGTGTACGTGTCTTTCAAATGTCTTCTTCCATCTATGTAGATCAGATGGATGAATCAATACAATAATTAGCAACAATTTAACAGGAAAAAAGCATACATTTGTGTTTGATGCTAACACTTGGATGTGAAAAAGGGCAGAGGAGCTTCACAGAATACGGCCCCACCCTTCCAGAAGCCTATGTCAAGAAATTTCCTTTTGTTTTCTTTCCCCGTTTGGAAAAAGTACAAACATTTTAAAGAGAAGCTGGGCAGAAGACAGGGACCTTGAGTTTCTGGAGGCGAAAGAGCTGTGACGAAGTGGCCGATGGAGACAGCCACGGAGGGGAGGCCCGCCGACCGGGCGTCTTCGCGCAGCCCCTCTCTCAACCTTCTTTCCTGCAAAGAGGTGGTTATTTTGTTACTGGAATTACACATTTCTTTGGCAGGAGTTGTGCCGTTTTCTGCATGTGGCACATTTACTCATGGCATGTACTGTCCCTCATAACCTATTACGTCATGGGTTTTCACAATGAAGACACTAACAGGGGAAGGAATGAATGGAAAAGGAACAGACTGCTGTTCAGAAGATACGTGAGCACTTCCTCTGTAGTCAGTGATGGTAATGTGTACATATACATGTGTCTGAGCACAAGGAGAGCCTGTGTGTGTGTGTGTGTGTGTGTGTGTGTAACTCTCCAAACAAGGTATTTACTCTTTACTCTTAGGATTTCACAGTACAATGTGAGAATTTCTAATCCTCTTGGTGTCAAAGAGTTTCAGATTTCTGGGCCCTCTTAAATTTCTGATTTCTGGATTAATGATATTCATTTGGTAAGGTTCATGCAAATAGTCTCAAATCCAAAAATCTATGGGATCTAAAACACTTTGCTCTCTTGCATTCCAAATAAGGGACAGATGACCTGCAGGAAAATTAACTCACCCGGCATGTCCACCCCGAGTCGCAGTGGTTCTTCGGTGAGTCAGCGCAATGGAGACATGGAATAAATGGGATTGTAAATGCCACGCGCCTCATTTAAAAGCTTTATGTAATTTACATAAATCTGCATGCTGAGTTCAAAAAGTATGAATCTGTAATATTAAAGTTAATTAGGGAATCTACTATTTAATATCAATCCAAAATTCAAGAGTAACAGATAAAACACAGAGTAGTTTCAAAAACCAATTGTTTTAATCATTTCCTGATTAGGAGAGCTAAAATGAGCACTGTTAGTTATTTAAAACAGTTGGAGTTCTAGCTCATACGCTATTACGACACTATTACGCGCAGCTAATTCCCGCAACCTGGTTCTTTACCGTGAGCTGAAAACACCACACACAACGAGGTATCTTAGGTTTATTCCAGTGGGGCAGGAACGGGTGGAGGTGGAGGAGAGAACAAGGGAAAGGGGAAAAACGGGAGAGGAGGCACCTGGGGCCCCTTTATGTTCAGGTGGGCCCGTAAAGTGTGGGGGGTGGGACTGGGTGGGATTGAGGGCAGGTGAATGCCTAGGGATGACTGGTGAGTGGGCGGGGCTGGGAGACGGGGTGGGAGTCTCAGGTGAAATGCCAGGTTACATCTGATTGGTGGCTGACTAGACCGGTGGGAATTTCGTGAGCTGTGAGGAAGAAGGAATGGTGCCAGGCAGGGTATCAGTCTCCGTGATGACCTTCAAATCGCTTCTCACAAGCATCTTACAACACGCGGTGCTGCCAGTGGGGTGTGCAAAGCGGTGGCGTGGGCAATGTGGTGCAGGCCACAGCCAAGGGCTGGGAAGATGGGCCGCATGAAGGGCTGGGATGACACACATCGCAGCTGCTGCCCAGGACTCCAGCTGGAGACACAGCAGGTGGGAGAGGACTGTCCCACCAGCTCTACTCCAGGGCTCAGCCAAAGCGCCAAGGAGTGATAGCCTGGGGCTTTGTCAGCACAGTGTGTCTGAGGCAGCAGATGAGGCCAGGAAAGCCAAGCCCCCAGAACCCACCACCTCTCCACAGGGGTTCAGAGGGAGGCCACCCACATCAGACACCCCCTGAAATAGCAGACAAGAATCTGCAAAAAAACTCCAGGAAAGCAGTGAAAGCGATTGCAAGAACAGTGAAATTAGTTTTACCTGAACACGAGAAATTAATCATGGACTTGCAACACTCTAAGGAGTGTTTAGCTCAAGAAAAACAGTAGGAACACGGCAAATAGAGGATTCTTACTGAGAACAGAAAGCCGTAGGTGCTTTAACTGGCTCTATCCTCAAAGCCCTTTCCCTAGATCTACAGGAGCCTTAAAAACCAAGCTCTCCAGCTACAGTGACTGTAAAACCCACAGCCTGGAAGCCACTAAGAGGGAGAGAAAAGAGATTCATTACCTGATGTGCCAAGAGGCTCACTTCAAAAGCTCCACTCAGGATGTCTGCCTTTATTTGACCTGAATCAGAGCTTGCTCTGGTGCAAGAAGCTCTATCCCCAGGGCCTTTGTTGAAGACAATCAGTGACAATTGTTCAATATTGCAGTTGCCTGAGGCAGCAATACAATTTGGGGCTAACAAGCGAGTGACAAAAAACTTAAAAGGAAAACTTGCAGAATGAGATGTCCACAGGGAACTCTGAGAAGCTCTGGCATGTCCCTGGGAATGCGGAAGACCACACGTGTGTAGACACGCGATGTACACATGGCCTGGGGGGAGACCTGAAGACCCTGCTATGAGCTCTGGCTGGAAGCTGCAGGCAGGGGTGTCGCACAAGCCTTCCCACGGTGCCCAGTCGTTAACCGACCACCGAGCTACCTGACCAGCAACCTAAGGGTCAAGATTTAAAAAGACATCTTGTCTTTTTAAATCTTTGCAAATAAAAATACAGCCCTAGCTGCCTTGGGCTGATCTCTCCAGAGCAGGCAGACAGAAAGCAGAACATGCCAGAACAAGACGCACTGAGATTACCTGTATTTTGTATGAACTGAACATGCAAAGTAACTCCTAACTTTAAATTGACTTAAATATTCAAATTTTTAGCAGCACTTGAATTACACCCGTACAGAAGATCTAAATACAACAACTATTTTCATCTTATCCTATATAAATTATTCAGATCACACTGAATTTGGCTCAAATGTCTCAAATAAGGACCCAAAGTGATAAATTAAAATTTTCTTTAAAGAATTCACACATCAGGACCCAGCATGATAGCCTAGTAGCTAAAGTCCTTGCCTTGCATGTGCTGGAATCCCTTATGGGCGCTGGTTCTAATTCCAGCTGCTCCACTTCCCATCCAGCTCCCTGCTTGTGGCCTGGGAAAGCAGTGGAGAACGGCCCAGTGCCTTGGGACCCTGCACCCGCGTAGGAGACCCGGAAGAAGCTCCTGGTTTCAGGTCAGCTAGCTCCAGCCATTGTGGCCATGAAGATTTCTCTCTGTAAATCTGAATTTCCAGTAAAACATAATAAGTAAGTCTAAAAAACAAACAAGCAAAAAGGAACTCACACATCACATTTCCGGAGAAGCAATAGCATCCTCCCAGAACCACCTGTCAGCCTCTCTCACACTCACTCAAGTGTCTCCCCTCTGTCGTAGTTAATTGGGAAGAACACACAGATTTCCAGGGAGGAAATCACTTGTCAGTGTTGCTGAACAACACCCCAAACTGGTTGGAGACATTGTTGTAGAAGGCCCAAACTGAGGTAGCTCACGCATGTATAGAGTCACTGACATTGGGGTAGCTGAAAACATAGGAGCCAGGAGCCAGGAGGCTCCTGCTCAGTTCGCAGACTCCCCAAGGAGTTAGGGCTGACAGTTCTTCTACACTGGCAACAGAGGAGATGATTTATCAGTTCGTATCCAGGTTCCCGGCTGGTCAGTGGAACTCATGAGCTTTCCTCAACTGGTCAGTGATGCTGTACTCTTTTTGGGGTGTGGAATTTGTGATGACCAGACGGGGTCCAGCTGGTCCAGGCAGTTACTTTCTGCCTAGGCCTGAAATTCCCCTACCTAAGTCATTTCAGGACACTATTGATCGCTGAGCTGCCTAGCTATTCGAGAAGTCCTGCCATTAGAAGCTTGTAAGGCCAGCTGGATCACACCCTTACACTGAGCTGCTTCGCAATTGGACAAGTCCTGTAAGGCGGGCTGGATCACACCCTTACACTGAGCTGCTTCGTAATTGGACAAGTCCTGTAAGGCGGGCTGGATCACACCCTTACACTGAGCTGCTTCGCAATTGGACAAGTCCTGTAAGGCGGGCTGGATCACACCCTTAAACAAGAGAATTCCTTTTCATAAAGGAGACAGGCCAGATGGGAGAGCTGCATTCTGCTTTTACGTTATGGGGAATCAGTTTTACCAGTATGTGCGCAAGCAACAAAAATGGGGAAAAAGCCAAATTCTGGAGCTCCTGAGGTTATCTGCTGTGAACAGAGCTGCTTGCTTGGGATCTATGGTGAGGCCAGGGCAGGGCGGACAGACCCACTCACTGGAGCCAGCCAGGACGGCCACGGTAAGAAAGGCAGATGGCTGTATAACCAGACCATGACACCTGCACCTACAGCACCAGGACCCAAGAGCCCCGAGTCGGTGCCAAGCTGTACAGGACAGCACGTTCTCTGCCACCAAGCTGCATCACACTGCCATGTCCCTGGACACCTGAGAGCTCCATGTAAACAAAGCTCCACGGTGAAACACTCTGAGGCTCATCAGCGCCTGGCTCTGAGCCCGAGCGAGTCCCACGGACAAAGCAGAGATGGCTTGCTAACAAGACGGAGGTGCAATGCCTCGCACTGAACAAAACGGGAAATGCAAACAGCAACAAAGCTTGGGAAAGGGCTGGAGGAAATACTACAGACATGAATTGTGTGACTTGGCAATGAACTATATAGGGTTTAAGAAAAATCTCCCCACTTTCAGTCAAAATTTTACAAATTTTTGCACATTGGTTTAATAAAATGAGACTTATTTGAAAAAGTCACAGAGAAAGAGAGGAGATATGATGACGCGTCCCAGCGGGATGCTGGACTGTCTGACATCGTCTGTTGCAGCAATGTCGGGGCACCCTTCAATAACAGACTGAAGCAGTCATGACTCCTTATGAACGACTCCACTATTGTAACAACCTGGGGGAAATCAGACAGTGGGTGGGGTCTGGGGGGAGGGGGGAAATCCTAGACCCTATGGAATTGTACCACAAAATTAAGTTCACTCCCCACTGGCTGCAATGGCCGGGGCTGGACCAGACCGAAGCCGATGCCAGGCACTCCGGCTGGTTCTCCCACAGATGACAGAGTACCAGGCACCTAGACACCAGCCCGCTGCGTTCCCAGGTGCATCAGCAGGGAGCTCAACCGCAAGTCCAGTGCTTTTGACACAGGAAGCTGGCATCCCAGCTACCAGCTTAACTGCCACATCATGGTGCCAGCCCCAGAAACTTCTACCTTATTTTATTTCAAGTTCCAAAGAGTATGTCTACTGTTTCCTGACAAAAACACATCTTACTAATATGCACTTAGAAGCACCTCTGCATTCTTTCGGTGATGACGTGAGACTCACAATCTTCCCACTCCCTCCCAACAACTCGCAGAAGCCCCTTGCTCACCACCTCAGTCTCTGGCACCAGAATGCCCCTGGCAGCATGTGTGCTCACAGCTACCACATGCCACTTCCTCCTCCATGCCATCTTAAAAACAAAACCGCCAGGAGGGCTTTCTCCACGGGAAGTCCATTCTGCACCTTGTGAAATCTGCAGTCTTCCTTCACTCAGTCCGTCCGGACGTAAGTACTCCAACACTCTTGGCGCTCCTGGGATTACTCTCATAATTACACAGGTAAGAGGACAGGCGACTAAGAGAAAGATTATCTACACAAGACGCTAGACAAGAGGCCTGCTGAGGCGGCGCTCAGACACAAAGCCGCCATGCTTAGCTCCAAAGTGAACACACTGGCATAAAAGCAGAAGAAATGTCTTTCTCACAGTGAGTCAGGAACCATCCCTGGCTTGGAAGCACTGCACCAGCGAGGGCAGAGTGCTGGCCCCGAGGGCCCTGCCGCGGGCCTTGCCACGCTGACTCACGTGACTAACTGCCAGCAGGTGAAGCACGCCTGATGCTTGCTTTCTCTCCCGGACACCATGACTAGGAAAACATGCCTGCGCAGACAGTATAAAAGGGACATTGAGGAGCAGGCAGGAGGAGGACATGTGGCCCAGTGGAGCCACGCTGGCCGTCTGCCATGCTTGGCCGCCACAGAGTGGGCCCAGATAAGCAGAATCAGTCAGCCAACTCAGAGATTTGTGACAAGTAATGCAAGTTACTTTAATTCCCTGAAGTCAATAAATTAGGGGTTGGAGGGTTGGTTACATAGCAATAGTCAATTGATATGCTTTTCAATAGAAAACCAGAAAATATGAATTGAGAACCAATATTATCAAATTAAAAGCTGTTTGAGATTCTTCCTAGAGGCCTTTGGCCTGACGTGTTATTTCAAAATGTCTGCTGGTATAAACACAGCAACACCTGTGGTTTGGAAGCCAAAGTGAAAATTTCCAAGTCAGAGCTTGGTAGGCGCAGCTGCCATAGGTACTGGGTGCACTGCTCCCTGCACCGCAGCCTCCCAGGCCATCCAGAGGTGCTGGGTGCACTGCTCCCTGCACCGCAGCCTCTCAGGCCATCCAGAGGTGCTGGGTGCACTGCTCCCTGCACCGCAGCCTCCCAGGCCATCCAGAGGTGCTGGGTGCACTGCTCCCTGCACCGCAGCCTCCCAGGCCATCCAGAGGTGCTGGGTGCACTGCTCCCTGCACCGCAGCCTCCCAGGCCATCCAGAGGTGCTGGGTGCACTGCTCCCTGCACCGCAGCCTCCCAGGCCATCCAGAGGTGCTGGGTGCACTGCTCCCTGCACCACAGCCTCTCAGGCCATCCAGAGGTGCTGGGTGCACTGCTCCCTGCACCGCAGCCTCCCACTCCATCTGAGGCTTTTCCGGTTGGCCATCTCTTGGGCTGTTTGCCCAAGGTATTTTCCTAAAAGGAATGTGGATCATAATTTGGTGAGCAGGAGACTGATCTCAGATCTGGAACCCAAGCCACAATTCTAACCCGTCTTTGGCTTCCTTCCCCGAGAAGAGGCCATTCATCACCTCGTCCTCTCAGCTCTGCTGCCAGGACACTTAATCATCTGACAGGCTCTTCCCACTGGCACGGGACCTCTCTCTCTCCACTCACATCTCTATCACCCTTCCAGGCCCACTCTCCTGTCATCTCACCATCTGCTCCCTCAAGAAGTGAGCACAGATGCCCCCCTAAGATTCAGAGACTTGGCAAAAGCTGGTTCCATTCATTGGCTTCCCTCCAGAGCTGCTGCTGCTCTGGGGTTGAAGAAAACAGCCTGATGTCTTTAATCATGGGTGATTCAGCAAGAAAACTGCAGGAAGCCCCCAGCATCCTCTGCAGACCGAGCGAATCGTCACTGAACACAGGGTTCCAACGTCCCTCCCCATCTTCCAGCCTGGAGGACCATTTGTTTCAGCTCAAGATGTGAATGGCTCCAAGTCACCTGTTCCGCACGGCACCTCATGGAGCACCTAAACTGTGGACAAAACAATGATTTTCTGGAAGGCACCACCAAATCCATCAAATTTACATGTCATCAGGAGAGTAAAATGAGTAATGAATGCGTCTCCCACAGATATTTGGACGACCTATATTATCTTTAAACTATTGTGATCATTAAAATAGCAATTACTTTAGTAACCAAATCCACAGTATTGTATGTGTGAATACTTCAGTTTTTTTTTAAGATTTATTATTATTGGAAAGCCGGATATACAGAGAGGAGAAGAGACAGAGAGAAGATCTTCCATCCGATGATTCACTCCCCAAGTGAGCTGTGACGGCCGGTGCTGCGCTGATCCGAAGCCGGGAACCTGGAACCTCTTCCAGGTCTCCCACACAGGTGTAGGGTCCCAATGCATTGGGCCGTCCTCAACTGCTTTCCCAGGCCACAGGCAGGGAGCTGGATGGGAAGTGGAGCTGCCGGGATTAGAACTGGCGCCCATATGGGATCCCGGCGTGTTCAAGGTGAGGACTTTAGCCGCTAGGCCACGCTGCCGGGCCCGAATACTTCAGTTTTCATTCACTGAACAAGAGCTCAGTAATTCTGGAGGCTGCTGGAAAGTTCTGGTTTTCACACACACACTGACAGCGATACTCCTGTTCCAATCGCAGGCTTCAGGGCTGCAGACACACAGTGGGGCTCTGTCACCAAGGCGATGCAGGGCACATCCCCGGGCCGGGTGGATGGTGTCCCCTCAACAACTGGAGCAGTGTCATAAAGCAGCCAAGCTGTCCAGCAACAGCCCTGGCACGTGCTGGGTGGGACAATTCCTTCCTAGGGCTGGGATTGTTGGTGCACTGCAGGATGTTTAATGCCATCTCCGGCTTTCATTTACAAGACACAGTAGTGGCCTCCATCCATGGTGACAACCAAAGTTATCTGCAGGCATTGTCAATTGTAACGCCCTTCGACCAACAGCCGAGGCCGTCGGGAGGGCCTGGCCGCAGCGCCAGACGAGCACCCCAGCCAGGGCGCCGTTCTGTGGAGAGCTCCGCGCTGCATGTCCGTGCTCACTCAGGCTGGTGTACAATTCCACACCTGAACATTTCCATGTCACCCAATAAGTGCGTTACTAGTATAAGTCACTTAATTCCACTGAGTCTTATATGCCAGTTGTTATCAATACTCACAGCAGACCACGGTATTACAGAGACTATTAGAATAAACATGCTCATCAGCCAAGCAAGGGCAAAGTTTTGACACCGGTGAAGCTGAGCGCTGAGGTGGAAGGCAGGTGCTGGCAGCTTGCCGCGAAGTCTTAGAGGGCAAGGCTACAGTCATGGGGCACTGTCCCATTTTAACTTCTCCTTTTTTTCTAAGGTTTATTTATTTTGGGGCTCAGTGCGGTAGCCTAGTGGCTAAAGTCCTTGCTTTGCATGTTCTGGGATCCCATATGGGCATCAGTGCGTATCCCAGCTGCTCTACTTCCCATCCAGCTCCCTGCTTGTGGCCTGGGAAAGTTCTCAGTAAAAATCATTATTGGAAAGTCATATTTACAGAGAGAAGGAGAGATAGAAAAAGATACTCCATATTTACTCCCCAAGAGGCTGCAATGGCCAAAGCTGAGCTAATCCAGAGGCAGGAGCTTCTTCCAGGTCTCCCACGTGGGTGCAGGGTCCCAAGGCTGTGGGCCATCATCCACTGCTGTCCCAGGCCACAAGCAGGGAGCTGGGAGAGAAGTGGAGCAGCTGGAATATGAACTGGTGCCCATATGGACTCTGGCGCTTGCAAGGTGAGAACTTTAGCCGTTAGGCTACTGCGCCAGGCCAGCCGTCATAACCTTTAAACACACGTTTTTCCAGTGAATGCTCTTAACACTTACCAAGTTTTTCTGAAAAGTGGTCATTTCAACAGGGATCTGTTGGTTATTCCCTTTGACAGTGCACTTCTCTGAGTTTCTAAACACACAGAAATGGCTGGTTTGTGCTAGACAAGGGGCTGGTGCTAAACAGGAAGACGACTCCTGTGCTGCAGGGAAATCTGCACATGAGCACAACTAACAATGATGTGACGCGACAACACGAGAGAGAGCGTGGGGAGCAGTGGGAACGCTCAGCTCTGTACAAAGGCCTGGTGCTCACAGAACACACACACACACACACAACACACACATATAGACACACACAGTGAACACACAGACAACACATAGATAACACACAGACAACAGACACACAGGGAGAAAGCCTTCATATCAAACACACACACAGTCAACACAGACACACACACACAACACACACACATAGACACACAGTGAACACACAGACAACACACAGATAACACACAGACAACAGACACACAGGGAGAAAGCCTTCACATCACACAGACACACACAGTCAACACACACACACACACACACACAGAAAGCCCTCATATCACACAGCACACAGACAGAGCGAAAGCCTCAGATCAAAGAAAAGTGAACAGTGTAATTTAAGGATAATGGATCAGGCTCAGGGTTCTGGGAAAAAGATTCCAGAGAGATCACCCCTTATGGAGGATGGGGCTATGTGTCGTCTAACCTCCCAGAGCAAGGATCAGCCGCAATCCCATAAGGCACCAGGTCCTGCTTAGGCAACATGGTCTTGCTCTCAACCACCCATTTGCATTCTAAGAAACAGTCATGGGCTTTGCTGACTCATCCAGTCACAGCAGTGTGGTCATCGGCTTTGCTGACTCATGACTGGCCTCCCCTGCCCCGCCCTCCCCGTCCCAGCGCAGCGTGGATAGTTCTCATGTGTTCGCAGGTACAGAAGTGAAGATCGCACTGTGTTACGGAGTCATAATGTAGGCCACTCGACCACAAGATATCCAGAAATGGAAGGACCCTGCACAATCCTTGTAGGGCAAGTAGCACCACCATAGGTTGAAGAGCTATGAAAACGGAGCAGAGCAGAGTTACCGCGCAGGGGTGCGTACACGAGCTCAGTGAGTGACGTAGGGCATTGTCACCGTGACACAGCATGGCAAAGACCCTCTGTGTGACATGACAAGGGCACTGAGCTTCTGGGGCCTTCCTTCCCAGACCCACAATCAGCATGTGCACAAGAAACATCCAATCGCAAGGCACTGTCCCTCAAAACCATCAAGGTCATCAGGAAATCTGAAAACAAAAAAACTATCATAGAGTGGAGGGGTCTGAGGACACAGACGCCAAGTGTCATTGTAGCCTCCCGGATGGGAATGCAGTGGAAAAGGGAAGGCAAGTGAAAACGCGAGGCGTACCCTGGAGAAAGTCCACACCCTCATTAATAGGTCCTATCCTTGATGGTTCCATGCTAATTTCTGTCCCTGGCAAAAAGAGAATGAGAACAGGGCAGACGCAGCCTGTCAGCGCCGAGGTCTTCGGAGGTGACAAGCTGAAGACAAGCATTCCCGACGAATCCAACATCACACCTCTCGGAACACGGAGCGAAGGAACCAACCCATTTCCTACTGAGAGCTTCTGATTGCACATCAGATTAGCAGACACAAACAAACAGGACTCGGATTCAATCAACACGCCAACAGCTTGCTTTGGGAACCAAAAGTAACTTGCTCCCCCATCTGCCATGGAACCGACCAGGGAGTGATACTGCCTGCAACACCCATTTACGATGCAAGCGAACATTTTTGAAAAAAATCAATCCCTTCAATAGGGAAGACGCAAGTGCCATCGCAAGGCAAGCCTGCTTCCTTATCGCAAACATGTCATGTGTGTGAAGGCTGAAACGTACACTCCCAAGAGTGCCAGTCAGAGGGACCTACCTTATTCATGGTCAATTTATCAAGGAGACAGGCAATTACAGTTTGATTAGCATGTAATAAATGGTGTTTCTTTCCGATATATCTAGCAAAGTGGTTTAGCAAAAACCGTTCGGTGTGATTTGCAGCCCTGCGGACTACCGAGGGAGGAGGTGGTCAGTGTTCAGGGGCTGCAAAGCGAGAAGCAGCGGGCGGGCTGCTGTGCCTTTACTAGCAAGATGGCCCTCACAAGGCCTTGGCAACTCCAGGCTGTGGCTGGCCCTGGCAGCACTAACGACATCTGCCATGCCATCCCCCACTTCTGATGACCAGGAAGAACCCCACGTTTGACAATCCTTGCTATTCACATTGGAAAGCTTTTGAAGAATTCAAGGCTGTGTTTTTTTTTCCCCCCAAATTTTATTTCTAATGTTACAAATAAATGATTCACATACTTGCAATGGAGGGAAGCTCCATTTTAGAAAATTCTGGCAAAATACAAAACAAAGAATTTGGGTCCAGTGCAGTAGCCAGGCGGCTGACGTCCTCACCTTGCATGCATTGGGATTCCCTATGGCCACCGGTTCCTATCTTGGCAGCCCCACTTCCCATCCAGCTCCCTGCTTGTGGCCTGGGAAAGCAGTCGAGGATGGCCCAAAGCCCTGGACCCCTGCACCTGTGTGGGAGACCCGGAAGAAGTTCCTGTGCTTCCTCATGCGTGTCCTGCGAGGAAGGAGCTGATGCTTTCAGAGCTTGAGGCCGGCCACTCATACAGTTGTAGCTCCTTGCTTCAGAAGTGCCCAAGCCTGGCCATTGTGCACATGCGTACAGTGAACTAGCAGATGGAAACTGGTGTTCGCAAGTCACTCTCTCACTCAGCCTTTCAGATAGATGAAAATTAACAGTTTGGTAAAGTTTCTACATCCTGTGACTATTGTATTTGACTTGGAAGAGTGCGAAGTTGAGATCTGGCACCTGTCTAAGAGGCCTGCACAGGATGGCTTCTCAGAGCTCTGAATCCATCCCCTGTGGAGGGGGATTCCCTCTTACCTGTCCTCCTGGGACACTGCGAGGACCAAGCGTTAGCAAGTACACATGACACTGCTCCCAGCAAATGTAGCCAACCTTCCTCTAAGGCACCTTAACACTGAGCCTTTCGCAACTGACCTATCAGCCCGTGAACATAACCTTATTTTTCTTAAACCAGTCTCTATTTTGTGAAGTGAGCATGTTTTAGCCAGGAACCAATTGTCTGTTCAGTACAATTGGATTATCATTTTAGAAACTTTATTGCAGTAGTAAATTGTGGTTTCAAGTTACATGTCATTCAGCAGCATGCTCACGAAGCACACGGCCGGTGGAAGCGCTCTCCCCGCCACACCGTGAGGGCCTCTGTTCCAAGGCTCCGGGCAGCTGGGAAGTCAGGCTATCCCAGCTGACCCTCAGGGGCTGCTGGAACTGGACTGCTTCTGCAGGGAGGCCTCTGTCCTCAAGGGTGCTGGGTGTTCTCACGGCCAGTCCCAGTTCTCTTAAGAAGTTAAAGAGCCTCGGACGGCCTGAAGTTGTTGGAATAATAGTAACGATTGACAGCATTCGTGCTCTCTTGCAGGAGTGGAGGAGCTTTCCTCTGACGAAGCTCCTGTGGGGATTTATAACATCATTCACAGGGCACAAAAACTGTCAGCTTAAAAAATTACCCTGTCTCAGACTTACTGAATTCCAAGTTCAGCATGCAACTGCCATGGCGGGGCCAGATCCGACTGTTACACAGGCTGGGCTGGGAGTGCCCCACTTCTGTAACTCAATGAGATACTATCATGGCTTCCTCTTCAAATTACCATGAGAGAATTCTGGGCACAGCATGATGGCTCAGTGGCTAAATCCTTGCCTTGTATGCACTGGGATCCCATAAAGACAGTGGTTCCTATACCAGCTGCCCTGCTTCCCATCCAGCTCCCTGTCTGTAACCTGGGAAAGCACTTGGGGAGTGAGCCAGTGGATGGAAGATCTTTCTCTCTGTCTCTCCTTCTCTTTGTAAATCTGCATTTCCAATAAAAAAAAAAACAGATCTTCTAAAAAAATCAGAGAATTTAAACACACACACACAAAATTTGTCAGACTCTAAGTGATCTTCTCCTGGTTCTAGGAGCAGGCCACAGGATGACTGCACAAATAGTGTTTGTGGCAAGTCCTGTGGGTCCCCCAGCCCTTCATGAGGCATTGCTGCTAGAAAGGCTGTTCCTTAATTACCAGAAGTTCAGGCCACATACTTCACCTTTCAGCTGTGAGATTCTTTGTTTTTTAATTTTACTTTTTTAAATTATTATTATCATTTTATGATACGGTTCCATAGGCCTTGGGATTTCCCTTACCCCTCCCCAAGTTCCCTCTTCCCCCGCTGAGTTCCCCTATATTATTACTTTAGTATAATTCCTCATAAACAGTCATACGTCCATCATTGTGGGCATGGACAACGGCAGAGAGTCCGGCATTCTTCTGTCAAGATACAGTTAACAGTTTCATTGGGAGTCCGTCTTTGGTCCAGAAGTAGAGATGCATACTGCATTGTATCCTCACATCTGGATATATTAGTCTCCATTATACAGTTACCACACATCCCCTTGAAAGAAAAGCTACAAGATCAACAACAGGAAGAAACAAAGGAATTTACAACATGATGAAGTTAAATAAGATGCTACTAGATATGATAATCTCCATTACACAGTTACTGTACATCCCCTTAAATGAAAAGCCACAAAAAAATCAACAACAGGAAGAAAAAAAATATTAAAAACATCATGAAGTCAAATAACATGTTACTAAATGACTAATGTGTCACTGAAGAAATGAAAAAAAAAATCAAGAACATTCCTGAAGAAAATGATGCTATTGCGTGATCTATGAGTCACTGAAAATTTTAATGAGAAAGTTTTGAAGAGATGAAACTAAAAGCAAAATAAAACAAAAAATAAACCATCAAAATCCATGAGACATAGTTTCCTCTGATCTTTGTTGGTGAGATATGTCTCCTATAGGCAACAAATAGATCGATTTTGTTTTTTTCAATCCAGTCTACTCATCTATGACATCTGATTGATGAAGTTAAGCCATTTTCATTCAGGATTCATATGAATGGGTGGTACTTTGGTCCTGTCATTTTAGGAATGGGTTGTTCATTGATTTAGTCTTCTGTTGTCATTTTACTGGGATGTTCTTCACATTTGCCTTTGGTTTTGCGAGTGCTATTCCTCTTCTCTGTCAAGAAAACATCTTTAAGTATCCCTTGTAGGGCAGGTTTGGAAGAGGAAAATTGTTTTTTTTTTCACTGTGGAAGAATTTTATTTCATGTTCAAAGACAGGAAAACTTTGCTGGGTACATTATCCTGGGCTGACAATTTTTTGCTTTTAGAATCTGGAATATGTTGCTCCATTCTCTTCTAGCCTGTACAGTTTCCTGTGAGAGGTCTCCTGTGAGTTTAATTGGCATTCCCTTACAAGTCAGTTGATTTTTTCACGTGTAAATTTAAGGATCTTTTCCTTATGCTCAATTGATGAGAGCTCGATTATCATGTGTCGTGATGAAGATCGTTTTGATCAACCATATTCGGCTTTAAGGGGTGGACCGAGCTGTGAAATCCACCCTGTTCTCGGACTGCCCATCTGAAATAGGCTGCTGTGTCTCTGCTCCTGGTCAAATCAAACAGACCAGCAGGACGAACAGTTCTTTGTCTGGGTTCACCTCCTGAGCTCCCAGTGAATGTCCCTTCCCACCTGGTTGCTGGTGGAGTTCTGGCTGCTGGTGCAGTTCAGACGGCACTTGCTGAATGCCGCTGGGTATCACTGCACCACCACAGTGTTGTGTTTGACATTCAACTAAACATTATTTATTTATTCCCTCTACTTTATTTTTAATTTTATGATACAATTCCATAGGTTCTGGGATTTCTCTTACCCACTCCCAAATTTCCTTCCCCCAACTGATCTTCCCCATATTATTACAATAGTACAGTCCTTCATAAGCAGTCATAAATCCATCACTCCACTATTCCCCCATGTCCTGACATTGCTGGTACAGACAGTGGCAGACAGTCTAGCATCCCATTGTCAAGATACATCCAATAGTCTCACTGGGAGTCCAGCTTTGAGGTGGAAGTAGAGATACATACTGCACCATATCTTCACATCTGGATATGACAGTCTCTTCTGCATTTACTATGCATTCCGCTAAATGAAAAGCCATAAGATAAAATCAACAACAGGAACAAAGTTAAAAAAAATTTACAACACCATGGAATTCAACCCTGTGAAGAAACGGGCAAAGGAAATGAACAGACATTTTTCAAAAAACAAATTCAAATGGTAAATTCAAAGCAGACATATGAAAAGATGCCCAGGCTCCATAGCTGTCAGGGAGATACAAATGAAAACCACACTGAGGTTCCACCTAACTCCAGTAAGACTAGCCTACATTCAGAACTCTACTGACAACATCTGGTGGTGTGGATGTGGGGACAAAGGTACCCTCCTTCACTGCTGGGGGGAGTGCAGGCTGGTACAACCACTGTGGAATTCAGTGTGGAGAGTGCTTGGAGAATTGCAAATAAACCTGCCATACTACCCAGTTATCCTACTTCTGGGCATATACCAAAAAGAAACTGCATACGAGAGAAGAACCTGTAATCCTATATTTACCGCAGCACAATCTACAACTGCAAAGTCATGGAAACAACCTAGGATCCTATATTTACCGCAGCACAATCTACAACTGCAAAGTCATGGAAACAACCTAGGATCCTATATTTACCGCAGCACAATCTACAACTGCAAAGTCATGGAAACAACCCAGGTGCCCAGACAAAGAGGAGTGCTTAAAGAAACTGTGCTCCATGGAATACTACTCAGCCACTGCAAAGAATGAAATTCTACCATCTGCAACCAAATGGTCCCAACTAGAGACCATTGTGCTCAGTGAAATATGTCAATCCACAAAGAACAAACACCACATGTTGTCTCTGATATAAGGCAACCTTCATGCAAAATATATGATCAATAGCCCTTTCACCACTGTTCTTGCTGCAATCCATTGGTTTTGATATTGTTTTTACTTTCATTTCTTCAAAATAGTTTTCTCTTACGAAATTCTTCATTGACTCATAGATCACACAGTAGCACCATTTTCTCCAAGCAGGTTTATTGTTTTCTGTTTCATTTCTTCGACACATTGGTTATCTGGTAGTATGTTATTTAAACCCATGTCTTTTTAAAAATGTTTTCTTGCATATTCTAACTTGGTTGAAAGACAGAATGAGAGAGCAAGAGACAGAGAAAGCTTCCTTCTGCTGGTTCACTCCCTCAATGTCTGCAAAAGCCAAGGCTGGGCTGGGCCAGAACCAGAAGGCCAAGTGGACGGCAGGCCCCTCTGCTGCCTTCCAGGCTGGACCGCAGGCAGCCGGACTGCAGGGAGCCGGACCGCAGGGCTGTCCCCTCCATCAGTCTGCATCAGGCACATCCACAGCTGACAAGCACTTTCCCAGCTGGCAGGTGTGGCCTCCTGGCAAGTTTCGTAAGTGGATGAGCGTGAAGGTAACGTACCCTGCTCAGCCTGGGCTTCTGAGACGCAGCCGTTACCTGCCTGGTTCCAAGTTGGATGCAGCCCAGCTCGTGGGTGGCGGCAGAACGGAACAAGCCTGTCTCCAAATCACCTCCTGGAAGAGTAACTCCAGGACCAGGAGCATTTGTTCCGGGTTTCTCTCAATGAAAATCATTCCGACTGTGTTTGAGCCTTTACCTAGTTTTGGATTTATTAATAGCCTTGCTTGCTACAGTGCAATATTTAGATTCTTGGAGGGCATAATCAAGATCACAAAAAAATTTTCTATTATCCTTTCTCCTACAGCAATAAATACTACTCAGACATAACAAGCAGAGTGCTAACTGCCTCATATACTACCTTATACTTTCTGAATACCTGAATCGCCTCTAAATGCCATTAAATAAAACAGAAGGCATGTAAATCAAGGTTTACAATGACAAGCTCATAATATCATCATGAGGCCAACAAAACACAGGATTTTCTCATTGATTTTTCCAATTTTGTTAATCACGTGTGACAACCGAGGCAATGACTTCTTTCAACCTCCCGGCTTGCTAACTCATCAAGATAAAACAGCAGCCCTCTGAGCTTTCCTTTTTATCAATACATATCTTATTTTTCAAAGACTTACACTTACACTGCTATTCTATTATTTCAGGAAAGTGCTGATTTTTATGGTAATCGTGAATTTATGTTTATATCTCAACACACAAAGGCAACTCATTTACTTGGTCTAACTTATTTTCCATCTCATTTTGAACTCTTAATTTATTGTTCAGTTGAGTCAAAGCTAAACTTGGTGTGCAGCAGCTTTTTACTTTAGAGCACACTTGAGAATGGACTGAGCACAGAATTTTCAAGTTACAAATCCCTTCCCAACACAGATAACTACTTGGCATTGGGGCAGTCCCTTCACTTTACAGTCTCTGTGTCCCAGGCGTAAAATCGAACGTTACGTGTTGCTTCTTTTCTTCGCCCCAAGAGTGACGGGACATGAGCAATGAGCAGAGCAATTTCAAGCTCAAAGAATTTACAGACTCATGCTCCACTCCACCCCCAGAAAAGCAACCATCTGCAGGATGCCTGCAGTCCTAAGCCAGGTTCGCATGCCGCTCTGGCCTCAGCGCAGGCTGTGGGGGTCAGCCTCTGACTGTCTACGGCCCCGTCCTTTGCTCAGAAGACTCCTGGCAGATTGGGGAGCACTTGAATATGTCAGGTACAGGCTGGGTTCACAGGGTGTGAGGGCTGTAGAACAGAGCAGGTGCAAGGTGCTGTGCAGCCGCTGGCCCTGAGGAGGAGGAGCAAAGCCAGGCACAGAACCAGCTGTGGATCCCTGCCGGGCCTTGGGGTCCTGCAGGCACTTCCCTTCCTGGCCCGACTCCCCAGGGCACAGAGGAGGCTCTGACTGCTTCTCCTTCTATCCTGGGGACCCCTGTAGTACTAACAGAGGGCTAACCTCCCCTTCTTCCAGGAAGTCTACAAGCCAGATCGTGTTTCTTTGCCAGATTTATTGCTAATAATGTTGAGACAGTCAGAGGATAATTGGCACCCGAGGGAGAGCTGAATCATGGCCACCTGTCCCGGGTCCTGGCAAAACAGAGTGCCGTCCCCCTCCCTTAGCTCTTTTCTCAAGATGTTATCTCCTCCTGTTCTCCGCTCCCCGGGGAGAGGTCACTGCTTCTCCCCCGGCTCAGGGACAGCACCAGGCCTTCTCTGCTCTCATCCCATCCTCCTTAGGGAGGGAGGAGAGTGCTGAGAACAGCATACAGCAGAGACAGCCATGTGCAGGGCCCAGCGACAGGGGTGTCTCCAAAGGAAGATGAGACTCTCCCTCTAAGCCTGAGCAGCTTAAGCCTGGAGGGTCTTATTGCAATCTGAGCTTTGCACAAATTATTTATGATTGACTTTTCTCCTTTTACTTGGAAATGACCCATAATTCTTTTTTAAATTATTGTTTATTTTTTATTGCAAAGTCAGATATATAGAGAGGAGGAGAGACAGAGAGGAAGATCTTCCATCCAATGATTCACTCCCCAAGTGACCGCAACAGCCGGTGCTGCACCGATCCAAAGCCAGGAGCCAGGAACCTCTTCCAGGTCTCCCACGTGGGTGCAGGGTCCCAAGGCTTTGGGCCATCCTTGACTGCTTTCCCAGGCCACAAGCAGGGAGCTGGATGGGAAGTGGAGCTTCTGGGAGTTAGAACCAGTGGCGATATGGGATCCCGGTGTGTTCAAAGTGAGGACTTTAGCCGCTAGGCCTCCACGCTGGGCCCATGACCCTTAATTCTTCAGCAATGTGAAGGGAAGCCTCCTGCATTCTTCCAAGGAGTATGTGAGTTCCTTGCTGCTTTGCCCAGCCCTCTGCTGCTGCTAACATCCCATGCCATCGGAGCCCGGACACGGACACACGGCTGCCACGCATGGAGACTGGTTTACCCGTGCTGTATGCACACACTTGTTAGGAAGGCCATCACAACTGACTGTGCAGAAACTCTCAAAGCACCAGCTGCTCCTCTCCCTCCAAGCTCCTCTCTTGGTCACAGCTGTGCCTTTCCTCCGCACCACTCATTCACTGCCAGCACCGTACAGTCTCTGCAATGTGGCATGTGAAGGACGTCCTATAAACAGAAGCATACAGTCCGTGGCCAGGGGAGACTGGATTTTTTTTATTTCTTTACTTAGCATTGTTCTCTGGAGGTCTATCCAGGTTTGTACACCAGCAACCAATCACTTTTTATTTCCAAGCAGAACATGATGATAGAGAAGCAGTAAAGTTAAAAAAAAATTTTTTTTTGCTTGTTGCAGGATATATGGGCTGCTTTCACATTCAGCTATAATAAATAAAACTGCTTTGAACATTCATTTACAAGTTTTTGTGTGAGCAGTTTTTGTTTCTCTGGAATTCGTCCCAGATTATGAATGCTGGGACACCTAGAGGTGCCTTGACGCTTGCAGGAGGAACGCCTGCTCTGTTCCCCAGAGTGGCTGATGCGTTCACAGCTGCACAGTGGCAGGCAGTGACCCAGGCCACGTCCTGTCACCCGGGTCCTGTCACCTGCCTGCCAGCACTGGTGGGTGTGCACTCGTCCCTGTCACTCAGAGTGTGCCTGTGCACGTGTGTGTTGCACATATTTGCCAAGGGCAGCGTTTCAAACGGCAAGCTCGAGGATTCGCATGCATGTCCTTTGCAGCATCTCCTGGCCTCCAGCCGCTCCTCTGTTACACAGCCCGCAGCTTCTCTTCCCACACCTTGTTTATTTTTAAATAATGATTCATATCATTCATTCATTTGCTCATTGACTGGAAAGGCAGAAGGAGAGAGAAGAAGACACAGTCTGAGGGAAGGAGGAAGAGAGAATCTCCCATCAGCCAGTCCACTCCCAAAACTGCGACGAATACCCACGCCCAAGCAGAGCCAGAGAAGGCACGAGCCGAGAGCTGCGGCCAGGGGAGAGCTCTGCTGCTCTCCCAGGTGCGCTAACAGGGAGGTGCATTGGAAGTGGAGCAGCAGGGACTTGAACCAACACCCAAGGGGGTTGTCAGAGTCACAGCCTTGGGCTTAACCCACTAAGTTGATCCTTCTTTGCATATTCTTATCGTGGTCATTTGCCAACAGTTTCAACTGTAACGAGGCTACATTCATTTATTTTCCCTTTGAGGACCATGCATTTGGTAATAGCAAGTTCAAGGACGCTTTTCCTAGTCTTACATTTCAAAGAAATTCTGATGATTTTCTCAAGGTTTGTAATTTCATATTTTACATTTAAATTTGCAGAACTTTGAGGGTTTTTTTTTTTTGATGAAACATGAAGTTGAAGGCCAGGTTCTACCTTCCGCCCTACGCTGCTGCAGTTACAATCACTACAGAGCCATCTTTCTTTCACAGAATCATTTTATACTTCCTAAAGAAGGTGTACATATTCCACATGAATTTTCCACATCGCCCCGTGGACCTGTACGTCCAGGCCTTTGTCAACCCTTCATGGTCAGCTCACGGTCACTCCACACCTCTTTTAAAGTTGTTTCAGCTACACTGAGTCCTCTGCTCTGGCACACACAGTTCTGAATGAGCTGCTCACTGGGTACTTGACAGGAAACCTGTTAAACCCACAGATTAACGTACTGGTGATGGGGGTGGGGGTCTGACATCTCAAACATACCAAACTTTCTAATGTATAAATAAAGTCAGTCCACTTGGGAAGTATTCTTCCTTCATTTCTCATCCCTTTATACTTGGCACCATTCAGCTGCTACCCGCATCTTGTCAGAGTTATATCAAAGTGTTTCATCGTGGCGGTAGCAGATGTAAGTGAGAGTGTAATTTTAATTGGTTTCTGCATGCTTATTGTTATTACACGATAACGGACTGACTCATGATTTTAATTCTACGGTCACACTGAAATCTTTTTCTGAAGATTTTTCAAAAACTTCTTTGAATGGCAGAGTGACAAAGAGACAGAAAAATAGATTTTCCATCAGTTAGTTCATTCTCCAAGGTGTGGCCAGGTCAAACCTCGGGGCCGGGAACTTCATCCAGGCCCCCCACATGGGTGGCAGGGGTCCACAAAAGCCATCTGCTGCTGCTGTCCCAGGTGCATCAACAGGCTGCTAGACCGGAAGCACAGCAGGAAGGATGTGAACTGGTGCTCAGACAAAGGGTACCAATGTTCCAGATAACTGTTCAACATACCGCACCATAACACCAGCCCCTAGAACACTAACCCCTTTGCTACCTGTGTAAGACAAGAATTTTACCCACACATGGAGGCTTTCCTCTTTCTCTGCAATGGTTAGAATCCCCACACAGAGGATTAACACTAAACATTTTCACCACTAAGTATGATGTCGTTTGCAAAGGTTTCGGGAAAACGCTGGAGAAATGACTTGCAACACTATGCTGAAGGACAGTTGGATTTTGTCAAGTATATTTTCAGTGCCAATGGACATGCCCATGTGATTTCTTCTACAGCTACCTGGGAATATGATGAGTCACATGGATTTTCAAATACCACCCCATCCTTGGAATTTCCATCCATGGATATATCCATGGAATATAGCCCATTTGGTTATTGTTAATAACTCTTTCTCAAAGCTAGTTGGATTCAACTTGAATTCTAGTAATTTGAAAGCCATTTCTTTGGTTACAGCCTCACAGGTCCCTGAATCTGTTCTTTTTGTTATTCAGATTCCATAAATGCTACTGATCTTTCCTCATATTCACTGACAGTATCTTGGTATCTTGGTTTCCTGTCACTCATGTGGGAGAGCAAGAAGACGCTTCTACTTTCTGAAACAAAAGAATGAATCTTTCAAAATATCAATGACAAAGTCCTTGTGAACAAGTTGGCTTAGCCCTTAAGACACCTGCTGTGACATCACATCCTGTGTTGGTCTCCCTGGGTTCAACGGCCGGCAGTGTGTGCCCAAGAAGGCAGCATGGCTCCCAATGGCTCAGGCATGTGAGTCCCTGCACACCAGCGGGGAGATCTGGACTGAGATCTTGGCTTCTTGGCTCTAGCGCCCACCTGGGCTCCGGCCTCGCCACTGCAGCCTTTGGAAAGCAAGCCAGGGCACAGGGATGCCTGGTCACTTGCTGCCGCTTCCTCTCCAATAAATAAATAAATAACTTTCATAAAGTAAGATGAGACCCTTGCCAGGAGATTCCACCAACACCGCCATCAGCCAGCTGTGCCCTCTGTTGGTCGTGTTCGCTCATCTAGATGAAGAGTCTGCCTGGTTCTAGCCTGCCTTGTGGACCACGAATTTTTGCAGGGCTAGTCTGGGCTCCTCTACTCGGCAGAGTTCCTTGGGTTTCTGCAGCCAGTGGCGACAGGATGTCCAGTGGGTGGGTGCCCTGTGTCATCAGTTGGGAAGTGTGGGATGGCCTGTCTGCAGCGGCAGGTGGATGGTGGGCTTCCTGCCCAGTCTTGGCTAGATGTCGCTTGGGGAGGAGAGCATCTATTTCACTCACCTTGCGCCACCGGCAGAAATGTGGGGTCAAATAGTTTTTAATCTAATAAAACTTCTGGCAAGTGGTTACATATATGTATGAATTATAGTCTGTAGCTCATCTGCAAAAAGTGAAATAAAACGTTAAATCTGCAATTATATTTGGACAGTTTATGAAAAACTAGTCTATTCATGAATAGGGGAGTTTAATATCTCTCATTAACTGATACTAATTATATGTGCAATTATTTTGGAATACAATGAACAATAAGGACAATTATAATCTTAGTACTTAACGGAGTTTAAGTCATGTTAGAGGCTGGGCCAACTGAGAGATGAGTATTCTCGCTGCTTGAGTCTTCATTTTTTATTTAACTGAGTCTTAATGTTATGTAATATTGAATCATAACTTAAAAGATTAGAATTACAATCAAAGTCCACATCAAATTCCTTCAAAGCCAATTTTAAAAGTGTAAAAATTGATGCTATTTATTCATTTTATTGTAATTTACAGTTGATTAGAACCCCTCCACACTTGGGACTCATAGACAAAATCACTCCTAGTGGCATGAATGGGAAATGAACTGTTTACAAAAGCACATCTTCCAGACACCTGGTTCGCAGTGCTCCAGGCATGGAAGTGGCTTCAGAGCCACTTTCCCGAAACTGTATTTTCTCTGAAATTAATGACGCAGCAGCTCCCCTTTCTTGACACGTAAGGAACGGCACGTAACCTCCTCTGGAGGACTCAGGACCACTGTGACAATGTCCACGCCACACTGTAGAGGTGTCACTGACAACATCACCCACTTAGACAACACGCTGAAGACCACGCAGCACCGAAAGGGCTGTCCTCCACCTGTGTGAAACAGGCACGCAAATGCAACCATTCTCAAATGAGGTGGAAACTATAGCTCGTGGAAGGTGAATAATCCATAATTAAACAGCAAACCAACAGGTAGAAGCAGTGAAGCCAACTTTCACAAACATTCCATCTAGCCCTAATAACAATGATTATTAACAATCATTAGCGTCCTTCAGAGACCTCAGCGGAGTCTCATCCTGTGCTACAGGTTGGCAGAGAGTTTTGAGTACCAGTGAGCCAGAGCCCAGAACTCTGCCAAGGTGTGTGGTATTTACACCTTCACAAGCTGGGTTCAAACACTGCATTTCGGGAATCTTGGCTCCATGCTTCTAAACCCCTGGTCTCCTCCTCTGGTGCGGGGCCGCGGGCTCATTTCTTACCGCTGCCTGCACACCTGCCTCTCACTGCTTCTAATCTGATCTTTCAAATGTGTCTGTGGATTGAGATGAAACAGCCTTTGAACCCGGGTCTGAGGAGTTCTTGCTTTCAAATCAAGTCATAAATTAATGTGGCACTCATTTGGGGAGTAGAAAGCCTGCTTCGCCGAATCCCCGCCCTCACTTTTGTTCTTAAGCGCAGTGGTTATTAGATATATGATTTGCCATCCAGAGAGGGGTGGTGACTGTAATATATATGAGCAAATAATACAACTGCTTAAATATTAAACTGCTGAATGGCTTAGCTGTATCTTCTTTAATGCAAGCACTAATTCCTGACTCTGAGATCAATGATCAAATCCTGTGGCAGGAAGCTGCTGAAGGGTTCCGGACAACTGATGGAATCATGCTAATGAGGCTGCCATTCGTTTGAAAGGATTCTTTCTGGTACCTTCTGTTACAAACACTGAAGTCTAGCCCGGGCTCAGGTTAGCGGTAAGAGATAGGAAAGCCAATCCTGAGAGAAAGGAACAGAAGCGGTCTAACTGGCTGAATGCCAAGGATGAAGGGGTTCCTCAGGGAAGGGCAGAGGGAATGAGGGACAAGCCTCTCGCCTCCCGCCACCCCCAGGATCCTTTTTGGTTGCAACTCTTTGGAAGTCCTTCATTTCTTTTCTTGAGAAAAAAGATTTATCTGGGTGTGGAAGAAAAACAACCCCAATTATACTTTAACAACACACAGCCCGAGCTCCCAGAGGCCTTTGCAATAGAATGATGGTTATCTTCCCCATCCTAACGGGGGACAACGTCCTCACCACCAGCCGATTTGCCGCCAGCTGCATTCCTCTTTGCGAGGCGGCTGATCACAGAATGTGTGAGCTTTCCCAAGCTGTCCAAGAGCGCCTGGCCCTCTTGCCGTGCCCCACCAGCACCTCCAACTGCAAGCAGCTTGTTCTGGACCAGCCTGCAGGCCCCTCCGTCAGGTTCCTGCCCAGTGTGACAGCAGGAATCCTTGGCTTTGGAGGGGGTGTGAGGCCTTCAGGAACAACACCCTAATCCAAAGACAAAACCCGGTGTATCACTGAAGGTCAACAGGGGAGAGGCTGGGGCGCACCTGGGAGGAGCCCCAGGCCCACTGGGTGTGCAGGTTCAGCTTCTCTGCGACCTCCTCTGGCCTGTCCCCTGCATGAACCTCTCTCCCTCTGTCTCTCTCATGTCCGGGGAAGGCCTGCAAATACCCTCAACAACACAACGACTGGACAGCACACATCTGTCCACTTGCCTACTCCCGTGTACCTCACAGAGGCAGTGAAATGTCTCACCAGTGACGGACAACCACTTCACTTTGCTATGACTAAGCACTGCCTTTCTTCTCAACACAGGGGTAACAACATGGGGTCACAACACGACCCTTTGAAGCCCTCACGGCAGCCTTTTTACATGGATGCTATCATCCATCTCATTTACCAGTGAGGACACAGAGTTCCACATAGGGCACCTGTCCACGTGGGAGGACAGCCCAGGAGATGGTTGCGCTGGGGTCAGTCACAGCATGGCACGCTCAGCTGCGTCACACACCACTCCCAGGTCCAGGCTTCCCGTGGCCAGGGCATGAAGTCCGCGTGGCCTACCTGGTCTCTGGCCTCAGAGAACTTGATGTTGCCTCCCTCTCCAGCCCTGCCTTTGGGGTGTCCCCCCCACGCACCCCCACTTCCCTTCAGCATCTTGATCAAACCTGGACCCTTTGCACTGAGCTCCTCAGCCTGGTGTGCCCACGGGCGGAAGGGCTTCACCCTAGGCAGGGGCAGCATCGCTGACTCCAAGCTGGAGGGTCTGCCCGCACGCCCCTTCTGAACAGCCCTCTGAGCACTCACGCACAGTGTGGCCTCTGCTACAGGGGCACTCTCTCCTTCCCGTACTTACAGCTGCCGGGACCACCTGTGGCTTTAACTGTTGACTTGCTCACTGCCTTCTCTCTCTGGGAAACGTTATGAGAGCAGGGACTTTATTTGTCCACGAGGATACGCCCCTCAAGGGTAAGAACCAGTTCTCAGTAAACATTTGATGACAGAATAAATGAATCTTTGAGAGCAAAATTATGGTTAGCACAGTCTCAGAAATTAACAGGATTCATTCTCACCTTAGAGAGGAAATCTATAAAAATGTTTAGTAATATGTCTCACTGTTTAAAAAATCAAATTATACTGTTTTCTGCAAGAAGGCAGAAAGCACATGGACACCCTTAAATGATACAACTCAAACTCCTGGACACCAGGCTGCTTTGCCTGCTAAAAATAATATAAATTGCTATCAAATTTTATCTTAGGAATTCACCAAAGAACATCCTGAGGGTTTCCTGAAAATGAAATTTAATTCTAAAGTTGAAATTGATATAAATGTAAAAGAACAGTTTTCAAATACACTTCACATAGTAGAGAAAAATCTCTGTATTATTCCATGGAGCCATGAAGGTATCAGTCAGGTATTTTGATGTGGCATTCAGAATGCCATGTGGGAGTACAGGTTATTAGAGAATAGAAATCAGCTCCCGTCAGAAAAAGCATCTCTAGAAAGGAGGTTGGTTGCCAAAAATGTGGGCCAGTCAGCCCCTCTACTGCTTTCCCAACTAGCAGTCCCTAAATGCCAGCACTAACCCACACGTCGTCAAATTAATCACAAGTTTAATCTACAAAGGTGTCTAGCACCCTCAATTGTTGCCTTCTACTCCAGTTTTAGCACGGCAGTTCAACAGAAGACAAAGTTCTTCTCTGAAAAAGCTGCTTCTTGACTGAAAACCACAAATGTCTCCAACCAGAATTCTATCCTCAGCTCCAATGTAACTTCAAAAAAGAGTAGTCAGATCTGGGCAACGGATCTTGTTCTGGTCTCATGAACGCAGTAGCAAACAGCCCAATAGCCAGTCAACAAACCACTACTGGACAAGGCAATTACATGGGCCTGGGATGAAACCAGGCACTCTGAAGGAGGCAGGGGAATGTCAGATGGCCCATCCAGGAAGAAAAACAAGGCACAAAGTCACTGACTCTGTCACACGTATCACAGGACCAGTCATTTAAATCAATCAAGACTCTATCCTGGAGGGACTTAAATGATAGAATGTACTGGAAGTTATGTGAAACAGTTATTAGAAAGCGGCAAATGACTGGTACATTGTTAGCTGCCACTTGGCAGGCAAACATCCCACACTGGGCACACCTCGGTCCAAGTCCAGGGTCCACTGTGATTGCATCTTCCTGTGGGAGGTGTCAGGAGACAGGCCAAGTACTTGAGTCCCTGCTCCCCACAGGAGACCCAGATGGAGTTCACGGTTCAAGGAAATGACAGATGGAAGATCTCAACTGCCTGTGTTTCTTCTCATCCCTTCAAATAAGTAAGAATAAACAAATGAAAGTTATTGCTAACACTGTGGCTGATAACAGCTTCAGCACCACTGCTCCGCTCTGATCAGCTCCCTGAAGTGTGCTGAGAAGACCAACGAAAGATGGCCCAAGCGCTTGGGCCGTGCTGCCTGTGTGGAAGCCTGGACAGAGTGCCAAGTTCCCGGCTCTGGTCCAGCCATTGTGGCCACCTGGGGAGTGAATCAGCAGATAGAAGATCCTTTCATACACAGCATCACAACAGAGGATAGAACAAATCAATCAACTACCCTAGCCATGGGTTGGCAGTGAAAAACTGGGCAAACGGAGACTCTAAGGTGGACTATGTCAGCCAGTGGATTCTGCAGCGACCTCATCATGCTTGGAATGGTGAGATCGGCAGCAATTCAGAACTGGTGAACTATCAAAACCACTTGAGCAAGACCCTCGGAGCACGCCCCACATCAGGACCTGAGGTGCGTGGAGACTGGGTGGGGCTTCTCCCTTTGTCCCCCCCTTTACCCCAGATACAGGCAAAAAAAACATTGTGGAAATAATGGTCTTACCCACTTTCCTGCAGCCCTTGAACCTTTGTGCCCTAATTAACTATGTAAAGATTGTCAAAGAAAAAAAAAAGATCTCTCCCCTGACATCTGTAAGCTCTTTCAAACAAACTTTTTTTAAAGGTAACTCTTTCAAATTTTAAATAGTTTTTCTTCTCTCTCTCTATTAAATTCATCAAAAGAGAAAACAAATCTTGGGGGCGGCCTAGCTCATGTCTTCTCCCCGCCAGAGGTAAGGATCTCTGATCCTGTCAACAGGCATCAAGAACGGGGACTGCAGCTTTCGCGCTGGGCCAAGTTCATTGCAAAGTAACTAAGTAAATGTTTTCCAAAAGTCTAATTTCCAGGACAGATTTTGCTTTTAAAAACCATAAACTTGTGTTGATACAAACACACAAACACACACACAAACCATAAAACAACAAAATAATAACAAATAACCCTCTTGGGAAAACAATGATAAATACCATGTTTTCCAACATTTTATTTTGAAATAATTATAGATCTATAGAATGTTGGAAAAACAGGACAGAGGCAAATTATGATAGCTTCAGTGAAATTCTTCTAATGAAGTTCTCATCTTAAGGAAACATGGTACCATGAAAAATGAGGAAACGGACCCTGGGAAGGAAAGCTCTGTGCCTCCCAGCACACGCAGCGGCCTCTGTCCAGTCCACGTGGTCTCCCCAGCACACACAGCAGAGGCCTCTGTCCAGTCCACATGGCCTCCCCAGCACACACAGCAGAGGCCTCTGTCCAGTCCACGTGCCTCCTCCACACACGCAGCGGCCTCTGTCCAGTCCACGAGTCTCCCCAGCACACGCAGCGGCCTCAGCACAGTCCACGAGTCTCCCCAGCACACACAGTGGCCTCTGTCCAGTCCACATGGTCTCCCCAGCACACACAGTGGCCTCTGTCCAGTCCACATGGTCTCCCCAGCACACACAGTGGCCTCTGTCCAGTCCACATGGTCTCCCCAGCACACACAGTGGCCTCTGTCCAGCCCACGTGCCTCCTCCACACACACAGTGGCCTCCGCACAGTCCAAGGCACAGAACCGTCCCATCGCCCTCCTCTCCTACCCTGCACGTGGTGGCCACGAGTGGACACGTCCAGCATGTAATTCTGCTGTTCTAAGAGCACTACACAGCACGCCCTGCCTGTTCTCCCCTCAGTGTGATCCTGAGCCCAGGCAGCCTCCCCACCGCGACCAACATATCCTTTTCTAATCCTGAGTCCCGCTCCAAGGTGTCGTTATCCAACTTGGCTTTCTCATTGCCCACTGAGGAAGAGGTGCTGCCGGTGGCTGGCACTGTAACTACAGCTTCCAGAATACTGAGAGTACATTTTATGAAGACAACAGGGTTCCGTTTCTCTGCTCTAAGTGTTTGGGAGTACAGTTACTAAGTCTTATCATCAGCTATGCTTAGTTTTTTGTTTTTTTTTCTTTTAAGAAACTGACAATCCCTTTTTCAGACTAGCTGTCCCATTTTGCATCCTTTCCAGTGATGGATCAAACAGATTCAAATTCCTAAGGTTTTCATCAGCATTTGGGATGGTCACTGCTTTTATTTTAGCTATCTGAATGACGATTTAAGTGATATGGTGATTTCAATTTGCAATCCATAAAGACTGGTGGTGTTCAACAGGTTTTCAATGGCATATTTGTCATCCATGTGGCTTCTGTTAAATGCCCCCTTATCAGTTGATAAAGCTTGACAAAGGCTTCTAATGGCTTGACGGCGTTATGGGTCACACTTAACAAGCCCTACATTTTCAATTCTGAGTATTTAAACGACATGATTTTCTTACAAAGTTACCATAAACGCGGTATCTACTGTTTCATTTCTCTCCTGCAGTCAGCATGAGGGGACACAGTGGGTGAAGCCAACACATTTCTTTTTAGTGAGACTGTGTATTAACAAGTAGGTATTACATCCAGCCTTTTCACCACTGTCACGCTTCCTGGCCCCAGGTCCACCTCGGGGCCATTTTCCATAAAGCACTAACGCTTCCTCTGTCCAGCTGCTTTTGGTGAAAATCCTTTGGCGGTCCCTGCGGGCCGTTCTCTGCGTTCCCTGGGCCAGTCTATACATCCACCTGACACCTCTGTCACCACCATGTCACTACGTTAGCTGCACAGAATCCAGCCTGGGAGGACTGAGTTCTCACTCTCTCTCCCCCTTTTTAAAACTGCTTCACTGGGCCCAGTGCATGGTGGCTAAAGTCCTCGCCTTGCACGCACCAGGATCCCATATCGCCAATGGTTCTGCTCCTGGCAGCCACGCTTCCCATCCAGCTCCCTGCTTGTGGCCTGGGAAAGCAGTTAAGGACGGCCCAAAGCCTTCGGACTCTGCACCTGCATGGGAGACCTGGAAGAGGCTCCTGGCTCCTGGCTTCAGATAGGCTCAGCTACAACTGCTGCAGATGCTTGGCAAGCGAACCATTGGATGGAAGATCTTCCTCTCTGTCTTCCTCTCGGTATATCTAACTTTCCAACAAAAATAAAATAAATCTTTAAAGAAACTGCTTCACCTATCCCAGGTCTTTTGTGCGTCTACATCAATCTTAGGATGTTGTTTTCAATACATACGAAAAGCCTGTGAAGATTTTTATAGGAATAAAATTAAATTGACTCGTCAATTAAGGGAAATTTGCTTATTTCGATCCAGAGGACGCAGCATGCCTCTGATCGGTTCGGCTCTGATTCTTCTCACCAGGATTTCAGCATTAAGTTCCACATATGCTCTATTACATTTATGCGCCCCTCCCCCTTTTAAAACAACTATAAGTAGTGCTGTTTTTCTTATTTTAATTTCTACATGTTGATTACCACGTTATAGAAACATGGTCAAGTTTTCCCATGTTGATGTATCTGGTGACCTGACTGAATTTACTTAGTCAATGAGCTGTTGTTTTTTTTTTTCTTAATAGATTTCTTGGGATTTTCTAGATAAAACAACACGTCATCTGCAAGAACGAAGAGCCTTCTCCCCTGTACGCTTCATCGGGAATTGCCAGCAGCGCACTGCAGAGCACTGCTTGGGCTAGTCGGCCGCCGTGCCCGGCTGGCAAGCCTGGCAGTCTTCAGCATCCCACCAGAGGAAAGGTGCGGTGCCAGGCTTACCGAAGGCGCCGGTTGTCTGCAATGCCCTGTGTGTGGAGAGCACCAGCAACGGGAGTTCTGCTGCATCCAATGATTTTGTCTGTAGGTTTACGTACTGGTTTCTTTTAATTTTTGCTGTTTGTATTGCTTGAGCTCTGAATGCTGACAAGCCCTGCGTCACTGGGATAAACCAGTGGGTTAACTGGGTCATAGAATTCTTTTGAACACTTTACTTTTAAAATATTTTGTTTGCTGATTAAGAATTATGTATTTGTGAAAGTTAATGAATGATAATTTTATATGCATATAGATTTTTGTTATTTTTAAACAGTTTGACTGGATAAAACTGAGATATATTTCATTTTTCAACTGTTTTGGGTAAGAAGTATATAAGATTAGTAGTTTTTTTCTGTTTGAAGTGTGGTACAACTCTGCAGTAAAACTATATGGATCTGGAGGGTTTATTTTTTTATTATTATTATTTTTTTAAAGAGTTTTACAAAAGGGCCCAGCACAGTGGCCTAGTGGCAGAAGTCCTCCCTGCATGCACCGGGATCCCATTTAGATGCCGGTTTGTGTCCCAGCTGTTCCACTTCCCATCCAGCTCCCTGCCTGTGGCCTGGGAGGCAGTCAAGGATGGCCCAAAGCCTTGGGACCCTGCACCCACATGGGAGACCCGGAAGAAGCTCCTCCTGGTTTTGGATCAGCTCAGCTCCGACCGGTGTGGCCACTGGGGGGTTGAACCAGCAGACAGAAGATTTTTCTGTCTCTCCTTCTCTCTGCGAATCTGTCTTTGCAATAAAAATAAATCTTTTTTTTTAAAGAGGTTTACAAAAATTAGTTCAATTTCCCTCACAGCGATATGTATGCTCATTTCATTATCAGGAGACTTGTGGGAGTTTTTGGTTTGGGGAGAAATGGCTCATGTTGTATAATTTGTTAAATTTATAATGAGTTATTTATGGTGTTTGCTTAATATCCTTTATTTTTTTTAAAATGTTTGAGTGTGAAAGTCAGAGTTAAAGAGCGAGAGCTATTTCATGGTTGGCTCACTCCCTAGGTGGCCACAAGGGCCAGGCTGAAGCCAGAAGCCAGAAGCCAGAGAAGCCTCATCTAGGTCTCCTACACGGCACACATACGTCATCTTTCACTGCTTTTCCAAGGCTAATGCTGGCACTCTCATAGGATGCTGACGTTGAAGATGGTGGCTTTATTTCCCATGCCACAATGCCACCTCCTTATTTTTCTTTCAATGTCTGCAGGATCCGCAGAGAAATCACCTGTTTCATCCTTAATACTGACCTTTTCTCTCTGTCAGTCCTACTAAGTGTCTTCACGCTAGTGACTTTTTTTATTCATTTCTTCAACTGATTTCCTAATTGCTAATTCAGTTTCATTGTTTCCATATTTGCTATTTTCCTCACTTCTGCTTCCTTTTTGATTTGGAAGCCTACTGATTTGAAACTACTTTTTAAAGGTTTTTGTTTCGTTTTGTTTGAAAGTCAGAGTTACAGAGAGAGGTGGCGTGGGAGAAGACAGAGAGAGAGCTGCCGTCTGCTGATGCCAGAGGTGGGCCAGGCGACGGCGGGAGCCAGAGGTGGGCCAGGCGACGGCGGGAGCCAGAGGTGGGCCAGGCGACAGCAGGAGCCAGAGGTGGGCCAGGCGACGGCGGGAGCCAGAGGTGGGCCAGGCGACGGCAGGAGCCAGGACCTTTCACAGTTACCACAGGGCTGTAGCAGCCAAGGGCCGGGGCGAGCAGTGAGCCAGCCTGGAACGGTGCTGCAATTACCAGTAGCGCTGGGACTGAAACTACTTTCTTTTTTTCCTAACAGGAGCATTTACTGATACCAATTTCCCTCTCTTTTCTGCTTTAGCTGTACCTTTCAGATTATAAAATACTGTTTTAATTTTCATTCAATATATTTTTAGAAATCTCTCTAGACATCTTCTTAGACTCATGGATGAGATAGAAGTGTATTATTTCTGAGTGTCTGATCTTGTTATCTTTGTTACTGATTATCTAACTGCACATCTTTTTGCTCAGACGACAGACTAACTGATTTCCGTCTCAAGTCTGGCATGGTTGCTTTTATCAGTATTTCTTCAAAATCGTTTTTTTTTTCTCTTATTAAATTATTCACTGACTCATAGGTCACACAGTAGCATCAGTTTGTTCAAGAAGATTTTTGATTTTCTTTTTCATTTTTTCAGCGACACATTAGTCGTTCAGGAGCATTTATTTAACTTCACGGCGTTGTACATTTTCTCTTGTTCTTCCTGTTGCTGAGTTTGTGTTGTGGCTTTCCATTTAAGGGGATGTACAGTGACTGTGTAACAGAAACTATCACATCCAGATGTGAAGATACAACGCAGTATGCATCTCTACTTCCAGATCAAAGATGGACTCCAATGAAACAATTAGATATTTCTTGACAATAGGATGCTGGACTCTCTGCCATCGTCCATGCCCACAAAGAGTAGAATGGCTTCCATTGCAGCCCAGGATAATGTTTACCTTAGCACGTGTGCGAGGAGTACTGACAAGAATGTATACTGTGTTGCACGGGGTCAGGTGCCCCGTGTCAACGCCTGCCGATTGCTCAAGGCCTGCGGACTCGGACGTGTAGACGCGCAGCCACTTACAGCGAGTGAGCCTGTCGGCCTTGAGAGAGCATCCTGGACTGGCCAAGCTCTCTGCTCAGCTGTGTTATGGTTTTACTTCACATACTTTCGCGCTCTGTTATCTGTTATATACATATTTAGGATCGATGTATTTTCCTGGTAGATTGATCTACCTTCACCCTGTCTGTTTCTCTAGTAACTTTTTCTTCTGAGTCTACTTTCCAGACATTAGTAACAGCATCCCTGAAGTCTGACTCCCGCTTACGAGATGGACGTTTCCCATTCCTACATATGCTATTCTGAAGCTAATTTCTTGTAGATAGTATGTAGTTGGGTCTTCACTTTTTAAAATCTAGTTTACCAACCTATCTCTTCACTGCTGTATTTCAACAATTTACATCTAGTGTAAATACGGATATTTGGAAGCTCAATTTCTCGCTTGTGTCCTGAGCTGTTTCGGTGCTCTGCCGTGCTTCCCTGTTCTCTCTCCCTGCTTGGGTTCCATCCCGATGTGTCCACGGTGTGTTCGTGTGTGCCTCTGCGTGGCATCCTGCTGGCTTCTTGGGTGCTGTTATCTATATATCTTACCGTGCCACACTAGTGTCGTCACTCGTCTGTGTCAATGAGGGACGGAAAGCTATTTCCCTTTATGTCCTTGCCCTAGCCAACGGATGACTGCCCTAAACACTTGCTCTACATCACAGCGAACCACATTTGTCAACGCTTTGCTTTCGTTTCAACAATCACACACAGTTTAGAAGGCATGCTCGAAAAAGAAAATGTCTTTTATTTGCCCACATTTTTAGTCAACTGCTCTCTCCTCATTACCGGTATTTCAAAAGAAGCTTACCCTTCCCCCCTCGTTATCATCTCTATTTTCTGTGGGTTCACTTTCCAAACAGCTTCGGCAGCTGGGACTGTGGCAGGCCAGTGCCGGGGCTGGAACAGCAGCTGGGTCTCCTACGGAGGTGGGAGATCCCAAACACTGGGATCTGCTGCTGCTTCTCACCTGGAACCTGATGCTATGTCCCACAGATTGGAGGCTGAGCCTCTGGCTGATTTCAGGCACCTTTCTTTGGGGGGGATCTTTATTTTCAGAAAGGTGACTACCAAGTTTCTCGGCATGCACTCCTTCGCATTGCTGCGACGTGGGGTTCAGCTTCTTGAACTGTACATACTTGGAAACGCTCAACTGGGGCACTCCTCAGCCATTCTTTCTTCAAATACATTTTCAATTCCATCCGTTCTCTTTTTCTTCTGGAGTTGTGATAACATCTGTTCCTCACTTGTTCCACAGGGCTATGATTCTGGGCTCTTTTCCATTTTTTTTTCTATTTTCTCTATTGTTCAGCTTGAAGAATTTGGGATTATCTACAAGGCCACTGATTCTTTTCTTTGACCTTTCCACTAAACCTTTCACTCTATTTGTTGGAATTTTCTTAAGTTGCTGTATTTTTAAATTCTAGAATTTCCATTCGGCACTCCCTCATCAATTTGTTTGCAAAGCTCTTCCATATTGTCAGTGAGATGTGCTCTTTTTTTGTTTAAGTTTTATTTTATTTTTGTTGAAAAGTTAGAGATACTGAGAGGAGGACAGAGAGGAAGATCTTTCGTCCGATGATTCACTCCACAAGTGGCCTCAATGGCTGGAGCTGAGTCGATCCAAAGCTAGGAGCCAGGAACCTCTTGCAGGTCTCCTACGAGGGTGCAGGGTCCCAAGGCATTGGGCCGTCCTCCACTGCTTTCCCAGGCCACAGGCAGGGAGCTGGATGGGAAACGGGGCTGCTGGGATTGGAACTGGTGGCCATATGGGATCCCGGCACGTGCAAGGTGAGGACTTTAGCTGCTAGGCCTTCGTGCCAGCCCCATGTGCTCCTTCTCTTTCATCCCCAACATGCTCACTGACTGGAGAGATACTCCTAACGTTTGTGTAATCTCGGTGCTACTGTATGTTATTTTAGCATCACTCCAGTTGGCATCTTCTTGGCTCTTGTTATAACCAATAATTTTCAATTTAAAGGTGCTGCTCAGAGACTCTGAGTGCCTCTCCCTGAGAGGGGTGTCCTTGTCACTGCTGACCGAGGGGAGGAGTTCCAGCTCCCCACCAGGCCTTCGCTCCTAACTGTCTGGACGAGACATTGCTGTTCAAGGCATGTTTCTGTCTGCCCCACTATTTAAAACGTTGAAGCTCTAGCCCCCAGTGACAAGTGTCTGGAGGTGACTCCTGGGAGGGAAAGCCTCAGATAAGCCATCCAAGTGTCTCCCAAGAAACAGGAAACAACTCGCTACCTCTCTGCTATGGAAGGACACAAAAAGCAGACACTCTGAACTGAGGTGAGGCCCTGGATCAGCAGGCACCTGGATCCTGGAAGGCCCAGATTCCAAGGCTGTTATGACTATGGACTCCAATGACAGGAAATCATGGCCGCCCAAACACACTGTAACAAATGGGGAGAGACCTGTGGCTGTTCCTTACAGAGCCGCCATCAATACCATGAGGGAGCTGGCCCTGTACCACTGGGCAGAAGTCTTTAGACATCAACCCATGGGGACAGAGTGGGGAACACCAGGACGCCCAGTGTTCTCCTCCGTCCAATGGAAGGCAGCTGTTACACAGAAGAGGAATGGGCTGCCCACCACATGCATCATCCCTTCTGCACACCCAGCGGGCTGTCGGGGCATCTCTGAGTCCTGGCAAGGCCACACTCCCCACGTAGCCTCTGCTCCTCACCTTTCTGGTCTTTGTATGCTTCTTTATACATCACGTTCAGAGTTGTAAGACGCACTTTGCAGGACAAACAGAGAAAAGTACATCTACTCCATCTCTCTGGAAGCGTGAGTTAAGAAGCATCTTCTAACCGTGTTTCCTTCCACAGATGGGTGATCAGCAAAATAAGATTCAAGGCTCATTAGCATGGAGCAACGCTGGGGAGACAGCAAAAGCAGCAGCAAAAACCCAGGACAGGACAATGTGGGGGAAGGATGAGTTATGAACTGTGTGCCATGTGTGGAAGGAAACGCGAGGATCTTCTGTGTGCTCTCTGCAAGGCGCACAAGGACCAACCAGAGAGAGAGCTGGTCAGGGAGAAAGTCGCAGGGCACCTTGCCTGCAGTCCCGGCCCAGCACCCAGTGGAGGAGCTCAGATTGGAGCTTCTCCATGCCAATGGCTGAACGCTGCAGTCCCGGCCCAGCACCCAGTGGAGGAGCTCAGATGGGAGCTTCTCCATGCCAATGGCTGAACGCTGCAGTCCCGGCCCAGCACCCAGTGGAGGAGCTCAGATTGGAGCTTCTCCATGCTGTTGGCTGAATGCTGCAGTCCCGCCCCAGCACCCAGTGGAGGAGCTCAGATGGGAGCTTCTCCATGCTGTTGGCTGAACGCTGCAGTCCCGCCCCAGCACCCAGTGAAGGAGCTCAGAGCAGAGTTTCTCCATGCCAATGGCTGAACGCTGCAGTCCGGCCCAGCACCCAGTGGAGGAGCACAGAGCAGAGTTTCTCCATGCCAATGGCTGAACGCTGCAGTCCCGGCCCAGCACCCAGTGGAGGAGCTCAGATTGGAGCTTCTCCATGCCAATGGCTGAACGCTGCAGTCCCGGCCCAGCACCCAGTGGAGGAGCTCAGATTGGAGCTTCTCCATGCTGTTGGCTGAACGCTGCAGTCCCGGCCCAGCACCCAGTGGAGGAGCTCAGATTGGAACTTCTCCATGCCAATGGCTGAACGCTGCAGTCCCGGCCCAGCACCCAGTGGAGGAGCTCAGATTGGAGCTTCTCCATGCCAATGGCTGAACGCTGCAGTCCCGGCCCAGCACCCAGTGGAGGAGCTCAGATTGGAGCTTCTCCATGCCAATGGCTGAACGCTGCAGTCCCGGCCCAGCACCCAGTGGAGGAGCTCAGATGGGAGCTTCTCCATGCCAATGGCTGAACGCTGCAGTCCCGGCCCAGCACCCAGTGGAGGAGCTCAGATGGGAGCTTCTCCATGCTGTTGGCTGAACACTGCTCAGCTCCATCAGCCCCTAAGCTAGGAAGCGCCACATCACAAGTGACATCCCAAAGACACCTTGTAAATTACGGGAGAGAAAGGGATGAGCAGCTAGCACCACACACATTTCAGCAGCTTAGGTTTTCTTACAATTAGCAGGCGAGCAATTTAGGACTCACAGCCCTGCACAGAATCAAGATTCTCCAGAAGAGAAAAACCTGAAAAGGAAGGACTGGCACGTCCTCTGTTCACTTTATTTTTATTCTCTAAGAATTGGGCAAAGACAGCTAGAGCTGCAACACTCTGACAATAGAGGCTTCCTTCATAGTGTAATCCTCTCTCTTAAGACAGTCTTCAAAGGATTTCTCGGCTGCAAGCCGCACTTGGCACTGTCCTTCTGCGTGCAAAGCGCACTTAGCAAACATACCATGTGACTTATGTTTTCCTGAAGGAACCACATTTCCTTCTATCAGGGCTGGCCTAGCACAGCGACTGGACACCCACGGCATTCCTCTAAAGGGAATCCACATGCGGGTCCTTGAATCCAATAACTAGTTTTTCAGTATTTCAAAATCAGTAAACTATAATTTCACAGTTTTATAATTAAAGAATCAGTAAATTAAAAAAGCAACTACATGATATTTCTTTTATCTTTGATAGTCCTTTTTATATTGATCTTTTATCTTTGATAGTCTTAACACTGTTTTAGAAGTGAGCACCAGCAAAGGATTAGAAATTTAGAGACTTATTAGATAAAATGATTCCTGTGGCATTGAGAGTAACCTTGACCTAGCAGATGGCATGGAGACAAGAGCAAAGCCCGTCTGTGAGATTACTGCGCCCTCTCCTCGCACAGTCACAGCACCCCGGGACCAGTCACTGACGCGCGTGCAGGAATCTACCAGGCAGAGCCTCCACCAGCATCGACCAGCGGGGCAGTCAGGTAATCAATCACTACTCACACCTTGTCAGTCCAGACAACACAGCATGACTCCACGTGCAGGATGGAGGAGATGCAGGGACAGCAGATGGCAGCGCTGGTCCAGGAGCACTGCTCGGACCCAAGACCACAGTGAGCGGCAGTGCTCGGACCCAGGACCACAGTGAGCGGCAGTGCTCGGACCCAGGACCACAGTGAGCGGCAGTGCTCGGACCCAGGACCACAGTGAGCGGCAGTGCTCGGACCCAGGACCACAGTGAGCGGCAGTGCTCGGACCCAGGACCACAGTGAGCGGCACTGCTCGGACCCAGGACCACAGTGAGCGGCACTGCTCGGACCCAGGACCACAGTGAGCGGCACTGCTCGGACCCAGGACCACAGTGAGCGGCACTGCTCGGACCCAGGACCACAGTGAGCGGCAGGAGCCAGGACCACAGTGAGCGGCAGTGCTCGGACCCAGGACCACAGTGAGCGGCACTGCTCGGACCCAGGACCACAGTGAGCGGCAGTGCTCGGACCCAGGACCACAGTGAGCGGCACTGCTCGGACCCAGGACCACAGTGAGCGGCAGTGCTCGGACCCAGGACCACAGTGAGCGGCAGGAGCCAAGGCGGAGGGAAGTGAACACATGGGAGGCAGGACTCACTCTTGGACACGGTCAAGTACAGGACACACAGGGATATCAACGTGGCAGGGAAGGGTGGACAAGGCGGGCCTTGAACAAGACGCTGACATACTAGGCCCCGAAGAAGCAGGAAAGGTGGAGGAAGGAAATGAAATACAAGGCCATCAGCAGCTTCAAAAGCTGCAACAGACAAGAGCGGAACTTGCCACTAACTGACCACTGCCCTGCGCTGGAGGGACCAAGGCAAGGTGACCTCAGTGGAGTCCGCTGCTCAAGCTGCTTCCTCCATGTCCTGGCTCCTCACACTGGCCACTGGATCGTGTTTGCACCCTCTGTTATATTATCTAGATTAACAAGCACATGTTAAAAGGAAAACGTACGCATGCCATGAACCTGTAAGTTCAAGTAAAAGTATTTAGCTGTCACACTTACGGTACTGCAATGAATGCTCCATGTTCTAAACTTCTAACTGCGTAAGGCTATCCACATTCGAGCACAGTGCCTCTCCAACAAGATAAACTGGTATACTGCTTCTGAAATGGCTTTAGAAATGAAAATATGTATGATCATTTTAAAGTTTCCATGTACTTACTGGAGGAGCAGCCAGTGTGCTGCCCACCTGCTGGCTCACTCCCTACACGACCACAAAGGCCGCTGCTGGTCTGGCTCTGAAGGCGGGACCCGTGTACCTGAGCCAGCAAGCTGCCCCTGCACGTCTGCACTGGCAAGAGGCTGAAGTCACAGCAGGGGCCAGGACTCAAACCCCGACCTTGACCCTGGCATCAGAGTCTCACCACTAAGCTGGATGCCTGTCCCTAGCACAAGTTTCAAATGTTTACAGAACAGCTCATCAAGTGTATGGGACAACACGGCCCAGTGCTTGGGGATGACTTCAGAAAAAGATCTGTTTTTTCTTGCTTATTCATATTCTTCTGCTTTATCTCACATATTACAATGAGGGTGTATTTCCTATAACCTTAAACATCACAGAAAATAAACGTTAGATTCTATTACAAACATAAAATTAATTCCCGTATGTAAGTTCTTAGGAGAAATGATCTAATTTGGTTGGCAGGCACAAAGTATAGACCACCGTCCTCTACAAAGGTTTCATAAGAACTGTATGATGGTATGTTCATTTAAAAAGCTTATTACTCAAGAAAGTGGAAATTATACAGCACTCCTGAAATATTTCATAACAACTGTTTCTAACACGCCCAAGAAAATTCCAAAAAGTGCATACAAAAGTAGAACTAAATAATTAGCTTAGATACCAAAATTTTGAGATCTACAAAAAATTTTATCACAGTATTCCTTTTCCATGAATTATTTGGGCATTCCTTCACACAACCGTTGATGAGCCACTTCCACGCGTGCTTTCTGGATAAGGCACTGGTATACTAGACATATTTCAGATTGTGGAGGATAGTAACATAAGCACGGAAGTATTATAATATAAAAATAATATCTGTTATCCTAGGATATGCACCAACACGGTTGTATATGTGCATATTAACTTTCTTGATGTTATATTCAGCCAACCTATTTTACATGACTGTTGAAAGTCAAACATTCTAACGCAATAATTCACAAACTTCTCTGATGAGACAAACTAACAGGGTCATCTGTAATAATACAGAATTCTGGATACAAACTCTGAAATGATAATCTCACAAAGTATGGACTGGGAGTTGAGGTTTTATTCCCAAGACCACAAACACATCAAATCCTAGCACGCTATTTTCCTGAGTCCTGGACTTCCCCAGTTTCCGATTCTTCCCCAGGGAACTGTGCCCAACACATGAACATACTTTGCAAACTCCCACATGTGCCGGAGAGGGTCAGGGATTCCCAGTCCAGCTGTCAAGTTCAAATTTAACAACCAGCTGTCTTCCTGCTACACACAAAGTCTGCTAGAACTTGGCTGTGCCCCTTCAGGTGCCAAGGGCAGCCACCCCGAGAGTGCCCAGGGAAGGTCAGCCCGGTGTCTGAGCAGCACTGCGTGGATCGACTTGAGTTCAGACTAGCAACCTAGGGGAGGAAATGGCCCCATGGCATGTGTAGGGGAGGAGCTGACGTTGGGCTGGTACAGAACCGAGAGGAGGTACCCAAAGGTCCTAAGGAGCTGAATCCAAACTCTCTTGTCTTCCTTGATTTATTTTTTAAATATTTAGTTATTTTTATTGGAAAGGCGGATATACAGAGAGGAGGAGAGACAGAGAGGAAGAGCTTCCTTCCTCAGGTTCACTCCCCAAGTGATCACAATGGCTGGAGCTGAGCCAATCCAAAGCCAGGAGCCAGGAGATTCTTCCACACAGGTGTAGGGTCCCAAGGCTTTGGGCCTTCCTCGACTGCTTTCCCAGACCACAGACAAGGAGCTGGATGGGAAGTTGGGCAGCCACGATTAGAACTGACAACCATATGGGAATCTGGCACATGAAAGGTGAAGACTTTAACCACTATGCTATAGTGCAGGGCCCCTCCTGTCTTTATTTTGAAGGTAGTTGAAGAAGATATCCACCAGAGAAACACTGATAATCGAAACAGATGAAGAGAAGCAATTAGACCAACAGCAACAGGAAAAAGCACGACTTCTACAAGAGAACCTCAGAAGGCCTGTGGAGACGCAGAGATGGCTTCGGGTATCTGAACAGCAACTGTAAATATAACCAAAATTACTGATGTCCGTATTTAATGCCCACATCCCAATTCCACTGTAACAGAGTGGGAATCATCCAGCCTGCTCTCAGGCACATTCTGAGTGTCTGGAAAAACTTGGAAAGATGAATGTGGCATTGCACATCCCTGCGACTAACCCACCTTGCACTCCCACTGCACGGCACACTGCCTAGCTGGCACTCCCACTGCACAGCGCACTGCCTAGCTGGCACTCCCACTGCCCGGCGCACTGCCTAGCTGGCATTCCCACTGCTGAGGCACTGCCTAGTGGGCACTCCCACTGCACAGCGCACTGCCTAGCTGGCACTCCCACTGCACGGCGTACTACCTAGCTGGCACTCCCACTGCTGAGGCACTGCCTAGCTGGCACTCCCACTGCTTGGTGCACTGCCTAGCTGGCATTCCCACTGCACAGCACACTGCCTAGCTGGCACTCCCACTGCACGGCGCACTGCCTAGCTGGCACTCCCACTGCTTGGTGCACTGCCTAGCTGGCATTCCCACTGCACAGCACACTGCCTAGCTGGCACTCCCACTGCACAGCACACTGCCTAGCTGGCACTCCCACTGCACAGCGCACTGCCTAGCTGGCACTCCCACTGCTTGGTGCACTGCCTAGCTGGCACTCCCACTGCACAGCGCACTGCCTAGCTGGCACTCCCACTGCACGGTGCACTGCCTAGCTGGCACTCCCACTGCACGGCGCACTGTCTAGTTGGCACTCCCACTGCCCGGCGTACTACCTAGCTGGCATTCCCACTGCTGAGGCACTGCCTAGTGGGCACTCCCACTGCACAGCGCACTGCCTAGCTGGCACTCCCACTGCACGGCGTACTACCTAGCTGGCACTCCCACTGCTGAGGCACTGCCTAGTTGGCACTCCCACTGCACAGCGCACTGCCTAGCTGGCACTTCCACTGCTGAGGCACTGCCTAGCTGGCACTCCCACTGCACAGCGCACTGCCTAGCTGGCACTCCCACTGCATGGCGTACTACCTAGCTGGCACTCCCACTGCTGAGGCACTGCCTAGTTGGCACTCCCACTGCACAGCGCACTGCCTAGCTGGCACTCCCACTGCACGGCGCACTGCCTAGCTGGCACTCCCACTGCACGGCGCACTGCCTAGCTGGCACTCCCACTGCATGGCGCACTGCCTAGCTGGCACTCCCACTGCATGGCGCACTGCCTAGCTGGCACTCCCACTGCTTGGTGCACTGCCTAGCTGACACTCCCACTGCACAGCGCACTGCCTAGCTGGCACTTCCACTGCTGAGGCACTGCCTAGCTGGCACTCCCACTGCACAGCGCACTGCCTAGCTGGCACTCCCACTGCATGGCGTACTACCTAGCTGGCACTCCCACTGCTGAGGCACTGCCTAGTTGGCACTCCCACTGCACAGCGCACTGCCTAGCTGGCACTCCCACTGCACGGCGCACTGCCTAGCTGGCACTCCCACTGCACGGCGCACTGCCTAGCTGGCACTCCCACTGCACGGCGCACTGCCTAGCTGGCACTCCCACTGCACGGCGCACTGCCTAGCTGGCACTCCCACTGCACGGCGCACTGCCTAGTTGGCACTCCCACTGCCCGGCGTACTACCTAGCTGGCATTCCCACTGCTGAGGCACTGCCTAGTTGGCACTCCCACTGCACAGCGCACTGCCTAGCTGGCACTCCCACTGCACGGCGTACTGCCTAGCTGGCACTCCCACTGCTGAGGCAATGCCTAGCTGGCACTCCCACTGCACAGCGCACTGCCTAGCTGGCACTCCCACTGCACGGCGCACTGCCTAGCTGGCACTCCCACTGCTCAGGCACTGCCTAGCTGGCACTCCCACTGCACGGCGCACTGCCTAGCTGGCACTCCCACTGCTTGGTGCACTGCCTAGCTGGCACTCCCACTGCACAGCACACTGCCTACCTGGCACTCCCACTGCACGGCACACTGCCTAGCTGGCACTCCCACTGCTTGGTGCACTGCCTAGCTGGCACTCCCACTGCTTGGTGCACTGCCTAGCTGGCACTCCCACTGCACAGCACACTGCCTAGCTGGCACTCCCACTGCACGGCGCACTGCCTAGCTGGCACTCCTACTGCTTGGTGCACTGCCTAGCTGGCATTCCCACTGCACAGCACACTGCCTAGCTGGCACTCCCACTGCTGAGGCACTGCCTAGCTGGCACTCCCACTGCACAGTGCACTGCCTAGCTGGCACTCCCACTGCACGGCGCACTGCCTAGCTGGCACTCCCACTGCTTGCTGCACTGCCTAGCTGGCACTCCCACTGCACAGCGCACTGCCTAGCTGGCACTCCCACTGCACGGTGCACTGCCTAGCTGGCACTCCCACTGCACGGCGCACTGCCTAGTTGGCACTCCCACTGCCCGGCGTACTACCTAGCTGGCATTCCCACTGCTGAGGCACTGCCTAGTTGGCACTCCCACTGCCCGGCGTACTACCTAGCTGGCACTCCCACTGCTGAGGCACTGCCTAGCTGGCACTCCCACTGCACAGCGCACTGCCTAGCTGGCACTCCCACTGCCCGGCGTACTGCCTAGCTGGCACTCCCACTGCACGGCACACTGCCTAGCTGGCACTCCCACTGCATGGCGCACTGCCTAGCTGGCACTCCCACTACACAGCGCACTGCCTAGCTGGCACTCCCACTGCTTGGCGCACTGCCTAGCTGGCACTCCCACTGCATGGCGCACTGCCTAGCTGGCACTCCCACTGCACGGCACACTGCCTAGCTGGCACTCCCACTGCACGGTGCACTGCCTAGCTGGCACTCCCACTGCACAGCGCACTGCCTAGCTGGCACTCCCACTGCTTGGTGCACTGCCTAGCTGGCACTCCCACTGCACAGCGCACTGCCTAGCTGGCACTCCCACTGCACGGCGTACTACCTAGCTGGCACTCCCACTGCTGAGGCACTGCCTAGCTGGCACTCCCACTGCACAGCGCACTGCCTAGCTGGCACTCCCACTGCATGGCGCATTACCTAGCTGGCACTCCCACTGCACGGTGCACTGCCTAGCTGTGCTACGTGGCACGTGTGTGTGAATCAGGCAGCACACCCCCAAACACATCTCCTGATTGCAGCAGGAAGAAACACAACAAGCCGCATTCTTCTTCTTTTTTCCTGTGACTTCAATGCACTCCACGGACAGCCCAAGCTGAACGCCCCGGCCAGAGGCCCAGGCTCGGTTGGTGCTGTGCAGCCAGGTCACAGCAGGAAAATCAATAAAATCACTTTGGCAGTGGATCATGTCAGATAATCATCTTTCTATTTTTCTTTTAAATATCATCTCACCAGACAACATTTATCTTTTACTTTTTATTCCACAGGGCCCCCGCCCCCCAAAAAAAGATGAGAGCATCTTTATTTTTTTGAGCCTACTACGATGGACTCCAAGTCCATGGTTAAAGTAGCAGGACTAAGAGAACTCCAGTTGGCAGTGCCAGGACACCCCATGGTGGATTTCTACACGGTCAGGGCTGCAGTGGGGTGTGTACTTCAGGCCAGAATTATCCCCAGGAAGAGCCGGGCTTCACCTGAGTCACAAAAAACATCCTTACTCTAGGCCATGCTTGCTCTGCTTTGTGATAAGGGTGTAACTTCAGAAAATCTGAGCTCTGTTAGGCACCTTACACGTCTGACACCCAGAAAGCCCTAATTCTCCATGCACAGTTGAATTTATTCATGTTGAAAGGCAATTCTAAAGTGTGAAGCATTGGTGTAATTGTCTGAAAAAAAATTGGTCAGCTTCCCAATAAATGATAAAAAAAATGAAAGGCAAGTATTTTTCTCTCACATGCTGAAGAAAGTTTCTTTCTAACTTTTAAGTTTTTTTTATTGGACAAGTCAGATTTACAGAGAGAAGGAGAAATAGAAAGATCTCCATCCTCAGGTTCACTCCCCAAGAGGCCGCAATGGCTGGAGCTGAGCCAATCAGAAGCCAGGAGCCAGGAGCTTCCGGGTCTTCCATGCGGGTGCAGGTCCCAAGGCTTTGGGCCATCCTCCATTGCTTTCCCAGGCCATAAGCAGGGAGCTGGCTGGGAAGTGGAACAGCTGGGATATGAACTGGTATCCATATGGGATCCCAGCAGATGCAAGGTGAGGATTTAGTCACTAGGCTACCATGCCGGGCCCCTAATACTTTTCTTAAAGGACAGAATAATCCGATGAAGACAAAAACAATACATTTGAGTATCTCCGATAAGCCACAAAGTCTCAGAAGGAAATATCACGCCCATGAACTGCCATAGGCCAGGGCTAAATGATTACCGTACTTTCCTCCTGAAGTTTTGAGAATGTACGGAACGAAGGAGGGGAAATATATATGAAAGGAGAACCTATACATTAGATTTTCTTCAAAGTAAAAACAAGTCATTGTCCTAGTGAAACGTGTACTTTGAACTACAGTGCAGAGTAAAATCAACCTAGAAAAACCCCATGAATATAATGTCACACGGTTTAAAGCTAGCATGAAACTTTAAAAAGAGCTACTTCTAAACCAGCCTGACATTGACATGCTTGTGTGGTGATTTATCTGTGAAAGTTACACTACGATCTTATAATTCAATATCAGTGGAGCGGCTCGATACATGATTTATTGGGTTTCTTTCTATCCTAAATGCCAAGAAAAGGCACAGACTATCCACTGGGCTTACTTTTTCATTTACTACATGTGAAATTCAAAAGAGAAACAGTAAGAGGATTAAAAGAAGACAAACACTTTGCGCTACTATTGGACATTAACAATGAGCCTCAGGTGAATTGCTATATTTTTGTACCAAAATTATGATTTTTTTATTCATGACCCTCAAGGAAAAAAAATTAAATAGTGACTGAGAAAAACACCCTGAAAATCAATACTGTGTGACCCTGGGGACATAAGTTTAATCTGCCAGCTAGGTCTGGCACGCAGCATCACCACACGGAGTCCAGGAAGCCAGCCTGGGTGGAGCGCCCGGGTCACGGTGAGGCTCGGGGGGCCCTTCCGACAGCAGCCAGGCTGTCCCAATTGCCATGCCATATTTTTCAAAAGGTCTGAGCTGCTGTGCTGTATAAGCTGTAAAACTTGCCCAAGAGCATAACTGCCACTGAGTACTGCTTCAAGGAATATTCGAAGAAATGAATGAATACATTTGCAAAAACATTTAGCAAATATATTCTGCAGCTGAACAACTCAAACACAAAAACATTCATTTCCACATAGACAATCAAAACAACTACTTCTAAACTGCAAATATTTGTGTTTGCAATGGAAACATATATCCTCACTGCCAAAACATTTCCAATACAACACAGTTTTTACAAAATGTATTTAATTTGGCTAACAGGCACCTGTGTAGACATCAGTTCAGAGTAATTCAGAATTATGTATGAATTCATCAAGAAATAAAAACAATAACTTTCAGTTATTTTCTTACTGTATGGAAGAAACTGACCAAAATCTTTTAAATGTATCATTAAATTTAACCTCCACTGTTATTAAAATAAGAAACATTAACAAATTTTGGACCTAGAGAAGTAAATTGTTCAAAATTTCACAAATATTCAAAGCCCATAACAGTTGGATTGAATTCATTCAAAAGCAAGCAGGCAATTTTTAAAGTCTAATTTCAAACTGTATTTTCTCAGATACCAGCAGAACTGGAGGGAGCGAACTGAGGGCTGTGAGAACAGGTCAAGACAATGACCAAAAACCATTCCCTCCACCCGCGCCTGCTCAGGCCCTACACTTGACTTCAATCCAGGCCCACTGATAACCCCCTCCCTGGGCTGCACCCCTCAGCCTGGCCCATGTCCACTGCTAACCCCCTCCCTGGGCTGCACCCCTCAGCCTGGCCCATGTCCACTGCTAACCCCCTCCCTGGGCTGTAACCCTCAGCCTGGCCCATGTCCACTGCTAACCTCCTCCTTCCACTGCACCCCTCAGCTTGGCCCATGCCCACTGCTAACCCCCTCCTTCCACTGCACCCCTCAGCCTGGCCCATGCCCACTGCTAACCCCCTCCCTGGGCAGCACCCCTCAGCCTGGCCATGTCCACTGCTAACCCCCTCCTTCCACTGCACCCCTCAGCCTGGCCCATGTCCACTGCTAACCCCTTCCTTCCACTGCACCCCTCAGCTTGGCCCATGCCCACTGCTAACCCCCTCCCTGGGCTACACCCCTCAGCCTGGCCCATGTCCACTGCTAAACCCCTCCCTGGGCTGCACCCCTCAGCCTGGCCCATGCCCACTGCTTATGCTCACAGCTCTTACCCCTTCTGAGGGTGCCACACCTACCAATGCTAAGCACGAAGCAGTGGGAAGAGGCAGGAAGCCGACTGCAGGTTCCGAGACTTTGGCTTAATCTTCCCGGAAGAAGAGGGTCAGTTCTCCAGAGCTGCAAGCGGAGCTAGGAAGATCAGGGACGTGGTTGTCAGAATTCTCTAAGAGGAGGGGCTGGCCAACATTTGTCACTAAGGACTGGACAACAAACGGGGTTGGCAGGACATGTGGTTTCTGTTGCAACTAAAATTCATCAGGCAGTGGGAAAACAAACTACACATAAGTTCATTTACAGAGTGATAAAACAGAGGAGGGGAGGGCACAGAGGGATCTGCCAGGTGGCCAGCAGCTTGCTGATCTGGGAGCAACCCTGATTCAGCACCTGGGTGGGGGCTGGGCGCCACCTGGAGCCCTAGTGAAAGCGACGGGATGGAGAGAAGCCACGAGGAACAGGTGCCTCAGAAATGAGGCCACCAAGACTCAGTCACCACCACTACAGAAAAGTCTCCTCTGCGTCCAAGGGGTGAAAACCAGAAGGTTCTTACACACATCCTGTGCTCTGACGGATCAGGGCGTGGCGCGCGGAGAGCGAGTGCTCCTGGGAAGCAGACGGATTTGTCTCTCCTTAGCATCACCACTGCTGCTCCCCTCCCGGGATGCTGCTGACGCTGCTGAGGGCAGCAGCCACCTCGCATCTTCACAGCACTGAGGCAGTGTTTCGTGTGAATTATCTCATTTATTCCTCACAACACCCCTTCCATACAGACACGCTGATTACCTCCTGGGGCTTATAGCAGGTGTAAGAACAGGAGCTCATAAGATTAGCCACGTTTGCTAAGGGGGCACTGTTGAGGCTGAGATAAGGGTGCAGGTTGGATTCCAGGGCCAGGGTCTGCAAAGCAACTGGCTGTACTGTGCCATGCCTCCTGCTCCCAGACACGGGGAAGACTTGCTGCAGGCCTGGGGACCCTTAGGAAGCCTTGGCTGTTTGAAACAATACTAAGCTGATCAGCACTGCGCATGCTGTACACAGGATGTGGCTGTGGCTGTGTATCTGCCACACTGGGCACCAACTGTCTTCAAGTTCTTAATAACACTGCTTGTCCTGAAAAATAACTAAAAATAGTTCCCCAAGCAGTTTCCTTTTGGAAATCCTTTAACTTCTGGAAGTGAACTCTTCCCTAATAATCTTTCAAAGTAATCAAATTTCTTCTTCAATTCCTTTACGCTAAGATCCTGAAATAACTGCAGAATCACACCGTTTTAAGAAATAACACAGAGCTCCTGGTACTCCCCACCCAATCTCCCACAGCCCTAACTGCTTGCAAATTACAAAGGACACCCCAGTGAGGACCCCAACAGGGACACAGCCAAGATACAGCAGGCGGATCACCTCGCCTGCTGACCCATAGCAACCAGAGCCCTTTTGCACTCAGATCATTTTTTCATACCATGTTATACACATGAACTCATACAGAAAGTGCTCTTCTGGGATGAAACCTCTCCGACCCTAACTGCTACATGCACCCACCCTCTTCTCTTTACCGCTCAGCTGTATCCCATAGTACGTGCACGACAGTGCTAGATTGCCTGCTAGCCGGTCCAGGCATGTTTGGGATGTCTCGGTTCAGAATTCTTCTGTGTTAAGATGCTACAATCGAGCCACCACGTGCACATGGTGGGCTGTTCCCGGGCCTGCCAGAGCCCTGTGGACTGTCCTTCAGTGGGGTAAGTCTCGGGACTTTGTTAAGCGGGTCTGGCCCCTCCCACTGCTCACTAGCAGCTTGAGCTGGGGACCGGACCTAGAAGGGGCGGGACCTGGACCTGGGGGGTTGGACTTCCGGCAGCCGCCTGGCTGCGGTGGGGGGGCCCAGACCGGGGGCATCTCATGCCTGGATACACACGCCAGCCACCACGTGCACGTGGTGGGCTGCTCTTGGGCGGCCAGTGCACCATTTGGCGCTAGGCTCCACCTGCTGGCTGTCTGGTCGGGGAGCTCTGGGATTTTGGTTCTTTGATTTGCTGCTTAGGTAGCTCCATGCTGAACCCACAGTGCTTTGGGGATGTGAATCAACCCTAAAGATTCCCAATGACAGTAACTCTTCCTCTGAAGAACCTGTAATTAATATTATCTCAACCTCAAACAGTCTATACCTCATGCAATAAGATACTGTGAAATAACCAAAGAACAATCAATCATTAAAGTCAGACTGTTTATGATCTACATCAAAGAACTGTAAAACTTAATATACTTTTAATACCCTATGTTATTCCATAATGGATCGGGACAACAGAGAAATCTTCCATCTCCCTTGAATGTGTGAGGTAGACATGAAACACAACCTACCAAGATCATAACTGGTAACTCATAACCAACAGACTTGAATCAGAATTAGACTATAGTTAAACTACAAAGACATATAGGGGGATTTAGAGCGATCCTGACAACCTCTTAACAGGAGGTCATATGCAAAGAACAGGGGAGGACCCCAGAGCGGAGCAGGGGGACAAGAGGAGGCTTGTATCCCAACCCTGAAGACTCCCGATCCTCACCAAGGTCTATCAGTACGAGCACCAAGGACTACATCCCTACTGCCAAGGAGACCACGGGGAATTGGAGTGCCCTCGGAGGCCAAGAACTCTGAGGTCATCCACTCCCGCTTGGATCTACCGCATGGGATGGAAGAAGCCCAAATCCTCCCTCGCAGGATCCAAGGGCATCAGAACAACAGCCAGGAGCCCTGAGCAGTCCGCAGAAACAGAAGAACAGTAAACCTCCTTCAGGACCAGGGAGGGGAACTTTCTCGGGTCCTCGCTTGGTTCCAACTTTGGGTCCACACCCTCTCTAGCAATGACCATCAAGGTCACTCCGGACACCCCTCAAAACAAACAAACAAAAAAATCTAGAATAGACAGAGAACAACAAGGAAAGCCTAGAATCAGGCAGGAAGTGGTCAGCGTGGACTCATTTATGTCTTACTAGGAGGGACACAAAGATTAATTACTCCTCACTAGGGCATTGAAGATTTCTCTGCACACCCCTCCATAAAACTGTTCTGCACCTAAACTCAATACTATGTCCACTAATTTCATAACGTTATAAATTGTTGCTGATGTTATGTGGGGGCTTTTGATTGATCGGGATGATACTCAGCCGGCTCTACCTTCAGACCAGAGATGGTCTCCCCAACAAGCCGTTGAACTTATCTGGACAATAAGATGCTGGACTCTATGCTTGGTATATGCTTGCAATGAAAGAATCTCAACTGAACTTGAATTGTGGCAATGCAGCAAGGTGGAGGAATCCACCATGGGGGGAGGGTTTGGGGAAGGTTTGGGGAGGGGTGGGGGGAATTCCAGTTCCTATAAAAATGTGTCACAAAAAAAAAACAAGATGCTGCAATCATTGGCGTGCACACTTTCTTGACGAACAGGCTCTCATCTGCCAGGGAAAAGCTGTTCATGTATTATGGGTGTTTCCTTGTTCTGCCTTCAGACTTTCTTTCTTTCCCCCTTTTCTTTGCACAAAGCTCTCTTGTGGCTTGTATCGTGGCGTGAAGGGTTGAGCCGCTACCTGCAACACTAGTAACTGCATGGGCAACCGTGTGAGTCTCCGCTGCTCCGCTCGGGATCCAGCTGCCTGCTAACATGCGTGGGATGTACAGAGGATGATGCTCCTCTGTTATAGGCCCACCATCCAAGCACCCCATGCTTGCTCCCATGGCCAAACATCAAAACAAGCACAGCTCTTAGGGTCTAGTAACCACTACAACTATTCAAATTATCCCTTCAGAGGGAGTCCAAGAAGGCTGGCTAACTGCCTGTACTCGCTGTTATAAACTGTTCCTGTAGCTGAACAGGACTTGCAACATTTGCCCTTATGAAAAGTCACTAGCTTCCCAGGACAGCTAAGGAACATCACATTTCCACTAGCAATGTGTGTAACAGCAGTGGATTTTTGTTCTAACATCTGGCAAACTTACCCTTCAAGAAAGAAAGGAAAATCAGAATGTAAAAAGAAGAAGAAGGAAATACAAGAAATAATAGAGCTTTAGAAAGAACATTGAGAGCAAAAAATAGAATCTACCAATCCTATGGCTATTCCAAGAACCAGCTTTTGAAACACTGTCGTCGATTTCATTAATTCCTTAACATTCCCTTCCTTGTTCTTGCTCTTGCTCTACTTTTCTTCTAGTTTCTTGAGTTTCCTCCCACTGTCAGGAGCCGAGTCTACACACTCTCCTCTCAGCCCTGCCTAAGCTGCATCCTTTGATCTAATTTATCTTTTTGTTTTAACTGAATTCTCTGTATATTTTAAAAATTTATTTTAAGTCATCCTTTTTGAACCAAGCATTACAAGTGTGCTGTTCTGCTAGCAACTGTTGGAAAGTTTACTTGTTACTTCTAGTTTAATCCCATTGTAGCCAAAGGTTTCACAGCCCAGCACCTATTTTCACAATGCTTCCGATGTGCCTGACGGCTGTGTTTGTGTTTACTTAGTTAAGTAAATCATTCTGTCGCTGTTAAATGCTCCCTGTTGTACTGTTCTTTGTTTTGCATCGTTGCTGTTTTTCTGTCTAGTACTTGTACCGTGGCTGAAAGTTAAACCATCAAGGCTGTAACTATGATGACAGATTTACCTGCCCCTCCTTCCCACTGTTCATTTTGACTTCATTTGTTTGAAGTTGTATTATTTGGTGCATATGCCCCTGCGGTGCGGGTCTGGCGGGGCCCAGGTCGCCTAGCCTAGGTCCTTAAGCCTGTGGGGGTCAGGGTCACCTGGTCCAGGTGCTCCTCAGTGTGAGAAAACAGCAGTGGACCGCAGGCCCGGACGCACATGGACGACATGGAAGCCCACTGGGGCCTGCAGAGGACATCTGGTACCACAGCAGAGGAAGGAGGGCAGAACAAATTGGACAACCACCCCAGTCAAAGGTTGATGGCAAAAATCTGGGCAAATGGAGATTCTAAGGTCGACTATGTCAGCCAATGGACATGGGAAGGGTTTCCTCATCCTTGGATCGGCATGATCAATTGCATTTCAGAACTATCCAAACCACCCGGACAGAACCCTCGGAGCGTGCCCCACATCGGGACCCTGGCTTGATATTGGGTGGCCATTCCCAATTCCTGCGTACTGGGCCAGCTGGGAGGCTGGGTATGACTTCTCCCCTTAGCTCTCCCCTTCCCCCAGAAACAGGAAGAAACAGAAAATTTGAAAACAATGATCACACTCACTTCTCCCTAACTCTAGATCCTTCCCACCTGATCAACTATGTAAACAGCATCAAAAATAAGAAAAATTTGAAAAATTTTAAAAACGATTACTTTTGATGTCTTGAGCAATGTTCTCTGCCATGAAGACTAGTATGAGTTGCACTGTGGAGCCAGGATTGTAGTGCAGTGGGCTAAGCACCTGCACAGGATGCCATCCGATGAGAGAGTGCTGGTGTGAGTCCTGCTTCCTGATGCCCAGCAGGTGGTACTTTCTCCCTCAGCCCTGGGCACCCAACACAGCTAAGCCATGTCTGATGCTCATACCGACACTTAGAACGTTTAAAAAGGAGGGGCTGGTGCGATGGCTTCATTGGCTAATCAAGCGCTGGCATCCCACGTGGGCACCTGTTCAAGTCCCGGCAGCTCCACTTCCCACCCAGCTCCCTGCCTGTGGCCTGGGAAAGCAGTCAAGGACGGCCCAAAGCCTTGGGACCCTGCACCCATGTGGGAGACCTGGAGGAGGCTCCTGGCTCCTGGTCAGCTCAGCTCAAGTCATTGTGGCCACTTGGGGAGTGAATCAGTGGATGGGGAAAAATCTTTTTTTTCCTGTCTCTCTATAAATCTACGTTCCAATAAAAACAGAGCAATCTTCCTAAAACATTCGAAGAGTTTCAGTATTTCACTTTGATCACCTCTGTGCTGTGCTGTGGTTTCTTACAGACAGCATATTGCCGCCATGTTTCCACCATTCATTCCACAAGTCCAGGTATTTTAATCAATATACGTAGACTTCTTCACATTTTTAATGATATACTGCATCTTAAATATGCCACCTTATGACATGTTTTCTGGTTGTTTTCATTTGCACTCTTAACTCCGCACAGATTGTTCAAAGCTCTCGTAGGGATTCACTGTGACTGATCTGTAGTCATTCTACTTTATTTTGTACTATTCTCCTAGTGGTTGATATAAGCGTTACGGTAAATGGACATGATATAGCAGGAAGAATGAAGTGTATGAATCTTACTTGCATGAGGTAGGTCCCTTCAAGTCCTCCAATTAAAAAAAATTTTTTTCTAATCAGTTCCTCTATGTACACTGAATAATACTATTTGACATAATTCTTGCTTCAAAACTCAAATATAAGAATCTTAAGACACACTGAACCGCTGAATAAATTCAGCCTATTTCATGCATCCCAAATTTCTTCCTTCGTTTCCTAAGTTTGAAGCTCAATTCCATCACATTCTTCCTGCCATTTTTTAGGGACAGGTTTGTTACCCACAGAATTTCAAGCTTTCTCTTCCCTTGACTGTCTTTATCTTCCCTTCATGCCTGCAGGATGTTTTTGCCAGACATGAGATCCGCTGTTGACAGTTCCTTTCTCTCAGCACTTGGAAAACGCTGTGCTGCTTGCTGCGGCCCCAAGGTTTCAGCTGACTGCTGTCATCTCACGCCCCCTCAAGGCAATGTGTCATTTCTCCCCCACTCCGTCAGCAATTTCCTCCTCAGTGTTCAAAAGTTTAATTATGACGTGACTTGCCATGAATTTCTTCACATGCAGCCAATAAGGAGTTCTCAAGCTTCTTGACTTCTAAGCTGGTTTAGATATTTTAGTCGAACCTAGGATGCGGTCCTACGTTACTTGCACTCTTCCTCGCCTCCCTCTGGACATGAGCTCCTGTTGCTGGACCACAGTTCCACACGCATCCATAGTTCTTTTCTAGGGAATCTGATGCTTGGGCCCTCCACCCACGTGGGGGAATCTGATGCTTGGGCCCTCCACCCACGTGGGGGAATCTGATGCTTGGGTCCTCCACCCACGTGGGGGAATCTGATGCTTGGGTCCTCCACCCACGTGGGGGAATCTGATGCTTGGGCCCTCCACCCACGTGGGGGAATCTGATGCTTGGGCACTCTACTTGTGTGGGAGAATCTGATGCTTGGGCCCTCCACCCACGTGGGGGAATCAGAGGAAACTCTTGGGTTTGGCCTTTCCGTGGAGTGGCAGAATCAACTGTACCACAAATGGCTGCCCTGCAGGGTGAACATTGGCAGGAGGCTGGAAGTGGCAGTGGACCTGGAACTTGACTTCAGTATCAGATGTGGGAATCCCAAACAGTATCTAACGGCTGCTCCGAATGCTGACTGCTTTCCTATGCATTGTTTTTGTTGAGATTTATCTCATTTATTTCAAAAGTATTCATATATTCTGGGAGAAGTACTGAAATAATTAGCTGATTTAAGACCTTATTCAGATCAGTGTCGCCACTGTGATGAGGAAAGAGCACCAGCTGTCCCTGTTAAGGGTCAGGATCTGCCTGAAACACCCAGTTGTTTCAACCGCATTCGCAGGACCATGGCACCTGCACGCTGTGGTGGGGGGCTGCACGCTGTGGTGGCACCTCTCTGCTCTGCCCCCCTGACGTCCCCCTGAGGGCACCTGCACGCTGTGGTGGGGGGGCTGCACGCTGTGGTGGGGGGCTGCACGCTGTGGTGGCACCTCTCTGCTCTGCCCCCCTGACGTCCCCCTGAGGGCACCTGCACGCTGTGGTGGGGGGCTGCACGCTGTGGTGGCACCTCTCTGCTCTGCCCCCCTGACGTCCCCCTGAGGGCACCTGCACGCTGTGGTGGGGGGCTGCACGCTGTGGTGGGGGGCTGCACGCTGTGGTGGGGGGCTGCACGCTGTGGTGGGGGGGCTGCACGCTGTGGTGGCACCTCTCTGCTCTGCCCCCCTGACGTCCCCCTGAGGGCACCTGCACGCTGTGGTGGGGGGGCTGCACGCTGTGGTGGCACCTCTCTGCTCTGCCCCCCTGACGTCCCCCTGAGGGCACCTGCACGCTGTGGTGGGCTGCACGCTGTGGTGGCACCTCTCTGCTCTGCCCCCCTGACGTCCCCCTGAGGGCACCTGCACGCTGTGGTGGCACCTCTCTGCTCTGCCCCCCTGACGTCCCCCTGAGGGCACCTGCACGCTGTGGTGGGGGGCTGCACGCTGTGGTGGCACCTCTCTGCTCTGCCCCCCTGACGTCCCCCTGAGGGCACCTGCACGCTGTGGTGGGGGGCTGCACGCTGTGGTGGCACCTCTCTGCTCTGCCCCCCTGACGTCCCCCTGAGGGCACCTGCACGCTGTGGTGGGCTGCACGCTGTGGTGGCACCTCTCTGCTCTGCCCCCCTGACGTCCCCCTGAGGGCACCTGCACGCTGTGGTGGCACCTCTCTGCTCTGCCCCCCTGACGTCCCCCTGAGGGCACCTGCACGCTGTGGTGGCACCTCTCTGCTCTGCCCCCCTGACGTCCCCCTGAGGGCTGCGTGTCGCAGCACCTGCGTCTCCTCCATGCATGCTGCACTGCTGCAGAACAGGTACTGTCACCTGTTCTTGGCCTGTAGGAAAATGGGCTTTCTTGGAGCTTTTTAAGTCAGTATCAGTTGCTGGCTCCAGATTAGAGTCTTGGAATGCAATAATATAAATCAGAGAGCCCACCAGTCCATGTCTTCTGAGGCCCCGGAGTGTTCAGCAGGCCACTTGCTATTTCCATGCTCACAGCCGCCCCCTGGTGGCTGTGCTCTGTCCGGGGAATTTTCGTTCTGAGAATCTGGGAGGACTGAGGTTGCTTCAGCTGGACTCAGCCCTACCGTGGTGAATGTTTTTGAAATGCCTGCTTTGGCCCAGGCATAGACAAGCTTCCTTTCCTCATGAAGCTAACTGCACCTTCCCAAAAGCTCACACACACAAAGCTGCACGCATCCTTGACAAGCACTCATTGGGCGTATCGAATGTACCTACTGCAGTCAGAAATATCCCAGTCGGCTTCCTGGTATCTAAAATGGCTTTGCGAGCAGAGCTTTTAAAGATGGAAGACTCAGGCATTTGTTTATTATGCAAACATTGGGCAATCACAGAGAAACTTATCAGTCATGCTAGGTATTATGGAAGTCCCAGAGATGAAAATGATGAAAGCTTTATACAGCCCTACTGCAGGAGACAAATACAAAAACAATGAACCTGACGCACAAGGAAGCAGCATGCTGTATTCCTGCCCTAAACCATCACACTCCATGGATGCAACCTTCCGAGGAACATCTTGCCTGAAAAGTGCAACCAGTAAGATTGCTGCTTCATTTATGGACCCAAATGGTAGGTTCAGAGAGGAGAACAGGCCAGAGGGTCATGGGAAGCACCAAGGGGCTGGCCAGACAGAATTCTCAACAAAAGAAAGAAAGGACATGGCGAGGTTCACGGACTCTGCTGAGGCCAGCTGTCCAGCACTCCGAGGCCCAGCACTCCCTCTGTGGTCAGTCCATGCTCACACAGGCCCCCACAGGGAGACCGCCCTTAGCTCTGACCCTAGCCCAAGGTATCTGTGCCTGGGGAGACCGCCCTTAGTTCTGACCCTAGCCCAGGGTATCTGTGCCTGGGGAGACCGCCCTTAGTACTGACCCTAGCCCCAGGGTATCTGTGCCTCATTCAGAGGAGAGTTTCCTCATGGGAGAACCTTTCCTTCTCTGGGAATGCTAATTTTAGAAATCACAAAAAACTGATATTTTCATCAATCAGATGCAGCTTTGGTATTAAAAAAAGTACTAGATAGAATCAAAAGACAAAATTTGTGTCTCTGCTTAATATTTCTCAGGATAAAATTCTCATTTTCTGCTGCTTTGATCAGCTCCTCTGGGAAACGGAGTTAACAATATCCACCTTGCCCATTAGGGCAGTAGTATACACCCATACACATTGGTGGATGGTTTTCTGGCATCAGGCTTCTCACTGTGATCTGATAGGAAATATTCTGAAATTCCACTGAACAATCACTGCTATTGACACAAAGTTAGTCCTTAGCCCAGAGAGTGCTCACTGCAGGAATATTAATACATCTGATTAGGAGACCTGGGCCAAGATCACACTTGGTCTAGCTTATATACAGCATTTAGAAAAAGAAACCTTCGCAATTCTAACTCATATCTAGTCCAAGATGTTGAGAAAAATATCTTAGACCTCCACCTGCTCTAACCTTATTCACACAAAAGGAAAACCATCTTTTGAGTTCATTGCCCTGGAAATCAATTGATTTGTTCAACAATAATTAAGGCTCTGGTCTAGATACTGTGATACAGAAAACAAAACAAAACAAAACAACAAAAACCCAGAGAAAAAAAAAAAGGACAAGACCTTGGCAGCTTATGTCTAAGTGGGAGAAGACAGGGATCTTAAAAAAGTATGATTTCCAAGCGAGAACCAGAGAAAGCCCCACCCTCTCTTGCAGTGACCATCAGGATCGCTCCAGAAACCCCTCAAAGCAAGCAAACAAACAAAACTCTAGAATAGATAGAGAACAACAGGGAAGCTTGGAATTAGACAGGAAATGGTCAGCGTGGATTCACTTATACCTTACTAGGTGGGACACAAAGATTGGTTACTCCTCCTAGGTTATTGAGATTTCTCTGCACACCCCTCCTAAAACTGTTCTGAACCTCAACTGTTGACATATGTCCTGTTAGAGTTATAAGCCGGTCTGGACTACCCGAAAAAAAAAAAAAAAAAGAAGAAGAAAAAAAAGCCAAGTTCAGCAAGATCATGCTTCAACGCTACATAATGCTAAATACTATAATGAAAATAGACATGAGATGGCTGAATAGTAATCTATAACCATTTTAAGGCGTATAGGGCCCGGTCGTGTATAAACTAAAATTGAAATGTCAACGAAGGAGTTGCAGGATGTGTTAAAGAACCTGCATTTTTTTTAACATGTTGGTTACTCAATACTATGTCAATTAATTCCATAACGTTATAAATTGTTGCTGATGTTGTGTCGGGGCTTTTAATTGATGATACTTTGCCGGCTCTACCTTCAGACCAGAGATGGTCTCCCCAACAAGCCGTTGAACTTATCTGGACAATAAGATGCTGGACTCTATGCTTGGTATACGCTTGCAATGAAAGAATCTCAACTGATCTTGAACTGTGGTTATGCAACAAGGTGGAGGAATCCACCATGGGGGGGGGGGTTTGGGGAGGGGGGGGGAATCCCAGTGCCTATAAAAATGTGTCACATAATGCAATGCAATTAATAAAAAAGTATGATTTCTTAAAAGGGGTAAGTGCTATAAGAAAAGAAAGTGGGCAAATGGAAACACAGTGAAGTCGGCATCTGCTTATGAATTTGAATTGTTAGAGAAAGAAAAAATTGTAGAACAACGTTGAGTTTAAAAGATCAGATACCAAAGGGTGTATACAGTACGATTCCCTGTGTGTACATTCCAAAAATCAAACTGCAGCACCCAGACCCGCACTCAGGTCAAGCTATAAAGACAGCAGAGCTTGCCACAGGAGTCAGCCCTGTCCCGTCTCCGAGGGGAGGCAAAGGGCACGCCAGGGCTTCCCACAGGCCGTTATTCCATTTCTTGACACGGAGCTGAAGGGATTTACATCAAAGTAACTAAGTCACAACACATCATTTTACTGTCAACAACAGGTCAGAGATAATAAGAGATCCACGGAAAGGTGCCAACACAGAGACAGAAAGAGCTGCCATCTGCCCACTTCTCCCAAGTTTCTCCAAGCACGTAGGCACGGTCACTGCGACACCCTCCAGGCCTCCTGTAGGTCTCCTCAGATCCACATGTACTTGTCTGAGTGTAGCCAGTCGTACGCACATCATACATGCGTCCATTTAAATGACCACCACGTCAGTACGCACAGCCACTCCTTCGCCTCCAGGAGCCCTGTACCAGCCTTTGCAGTCACATCCATTCCTGCCTGCAACTGCCCACCTAAGGCCTCACTGATGTGGAACCCCCCAAATCACCAAGTGTTTTCATTTTTATTAGTTGGATTATTCAGAGAGGACCGCAGGAATGGAGCATCAGCTGTACGTTTGGGTAAGAGCCGTGTCTTCGTTCAGCACAGGAGATCCCCCGAGCGGCTGCCTTACTCCACTGTTCCTTTCGTTGCGGAGACAAAGGCCATGGAGCAGATATTCCACAGTAAGCTCCTTTGCCACTGAGGAACATTGGGTTGGTTTGGAATTTTTACTGAACAGACACAACTATGTTTAAAAAATCTGACCAATACACTAAGGCTTCTAGGAAAGGTTGAGATAAATGCCAACCAGTGTGACCAACAAGCCATAGATCATGGTGTACTGTTTTAGATTTATTATTTGAGAGAGGCCAAGAGACCCAGAGAGGTCCAGCAATTCACTCCCCAAAGAACCAGAACTGTTGAGGATTGCCCTAGACAGAAGCAAGGAATTCAGGCCAGGTCTCCCATGTGAATGTCCAGAACCTAACCCCGGGCATCACTGCCCCCTCCCAGGGCTGGCATCGACCAGTGGCTTTAAGGAGGGAGGCAGGTGTCTTAACTGCTAGGCTAAATACCCAATGCACCCCCATTTTGTTTTTAAAGAAGATGCCAACATGTTTATTTGGGTGACTGGGTGAGTTTAAATAACAATTACAGATATATAAGTGATCCTGTTGCTTTTTTTTCCAGCTGCTCTGCTAGGTATGTAGTGAAATCTCATTGTGGTTTGAATTTGCATTTTCCTAATGGCTAATGATGTTGAACATATTTTCATGCACTTATCTGACATCTGTGTATCCTCTGTGGTAAAATGCCTATTCATCTCCTTGCCAATTTTCTAATTGGATTTTTTAACTATTGAATTATAAGAGTTCTTTATAGATTCCAGAAGCAGTCCTTTGCGAAATACATAGTTTGCAAATTCTTCTCTGAGTTTGTATCTTTTCATCTTTCCACGGAACAGTAGGTCTCAATTCTGGCAAAATGCAATGTATTGACTCTTCATTTACGGAGCAGAGTTTTGGTTCACATCTGTGAATACCTCCCTCGTCTTCAAGTGCTGATGATCTCCCATAAGCGCTAGAGTTTTATATTCAATGTCAAAATCTACAATCTACTTTTGTTTTGTATTTTGTGCCAGATATGAGGTGTAGATTTTAGCATTTTTTTGTCTATGGATGGCCAACTGTCCTACAAAATCTATTGAAAAAATCATCCTTCCTCACTTGAGGTGCCTTCTGAAAAACAAACAAGCTCGGTTTTTAAGTGTACCACTCACGACAACATCAACGTGCCTTTATAATGTGGCGTAAGCATCAGCGCTCACTGCCGCTGGAACGTCCATCACCCCGGTGGAAACCCTGTGTCTGCTAAGCTCCGACCGCCTTCCTCACACGTCCAGTCCTTGATGACTTCAGTCTCCATGAGCTTCCCTTTCTAATCACTTCACAGAAGAATCACATCCCATCTGAGCATGGGAGCTGTTTACTGAGATGACATTTCCACAAAGGCTTGGACGAGACAGGAAGTGAGGTACCCGAACATAGCAAAGAAAATCTAAGAACCAAACAAGTCAGGTGATGATGAGCGACAACTGTCCTTGGGGGCGCAGCGCAGCAGCCTAGCAGCTGAAGTTCTCATCTTGCATGCGCTGGGATCCCATATGGACACCAGCTCATATCCCGGCTGCTCCACTTCCCATCCAGCTCCCTGCCTGTGCCCTGGGAATGCAGTCGAGGACGGCCCAAAGCCTTGGGACCTTGCACCCGCATGGGAGACCTGGAGGAAGCTCCTAGATCCCGACTTTGGATCAGCTCAGCTCTGGCCATTGCAGCTGCCAGGGAAATGAACCAACAGACAAAAGATCTTTCTGTCTCTTCTTCACTCTGTAAAATCTGACTTTCCAATAAAAAATGAATAAATCTTAAAAAAAAAAAAAGTACTCTTAGTGTGCTCAGCGCATAAGAGATTAGACAGGTACCAGGGATCTTGTCAGCCAGTGGGAGCACTACAGGTTTTATTCTGGGTCAAACAGGAGTTGTTTCTGATTTTGAAGAGTGACAAATTCAATGTGTGCTTTAGAATGACGATCAGCCGAGTGTTGAAAGCAGGAAGAGTGCGCTGATGTCCAGAGCGATGTTAGCAATGTAGGTGAGCGCCTCCTGGGCCACAGGCAGCGGAGGGAAATGCAGACTGCATGGGCTCTGAGCACACCTTGAGGAAGAGCCCCTGGTCTTTTTCTCGGCTGTGGATCAGAGATGAGTGTGTCAAGACGGGCAGTGGATTTTTGGCCTATGCAATTTGAAAATAGAAAACCAAAGGTTTCCATATCATGATACGGTGTAGGCATACGGCGGAGCAAGTCTGAGCTTGGGATTTCCTAGAGGTGTCTCGGGCAGAGTGAGGTCAGGGGCAGCGAATGGTCAACTCCACACAATGGGTAGCCACTACCCAGGCTGGCCGGCGAGTGGCCCACAGCATTCCAGAGGATTCCCAGTGCTCCCTCCTCCCATCACTTACTCATGGGGTCTAGAGCCAGCTTCTACTGGCTCACACGTGCCACTTTCATGATTCCCTAGCCAAATCCTTCAGGAATTATTTTATGTTGGTAAGGCGATACCTGCTTTGCGACAGGGTTTTGTAACACAGACGTTGATAAAAACTACGAATTAGGACTTGTCCTTGCCAAGAGCCACTAATTTACCCTTTCACAGAACGTCACTGCCTTCACCCTTGTTCCAGGATAGTCCCAGGGTCTCATGTCACGCATCCTCTCTGCAGGCGGACCCGCAGTCATGTGTGGCTCCTACTGCTCTGCAGCCTTCACCAATCCAAGCTCCTCGACCAGCTCGAACGCCCCTCTGCACCAACACATGGTAAAAGCTTAGCCAAGCCCCCGCACTGCCAACCTCTTCTCAGTATGGCTCCATAGGGAACTGGCTCAGCTTTGGGGCACTTCTGACACTGCAGTTCTCACTGGACACTGTCCCTCCTGCCCCATAGCCCTTTCAACCTCTAGACCTGAAGGTCGGTCAAGAGTCCTCCCACCTCTTCATTGTCATATCCCTAATTGCATCCCTTCCCAACTTTGAACCTCATACCACCTAACGTCTTAAAAATTTATTTGAAAGGCAAAGAAGGAGGGCCCGGCGGCGTGGCCTAGCGGCTAAAGTCCTCGCCTTGAAAGCCCCGGGATCCCATATGGACGCCGGTTCTAATCCCGGCAGCTCCACTTCCCATCCAGCTCCCTGCTTGTGGCCTGGGAAAGCAGTCGAGGACGGCCCAAGGCTTTGGGACACTGCATCCGCGTGGGAGACCTGAAAGAGGTTCCTGGTTCCCGGCATCGGATCGGCGTGCATTGGCCCGTTGTGGCTCACTTGGGGAGTGAACCAGTGGATGGAAGATCTTCCTCTCTGTCTCTCCTCCTCTGTATATCTGGTTTTCCAATAATAATAAATATTTAAAAAAAAAAGAAAGGCAAAGAAGGAGAGACACACATAGAAACCTAAGGATCTTCCATGTGCTAACTCACTCCCCAGATGTGCGGCAGCCAGGGCTGAGCCAGGAGCTAGAAAGCCCATTCAAGTCGCCTGTGCCGGTTCAGGGGCCAGAGCACCTAGACCACTGTCATGAGCCTTCCCAGGCACTGTCTACTGCTGTCCACTGCCAATACTTTCAGTTCATTTTGGGTAACACAGGTCTTAAACTGTAATTTCAAAAGGCACATCAAAGGAGAAGTGACAAAATTCAACTTGTGTTTTAAAAGAATCATACTAGATGGGCTTGGTATTGAATAAATCACATGGAAACAGAGGAACAAGAACAGCCAATAGAGGCTGTCAAGTCTCCCAAGGCACTTCACACTCCACAATTAGAGGCATTTCCTGAGGTCAGTGCTGACTAGCTCCTAGGGCAGTGTTTGATGTGGACAGGCACATCCCACATCACAGACCCTGAGAGTTCCTGGTTCTACTTCCTGGGCCACTTTGATTCCCCTACACCCTGACAGGCTCCTACACTTACGTCCCTGTCAGCCAGGTGTGAGAGCCAGCCTGAGCCGAGGCCCCGTCGGCCTGGTGCGAGAGCCGGCCTGAGCCGAGGCCCCGTCAGCCCCGTCATCTCGGTGTGAGAGCCGGCCTGAGCCGAGGCCCCGTCAGCCCCGTCATCTCGGTGTGAGAGCCGGCCTGAGCCGAGGCCCCGTCAGCCCCGTCATCTCGGTGTGAGAGCCGGCCTGAGCCAAGGCCCCGTCAGCCCCGTCAGCCCGGTGTGAGAGCCGGCCTGAGCCGAGGCCCCGTTGGCCCTCACTGTTGTGGGCATCTGAGGAGTGGCCATAGATGGAGCATGTCTTTTTTCTCTCTTTTAAATAAGCTTCAAAAACTAAAGCTTTTTCAAAACCTAGAAATGATTTTTTATTCTCAAAAAAACATGTATTCTGAATTATGAGATAAATTTTGTCACCTTCTTATAGAATGAATCACTTCATCAGTAATGATCTCAATATTCAAGGAGCGGTGCTTTATGATAGACTTCTTTTTTTAAAAGTTTATCTTTTTAAGGCAGATTTACAGAGAGAAGGAGAGACAGAGAGAAAGTTCTTCCATCCACTGGTTCACTTCCCACGTGACTGCAATGACCAGAGCAGACCCAATCCAAAGCCAGGAGCCAGGAGCTTCTTCTGGGTCTCTCATGTGGGTGCAGGGTCCCAAGGTGTTGGGTCATCTTCTAAGCTTTCCCAGGCAACAAGCAGGGAGCTGGATGGGAAGCGGAGCAGCTGGGACACGAACCCGCACTAATATGGGATCCCGGTACATGCGAGGATTTAGCCACTAGGCTAACACTCTAAGCCCTATGATATAATTCTTAGGTGACATTACCAGGCCTTTCTTTGAGTACAAACTACGGTGTGTTGTATAACAGCACAGCACTGCAGGGCATGCAGACCCCAACAGGAGTGCAGTGCTGGGGGAGAGGAGACCCCTTCTCTTCTACAAATACATCACACGCAAGAAAAGCACATTGCTCAAAATAACATGAGGAAGAATTAAAAGAATGATTATATAATATTATATAGGATATAGCCAAACTGATGTGCCTCAACTTGTGTTTCAGAAGCTGTGGAAGTCAGTACTTTGACTTAGAACAGGCTTAAGCATTTGATCATAAATTGCTACTTAAGATTCCCCTGGGGGCTCAACAGCTAGGACCAGAGAGCAGACAAGACCCAGTGAACCACAACCACACGGCTTAAGGGATTCTTTCAGGAAACGGGTTTTTTTATTCTGCTTTGCTGCCGCATAGACAGCCCACTGACCGTCCAGTGGATGGTGAACTGTCCCCTTAGGATCTCCCCTGCAGGGCTTCCTTCTGGCTTCACATCTCCGCCCTGTCAAATGGAGTCAATGCTTGTCTGCAGGATAAGAACTTTTCAAATAAATGTAAGTGCCCTTTGGAACTCAATTTCTGAAAATCTTCATGTATCACTGAAATTTAGACAACTGGTTAAATGCGACCAAAACCAACCAACCAAACAAAGCCATAGTACTTCAAGTATTAATTTACTATCAGTAACAGCTGCCTCACAGCTAAAAAAATAAAAGATGCTTATTCACTATAAAAGATGGAAACAATTAAAAATAAAAACAGGGGAATCATTTGCAGCAGCAGATTTCCTTTAGACTGTAACTTTACCAGAAATCCAGAAATCAGCCCAGCCCTCGGAGGAAGGAGGGGCCTCGCTGGAACGACGCTCCTACGCGCAGAGCTCCCATGTCTTCTTCCGTCTTCCACGTACTCTCTGTTCCTGACGCATCTCCTTGGCAGTCTCTACAGCTCACTCTGGGTTCCTGTTCATTTTTTCATCTTAATTTCTTTGTCATAACTCTTCTGATGAGACCTCAGTCCCCACCTGCCCACAGTTCTTAGTAAAAACATGTCTAGCTTTTCAGACGGGTATACGTCCAGTAAAACCAAGTAACAGAGATGGGCAGATGGCCCGCTGGCTGTGAATCCCGCATGGCAGGTGCTCACACTGACTCAGCAACCCAGGAACAGGGCTGGGATGTTTCTAGTCTCACCAGCCCCACAGACAGCCTCCTCAACAGCCTTCTGCCCCAGGGCAGGCGTGTGGCACAAGGGTTACCTCCCTGCCTGGGCTACTCACACCTTTATGATGTGAAGTCACACGGCTCAAGGCACAGCTTTCAATGCAGCTTCCTGTTAATATATACCCTGGGAGCAAGAGTTGATGGCAGAAGACTTTGGGCCCCTGACAGCCACCCTGGAGACCGAGATGGAGTGCCCAGTGCCTGGCCTCAGCCTGGCCCAGTGCAAGCCATCACAGGCTTGGAAGAATGAACTAGCGGATGGAAGCTCGCTCTGTCCACCTCACTGTCTCTCTCCTCCTCTTTCTCTGCCTTTAAATAAAAATAAGTAAATTTCCCTTATTCCACAGCTCTTCATGTCGAATGGTCACTGCCCCACAAACTCCCACCCCTCAGAGCTACCAGGCAAACTTTCTGAGACCCTTGGGAGATCCTGTGTGCTCCCAAAGGCCAACGCAACCTCAGGGAAGCACGTCTTGGGCTCCAGGGCTGCCCCAACTTCCCGCTTTAGACAACTGCTACGTGTGCACACATCAGCTGTGAGGCGAGCAGTTCGGCACAGTCAGCCCCTCACAGTGTTAAATACAAACCATAAGCAAACACAAATCTTCCCAACCTCGCAGAATAGTAAGATAGCCAATTAAACTGGAAGGTTAAAAAACAACCACTATAAAACCCTACAGCACTCAGCATTTCTCTCTGGTGCTTTGGGTTTCATTTCTGGCTCTTAATTTCTGCTTAATATTAAACACAAGTAAAATGCTCTAAGTTTTTTTTCATGAGAGTGACTTCTCACAGATGATTTTTTTTTCCTGAATGACAGCAAAAAAAAGTTTGATTAGTTAACTGCCTGAAGAAAGATAAATTCATTTTAAATAACCTTAATTTGGATTTTTTTTTCTATTAGCTCTGTCTTGAACCTGATACAAGATGTAGCAGTAATTATACGGACTGTATCTTCTCTCGTACAAAGGGAAGGAGGAATAACACCATGATTTTCACATTAGAGACACAGTAAGAAAAAATAATTAGGGCTTCAGTCACTGGGACAGAAAGAGCGTCATTTGCCTTTAGCGAGCTCGATACTGATTCCAGACCTTTCCTAGAACTTGTGATGCTAAGTGTTGGAGAGTAAGTACGGGATTTCTCTGATGTGCCCAGGCTCCTAGAACACATAGTGCAAAGGAATTGCAGAGGATATTACGTCCGATCTTCTCTCTCTACAAGATGAAGAAATCGAGGCCCAAAGGAAAAATGAACTCACCCTTGAGGGAAGAGACGGGAGAGGTGGCTATTTAAGACTGCGACTTTGCGTTTCTTCTTTCCCTGGCAATATTTCAAAAATGATGGTTGCGAACAAGGCTGATGCTGGACTACATGCCAAGGGAGGGCAGCCTTGGGTCTTCTCAGGGAGCCTGCAGCCCCGAAGGAGAACAGACCTCACGTCACCAGCCATGCGGTCTGATGGAGCCAGCCTCGCCACAATTATTGCAGAAAACAATTCAAGAGATGATGTGGTGACCAGGAAGCGGTGTCCTGACTTCCTGAAATCTGGGAAGGTTTTCAGGAAGTAACTATGCCCGTGGAGCAGGAAGCATGAATACACGACTTATTTCATAAATCAATAGCAGCAGAAACCACCTAGAAATAGTTAACAGGAAGTACCAGATCATAGAAGGCATAGGACAGGAGGTAACAGACCCACAGCGGGCGTAGGACAGGAGGTAACAGACCCACAGCGGGCGTAGGACAGGAGGTAACAGACCCACAGCGGGCGTAGGACAGGAGGTAACAGACCCACAGCGGGCGTAGGACAGGAGTTAGCAGACCTACAGCGGGCGTACATTTGTACCCAAGCCACCTGAATGTAAGGGCCTCTTACTGGCAGCAGGCAGGTGAGGTGAGGGGGCTTGTGACTCCCCTGCCAAGAGTGCAAGGGAAAACGCCTGAGAGATGGTTCATTAGGAAATGCTACATTTACTGAGGCTTGGAAAACACCCAGCACTCTGCTATCACTTTACGCATGTCTGCTCATTTAACCTACATGACAGCCCCAAGAGTCAGACACCAGCATATCCATTTCAGAGATGAACACACTGACACAGAGGCCCAAGAACGTGTACGAAACCATACCTACCGAATGAAAAGCCAAGGCTCCAAAGCAGATAACTTGACTCCAGAAACTAACAACCCCTTAACCATGACAGGGAAGTGGTTCTGACTGGACTGCAAAGGCAGACAGCGAGGCCAGAGGAGAGGGGGAACCATGGAGTGCGTCAGTTACATGGAGGACTTAGCTCTTTGGACAGTACCCTGCCAGATGCTAAGGGAGGAAATCCCATGATTGGGCTCGTGCTCAGGAATCATTCCATCCACAACACAGATAGACAAAACAAATACAGAGATATGGAAATGAGTTATCTACGAATGCTGACTTTTACAAGAGGCAAGTTTGGTCAGGCATGGTGAAACAGAATGGGCACAGCTTACCTTAAGTGGATTTGTGGGATATTAGGTGATAGAATAAAGAGAAAGTGGTTCTGACCAGATGAAACCTAAATACCATCAAAGCACCAAGGCTAAATCCCAAATAGTGTTGGGAAACTCTCGGATGGCAGTATCGAGTCTGTAAGAGACACTGGATGGGAGCTGGGGTCAAAGCAGGGAGAGAGTAAACGTCAATGAGGAAGGAAGGGTGCTGCGGGGGACATGCTGAGCCCTAAGTACCTCTGGAGGCAACAGCAAAAATACCAGGATAAGGTCACAGTACATGGGTCTGAAGTTCAAATGAGTGGTCTGGATTGAAAATACAAATTTGTGAGTCACCTGAATGTTTCACAGCTGGTGCATGAAGTGGTGGACTTTGTGTAAGGACAGAAAACAAGGCAACAGATAAAGAAGTTATAGGATCAAACATCAAAAAAATCCAGTATTTGAAGAGATGCAGAGAATGAACTGGCAGAAGTACTACAGAAGCGGAGACACAGAAGAAAAATGTTTAGTATGGTACTAATCAAACCCAGAGAGTTCTGAGGACAAGAGGCCCAGAGGTGCGACACCAGCCAAGTTCCTGCAGAGGAAGAACTGGGAAATGCGTGCTGGCATTCCGCAGTCAAGTGTGCCACCTGCACCTGCTCGGGGTTGCTCAGCTTCCTGCAGAGCTCCTTGGGAACACACCAGGAAAGCAGCGCGACATGGCCAGAGAGCCCAGGCCCCTGCCACCGCCCCTGCCACCATGTGTGACACCCAGAGGAAGTACTATGCTCCTGACTTTACTCTCGCCCAGCCTCAGTGGCTACAGCTGTTTGGAGAGCGAACCAGTAGACGGAAGATCCAATAAATAAATAAAGCTTTTTAGATTCTGTTCTGTTCAGTTTCATGAGTTGATGAGTAGGAAGTGAGATGTTACACGCATGCACACGAATCTAAGTATTCACACACAGGATTCTGTTTTGTGCAGACCACAGTCAACACCTGCCATTTCCCGAAATGAATGACCAACCTTGACAAGCTTGTACTTCTCTCTCGTCCTTTATCGGGTCCCGCAATGTTGTAACTTGGAACTCTGATCTCATGGTTTTCTTGTTATTTTACCTTAAAAAAATCAACATTCACTTTTCCTAACCAAGGCGTTTTACCACTTGATTTGTTCATGATCACTTCTTACGTTCCCTTTCCTCCCAGAACAATTTTTCCTCTTGGAATCTGTCCTTTTAAAATTCTTAAACACAAGTCTGATGGCTAGTAAACTTCTTGAACACATTCGTGGCAGGTTGCAACTTCCCACACGCACCAGACAACATTCTCCACACGGATGCTCTGCCAGCACCATCATTTCCCAGCAGAGCTCAAGGCGCCTCTTGACCTGGGCTGGCCTGCGGGTAGGGCCCAACTAGGACGATGAATGCGGGATGGTGCCCTGGGAGACCTAGCTGGTTTGCAAAGCGACACACCTTCCACATAGCTGGCTCGCTCGCTCTCTCCCTCTCTCTCTCTCTCCCTCCATCTCCCTTACAATGCCCACACTGAGGGGCCAACGCAGAAAGCAGTTGAGCCTTTCTGTTCTTAAGCACAGTTGACTCCCCATCAACAGTCAGCACCAACTGGTAGCCACGAGGAACGGCCTGCCTTTCACCAAGCCACCCAGCCGGCATCATGTGGAGCAGAGATAAGCCTTCCCACTGCCGCCCAAATTGCAGATTCATGTACAACACAGACATCTGTTTCGTTTGAAGCTACCAAGTGTCAGAGGGATAATTAAATAGTATGGATAACAAGAACACCCCTCATGACCAAAGATGCCATGATTCCGGCCTTCTCACGCACGGCGATTTGAACAGGTGGGAATACAAATTTTCTTATTGCTGTTCCCAAGAACCTCAGCCTCAAGGCAAACACACATTGACACAAGAACCACTGAGTCTGCTCCAGGAATAACTCAAGAAAGCAAAGGCAAGCTTCCACAGAACCTTACTCACAAAGTTTACAGCTGCTCTATTTGCAACTGGCCCAAACAGAATCTTCCAAATGTCCTTCAACTGTAATGAAGCATGGTAACGCGACACTGTGAAATGCTCCTGAGGATGCGAGGGTGCAGAGTGCAGAACACAGCGATGCCGTGGTGAGCACCACACACGACAAGGCCAGCAGAAAGGGGCAGATCCACACGCTGTGTGCTTCACGACTCCGCTTGTACACTGTCTGGGAAACCGGAAAACAGTCAGGTGATGGAGGAACAGTTAATGCAGAGGACAGGAGTGCCTTTGGGGGGATTAAAATTCAAATGGTAAATTTTATATCCAAATTTTAAAAGGGAGTTAGGGAAATGGTTTACCTTTGAATTTAAAAAAAGGCAAGTTAGGGAAGCAGACCTGGCCAAAGACTCTTTTCTGATAAAGCCACTGCCCCGCTACCAGTGCTTGGCGTGAGCACCACGTCTCCCGGACATGAAGGGGCTGGGGCGAGGGCCCTGAGCCGTCGGGAGGGAGGCCATCCTGTCTCCCTGGGATCTGTCACCTCTTATTTCTGCTTTGCTTTGAGCACGCAGCCCCAATTACTCTTTGCAGAACTGCTCCTTTTATTGTTTTTTCTGCAACACTGTAACTTCACATCATATATGCTTTAGGCTTTCCATGACACAATTCTACATGCTTTATGGCTTTGGGGTTTCCTAGGACAGATCTTTTCAAAGAACCTGATTAGTCAATGTGTGCCCATGGGTGCATGCTCCATCAGGAGGAGGCCTGAGTTCCCACGGGGCCCATGGGCAAATGCCCACCCACAGAAGGAGGCCCGCAGTCCCCACGTGGCTCATGGATGAATGCCCCACCCGCAGAAGGAGGCTTGCGGTTCCCACGGGGCCCATGGGCAAATGCCCACCCACAGGAGGAGGCCTGTGGTCCCCACGGGGCCAGTGGATGAATGCCCATAGGAGGAGGCCTGCGGCCCCCACATGGCCCATGGATGAATGTTCCACCCACAGGAGGAGGCCTGCTTCCCCACATGGCCCATTCATGTGAATGCCCCACCCACAGGAGGAGACTGCAGTCCCCACAGGGCCCGTGGATGAATGCCCACCCACAGGAGGAGACTGTAGTCCCCACATGGCCCATTCGTGTGAATGCCCACCCACAGGAGGAGGCCTGCAATCTCCATGGGGCCCGTGGATGAATGTTCCACCCACAGGAGGAGACCTGCGGTCCCTACGTGGCCCGTGGATGAATGCCCACCCAAAGGAGGAGACCTGCGGTCCCTACGTGGCCCGTGGATGAATGCCCACCCAAAGGAGGCCTGCGGTCCCCACGTGGCCCGTGGATGAATGCCCACCCAAAGGAGGAGGCCTGCGGTTCCCACGTGGCCCGTGGATAAATGCCCACTCACAGGAGGAGGCCTGCGGTCCCCACGGGGCCCGTGGATGAATGCCCACTCACAGGAAGAGGCCTGTGGTCCCCACGGGGCCCATGAGGTGCTCCGCTCCATCAGGAGCCATTTCCCCACACACCAGCAGTGAACGGCTGTTGTTCAGTACTCGTCACCACACAGGACTTTTTCTAACAGGCCCAGGAACAGGATGAACCAGAGAAATGACACAGTAAACTAAAAGCAAAATGAGCAAAATGGGAAACTGTAAAGTGTTAAAAAAATAGCAAATAACCTGTCCTACCTCAATACAAGATTTTTTTTTTAAGATTTATTTATTTTTATTGGAAAGTCGGATTTACAGAGAGGAGGAGAGACAGAGAGAAAGATTTTCCATCTGCTGGTTCACTCCCCAAGTGGCTGCAACAGACAGAGCTGAGCTGATCCAAAGGCAGGAGCTTCTTCCAGGTCTCCCACGCAGGTGCAGGGTCCCAAGGCTTTGGGCCGTCCTCCACTGCTTTCCCAGGCCACAGGCCGGGAGCTGGATGGGAACTGGAACAGCTGCTAGGATACTAATTGCGGCCAGTGGCACAGGGGGCAGACAGTGCTGACCACCAAGCTTGGGAGACAGAACGAGACGTCTCAAGTGAGGAATTCAACTAAGAACTGCAAACCAGCAAGAAAAATACACAGCCCCGCGAAAATGGGCGAAACATCAGCAGATTAAACACTTTCCAAGAGAAGAAATGCAATTTTCCACGATAAAAATTACATACACACACACACACACACACTCCATTTTGTGTCAGCGAAGTAACAATTAAAACCACAATGGACAGTTTAACAACTTGTAAATTGGAAGAAAATTTAAAATCTGACAATACCAAGTACCAGTAAAGAGTTGGAGGATTTAACTTTCACAAGAATGTAAATTGGTTCAGTATTGTGGGAAACAGTGGACCATCAGCAAAGCTGAAGAGGCACACCACACAACCCAGTGGCTCCACGCATCAGGAAACACAGAAAAACACTCACAGCACGGTGATTCGTTACGTTCCGACGGTCAACAAGATCAGCGTTTATCCACAGAGCCAATCTGTGGCATATTTGTACACCAGAAAGCCCCAACACGGGCTGCACGCATAGCAGTGCAAACCACAGCAGATAAGTCTAAAAACTGCAACGTGGGACGGAAGCATGCGTTCAGCTTGGTTCCTTTCCCATAAATCCCCCAAAGCAAAAGACGCAAGCTCCACACTTGCAAAACATTGAAGAAGCAATGGGGGTGACGGGAAAGGGAGGCCCAGCGGCTCACAGGCTGTGTTCGACCTGAGAACCTCAGGGGCTGCATGGGCACCTGCCTTGGCACAGTTTGCAGCTCTGTGCCATTTGTTTCATGTGTTTTGATCCATGTATGCAAATTCCATATTTAAAACTCCCTCGTACTCTCTGTGGAAATTCAAGACTGATAATACATGCAATGTGGGGAAAGAAACAAACAAGTAAAAATTGAGTGTTGGCTGGCATGGTGGAGTAGCAAGTTAACCCTCCATTCCACAAGGGTGCAGGTTCACATCCCAGCTGCTGCACTTCACACCCAGCTGCTGCACTTCACACCCAGCTGCTGCACTTCACACCCAGCTGCTGCACTTCACACCCAGCTGCTGCACTTCACACCCAGCTGCTGCACTTCACACCCAGCTGCCTATCTGTTTCTCTCTTTCCATCCTCTGCCTCTCAATTTCTGCTTAAAATTTCAGTGATATTGGCTGAAACACAGTGTGGGTTTGTGGAAAGTCAGTTTTTAAAAAGTAATTGTAAATTACCTTAAAAAGGTAAAATTTTTAAAAAAGATTTAAAGTAACGATTTAATGTGATGGTGGTTGTTACGGTTTGAATGATGTCTCCACCACCTGTCAGAAGTGGTCCTAGGATGGCAGGAAGGGGCTGGGCCTTCGGGAGGCGACATGGATGAATACCACTTGGGAGAGTGAGTTCGGATGCAGGGCATGTGGGCCAGATGTCTCTCTCTCTGCCTCGCCCAGGCTCCCTAACCCTCAGCAGCCTGGGTCCCACAGCCAGGAGCTAACCTGGCTGCAAAACCATGGACCCAACAAACTCCCACTCTTCATGACTTACCCAGGAGGTGCTCCGTTACAGCAACAGAAAATTGAGTAACGCAGTGGTTTAGCTGGTAAAATGTGTGTTGCTACTTAGTAATAATGAAAGAGCTGCTCTGTCGCAGATCTAGGAGAGTAGAAGGCAACGCAGCTCTTACTTGAAGGCAACACCTTCAAGTTGAGGCAATATTATGTATTCTATTTATCTTGAAGATAAGCTTCTAACATAGGTTATCTCAGAGGAAGCAGACAAGGGAAGTCCTTGGGACTTCCGGCATTAAAGTCTCAGTGCAATCCCAGGAGTCATGGGTTAAACACCATGAGGCTATTAAACCTGGCAACTGTTTTATTGACACAAACCCCAGATATCACTACAGTCCCGTGAGACCCGTGCACGTCTCGCTGGGGGTAACCAGAATCACAAGCTCTCATGGGTCAACTATTTATAGTTTTTCATTTAGGCTCAATTTTTTCAGAAACCATATTTTAAAAAGCATTATAGGCCAAAATGTTTTTTTTTATAAATCACTCATATAAAAAATAAATAAGCGATATTATCATCTTAATAATAGAATAACTTCAGGCTACCAAGTCTTTCCTGCACAAAGATGTGGATTTGATAATAACATAGTTATGAAAAACTGCATTTGAACACATTATATAAATGTCATGGGTATATATTTCTCAAATGAGAATTACCTACGGTTAGGTCAGAATAATCTGGCGAGGCAGAGATATTGCATGAGAAGCTCTGGCTTCACTGGGATTTTTATTTCTTATATCATTTATTTTTTATATTTTTATTTCTTACATTATTTATTTTTCTTCTAGGAGCACTTAAGGGTAAAAAAAAAAGTCCCTATCATAAAATTTCCCAAACTATAAGAGATTCAAACACAACACACGTAATTGAAAAAATAAATAAATTAAAAAACAGCTTCAATTCTGAGTTCAGACGTGATGTCACTGCGCCAGCCAACTTTGCTCATGACTTTCCACAGAGAACAGGTAAGAGCGAATGTGACAGCTTAGCCTTCATGCCAGTCCTGAGACAGGAAAGGAATAAGTCAGTTTACCTTTCCAAGGACATTGCTAAAATAGGCCTTTCTCATCGATTTTTAAAATTTCTACAAACTTTCACTGCTCGGACCAGGTGGCTGCTTGGACAGTCTCAGGCCACCATGCGGGGACGGCGGGCTCTTCTCCCACGCGGAAAGTAGAGAAAACAGGCTGGAGTACATACAGATCATGCCAGGCTAGGCTATAACACCTACTGGTTTGCATGAGCCAGGGATGGGAGCAGACTGAACAAGGCCAGGTTGCAGCACCCGCCAGTGAGAGTCGGGACTGGGGGCAGGCTGGGTCAGGCTGGGCTGCAGCATCCATAGGCAAAGGCCAAGACAGGTGAGGGGCTATGCCAAGTTGGGTCAGAGCAACCTCTGGCATGAGCGAGATCTGTGGCTGGGAACAAATCTGGTTGGGGAGCAAAGAGGATGCCTGTGGCTGGGTTGTTAGTTCCCGCTGGTAAGCATGAGGGCCAAAGTGGGGGCTACAATCTGGTCTGGACATGGCTGCAGGATCCCTCAGCATGGGTATGGACTGGGTCTGGGGTGTGCCAGGCTGGACTAGACTCCAGAACCCACTGGTGCTTGTGGGAACCAGGATGGTGTAGGACAGGCTGGGTTAGGTTTCTGCCCCTGCAGAGCCATGCGTAAGCTATGTCTGGGTGAGGACCAGGGTTGGCTGGACTGCAGCACCCAACAGTAAGAACTGGAATGGGTGAGGGTTGGTCAGCAAAGTCCACTGTGCCTGCTAGGACAGGAGGTTAACTAAGTAAGGCTGGCCCATGGACCCATCGGTGTGTGTGAGATCTGGGACTGTTTGAGAGGTTCTGATGGAGGAAGTTGGGGAACTCCTCTGTCAGGACACAGTCCCTGCAGGTGAGCACAAGAACCAAGACAGGGAGCAGCCCAGACCAAGCCAGGTTACAGTGTTCACCAGCATACATTTGGCTCAGATCTGGGGTGAGCCAGGCTGGGCCAGTTCACGTCACCCACTGGCAAATCTGAGAACCAGAATGGTATGTGGGTCATGTCAGTTTGGGCCACAACACCAGCCAGTTCACATGAGGGGTGGGTCTTGGGGCTGGCTGGACTGGGCTAGGGTACAGCACTCACTGATAAATGCCAAGATGAAGTGGGCCATGCCAGACTGGACTGCAGTGCCCAACCAGCACATGTGAGACTCGGGGGGGCAGGGGCCAAACCCAGTACGGGGATTGCGGGGGGGCTCCCCTGCTGGACCACTACTCCCACTGGTGGGAGTGAGAGCTGGGACTGGGGGCAGACCAGGCCAGGCAGGGCTACAACACCTGTTGGTCTCCATGTGAACTGGATCCAGGAACAGCCAGGGCAGGCAGACTGTACCTTACGGTGCATGCAAAAACCATAGTGAGTGTGGAACGGTTGGGTTTTGCCACAGCATGAGCTGGCAGAGGCTGGCACAGGGGGCTAATTCTGTCAAGGTAAAATGCAGAACCGCCTGGACAGTGCAAAAGTGGGAGTGGGCCCATTAGGGAAAGAGTGGGCATGTCCCTCTTGGGTTGCCACTCTGACTGGTGAGCATGGGAACCAAGACTGGGGATAGGCATGGCTAAATAGAAAGTGGCACCTGCTGGCACCAGTGCGGACTCAATAGTGGTTGGTTGGGCTGAACTAGGTTTCGGTGCCCATTGTCATGTATGAGAGTTTAATGGGATGTGGGACAGACTGGACCAGTCTCCTGTGCATATTGGGAAGCACAGGAAACAGTGCAGGGGGGCGGGTCTGGTGGGCGTTATTGTAGGTCACTCAGACTTGGCTGCAGTTCCCACTGGTTTGTGTGAAGGCCAAGTACGTGATGGGCAGGATCGGGCTAGGCTGCAATAGCCATTGGTTTGTGTAGAAGACAGGGCTGGAGAAAGAACTGACCCAGCAACTGCAACTAACAATGTGCATAGGCCGATTTGGGCAACAGACTGTGCTGGACCTTGTATTGGCAAGCACGCACAAGAATCAGGTCTGGGATCACCTCAGATGATGTTGCTTTGGGTATCCCCCCAACTGAACTGCTGGACTGAGAACCCCAATCATGGATAGAATTGAAGGTTCTATGGTCTGACCATGGACTGCATGTGTCAGAGCTGGGCCTCCTCAGTGGCTTAGATGGCACAGTGGACAGCCTATCCAGGTACACATGGAGAATAAGGCAGTACACTGGAGCCTGCAGAGGACACCTGGTACCATAATAGGAAAGAGGACAAAACAAACTGATCTGCTGGGGTCCATGTGATGGGTGTGGAAGACAGGAAGGTGTGAACAGTATTGTTCCATTGCAGGCAGGGCTACAAGGAACCTCCTGCTGTGCAGCTGGGCTCCGGCAGGAATATCTCTGCGATCACCTGAATGCAGCTCCGCCTCCCTTTGCATGGACACCGGACTATCCCACTGAGATTTCTGCAATTTATTTAGGCATTGTCTGCCTCTCGGAGTTAACAGTTAACGTATGGTATCTGTGCGAGCTTGAAAGCTAATGTTGCTGATATCGCTTTTAGCCAAAAGATTTCTCACTATTACTGCCACGGCTGCCCCTCATATGCTGATCAGGGGTGTTAACTCCCCCTTTGATCCTGTGCTAATCAAGGGTACAGCAGGAACCTATGCTCAGGGTCCTCCTCCCCCACTGACCATATGCTAATCAAGGGTGTTCCGTCCCCAGGTGCAGTAGGAATCTATTCTTTCCCTCTTTCTTTGATCTTCATGTCCTTCCATCTGTGATGTCTTTCCTCCCTTAACTGATTCAAGACTAGTTGTAGAATAAGGATTGTAGTAGGAATCTGTTACTGAGAACTTCCTAACCATGGCACCAGGATGGATAACATCCTGCCTTAGGTAAAACAAGCTGAAGAATTCCTGCCTTAGGTAAAACAAATGGCAGAATTTTCCTTAGAAACACCCACTTGACCATGACGTAAAAAGTCTGAGCCAGAGTTTGACTGGTTCTGTATAAATAAAGCGGACAGCCTTGTCGCATGGTCCACAATGATCAAGGAATCCTAGTGGTCCGTCTCTTTCTTTCTCTCTTCGCGCCTCATCCACGCACCCTTCGTGAGTTCCGAACTCGGGTGGAGCTGGTCTCCGGCACTGATCAACTACCCCAGCCAAGCATTTATGGTGAATGTGTGGGCAAACAGAGACTCTAAGGTGGACTATGTCAGCCAATGGATTCTGAAGAGATTTCATCGTGCTTGGAGCAGTGAGACTGGCAGCAATACAGAACTGTTGACCTAGAAAAAACACTTGAGCAGGACCCTCAGAGCATCCCCCACATCGGGGACCTGGGATGGGTGGGAGGCTGGGTGGGGCTTCTCTCTTTATCTTCCCTTACCCCCCAGATACAGAAAGGAAAAACGATAATGTGGAAACAATGGTCTCACTCCCTTTGCTCTAGCCCTGGACCCTTCACAGCCTAATCAACTTTGTAAAAATCATCAAAAATAAAATTTAAAAAATAATAAATAAAATAAAATTTCCACAAATGCACTTTAAGCAATACGTGTCAGGCATTGATCCATTAACCCACACAATGCTGAATGCCTGCTATGCTCCCCACATCTACCGTTTTAGGGCCCGGGCCTAGTTGAGGCTGTCCTGCAAGAGTTCACGCTACATCAGAACCAACACACAAGCCGTACTGGCAGGTGGCAGACTCCTCGCATGCCAGAGGACAGGATGGAAGCTACTGGACCACACAGCATCTCACCAGGGCTGGATTGTGCAGTGTCTCAGATGAGTTCCCCATAAATGGTAGAACATTTGCCACAAAAATAGTTCTCCACAAAATGGTGAAATCTGAAGATTAAAGTAAAAACCAGTCAGGTAGATGGCATTGCAGTCCTAGGACTGGAGTCTGGAGCAGCTGAGTCACAGCAGATCGGCGCATCACCCCTTTAGAGAGGTAGGCCAGACAGGCCAGCAGTGCGTGGTCAGGGGACCAGAGCTTGGCCTCCATCCTGAACACAGGAAACAAGCGCAAGGTTCCCAAGCTATGTGGTGCGGTGGGTTGGGCTAGTACTAACATCCCTGTGTCTGACGTGTCTGGGGCAGAGCAAAAAACAAGGATGGAAACGCGGTCTTCTGGAACTGTCTAAAAGCTGTCTTCCGGAAACAAAGCTGAGCACACCCTGGCCCAAACCAAGGTAGTGGGAAGTGGATTAAGAGGCTGCTCTGTGACCGACAAGGACCCAAGCGTGAGTCTATGAAAGATTCAACTGCAAGACAGGAAGTGCTTCAGGCTCCTCGGCCCCTACACACATGAACTCAAGTAAGGAAACAACTTCCTCCCTTAAACGCCATCTCAATCTGTCAATAAAGGACTGAAGGAGACACAGCACAGAACACACGTGAACCCGCTGCGTCCTAGGCTGCTTCTAGACACAGGCTACAGAATGCCAGGCCCTCCTACAGGAAGGAGAGTCGCGGAGCGTGGGGCCAATGGGTGCCATCCTCACAAAACATGAGCTCTCGCTGTCTGCGTGAGAAGTAGACAGACCCGCATAAACACACAGAGAATGTGAATTAGCTTCAGAGACACAGAGCAAAGCTCCATTCAACCAAGGACGGTTTTTCGAGCACCAACATGTGTGGAGGCTGCCTCGTATATAAGACATGGGCAAACACAAGGCCTCGTCCGCGCACGAACCCGAACTGCTTGAGACAGCAGGGAGAGGAACAAGAAGAACGCGGAATTACTCATGTGCTAACTGAGAGAGATCCACGTGAGCTGTTCTCTAAATGAACAAGCACCTGCAGAATGTGCTGAGTGTTCCCACAGGTCCGGCTACTCGTGGTCACGTGCAGTGAGGGGCACGAGGCGGGGCACAGGGAGGACCCCCATGGCATGTTTCGGAAGCACACCGTGGCTCTGCAGTGGGACCTACCTCCACAAGAAACACAGCAGTCAGAGAAAGTTCATTCTGCCTTACAGACTAACATCATTTACTTACAACTCCAACTTCTTATAGGCTCAAGGATCTCTGAGTTAGCCAAGAGAACCTTCCCAAGTCAGAGGGGTCGTCCCTCCATTGTGATGTGTGTCATATCCACACCTTCTGACCACGGCAGACTCTGCTTTAAAACATGAAGCTAGGAGAGTCACACTTTGTGTCTCGTGGAGGCGCTGCCCCTTTACCTGAGAGCCACGAGCAGGCTGCCACGCCGTGGGAACTCAGCCGGCTTCCAAGGATACCAAAGGATGCACCGTGACTGGGTTCGGGTTTATCAGCACAACAGAAAAGGCTCTGAGATGTTCAAAGGAAAATATCCATATGAGATCAGAGTATCACATTTGATTTTTTCATTACACTGCTTTACAACACAATGGCCGTTAGCCAGAGCTGCCCTGAGCTGTGTGGGCAATTAACAGCGGGGTGGTTCTTTCTTCTAACAGTCCTGTGACTGAGGCTTCCCCAGTGAGCCGGCTCCTGCACACCCTCTGATCTGGTCCCTACTTTATCCGCCCTTCGAGGCATGTGTGTGTTTGTCAAGTGTCACACCCAGAACAAAAGAAAATGCCTCCCTGTTGGCAAATCGGTAGATGCTCACCAAGCTAATTTCAACAGGTATGTCTTAACAAGCACTGAACAAAGGATGTGTGTCAAAGGACGTGTGAATCAAACGAGTGCTGGTGCAGACGCTGAGTTTTCTCAAAGCCTAGCATATATGGAAGCAATATCAAGATCCCTCTAGAGTGACAAGGGTACATTAGTAAGAAAATGCGTTAAAAATAAATTCCATTCTATTCATGAAAAAATTCTGCTTTGTTTAGCTTTTATAGGGCGGTTAACCAATCTTAGATTTATTTTTTCAATTTGCATATTTTCTTTCAGATGTAAAACCTCTGTAACTAGTAAGGGAAAGATATATAATAGGTCAAGTTTTATGTCCATAGCAGCTGCAAACAAGCAGAGTGGCCAACTGTTTTGAGTTTCCCAGAGTCCGAGGGACTTTCAGTGCTGAAACAGGGACAGTCAGGGGCAAATGGGTCCTCGATGGTCACTCTGGTCACCTTGTGCGTGGCACTCACACACTGCCAAGCCACAGGCTCCAACCCTTCCCTTTCTGTTCCCATCTTATCCAACATGGCATTGAACAAATCCCTCAGTTCGTCAAATGAGCTCATAGAAAGCAAACCGTGAGGACAAGCAACACACTGACAGGATGTGTCACAGTATAAACCCTACTTCCCCAACATCTGACTTAGTTAAAAATCCAAGGGAAAAAACACTTCTGATAAAATCAGCTTTAGCTTCTGTGTGAGTCACTAAAACAACCGGAATGTGAAGACCAAAAACATGGGTGCTCCTTCCTCTGATGCGGCATGCTTCATCATGATTGTTGGAAGTCTCTCTCTCCGAGTAAGCAACACCATTTTACTCACTACAAACATGGATGAGGCTTGAAGGCTCTTAATATGGTAATAGAGCAAGACAGAGAAAGAAACAAAATAATCTAATTACACATCTCTTCAAAATCCAAAGTGAAATAAACTGTACTTGCTAACTGGTGTATCCTGCCATAAACGCATGCACGATGATACCTCTGACACACTCCACGTTACACAGCTGCTACACACCCGAGGCTGTGCGCTCCTGACCCCTGCTCACACCCGAGGCTGTGCGCTCCCGACCCCTGCTCACACCCCAGGCTGTGCTCTCCCGACCCCTGCTCACACCCCAGGCTGTGCGCTCCCGACCCCTGCTCACACCCCAGGCTGTGCCCTCCCGACCCCTGCTCACACCCCAGGCTGTGCGTTCCCGACCCCTGCTCACACCCCAGGCTGTGCGCTCCTGACCCCTGCTCACACCCCAGGCTGTGCGCTCCCGACCATTGCTCACACCCCAGGCTGTGCCCTCCCGACCCCTGCTCACACCCCAGGCTGTGTTCTCCCGACCCCTGCTCACACCCGAGGCTGTGTTCTCCCGACCCCTGCTCACACCCCAGGCTGTGCGCTCCCGACCATTGCTCACACCCCAGGCTGTGCCCTCCCGACCCCTGCTCACACCCCAGGCTGTGTTCTCCCGACCCCTGCTCACACCCCAGGCTGTGCGCTCCCGACCCCTGCTCACACCCCAGGCTGTGCGTTCCCGACCCCTGCTCACACCCAAGGCTGTGCGCTCCTGACCCCTGCTCACACCCCAGGCTGTGCTCTCCCGACCCCTGCTCACACCCCAGGCTGTGCGCTCCTGACCCCTGCTCACACCCCAGGCTGTGCGCTCCTGTCCCCTGCTCACACCCGAGGCTGTGCGCTCCCGACCCCTGCGGCAGGAGCCCTGCACCACCTCCTCTTAGACCCCAACAAGACTCCCGGTACACTCCCTGTCTTGCTGAAATAGGGCCTTGAAATGGGAAAATGCAACCTGGGAGAGTTGTAAACACTGACTAACCTGAGGATTAACGTTAAGGCAGGCAAAGGGGGCGAGGAGACAGCCTCTTCCGCCAAGCTCCGAACCCTCTGGTGCTCCCAGGCGAGGATGGCTTTCCACAGCCTACAGTGCTACAGCCCGTGCAGTGCACCAACAATACACCCACAGGGTCCATTTCAACACTGCTTCATCAGCTCCCTTTTATCTATTGCTATTAAGAACCTGGACTGGCATTCACACAAAGGAGAAAAGGAATAATTTTCACAACTCCAGATGCTATGGAAATAATCAGACATACAAAATGCAATCATGCTTTGTAAGATTTTCTTGAGGGGGCGAACAGCAAGAGAAAAACCTCAGCTACTGACAGTGTCTCTATCTGAAACACGCAAAAAGTACCCCCATTAGCCACAGTGAATAAGCTGCAAGGCACCCAGTGGAAACACGGACAGCACTGGACGCTGCACTCCCAGAGGCTGTGGGTGCCCAAATCCACGGACAGCGCTGGACACTACACTCCCAGAGGCCGTGGGTGCCCGAATCCACGGACAGCGCTGGACACTACACTCCCAGAGGCCGTGGGTGCCAGAACCCACGGACAGTGCTGGACGCTGCACTCCCAGAGGCCGTGGGTGCCCCACGGACAGCGCTGGACGGCTCCATGTTCCTGACACCCCAGAGGCCGGGGGTGCCCCACGGACAGCGCTGGACGGCTCCATGTTCCTGACACCCCCAGAGGCCGGGGGTGCCCCACGGACAGCGCTGGACGGCTCCATGTTCCTGACACCCCAGAGGCCGGGGGTGCCCCACGGACAGCGCTGGACGGCTCCATGTTCCTGACACCCCAGAGGCCGGGGGTGCCCCACGGACAGCGCTGGACGGCTCCATGTTCCTGACACCCCAGAGGCCGGGGGTGCCCCACGGACAGCGCTGGACGGCTCCATGTTCCTGACACCCCAGAGGCCGGGGGTGCCCCACGGACAGCGCTGGACGGCTCCATGTTCCTGACACCCCAGAGGCCGGGGGTGCCCCACGGACAGCGCTGGATGGCTCCATGTTCCTGACACCCCAGAGGGTTCTGCTCTGCCTGCTTCTTGCCCATCATTCCTCTGCCTCACTGTTCTCATGCATCAGCTGAACACGAGTGCTGCGCAGCAAAAAGGCTGCTCTGAGCTAGGTGACCCGTGGAAGGGAGCATGAACGGGATGGGGACAACTGGCAAAGGTGGCAGCACATGATGAGCTGGCATGAGACTTCATCCCACTACTCAGAAAGATGCTCAATTGGAAACGTGAGGAGGCTGATGTTGTGTAATGCTGCGTGCTCTATAGGCACGTGTTTACATCCTGGCTGATCCATTTGCAATTCAGCTCCTGTTAATGTCCTGGGAAAACAGCAGCAGATGGTCCAAGTACCTGGACCCCTGAGACCCATATGGGAAACCTGGATGGCACTCCTGGCACCTGGCTTCAGCCTGACCCAACACCAGCTGTTGCAGACATCTGGGGAGTGAACCAGCAGGTAGAAGACAGGTCAGTGTTAACTCTGACTTTCAATACAATTCAATCTTTTTTAAAAAACCATATGAATTATTTATTTTTGTAATCTTCCATCTTATATTTTTAGACCATGGTTGATTGTGTGGGCAGCTGAACACATGGACAGGGTGACTACTGTCACAGGGTGAACAGTAAAGACCAACACTGGTTGTGATGATGCTCCTGTGACACAGGGCCGAGTGCAAGCACTCTGGGTTTCCGGGTGCTTAAACAGGTGCCCCCAGCACATCCCACAAGCAGGCACAAGCGCATGACAGCCATGAGAAGGGCACAGCAGTGGGCACAGAAGTCAGATCCTTAGTTCAAGCCACACCACTGTCACACTACCACAGCCTAGCTCTGATCCTAGATAACCCAGTTTCTGAGTTCACACTGTTAGCCACCGTCTCATATTGTCACTTTTCAAATGCTATCTAGCATCCATCTCTAAAGACATTATGAAGAATGGTAAAATAATGGAGACTGCTTATCCAAGGGCGTCTTTCACTAAAAACGTAGAAACACTTTTTCTTTCTAATCAGTGGAGGCTTTTCAAAAATTCTATGATTGCCACAATTCCTTATTTCATCATTAGATCAAAGAAATAACTAAATTGTATCCAGGGCATTTATAGTTTATTTAAATTCACAGAAAGTGTATCAGATGAAGGCTAGACAGAGATAACCAGACATTCCAATCACAACCAAGGATCAGAGACAAGCCAGCGGCAGACTGCCCCGTTCTCTCCAACTTTAATTAACATGAGTACTGTTATGCATTCATTTCCATGGACAAAATTCTTCAATAAAACGCAAGTTCACTTCAGTAATGGTGACCCTTACAGAGCAGTTTCAAACCAGACTGTGGTTTTTCTGTCCATATCCACTTACTGTTTTTAAAAAGTTGATAACTACTATTGCTAGTGAATTCGTTCTTCCAAGACCTTGGCATGACACACATTTTCAGAGAGAACACTCAATAAAACACAGAGAAACGGACAGCAAGATTTCTAGACAGGCAGGAACGTGTCGCCGCTGACTGTCCGAAAGGCAGGTGATGAAATGCCGCGCTCACGGGCAGGCTGTGCAGGTGACTCCCAAACACCAAAGATGACTCAGCATACGTCGTTCTCACAACAGTTTTAAAGAATGAAACCACAGACGCTGACTATAAAAAACAGACCCCCGAAGTGCATAATCTATCTTCCAGGTGTAGTAATTCACCTCATCTAACAGTAAATCCAGACTGAAGGAGAGATCCATGTTCCCAAAGATAAATTAGTTCTAAAGATACCCCCTCGTTTATAAACTTGCAAGGTAAAAACACGCAGTCCCATCAGCAATGATGAAGCCCAAGCACTAAACCATGAAGCATCCAACTGAGCTGTCGGGTTGCCGCTCCAGGGTCACGGCGTCCCAAGGGCCTGTAACTCACAGCTCTCCCCCATCAGGCTGGGGAACCAAGACCTCAGGGACAGGTTCTGGTGGAAGGTGACACATTGTGAAGACAGGCTTTCCCCGCGCTCTGTCCTCACATTCCCCTCTCTCCTTCTCACGGGTTCCCACCCTCTTTCCACTCGGCCCACCTCTGTTTATAACTAGGATGCCAATCCCACCGACTCAAACTGCTCACGGGTTGGAGTGAGGTGAGGAACTCTTCCTGGTGACCCCATGGCTTGGACCAGGCTTTCCTGGTGGATGCCCACCCTCATATACTCTTGTGAGCCTCTTCTCTCTCCACCTAGCCAGACCCTGGTGCTCCTCTCCTCAATGGCCACTCAAGAGAGCTTGCCCGCTGCAGGGATTTTTAATTACTCCTTTTTGATTGTTCTCTCGTGTCTTCTTTAAACCCAGAGTTGAGTTTATGCAAACGCCTAGCTGATCTTCCCAACCAGCTCTTTCACAAGCATCGCAGACTTAACTTGCCCAAACCCATTCTGAATCCAGAAGTAAAACCATCCCAGTAAACACAAAGCCCCCACTCAAAGCAGAAACCAGCAGAGTTACACCACCCTCTGATTCACTGCCCTGCGGTTCCTCTTCTACCCTACAGCTCCATTTTGTTACTTTTCTCTCTTTCTCCTGCCCTTAGTCCAGCCTGCTGGCACCTCTCGCTGGGACATATGCAACGATTCCTAAATGCTCTCTGGTCTTCCACTTCTCTCCCTACCACTCCATCTTCACAAGGCAGCCAGCTTTTCTCACAGCGCATCAGAGCTTGGCATCCCCTGGTTTAGAGCTGTCCTTGTCCTTGGACAAAATCCAAACCAATCCCCAAAGATAATGTTGCATAAGACCTGGCCATGTTGACCTCAATAAAGAAAATGACAACTGAGTAAAAGCTAAACAAAGTATCGAGAGGCCACATACAGTATGAGTAGTTTGTGTTACATGTTCAGAATGCACAAATTCAGAGATGGAAAGCCGCATGGGACTGTGGCAGAACAGGGAGTGACTTCACATGGGCAGCAGGTGTGCCTGTGAGGCTGTGAAAAAGGTCTCCCGGCTCACAGTGAAATGAGATAACCTACGCTGGTGGAGACAGCTCAATGCAGTGTGACGGAGTGGAGGGTACACGCAAGGCGCCTACTGAAACACTGGAGGGGAGAACCATGGGGCAAGGGAAACCCCACGCGTGTTAAACTATGCCATAAAATAAAGGCTTTTAAAAAACGAAAGAAAGAAAATGGTCAGCCAGACAGTGGGAACAGTTACACACCCCTGCAAACACGCTAAAACCGCCACGTTTCATGCTTTAGAATGGCGGACTTCACAGTAAGTGGATTACATCTCAGTAAGACTGTTACTTGAAAGCATGAAGACAATGGGGGCGCACAGCCTACTAGCTGGGCACTGAGCCAGTGGACACACAACTCATTCACACATGGATTTACTCAAGCCTTTCCCAGCACTGAGCGGCAGGCTGGCTCTGCGAGGCTCTGTGATGACCTAGCCCAGTGCTGAGCGGCAGGCTGGCTCTGCGAGGCTCTGCGATGACCTTGCCCAGTGCTGAGTGGCAGGCTGGCTCTGTGATGACCTTGCCCAGTGCTGAGAGGCAGGCTGGCTCTGCGAGGCTCTGCGATGACCTTGCCCAGTGCTGAGCGGCAGGCTGGCTCTGTGATGACCTCAGCGAGCATCACCTGGCATAAGTCCTCTGGCAACGAGCTCTAACTGGGCTTGGTCAGAAGTGACTACAGCAGAGATGTAGCCCTCACATGCATGTGCTGCCCATGTGCTGCCACTTCACAATCCACAGAAGGCACGTATGGGTGCTTGGCAGTTGACCACACATGTGAAAATAATGGTCCTGTGGGAAGGGAAGCCACGTTGATAACCACCTCACTTCACAAAGTCAAGTCTCACTGAACTCAGACATGCGGGTGCGTGGAGCCAGAGGACGGGCACAGGCCCCTCTGCCACACAAGGTGAAACCAGCTAATGGTCAACGGTCACAAAGTGACCAGCGAGTCATCACTCAGGTGTGGCAACCCATCCACAGCCATGCCACGCTTCCTATTCGACTGTAACTCACGTAGCCACTTTCCCCTCACGCAGCCAGACACAAGGTCAGTGGGACGAGCCTTCCTCCACTTTCCTGCTGGCATGCCATCCCAACTGAGAGCAGCCTGTGGACAGAGGAGGCAAGCTCAGCCTTCTCCAGCCTCTGCAGGGGCCACACGTCACTCGCCAGCTCCCGGGAGCTCCTCCCAGTGCAGCCAGCTCCATTCCACAGACATGCGAGCTCAACCTCCTCAGAGTCTCCAGGAAGTGGGGCTGCTTCCCGAGAACAAAGCAGGACAAAGAACAAAGAGGACACCTGACTCGCAGCAAGCCCCTCCAAATCTTCCCTGCCGGGGCACCAGCCTTGCAGCTCACGTGGAAGCTCCTCTGCTCACAGCCCCACTGCCTCCTCACAGCACCAGCTCTAGGCTGCAGAGCCCCGGCTGGATCACACATACCTGGTGTCTCTCCTGAGCTCTGAGCATAGTTCCCTCCCCTTCTCCAGCGTGAGAAAGCAGCTTTTGCCCTTGTCTCTTCTAGGGAAGCACACCTCTGACGTCCAAGATTGTTGAATAAGTGAGACAAAGCGTGCCTTGCCACAGCACCCCCAAAGCACACGTGCAGGCTGGACCCACTGACTCTTGGCTCTCCAGGGACATAGAGCTCATGTCTCTGTTGTCACCAGAAGGTGCTCTGTGGGGCCATGTCCACGTCTGGGTCATAACTCGAACAGCATCATAGTTGCCGCCACTTTTCATGCTGCTAGATCCCCTTAGCCACGGCCAGAACACAGCTGCCGAATGAGGAAAATGGAGGTACAACAGCTGACTTCCACAGATGACCCCAGCACAACCTCCATGGAAAAATGAGTGAGTCAACATGGGAGCTGCGTGTGGGGGACAGGGGCCCCAACCATGATAACCCGGGTGAGAAGTTCATGAAAGTCACTGCCCCCTGACTGCAGTGAACACCAGGTGCCTGGTGCAAGGAGTGTATTGAGGTTGGCCTGAGTCTCCCAAGGACACTGTTCCTGGAGAGAAGGGAAGGAGAAGACAAGGCTATATCTCACACATTCCATACTAAAGGGTGCCATTAACAAAGGCCGGAACATTCATTATGCAAAAACTATCAAAGATACGAAGTTCCAAATGAGTCAAGGCTCCATCGACTATGAATTCTAATGCTTGATCATGTACATAATTAGAGGCTATAATGAGCAGAGGTGGGGATGATAATAACATCGCCAGTACAATGTTTACTTTACAGGTGAAAGTCATTTTCACACCTGTAATTTTATTCCCCAAATAAATGTTCCCAGCCTTGATTCCAACAGACTGGCCGGGCGGCTTCCACGAGCTCCCTCCAAGCTACCCAGGGTCCCAGCTGTACTGCAAACAGGCCACTGCCTTGCCCAAGTCACATCACTCCCCAGGGTCGAGGCTGACAGCGGCATCCAAGGATCGTAGGTGAGGATTATGTAACTCAGTCCAGTACGCTTGCTCCCACACCACGTCCCCAGGATGAGCCACGCGCTGTTCTTGACTTGCTCATTCAAGGGATACTCATCCATTCATTCCACAAACATTCACTGTTCCGCTTGGCCCAGGACTGTGAGACAAAGAAAATCTCTTTGTCTTAAGGGATTACTGTTAGTAGCCAATAGCCAACTGTGTGCAAAGTGTTCAGACGGCTGACCGTAAAGGCATCTCCTGGCCGGCAGCAGACACAGCAAACTGTAGCTCCTCTGGGCCAGGACTCCTGCCGTCTCATCCCGCCAAGGGGAAACGAGTCTCAGAAGTGCAAGTGAGGAAGGTATGATTCAATGAACACATCCCAGGCTTGGCAACTTCAGAATTTACTGTTCATTAAAACTGTACTTTAATTATCTTAGTTTTAATTAAAGTATTATGTAGAGTTGGCGAAATGCAATTATGTGCAACTGACTTAAGATGTATAATAGGCTAATATTTGTAAAGAAATGCATGATTGTCAATAGATCTGCTCCTGTAAAATGAAGTGGTGTTTCATTCCAAATGAAAAATCAGCACCCAGAATATTAAACTCTTGTCATTAAACACTACAGTGCCAACTCAAATGGAGCCAAGTACTCCTAAGGTCCCACTCCCTCTGGGGGCAGTGCAGCCAGCCCTCTCTGCGAGGCACCTGTTCTGTCGGGAGCGCTGTCAGCCACCTACAGATGAGGAACACACGCTGCTGGGAGAGGGTGCTTCCAGAACCTTCACCAAGCTTGGCTGCACCGTGTGAACGTGCAGGCTTCAGGCGTAGCTATCTGCATCCTGCCAGCCACGGCCCGTGCTCTAATGCTGTTTGTAAGGGAACGCTTCTTCACCTTGCTTGACAGTCTGAAGGAAACAAGAACCTCAACACCAACCGGGTGCTCTCACAGCGTGGCTGTGTTTTCAAGTACAGTTCCAGAGAAACTTAGCGGTCTGTACTGTTGCCTACAGCAACAGAACATGGACACGCAGGCGCCCCAGGATGACGGGAACCCAGCACAACTCCCTCTCGGCCACGTCCGCTGGAGGCGGAGACACCAGGGGGTTTCTAGCTGACTGGTCAGCACGTGGAGGAGAGCCTGTGGGGCCAGGACACAGCAGGGCAGAGAGCTGCCTCCGCAGCTTAGGTGTACTACCTACCAGGTTCCTGTCCCCTCCCGCAGCAGCTCCAAGGCACAAAAGACAGCCGCACACAGGGCCAGCACTACAGAGCTCCTCTCAGCTGCGCCTCTGGGCGGAACCATAGGAGGCAGGACTGCACACAGCATGCGCCGCTCTCACTTTACTGAACATCAGTTGGCAAATCAGTGAAATCAGGGCAACTCCAGGAGCAGGAGAACATCTCCTCACTTCGTAAACAAGCCCGAGGAGCAGCAGGACAGATAGCACCCGAGACATGTCCAAGCTGCTAGCCCTGGACACGCACAGACCAAGGGCAGCTCCAGGAGGCCCACCCAGAGCTGCAAGAGGGGAGGTACCACATCATTCTTCATCCTCTTCCTCCCAAGGCCCCACTCCCCCACAGCCCTTGTGCTCTTCCGTACCACCCTTTGTCAGAGGCTGAGTTAGCACTCCACCCATAGGCACCCTGTTACTGCAGACCACAGCTTCTGCCTCTGCTGCCGCCAGGCTGGCCTCACATACGGATGCATGCTTCCAGCGTGTGCTCTCGGCATCACCCTCCTCACTGCTGACGCCTTGTGTCCCATGTCAATTCAGCCCACGCTTGGAAGGTCTAGATTTAAATACCTCAAGTATAAGCCCGGTTCTCAGGAAACAAGAGTATATTTCTGTGTTTATGGCCACAGGGGCAGGAGGAGTGAAGAAGAAGAACTGAGCACAGGACGAGGTGTGACCCGCACGATGACCTCACAGAGGCCGGGGAGCCACGTGGCACTGCTCAGTCCAGCCGCAACGGCCTGAATCAGATCCGTGCTGACGCACCCACTGCTGCCCATACTGATTCCCTAGTGGTCCAACTTCATCCCTAAACATTTAAATCTGCCACTTCCAGACTGACGTGCCTCAATGGCAGCAGAAGTTCCACGTATGGGATTAGAAGGCTGATAGAGCGGACAACATTCTTGACTTAGATCCACCAGCCACAGGGGCTGTAAGCCTACAGACCTCTGAAGCCGGTCCTCACAGCTTCTCCTGCTCTCAGCTCACGCCACTTTCATCAGCCACTTGGCTCCTTTCATATGCTTGCTCTCTCTCTCTCATTTTTTTGCTATATTTTTTATTTTGAATTTTTTAATTTTGGGGTACAATTTCATATAGACTGGGATTCCCCCCAAACTCCCAGCCCCTGACAAATTTCCCCCATGTTGCTATGATAGTACAGTCCTTCATAAGGAGTCACAGCTCCATCAGTCTGTTATTGAAGTGTGCCCTGACATTGCTGGTCCAGACAGTGTCAGACAGCCCAGCATCCCATCGTCTACACATGTCCAACAGTTTCACTGGGAGTCCATCTTTTGTAGGGAAGCAGGGATGCATGTTGTATTGTAGACCCCAGCACTCCATCACTATGCATCTTCATAGATGAGAAGCCAAGAATCAAGGTGAACAACTGGTATGAACCACAATAGCCACAACAACAACAACAACATCAAGATAGAAAGCATCTCCAAGATACAGGAACAGGGAAAGACTTCTTAGAAAAGATGCCAAAAGCAAAGGCAATCAAAGCTAAAATGAACAAATGGGACTACATCAAACGAAAAAGCTTCTGTACAGCAAAGGAAACAATTAACAAAGTGAAGAAGCAACCAACAGAATGGGAGAAAATTTTTGCACACCACACAAGTAATAGAGGACTAATATCCAGGATTTACAAAGAGCTTCAGAAACCCAGGGACAATAAAAACAACAACCCTGTGAAAAAATGGGCAAAGGAAATGGACAGACATCTTTCAAAAGAACAGCTTCAAATGGCTAACAGACGTGTGAAAAGATGCTCAGGCTCCCTAGGTACCAGAGAGATAAAATAAAAACCACCTAACTCCAGTGAGATTGGCCTATTTCTATGTATCCTACTAGGAGCTTCTGCCACTGGACCTCAAGGACTCACCATCTTAGGAATGAGCATGGCAAAGACGTCCACGCATTATCTCCTGGCCATGCTCTCCAAAGTACTTCTTCAGCCACTCATCAATTACTCCTTCAGCACTCACCAGGTCTTTCCTCCACGTATGCCATCATTTTATGGCTATGCTATATTGGGGTGGCCTCCATGTATCTCCCAGAACAGGCTGCGCTGTATCGGGGTGGCCTCAGTGGGTCTCCCAGAACATGCTGCGATGTATTGGGGTGGCCTCCATGTATCTCCCAGAACATGCTGCGATGTATTGGGGTGGCCTCCATGTGTCTCCCAGAACAGGCTGTGCTGTATCGGGGTGATCCCCTTGGGTCTCCCGGAACAGGCTGTGCTACTTTGGGGTGACCTCCTTGGGTCTCCCAGAACAATCATTCCCACTATAGCAACATACTCTTTGCTCTTCCATTCACTCGAGTGACTTTTTAACTGAAAATACAATTTTACTAGGAATATTTTTTTTTCATTGAAAGAATGTTCCATTTGGTTCTTTTAAAAATTGGGTCATTAGGAAATGTTCAGCATTATTAAACATCAGGTAAACAAAAATTAAATCCCAAAGCTATATCATGACATACCTCTCGGGATGGATAAAGTAAGAAGTAGTGACAATACCAGCTGCTGGTGGAGAGGCGCAGGAGCCAGCGGCTTCACGCCGTGTGGATGGGCGGGCACGTGCAGCGGAACAAGCTCTAACTACAGCAGCGTGGCCTTTCCTTTTCTAGAAAAACCAAGCGTGCAACCCTGCACCGGCCCAGTCACTGCACACCTGGGCATTTACCAGGGAAATGAAGCTTGCCTTTCACGCCAACGCCAGCACAGGGATTTTTATAGCAGCTTAACTTTTTAAGAGTCAAAAGCTGTAAGCAATCCAGATGTGTTTCAACAGGTGAACAACCACACCAAATGGAAATAGATCCACAGCAAGGAATACTGCTCAACAGTAGCAAGAAACCAACCATGGATATGTGGGAAAATTCAGAGGTGCCAGAGACAAAGGCTAGGTGGAAGAAAGCCAATTTGAACAGGTCTCATGCTTTTACCTAAGGGGCACAGAGCACTGGTTGTCAAGACGAACACTTATACAACGATGTGAAGGTACTTAATGTCAGTGAACTGGACACTTAAAATGTTTAAAAGGGTACATCTTATATTAGCTGTATTTTTTTTATCATAATTAACAGACAGTTTTTAGTACTTGGCAGGGGGCTGGGGAGGTAAGAAAACATGTTCCAAAGGCTTCTCACTGTACGGGGGAAGTCCAGACCTCTGTCCAGATGTGAGACTAGAACTGCCTTGGGCCTCTTCTCTACCAGCCTGCCGACCCCTCCTCACAGGGCTCACTCCAACCACGCCGAGTCTCTGGTCTTTTATTGAGAAAACTGCACAAGTTTTTTCCCGCTTTTACATCTGATTGTTCTGTCTCAAAACATTCACCCTCCGGATCCATGCCGGGACCCCAGGAAAGTGGTGTACCCCGAGTTTGGCCCTGCGGCTCACAGGGCTATGCTGCCGCCTGCGGCACCCTTCTCACTCAAGTCCCGGCTGCTCCGCTTCCCACGCAGCTCTCTGCAACGTGCTTGGGAGGCAACAGAAGACGGCCAGGTGCCTGGATTCCTGCCAGTCACACGAGCAATCTGGATGCAGTGCTGGCCTAAGCTGCTCCAGCTCACAGCATGGCAGCGTTTAGGGTGTGGACCAACAGGTCGGAAGATCTCTTTCTCTCTGACAGAGAGAGAGAAGAAGGATTCTTTCAAATAAATAAACACATTTTACAAAATAAACCAAATACAGCAAGCCGTGCATCCAGTGGGAAATGTATCAACTCCGTAATCAGACAGCACGCGCACTCTGCAGCTGCCTAGCTCTCGGCTTTCAAGCACCAGCAGTGAGGAGGCCATAACATGAACCATTGCATTAAACAGTTAACGGGAAGAGTGTTCATTACTGTTAGCTCTAACGATGCAGAATGAATGAAGCTAGACACAGGCTATCCCACATTCGGTGACTGTCTGATGTGCAGTTCCAGGCAGGTGCACTATTCTACAGCACTAGAAATGAGGTCAGTGGGAAGGCAAGGCAACACCAAGGGCGTCACGCGCAGGAGGGGACTTTCTCGGTCGGGAGTGTAACCACCTCCTGTGCCCGAGCACAGTGCACGTCTCTGGGGTGACTGCTCCCATCACCCTACCCCGGCAGTGCCCAGCCAGCAGCCCCCTGCCTCACTACGCTTTCTGCCACGCTGCTTCCCTGAGGGACTACAGTGCTTGGCATGCCTCTGCCCCGTCTCCATCACCAACCATGTGAGGAAAGGCAGAAAAGTAGAGACGGCAAAACTGGCCGAGGGCACTGCCCTTCCATGACAGCACCACTGAATGTCAACACCAAGAGGCATCTCATCTTTGATGAGAGAAAACAGAGGCAAATGGGGAAACGCCGTGGGTCCAAGGTTAGAGTTACTGCAGAAGCAAGTCTTGAACCTGTGTCCTCAGCATCTCTGCTTTCTCTAAGCACGGTTCAGTTTACAGGTATAGACATGCCTAGAAGTTACCAAAATTTAAAAGCATGTTATTTTGAAAGCTTAGCTAACTATCAAAATATCATTACAAAAATACCTACTTCATCCATGCATTAAGTTGTAACTTTCAATGTAAGTGTTAATTTTTTAAAAAGTTGTCTTGAAATGGTTGTAAGTTATAAACTGTTATAAGGCATAAAACTGGCATGAAATGGTTGTAAGTTAATGGATGTTCAAGCATTTAGACACGGATAGTTACGAACCAGACCACTTTGGAATCACCGGCCGCTTTCACTACCGCTGCTTCCCAGCCCAGAACATTACCGGCAAGGCACCTCCCACAGAACAGACTGGAGCTTTGAAACACTTAATTCACACGCCTCGAGTTTCCGGGAAAACATGTGTGAGAGCTCTGGTGCTCACACATTCCTGTCGGGCAGGCTCCAGGAGGCACTGTGAGCAGGGAGCACCTGCACGCAAGCCCAGCTACCGCAGCACGCGGGGCCGGCTCACCCCCGTGTCCCGGGAAGGGCAGCTCACGGGGCCGGCTCACCCCCATGTCCCGGGAAGGGCAGCTCACGGGGCCGGCTCACCCCCACGTCCCGGGAACGGCAGGTCATCGGGCCGGCTCACCCCCACGTCCCGGGAAGGGCAGCTCACGGAGCCGGCTCACCCCCGTGTCCCGGGAAGGGCAGCTCACGGAGCCGGCTCACCCCCACGTCCCGGGAACAGCAGGTCACCGGGCCGGCTCACCCCCACTCCCGGGAACAGCAGGTCACCGGGCCGGCTCACCCCCACTCCCGGGAAGGGCAGCTCACGGAGCCGGCTCACCCCCACGTCCCGGGAACAGCAGGTCACCGGGCCGGCTCACCCCCACGTCCCGGGAACAGCAGGTCACCGGGCCGGCTCACCCCCACGTCCCGGGAACAGCAGGTCACCGGGCCGGCTGACTCCGCTGCACTGCTACGGACTCAAGCCACTTCCTGCAAAGGGGAGACACTCCACAGCTTCAGTGTTCACATTGCCTAATTTGAGGAATGGAAGCAAACAAAGAACATGTATCTAAACCCAAATAGCACAGATGGGTTTTAGTATCAAATTAGACATTATTTATAAGGCAAAGCTGTCCTTATCTTTGAAATGCACAGATAGCAAATTAACTGGATTTAGAAAATCAGAGAAATAAGCATGCGTCTCTTTCATCTCAGATAAATAAAACCCATAACTTTGCATTCAAAATTCTACAAAGAACTCATATTCAATCTTTTCAAAATACTTTGCCCTTCCAAGATTCGTACACATGGACAGCTCTTCCTCTCCCATTGTGTCAGGAGGTTCATATATATATGACTTTGCTTTACATTCATTCACTCTCCCATTGCAGGGCTATCCACCATGAGGCAGACAGCATGATCAAAATAAAGATGTATGGGGTAAGGCCAGCACCTAAGAGTGGGACAATTACTTCAACAAACAACAGAATACCAAAGAAAGGGTTTTTTGTCTCTCTCTCCCTTTTCATTCAGAGTTTTGATTAAAATCGCAAACCCCAGAAAGTACTATTTTTAAAAGTTCAAGAGTTTGCGCTAGGCAGTGATCAAAACAAATCCACCCACCCCAGCTACATACACAGGAGAGGCAACTCTTGGCTTCTGCCACAGGAGAGAGAAGCAGGTAATGCTTGGCAGAATCAGGGTCCCAACACTGGAATGCCAAGGTCACGTACTGGAATGGGACATGAAGGTCAGAGGCTGCGAGGACCGCCGGGTGTCACGGGATATCCCACGGCACATCCCCCCCATACCGGTCTACAGTGGCCTGGCCCTTCTGCCCATTTGCCCACTCGTATTAGCTCCTTATTGCTTCCAAAATCTTAGTCCCTTCTGCCAAGTAATCAAAGCTTTCAGGAACTGGGCTTGGATTCTTGGGGGGACTGTCACAGGACTGATCTGGCCCCTGACTTTCAGGCCTCAGAAGCAGCCCTGGCTATTGCTAAGGCCTCACTACTGGTAGATTGCAGTGGTTCTCTGTGCACTCTGATAAACTCCATCCACGTTTAAGACAACCAAAATCGCCTGTGTGCTTTGCAAGCAAGGCCTGCTTAACTGACGTGGCTCTAGGGTTTGACCTACTGGCTGTACACTGGCACGCCGGTATAAATCTTTCGCTACCATTAGTAAACCAATTAACTCCAGGTCTAACCTAGATGTCTTTGGTGATACTGAGTCTGTTTATCTACAAGCACCTTGTCACTGACTTTTCTTGGCAATCTAACAAGCATCTCAAAGTTAATGTGCCCAAAAACAAGTGGCAGACACCACTCCCTGTATCCTCCACACATCTACACAGAACCTTCTCACAACTGCCTGTTTCCCAGAAACAGTAACTCAGTCCTACCAATCCGCCAGGCCCCAAGGCTTAAAGGTGTCCATGGATTCTCTCATTCTCATATCCTTCACCTAATCTAAATCCTATTGACTCCCTCAAAGCATCGGGATCCAAAACTTCCTACGATCTCTACGCAAACGCAAGTTAATCAATTCTAGTTCAAATTGAAACCTGGTTTTCCAGGAAAGGAGAAAAAGACTGAAATGCCTTCAGGAACAAGAAGTTAAAAGCCAAAAGCAAACAAACAAACAAAAAACACGTTCAGCAAACAGAGATCAGAAGAACTGGCCCAATACAGACAAGATGATGAGATTAAGTGTGAAGCACACCAGGGTTGGGTCTGAGCTCTGTCGTTCACAAGCTGTGTGCCCTTGGGTTAGCCATTCAACATGGGAGCTGCAAGCCTAGCTAGTTACACCTGTCTCTGAGGCAGGTGTGAGAATTAGAGAAGACACGTTTAAAGTAGGTACTCAACGAATAATAGCTGCTGTGGAGATTATTAATGGGCTCTTGTACTAATTCTTCAAGCTGGGAGGCATGAGACTTACTAGTTCCCTTCAAAATGGGTGGAAATCGTTTAGTTGTAAACTTAAGCTCACACTTTAAATTCATGAAATAATGGCAAAAGTTGGGGGACAGAGGAAGGAGATGGGGTATCTCTACCACATGACGCAGGTTCATTGGCACCGGACTTCCGTGTGCCCACTGTGTGAGTGGCAGCAATGCGGAAAGCCCCTTCCGTATGCCCACTGTGTGAGTGGCAGCAATGCAGAAAGCCCCTTCCGTGTGCCCACTGTGTGAGTGGCAGCAATGCTGAAAGCCCCTTCCAGCTTCAGCAGCACACTGGACTGGTCAGAGGTGAAGACAACGTGTCTATGTCTGAATGCTGTGTAAGCTTGTGGAGAAGACCGTGTCTACTGATTCACGGCGCCTCGCACAGCACACCGTTACTGTACGTGGGGTGATGACGGTGTGAAAGACACGAGGCTGAAGGACCTTGAAAAACATAATCAACTTTGTGTCTCATCTTTAAAAAGAAAGTGATACCACCAGTCATTTTACTGGGCTTGCTTGACAGTCAGAAGCAGATCACTTATCTGATAGGGCATCTATACTTGACTGGCTTATCATAAGTCTTCAGCTCGAATTTTTGAGTTTTTAGAAAAAGCTTCTGAGATTAACAGCAATTTCACTCTATATCCTTTCTTACTTCTTGATTAAGAGTTGACTAAGGCCATAGCTAGGTCATAGGCTAACATCTGAATTAATACACACTTATTAGTTACCACGGATTCTGCTTCCATGACACCCACTGAAAGCACTAGTTGAAGAGAGAGCCTCCCGCCCCCGGGACCGCATTGGGCCTTCTGTGCTCAACACTCAAGTCTTCCCCAACATTCAGGCAAGAATCCCCTTAGCTGCCGTTTTTGGCAGAATGGTCTACTAACATAATGAGAAATTGATCTTCCATCATTATTTCACTCCAACTGAGGCGGCATCTGTCACAGCTGGAATCAATACAAAGGAGATTGTGAGCGTCACTTGGAGTAAAACACAGAGAAGGGGCAGCAGGTACCCCATTGCCTAAGATAACCGGTATTTTTACTAGAATTTTAGAATATGGCTCTTACACAAATTGCTGTTCTTGTTTTGGTTGTCAATAAATGAAATGGAAACAAGCTGAAGAACAGTCGCAGATGAACAGGTTCAAATCCCAAGGCAGAAGAATGAACAAGTTCATGTGAACACACACGGGGACGGAGACCTCAAACTTAGGATCTGCACTGACATTCACAATTTCTTTTGAAACCCACTGAGCAAACTTTCTCACACATATTTGGAAAAAAGAGAAATGAAACAAGAGGCTTTTTCTTGCATGAATTTCTTATCTGAACGCAACCATTTGGCAACATGTGTACTTGACTTTTAGCCTAAATGCACAGCAGTCCATGATGCACTGGGCAGTGCTCTCCTTTAAAATCTTTATTTCCGCACTGGGCAATGATCTCAGATGCTGGTCAGGCAAGGACCTGGGGTGACAGCCAACTGGTCCCAGGCGGCCAGCGTGTCACAGGCGGGTGGGCCATTCGACCCCAGGAAACAGACCCACCTTGGCAGGGTAACGAGAGCTAGGCAGCAATGACTGAATTTTCATCAGAGCAAAGAGTATCAAACACTGACAATCCACGCAGCTCTCAAGGAAACAGCAACAGCTACTAAATCTGTATTTGGAGTGACACACAACAAAGGGTGACAGGAACACAGCTAGGGGCGCTCCGCTGCGGGGGCGTGCAGCACCCCGCAGGCTCACCTCGCCTCACGCTTGGCTCAGACTGCCTCAAAGCACCCAAGGCAGTCTTCACACAGACACCGACACAGAAATACCGGCCAGGTTCTCCCCAAACCCGCACTCGGCAACCATAGCCGGTATGCTGGTGACCAACAGCGCCCGCAAGCATAATGAAAAGCATCAGAGACTCGCTCTGCGGTGACTTACATTCTGTGGCTTGGGATAATCTTGTGGCCTTCTCTGAACCAAGTCACTTGAGGCCTGGGGTGGCTGCTGATGGGCGTCAAGGTCAGCACTGCCGCGTGGCCTTCCGAAACCGTCTTCTTCTGCTCTGTAGCTGTGAACTCTCCCATATCTACAGAGAAAAATTAGACCTGCTGAGTTCTGGAACAGTCGATTACCAGGGGGAGGGGTGGAGGGCGGGGAGCAGAGATGGAAATAACTACATCTTAAAGCCACGACCTCGCTTCACTTAACAAGACAAGCTGGGCCAATGGCAGCTGTGAGGAATACAAACTCGGGTCTGTGTGAACCATCTGACGCCAAGGTGCACCAGCGGGACCTTGAACCCCTCGTCTTACTGCAACAGTACAGCGCAAGGTGTGCGCCTGACGTAGCACGGAAATGAACTGCTGAGCAGCACCCTGTTGCCTCTCAAGGAAGCAGCCGCTCAACTAGTTCTGTCCCAGACAGTCCCCCCACGCTCCCCAGTTTCTCCTCCTCATGTCTTAACAATTGTCAGAAACCATTCTCTCCTGGACTGTGAGGGCCGCGGCAGGCTCCTGGGCCCCCACACCTGTTACCTTATTGTGTCTCATGTTTGCTCCACTGACGAGATATTTTAAGGGGTCGGTGCTGTGATCCAGTGAGTTGCGCTGCCATGCGGAATGCCAGCACCCCGGAATGCTAACTCCCAGCCGCTACACTGCCTGTAAATGCGCCTGCAGATCAGCTGATGGCCCCAGACCTGGGCTCCTGCCCCATGTGGGGGACCAGGGGCAGTGTTGGCGTCTGAGTGGACCAGCCTGGACGTCGTGAGCAAACTGGACAGGAACCAGAAGAAGGTCTCTCTCCCCCCGCCCCCTTCTCTCAGCCTCTGTCTCACACGCTTGCTCATTTGCGGGTTCTGCCTTTCAAAAAAATACATAAACAAACCAATGTTTTTAAAAAGCTGTTTTAAAATGTGAAAATATTCCGAGGTACAGAAATGGCAGGTGAAGCTGCTGCTCCAGACACCTGTCTCATATCAGAGGCCAGAGATTGAGTCCCACTTCGCTTGTTAACAGGCCTGAGAGGCACAGATGCTGACTGATACTGCTCCATTCCCGTCACTCATGTGAGGGACCCTGCCTCGAGGCCTGGGCTCCTGGCTCCAGGCTGCCAGACACACGTGAGGGACCCTGGATCGAGGCCCAGGCTCCTGGCTCCAGGCTGCCAGGCACACGTGAGGGACCCTGCATCAAGGCCCGGGCTCCTGGCTCTGGGCTGCCAGACACACTGGCAGAGTGAACCCAGAGAGGAAGGCTCTCTGTCTCTGCTGTTGGAAGAGAGGAGAGAGGAGACAGAGGGGAGAAGACGAGAGGAGAAGAGAAGGAAGCAAGTAGAGAGACAGGAAGGAAGGAAAAGGACTGGTTTTTAGAGGGAATCTGAGTTCAAACAGCAGTCCTGAGAACTAGAACGCAGGCATAAATGGAATTTTTTAAAAGATCTGTTTATTCCTTTGAAGGCATAGGGCTCAGTAGAGACCGAGACGGCGTGAGGTTGCTTCTACCTGCTGGTTCATTTCCTGCCAAAGCTCTGCTAGCGATGACTCAGAAGCAGCTTCCTGGGCAGCAGCACTCAACCATCGAGGGAGAAGGGGCTGGTGCCCAGGACCGCGGGCAATGCTGCCATCAAGGGAGAAGGGGTCAGAGCCCCGGACTGCGGGCAACGCTGCCATCGAGGGAGAAGGGGCTGGTGCCCCGGACCGCGGGCAATGTTGCCATCGAGGGAGAAGGGGCTGGTGCCCCGGACCGCGGGCAATGTTGCCATCGAGGGAGAAGGGGCTGGTGCCCCGGACTGCGGGGAACGCTGCCATCAAGGGAGAAGGGGCTGGTGCCCAGGACCGCAGGCAATGTTGCCATCGAGGGAGAAGGGGCTGGAGCCCCGGACCGCGGGCAACGCTGCCATCGAGGGAGAAGGGGCTGGTGCCCTGGACCGCGGGCAATGCTGCCATCGAGGGAGAAGGGGCTGGTGCCGCGGGCTGTGGGCAAAGCTGCCATCTGATACAGATGCTGCCAGTCCAGCGGCCTGCTAACGTCCTGGGAACAGCAGTGGGAGATGGCCCAAGCACTCAGGCCTCTGCCAGCCCACGGGAGACCTGAATGAGGCCCCTAGGTCCTGTCTGCAGCCTGCCTCCATCCTGGCCACAGCGGCTGCCACGATGGCGAACTGGCAGCTAGAAGCACTAGCTCTTTCCCTCTGCAATTTTGGCTTTTAAATAAATCTTCAAAAAATAATAACTGAGGGCCCAGCACAGTAGCCTAGTGGCTAAAGTCCTCACCTTGCATTCTCCAGGATCCCATGTGGGCACTGGTTCTAATCCCAGCAGCCCCACTTCCCATCCTGCTCTCTGCTTGTGGCCTGGGAAAGTAGCAGAGGACAGCTCAAAGCCTTGGGACCCTGCGCTTGTGTGGGAGACCTGAAAGAAGCTCCTGGCTCCTGGCTTTGGATTGAGTTCAGGTCCTGTTGCTGAGGCTACTTTTAGGAAAAACAGTCACAGCTATTTATTTATTTATTTATTTATTTATTTATTTATTTATTTTAAGCTACTTAAAAGGCAGAGAGAGATGCCGCCCATCTGCTGATTCATGTCCCAAAGGCCCTCAACAGCAGGGACCGGCCCAGGTGAGGCAGGACTCTGGAACCCCATCTGGTCTCACGTGGATGGCAGGGACCGGCCCAGGCTGAGGCAGGACTCCGGAACCCCATCTGGTCTCACGTGGACGGCAGAAACCCAGCCGCTGCAGTCCTCAATGCTGACGCCAGGGAACGCATGAGCAGAAAGCTGAAGTTGAGGGCGTAATTAGAACCGGAACTAGGCACCTCAACACACGATGTGGCCATGCTAGGCAGCCGCCTAACACCTGCCCCACAAAGTGTGTCCCTCTGTGGTCACTTCAGAGACAGGTGAAATTTACTTCCAAAGGGAAGGTAAAAACAGAGATACAAAAAAAAAAAAAAAAAAAAAGACAAAACATAAAGACAAAACAAAACAACCCTAACAGCTAAGAATAAAGGACAGAAAAAAAGATATAAATAATTAAGCCAAAGAAAGTACATAAACAAAAAAGTAGAATTTTTGCATTTAAATCCAAGCTCACGACTCACTGAAATAAGATTTGGGTATTTTTCAGCACATATTATTAGTTACGATTTCAAATATCTAATTGAATAAAAGTTATCAATTATTCTGCAGACAGATCTAGCCAAGAGTGTTCACCGCAATTCAGAGAATTTCAGCCTTTCTAGCGATTAAAAAATAATTAAATGTGTATAGTATCAGCACCTCAGTCACAGGACCCATGGTAGAATAATTAGGTATTATTTTATTTTATATACAAGCACTGAAAGACGCAGGCCTTAACTGGGACCAAACAAGTCACTAAAGGTCGTCACGATCAATCAGCATTGCCCGTCCTAGCAGTATTACACTGTGAGAGATTTCACAGTATTTTCTGCTTACTGTTAAACAGATATTATGCCAGTGCATTTGGAATATAGTGAGGCAGACAGCCCCTCCAGACTGCCCTTCCTGCCTCTGGGATTAGGAAGCAAGCAGACGCTGTGTGGAGGTCTGGCCTCTGCGCTCTGCTGTGGACAAACCCAAGGGCCCGGCAGGTGGACACCTTGTGTTGCTCGTCCTAGCTGCGTTCTCCAAACTGGATCTGCTCAATGAAGATATCATCAGTCTCGCCACACTATCTCACCCGGGACACTGACTACCCACGCGCCTGCTCTAACTCACCCGGGCTACTGACTACCCACGCGCCTGCTCTAACTCACCCTGGCCACTGACTACCCACGCACCTGCTCTAACTCACCCGGGCCACTGACTACCCACGCACCTGCTCTAACTCACCCGGGACACTGACTACCACGCGCCTGCTCTAACTCACCCGGGACACTGACTACCCACGCGCCTGCTCTAACTCACCCTGGCCACTGACTACCCACGCACCTGCTCTAACTCACCCGGGCCACTGACTACCCACGCGCCTGCTCTAACTCACCCGGGCTACTGACTACCCACGCGCCTGCTCTATCTCACCCGGGCCACTGACTACCCACGCGCCTGCTCTAACTCACAAAAAGGATTTCTGAAAAGAACTGACTGCGAGTGGGCGACATCTGACCTGAACTGTTTAACTATTTATTTAACACATTTTGAATGAGAAGATAATAGAGGGAAAGCAGCTGATTGACAAGAAGGAAGTCATGCTCTTAGCGCGTGTGCACTCCCTGGCGCCCTGCAGGGCCTTCATGTCATCGCCTCCTTAGCTCCTTCAGCTGATGGCCCACACGAGACGGTCACTCAGCTCTGTCGTGTTTTATAGCTCCTCCTTCTAAACAGAACCAAGGGCAGAAGCGATGGTGACCGCTTCCTGCAGACACAGCGTCTGCTCTGCTTGGGGAGGGCCCTTCGCAATGCACGTACATGCCACTCGAACTTCTGACTTCTTCTGCAGGAGCGCTCCCATTCTGTTCCGCACCACGCAGCGGTAGAACCCGGCATCGAGCTGCTGCAACGAAGGAATCACGTACCTGCAAACAGCAGCACAAGTGTCAGCAGAGACATCGCGTGGCGGCGGCTCCGCCTCCAGCACGCCACCCACGCCTCCCTTCTGCCTACCTACGATCCATGCAATCCTTCCCTGACCACGAGGCTCAGTACAACTTGCTGTAACTGCAGCACATTTCTCAGATGACTCCATCAATATCTATCTGTAAATATTACATGAGTGAAGACCTACAGCTGTTTTGCTCAGTCTCCTACTCCTGCCTCCAGTACAGCAGAGGTCACACTCGGGACTGGCTCAACGATGGACCAACTACTAAATAATTAAAAGCGGCATTTAAACGGACCTTTCTATGAAAAGGCAGTTACGGTTCACTCTGCAGACCCTAAATATGTTTAGAAATCCTTTCTAGAACTTGCCATGCGGCTATCAAAGCTCGCCCAGCACTATGTGAGGATGAGGTACAGACGTGGCGAAGGCCAGGAGAGCAGGGCGTCAGCCTCCCCTCAGCATCCAGACACCTCCTTCCCGGCTCACACACCTACGGCCTGACACTCGGCAAGAAAACATCAGCTCATTTGTATTGTCCGTCACTCGGACTGCAAACAAGCACCCAAACTGACATCTAAAACCTTCAATGTTTTTCATAGGAAGTTTTAAAAAGTAATTGAAAGACATAGACTCTATAAAAATCATGCTTTAAATTTACCATAATAGGATGCTTCAAAATCCAAAGGCAGATAATGAGACGCAGGACTAACCAGGCACAGGATCTCAGAGCCCCTGCCCCACAGCTAAGCTACCCAAGGCCGACGGATTGTCTCTAAGCTATGTTCACAGCAAGCCAAGAGGAAGATCGACACAGGCCATGGATCTTAAAGACGCAGGAGGACGCCCTACAACTCAGCGGCAATAAATAAAAAACAAGTAAATAAAAGAAAGCGTAAATAGGTGGGGTGACTGAACAGACATTTCTCCAGAGACAGCACACCGGTGGACAACAGCTTTATGAGAAAGAGGTCAATTTCAATAATTAGGAAAATACAAATCAAAAGGATACGCCTGTTTGACAAATCAACTTTGATGAAAAATCCATGACATTTCCATCAACAGAGTTAGCACATGATGGCGAGACTGTGGAAGAGGAGCCCTAGCACACTGCAGTGGCACTGCAAACGGGCAGATGCGGTCTCTACGGAAAATGGTCAAGAGGAACTTCCGAAAAAAGGAAACCAGAAGCAGACAGGATCCTGAAGAGGCAGCAAGAACGCCATACTTGTTCTGTCACGAAAACAACCACCTTCCAAGTGCCTTTTTACTGGGCCTGGCAGCGTGGGGCGCACTGCGGCCCGGCACCCCACACGGTGCTGTTTCTTGTCCCAGCACCCCACTGCTGATGCAGCTAACTGCCCGGGAAAGCAGGGGAGGACAGCCCAAGTCCTTGGAACTCAGCACCCACGTAGGAGACCCAGAAGACATCCCTGGCTCCCAGATTCAGCTCAGCTCAGCTCAGCTCTGGCCTTTGCAGCCCTTGGGGGAGTGAACCAGTGATGAAAGGTCTTTTCTGTCTTTCCTTCTTTTTAAAATACGCCTTTCAAAAGAAAATAGATCTTTAAAAAGCTGGGGGAGGGTCTGCTGTCCTGGTGCAATGTCGCAGTGGCAAAATCTTCGTCTTTCATGCACTGGGATCTCATATGGGCGCCAGTTCATGTCCCGGCTGCTCCACTTCCCACCGAGTTCTCTGCTTGTGGCCTGGGAAAGCAGGAGAGGACAGTCTAAAGCCTTGGGACCCTGCACCACACAGGAAACACGGACGAAGCTACTGGCTCCAGCTCCTCTCAGTTCTGGCTGTTGAGGCCATTTGGGGAGTGAACTGGCACATGTGAGATGTTTCTCTGTCTCTCCTTCTCTCTGTGAACCTGCCTTTTCAATAAAAATAAACAGTGTCATGTGTTTTGGCTAAATCCTCATGTTGCACATGTCAGGATCCCATACGGAGGCCGGTTCACGTCCCAGCTGTTCCACTTTCCATAGAGCTCCCTGCTTGTATCCTGGGAAAGCAGCAGAAGACAACTCAGTAAAAATAAATAAATCATAAAAAAAAGGAAATAATTCCATCTGACACTATATAAACTTGGAAACACACTAAGCTGAATCACCAGAACAGTAAAGCACACACTTGACAATACCACTTGTTAGATCAACGTATAAAACAGCCAGAACAACACGATCAGAAAGTGGGGTGGTGGCTGCCAGGCCCTGCGGGGGAAACTGGGCAGGCATCGAAAGGCTTAAGGCTTTGATAATCCAAGACGAGCACTGGGCACCCATGCTGAATCCTATTGGGTGCATATTTGAAATTCTACTGACAGGATCACTCTCACAGTACACAACACGGAGGGAGGAAGGAAGCCTTTGAGGGGATGGAGACATTCATGACATAGTACGTGGTAACAACTCCACACAAAAACTAGCATCTTCCAACTCATCGTAATGCCTACCTTAGGTACAGCTTTTTGAATACTAGTCATGTATTAGAAACAAAAAATGCTATCTATTTACATGCAACTGAATGAAACAATATATTAAGAAAAGTAATGTTTGAGGTTTAGATGCCTATCAAAAATGGAAAGGTTGCTTATTTTGAGAAAGAATGACAGAACAAGAATTCAGATGTAATCTATTTTCTAAAAAGGAATTCACAGCATTATACAGAAAAGATGCTCTGGTAAAACTTATCTACAATTCAAAAATATTCCCTTGGGGCCAGCACTGTGGCATCTTGGGTAAAGCTGGCCCACGCACCTGCCGCACTGGCATCCCTGTGGGCACCAGCTCGTGCCCCAGTCGTCCCGCTTATGACACAGCTGCCTGCCAACGACTCGGGCAAGGCTGTGGAAGAGGCTCCACGTGCTCAGGCCCAGGTGAAGCGCCCAGATCAAGTGCCGGGCCGGCCTGCTTTCTCTGCTCAGCTCCTCAGCACACCCTGAATCACACGTACCCAGCTCCTGCTCATCTTGACGCCCAGTCAACGTGAAAAAGGGACTTACAGGCATGATTCTAAGTGAATAAAACACTTAAATAATACAAGTAATTAAATAGTAAGCAAATATGAATCAAAATGAATTTTCCATCTGATAGCCTTCCTGAGATCCTATGGCAAGGTTAATAATAACTGCATGAGAAAAAATACTGCTGAGTTTCCATATTGAAAATTTTTTCTTCTTAGAAATGGTTCATCTCAAACGAAATTAATTACTGAGCATAATCAGAATCATGTCACACCGAGTACAAAGAGTGTCGCCAATTATTTACACTAGGGATCACAACTGGGAAGATAAGCAGTTTTAATTATTCTATACTGTGATTATAACAGTAAAGTTTTCAAAGTAAGCCAAAACAAAATCAACAGAAAATTTTAGGAAGGAAATAACAGAAGCATTAGATCACATATCTGAAAGACGACAAGGCTGGTTTTACTGTCGCGGTGTGTAACCAATTCATGTATTTGTTTTCCATTATACTTTTTCCTTTTGCAATGTCCTAAATAGAGCTTACATTCCGTGAATAGCTATAGCAATCCTTTATACTGAAGTTAAAAGACGACTCGGGTCTCCTTCTATAGAAGAGAGAAAACAGACACAAAATCGAGTATTTGGCATATGTTGCATCTGTACCGTCTCTTTAGTCGAATGTCTCACCAGGGGAAAACACACCAAGTCCTCCACCTATGATGGGACTCCTACACAGACCGTGTTCACTACAGATGGGAATATGCATTGCAAGCCTATTGTTTATAAACATGCATTTTTAAGGAGAAAAGCTTCCTGGCTCTTTCTAAGAAAGTATGATAAAATCTTTATACCATATGCCACTAAAATATAGAAGATGTCTGCTCCATTTCAAGCCAACACAGCGGGGAGTGCTTGTATCGCCTGCATAAAGGCAGAATTCTACTAAAATAGCAGAACATTTTCCAAGACTAGCTCATTATCAGGAAAGGCAAATTAAACAAAATCAAACAGAAAATCCCAATCAAACTGAGGGCATACAAGCCTACCTCTGCTAAGCGGGAGAGTACTTCAGTGAAACAGGGACACTCTCAACGGGCCAGCGGCAGCACCCAGCAATTTCTCAAGAAAGCAGTCTCAGGAATACTTCAGCCCATGAAAAACCACTTGGCTAAGCCCTGGACGTGTAAGACTTAGGGTCTGAACGATTTCACTCTGCAAAACCCTCCACACCGCTGAGTGTTGGTGGAGGCAGAACATATGCCACTTTTAAGGCCCCAAAGACCACATCAGATTATCCTCAGACCCTTGGCTCTAGGGAGCTCGGCATGACTTACTAGCCCACTCTTGGGCTGGGACGACAAGGACAGACCTGAGGGAGAGAGGCACTGGTGGGAAGATGGTAAGCCCTAGGCCAGGAGAACAGCATGGAGTCCCTGCCAGCTGGGCCAGTGGCTTGGGCCAGTGGCTTAGGCAGTGGCCGTCAGCGCCCACTCGTGCTGGTAGTGGGAGCCTCAGGGGACGCGCCCGTGGGGAGGCGGTGGCACCTGGTGGCTTTGTCTAAGTTTGTGCCCAATCTCCAGTCTGCCTGGAGAATCTAAGAACAGCCCGATGGCAACCCACGCAAGAACCCATGTCTGTAGGCCAAGATCCTTCAAAACTCTGTCCACAGCATCAAAGCCCAACATGCAGAAGGTACCAGCTATTCCTTAGTCACAGAAGTCTAAATATCACCTCATAGAATCACATGCTTTCTACGAATTTGGCTTATTAGGAGCCAGTGTTGTGGTGTTGTGGGAAAAGCCACCACCAACCCGTGTCCCACTTTGGATCCAGCTCCCCGCTGAAGCTTGGGAAAAGCGGTGGGGGCTGGCCCAAGTGTGTTGGCCCCTGCCATCCATGCAGGAAGCCTGGAAGACACTCGTGGCTCCTGGCTACAGCCTTTGCAGCCGTCCCGGGAGTGAAGCAGCAGATGGACAATCTGTCTCTCTCACCCTGTCTCATTACAGCTCTTTCGGAAAAGTAAACAAACAAACACCCTGACTTCCTGGTATACCTCAAAGGATCATTAAACAAAATGCTACAAAAGCTGGGGCAAATTAGGAGTCTCCCTGAACACAAACCACTAAAACTGTAGGAAACTACTGACAAAATCAGTACTTAGATGGTTGCTGATGGATCATAACCAGGTGTGCACCTCCAAGGAGGGCGAGTGGGCCAGGAGGGAGGGACGGTGCCTCGCCTCCACAGGCAGCACGGTGACTCAAGAAGCGAGTCCCTGCCCAGTCCAACAAGGCCTGGTGTGCTTTCCCCTCAGCTGCCAGAGAGGGCGTATGCCCAGAGCCATTTTACATACATGAATGTCATTTTCATGTCGGCATGAAGGTATATCTACTTGAAAATAAACAACCAAGTTTATAGCAAGCCTTTATAACTTGGCCCAAAGTCTGTTCTTGTTTCCAAAACAAAGAAAAAGTGTTAACAAAACAAAAACCACCTGTAAGCCATTTATATTCCTGAAACCGTCTCAAAATTTTGATTGAGATAAATACCTTTTCAGTTTCATGTTAATCATGTCCCTGTGAGGGTTTTTAGAAACTCAGTAATCCAAAGCGAATGACTCTGTAAGTAAAACAATGAAATGAAGCTTGCAAGCTGAAGCCTGGTAAGAGAGAGCTGACAGTTCTGAGGGTGTGTAAGCTGACTGCCAGTCCTCAGCCCTAGGATGCTCAGGGTTCCTAGACTCCCGTCCTTTCAGGAAGAGTTAAATTCACCAGTATAGAGCTCAGGCCAGCAGTATGCTAAAACCAGAAGCCACCTGATGGATGTATCTGCAAATGGCATTTAATCAGGATTTTATTTATTCCAAATTGAGAAGTGCAATAAACAGGTGGCTGTGAACGTAGGCTAAGGGTCTATGTAAAGTGTAGCTGCCGTTCTGAAAATACAAATCTGGGAAATGGACGCCCTCCAGGGGCTAACTGGAGGCTCAGATTCCACGGCCCGCTTACTGTCACCCAGTCACGAAGGACCACAAGCAAACGTCACCAAGAATTAGAAAAGTTAAACCAAAGAGACCCAGCTGTTGGTATGAGAATGTTTCATTCTGGGATCCTGCTTTATGCTGTTTTCTCTATCATAAAAATGTTTAGAGTTTTATTCATTCTTCATTCATTCCTGCTTCTCCAACCATGATGGAAAAGGTTGAGCACGCAGGGTGCATGAATGGAACCTGGGGTGACAACTACATGCTCTCCCACAGCAGCAAGGATGGGTTTTCAGAAAACACATGGGAAAGTGGGCAGTGATCTTCCTGGGGTTGACAATTTCTTCCATTTTTCTTAATTCTTTAAAATATTAAGTTCTCTATAAACATTAGAAGCTGAGAACCATCATATGAAGGCTGGAAGTATGAAGGCAATTTCTGCAGTCACAAAAAAAAGATCTATCCCAAGACATAAAGGGAAAGAGGCATAAATTGTAACAATCCAACTAAGCGTCAATTGGGAACAAATGGAACAGTTCGCACTGGTTTGTTCTGAGAGCAGTTTTGTCAACAGTGAGTTAAGGGGCTGATGCTGTGGTGTGGTACACTCATGCCTACAGCACTGACGACTGTGAGTTCTGGCTGCTCCACTTGCCATTCTGCTTTCTGTGAACAACGCCTGGATCCCTGGACCCCACACGGAGACCGGGACGAAGCTCCTGGATTCACCCCGACTCAGTTCTGGCCATTTCGGGCATGAAACAGCAGATGAGGGTCTACCGTTCCTTCTCTGTGGCTCGGGTTTTGAAAAAAAATAAATCTTTCAAAAAAACAAATAAAACCAAAGAGTTATTTTACAAATTATCTTAGTCAATCTGACTAAAATTCTTCATTTAGATTCCATAATGACTCCTTGAGGGAGAACCAAGATGCGGTGGTAAGTGTGCGGCCCAGACACCTGCCCCTGCTGGACGCCAGCGCTGGAGGGCACTCTGTGGGGAGGCAGCAAGTCACAGCGCAGGGTCTGAGGACACCCACAGGAGCGAGCCAAAGGCCCAGGCTCCAGCTCCCTCCTGCACCAGCCTCGGCAGACAGAAGACCAGTTAACATCAAGCTCTCAATCTCCTCCTGCCATTAAAAATATGAATAATTTTTAAAAAGAATGCAGGGAAATTAAAATCTAAATTCAAATCATTTCCGATAAGAACTGGGAAAGGCCTAATGTGCATTCTGATTCACAGAATCTTGAGAAATAACCACTGACTGCCAGGATCCCACCAAGCTTAAAAGACAGCCAAAAATAAAAGATAAGTCAGAAATAAATTCATGGAATGCACAACTTTGTGGGACAAATGTGACCATGTCCTATGATTGCTAGAGGACTAAGTCCGGTGAGATCAGTGCAGGGACCTGTCCAACTCCAAAGCCAGTGTTATTCAGAAAGAGATGGGAATAATCTACCAATTTTAACTTCTGAAGTTTATTCTCTAGTCTCGTAGACAAAATACCAAAAGAATTTGATGCCTTGAGTGAAGAAATCATTTTTTTCTAATTTCAGGACTCCCAGATAAAATTATGAGACAAAATTGGCTTGAATGGTTTATGCTACAGCTTCCAACTGTTCATATCTGATATAACAGGACGTAAGAAAATTAAGTAGCTTGAGAATTTGAGTCCCTGCTTCTTTTAGGTAAATGGACAAGACTAGTTCATCTGAGCCCGGTAACCCATTATTCTATTAAGCTATGTACCCAGCAAAAGAGCAGCAGAGTCTTAAATCATAACCAGTGTTGGGAAGCCAACCTATGCTGAGTCCTTCACAGACGGACTGTGGTTAAGTCCTTCGCGGAGGTCCGTGGCGCTGTCATCTGGGCAAAGCAACTGGTTAGTTCCAGCTAGGAAACAAGCTTCAAGCAGACCTCAGTGAGCAAGCACAGAGCCCCACAGGTTAAAGCAGTGTGAAAAGCACCACTCATAGGGGTCTTCCTCGCAGCTTTGTATGAATCTTCATTAGCCGGCTTGTCTCCAGGTCTCCAGCCTCAGACATATGGCTGAGAAAGAACAGGAACACAGACTGCCTGTCCATTTGCTGAAACCACCTTTCACTTCTCACGTGAATGTTTTGAAGTTTTCAGTGTAAAGATTTTGTATACTGCGTGTCAGGTTTATCCCTAAGCATTCCAGATTGTTTGATGTTATTTTAAATTTTATATAAAGTTGTCTCTCAGATATGTACAAGGCATTGGTCCCAGGACTCCACACACATATCAAAACCCACAGCAGCTCCGCTTCCCACCCAGCTCCCTGCCTGTGACCTGGGAAAGCAGTATGGGACGGTTCAAAGCCCTGGGACCCCGCACCCACATGGGAGACCCGAGGGGAGCTCCTGGCTTTGGATGGCCTTGGCTTTGGCTTTTGCGGCCATTTGGAGCGTGAACTAAAGAAAAATCTTTCTCTCTGTCTCTCCTCTCTGTGAATCTGTCTTTCCAATAAAAATAAGTGAAAAATATTAAAAATGATCTGCATTTAACAAAAAATAAATTAGTTGTGTTGGAATATAACTACACATCCTCCCATCTCTAGATTATCATAATAATACTATATAAATGCATGTAAAAAAAGGTGTTATTTAAAGGTTAGTGGAAAGTAAAAAAATGTATACATGTTTACTATAGATGAAATTCTTTCCCTACATTTCTGAAAGTTTATGGATTTCTAAAAAATTGATTTGAAGAGGAGAACAAGAAAGAAGGAAAAGGAGAGCTATTTCCATGCACTGATTCACTCCCCTGTAACAGCTGAGCCTGGACCGGAACAAAGCCAGGCGCCCAGCACTTCAGCCACGCCCCCCACGGAGGGGGCGGGGACCCAAGCACTCCAGCCACGCCCCCCACGGAGGGGGCGGGGACCCAAGCACTCCAGCCACGCCCCCCACGGAGGGGGCGGGGACCCAAGCACTCCAGCCACGCCCCCCACGGAGGGGGCGGGGACCCAAGCACTCCAGCCACGCCCCCCACGGAGGGGGCGGGGACCCAAGCACTCCAGCCACGCCCCCACGGAGGGGGCGGGGACCCAAGCACTCCAGCCACGCCCCCCACGGAGGGGGCGGGGACCCAAGCACTCCAGCCACGCCCCCCACGGAGGGGGCGGGGACCCAAGCACTCCAGCCACGCCCCCCACGGAGGGGGCAGGGACCCAAGCACTCCATCTGAAGCACCTCAAGGTGCACTCTGGCAGGAAGCTGGCCCTGAAGCAGAGATAAGATTCCTTTGCAAAAATTTCAAAGAATTTTTGCTGACCTACAGAACTCCAGTTGGGTTGTGCGTATCGATTGCATGCCCTGTAACCGCTAAATGTGTCATTAGAACATGTTTTTATAGACCTTACATGTTCTAAATAGAACATCACATCAGCTGAGAGCTGGTGTTTTCCTTCACAATCTCATTTTTTTAAATTATTGTGGCATTTTAGTATACTTGAACTTTTTTAAAAAATTATTTTTCATGATACAGTTCCACAGGCTCAAAGGTTGTCCCCTCACCCTACCATCTCCCTCATATCATCAAAGCAGCACATGCCCTCAGCAAAAGTCACAAGTCCACCATTCTGCCACTTAAGTTATACAACTGCTGCCTATTTCTGAAAATGTCTTAAAAATGTGTTAGGGTGCTGCACGCACTAGCCTTTGTGGCTAAAGTTTTCACCTTGCACGTGCTGGGACCCCATATGAGTGTCAGTTCAAATTCGAGCCGCTCCACTTCCCATCCAGCTCCCTGCTTGTGGCCTGGGAAAGCAGTCGAGGACGGCCCAAAGCCTTGGGACCCTGCACCTGCGTGGGAGACCTGGAAGAAGCTCCTGCCTTTGGATCAGCTCAGCTCTGTCTGTTGCAGCCACTTGGGGAGTGAACCAGCAGATGGAAAATCTCTCTGTCTCTCCTCCTCTCTGTAAATCTGACTTTCCAGTAAAAATAAATAAATCTTTTAAGAAATATGTTGGTATTTTCTTTTGTTCATACTTATAAATAAGCTTCAGAACAATTTCATTTAAAAAGTTAACCTTTCTCCCCCAAACCCCATTGACATTTAGTAAAATATCCTATTTAGAGGCCTGACACTTTGGCTCAGTGGCTAAATCCTTGCCTTGCACATGCCAGCATCCCATATGGATGGTAATTCCTTTCCTGGCTGCTCCACAGCTCCCTGCTTGTGGCCTGGGAAAGCAGTCGAGGACGGTCCAAAGCCTTGGGACCCTGCACCTGAGTGGGAGACCTGGAAGAAGCTCCTGCCTTTGGATCAGCTCAGCTCTGGCTTGGAGAACCACCTGGAGAGTGAACCAGCAGAAGAAAGATCTTTCTCTCTGTCTCTCCTTCTCTTCAGAAATCTGATCTGTCTTTCCAATAAAAATAAATAAATAAATCCTTAAAAACACATCTACATATCCTATTCAGGATTAGCACCGTGTCACAGTGAGTTAAGTCACTGCTTTAAATGCCAGCATCCCACATGGGGGAGCCAGCTCCTATCTCAGATGCTCCAGTTGCAATATAAATCCTGGCCAATGTGCCTGGCTACGTAGTGAAGTGTGGACCAAGCTCCAACGTAGATCCTTGCTAATGTGCCTGGCTACGTAGTGAAGCGTGGACCAAGCTCCAACCTAGGTCCTTGCCAATGTGCCTGGCTACGTAGTGAAGCGTGGACCAAGCTCCTGGGCCCCCGCCACTCATGAACAACGCAAATGGACCTCGGGCCTCCTGGCTGTGCCTGTGGCTGTGAGGGCACTGACTCAACTAACAGAGGATGGATCTACTCTCTTTTCAGCCAGAGACCCAAGCCTGTATTCCTCTGACCTTCAATTAAGTATCTTCTTAAAATTAGGTTTATTAGGGCCCAGTGGCGTGGCATAGCAGCTAAAGTCCTCGCCTTGAACACACTGGGATCCCATATGGGCACCGGTTCTAATCCCGGCAGCTCCACTTCCCATCCAGCTCCCTACTTGTGGCCTGGGAAAGCAGTCGAGGACGGCCCAATGCATTGGGACCCTGCACCCGCATGGGAGACCCAGAAGAGGTTCCAGGTTCCCGGCATCGGATTGGCACACACTGGCCATTGCAGCTCACTTGGGGAGTGAATCATCGGACGGAACGTCTTCCTCTCTGTCTCTCCTCCTCTCTGTATATCCAACTTTGTAATGAAAATAAATAAATCTTAAAAAGAAAAGAAAAGTAAGGTTTCCCTTACTCATTCCTATTTTTACTGCAATAAAAAAATCACAAACATGCATCAAATCACTATTATTTTGCTGTCATGGGAAGTGAGTCACAGATCTCATAAGAAAATTATAAAATTTTCAGTGGTACAGAGCACAAAAACATTCCTTGTTATCGAAACGATGAACACTGAGCATGGGCCTAAGAAGTTCTTGGCATTCATACTCATGTTGGTACACATACTTTGAATATAATTACAGCAGATTGTTTGATCTCAAAGAAGAAAATAATTTATAGCAAACGTTCTCTGGATAAAATAGGTCTAAACCTACCCTAAACACCCACGCTCACATTGACTAATTACTTAGCTACTGTCAACTTTCCACGCTAAACACAAATATGAGTATCAATAAGAAATACATCTTCAATTCACAGAAACTCACTGTACTTTGTAACACGAGCAGTGGTAAAATGTTTTTTTAGTCAAAACTAGAAAAGGCATATTTCTATTGTTTGCTGCTTTCAAGGTTTCCATCTCCCTGGCAGGCGGGGCGGGGGTGAGGAAGGAAGGGATTAAAGACTCACTCTCAAGTGAGAAACAGCTGCCATTTCCATAAAGTATTCACATGTTTCTATTTGAAACAGAAAGGTCTCCTGAAGGTTAACACATGACAGCTCAAGATGTACGCTGGAAGCAAGCAGACAAAGGCTAGCCTGAAAAATAGCACGGGATTTGGAGGCAGGTTTTGTATCTTCACAAAAATGATGACAAAACAAACGGCTTCTTGATAACCCACCTCGGTGTCTGAAACCCTCCTGAACAGGGCATAACTCATCGTCCCGCCCCAAACCACTCCTGCCCCAGAGCGGCCCATTTCTGCTTATCGGGCTCCCCGTCAGGGCACTGCGAAGCAGCCACCTTATTTAAGGGCCCATCCATAACAAGTCACTCTCCCCGGCTGGCTTCAACAGAACCAACAATATTTTGTCACCTTGTGGATCAACCAAGGGTGTTTCAGATGAACAAGTAAATGTGCTGACGGGGGAATGCAACAGGAGTCCCAGCTCCTCGTGGATTTTTGAGGTAGACACCAAAATTGTAATTGCTAAACTCAAACTGTAGCATACATAATAATAGTACCATGTATGATTTGGCCTTTGCAAAATAAACTGCAAAAACTACTGTAAAATATCTATGTGGGGTGGGAATTTGGCTAGTAGTTAAGTCGCAGGTTCAGACTCCCACAGTCCGGTTAGAGCCTTACATCAGTTCCCTTTTCTTGCTTGCTGCCGCTGCGTCCCTAGAACAGTGGTGACAGCTACACTGGTCGGGTTCCCGCCACACACGGGACGCCAAACTGATTGCCTTGACGTTGGGGTTGGCCTGGCCCAGTGCCGGCTAATGCTCACATCTGGGCAGTGAACTAATGGAGCAATTATCTGTTTATCTCTGTCTCTCAGAAAGAGCTAAATATTAAATACATCCAGAAGAATGCAAAAAAATATAATTATTTAAATGCCCATCTTACCTCCTTTTAAAAACAGGACTTTTAGCCAATACACCTTTGGGGGGCATGTGTGTGTGTAACTTTGTACTTGCACTTGAATTTGGGAAGAGTCATGCCCTTCTTCAGTGCAGTCAACTGTCAGAAAACGCACCAGAACAGGTAGTGGGCACGGTGCCTAAGCAAAGGCCCGTTCTCAGGCAGCTCCTCTTTAGGGCTCTCTCTCTCTCTCTCTCTCTCTCTCTCTCACACACACACACACACACTGAAGATCCCGATGCATGCATGTCCCCAGTCAGGACTCCACAGGGACAGACTTTCTGTGCTACAGTGGTCTTCATTAGGAAGAAAACGTGGGGTTCTCCTGACGGACAACCTGTCCTTCCTGGGACACTAGAAACACTGCACCGTGTAGCTGTCGGAGAACCCTGTGTGGGGGTTTATCCATCATCTTACAGATAAGAAGATAGTACAGACTTACGAGGCACCTGGATAAAACACACTGACCACATGTAGTATATTATACATTGCTTATAATTTATATATTATACATACAATATATAGGTAGTAACTTGTGTGTATAGTATACTACAATAAATATATACAATATAACTATATACACATAAGTGTACATACTATATATTGTGTGTATATGTATATATAGCATAAATATTTGTATAATGTAGATATATAAAATTATATATAATAATAGCTCTCATTTCTACATGTGCTTTTTAGGGTTTTCCTTAAAGCTATTCCCATCCTGCCATAAGATGATCAGGTAGATGCAGCCATTTTACAAATGAGGACACGGCCAAGGTGTGGTCATCAGCTGCCTCGCAGACACTGGGGGCAGGGAGAGCAGCGTACCCAGGGCAGAGGCCACCCGGCCCAGCACATCTCCTGTGTGGGGCAGGGAGAGCAGCGTACCCAGGGCAGAGGCCACATGGCCCAGCACAGCTCCTGAGTGGGGCGGCAGACTTGGTGGGCAGAGGCCACCTGGCCCAGCACAGCTCCTGAGTGGCGCGGCAGACTGGGTGGGCAGAGGCCACCTGGCCCAGCACAGCTCCTGAGTGGGGCGGCAGACTGGGTGGGCAGAGGCCACACGGCCCAACACAGCTCCTGAGTGGGGCGGCAGACTTGGTGGGCAGAGGCCACACGGCCCAACACAGCTCCTGAGTGGGGCGGCAGACTTGGTGGGCAGAGGCCACACGGCCCAACACAGCTCCTGAGTGGGGCGGCAGACTGGGTGGGCAGAGGCCACCTGGCCCAACACAGCTCCTGAGTGGGGCGGCAGACTTGGTGGGCAGAGGCCACACGGCCCAACACAGCTCCTGAGTGGGGCGGCAGACTTGGTGGGCAGAGGCCACACGGCCCAACACAGCTCCTGAGTGGGGCAGCAAGTGGGCAGAGGCCACCTGGCCCAGCACAGCTCCTGAGTGGGGCGGCAGACTTGGTGGGCAGAGGCCACATGGCCCAGCACAGCTCCTGAGTGGGGCAGCACACTGGGTGGGCAGAGGCCACCTGGCCCAGCACAGCTCCTGAGTGGGGCAGCAGACTGGGTGGGCAGAGGCCACATGGCCCAGCACAGCTCCTTTGTGGGGCAGCAAGTGGGCAGAGGCCACATGGCCCAACACAGCTCTTGTGTGGGGCGGCAGACTGGGTGTGCCAGACTTTGCTGATGTGGAGCAGAGTTTTAGGATGGACTGTTACACACACACGAGTGTGCAGACAGCAGAGCAAGCTGAATTTGCCTCCCTGGCCACCTGTGACCTCTCTCTATTCACTGATGCAATGGCAGGGTGCTGAGCACTGTGACAGCTCTCTGCTCCCACTCAGAGCTGCATCATGGAGCCCAACAACCTCGGCCAGCAGGGAGCCTCTCGGGCTGTGGGAGCACCGCGGCCACGTGCCCGGGTGGCCTGTGTCCCCACCATGCTCTGTCCCCACACTGTGCCCATCACACGCAAACTGCCTCGGCACTGTGTGTGGCACACAGCAGGATCCTGGGGACCCTGGATCTCCTTCCTGAGCACCCAGCCTCTGCCCATGCCCGTGTGCACACAGTCCCATCCTTCCCTATCCAAACTCGGAAACACAGAGAGCTTTGGCTGATGATTCAGAGCTCTAAAAGCTACCAAACTAAAGGTCTCAGATTAAATATTTATGCTAGTTAGATAGCAATAATACCTGTGGGTGGGGGCTGTCGCCACAAGAAAATACATTTATCACGTTAGAGCGTGAATGTATTCCTTTGTAAGAACAGCTCTTTTGTCTGGGAATGTCACTAATGGACTTGCCTTAACAAATCTAATGACTGACTTCCCAGGTGTAAACACAATTCATATCAGTAACTAAATCACACTCCAATTATATGCTCAAATCTGCTCCTTTAATCCTCAACGCATCTGAAATGCAACCAGATATTTTCTCCCCCTGTGCCATCACGGCCAATCAGACAAATATTCCAAACACATCGCCCTGCAAAGGCATCTTATTTTCAAGCCACCGATTACTTGTATTCGTTGCTGTAGGCGGTGAGCTCACTGTCGTTGCGCATCCACTTGAACTCCAAAGGCCAGCTCCCCTCAGCAAGGCAGGTGAGCACAAGGCGGTTCCCTTCCAGGTGAACCTGGGGCAGGCCTGGCTCGGTCTTGAAGTATGGCGGAACATCATCTGTAATATTCCAAGAGGGGGAGAGGGAGAAAAAGCATTAAGTGAACATGAAAACAGACTCCATCCAATCAAATTATTTAAACACACTCAACTTTTGAAAGTGGAAAAATGATGACTATTTGACCCAATTAGATTGTAAATACTCCTTAACCTATTAGAAACGTGCCCAGACCATATTTCATAAAGCCAAAAGTTGAATGTCAACATCCTCTAAAGACACCCAAGGTACTTCAGTTTTACAATTAATATGGGATTCTCTCTGGGATGCCCCAGGTTCATGCTAGCCTTTGGTTTAATCACACAACCTCTGTTTAAATTGAAGGTCAAGAATATATGCACAAGCTACAGAAATTTCCACAAATAATTTTCAACTGGTTTTCAAGATAACATTAGGATACACAAGATTAGCGTACACACCCTTCTCTCACACACATAAACAAGTGGCCATCTCCTCTTCAGTTCAAGCACTCACGCCCGTCTGCGACTTTCAGAGGGATACAAAGCAGGCAACCTGATGGGTTTAGACAGTACTAGAAAGCAGCAGCAACGAGTCAACGAGTCCACGCAGAGTAACACGCAAATTGCACAGACATTATGCTGATTAAGATAACTCAGATGATGATGAGGGTTAAAGCAAAGGCTTCCAAAAACAGACAACAGTAGCCTACAGGGTAAGTAAGAGTCAGGAGAAGGGGCACCTTGGGAGGTGGCATGGTTATGAGCTTAAAGAGAGCAGACTGAGATCCAAGTCTTCACGGAGTTCTACAGGTGTATTTCCTTGGGGGAAAATCCACGGAATTGTACCCATGATCTTTTATGTGGAAACTTTTTAAGAATATGCTACACTCCAACACGAGTGGGCACGTCCCTGAGCAGGAGTCTAGTTTTCTCTTCCCTCATCAAAAATAAACAGGTTCTCTCTCTCTGTCTCGTTTTAGTCTCAGGCATATAGGCTGCTTTCGGTCTGGTTCCCAGCCCTTTCTATTCATGAACAATATTCCAGCCACACTTGGTGGCTTCTACATGAAATTCCAAGCTAGGCTGTGACTCATGCCCCTGCTCCTCCACTTGGGATTCTATACGTACGTTTCAGGTTAACCAAAGTTCTTTCCTACACCAGTTCACCTTAAAAATATCGTGCAGTTTTCATTCATGGTACTTATCAAATTTTGAAATAAAAATATTCATAAACTATATTCTGGTATATTTGCTATCTTATTGAGTCCCTAACCCAAGTCCCAGGATAATTCCAGGGACAAAGCAGAAAATGAGGAAGAACTTGTTGAAACGAATGAACATGACGGCAGCAGTCCAAGTCACACCAACAGTAGCATTTACTGTACTGGCTTTGTGCTAGAACTGGTTCTAAAGACTTACAATGTATCCACTTACTTATTACAAAGTAGATGTCCTGATTATATACAAAGCGGGTAAAAAGCAACACAGCCAACCTCAGTAACTTGCTCAAAGACACAGTTAGAAGTTGTCACATCATCGTTGAAACCCAGAAAATCTGGCCCTGAGATACCCGACTCTACAGGCGAGGATTCAGAATGTTCCAGATTTCTCAGTTTCTCAAGAACTGGAAACTCTAAGATTTCTGTAATTGTTTGTGGTGTTACTAAAGCTAAGCTTTTAAGTTGCTATAGTTTTAACATGGTAAACATCAAGCAGCATGACAATGTTAAAAATGAGACTACAGCTGCAGACCAAACAGCTGAACATACTCAGGCACTAAAACACAGAACTCCAGCACAGCCTGTCTCCGTGGGTTCTGTGGGATCTCTGTCGCTGATCCAGTGAGCAACTGAACAGACACTAGAGAAAAACCTGTGAAAAACATGTATGGATTTTTTCTTGTCATTTCCCCACATAATACAACTTAACACATATTTACATAGCCACTCTTAGGTATGAGTAACCCAGACGTGATTTAAAGCGCATGTACAGGTTATACAGACACACTACCCCCCTTTTTTATAAGGTTCTGAGCATCCATGGTTGCTGGGTGTTGGAACCCACACAGAGGGTTGTGGGGAGAGCAGTCCTGGACCCATTTACTCCAGGCACCAAGGGAATACTGCATAAAGTTTAATCTGTATGCTGACCATTGTATTACATCTCAAGTGCTATACTGCTATGCAATCATCGACCATCTACTGTCCTGATTCATTCACTGGCTTATGGTTGGGGAATTTTTCCTCTGCCAAGGGCTATGTGGATGTTTATAACATTCTTCATAGGCGATGCAAATTAGCAACTTCAAAATGAATTTACTGTTAAAGATTTACTGAATTTCAAGCAAAGCCTGTGATTGCCTAAATAGGGCAAAACCAAGTAACTTTGTGGGTTTTATGCAGGTCGGACATTTCAAATCCCTAAATTTTATGTGTGATTGAGCCAAGAACCTGAAGTAGGGAGAATTAACTAAGTCAATGATATTGAAAGCAGGTGCTAAAGGATCAGTAGGTCAAAAGGCCAGGTGGTGGGAGCCAATAGGGAGAGTAACTTCTGGAAGCACAGAACACTAAAAGCCAAGCTTGCGAGCAGGCACACAATGCCCTGTGGGCAAGACAGGCACACTGCACACAACCAACCCTGTACTATAGACACAGCACATACCAAACCTGTACTACAGACACAGCACATACCAACCCTGTACACAGACACAGCACACACCATCCCTGTACTACAGACACAGCACACACCAACCCTGCACTACAGACACAGCACATACCAAACCTGTACTACAGACACAGCACACACCAACCCTGCACTACAGACACAGCACACACCAACCCTGCACTACAGACACAGCACACACCAACCCTGCACTACAGACACAGCACATACCAAACCTGCACTACAGACACAGCACACACCAACCCTGCACTACAGACACAGCACACACCAACCCTGCACTACAGACACAGCACACACCAACCCTGCACTACAGACACAGCACATACCAAACCTGTACACAGACACAGCACACACCAACCCTGCACTACAGACACAGCACACACCAACCCTGCACTACAGACACAGCACACACCAACCCTGCACTACAGACACAGCACACACCAACCCTGCACTACAGACATAGCACACACCAACCCTGCACAACAGACCCAGCACACACCAACCCTGCACAACAGACACAGCACACACCAACCCTGCACAACAGACACAGCACACACCAACCCTGCACAACAGACACAGCACACACCAACCCTGCACTACAGACACAGCACACAACCAACCCTGTACTACAGACACAGCACGCACCAACCCTGTACTACAGACACAGCACGCACCAACACTGCACAACAGACACAGCACACACCAACCCTGCACTATTAACAAGGGTGTCCACTTTACATTCCACTGTAAATTTTGTTACGAATGGCAAATTATATGATTACTCACTTTGTATAACTTGGTTGAAAGCACTGTCAGTACTATAGTGATGATGACTGGCCATTATAAAAGAACAGCTGAGAACCCTGGAAGGAGCTGCTCAGCAGCCTCCAGGGTATAATGTGGAAAAGGAATCCAGAGGAAGCAGCAGACCTGTTTGAAAACAATGGCAGTATCCCAGGTAGAAGGTTCTAAGATGTGACACATAGTAGGTTGGGCAAACAGGAAGTTGGAATTGCTTGCTGGCTTTGGAACATTATTTAGATGGTGCAAAGCATTCTGTAGTGGTTTTGTCTGAGGGAGGAGGAAGCTTCAGGAAGGATTCCTAGATGTCTGGTTTACACCATTTTCTGGTGAGCATGCATTTATGCTGCATGCAAGAGCCTGCCGTCCACACCAGGAATGGGAAGCAGGTACAATGCCATCACTGCCAGAGGGTTACCGTCCAGATCTGATGTGGTGAAGGCTTAGGTGTGAACAGAAGCAAACATCGCCAAATCAGAAATCCATCTCTGTCTTGTTCCCGCTGCTCTCCCATACACACTGTGCCCTGGGCTCTATTTCCAGTACCTTCCAAGGTTTGGATTGTCAGCTGTGTCTTCAATTTCCCTTTCTGCCATATACTTCGGCTAAAATCATCTACTCTTATGACCCAAACAGTGCAATAAAGCGGAATTGCAATAGATAAAGCTTTGATACCTGGGGATTTACTGAGCTGCAGCCTTTATTAATGTCCCACCATTTGCACTCTATTTAACAATAGAAAAAGAAATGCCACTTCATATGATTCCAGTGTCCTACTCGGAACAGTCATAAAAGATACATCTTTTTGAAAAGAAAAAGCGTCAAGACAGAAACTCAAGAATTTAAATTTAGTTTTACAAGAGGGAGCCTCATCAGGTTCACATATTATATGGTGGCTTTAAATTTAAATGATGCCACAGTTCAGTTTTTCATGAAATTGTTAACTTAAGATGCCTATTCAATGTATAAAGTACCATGCAGGGGGCTGTGATGTGGTTGGCAAAAATATCTGAAAGAGTCATTTCACAGGGTTATAGCAAGCAAATGTCTTGGGATCTAAAGGACTGCAGAATTAGTGCAGACACTACAGGAGCAAGGGTAAAATTATCAGTGTTCTGAAATTTCACACATACAAATTAAAAGTATGACCACAACCTTTTTAACATAGACCAGCCAAAGTGGATCACACACAGTCACCTTTCTGAGCTCAGTACCATTGCTGCTGAAGATGGACAGTGGGTCCTGAGACCAAGGGAGGCCGGGAAGAGTTGGGAGGCAGGATTAGCATGCAGCCTGTGCAGAACCGCCACAAAGGCATTTCATCTTCACAGGCTTTAAATGTGAAAGAGACAAGTCTGAAAAGATTCATAAAGGGTGGAAAAATCCCTAAAGCATGATTGAGTTAGCTCAGAGGAAAAGTTTGGGCTCTCCGACCCGGCGAAAGCCAAGGGCTCACCCAGTGCTGTTCTGCAGGGAATCGTGTTTCAATTAGTAACCAGCACCCCTCCCCGTCCTCAAGGAAATGGCACCGAGAGCAGGCAGCCTTTTGATGGCTAAAAATGAACATTCTAACAGCCCAGGATGAATTACCAGAGAAAACCATGAGATCTCTACTTTCATAAATCAGTTATGAAAGACAGAGTTGCATTTGTCTGGCTAATATCGATTCAAGTCCACCCAAAAGACAAGAATGGAGTTAATGTCCTAATTTTATGACACCAAAGTTCCTTCCGTAAATTAATTTCTATGGTTTTTGCATATAATGCAAGCCGATTAAACTTCACTTGTCCAATGCAAAGATGATCTTATCTGAAAGGACACATGGCCCATGTATGAGCATTCCAAAGCAAAACCTTGACCCCTGGGTCCAGCTTCCCAACCAAGAAGAAAGGGGGACTGCCCAATCGTTTTAATTATCTGCTATGAAACAGAAAGCAGGACATCTATTGGCTGAACCGGTGTAAGGGCAACATGGATATGTACCAAGAACATCACACTCCAAGCTGCCAGTGACGGCACCACCTGGAAGAATGGCCGTCTATCCAGGGACTTACCCTCTTCCTTCAGTGTAAGATGATGATGGATAAAGGAATAATAATCACTTCGCATACAGCAGAGGTGTGGCACGAAGCAGACAAGTCTCTCGCTGCCGTGACGACAGAGCTCATGAGCCATCCATCAGGTGAGTCCAGTGGGCAAGAAGCTGCCCAGCAGCACGCCTGGACCAACCAGACGGAACAGGACCTTGTAGTCCTCAGCGCTGCTTCTGCCACAGCTACAATTCCCAGGGCAAATCATCCTTTCTCTTAAACCACTAATCTTCCTTTCAAATCCTTTACATCAAGTCCAAACATTTTTATACCCCAAGCTCATGAATTTGCCCCTAACAAACAGTTTTGTTTTTCAAATTCCAGTGAGACAAAAAAAGCACAGAGCATAAAGCATCACAAGTAAACAACTACCCTGGAAGTATGAGCAGGTCTTTCCTGTAAATCATGTTTCCATGTGAGCAGCGGGCAGTCCATTACTAACTCCACTGAGGCCAGGGGTGCCATCTGGCAGCACGGTGTGCTGGCTTCCTAACAGGAACACTCGAGTCCCTAGAGAAACCAATCATGCACTCATGTATATTTCTGAGGTTAAAACTAAATACGGAGATATACAGGTTCTACTCTAGTCACACTGTAAATAAGGAAGGGTCACCCTGTGAGGTCCCTGCTGTAAGAAAGGACAGTTCAAGCTGCACCTTCTGGAATCACTCATATATTCCCCTGGTAACTAGCAGTGAAACAACAGGAGGACGAGGCTGAGGGTGAGTGCTGGAGAGGAGCACAAGTCTGAACTGTTATGCACTGTAAAGCTCACACTACGTAATTACTCAGTACCAATTTGGTCTTACTACGTAACATGAAAACAGGATGTTTTCCAACTGTCCCGTTACCTGCTTTCCGATGAAACGCAGGTCACTTTCCATCCACCTGTGTCCTAATTCATACAGTTCAGTCTCTGGCCCTCACCAGACAGCTTCACTGGATCCTGACTCTGCCAAACTTCTCACAAAAGAATTAGACGCGCACTTGCTCCTGGTACACAGGCACGGAGGCACGCAGTGGTTCCATTTCCCAAGTATCTACCGGCTCCTCAGCACGGGGCCACAGCTGACCCTGGCGTGATGCTCAAAGGCACACCATGAGGTCAGACAGCAGAGGCACGAAGACACTGCTGTGAGAAGTCACTCGAGGTCCTCGACGAGGCCTTCGCGTGGCTCAGCCCCACTTCTCAGGGCACTGACCGCCAGGCCTCACTGCCCAGGAGCCCGGGACGAGCTGACACTCAGACTCCACAGGCTCCAGACCCCGGTCCAGTGTTACAAGCCACACTCAGATGAGTCACTGGCTATGCAGTGGCTTTCAAAGGCTTCCAGAGGGTTCTCCAGGTTGGTGTGAAACAGTCTGGGGCCCAGAGGTGTGAATGCCTCACCACACACTCAAACCAAGTGATAGAGAAACTGCTCAATCATTCTTTCTGGTCTTGGTGCCACTATTTTCTGAAAGGTACTACAATCAGAAGGAACAAAGCAGGCCAAAGCTCACATTGCGTATTTCTAGACCTCAACATAAAGTAATCATTTTAGGCTCAAGAGTTTGGCTACCACGTATGACACACTCCCCAAGTAGTTGGTCCATGGTGTCCTTGTGGATATTTGAAACAAGGCATACAAACCCAAAGGCTCCAGAAGGACCCTGGGGTTTCCATTAGACGGGATCGTGAGCAGCTTTCCCAGGCTTCCGGAAGCGTGGGGGTCACACTGACATCTCCATTTTCTCTGAGACCAACACGAAGTAATAGGACATTTAAGTGAACTCCTGGGGGTAAAGCTATGCTGCCAGTATTGTCCCCTAAGAAAACACTCAAATTTCCAGACTAATCTACCGTTGAAGCTGATGCTAGAAGCATTTAGCATTTACGCACTGGTTTAAAAGTACACTGTGCTAATCTGCTTTAACACATAAATTAGTAAGAGACAGTAGGATAAAAGAAATTCCTATTTCTCCAGAATGAAATAAGCTTTCAGCCTTCTTATGTTTTCCTTCAAAGCAAAAATGTGCAAAATTGTCACTTCAATGGTCTCTACTGCAAAAGTATAAGCAACAAAAAGAGAAGTTATTAGAAATAACTGACATTATTCTTGAATATGACACAAAATTTCTTTTAAAGATTCTTTCAAATAAGTCTAGAAATCCAACTTGGTTTAAAGAATAGGTCAAAGAAAAGAAGCTAGTATGTGACTGACTTTTTCCTTGCTTAGCTATTCCCTGGTGAGGTTACAGAAAATCTAACAGAAATAAAACCTGGGACAGAAAAACACCTAAGTGGGGAAGACATGATTTCAGACCCAGCAAGTGACATTTGAGAAGAACTGCCTTAGGACACCTAAGCTCCATCAGGAAAGCCCACCACAGTCACAAAGGATTTAGCCACACAACAATCGCAAAGGATATCTCAAGAAGTACCCTCATGTGATGGCAGTTTGAAGCAAAGACTAAGGAAATCCTGGGCTCCAACCCCAGCTCCACTGCTCTCAAGCCCTGCAGTCGTGAGCGACCTACACTGCAAATCCCCTTCAAAATCAACAAAATACCAAGCCAACTTCAAGATTAACAGTCCTCTCTCTTTTTTTAGAGTTTCATTGCAATTTTCCACTGAGGACCCGTAAATTCTTGTTTCTATGAGTTATTCCTGTTCATATTAATCACATGAGAAAAGTAATAGCATGAATGTTTAAAAGATGTAGTGGTTTGGGGCCAGCATGATGGGGCAACTGGCTACTCCGCTGCCTCCAAGCGCCAGCATTCCATATGGCTGCCAGTTTGTGTCCCGGATGCTCCGCTTCCCATGCAACTCCCTGCAAGTGGCCTTGGAAGTAGAAGAGGATGGCCCCGAGACCCTGTACCCACGTGAGAGACCTGGAGGAGGCTCCTGGCTCCAGATCACATGAGCTCACCTCTGGCCCATGTGGCCATTTAGGAGTGAACCAGTGGATGGAAGATCTTTCTGTCTCTCCTCTCTGCAAATGTGCCTTTCCAATGAAAGTGAGTGAGTGTGTAAGTAGACAGATAAATAAATAAATGCGAAAGAAGAGATGCAATGGCTTGCTTAAAGGGGACACTGACTTAATTTATGCGAATACCAAAGACATTTTTCTGAAAATTAACTATTAGTCCCCCCAAACTACTGAGACATGTGGCCTAGTTTTCTATTTATATTTTCAAGGTCTGGCCTAATAAAAGAGCAGTGGTCCCTTACATATGCTTCCCCATTCAGCATCAGCAAGCTGCTGCTTCAGCTGCAGGGCATGAATGAAGCACAGGCTCCCAGGTGGTAGTCGGAAAAAGAGGCAGTTTAAGCCCACAAATCATTGTTGGCATTCCTGGCACGGCTCGATCAGCACCGTGTGCTGGCCGATCCATGACCATTCGCTGCAGTGTGGAACCTGAAACTCCATCAACAAAATGCTGGTACATTAAAAGCTTTTGTCTTACACTTTGGTCTTTTACACAACCATTTTCCAAATGTTGACACATTTCTTCACACAATGTGAAAAACACCATGTGTTAGCCTCGCTGCAGATCTCGTCAGACAAGTCCCCAGGTAACGGGGAAGCATCCAGCTCCTGGAGGCATATGCTAGATTGCCTAAATGCTAATTTTACTTATGAACTTGAGTTTTATCATTAACCACAAACTCTGTCAGTTATCTTCACAGACAAAACAGGCTTATTTCATCCACTTTCAATAAAATGGTGCCAAACACCCAAGTGTGAATTATGCTAATTTGTCTGTCAATCCCTACGTCACGTGGAAACGGAGCACCACACACACAATGAGGGGGCTCCATTCCCGGCTTGGACAACTTCCCAAGAACTTTGCTTGGAAGCAATCCTCCTCTTGTAGCATGTGGAAGTGCTTCAGCCGTAACTCACATTTGGGCAAAGAATATTAAAATGGCATGTATTTGAGTCAAAAATGTATTACACTGAATGATTTTTACCACTTCTAGGGCAGTCTCAAGAGAACCAAGTTGTGTGGGCTTTTTTGTTGCTTTTTATAAAATCATAGTTGTGTGCAGCAGAGGAAGATAGCAGTCTGTGTTTGTGTATTGTGGTCTGTGCTTGTGTGTAGTGGTCTTTGGTTGCGTGCAGTTGTCTGTGGCTGTGTGTAGTGGTCTGTGGTTGTGTGTAGTGGTCTTTGTGTGTAGTGGTCTGTGGTTGTATACTGCAGTCTGTGGTTGTGTGTAGCGGTCTGTGCTTGTGTGTAGCAATCTGTGGTTGTGTGCAGTGGTCTGTGGTTGTGTGTAATGGTCTGTGGTTGTGTATTGTGGTCTGTGGTTGTATGTAGTGGTCTGTGGTTGTGTGCAGTGGTCTGTGGTTGTGTGCAGTGGTCTGTGGTTGTGGGTAGTGGTCTATGCTTGTGGGTAGTGGTCTGTGGTTGTGTGTAGCAGTATGTGGTTGTTTTTGGCAGAGGAAGGCAGCAGTCTGGCCAGTACAGCTGGGCACCATGGTCTCCAAATAAGTACCTGCTCAAGTACTAGGAGTTCGGTCATAACTGTGTCATGAACAAAAACACAAGGTCTTTTGCTATTATAAAATGATCTTGGTCTTGTGGCCTCTGCTAGCAAAGAGGCCCAGGGACCACCAGAGGTGCTTGGTCAACATCTGGAGACAGCTGTTCTAGAGCCGCCTCAACGATTAAATTAGTTAATGTGCATGAAATGCGCATGGCAACGACTCGTGGGGAAGCATAATATACCTGTTAGCTTCTATTAGAACATGCTGGCACAGAATAAAATTGCATCTTCCTACTGAATGTTCAATCTTGAACTTCATCCAGAATGCATTTGCTTTCGGCTTTCTAAATAACACACATAAATCAGGTTGTAGTCTTAAATGTCAATAACTATTAAGCCAAAGAAGTTGTTCAATTTAAAGAAAAACAGGTGTTCATATTTTCAATTACTTCAAAGTTCTAGAGAAGTCTAAATATTGATTTCATTATTTATCGTTTCATTCAACAAACCTTTATTAAATACCTATAGAGACTTCTAAGAGATTGGAATACAGATGTGAATTAAAAAAACAATAAAAATTAGGACTTAGTGGAACTTAACTTTTAGGGAGACAATCAGTAAACCAACAAGAAAAGCACAGCAGTCTACTCTGCTGAAGTTAATATTTCTATGCAAATCACTTCGTGTCTCTTCAGGAAATGGGGAACTGATACTGCTTCAGCAGGGACGGTGTGCTCGTTCAACACAACTCTGTCCCACAACATTCATGTCACAGTACCACGAACACACCTCATCACCAGAGTGCCAAGGACGCAATCCACAGCACGACAGTGTGACGGCCTTAGAGGGCAGGACCGGCCTTAGACTGAGACAACAGCCACTTTGTGCAGTACAAGCAGCAGCTGGCTCTCAGGAGTCAGAAGCGCCTCTTTCACAGCACGCTGTTGGGAGGAGCCCCACGTGCTAAAGAATAGGCCCAGAAGGCTTATCCCATCAGGGAAACAGGAAATCAGCAGTGTCCTGGCTACAGTTCCACGGGCTGTGAGGAGCCTGTCCCAGTGGTGTCCCCCTTCAGGTTCACAGGGCATGGAACTCATCGGGAACACAGTGGGGAATAATAAGAGGAACACACGTGTTTCATAATAATGCCATACAAAGATGAGAGAGAAGAAATGAAGATCTGGGGAGACAAGGGCTTCAATGAGAGGCTGCCAGATCAGAAATGAAGAAACTGAAAAGGGAAGGGGGTCCCAAGCTGTGGGAACAGCGAAGGTCTCAGCTAACTGTCCCCAAACAGGAAAAGGACCAGGGCAGGATCAGGCAGATGAGGAGTGGCTGGAGGACTGGACTGTGGCGTCCACACCTGCTCCTGGAGGATGATGGGACTGGACTGTGGCGTCCACACGTGCTCCTGGAGGATGGTGGGACTGGACTGTGGCGTCCACACGTGCTCCTGGAGGATGGTGGGACTGGACTGTGGCGTCCACACGTGCTCCTGGAGGATGGTGGGACTGGACTGTGGCGTCCACACGTGCTCCTGGAGGATGGTGGGACTGGACTGTGGCGTCCACACGTGCTCCTGGAGGATGGTGGGACTGGACTGTGGCGTCCACACGTGCTCCTGGAGGATGGTGGGACTGGACTGTGGCGTCCACACGTGCTCCTGGAGGATGGTGGGACTGGACTGTGGCGTCCACACGTGCTCCTGGAGGATGGTGGGACTGGACTGTGGCGTCCACACGTGCTCCTGGAGGATGGTGGGACTGGACTGTGGCGTCCACACGTGCTCCTGGAGGATGGTGGGACTGGACTGTGGCGTCCACACGTGCTCCTGGAGGATGGTGGGACTGGACTGTGGCGTCCACACGTGCTCCTGGAGGATGGTGGGACTGGACTGTGGCGTCCACACGTGCTCCTGGAGGATGGTGGGACTGGACTGTGGCGTCCACACGTGCTCCTGGAGGATGGTGGGACTGGACTGTGGCGTCCACACGTGCTCCTGGAGGATGGTGGGACTGGACTGTGGCGTCCACACGTGCTCCTGGAGGATGGTGGGACTGGACTGTGGCGTCCACACGTGCTCCTGGAGGATGGTGGGACTGGACTGTGGCGTCCACACGTGCTCCTGGAGGATGGTGGGACTGGACTGTGGCGTCCACACGTGCTCCTGGAGGATGGTGGGACTGGACTGTGGCGTCCACACGTGCTCCTGGAGGATGGTGGGACTGGACTGTGGCGTCCACACGTGCTCCTGGAGGATGGTGGGACTGGACTGTGGCGTCCACACGTGCTCCTGGAGGATGGTGGGACTGGACTGTGGCGTCCACACGTGCTCCTGGAGGATGGTGGGACTGGACTGTGGCGTCCACACGTGCTCCTGGAGGATGGTGGGACTGGACTGTGGCGTCCACACGTGCTCCTGGAGGATGGTGGGACTGGACTGTGGCGTCCACACGTGCTCCTGGAGGATGGTGGGACTGGACTGTGGCGTCCACACGTGCTCCTGGAGGATGGTGGGACTGGACTGTGGCGTCCACACGTGCTCCTGGAGGATGGGGGAGCTAGCTGTCTGTACTGCTATGGTCTGCACAGCTGGTGCACTGCTCATACAGCAGGCCGTTGAGCAGAGAGCGGGTTGCTGGCGCAGGGCTAGGCAATCACTCAACAGGCTGCAGTTAATCCAGGTGAGAAGTTACACATTATAGCAAGCTGGCTGCAGAGGAGGGGGTAACAGGTGGTTAGCTTTCCGACATAAAGACTGAGCCAACAGAACAGAACATGTAGGGCATGGAATACAAGGAAGAAAAGCCAACGATGACGCTAAGGTCTGTCCTAAGATACTGGACTGTGGGTGATGCTGGAGGAGCAGGCCTAGGGAAGAACAAGACCCTGATGGTGAACACAAGAGGCTTTATTTATGAGGCTGCCACACAGAGCTGAGACTGGTACTTACATCCTGGCAATGTGGGGGATTTTTCGAGAACTGCTAAATTAACACTTGACATTAGATAAGTAGATAATTCCACATCATTAATCCTAAGGAGAAAGAGCACTGGTTTCAAAAAACAACACTTTCACCAAAGACCAAGCACACACACACACACCCATTTTTAAGCAATCTGTGAGAGGGGGGAGCAGTGCCTGTTTAGTGGGTAAAGCTGCCACCTGTGTGTCCTATGGGCACTGGTGCCAGTAATGAGGCGTGAACCAGTGCACAAAATCTCCCTTACTCCATTTCTTTTTAAAAAAAGATTTATTTACTTTTATTGGAAATACAGATTTACAGAGAAAAGGAGAGACAGAGAGGAAGACCACCATCCACTGGTTCACTGTCCAAGTAGCCGCTACAACCGGAGCTGAGCTCAATCCAAAGCCAGGAGCCAGGAGCTTCTTCCAGGTCTCCCACACAAGCGCAGGGTCCCAAGGCTTTGAGCTGTCCTCTGCTGCTTTCCCAGCCACAGGCAGGGAGCTGGCTGGGAAGTGGGGCAGCCGGGATATGAACTGGCACCCATATGGGATCCTGGCACATGCAAGGAGAGGACTTTAACCACTAGGCTACCACACAGGGCCCTACTCTCTCTTTCAAATAAACAAAAATTTAAAATAAGTATTTACAAAAGCTCTGAAATAATTTTATCCTGGGGTACAATTTTAATATTTCCTTATCAGGATCACCAGTTGGTCAAAACTGGAAAGATGCAAGCATTAAATATTGTGTAATATTCATATCCAACATAAGAACAGTTCCTGTCCTCCAGTGCAGGGGCGTGAATAACCAACCATGATTTTTAATGGCTGGACTGCACAAGACGGGCTGTGAAGGGCACTAGCCGTGCAGCACAGGGAGGCCCTGCGTGGCTGAGTCTCCAACGGACGAGGTGCAGAGCTGCCCCGGGGCCTGCGGGTGCTTCTGGTGGACACAGCTTCACTTGGGCGGCACACTGTGGATGTTAAGCACAAAACGAACCTGGAACCGGTGATTCATGTGTGATTTTAACATGACAGACACCAGACCGGAAGGTCTGTAAACTGGCTCATCTGATTACATAACTTCTCCTTCATGTGCCAACAGTACAGACAGAATAAAAGATATGTATTTATTTTTTTCCCTCAGAGGCCAACAGATCATTGATCAAGACAGATGATAAGCGGTGAGAGCTGACCCCCACACGCCAGGATACCTGGGTTTGAGTCCCAGCTCTGGTGTCCAAGTCCAGACTGCTGCTAAAGTTGACGCAAGCACTTGGGACCCGACAGTCCCTGGCGAGACCTGCTTGGAGCCGCCAACCCCTGCCTCAGTCTGGCCCGGCTTGTAAGCAGCACATGAGGGGGACACACGACTGTCTATGCATCTGCTGCCCACCTCTCAAGTAACTCAAGATCCGTCCTGGCCATAAATCAAATCAAGTGAGCAGGCTGTACCTGCCTCCAAACACCTGGAAATTGAGCAACACACATTTAAATAACAAATTTAAGAAAACGTCTCAAAGAAAAATTAAAGAGACATACCACTGAATGTAAAAGCTACATATCAAAATATGTGAGGTGCAGATTTATAGCAAACGTGGTGTTGACAGATTTATAGCATTGGAATGTTCACATCAGAAGAAAACTCTCAAATCAATCAGCAAACTCCTTCCGGAAAAAGAAAGAGAGGGAAAAAAAAGCCTGCAAACAAACCCAAAATAATCTTAAGAAAACTAAGAGATAATGGATCAGAGAGTTATTTCTCAGGAGGAAAGAGAAGTGTTAAGCTATAAGAAAGATAAAAAGAAATAAGTAGAAAGACGACACTGATCAGCACTGGCCATGAAACAGGGGACATCACTACAGACCTTACCGCCATCAAAAAACCATACCATGAATAAAACTTTATGCACATAATTGTGACAATTTAGAAGTGATGACCCAATAACTGCGAATTACAAACTACCAAACAAAATAAACCGGAAAAGCCCCACGGCCAGTTGAGGAAAAGAAGTCCATAACTTATAAGCTTCTGAAGATAAAATGCTGAAACTCAGGAGGTTTCTCAGCTCATTACCATATTAAAACATTTACACACCACAGCTAAATGGGACACAGTCAAGTGCAAAGGACTAGTTCATCCCTGAAAAATAAGTCAGCATAATCTACCTCAGCAATAAGAATAGAACAGTACTAAATATCAACTGAGACCAAAAAAGGGTGTGACAAAACCTTACATTTGTTTAAAAAGGAAAACACACAGCATTTCTACAATGGGCCAAGCTGTATCTGCAACAACCTGGGACGGACGTAAAGAGCATTTTGCTGAGTGAGCTACACATTTCAAAAAACCCTCTTAGGGTCCAGCACGGTAGCCTTAGTGGCTAATGTCCTCGCCTTACAGGCACCAGGATCCTATATGGGCACTAGTTTATATCCCAGCTGTCAGCTTCCCAGCCAGCTCCCTGCTTGTGGCCTGGGAAAGCATCAGAGGATGGCCCAAAGCCTTGGGACCCTACACTCGTGTAGGGAACCCAGAAGAAGCTCCTGGCTCCTGGCTTCGGATTGAGCTCAGCTCCAGCCGTTGCAGCCACTTGGGGAGTGAACCAGCAGATGGAAAATCTTTTCTCTGTTTCTCTACTTTGTAAAGTCTGCCTTTCCAGTAAAAATAAATAATCTTTTAAAAAAAAGCCTGTTCAGTAAAATTCCACTAACATAACTTTGTTGAAATGACAGACTCACAGAAAGCAGAGCTTGGCAGTGGCTGAAGGCCAGGGCTGAGTGGGGTGGGCAAGCCCGGCCATGTCTGTGGCGCTGGAAGCATTCAGTGTCCTGCTTCCACTGACGGCATGCTCACTATAATCCTGTATTATAATACTGTTACACATATCCAGGGAAAATGGCTAAGAAAACTGAACGAAGTTGGCACCCTGGCTCTGCTGACTAATCCTCCACCTCCAAGCACTGGCATCGCATGCGGGTATCAGCTCGTGTCCTGGCTCTCCTCTTCACATCCAGCTCCTTGCTTATGGCCTGGGAGAGCAGAGGACTCGGCCCAATGCCATCCACGTGGGAGAACCAGAAAAGTTCCTGGCTCCTGGCTTCAGCTCAGCTCAGTTCTGGTTATGGCAACCATTTGGAGAGTGACCAGAAGATGGAGAACCTTTGTCTCTCCTTCTCTCTGTAAAAATCTGCCTTTCCAATAAAAATAAATGAATATTAAAAAGAAAAATAGTGCAAAGTTACACGAGATTTCTCTGTATAATCTCTAGTAAGTGCATATTAATCTACAATGATCTCAAAATATTTTCTTAAACCAAGCATCTAATAGGAAATCTATGAATATGAAGAAATACTGCCTACACATTTCTTAAAGTTTTTTTTAATCCAGATTATGTAAAGAATGTATATGTCTCCATAAGCAAGATAAAACACGTAGTGAACCAGGGCTCACACACATGCTTCATGACACAAGCCACATCCTCACTCAACAAGCAGCAACACTGCTGACAACGTAGCGCACTGCGCCAGCCTGGCAGAGCGCTGACAACGTAGCGCACTGCGCCGGCCTGGCAGAGCGTATACCAGAATCGGAATGACGATGAACAAACGAGAGACAAACGTCACGGTAGGAAAGTGCGTGGAAATGTCAATTTTCACACATTGCTAGAGCATGTGGAAGTCAGACAATCACATTTAGGAAAAGATTTGGCAATTTCTTATTAAACACCTAAACAATGACCCGATCATCTAAACCTAGGTATTGCCCTAAGACAAAAGCCAACATATGATCCCATGAAAATGAGACCCACAGTATACTTATCACAACTTGGACTGAATCTGCGAAAGGGACTCGCCAGTCAAGCCAGTCAAGTCAGCACCAGCTACAAGACTCACAGAGGCCCTGCCTGCTGAGGAACGCAGGACGAAGTTCAAGCACAGGCAAAATGAAGTTCCATGAGAAAAAGGAGGATGTAGGTTGACCAGAAGGGCAAGAGGGAACCGGTTGGAATGATGGAACATTCAACGTTTGGGCTATGCTGGAAATGCCCCAACTCTGTATTTGTCCAAATTTGTTAAACAGAACTCTTTCTGAATATCACTATCTACAGTGATTTTCACCTCAACCAAAAATCTAACCGCTGTTTCAGAAATGGAGACACATATTTTGAAGTGAAGGTTTGGTTGCTTGGAACTGTTTAAAAGGCTTGAGGATGTAAGCATTTTAAAAATGTTTTCTGGCACTATTATGTTTATAGAATTCCTGTTTGCTAATGAAAGTTCAACTCTTCTACCACTTAACTCCTCCCACGCACCTTTCTCCCAAGCACTAGATAGGAGCAGGAGTACAGCTCCTATCAGTACTAACAGTACCTAACAACTAGAGAGCATTTACTGCATGCTTATGAGGAAATTAAAAGCAATTTAATTCCTTGAAATGAAGAGTTATAGAGAGGAGGGAGAAACAGAATGAGATCTTCCATCCATAGGTTCACTTCCCACATGGCTTCACTGGCTGGGGCTGGGCCAGGCTGAAGCCGGAAGCTTCACCTGAGTCGCCCAAGATAAGTGGCAGGCGCCAAAGTACACAGGCCATCTTTCCCTTTTATTTAGCACGAAGCTGGATTTGAAGCCGAGCAGCCAGGACTGGTGCTGGTGATCATACGAAATGGCAAGCCTCACATCACAGGTGTTGGCTTAACCCCCAAGAGGGAATATTGTAACAAGTAACACCTGAAATGTTTCCACAAAAACTCTTATACATATATTCTTAATACCTTTTCATAAGTCAAGAAATCTTACAGATAGGCAGCTTATTCAGAGTTAGATACAGTAATTAGTAAGTCAAGATATAATCACTAATGCATAATTAACTCCATTATCATGTCATTTTGCTCCACTGCCCATGAGGTTACGAGTATAAGCTAAAAGTAAACAGAATTATGATGTTTAATTAAATAGTAATATTTGTGAGTTTCATATCATGCATAATAGTTTGTGTGTTTCAGAAAACACACATACAAATGTCCCTCTTATCCAAGACCAAGCTATACCCAGATCATCGTTATGAGAAAACCAAAGACAATTAGTACAGCATCCCTGTATTTGATGCAATGAACGTTCCATGAATTAACAAAGCTGAGTTATAAAAGTGAACAGACTGGGGTGGGTGTGGCACAGGAGGCAAAGTCACTTTGGGGAAATGGGTATTCCACATCGCAGTGCTAATGTGAGTCCTGGCTATTCCGCTTCCAAGTCAGATCCCAGCCAAAACGCACTGCAGGCCAGATGACAGATGGAACGCCTGAGCTCTTCCCTCTCCGCGGGGACAACCAGATGAGCCTCTGGCTCCTGGCTTCAGCTGGATACACAGCTGGCTGCTACAGCCACCTGCAGAGTAAAGATACATGGAGACGAATCTCTCTCTCAACCCTTCAAATAAATACATAAACCCTCTTAAATAACATGCAAAATTTCCAAAAGCAAAATGCCACAATGACAACTATAGTGTTAATTAACTAGTTTTAAAATATGCTATCATTCAGGCTAAACGAAAAAGAAATCAGTGTAAGTATGGCTGAGAACAAGCAAGGACTCGCTGTGCTCGCTACAAAGGTATTTTCCACATCAAACACCGGTTTGTGTTTAACACAACACAGAACCAAGTAGAGATGAAATCAAACAAAGTGATCTCTGTATGTAAACCTACCAGGAAAGCTTTTAAACTCTAAATATTAGATACGACTTAGCTTTAGCTAGAGCTGGTATTTTCTTACTTTCAGTACAACATAGGTAAGATTCTTCAAGGATCTTTTACTTTAAACCTATCGTCATCTGTGACGTGGTAGCAAATTTCATAAAAGCATAAACTAATCTTCTTCTGTCTGTGGGATCTCTAAAACAAGCAGCCATTTTCCCTATATTCTGAAGGCTAACAAGCCCATCACAAATGTGAACATGTTGAGTCATCAGGAACAGGAATCAGTGTGCTCACTCACTCACTCCTGTGCCTGAGACGGCACTTAGCACGGCTGTGTCCCCGGCTCCATTCCCCACTCCACCTCCTGCTAGGCACACCCTGACAGGAACAGCTGCGACCTGAATAACTGGGTTCTTGCCACGCACGCCCCGGCAGACCCGGACCCCGCTCCCTGCTTCACCCTCAGCTGTCACAGGCTCTTCAGGGGTGAGCCGGCAGACGTGAGCTCACACAGCCTGCCTCCCAAATCAAAACATTACAATTAATTTAAAACAGGGAAAACATCAAGTGCCGGCCAGCATGTGCAGAGACCTTGGACAGTGCAGGTGAGCAGAAAATGGAAACACACTAGCAGCTGCTCAAAATATTAAGTATCAAGTCGCCGCAACAGGTAACATCAAAAACCCCTTCACAAATACTCCTGGCTACATGATGACAGCCAGCAAGTGGGGAAAATACACAAGTATCGATCCAGTAAGGAATACATCCTCACAACCCAACATCACGTAACAACACAACACATCCTGGTCAATGAAGGAAGTGGGTGACAAGGGCCTCCGCACAGCATGGCTGCGCTAACACAGACACAGAGAACAGGTCAGAGGCTACCTGGGGCATGTGGGAGTGCAGTGAGGAGAGGGAGCAGGATGACAGTCTAAAAACAGATCACGGTCCTTGTTGAACAGCTCTAATAGCACCGACAATCTGCACAGGTGATCTCAAGATTGTCAGTTACATCTCAATATCCCTGTTAAAACCACACACTGACAAAACCTCAATACGATTCGTACTAGGCACGGAAAGCTCTACTTCTTCTATTTTTTATTTGTTTACTTTTACCTGTGAGCAAATGGAGGCACCCATGTATTAAGGGAAGCAAAGTCAGGTTTATGCTCTTACTCACTGTGCCAAAGCCCTTTTGGTTTGGTTCTGTCAGCAGCAGCCTCTAAGCAGGCAGGAGAGCGAGGTTAGAAAGCACGCATGCCAGGGAGGAGCAGCAAGGCACAGAGGAACACCGGGCCCTAATGTGGACACAGGAGGCCTTTCCAAGAGGCTAACACGTTGTCACATAGTGGGTGAAGCTGCCACCTGTAATGTCAACATCCTATACGGATGCCCAGTTCTTGTCCTGACTGTTCCACTTCTGATCCAGCCCCATGCCAGCCTTGAAAAGCATATTGAGATGGCCCAAGTTCTTGCACCTGGCTCCCAGCTCTGGACCAGCCCAGGTCCGGCTGCTGTGATCATCTGGGGAGCGAACCAGCGGACAGAAAACCTGTCTCCTGTCTCATTATGCCTTTGAAATAAATACCTATGTCTACACACACACACACACACACACACACACACACACACACACACACATACAGGAGAACAAGAAAAAAGAGGAAGAGGAAGAAGTTGTTAACAGGTTTTACTTTATTTTTTATTTGTTCACTCCAGAAACCAGGATAGCTGTCTTTTCAACCAGATCTTTAGCTAAGGCTGATAAACACAATCCCTTTGCAATAAAAGTTTAAAAATCTTTTTTTAAAAAAAAAGCACAGCCAGTAAACACAAGGGAGAAAACATGTCATAAAATATTTTCTAAGTGTTCTTCCAAACAATCAGGAATCACATGACTAGAATTGTAAGAAGAAAGCTGAGTCGTCTCAGAGCCACCAAGGACCCCGAGGAAAGAGAATCAGAAGACCCTACAGAATGCTCTGCCGGATCTGACGTCATTACCACATCTGAAAGGCAAGAGAGTGCAAGGATCCCTCTCTGGCCGCATGCGCGAGGGGGACACGGCCACATGAAGGGAGGGGAAGGTAAAACGCCCCTCCAGAACCCTGCGCTTCCACATGCAGCCCTCCCCAAGTGTGTTTTCAAGACATCACCTTCAGATGAAATGACGCCTTAGAATAACACCAAACACATTGGCCGGTCACCAGAGAGGCCACACACACTCCAGTACCCTCCCCAGCTGTGGGATGGAGACACACCACCGCAAAGATCCAACAGCAACATCTCAGATCCAACAGGAGCACATCTCAGTGCCCAGTGCACTGTAAGCCTGCAGTGGCCAGGAGGACTCAGAGTCCAGCAGACGGCACCTTGAGTCTATCAACAAGCAATGCAGCAAAAGGAAACTGCACAGCAAGCACGCATCTCCTCATAGTCAGACAGAACGTTTCCAAGGTGGCAGCCTAAGCCATCGCTGCAGTTGCTAAGATGGAGCTAAGCTCTCTGTATAAAGCAACAACATTTGCCCATGCAGGGTTGGCACAGCTAGAGTCTCCACGCTTCATCAGCCCGCTGCGGATTGCACAATGGCACGGAATGGAATGTCTCGTAGCAGCTCAGAAAGGAAACAGAACACAAGATAAGTAAACATAGGAGAAAATACAGCTCAGGGAAAAGTAAATAAATAACCTTCACTGGCAGAATTCATCAACAGCAGGGATGCACACACAGCATCATGAACATGGGGCCAGGACGACCACGAGGGAGAAGGAATGCTGCGGGCAGGGGCTATTAAAGGACTTCAAGGAGAAGGCAATCCCTCCAGTTTGCAAGGTGTGAACTTTGAATGTCCCTTCACGTTTTGCAAGGACTTCGTTATTCTGAAATGTTCAACTTAAAGTTAGGGGGTGGGGAGGGACTGCAATGATAGTTTTAAACGGTGCATAATCTTTTAGGATAGCTGACATTTTACAGTGAGACATCATTTTGATTTTAAATTGTTGGGTGAATCTCATAATGACTTGAGGAACTCTACAGAAATAAAGTATCAGCAGGTGGTCGGTCAGATACTAAGAAATTCCTCACTCCGCAGGCAGTAATCAGATTGAAATACTTCCACCGTTACTACCAAAAATAGAGCACACACTGATGCATAGGCCTTGCTGGTTTCCAAACTATAATTTCCAAAAATGGCAAAATACATTCATTTGTTTCAGAACCTTCAACAGCTGTTTATAACCTAAACCATAGCATCTAAGAAAACGAGCCTTCTCTGGAAGTATTTTATTTTAATATTTATTTTTATTGGAAAGGCAGAAATACAGAGAGGAGAGACAGAAAGCTCCTCCACCTGCTGGCTTACTCCCCAAATGGCTGCCAACACCCGGAACTTGGTCAATCTGAAGCCAGGAGCCAGGAGCTTCTTCCAGGTCTCCCATGCAGGTGCAGGGTCCCAAGGCTCTGGGCCATGCTTCACTACTTTTCCAGGCCATAAGCAGGGAGCGGGATGGGAGTGGAGCAGCCGGGATATGAACCGGTGCCCATATGGGATGCTGGCACTTGCAGTGGAGGATTACAAGATGAGCCATGTGCCAGCCCAATGGAAATGTATTTTGATCAGAGCTCACAAACTTCAGATCAAACTTCTGATCTGAATAAATCCAATCATGATCCACCTCTGGAAGCTCAAAATTCACTCGTTTCAAGGTTTCCCTGCCTGCCTCTCCTTCTCTCTGTAAAATCTGCTTTTCTTTAAAAAATAAATAAATAAAAGGCTTCCTGCCTTTACAAAACTACTGCAAATGAATCTCAAAGGAGTCTTCTGCTTGAAAAACAAACATAAACAATATGTTGCAAACAGCTCTCTTCATACACAGGCAGAGCTCGTGGGGGCAGCTCTGGCTCCACCAGGACCAGGAACGCCCTCCCAGCCATCAGTGTATGCTGCCCCACTACAAATTCCACCAGAGAACATGTGCCTTTTTAAGGACCCTGCCGTCATTGCTTTTCTGGGTGTTAATGTGAACAGCAAGGGTCAAGTTTGTCTTTCACTGTATGACTTTCACAATGTGGCCAATGCCAAGGCCTCTGGGCTGACACAAAAAGGACACCCAAGAAGGAATTAATAATAACAAGGCCTCCCCTGGGTGGCTGGTCATCACTCCCATGTCAGTCAGAGGGAAGTACTAAATTAACAGAGAGGGGCAGCCATGCCCTGCAGGCTCAGAGCAGCTTAAGGAGAGCCTGCTGGGAGATTGCAAAAACTTGGGTCCTGACACTTCATTATGAAGCTGAAGGAGGAAAAGCGACATCTCTATAGTACCCACCATCTAAACAGCCACAGCTACGCGCATCAAGGCCAACACCTGTACGTGGAGATGAGAACACTTCCACCCTCAGGATGCAATGTTCAAATGTGGGGAGCTGCCTTTAAAGTATCATTTGAAAATGATTCTCATGTAAAGTCAATTTTATACATCAGAATCTCCTGAGGCATGCCAAACAACGCTGACCCAACCCTCACCCTGGAGCAGCTCAACCGGAATACCCACATCAGCCATTTCCAAGTCACCTTTGGAATTCCAGGAGCAACCAGGGGAGAGAACCACTAGAAAGACCTGGGGAGGCCACACAGCTCCCTGACAGCACCAATCTTCCCCCACATGCCTTCAGATTTTCCATTTTAATCAATAGATGCATGGCATAAAGCAATAAATTACAGTGATTTAGTAATTTCATAAAGCATTCATTATTTTTCAGAAGCCATGCGGAGTATTTTAAATTGTCCGTTCGTTCCCTGGTATAGTTTTATTGCATTAGATTTGTGATGTAATTTTAGAATAAAATTTTCTGCTGCAGAATTTGACTTCTCTAGTTTTCCAGTCTGCCCTATCTGTTGTATTTTTCTCTATTAACACGTCAATCAAAAAGAAGACAAAGAAAATGGAACAAATTTGTTACAACTCAACTTCTCACCAAGAATATCCCCAAGCGGTGAACAGACTGGACAGACGGCAGCAAGGGTCTGGGGGCGTGGCCTGAAACTAGCCACTCTGTATCTCCAGTTTCATAAACCCGTGTCCAGCTTATCCTCTCTTCCCTAACTTGCTGAAGTTCATGTTCAAATGAAAACAAGCTGTCCGATCCCATCGCCCTGTACCCTGGCGGAGCCTCTGCAGCCAGCTCCAGCAGCACAGGTTTTTGGCTCAGAGGAAACTCAAGAGCCCAAAGACGGATACTTTGGACGATCTGAAGATCCAATTGTTCATCCTGTGCCAACTGCTCAAAGAACAAGTTTCTTGAGAAGACTGAAGGAACAGTGTAACTGATCTCCAAAAACAGAGGCCAGGGCAGCTGATGATAAAGACTACTAGACGAGCGAAAGCCATGGGGTGACAGTGACGAGCAGGAAGTTAGGAGACAGCTGAGGCCGTGATGCTGATTACCACTCCTGGCAGGAAACGTGGCGGATCTACCCAGAGGAAGCCAGGGGAGGCCATGGAGGCCACGCAGGTGGTTCTACCCAGAGGACGCCAGGGGAGGCCATGGAGGCCACGCAGGTGGTTCTACCCAGAGGAAGCCAGGGGAGGCCACGGAGGCCACGCAGGTGGTTCTACCCAGAGGAAGCCCGGGGAGGCCACGGAGGCCACGCAGGTGGTTCTACCTAGAGGAAGCCCGGGGAGGCCACGGAGGCCACGCAGGTGGTTCTACCCAGAGGAAGCCCGGGGAGGCCACCGAGGCCATGGAGGCCTTAGAGATAGTGCTACGAAAGGTCAAGGAGGGATGCCGATGAGCAGGAAGTTAGGGGAGGCCATGAATTTCATCTTACTTGATGTCATGAGGCCTATGTTAACCATGGGAACAAAATCTTTTCTCTCTCTAAATCTCAGTTATCCTACTGTAGCACAGAGGTAATAATTTCTACTTTTCCAGGTTGCAAGATTTAAGCGAGTTAAAAATCATATGGCGGCAGATAGCAGACATCAATACAAATTAGCTCCTGCCCCATCTGTCCATGTGCAGAGAAGCTAAAATCCCCAATTCCAAATGAAAAGGCAGGTTGTTGTGTATTAACTGACACCGTCCCAGTGCTGTTGACAAGCAGAAACATGTGAGCATGATTCTAAAGACAAAGGGAGAAGAATCAAGCGCATGCTGGGATTCCTCAGTCCCTTCTGTAACAGATCATCTGGAATCTGCAACGTGGCTGGGTTCCTTGCCCAGGTAGCTCACTTTCAAGCGAGTGCTTTATTCCACAGCACCGTAAGAAGAAACTCAGTCAACCCAGTATGGGTGTTGATAAAACTCGATCAATTCAAGATGAATAAATCAATCAGCGAGGTGTCCAAAAGGTCCCACTAAATCTCTTCCAACGTCTTTCTCACACTTAACGTCAAGCCACTGACTGGAAAGATTTTCATCAGCTCTGCACTGAATCCAGGAACACACCCTGAGGACCCCACGACCTGGCTCCCAGCCAGCGCATTCATCATCCGCACACGCCCCACAAGAAAAACCAAGCACTCTGAGCTCGACATCTTTTAGAAGTGAATTTTCTTGCCTGAAAGATTTTTCTTTCTCTTCTTTTTGCTTTTAACCTTTCATCAACTGTGAAAAGGTTCAGCACTGGACTTTACTCGTTCGTGCATTACAGAAGTAATATTTTAATTCCAGCAAACCTAGCAAGTATCCGCAGAATAAAGATAAGTTTCCCTGACAAGAGGATGTTTATGCAGCGTTACAAACTCCGCTGCTGGCCTTTTTACCAAATCACACAAAACTGAAATAGCAGGCACACCCTGCTTCACTGCGAAGAAACCTTCCGTTTGACTGACAAACCAGTGACACATCAGACACTGACAAGCTGCTCAAGTTCTGTGTAAGTCAGCGCTCTTATCTGCAAGAGCAGCGTAACAAGAAAGGCCCCTCGGATTCACAGGAGATCCATGGAGGGGCTCCTGCAGCGCTGCACACCCCTACCACACCGGAAATAAGATTCAATTTGCAAAGAATTGATTCACCCACAGCTTTTCAAGTGCAATTCTGTATTGGCATATACATAAGTTTATTGGATCAACGAACCACCCAACACATTTTTATTGAACACTTAGTACATGGAAGGCATTGTGTCAGCCACAGAGCACATATAGGGGATGATCTGTCTCACACTCTGGAGACTGGAGCTCAGACATGGTGATCAGGACCACACACGTGGTTAACTAGCCAAGAAAGGTCAAGGAACAGCCAAAGCTTCACTGCATGTGTCAACTTGACTGAGCCCCAGGGTGCCCATGTGTCTAATCAGACAACACGTCTGGGTGTGTCTGTGAGGGTCTCTCAGGACTTCTCAGTCTCCACAATCACACAGCCAACACCTTCTAACACACACACACACACACCATTGGGTCTCCTTATCCAGAAAACCCTAATAAAAGTAACAAACACCTACATCTCAAACTCCTTAAGTCCCCTTTAACTGCCACTCCATACCGCTTTCTTCCTCTAGGCACTTCTCTGTCTTTAGCCGCAGTCTCATGGCTAAATTCTCCATTTTTGTCTTCTCTCTAGGTCCACAGGCAGGTAACTCTGCTGGTCTTAGCTACTGCTGGCTGTCCCATGTCGACCCATACCTGGCATCTTCCACACACCTTCCATACGCACTGAAGACAAGGGATGGCCAAAGGCTGATTAGCAGAGTCGACTGTAGTTAGGAGGAAGCAGCACAGGTGCTCTGCTGCCAAACGCCAGATCACAGATGCTGATGACGCATTGTGCGTTTTTAAGAAACACCGAAATATTCTGAATACTTCCTCTAAAACAAAACGTAAATGTTTGAAGCGACAGATGTCTGCCCTCACTAGATGGTGTGCATTGTGTGAGCACGGATTACGAGGTCAGCTAATGTCCAGAACAGCCCCCCAACACGACTTCAACCCTTGCCCTCCCTGCCAAACAGCACATCGCCCACATCATCCCCACTGTCCCTTCCTTCTGTCCCCAAACTAGTGACCCCTATGCTGCACAGGCAGCCAGCCCCGCGACCTCACGATACCCTTATCCCATCAGCACCTGCTCAGCTTCTCCAGCAGGTCTCACCCTGCTGCTGAAATGGCAGCACTGTCTCCGGTGAGTGCTTGATCCTTGCCCAGAACACACTAGCAAATCACCCACAACACACAGTGACAGTGAAAGCGACGCTGTCCTTGGGCACTAATAAAATGGCTTTTGTCATCCTCCCCCAAGCTCTCCTTGTTTCTGCTGACAATGCCAAGGTGGCATCCTCGCAGTCACAACCAAGGGGCGTACCTGATCCCACTCTGGGTCTGCAGTGGGCTCTGCTACTGGTTCATGTTGACACTGTAAATTCACCCATTTCTATGGCTTCAGTTCTCCGTCCATCCTGCTTGCTGCTGGCCAACACACTCATCCACGGCATTTCACCATGTGGCGCAACAGCAATGGGGAAGGCTCTGGGCTCCCTTGTCCCTGCAGACTCCAAACGCCCTCCTGCTTCTCTCTCGGGGCATTCGGACCCACCTGACTCATTCCCCTCACTGTGGAAGCACAGCAGTTTAGCTCTGTTTTGTCCAAGCAGGTGGAGCCAACACCTGTATATCCAAGAGCTCCCCAGTACTACTTTCTACTCAACTGAACAACCCCGTACTGTCTCTTTAGCAACAAACCAACAGCAGAGGCCCACGTTTATTCTCTGACAAAAACTATATGCATCCTTGAAGGCACAAGCAGAGCTGTGCTCCTCTGCAATATTTTCTGTTTCATCTATCTCACCATTTCCTCAGCCGCAAGGTGCTGTGCAGCTACCATCCTTCCCATCCCCAGCAACCCTCACTCCCATAACAATGCCCAACCAAGGCACACCCACCACTGGACCAATCTGGAGCCATCGTCACCCTGCTATGGCACCCACCGTCCAGCCACCACTGGACCAAACTGGAGCCACTGTCACTCTGCTATGGCACCCACCGTCCAGCCACCACTAGACCAATCTGGAGCCACTGTCATCCTGCTATGGCACCCACCATCCAGCCACCACTGGACCAATCTGGAGCCATCGTCACCCTGCTATGGCACCCACCGTCCAGCCACCACTGGACCAATCTGGAGCCACTGTCACTCTGCTATGGCACCCACCGTCCAGCCACCACTGGACCAATCTGGAGCCACTGTCACTCTGCTATGGCACCCACCGTCCAGCCACCACTGGACCAACCTGGAGCCATCGTCACCCTGCTATGGCACCCACCGTCCAGCCACCACTGGACCAATCTGGAGCCACTGTCACTCTGCTATGACACCCACCGTCCAGCCACCACTGGACCAATCTGGAGCCACTGTCACTCTGCTATGACACCCACCGTCCAGCCACCACTGGACCAATCTGGAGCCACTGTCACTCTGCTATGGCACCCACCGTCCAGCCACCACTGGACCAATCTGGAGTCACTGTCACTCTGCTATGGCACCCACCGTCCAGCCACCACTGGACCAATCTGGAGCTGTCATCACCCTGCTATGGCACCCACCGTCCAGCCACCACTGGACCAACATGGAGCCACGGTCACCCTGCTATGGCACTCACCGTCCAGCCACCACTGGACCAACATGGAGCCACTGTCACCCTGCTATGGCACTCACCGTCCAGCCACCACTGGACCAATCTGGAGCAACTATCACCCTGCTATGGCACCCACCGTCCAGCCACCACTGGACCAAACTGGAGCCATCGTCACCCTGCTATGGCACCCACCGTCCAGCCACCACTGGAACAATATGGAGCCACTGTCACCCTGCTATGACACCCACCGTCCAGCCACCACTGGACCAATCTGGAGCTGTCATCACCCTGCTATGGCACCCACCGTCCAGCCACCACTGGACCAAACTGGAGCCGTCGTCACTCTGCTTTTGCCCCTCCTCATATTGACTCTGGGCCCTGGGACTCTGCTCTTGCTGCTAGGGTCAGCTCTTCCTCTCCCAAGAACATCTCCTTTTCCAGGTTCCCTTGCCATCTCTCAATTTTTCTCTACCAATTCCTACAAGACATGGTCTGCAGCCCCCTTGCCAATTATCTCTGAAAGATCTGATCTCCAGCTCCTCTATTCCAACTTGTGCCTCATCTTGTCAACTACCCTGCCACACATTCCTCCCCTTCTAATCCAACCTCTCATCTGGATCATAATACAACCGGCCAGTCTTAACACTCAATGTCCCAGCTTAGCAAAGGCAGTCACTGAGTACCATTTCCCAAAGACAGTCCTATGAAACACTGCTCTCAAATGTTCAATAAAATTGGGTGTTTGTCTTTGCCCAAGCCATTCGGAAAGCAGAGCCTGAAGCTGACATCTTATTTTCAATGCACAATCCAGGGCAGAAATGCGTAGACGAAGCAAGGACTACTCCACTGCACAGACTCAAAGCATACCAGCTCAGGCGACAGACACAGCAAAGCATGTGTGATTTCTCTGAGAAAGTCTCTGGAGGGAACCCACCTTGGGGCCGCCCACTGAGGGAGGAGACACTCCCACCACGCACTGCTCCAAGTTCTTCTTTGGAGGAGCTGGCTCTCAGTTAACTCCTTCTGGTGGCTGCCCAGGGACTTTATCAGGGGAGCTTTTTATTCAAGTCTGGAAAAGGGAGTTAACTGGAGCTGTGTAGTGACAGCTTGTACAGTTTCACTTTGTGCCACGCAGCGATGCCAGGCAGGCAGCATGTCTTAGGAAGAAAGACAATGTCAGGGGAATCTAACCAGCACCCTGTGGGATCAAACAGCTCGGGAAATGACACAGTCTAAGCTCCTCTCAAAGTTCCCGAGCAAACTAAAGGTCCTAGGAAGTCCTGACAGACTTGCTAATCAGACAGTTTAATTAATTTGAAAAGATGGATGCATTTAGTTTCTGATTGTTGGCTGGTTTGTTTAAAGGCAGAGAAACGGGGAGAAAATGACACACATGGAGACAGCCAGAGATCATCCATCAGTTGGTTCACTTCTCAAACGGTGACAACAGGGTAGGGCTGGGCCTAATCCAGGAACCAGGAACTTGATGTTGATGTCATGCACAGGTGGCAGAGGCCCAAGGCACCTTCTACTTGCTTTCCCACATACATTAACAGCAGCAAAGAACTCCATGCCACTCGGATCATCACAGGTAACAGTTTAACCCACTGTGCCACACGGCCAGACACAGCCGTGAATTATATCGGCCGTCATACCACACGGTCTGTGTGAGTGGGAGCCTAGAGGCGAGCTGCAGCTGGGAACAGGGACATGGAGGCAGCAGCTGAACACCTGCCATGGCTTCCCAGCTTGCTTCCTTCCCCGTCTGCTCACGCACGGCCTTTCAGGAGGGTTTCCATCAGGGCTAACTGCCACCATCTCTCCACTCTTCATCAAGCCCCTCGCCTGACTCCCCTCTCCCATAACGTGGAGGCGGCCCTAGAGACAGCTTAAGTTCTTCACTTGTGTATCTCCAGCAGATTGCTGAACTAGAGGGTTTTGTGGCCAACAGCTGCTCGGTGAGTCAGGAGCAAAGGCTGTGATCTGGAGAGAGGCGGGCTCCACATGACATGAACACACATGTGAGCGCCCATGTCTCAGGCCCTCACACACTTCTGGTGATGGGTTACCGCCTCTCCTTGTGCTCCAATATTATTCCAAACAGAATCTGATTTCAAGGTAAATAAAGTATTCTTTATGAATCAGTCACCTTTAAGAGCAATTTGGCACCAGAAGAGGAAAGATTCTAAATGGTAACATAATAAACTGGAAATTTGTTTACTAAGAAAGCAGTTTACTCCCAGAAAGATGGAGAATGTTATTCTGGAGCAAGAACTGCCAAATTTACATACTCCCAGGCGTAAATGATAACCCTCATTAGTCTGAGCGCTGTAAACAAGGCCGCGTTGATCTACGGCCACAGGGCTTCAGCCAGGGCCTGAAGAGAGGCAATAACCAGAGGCTGGGAGAACAGCTGCTGGCTCTGCACCATCTCATTTCCCTCCGATCAGCCACACTCTGCTTTGGAGTCAGGTGTGGGGAACGCAGGGGAAGACCTTGGGAACAGAATGTGTTGCAGACTCCCTAGTTCCTGGATATGTGACTACTGCCCTGCAACCCCCTCACTCTCCGCCGCAATCCTTCCCTAGGCTCTCAATGGTACTCCTGCCCGAGGAGGCACCCCTCGGTCCTGCTATACCCAGCACTGCAGAGAAGACACGGGAGCGGCACGTTCCGGACGGTCACGCGTCCATTGACCGTACTTCCCTGCAGCGTGCTTTTCTCGGGAAAAGTCATACAGACTAGAAGGAAAAGCTATGACATGAATAAAAGCAGAAGGGGAAAGGCCAAGGGCACTGCCCTCGGGTCGACTCCCCGCACTTCTCTATGGGCTGCTGATACCTTTGATGCAGTGGCTGAGTACCTCCGTTGGTGCACGGACAGACTAGCTGCCCAGGAGTGAGAGAAAGGACGAGGCCACCTCCGCCCTCACCGAGCTTCTAGAACGGCTGGGGGACAATATGGTCCTTGGATGTGTGAAACAGAAAATGCCTCTTTGGGCTTCTGTGAGAATTGCATTCTCAGTCTGTTTCCCTGTAACTTATGCCCTTAGCACAATATCTATCAACTACAGGCTTGATAAATAGCAGCAGGAGGAAAGAGTTCCGTGCAGGTACCTGGAGGAATGAAACTTCCACTCGGGGCCCACTGTACATAAGGCTGCCCTGCAGACAGGAGTGATGGATGGGGGCAGGAGGTGAGCGTGCTTGTAAACAGCCTCCTGTGAGGCAGCGAAACCTCCCACAGCCCATGGAGTCCAAAGTGCCTACAAAGACAGCAGCATCCTCCACAGGGCAGACTCGCTGCCACGACCTGGCCAAGCTGATGCCACACCCGGCGGGCCACGGCACCCTGCACTGGACATCCATGTGTCCAAGCCTATTTTGTTATCTGTGAAATGATGTTCCTGACAGGAGCCAGCTGGAACTCTGTTACTAGCTACCCCCATTGTGACTGGCCCTCTGCAATGATTTCCTGAGTGGTGTCATGAAAGGGTGTGGAAGGTGGGCTCTATGGGTCCTGCAGCAGGTCAGAATACCGGATGGAGGGACACGGGTTTCACCAGGAATGGGCTCAGAGGTTGGTCAGTTTCTGCCCAGCAGGCAGGCCCTGGGGATGTGCAAGGTGGCGCAGACACCAGGAGCTGTGCTGGGAGGTAGCTGCAAAGGTGAGCACTAATACAGGTCTGTCAACAGAGGTGGCAAAGTACCAGGATGCACGCTGAGAGCCTACTGTTTACCCAAGGCCCAGCCAGCCACCAGGAAATCAGGCTTATTCCCCAGAGGCAGGTTCAGGCGTTCCCAGCCAACGGCAGCCGACTCCCACTCCGCAGAGACCATGTATATAATTTACAAGTAAACACCTCATGCCTGCACCAACGAGGCATTAGCAGCAAAATGAAGCTGCTCTAGTTTCTGGGGAACATAGTTTTTTTTTAAGTTTACGCACATAGTTTAATACAAGGACAACACGGCCACATGCATGATTGTGCAAAGTCACCAATAAGTGATGTTTCCAGCACTGGAAAAAAATGATGCAACATGTTTGCTTTTTTTTGTTTCCAGCAAGGTAAAAACACCAGTGTGTTACTACAGAGTAACCAAAATATTCAAACAAAGGAGTCCTTTGCTGAGTAGGTGAGGGCAAGGCAGCCATGAACCAAATGAACCAAAGGAGACCAATGTGTGACGGACCAAGACCTCCTCAGAAGTCCCCACTGCCACCCCCCACACGCTGGGCATCTCTGGCGCACAGCGCCGTGTGCACCTCCACAGCGCCAGCAAAGTCACAGGCTTCCCCAGCCAGGGAGAAACGCAGCCTCGCAAGCCTGGTACACATCACAGGCCTAGAGTCCCAGGCAGTGCAGAGTGTAATTTCAGAACCCTGACCCTGGGCGAGGCCACTGGCAGAACCCTGTGAAGAGTTCTGACCCAGGGGGCCTCTCTGGGAGTGATGCCACAGAGGCCAACCTGCAGAGCACAGCCCTGACCTCCTGCGCTACCCATAATGACCTGTCCGGGAGCCAGAGCACACCTGGTTTGATGGCAAACTCTGTGGTGGCCGGAAAGAATGTAGCTTTCTCTAATTACAATCAGAAATCTGTCCAGAAACCTAAAGTCAGATCTGTGATGCGCCTCATTTTTCCCTGTCTTGTTCCTTTGGCTTTTGAACACAGCCCAGGTAAACAAACACACTGGTAAGCGTAGCAGGCACACTGAATCACTGCTGACCCGGGTCACACGGGGAAGAACTGAGCAGAGATGAAAGGCCCCAGCTCCTGTTTCCCTCGGCTATTCACCGCCTCACTCTGGAACTCACACCTTTCATAACAAATGAATAACAGATCTGCAGCCTCCTGGTCGGTAACAAGACAAACGCTATTGTGTTTTGGGTTTCAACGCTACATGACACACCGAGAAGACTGGTTTTCATTCATTCCCATAACTTTCAGAGAACAAAGAAAACTTAAATAAATTGATCCTAAAAACTTTCTCTAAACAGATTCAATGCCTTTACTAAGATGGTGCCTTTGAAGTTCTTTCTTAATAGAATTTTGTTGTTTCTTGCTTGATTTATTTCTCTTGATCTTGAAAAATCAGAGGCTAGCCCAAACCACTACCCATAGCCAATGTGCTCTTTATTTTTTTCCCCTTCCATGAAATGTATATTCTTTCAGGTTAAATAAAAATATCACATGAGATGTCATTAGGTCTCTGACCAAAATTTATCTGTTTATAAAGGCCTAACCCCAAATGTAATCCTATATGGAGATGGGGCGTTTGGAAGGTATTCAGGATGGGATGAGGTCATGAAGGTGGAACCTTGTAACAGGGTTAGTGTCCTTCCGAGAACCAAGGTCAGAGAGCTTGCACATCCCGCCTCCCGCCTCTCTGTGCACGCCCAGCGTAGGGCGTGGGAGCGTCTCTAAACCAGGAAGACAGCCCATAGCAGGAGTCAGCGAAGCCGGCACCTTGATTTTGGACTTGCAGCATCTATAAATAAATGGTGCTTTGCCTGAGCCATTCTCAGTTTGTGGTATTTTGCTAGAGCAGTACCAGCTGATTGAGACAGATGCCAACTCACAGTTCAACATCTGACTTCCACAAAGTGGAGGTGGCATTGAGTCAAGCAGCCCGACAGGATGCAAAGCGTGACTTAGACACTGTGGGTACCACAGGGCTCCAACCTGACATCAGATGACATGTCTTCCAGTGAATTAACCCCTGAACCTGTTAGTTACTTCTCTAATTCTAGAACCACAACTTAACAATTCCAGTGGACTGTGGTTTCAGTTTGGGCCTTTTATTATGCCTCCTTACTGTTTTCATTTGGTTTGGTTGGTCAGAACTTTAAATCCTTCAGAGTTCATGAAGCATGACTTGCTTCCTACACTGACACAGGAGCACGCACAGGAGGGAGGGTGCGCAGTGTGCAACAGAGCTTCTGCTTTGCAGGTGGAAGGCCCCTGTACCAGCACTGAGAGCTCAGCCCCTCAGCTTTCTCCCCTGGACATGCTCTTGGAAACATCAACTTTGGCCTTGCCATCATACAAACACCTTCCCAGGACAAGGGCAAGTCACGTGTGTACGTCCTCTCATTCCAAAAGGCAGCTGAACTGTCAGTTGCCAAAGCCTGGTCTATGCATGATACCCAAGTGAGCTATCAGCACTCCTCGAACACAGACACTATCTTCAGAATGAGAGAAACAGCAGCTTCATTAAAAAAGGATACTTAAAATACAGTCCTGCCTTCAGTAAGTATTCAATAAATACATGCGCAAGTGATGAACCTGTCAGAAAAAGACAAAAAAAAAAAAACCCTAGTGTTTAGCCACGGCCTAACTATACCCCCCATTACTTTCTTTGAAGGAGCCCTGGAAAGAAAAAGCAGGGAACAGAAAGGAACAGTGCAGCTGGGGCGCTCCCAGCAAGCCTTGCGGGGCAGGAAGCAGTGTCACCTGGCCACAGCGGCCACAGCGGCCACAGCGGCCACAGAGGCCACAGCGGCCACAGAGGCCACAGCGGCCACAGCGGCCAGTTCCCACAAAGCTTTTGTTCTCTAGTTCAGTTCAGGACCTAAGGCAGTAGCAGAAACCATTCACTGTCCTGAGAAAGGACCATTTGTTGGTTGTTCTTCATATGCAAAGCCTGGTTTTGGAGCAGGTGGCCATGAGGCAGGCGCTGGGTGTGACCCAAGACTCAGGGTGACTCAGTCCTCCGCGGCTGAGCAGTGGCCATGACTGCCCCCTAGCGGGCTGCCACGTCTGCGGGTACTGGGTCAGTGACACTGGCCGCTGTCTCCCCAGGCCCCTGAGTGAACAGACCATCCTGTCTTCTGTTGATAAAGAACCCTATCATGGCGCTGGTATGGCGGAGCAGCATGGCAAGCCACTGCCTCTGACAGTGGCATCCATAGGGGCCTGGCTGCTGTTCCAGGTACTCTACTTCTGAATCAGTTCCCTCAGAGTGTGGATGAGAAGGTGGCCAGAGACGGTGCAAATGTTTGGCTTGCTGCACCTAGATGGAGCTCCTGGGTCAGCCTGGTATGTTTGGCTGCAGCCACTTGGGGCCGTGAACCAGTGAATGAAAGGTAGGGGTGTGTGTCCCCTTCTCTCTGTAATTGTGGTTTTCAACTAAATAAATCTTTTTTAAAGGGCAAAGCACATGTCACCCTAGGCCTGATCTATGCCTCTCGGGGAGTTGCCGCACGCCCTGCATAGCTGCTCGGCTCTGGCCACACAGCAGCTCCATTTCCCCAGGGCCTCACCCTCTACACAGCTCCTCGGCTCCGGCCACATGGCAGCTGCGTTTCCCCAGGGCCTCACCCTCTGCACAGCTCCTCGGCTCTGGCCACACAGCAGCTCCATTTCCCCAGGGCCTCACCCTCTACACAGCTCCTCGGCTCCGGCCACATGGCAGCTGTGTTTCCCCAGGGCCTCCCCAGGTTGCTCCTCCCTCTGCCAGCAGTCAGGCCACTGCAAACACTTTGTGAGATCCCAGCACTGCACAGAACTGACCTACAGCGAGCTACCCAAGCTCCTAGGCCAACTCCTTCTCAGCACACTAAGCTGCCAGGGCTGCAGGCCCAGGTTCCTCACTTCCAAGCAGCTCCAAGGAGGGTCCTTCTGCTGAGGAAGTACCTACATACTCCAACCTTGTACTCAGGCAGCCCCTCCACCCCCTTTTAAGGAAAATTCTAGGAACCTGTAAATACATTCCAGTAACACCCTGGTTTTCTACCACCGTCACAACGAGCCATTCGGCCTGCACCCTCATCTGAATCCTCCGTTAAATCCAAGTCCTACAAGAGCCATGATCGGCTGCGTCTCCTTGACAACCAAATCCTCTCTTCCTGGCACCACCCTTCCCACGTCACACACTCCACGCAGGGCTGAAGGAACCAGCAGCAGCCCATCTTCATGGAGCTCACCAATGATGCATAATAATGACGGGAGTCACCATTTACTCAGGCCACACGCTGCGGGGAGCCTGCTGGCCATTTTGTATTTCTGGCTCATTTCAGTTGTACTTCTCTGGCAAATGCCAGCTGTCCATAACCACTCACTGGCCAGTGCACTTCACAGGACAACAGAGACATCCCAGTAAGGTACGAAGACCTCTACAGCTACCTATTCAGGATAGGGGAGAGGGAGGGAGGGAAAGAGAGGGGACAGCTGGGGACAGGGAGAGGAGAGGGAGAAATCTGCCAACCGCTAATTAGTTCACTTCCCATGTGGTTCCAGTGGCCAAAGGGCTGGGCCAGGCTGCGGCCAGGAGCTTTGTCCGGGTCTCCCACTAGGTTGCAGTAGCCCACACTCTCAGGCTATCTTCCACCGCACTTCTCAGGTAACTAGCAGAGAGCTGGACTGGACAGGGAGCAGATCAGACAAGGATCTGCGCCGCTATGGGACATCAGCATTACAGGCACTGGGTTTGTTTGCTATATTGTAACATCAGCCCTTTAAAGTTGATTTTAAAGGGTTTATATAGCTAATCCTTGCTTTAAAAAGCAGCAGAGGTAGGTACTTTTATGGCCAGAATCTAAAATAACTATTCCTTAACAACAGAATAATGTACCTTAAGAACAATAACAGCATTAAAACCAATGTTTGATAAATTGGCAATATAAAACATCTCAGACAACTTTCTAATATATATATGTATGTGTATACGTGTATTATTTAAATAAATTCTCAACTGCAATAAACCAGTCATACATTAAATAACAGGATACTTGCGCTAGAATTTTTTTGAAAAGTATTTCAACATGAAGATCCTAATTTCACTAAACAAATAGCTTTGAGAAACCACCAAATCTCTCTCTGGGAGAATGCAAAACGGACCCGTGTGCCCCAGCAGCTCAGTACGTACTCTGACAAGAACTCACCCTGCAGTCGGTGAACACATACATCAGGCCAGATGAAAGAAGCTGCTATTATAATGAATTCCGAGCATTTAGTATTGACAAAAATCACTGAACAAAATAAAGAACATTAATTTGTGTTAAAATAAAGCGCTTTGTGGAGCAAGGCTTGAAGTGCCTTTAGGGAGCCATCAGCGCAGTGAATTGCACCGGCTCTGGAATGCCCCAGTGAGAGATGCTGTGAGATAGGGCCAGGCCTTGGCCATCTGTGATTGTGACACCAGTTAATGATCATGTTGTTATAAATTAACCTATCATTAGAAAACAACAAGTCTCTCCAGAGAAGACAAAATTAGAGGAGTTCTCCAAAGAGCAGTGCACTGAATGGAAAGCCTGTCACCCAGGCCGGGCAGAACACCAGTGGGGAAAGGAACATTACTTAAACAGAACTGGGACACCAGGGACTGTGCTGCTCGCGGCTCGGCCCAGGCCACAGGGTGCTGCCACAGGGTGCTGCTTGAGGCTCGGCCCAGGCCACAGAGTGCTGCCACGGGGTGTTGCTCGCGGCTCGGCCCAGGCCACGGGATGCTGCCACGGGGTGCTGCTCGCGGCTCAGCCCAGGCCACAGAGTGCTGCCACGGGGTGCGCCCACGGCTCGGCCCAGGCCACGGGGTGCTGCCAAGGGGTGCTGCCCACGGCTCGGCCCAGGCCACGGGTTGCTGCCACGGGGTGCTGCTCGCGGCTCGGCCCAGGCCACGGGGTGCTGCCATGGGGTGCTGCTCGCGGCTCGGCCCAGGCCACAGAGTGCTGCCATGGGGTGCGCCCACGGCTCGGCCCAGGCCACGGGGTGCTGCCACGGGGTGCTGCCCACGGCTCGGCCCAGGCCACAGGGTGCTGCCATGGGGTGCTGCCACGGGGTGCTGCCATGGGGTGCTGCCCGCGGCTCGGCCCAGGCCACGGGGTGCTGCCACGGGGTGCTGCTTGCGGCTCGGCCCAGGCCACAGGGTGCTGCCATGGGGTGCTGCCCACGGCTCGGCCCAGGCCACGGGGTGCTGCCATGGGGTGCTGCCACGGGGTACTGCCCACGGCTCGGCCCAGGAAATGGGGTGCTGGGGGTACACAGTGCAGTCAGGGGACGGAACACCATGCGTGACTTGGGATTGTGAAGAAAACAAGCCATAAGAAGAAAGCCACAGGACTCTCCTGAAGCCTCCTCGCCTCCCCAAATACCAACTAGCCCTAACACCACAGCAGGCTAGGGCTCCCTGGTCCTGTGGCACCTGAGCACCTGGTCACTACGGCCAGGCGCAGCCACGCCAGCCACCCAGGACTGGTCACTACGGCCAGGCGCAGCCACGCCAGCCACCCAGGACTGGTCACTACGGCCAGGCGCAGCCACGCCAGCGACCCAGGACTGGTCACTACGGCCAGGCGCAGCCACGCCAGCGACCCAGGACTGGTCACCACGGCCAGGCGCAGCCACGTCAGCGACCCAGGACTGCGGCCATTTTCTGCCAACCTCCTTTCCGATCCCACCTTTGCTTTTCCGTATGTTCTCATTTCCAACTTACAGATTTGTTTTAAATTCTCTTTGTATCCTTTTCATCAACTTAAAATGAGTTTTAAAACTAAGCAAGCATAAATTTTAAATGAATAACTAAAAGATATAGACAATTTTTCAGGTAAGAAAATAGCACGGATAGTAATTTGCCAACCAGAAAGAAACACAGAACTTGCTAAATATTCAGTAATAAATACAAGTAAACCAAAAATAAATGTTTGTCTCCTGGAAAAAAGTCATAAATCCATTTGTCTGAAATTCCTTGGGGGAAAATCTGTTCTATTTTTAGACACAAAGGATGATTATCTTAAGGGGCAAAACTTGCTGCAACCGAACCTGGCGCCATGGCCTCGCAGCTAAAATCCTCACCTTGAACACACCAGTATCCCACATGGGCGCCAGTTCTAATCCCGGCAGCTCCACTTCCCATCCAGCTCCCTGCTTGTGGCCTGGGAGGGCAGTGGAGGACAACCCAAAGCCTTGGGACCCTGGGCCTGTGTGGGAGACTCGGAGGAAGCTCCTGGCTCCTAGCTTCGGATCAGTGCAGCTCCAGCCAACGTGGCCACCTGGGGAGTGAATCATCGGATGGAAGATCTTCCTCTCTGTCTCTCCTCCTCTCTGTATATCTGACTTTACAATAAAAGTAAATAAATCTTTTTTTTTTTTTTTTTTTTTTTTTAAAAAGCTCACTGCAATCTCCCTGGTGCTGGAAGGAATCTGGTGACCAACATCACACACTGCAGGTCCTCCTAAGGATGACATCAACTCAGGGAAAACACTTCTCAGGCAGGAACCCGCCGAGGCCGCCTGCCGGTGCCGCCGCCCATCACCAAGGCTGTGGGGTCCTTCCCCAAGGCCTGCTCTGGACCCTAAGCCGGGAGTCCCTGCCATTACATGGGGGTCCCTTTGGAACATGCGGAATGTCTTGGATTTTACTGGGAGAGAGAACAACGGATCCTGAGAGGAAAGGACAGGACTCACTGGAGGAAAGGTTCTCGAACGCTAGCCATGTTGGGGACCCGAGGGTGAAGTAATGACCTCTCACCACAGGAGGCAAGACAATCTGTGGATTCTCTGTCAGCAACCAAAGGGGGTCAATGGCCCGCACCGCGTCTCCTCAGGAGTGAAGCTAGGCATCCTGGAGTTGTCTGAGGAGGTTACCAAAGGTTAACACCCTGAATGAACGCATCAACGCATTATCACTAATGCCGTGGGCTCAATGGACAACTCCAGAAGTGACCGTTGAGAGAAGCATGCGGCACTTTCCCAACGAGCAACGGGCGGTCACTTCAACTCACCTGTACTATGTTTTCTCAGTGTTAGCTTTACGGAGCCTAGCAGCACGGTCTGTGGCCCGCGGCTGCAGCTTTCCAACAGTCCACCTACGTTCACTTGGCAATCACACCCCAACATCCTGCCTCAGGCAGGTCCCTCATCCACTCCGGTCCTTGAGACAAGTATCCAGAGGAAAAGGCTGGAGTTCAGCATTTGTGCTGAATTTTGATTAAACTCTTCCAGACTGCTCCCGGTTCATTCCCAACGCCACTGCCTGAAACCCCCAGCGCGCTGCGTCCCCAGCTTTCTGACCACTGCTGTTCCAGCTCATTCCTGAGCAGTAACCCGGCCCAAGCGGACAGGCCTGAGTGTTGATCCATGCCCACACTTGCTCGGATCATTATTCCAAGTTGTCTGGTCAGAGCTCCTTGCAGCTCCAGACCAATCTGTTCTCAATCTTACCGATTGTAGACACGGACACATCATCTCTCATTCTGTCACCTGTCCATCTGCCTCCAGACGCCCTCACTGAACAGAAATACAATTTCGATAAAATCAGATTAATCAATTTCCCCCAGAGCTTCATGTTTTTCAGATGTTTATCAAGTTCTTCAAAAACATATCAATTACAGCTGAGACGGAGCGGCAAGTGTTGTAGCTTGGCGAGTGGCGCAGCGGCCTGTGATGCAATGTCACCTTTGGTCGCTGGTTCGGGTCCCAGCTACTTCACCTCCAGTCTAGCTCACTGCTATCGTATCTGGGGAAGCAGCAAGACAGACCAAGCATGTAGGCACCTGCCACTCCCATGGGAGACAGATGGAGCTCCAAGCTCCTGGATGCGGCTTGGTCCAGCTCTAGCCCACTGTGGCCATGCAGGAGAGTAAACAGCAGATGGAAGCTCCCGCCAACTCTGCCTTTCAAATAACTCAAGAGAGGTCTCAAAAACAAAGCTGAGATTAAACTTTAAAGACTTAGAAAGAAATCATTGTTAATACTATTTTCAGGAGAATAAAAGGGTTTTTTTTCTATTCACATAATCTTTTATTAGAGCTTTAATTTTTTCTGTATTAAATTTCATGCACTTTAATTCAGACGTCATATCATTTCCATTGCTATTATGAGTAGTATTACTAGTTCTATTACATTTTTAATTGAATACTAGTATAGAGAAACTGTTTCTTGTAAATTGATCATATCTATACAGCAAGGCCGTTGCACTCGTTAGCTCTAGTAATCAGCTTATTAAACTCCATTGGTAACGTGACCACGTCGGCTATAAATATTGGCAATGTTATCTCTTCCTTCCAGTCTTCCATCTCGTCTCGTTCCTTCCTGGCCAGCACTGGTCAGGACACCAAGTGCCCTGCCAGGCACAGTGGATGAGCACACGGGCAGCTACTTCAGACTGACTCGAAGCCCACTGTCCCATCTGAACACGATCAGAGTCCAGGCACAGCGGATGAGCACATGGTGCAGCTACTTCAGACTGACTCGAAGCCCACTGTCCCATCTGAACACGATCAGAGTCCAGGCACAGCGGATGAGCACATGGGGCAGCTACTTCAGACTGACTCGAAGCCCACTGTCCCATCTGAACACGATCAGAGTCCAGGCACAGCAGATGAGCACACGGGCAGCTACTTCAGACTGACTCGAAGCCCACTGTCCCATCTGAACACGATCAGAGTCCAGGCACAGCAGATGAGCACACGGGCAGCTACTTCAGACTGACTTGAAGCCCACTGTCCCATCTGAACACGATCAGAGTCCAGGCACAGCGGATGAGCACATGGTGCAGCTACTTCAGACTGACTCGAAGCCCACTGTCCCATCTGAACACGATCAGAGTCCAGGCACAGCAGATGAGCACACGGGGCAGCTACTTTGGACTGACTCGAAGCCCACTCTGCGTTCCATCTGAACACGATCAGAGTCCCAGATTCCTGTGTAGTGAAGATTATGGATGCCATTTAGAACCTACTGGTTGAGCATGCACCTCATAAAATTTGGAGGGAGGAGGCAAAGTAGAGGCCACTGTCCCGATGCAGTGTGTGCTGGACATCCACGCTGCAGAGGAGTGTTTATCGGACTGGACTCTCTGCTGTCCTGTTATGTCCCTGTGGGGTTTCGCATGAGCAGCCACTTGGTGTCCCTGACCTGGAACCACAGCAGTGAATCCCAGAAAAGTCTCCATCACACACGTACTGCTCTCCTCTCCACATTTCCCAAGGAATGGACCCAGATGCAGGGCCAGTGCAGGGAGTGCTCAGAGTGCGGCTGTGTGGCCTTGGGGCCATCGCCTCCGACCCTCCTCTGCTGCGGGATTGCCCTGACTCACGCACAGGCTCCGCAGCTCGCCTCACGCTCTTGCTGCGGCACCGTGGGACAGGCCTTTTCTCCCTTCCCTGGTTTAATGCATAGTATTATATCCAGAGATTTTCTGGTGACGGTTTCAGGAGCTTTATAAAATGAGCCTGGAATCTTTCTCTCTGCTTTCTATTTTCTGGAATAATTTATCAAACAGAAGAATTTCATTGTTTCTTAAAAGTATAGAACTCTCCAGTAAAATTCGCCGGGCTCCTTAGGACAAAGTCTTTGCCTTCTGTATTTTTCATTGTACTCATGCAACCGTGTCCTCCAGCTCTCGCTGCAGTAACTGTCTCACTTCCTTCTTTTTGTTGGAGAATTTACTCATTCTACTTAGTATTATTAAGCATTTATTCCAACATTCTTCAATCTGAGCCTACATGCCTTCGCTTTATGCTTGCCGCCTCTTTCCCTATTTTGTATTTGGGTCAGCTTCTCCATTCTACCTATTTGAAAGGCAGAGTTCAAACAAAGGGAGAGATGGATGGGAGGTTGGTTACAATGGCCTGGGCTGAAGCCAGAAGCCAGAAGCTTCTTCCAGGTCTCCCAAATGGGCAGCAGAAGTTCAAATACTGGGGTCATCTGCCCCTGCTTTTCCTGAGCCACTGGCAGGCAGATGGATCAAAAGTGGAACGGCCGGGACATAAACTGGTGTCCGTACGGGATGGCAGCATGGCGCGTGGTGGCCTAAGCAGCTGAGCCTTGGGACATTACCAGGATTCCTTGGCGGAATACACGGCGTGTTTGCAAAGCCCTTCCATGGGAGCTTCTGGGAGGCACGTAGTCTCCATCCAGGAATGGATGACCCAGCAATGTATTCAGTAAATGGTGCCATGAGGACTTCCCCATATTTCCCACTTAAACTACTTCTTTCTTCCTCCCAGCCTCCCTCTTCTCCCAGTTTCTTGTGCTGGTGGAAGGAGGAAGTCGTGTGCTCACTGGTATTCCTGGTGTCCACTCTTCCGCCCCATCCTCACATTCATGTCAAGTCCCTCGGGCCTCCCTTCCACCCAAAAAAATGCTAAGACACATTAAAATCCCAGCTGTTTTTCTTCTCTTTTCTCCAGCTCTAGACTGCTTTTCAATATATCAATGAAGTCTCCTAGGGGTCTGACCCCTTTCTGGGTTTATCTCTGGCAACTGCTCTGGTACTTGCTTCCTTTCATATTTAAATTTTTCCTCACAACATATTTCCACATGGGTCATGATGTGGAAAGTTTTATCAGGCTTGCACACATTATAAGTGACAAAGATGAAGGCTAAGGGAGAAGCAAAAGTAGATTCTAATGTGAACGTACATAGTGCCACCGAAGTCAGCACTGAAAAATGGCCAGAAAGATAAACTTAGTTATGTGTATTTTATCACAGTTTTGAGGATATAATCTAGTAAACACGTTCACCTCCAGACTGTCCAATACCTGTGGCTGCAGCCCCTGAGGGATGCCCTCCTCCGCTCGCCTGCTCCAGCAGAGGGAGAGCCGCCCGCAGCCCTCCAAGGTCTGGCTCACCGTGTGCTGAGCTGAAGCACCTGGGTTCCCCTCTGCCTCTGTCAGAAGCTGCTGCGGCTGCTCCTGTCCCATGCCACCTGCTAAGCCCTACGGAGAACATACCAATGTTTTCCACAAGCATCTTGCAGTACAACAGGGGCAAACGTGACTCTCCAGGCCGGAGTCCAGGCTGCTCATGCCAGATTACTTCTGGAAGCTGCAGAGATGGGCTGAAGTCCTTGGAGACCGGACTGTCCTGCTCCAGGGATCTGTCTTTCTGAGGGCACTGCGTGTCCCACACAGCCCAACTCACTGGCCAGGTGAGCACCGGCGCTGAGGCAGCACGCCATCGGAGTCAACATCATGTTCCGCCCTAGATCAACCGTGTAGACATAGCTTTGGATTGTTGTGAAACAAAGACCTAAAATATTTATTAGGTCTGCATATTTTCTCTGTATTTTTCCCTACTGGCATTTTGTTAAGTTAATCTATCTCGATCCACTTTAACAAGAAAATGAAAGCAAATGTGAATTTAAAAAAGCGACTTTGAAAAGAGTGAAATATTCATAATTTACCGGTTCCTTATGAAAACATGTTCCGAATGCAGAGTCAGCCCTACAATGAATCTTGTTTAAATCTATAATCACGGAAACTTACTAGCTTGCTTGTTAGAAACAGTCCCGTTCTGGAAGGAAACATATGCTCTCTGTAGGTTGGCCTGTGATAGCATCTCTGGAAGCCTACAAACCCAAGCCATCAAATTCAAATTCAGGGGCACCGTCTGAATTCAGACAATGTTCACTGAGCACACAGAGGTGTCAGCTCTGAGACACCGACCATGACCACTGAGGCACAGGTACCACGTGCACCCCGATCTGACCATGACCACTGAGGCACAGATACCACGTGCACCCCGATAAACACCAATCTCCTTTACCAGATGGGTAGTTTTCTATAGTCCACCTGCATACCTATAGAACCTAACTTGAACACATGCATTTCTGTCACCAAGCACGTGGACACACACTCGGCGCCGATGATCAGAGAGCAGACTGACATGTCTGTCTCTGATGTCTGAGGATAGCAAAAATGGGACGGAACGTTGAAGTTTCTGACCTAAAACGGGTCTAACGTCCTAAACCAAAGAGGTAGACTTGGAGGCTGCATGTTAAGAATTCAGCTCCAACAGCTCAGTGCGGTAAGGCCAAAGGGAAGACCCTATAAAATTCTGGGGAAGAACAGAATTCAACAGAGATTTCTTGGCCACACCAACTGGAGGCCCGGGCAGGGTGGGGGGAGAGCAAAGACAGTCATGAGGCAGGAGGGACCTGCAGGAGGGACCCACAGGATGGAGGGACAGTAGGAGGAGTATGGGAAGGAGGGCTGAGTGGCAGGAGATCCAGATACAGACAGGGACCTGCAGGGCCTGGTGCGGAGGCGGGCTCCGACCGCAGTTATGGGCAGTGCTGGGGAGTGCTGAGGGGGAACCACTGGCTCACAGGACCACTGCGCTGATGTCATGTAGGAATAGGCTATGCAGGAGGCGGACAGCTGATGGAAGTTACAAGGCTGCTACACAAGCCTGGGTAAGAGATGATGGGGTGTTTTAGCTACAAGTGATGAACCCCAGTGTTGTGGGTGAAGGAGTTGATCAGTGCTGGCTAGCCTGGACAGGAACAGGAACTGGGCTTGTGGCTAAACACCTAGACTAATTGGACTCATCTGTATCCAATATCCTGCTAAATGAGGATGTGGGGGAAGAGTATATAAGGAGAGGTGAAGGAGCAATAAAGGGAGACTGCGCAGAGACTTCCACCATCGCTGGTCTCCTGTCGGTGCTTCATCCCCAGGCCCTCTCCCTGTCCACGTTACTGGCTCTGCTGGCCGGAGCACCCCAGGACATCCAAGGGAAGCCAAGAGCCTTTAGTATGCAGTGTCGCTGACCAGCAGCGACACTAATGATCAGGCACACTCTGGAGGGTCTGGGAAAAGCTGGAACTGCAACCAGACCCCTTATTGCCCAAAGTGGCTGTGTTTATCCCTTTCTCTGCTGCCTTCTTCCTCGTTGGTCTTAGCTTTTCTCGCAGCTTCTCTAGTCCTCTCCACTACTTTTCTTCCCGTTGCTCTCCTCGTAGGTCTATAATGCTTTTGTACCCCTCTCTGCCGCTTTTCCCCGTTCTGGTCCCCATCCGTCATTCTTCTCCCCGTCTTTCTCCTCCTCGTCCCCCTCCTTAGCTTTTACCGGCTGCTTTTATACCGTTCTCCACCAATCACTTCTCCCCGTGGGTACCTGACAGGCCAGTAGCAATGACATAATCACAGCGAGGGCATCAGCCTATCCCTGTGACTTCCTGTTTACCTGCTGGGGAGACCAACCCTGCCTCCTGGCCCTGGGACAGCCATCCTGCGATGGCCTTTCCTATTCTGAGTGGTGGCATCGGCACCCAGCTCCCCACAATACAGTATACACTAACTGTAAAGCAAGAAGAAAAAATCTCCAGTCAGGAACAAACAGTTCTGGCCCTTCAGCCTCAACTGAGTGGCAGCTAAAGACAGAGTTGCCATTAACTAGAGCTGGGCAATTCAGGAAAAGGCAGAAGATGGGAATCTGGAAGACAGACCACCAGCACACAGTTCTTCCACAGACTGTGTAATTCATCGCACCTTTGTGTATCTCACAGAAGAAACACAAATACCCTGAGAGTCAGGGGTATTCACAATAAGCTCAGACCACTCTGCAGAAATCTGTTAGGATAAGTAACATTTAAAATAATTTCTCTAAGAAAACCATTTCTGATATGAAGCAGAATTCAAAACTTATATCAGCTTTTAAGATAAAACACCAGATTTCAAAGCAGCACACTTGTGACAGGTAGCTTTGAGCCGCAGTCCCTGGTCTCCTGGGGCTGTGCAGTTCCCTCTTCTGCCAATACAAGCATTTCTGTGTTCTTCCAAGTTCTGAGCAGACTCGGTCTTTTTAGGTTTATTCAACATCAGTCATCCTGAAACATTTATTGAGTGTCAAGCACCATACTAGAACCAGGGATATTGTGGATAAAAACACAGCTCAGCCCTTCTGAAGTCCACACTTCATTGGATGATATTAAGTTCGTCTATATTTGCTTAGATGTTTTTCAAAGAAATATATATATTGCTATCTGGTTTATTGGAATGTTTTGAAGTTGAGGCATTTATGTCTATAGTGACTAACAATTGTAAACAGATATGCTGGTGAACTGAACTGACAATGCTCTTCCAACGGAGCTCCAGGCAAATAAGCAGAAACCATTACAAGACACTCCAACATGAAGCTCAGAGGTGTGTGAAGGAGTGACCCTATTGATGGGAGTGGATTACAACACATGGCACCGACTTGAGCACCCAAGAGGTCAGTGTTCAACGCAAACTGAAAATGTATTTTTTGTTTTGAACACACACACAAACACTGTTTAGCAGAGAAAATGACTTTCCTAGCAATGGACCCACACTAAGTTGGCCTGGGTTTTTACATAAACCACAGTGGATCAGAAGCCACACAATACTTGGAGCTAACACTTCACCAAGTGCATCTGAATGCAGGTTTACTGTGCTGGAAGCCCTGGAGCCGGATGACATCACAGTCAACTACTTCATTATAAAACTCATGCAAGAGCGTGTCCTCTGTACTATTTAGGACTTTAATTTCTGATGTATGCATCACCACTATAATATTTACAAGCAGCTTCAGGGAAGGGACTTCAGTTACAGAGGGCATGCTCTCTTTTCTCAGTTTAAGAAGTTTTTAAAAATGCAGCCTGTGGCTGGAAGGCCATCCTTCTAAGGTCCGGTAGCCGAAAGGCTTCCTTCAAGCAATCTAAATCTCAATAGGTATGCGGCCTCCACTGCAGCAGAGAAAAGGCTGATTATATGAATTTATAGCAGAATGCATACACATTAATCAAATGCACATTAAAAAGCATAGCAGCGTGCAGAATGAAGAAGCAGACCCACACCTGCCACATTATATGAAAATCAGCTCTAAATGGATCAAGGACCTAAATCCACACCCAGAAACCATCAAACTATTAAAGGAAAGCATAGGAAGCACACTCCAAGATACAGGAACAGGGAAAGACTTCTTAGAAAAGATGCCAAAAGCAAAGGCAATCAAACCCAAAATCAACAAATCGGACTACATCAAACGAAAAAGCTTCTGTACAGCAAAGGAAACATTAACAAAGTGAAGAAGCAACCAATGGAATGGGAGAAAATTTCTGCATGCCACACAAGTGATAGGGAGCTAATATCCAGGATTTACAAAGAGCTTCAGAAATCTAGGGACAGCAAAAACAAAACAAAAACCCTGTAACAAAATGGGCAAAAAGAAACGAACAGACATTTCTCAAAAGAACAGATTCAAATGGCTAACAGACATATGGAAAGATGCTCAGGCTCTCTAGCCATCAGAGAGATGCAAATGAAAACCACGTGAGCTACTACCTAACTCCAGTGAGACTGACCTACATTCAGAACTCAACTAACAACACCTGCTGGCGTGGATGTGGGGAGAAAGGCACCCTCCTTCACTGCTGGTGGGAGTGTAGGCTGGTACAACCACTGTGGAAATCAGTATGGAGAGTGCTTGGAAAATTGCAGATAAATCTGCCATATGACCCAGCTATCCCGCTCCTAGGAATATACCCAATACAAGTGAAATCTGCATGTGAGAAGGGGATCTTTAATCCTGTATTTGCAGCAGCACAATCTACAATAGCAAAGACATGGAAACAATCCAGATGTGCGTCCAAGGAAGAGTGGTTAATGAAACTGTGGCACATCTAATCCATGGAATATATTCAGCAATTAAGAAGAATGAAATTATTCTACTTACAATCAGGTGGTCCCAACTAGAGACCAACTAGAAATAAGTCAATCACAAAAGAATAAATATCATATTGTCTCTTACATAAGGAAACCACCATGGAAAGTGTAACTCCAATAGTCCAATCCATACCAATTTTTTGATTGTTTGCTTTTTTGGCTGTATCCCATATGTTTTGATGTTTTTATTTCAGTCTGGTTCATTACAAATAATCTCTTTTCTCTAGAATTCATCACAGGCTCATGAATTATACGATGGCATCATTTTTCCCAAGCGACTTCTGTGTTTCCTTTTTGTCACCCATGTGTTGGTTACTCAGTGGCGCATCATTTTTCATGGTGCTGTAATTTGTTGATGTTGTTGTGGCTGTTCTAACTCATACCAATTGTTGACCTTGTTTCATTGCTTCTCACTTATGGTAATGTACAGTGATGGAGTACTGGGGTCTATCGTATACAGACCTGGGGGGTACAATGGAACATGCATCCGTACATCCAGACGAAAGATGGATTCCCAATAAAACTGTTGGACATGTGTAGACAATAGGATGCTGGACTGTCTGACATTGTCTGTGTAACAATGTCGGGGTACACTCAAATAAGACTGACAGAATTATGATTCCTTACAAAGAACTAAACTATTGTAACAAAACTGGAAAAATCTGATGGGGGGTGGGAGTTTGGGGGGGGGAATTCCTACCCCATACAAAATTGTACCACATAATAAAAGTTAAAAAAGCATAAAAGTATCTCTTATTTAAGCACCACTTTGGAGGTTTGTTTCGCTATTAGTACGGAAGGGCTTGTCTGTAAAAAGCGGGTGTACCTGAGCCGTTCTGGCTGTGCTTGTGACAGAGCATCATCTGGGCACGCGTCCTCATGACAGACTGACCGCAGCCACGCCCTGGCTGCTGCTGCCCACTGACCCTGGGCTGCGGCTGCACTGCTGCACTCCCACCCTCTCCTTGCCCTCCTACCACCTCCCTGTCCACACAGCGGGCCAGTCAGGGTCCCCTGTCCACACCACAGGCCAGTCAGGGTCCCCTATCCACACCACAGGCCAGTCAGGGTCTCCTGTCCACACAGCGGGCCAGTCAGGGTCCCCTGTCCACACCACAGGCCAGTCAGGGTCCCCTGTCCACACCACAGGCCAGTCAGAGTCCCCTATCCACACCACAGGCCAGTCAGGGTCTCCTGTCCACACCACAGGCCAGTCAGGGTCCCCTGTCCACACCACAGGCCAGTCAGGGTCTCCTGTCCACACCACAGGCCAGTCAGGTTCCCCTGTCCACACCACAGGCCAGTCAGAGTCCCCTATCCACACCACAGGCCAGTCAGGGTCTCCTGTCCACACAGCGGGCCAGTCAGGGTCCCCTGTCCACACCACAGGCCAGTCAGGGTCCCCTGTCCACACCACAGGCCAGTCAGAGTCCCCTATCCACACCACAGGCCAGTCAGGGTCTCCTGTCCACACCACAGGCCAGTCAGAGTCCCCTGTCCACACCACAGGCCAGTCAGAGACTGGAAAGACTATGTAAGAGATCCAAATCAAGCAAATCCCAATCTTTACTACGATTTTGTCAAATAAACCCTGAAACAGACATTTTCATTTTCTTCTGAGTCAGAGTATTAGGCTAAGCCAGAGGCCGTCACCAGCAGTCTCGCTGCAGGCAGGTATACGAACCAAAACTCAGAAGACTGTAGCGGAAGTAAAAACACCCCATGGGGACAGACCTCTGTGGGCTGCCTCAGAGACCCCTGTGGTCCCATGTCCCACCACAACAGCCATGCAAGAAAATCCTCCATTTTGCTGATATAATTTCTTACAAACGAAAACAAATGGTACGTGAGAACTGTTACTTCCAAAAGAACAAACAAACCAAAAAACTGAACAAACAAAACTTCGATAACAGCCTAGGTACACATAGCTGACTAGGTGCTGTACCACTTGAAATCCCATACAGATTCCCACACTACCAGTACTTCCTGCAGCCTCCGGAGCAAGCATGGAGCCCCGCTGTGTCTAATCCTGATCGAGACACACCCGCAGTCTCCCGGGATCTGTGCAGGACTGACAACATCGGCAGGGGCACAAGTCTCTTAACAAAATGGCCAAGTATTGGTTTATAAAATCTATCAACATTTTTGTAAACACTTTAAGTCACCTATAGCTTAGCTACAACACCTAGTATAGCACACATGCTTTGTACGCTACGAAGGGGAGAAGCCCACAACATTTATAATTACTTTTCTCATTGCTTAGGTCACAGTGCCACACTGTCAGTGTTCAACTTAAAATACAAGTTGCTTGTCTCTGTTCATCCCCAATTGTACAAAGATAATTGCATTTTTGCATGCATAAAACAGAGATTCTCAGCATCTTTTACTCAGCTACCCCCCAAGGCAAGAGTTTCAAAAAGTATAATACACAACTTGAATCACATTTTGGTTAGAAATAACCCCTGCCCCCCCTTTTCTTTTTTTTTTTTTTCAAGATTTTTCACTGGAAAGGCATATTTACAAAAAGAGAAAGATCATATATCCATTGTTTTCCTCCCTAAATGGCTGCAAAGGAGCCGATCCAAAGCCAGGAACTTCCTCCAGGTCTCCCCCATTGGGGCAGGATTCCAAGGATTTGGACTGTCCTCCACTGCTCTGCCAGGCCATAGCAGAGAGCTGGATGGGAGGTGGAGCAGCTGGGACACAAATTGGCACCCACACATGAAGCTGGCGCTTGAGGGTGGATTAGACAATTATGCCGGCCCCCATCCCCCTTCTTTAACCTACAGATTGTTAAGAGACTTGTGTGTTGTCATTTACATGCATGTGTATTTATACAATTTGGATACATGTGTATCACGTATGTATAACCACAAGGATCCCTTGTCATGCCCTTTGAGAATCACAGCCACTTTTCTCAAACTATCTCATGCTCATTGGTTTGGGAAGTTCAGAGTTTTGACAGACTGGCTACCGTTGAGAGCACCTAATGAGGCTGTCTTAAGATGGCGCTGCGGACCAAAACAAGTTTCAGGAAGTATTTTCCCATTGGAGCGTGGCTGCGTGTCCCTAGCGTGCTCGGTGCGTGCTCAGATATCTGATTGGTTGCTTCCCACGTGCAGGAGTGACCTTTTGGCAGATTGGTTGCTTCCCACGTGCAGGAGTGACCTTTTGGCAGATTGGTTGCTTCCCACGTGCAGGAGTGACCTTTTGGCTGATTGGTCAAAGTGTTGTCTATAAGCAGTTTGGGTCCCGGAGGAGAGGAAGAAGGCTTTCCTGTCTGCATGCTGGCTGGTTGAATAAAGAGTTCCTAAGCGTTCACTCAGCGTCGGGTTTTCTTCCGCGGGATCGGAGATTCCTCAACAGGCTACATTTCTTTAATAGCTGGGAAATTCATGAGTGTGAAGCCTCCCTTGTTACTTCACTAACTGCTGCGAGATCTGTTAAGTCCATTTATCCCTTCTAGCAATGGCTTGCACCTTTTTCCCTCTTTGTGGTTCTGCAACAGATCGACTTTGTTAGTATTTGTTTTAGAGTCAGCTTTTGCCTTCACTGGTTTTCTCTATTCTGTTACGTTCGACTTCACTTAACTTTTACGTATGGATTTTCTGGTGCTTCCTCCCCTAATTTCTTGACATAGAAACCTAAAATTACTAATGTGAGACTTTTTTTTAATGTAGGAATTCAGTGCTAAGAATGTCGCTCTCACGACTGCTTTACCTGCATATCACATGCTTTGACATGTTGACTTTTTCATCTTTTCGCAGCTTGTGTATGCTTACTTGTCTTCCGATGCCTTCCGTGCAGTGTGCGCTTGCTAGCTCTCCTGGCCCTGCTGTGCTTCCTCGCTGCAGAAGCCGCTGCCAGGCCAGAAAGCACACGCTGCAGGACTCCAGCAGCTCAGTGAGCAGAGACCTGCGTTACAGTCCAGCCGTGTCCGTCTAGGCCAATGTTCCATGACCCCTAGGGGACACCGGGCATCTCCAACAGCTCTCAGTGAGCAGAGACCTGCGTTACAGTCCAGCCGTGTCCGTCTCGGCCAATGTTCCATGACCCCTAGGGGAGACCGGGCATCTCCAACAGCTCTCAGTGAGCAGAGACCTGCGTTACAGTCCAGCCGTGTCCGTCTCGGCCAATGTCCCATGACCTCTAGGGGAGACCGGGCATCTCCAACAGCTCTCAGTGAGCAGAGACCTGCGTTACAGTCCAGCCGTGCTCCGTCTCGGCCAATGTTCCATGACCTCTAGGGGAGACCGGGCATTTTATTGTTGGGCAAAATACAAACACGCACCCTATAAAGCCTTATGCATGTATTTAAATATCCTCTGGAAATCCTTCCCTGCAAGTGTGGAAGACAATGACTCCAACCACAGGACTCTAACTTATCTTTCATTTCCAAGCTCAGGAGACATCTGAACAGAACAGCTGGACAGAAGGAGTCTCTGCCGCTATGTTGTTCCGACATCTACATTGTTCTGATCACATCTTTTTTCTTAATCCTTACAGTAACCTACTTAGCATATGTTACGGCAGCTAAGATAAATGTCTCCATATAATTCATTGCCATGAATAACCTGAGATCCTGCCCAGATCAGTCCAGTTCAGAAAAATGCTTGGAACAGATACAACAGAAGACCGTAGAAGACTAAAATGTGGTACAAGACGAAAGAATGTTGCTTCGAGGAAAAAATCAGGAATAAAATTGAAAAAGCTTGGGAAAACTGAATTAAATCATTTACTTCAGTGCAAAATAACTTTGAAATCAGCACAAGCAGCTTTTCAATCAGGTTTATGAGGGCTCCTTGCGTACAGAATCAACACGTGAGCAAACCCTGCCTTTCAGATGCCATCTAAGGAGACGCGAGGGGACGCATGCTGAGCAGGCTGCCACGGCCCCTCCCAAGTGCCAGGGGAAGGCCAGAGGCTCACACTGCCCACCCCCACCTGGCGCTCCGAGGTGCGCAAGACTCACAGCACAGGGACACAGTAGTGACAGGCCACCCTGGCACTCAGACTTCCCAGGGAACAGTGTGTACACGCAGGATATCATAACCCCCTCAAGAAAACATGCACTGTGACCTTGGGAAGTTGTCCGCAGTGTAAAATTACAAAGTTACAGGGAAGCACCATCAGCCAGACTGCTGCCTGTGGCGTTACTGTAGGATCATTTTAAATACTGCTGCCCGTGGCGTTACTGTGGGATCATTTTAAATACTGCTGTTCGTGGCATTACTGTGGGATCATTTTGAATACTGCTGCTTGTGCCATTACTGTGGGATCATTCTGAATACTGTTTGTGGCATTACTGTGGGATCATTTTAAATTCAGAAAAAAAAAGCGGATGAGACCCACTGGAAAGCTATTAACATAAATAGTACGGACACAGGGACAGAATCAGCCTGTGACCAACTCAAGGCCTGCTTGCCTTCTGAACGACACAGCAGTAGCGTAGCTGATGCCCGGCTTTGCCATGATGACCTCAGCACAGCATACAGCATGCAGACATTAAAAATTCATTTTCTTTCAAATATCATAAAACAGCACCCAGATGTTCATCTTAAATAATTCACATACCCACAAGGTACTGATATATTAAGGTAATGTGACCTGTATTAACAAATATTGCATTGTGAACACAGATGAGTTTTATTCTCAGGGGCAGAATGCAACTTCCGAAAAACATCTACTTTTGGCAAACTGCTAACAAAAAACAACATACAAAGCAGCAAGAAGAAAAAAAAAGGACCTTTTAAAAGTTCATTTGCATGACTTAAAAAGGGTTAGGTCCTTAAATAGGCTGTTCTTTCTCCTACCCCATTAACATGAAATTGTTAAAAACTGGCTGATTTTATCCAACAGTCTTACACATGCTATTTAAACCTTCATTTCTTTTAACAATCAGGACGAGAGGAAGTTTAAAGTAAGCCACCACATTAATTTCAAATGCGCTCTAGAGCAGCACTGCAAGAAATTACACATTTCTTATCTTTCAGTGAAACATTTTCTGGAAATATCAAAACATAAAAATAGGAGAAATTGTGACAAGTATTTTTCAAAGAAATCGTTTCATTTCTAAACCATTGCTTGTCAGAATAATAATAATATTGATATTACACAAAGCATTTCAAATTTTACTTTGCATTTTAGTGAGTATAAGAACATTTCTGAACACATCTGTCAAACAGATAAAATCTGACAGGAGACTTCCTGACTTGTTCCCCATGGCCTTCATGTTCTGGTTCACTGTCATCCATCATGCACTGGGGGGCATGATGGCTCAGTGGCTAAGTCCTCACCCATAAGTGCCAGCAACCCATATGGGCGCCAGTTCATGTCCTGGCTGCTCCTCTTCCCATCCAGCTCCCTGCTTGTGGCCTGAGAAAGCAGTGGAGGATGGCCCAAAGCCTTGGGACCCTGCACCCGTGTGGGAGAACTGGAAGAAGCTCCTGGCTCCTGGCTTTGGACTGGCTCAGGTCTGGCCATTTTGGCCACCTGGGGAGTGAACCAGCGGATGGAGAAGCTTTCTTTCTCTCTTTCGTCTCTCCAAAAATCTGACCTGCCTTTCCAGTAAAAATAATTATATCTTTTTTAAAAATCTGCAACTAAAACAGAGTATATTCACAGCCTCCAGAATAAACTCAGCAGATTCAGTTTCTATAAAAAAAATTACACACCCAAAAGATAACTGAAAGTAACTCCATGTTTCTTGTGCTACTTGAAATAGTCTATAGTTGAATCAAGATGGCAGAATAGGGTAAGGACATGTTGAAATGGACAGAAAAACATTTAATCAGGATGAAGCAGAGAGGACACATTCCAGCAAACAGGAGAGGATAGAACAGCAGCAGAGGGGTACGTGGAGACTGTGAGACACAGGAGAGCAGCAAAAACAATGGCATGTTATTGTAGTGACTGACACCCAGCTACATTCAGCAAACGGCTATCTGAACTCCACCAGCAGCCAGGTGGGAAGGGACTTTCACTGGGAGCTTGGGAGGTGAACCCAGACAAAGAACTGTCTGTCCTGCTGGTCTGTTTGATTTGACCAGGAGCAGAGACAGAGCAGCAGATCCCAGACGGGCAGTGCGAGAACAGGGTGGATTTCACAGCCCAGTCAGCCTCCTAGAGCCGAACTGGGAGCCATTTTGCTTAAGAAGACAAAAGCAAGGGAATGGACTGAGCATACACTGAGCAGGGAGTGAACTCATTTCCAACTCAGTGAACTACAACAACATGGCATTCTACAGGTTCCACCTAAGACAGGTCTGGGTAACCCACAGACCTGACGGCCAACAGATCAAGAACTCTAGTAGGGGCACGTCAGGCGCCATTTTGTACACTGTGGCAAAAGTTTAGGACTGCAGGGACAATAGTGAGTTGTGCATGTGCTGAGCTCGCGAGAATTCACTGAGTTCCGTGGTCCCATAGGAAAATAATACACCAACTGTGGCATCGTACCAGTCAAAATAGGACTGTGTGGACCTAACGGCCAACAGGTTCTGGCAAGATCAGCACCACCAACAACTCAGCTATATAGGTCACCTCATATCTCCCTAATGCTGGGACCTGCTCCAACCGGAAGTGGAAGAAAGGTCGCACAGACAATGAGGCAGCCTCAGCACGGTATCACAGGAGGTGGAGAGTGGTGAGCCAGGAGTTGGGGCTACAGAGACCATGGTGGAAATCTAACATAAGAACCCAGACCTGGAACTTGCTGGAGGTTGTGGCACAATTGGCTGCAAGCAAAGAGCTGTATACCAACTGCAATAAGTAAAATTAACCGTAGACCTGTGGGTGACACAGTTTAGAAACCTGTCCCAAGGAGAAGACTCTGATAACCAGCAGCACAATGACCAAGAGCAAAAGAGACAAAGGCACAATGAATATTACTGAGAACTCCCCTGCAAAGGAGCAAAAGCCTTTGCCAACTTCACAGAATTCAGAAAAGTCATTTGAAAGCTTCTGATCAACAATGAGAAGCACATAAAGGAGTTCAAAGAATTTAAGGAATATTTTACACAAGCAACAGCAGCAATAAAGCAAATGAAAGCTGATATATCAGAAATGAAGAAAACAGTAGAGCAAATTAAAAGTACAGTGGAGAGTCTCCAAAATAGAATCAACAAAGCAGAGGAAAGAATCTCAGAATTGGGGCCCGCTGGTGTGGCTTAGTGGCTAAAGTCCTCGCCTTGAACACCCCGGGATCCCATATGGGCGCCGGTTCTAATCCCGGCAGCTCCACTTCCCATCCAGCTCCCTGCTTGTGGCCTGGGAAAGCAGTCGAGAACAGCCCAAAGCTTTGGGACACTGCACTCATGTGGGAGACCTGGAAGAGCTTCCAGGTTCCAGGCTTCAGATCGACGCATCACCGGCCGTTGCGGTCACCTGGGGAGAGAATCATTGGACAGAAGATCTTCCTCTCTGTCTCTCCTCCTCTCTGTATATCTGACTTCATAATAAAAATAAATAAATCTTTAAAAAAGAATCTCAGAATTGGAAGATACTTCCTGTCACCAGGGGGAAACAAACAAAAAGCTGGAAGTAGAGCTGGATCAGGCCAAAAAAGGTATTTAAGAATTGAAAGACACTATTAAGAGGCCAAATATAAGAGTTATGGGAGTCCCAGAAGGTGCAGAAAGAGAAACTGGTTTTACAAATATATTTAATGAAATCATAAGGGAAAATTTCCCTAATCTAGAGAAAGAATTGGGAAACAACATCCAGGAGGAGCACAGAACTCCCAACAGGGTTGATCAAAAGCAGTCTTCACCAAGACACATGATCATCAAGCTCTCTTCAATTGAACATAAGGAAAAGATCCTTAAATGTGCACTTAAAAAATCAATTGACATATAAAGGAATGCCAAGTAAACTCACAGGAGTCCTCTCACCGGAAACTCTACAGGCAAGAAGAGAATGGAGTGACATATTCCAGATTCTAAAAGAAAACAATTGTCGGCCTAGGATAACATATCCAGCAAAGCTTTCTTTTGTCTTTGAAAATGAAATAAAATTCTTCCACAGTAAAGAAAAGTTAAAAAAGGTTGCCTCTTCCAAACCTGCCCTACAAAGGATACTTCAAGATGTTCTCTTGACAGAGAAGAGGAATAGCACTTACCCAAACCAAAGGCAAATGTGAAGCACATCCCAGTAAAATGACAACAGAAGACTAAACCAATGAACAACCCATTCCTAAAATGGCAGGACCAAAGTACCATCCATACATATTAACCCTGAATGTAAATGGCTTAAACTCAATCAAACGTCACAGATTAGACTGGATTAAAAAAACAAACCCATCTATTTATTGTCTAGAAGAGACACACTTCACCAACAAAAATCAGTAGAAACTACATCGCATGGGATTTGATGTTTTCTGTTGGTTTCACCTGTTCGAAACACTTTTTTCTGATTAAATTCTTCAATGACTCACAGATCATACAGTAGCATCATTTTCTTCAAGAAGGTTCTTGATTTTCATTTTCATTTCTCCAGCTACATGTTAGTCATTTAGTAGCATGTTATTTAACTTCATGACATTGTTAATTTCTTTTTTCTTCCTGATTTTGATTTTCTTTTGTGGCGCTTCATTTAAGGGGATGTATAGTAGCTGTGTAATGGAGACTGTCTTATCTAGTCACATGTTATTTAACTTCATTGGACTGTAAATTTCTATTTTTCTTTCTATTGTTGATTTTGTATTATGACTTATCATTTGAGGGAATGTACAGTAGCTGTGAAATGGAGACTAACATATCCAGATGTGAGGATACAATGTAGCATGCATTTCTACTTCCAGACAAAGATGGACTTACAATGAAACTGTTTACTATAGCTTGACAATAGGATGCTGGACTGTCTGCCATTGTCCATGCCTGCAATGATGGACATATGACTGTGTATGAAGAACTACACTGTAGTAATGATATAGGGGAACTAGGTGGGGGGGGTGATTGGGCTGGGATAAGGGAAATACCAGGAGCCTATGGAACTGTATCATAAAATGATAATAATAATAATAAAATAATGTAAAAAAAGAAGTAGTCTATAGTTCCAGAATATAGTGGACAAGAGTCATACGAAAGCAAGTCCCACCTAGAGATGTGGCAAGCCCTCAGCACAATTACAGGTAAGTGTTTTGTACAGTTGTTTTTGTATGACTAGAACATAGCAGAGCTCTCTCAATGCTAGCGAATGAGACACTCAGATTCAAAGCAGTGATGCTTTCTTTGTGAGATATTCCATACAGTAATCTGCAATCTATGGGAAACACATACAGCACCAACTGCAGATTCCACAAGAAAGCCCTGAGTTAATTAGCAACTTGCCAACACAGAAGGAAAATGGGGTACAATATTTCTAAGAAATGACAGTGTGTAGTGAAAATTAGGAGATATTAAATACATTAGAAAAATAGCATCACTAAATTAGCACAGGCTTTCTGAACAGCAATTTGGAAGCTCACTTCAAAGGGATTTTCAAAAATAAAATGTAAGTGTTCTGAAAGAGAGCTCTTCCTGGGATTCCGTTGAAAACAATATCAAAGGTTGACTTACCAATGTGGACTAAGGATGTTCGTGACATCACTGTCTATCAGAACCAAACCAAAACAGCCAAAGTTAGCAGTAGCAAATACTTCTTCTCTGTCACTTTTAGGAAATGTCCTCTGCCTGCATCTGCAACTCCTTGAAATGCAGCGTGCTCGAGCTATAATAAGGCAGGCTCAAATCTTGCCTCTGTCACCTGCAGATTTCATAATGTTTAGAATACTTTGTCCAAAATTAATTTTACATAAACATGAGAAGTATGTCTCAAAGTATTTGCTTGCATACATATGTTCAATTCTGTCAATAAAATGTACTGAATATGCCATCTTTTCTGAACTGTTTTACCAATTTTACCATATATCAGATCTTTCTATTTAGACGAATCTCTAATTAAATTCAACTGATCCATCTCAATGTTAATAGACACAGGCTGAACTATATAAGATTTATATCTGCCATTGCCCAAAACTATAATATTTCAAGAATTTGGGGATGTTTTAAAAAATATTTTTTATTGGTACTTTAGAAAAATGAAAGAAGAATAAAAGAAAAAAAGCACAGTGGGAGGACCTGATCCAATTCTATAAAATATTCTCCCTCAAGAGGTGTGGGCCAACATGATCCAGAATGTTTCTACATTCTATGGAGGAGACGGCAAGACAGACGTAAACACCAGGCAAGCAAACGTCACACTCTAAGCTACAGCAAGCCTGAATGGACAGAGGAGTGGACAGTGCCACTCCTTACACTAATACCACTCTTCAGAAAATCTGTTATGCTTAAGAAACACGTATCACAAGGTGATTCCAAGAGTCATAAAACAGGACCAGAACACTATGATGGAGTAGGTCAGGGATTGCCGTCATCTCTCACTGACAGTAGCTGCACCTGCTACCCAATCTATGCCCAGGGTGAATTTAACTGTCTAAAAAGTGTAGTGGGTGCTGTGGTACAGCATGGTAGTCCCCTTGGGTGCTAGCACCCCATGTCAGAGTACATGGAACTGAGTCCTGCCTCTGCGATTCAATCAGCTTCCTGCTAATGTCTGTACAAAGCAGCATCCAATGACTCAAGCACTTGGGTCTCTACAGTCCACGTGGGAAGCCTGCATGGAGGGGATGACCGGTCCGGAACCCTACAATGGGGTCTCTACAGTCCACGTGGGAAGCCTGCATGGAGGGGATGACCGGTCCGGAACCCTACATTGGGGTCTCTACAGTCCATGTGGGAAGCCTGCATGGAGGTGATGACTGGTCTGGAACCCTACATTGGGGTCTCTACAGTCTACATGGGAAGCTTGCATGGAGGTGACGACTGGTCCGGATTCCTACACTGGGGTCCCCACCATGCACATGGGAAGCCTGCATGGGGGGATGATGGGTCCGGAACCTTACATTGTGAGCATTTGGGGAGTGAACCAGCAGACGAATATCTTCCATGTGTCATTCTTTCACATAAAAATGTTTTATAATCTAAATCTTACTGTCAAAAATAATTCACTATATAACTTGCTTAGACTTATACAATTAATTCATGCTATTCATATCAAGTACAACAATTAAGACTTTTGACCATCCAAATGTTTAAAGTTGAGCAAAAACACTAACATTATACATTCATTATTAAATTTTAAATCTACCATTAAATATAATTGTTAAAGTCTAGGATTGAGCCATAATAAACAAGCATTGAAAATTCTAATGGACAAGATCACACATCTTAAAGATTCTATTAAGTGATAAAACCATATGTGAGCTACGTTTTTCAATGGAAACACTAACAAAATGTTAAACATTTTCAGACATTTTCTTCCCCTCAGCCAATCGGTTAAAAGTGTGGGTAGATGGGCCCGGCGGCGTGGCCTAGCGGCTAAAGTCCTCGCCTTCAACGCCCCGGGATCCCATGTGGGCACCGGTTCTAATCCCGGCAGCTCCACTTCCCATCCAGCTCCCTGCTTGTGGCCTGGGAAAGCAGTTGAGGACGGCCCAATGCATTGGGACCCTGCACCCGCGTGGGAGACCCGGAAGAGGTTCCAGGTTCCCGGCTTCAGATCGGCGCGCATCGGCCCGTTGCGGCTCACTTGGGGAGTGAATCATCGGATGGAAGATCTTCCTCTCTGTCTCTCCTCCTCTGTGTATATCTGGCTGTAATGAAAATGAATAAATCTTTAAAAAAAAAGTGTGGGTAGATGACTTTTATCTTTGATATTTAAGCTTACAATACAGTCTGTCGTAGTTGCAGCGCTACGATTTAAACTCAAGCAAAATGTACTGCATATTCTAACCTTCACACGTGCTAAGACTTACATCACGAGAGATGGTAAATTCTGGGGCGGCACTGTGGCGCAGGGGGTGAAAACACAGCAAACCATACAGACACCAGATCCAGTCTGGCTACTCCCCCTCTGATCCAGTTCCATGCTGACACGACTGGGGAACAGGACACGTCCCATGCACTTGCGCCGCGGCACACATGCTGCAGGCTCAGGTCGCGTTCCAGGGCCCTGCTGTTGGCCTGTCTCAGCAACACCTGGCTTTGGTGGCCGTTTGAGAAGGAAACCTGCAGGTGCAAAATCTCTGTTTCCCTAACACTGCCTTTCAAATGAATAAATAAACCTTAGAAAAAGAAACCCATAAAGTCCATTTAAAAGGCCATTGCAGATTCCCAGAGTCCCAGTTGACCTTATGCAAGATGGGGGTTCTGCAGCCCACAGTGACCAGGCGCCCCGTGACACCATCATCTCAGGCCCACAGTGACCAGGCGCCCCGTGACACCATCATCTTCACAGTCCTGAGTAACACTCATCTGGCTCCATTTCGTTTTCTTCCTGCTCTCGGCTTCCTCCTGTCTCCTACATTCCTGCACACAATGTCCTGTACTCTCCACATGTGAGCCAAGTGCTCACGTTTCAGAAGCTACAGGATCCTATAAGAAAACCTTCTATTGAATGTGATATTTTTAAAAATGCCTTTAGTATACAATCTCATCTGATTCTCTGTGAGGTCGACTCCAAATTTCATTTTCGATAAAGAGAGGACAAGAGGGGCTAAGCTAGCTTATTAAGTAGCATCACAAAGATTTGAACCATGATTTTTCTCACTTTATTTTCAAGTGCCCTTTTCTTTACCAAGGGTGGGAAACCTTTTTCCTTCCTTCCGCAGGTCATCTGGTTACTTATCACAGCATTTGTGGGCCATAAAAAATTATCAACCTAAAAATTAGTGCATTACAGATACACTGAATTTCAAGTTTCACTTGCGGTTGTTGGCAGGGCCTTACACAGCTCAGAGGCTTTCTATAAAGTTGGTATGACAAAATGTGGTCCCAGGGAATTTGTAAAAATGTAAGTTCTCAAGCCACTTTTCTGCAACAGAGAGTAGGAGTGGGGCCCTGTAACATGTAAGTTCTCCAGGTAGAGTGGTGCACTTCAAAGCCCAAACACATTTGCCCTATGTTAACGCAACACAGGTCATGTTTTGTCTACATATGTTCAGCAATCCCATCATAAAAATGTGAAGATAAAACTACCAGTGGGTAGGACTGGGCTATGGCACCTGCAGGATAAGCCACGCTGCAACACTCCTAGCCCATGATCGAAGTGAGAGTTGGCATCCCACCCATTTCTGACACAGCTTCCTGCTGGCAGGCACGCTGGGAGGTGCCAAGCAATGGCACAGGTAACCAGGTCCTTGCTGCCCATGGGGAGACCTGGATGGAGTCACCTCCTGGCTTCAGCTTGGACCAGTCTATTTGGGAAGCAAGCAGGTACTCTCTCTGTAGCTCGCTTTTAAGCAAATTTATTTGAAAGCTTTTTAATATTACTCTGGGTTATTAGCCTTTAAATGACTGGATTATACTAATTCAGCTACTCTTCATTTTAAAACAGTGTACAATAACATCAGAATGAAGCCAAAACAAACAGAAATCACATAGGAGACACATATTCATTTTTCTACCTCCAGGTCGTCGAGTACTACCACGCCTTCCACCTCCTGCTTAGCTCCAGCACAATCAATAACCTGGTGGGGATTGGCAGAAACACCCTCTGTTGTGGCTGCCTCCTCAGCACCCAGTGTCCGGCTCTCCCTGGAGATTCCTCAGCGCCCAGCCAGCCCCAGCTCTCCCTGGACAAAGGCTGCTAAGGCCCTAGGCTGGTGGAAAGGGCAGTAGGTGAACCCCAGCTCCCACCCACAGGCAGCCACACCCAGCAGGCACACATACAGAGCGGCAGGACCTTGAGGGGCTGACGCTGGAGTGGGAAAAAGCAGATGTAAAAGCACAGCACGTATTTAACGTCAGCCTGAAGGATGGGGAGGGATGAGATTTCACTAAGAAGTCAACTCTGAGGAGGAACCTGACCCGACTTAGCACTGCTGCTCCACCAGGACTTCCTCCGATTCTCGGGGTCAGACTGGCTGGGCGCTGGACATTCTGCTGAAATGTCTGGCTGGTGACCCACTGCCCGCTTTTGTCAGCAGTCCCATGGTCCCGCAGCACTTTTCTGACCAATGCCTTTTGCCCATCCCTGGTGCTGTGAAAAGCCAGCCACTGTTTTCACGCTGTACAATACGTGAACGTGTTGGCCGATGTCTGTGACCCATCATCTACAACTCTCCTTAATCGACTCCGGTCAGAAGACGCCCACTACAATGCTGTGGTCAGTTCCGCTGCCAACCATGCCACCCATGCCACCCTAGCAGAACCACACTTGCTGATCCTGAAACAGGTAATGAAACAAGCCAAAGCTACATGCTCCCTCTTCCCCGCTTCCTTCCTTCTTTCCTTTAGTTAGTTAGTTTATTCATTTATTTTTATTGGAAAGTCAGATATACAGAGAGCAGGAGAGACAGACAAGATCTTTTGTCTGTTGATTCACTCCCCAAGAGGCTGCAACGGCCGGAGCTGAGCCAATCCGAAGCCAGGAGCCAGGAGCTTCTTCTGGGTGTCCCATGCAGGTGCAGGGTCCCAAGGCTTTGGGCCATCCTCTGCTGCTTTCCCAGGCCACAGGCAGGGAGCTGGATGGGAAGCGGGGCTGCCGGGTATGTAAGGTGCACGCAAGGTGAGGATTTAACCACTAGGCTCCTGCAATAGACCCGTGTTTCTTTTTTCTAACTTATTTTATGATACCATTCCATAGGCTCAGGGACTTGCGCTTTGTGCAGTGCTATCCCCTGTGTTACAGGAGGTGGTTGGTGCAGTGCTATCCCCTGTGTTACAGGAGGTGGTTTGTGCAGTGCTATCCCCTGTGTTACAGGAGGCGGTTTGTGCAGCGCTATCCCCTGTGTTACAGGAGGCGGTTTGTGCAGCGCTATCCCCTGTGTTACAGGAGGTGGTTTGTGCAGCGCTATCCCCTGTGTTACAGGAGGTGGTTGGTGCAGCGCTATCCCCTGTGTTACAGGAGGTGGTTGGTGCAGCGCTATCCCCTGTGTTACAGGAGGTGGTTGGTGCAGCGCTATCCCCTGTGTTACAGGAGGTGGTTGGTGCAGCGCTATCCCCTGTGTTACAGGAGGTGGTTGGTGCAGTGCTATCCCCTGTGTTACAGGAGGTGGTTGGTGCAGTGCTATCCCCTGTGTTACAGGAGGCGGTTTGTGCAGCGCTATCCCCTGTGTTACAGGAGGCGGTTTGTGCAGCGCTATCCCCTGTGTTACAGGAGGCGGTTTGTGCAGCGCTATCCCCTGTGTTACAGGAGGCGGTTTGTGCAGCGCTATCCCCTGTGTTACAGGAGGTGGTTTGTGCAGCGCTATCCCCTGTGTTACAGGAGGTGGTTTGTGCAGCGCTATCCCCTGTGTTACAGGAGGTGGTTGGTGCAGCGCTATCCCCTGTGTTACAGGAGGTGGTTTGTGCAGCGCTATCCCCTGTGTTACAGGAGGTGGTTGGTGCAGCGCTATCCCCTGTGTTACAGGAGGTGGTTGGTGCAGCGCTATCCCCTGTGTTACAGGAGGTGGTTTGTGCAGCGCTATCCCCTGTGTTACAGGAGGTGGTTTGTGCAGCGCTATCCCCTGTGTTACAGGAGGTGGTTGGTGCAGTGCTATCCCCTGTGTTACAGGAGGTGGTTGGTGCAGTGCTATCCCCTGTGTTACAGGAGGTGGTTGGTGCAGTGCTATCCCCTGTGTTACAGGAGGTGGTTGGTGCAGTGCTATCCCCTGTGTTACAGGAGGTGGTTGGTGCAGCGCTATCCCCTGTGTTACAGGAGGTGGTTGGTGCAGCGCTATCCCCTGTGTTACAGGAGGTGGTTGGTGCAGCGCTATCCCCTGTGTTACAGGAGGTGGTTGGTGCAGCGCTATCCCCTGTGTTACAGGAGGTGGTTGGTGCAGCGCTATCCCCTGTGTTACAGGAGGTGGTTGGTGCAGCGCTATCCCCTGTGTTACAGGAGGTGGTTGGTGCAGCGCTATCCCCTGTGTTACAGGAGGTGGTTGGTGCAGCGCTATCCCCTGTGTTACAGGAGGTGGTTGGTGCAGCGCTATCCCCTGTGTTACAGGAGGTGGTTGGTGCAGCGCTATCCCCTGTGTTACAGGAGGTGGTTGGTGCAGCGCTATCCCCTGTGTTACAGGAGGTGGTTGGTGCAGCGCTATCCCCTGTGTTACAGGAGGTGGTTGGTGCAGCGCTATCCCCTGTGTTACAGGAGGTGGTTGGTGCAGCGCTATCCCCTGTGTTACAGGAGGTGGTTTGTGCAGCGCTATCCCCTGTGTTACAGGAGGTGGTTTGTGCAGCGCTATCCCCTGTGTTACAGGAGGTGGTTTGTGCAGCGCTATCCCCTGTGTTGCAGGAGGTGGTTGGTGCAGCGCTATCCCCTGTGTTACAGGAGGTGGTTGGTGCAGCGCTATCCCCTGTGTTACAGGAGGTGGTTTGTGCAGCGCTATCCCCTGTGTTACAGGAGGTGGTTTGTGCAGTGCTATCCCCTGTGTTACAGGAGGTGGTTGGTGCAGTGCTATCCCCTGTGTTACAGGAGGTGGTTGGTGCAGTGCTATCCCCTGTGTTACAGGAGGTGGTTTGTGCAGCGCTATCCCCTGTGTTACAGGAGGTGGTTGGTGCAGCGCTATCCCCTGTGTTACAGGAGGTGGTTTGTGCAGCGCTATCCCCTGTGTTACAGGAGGTGGTTGGTGCAGCGCTATCCCCTGTGTTACAGGAGGTGGTTTGTGCAGCGCTATCCCCTGTGTTACAGGAGGTGGTTGGTGCAGCGCTATCCCCTGTGTTACAGGAGGTGGTTGGTGCAGCGCTATCCCCTGTGTTACAGGAGGTGGTTGGTGCAGCGCTATCCCCTGTGTTACAGGAGGTGGTTGGTGCAGCGCTATCCCCTGTGTTACAGGAGGTGGTTGGTGCAGCGCTATCCCCTGTGTTACAGGAGGTGGTTGGTGCAGCGCTATCCCCTGTGTTACAGGAGGTGGTTGGTGCAGCGCTATCCCCTGTGTTACAGGAGGTGGTTTGTGCAGCGCTATCCCCTGTGTTACAGGAGGTGGTTTGTGCAGCGCTATCCCCTGTGTTACAGGAGGTGGTTGGTGCAGCGCTATCCCCTGTGTTACAGGAGGTGGTTGGTGCAGCGCTATCCCCTGTGTTACAGGAGGTGGTTGGTGCAGCGCTATCCCCTGTGTTACAGGAGGTGGTTTGTGCAGCGCTATCCCCTGTGTTACAGGAGGTGGTTTGTGCAGCGCTATCCCCTGTGTTACAGGAGGTGGTTTGTGCAGCGCTATCCCCTGTGTTGCAGGAGGTGGTTTGTGCAGCGCTATCCCCTGTGTTGCAGGAGGTGGTTGGTGCAGCGCTATCCCCTGTGTTGCAGGAGGTGGTTGGTGCAGCGCTATCCCCTGTGTTACAGGAGGTGGTTGGTGCAGCGCTATCCCCTGTGTTACAGGAGGTGGTTGGTGCAGTGCTATCCCCTGTGTTACAGGAGGTGGTTGGTGCAGTGCTATCCCCTGTGTTACAGGAGGTGGTTGGTGCAGTGCTATCCCCTGTGTTACAGGAGGTGGTTGGTGCAGTGCTATCCCCTGTGTTACAGGAGGTGGTTGGTGCAGTGCTATCCCCTGTGTTACAGGAGGTGGTTTGTGCAGTGCTATCCCCTGTGTTACAGGAGGTGGTTGGTGCAGCGCTATCCCCTGTGTTACAGGAGGTGGTTGGTGCAGCGCTATCCCCTGTGTTACAGGAGGTGGTTGGTGCAGCGCTATCCCCTGTGTTACAGGAGGTGGTTGGTGCAGCGCTATCCCCTGTGTTACAGGAGGTGGTTTGTGCAGCGCTATCCCCTGTGTTACAGGAGGTGGTTTGTGCAGTGCTATCCCCTGTGTTACAGGAGGTGGTTTAGGAGCCAGTGAAAGAACAGGTGAGAAGGCGGGTACGAGAGAGAGGGAGAGCCACCACGCTTGTGTCTCTTCTCTCAGCCCAATTAACAGAGACTGCGCTGAGCAGCCTCTTACGATCTGTCCCCTAAGCATGACATAAGACATTGAGATGTTACAGCTGCAGCAAACCTGGCTCCTCTGATTCCAGACACCCAATCCTGAACTCTGCTCTGACAAAACACGGTTCTTAGGACTGGGATTATCAATGTTCGTGTTCAAGTCCTGGCAGCTGAGACAGAAGCAGCGACTGTTGGACCCGACGGCCACCTTTGTACATCCTTAGACCAGCACGTCATTTCCAGCTGCAGACAGTAAGCTAGGAGACAGGCAGTGACCAGGCCAGGCCCTGCCAGGCCCACTGCACGTCCCGAGCAGGCTCTGAAGGCGCTGGGCCCTGAGGAGGATGAGTCAATGAGGCCACTTTCTATACTTTTTTTTTCTCTAACAAAATATATTGTATCCTGAATTAAGCTGCAAAAGAAAAAGTCTCCTAAATTATTCTAGCAGTTAGAAACTGTGGAGAACCAAGACCAACACATATGGTCCTTGGAAAGTGAGGAATTCTTCCAGAAATATACCAGAAAATTTATAAGCAGTCAAGCATGTCTCTGCAGACATTTAAAAATGAAATTGATGCTATAAAGGCCAGATAGTCAAAAGCATTTACTGAAGGGAAAAGCCTTTAGCCAAGGGGAACACAATTCATGGGAAAAATAATTCAAATATAAAAACCGCACAATTGTTATGGCTGAGGAAGGAATTAAGCAAGTTGAACAATGACATTCATGACGAGCAATAAGCTGTGAGTTAAGAAATGATCACTTTCAAAAATTAAACAAAGCACATCTTCCTGATAAATCAGTCTGCGGAATTCACACTGATGTAAGTGCTTCTATCATACGGAAAGTAGACGCATATTTCACAGTAATTTAAACTAATACCCATTAAAAGCTCTGGAAAGATCACCCTATTATAGATTAGGCCAGAAATGAAAATCAAGGACCCAATGCGATGGCTCAGTGGCTAACGTCTCACCTTCCACACACCGAGATCCCATTCGGGTGCTGGTTCATGTCCCAGCTGTTCCAGCTCCCTGCTGGTGGCCTGGGAAAGCAACAGAGGACGTCCCAAGGCATTGAGACCCTGTACCAGTGTGGGAGACCCAGAAGAAGCCCTCGGCTCCTGGCTTTGGACCAGCTCAGCTCCAGTGGTAGTTGCCACGTGGGGAGTGATTCAGCAGATGGAAAATCTTTCTCTATCTTTTTCTCTTTGTAAATCTGGCTTTCCAATAAAAATAAATACATTTTTTAAAAGAAAGAAAGAAAAAAAAAGACCCCGGCGCAGTAGCTTAGTGGCTAAAGTCCTCACCTTGCACACGTAGGGATCCCATATGCATACCAGTTCTAATCCCAGCAGCCTCACTTCCCACCCAGCTCCCTCCTGTGGCCTGGGAAAGTAGTCTAGGACGGCCCAAAGCCTTGGGACCCTGCACCCACATGGGAGACCTGGAAGAGGCTCCTGGCTCCTGGCTTTGGATCGAGCTCAGCTCCATCCGTTACTGCCATTTGGAGAGTGAATCACCAGATGGAAGGTCTGTCTCTTCTCCTCTCCGTATATATGCCTTTCCAACAAAAATAAATAAATCTTGCAAAAAAAGAAAGAAACGGAAATCAAAGTGCTTCCGAGTGACGCCCATGCGACCACTCCTGGCGCCTGTGTGCAGTGACGGCTCACCTGCAAGCCCACGACAAGTGGTCCCCCAAGCAAATCACCTCTCCATCTACTGGGGGCCATGCCCCTCCTCACAGACTGGGGAGCCACCTCCCCCAGATGGCCCCCACTCCTGGGGCAGGAGTCAAGCTTTGTCATTTCACTCTCCCATTGCAACAGATAACGATCTTGCTCATGAAACAGGTGTTCAACACAGAGTACAACCCGGACGACAAGAGGAACACTATCTCCTTTTTTCGAAAGGTCAAACCTTATTGCAAACGCCATTTCAATGCAAACTGCCCCATGGTGACATCCCAATGTTTCTTGCTAGTGGGAGAAATACTAATTTGTTGATTTGTAAACTAAAGCGAGGCATGATCCCAATCGGTTGTTGAGTGCACTTTCACACCCGTTGGCAGGAATCTAAAACACAAATTGGGAATTATTTATAAGCTCGTCTTAACGCGGAGACCGGAGCGTCGCCGCCAAGCTTGTCCTCCCCGCTGCAGCAGAGAGGCGCGCCAAGTCTGACGTCCTCCCGGGTCTGTCCCCGCTCTGCGAGTTTCTCAAGTGAGGATCAATCCATTTGTACTTTCCTCCTCAGAAGTCTGTCTTTGCTTTTGATGTCCCCCCCCCCCCGCTCATTTCTCCATTTATGCTTGAAAGAAGTTGTTTCCAGAACTATGTCTTCGCCAAAAGTACTTCTAGAAATGCAAGAATGGAACTAACCCTATCACAGTTTCCACAAGTGATGCTGAAGAACCTAGGTATTTTCTGCTTTTGTGATTTCTGCCTTCCTTGCTTGGCTGGGGGCTGTGTGACCTCCAGATTCACAGTCTACGTGACCCCCGGCAGGGCACCTGGCAGGTCACAGAGGCAGACCACTCCTCAGGAAGGAGGTCCCTGGTGTTTGATAAGATCCACCGCCCTACAGCTCATCGACTTGTACTCTTTAAAAGTTGCTTGTTCAAACCCACCAATAGAAGCCTGCTAAACCATGACTGTATAATTAATAGCCTGAAATGTATAAGAGCGCTGGGCTGTTCAACCGGGGGGGGGGGGGCTCTCTCTGGCTCGCTCTTCCTTCTCTTTTTGCCTTCCCTGCAGATCCTGCAGCAGCCTCAGCTACAGCTGCCCCTCCCCTGCCCAGCCCTGCTGGGGGAGGTGGCTGGGAGACCTAGGCAAACCTGAATAAACCACCTTTACGCCTTAGCACCGACTTCAGACTTGATGATTTTCTGGGGATTTCAAAACCCAGCACAGCAATGTGTAGAGGAAGCAGAGTCAACCGCAATCAGAAGGAAGTTTAAATTATCGTCTATAAATTTTTAATTGACTAAAATAAAAATACCATTTTAATCAAGCAATTCTGTCCAAGTACCCTTAGCCAGGACAGCACGGACTGGGCAGTCCCTCCCAGCTCGGTCCCTCTTGCTGAGGACGGAGAAGAAGCCACACTTGCTTCACAAGGCTCAGAAGTCCCTGGAAGCATGGCTAGGGATCGCCCTTACAGCACAATGGAGCCCTTCCCAGCACCGGGGCCACGACGCGGGGCATGTTCTACGTGCGAGCACAGGAAATCTGCATGCGTCGGGATTTTATTGGTAATATGTAAATTACGCACTATCGTGTTGTAACTATGAAACAAAGAGAAATGCAATGCAGATTGGGAAATCTGTAAAAGATAAGGCTGTATTTGGATCTTGCCATTGACTTCTTATCTGTAAAAATTCTAAGTCAATGTGGAACATAGTAAGATTATAACAAATTTTTAAATTAGTACAAAGGCTCAAGTATATATCTAGTCCTTATCTTAAAAATCACCATTTCCCTTTGTTTGAACTACATAACCACATGTAAAGGTCATCTAGCACTTAACACTATGTAGTTTAATTGATTTCCTCACATCAGGCAGTGTAACTCATCAATCATTGCTAAAACTCTTCTCCAAGACAGATGCAGGCCTAGAGGCAGGAATCAGTGAGATGACTTCAGGAACTTCACTCCAGCGGAAGAGAAAAATATCAAAATTGTACATCTGTGTCTACTCTGTTCGCCCAAAGTTTTATGGAAATGATGAACAGGCATTCGTGGCACTGGCCTGTGACCTCTCCCTACAGGCGAAGCAGACACGCAGCACAGGCCCGGAGGAGCGCACGAGTGCACGGAACACTCCGTGCGGAGGCGAACCTCCGAGCAGAGCCAGCACACAGGGAAGTCCGCAGAACCACCAATGGGTGGCTTACCTCACATGCCCCACAGCACTGTGGCTTGAGGCATTCAGAGGCACCAGGCAGGAACTTGGCAAACAGGTTCTGCCGCTTGTACCAATTTCTACAAAGCAATGGTGATTTATAGCTAAAGATAAGCTTTCAACAATCAACATAGAATTGAATGCATATTCCATTAGACCAATGCCTTAAGAAAAGAAATACTTACTCAGGCTCAAGGATACTTTATGTCCAATTATGACTAAAAATACATATGTCCCTGAAAAACACAGATAAAGCTTAGCAAATGGAAGTGATTGTGTCAAATGTTGGCAAAGCCTTAGAAATCTGTGCTTTGGTAGTTAACACGACAGGAAATTAACATGGATTTTAACTGGGCTTGCCTCCAGTAAAGTAAACCCCCTGGCACAGGATCTGCTGTCACAAGTTTCCCTGACAGACGAGAGAGCCTGTTCTACCACTGGAACACACAAGTGCAGTGTTTACAGTTTTGAGTAAATTCCTGGAAAACTGAAAATCGTGATTTCAAGTACTGCAGATACGTGAGTGATGGCTTTCAAAACGACAGATCAATTTATGTGAACATGGACTGTTTTCTTTCCAGAGCGGTGAGGAAACGCATCCAAGTCACAAGCTACAATCTAGACCATCTCTATGCGAACCGGAATGTGTGCTGCGCTAGCACGTTACCCCACGGTCACAGATCTGCCTTCTCCAAGGAGAGGCACCACAGCGGAGATCCATGAGCCTGAACGAGCTTGCCTGAGAGTCCTCCCTTGCTGCTGGTCTCCCGGAACGCTGCATTCTTCCTTCTTGTTTCTGTTAGAAGATCCTTTCCCTCCCACCTGCCCCTTCAAGGAAGGCTCCCTGCAACCTTGTCTTCTTCTTACACCATTTACGGAACAGCCAAAGAAGGACTACTGACCACATTGGATTCATACGTATGTTGTGCGCCCTACAGTAACACTTGCTTTAAAACTCAGGGTATGTCATGCTATCAGGCAATAATCTGCTTAAATCTGAAAAACTGAAGCATGAGATAAGGGCTGCACCTTCGGTCTGCTGCGACACCAAGAGCAAGTTCCAGTTACCACTGAGCACCGTGGAAGTGGTGACTTCCAATCAGCCATTTGGATATATGTGCTGTGCTGGTGAGCTCTGAAACACACATGCCCAACTCTTCCTAAACTCCTTCATTGTGACTCGGCCTTGTGTGCATGACCACCATGACAACACTCAATCTACAATCATCGACTGTCTTAGAGACGCAAGGGCTCCAAGACAAGTGAGAGTCTGTGCTAAACGAGCCAGGCAGAGCCACAGGCCCCTGGCGGAGCACCTGCACCGCAGGTACGGTCTCAAGGCAACGCTCAAAGAATGTCACCCTCTTTGGGTACTCCAGGCTATAAAAGTAATGCTTAGCAGCTGTTTTCTTCTTTTCCAACTAAAATTCAATAGTCATTCAAATAATCATTTTAAACCATGCAAATCAAGTATGTGAAGGAACTGCTAAAATGCCAGCACCAAGCAGAGGAAGTATTCACAGCCCTGTCCCAGCTGTTGGCTACGCGCGAGACAGAGGATGCGCTGGTCCAGCCTCGCCTCCCAGACCCCCCACATCACCAACACAGCACACGGGCAACAGGAGCTCTAGGCAGCTCTGGGTCTTCTCACCTGCATCTGCAGCCAAGCAGCAACAGTGAGGAACAAACTAGCAAACACCGCAGCAGGCACTTCCCAGAGCTGAGCCAGGCCAGTTATTGAGGACCTGGAGGGCCCTAGGGCCGGCGCCAACCAGCAGAAAGGGCAGGCACACAGCAGGAACTCCAGGTGAATGCTTTCTCCACGTACTGATAACCACGAAATGTCAACATGCAAACATCTCTGGGGTCTCTTCCCGTTCCGTAAAATGCTACCCATCCACCCAAGGTTTCCTCTTGGGCTGGACCCCAAAGGACCTTTGTGCCCTCGCCCAGGCCCGTGGCCTTCAGGTCTGAGGTCAGCAGGATCTCACATTGCTGTGTACCTGAGTTCAGCACACAAGCAGATGCAGCAGACACGAGAGCTTGTGGACTTGACCAGTTCAACCTGCACGTGTGAATACGGGAAAGCAGTCAAGGACAGCCCAAAGCCTTGGGACCCTGCACCCGTGTGGGAGACCCAGAAGCTCCTGGCTCCTGGCTTCGGATCAGCTCAGCTCCAGCCGTTGTGGCTCACTTGGGGAGTGAGTCAATGGACGGAAGATCTTCCTCTCTGACTCTCCTCCTCTCTGTATATCTGCCTTTCCAATAAATAAATAAGCCTTTTAAAAAAAATTTCCCCCTGCCCCATGTGTATACTCAAGAGACCAACCTCCCCGCCTCTGGCAGCACCGGTGGTCTACGCTCGGCAGGGGGAGCCGCTGGGACACCCACGGCAAGACTGCCTCGCAGCAAACCCTGATCACACAGATGACTCACACTGGCAGCCGGCTATCAGCTCATCATCTTCTAGGCAGGAGACCAGGAGAATCCTGTCTGGGGAATCTGACCTACTCAAGGGAGACACCTCCAAATGCCAACATGTAGGTCAAGTTCTGCAGCTCCATGGTGCAAAGATCACTCAGCACCCCGACTCCGATGAGTGCCTGACTGGCAGGTTCCTCGCAAAAGGAAACTGGAAATTCCCTCTTTTTTGGGGGGAAGAACTGTGTGGTTTGTCCCACTTTACAATCCTGAGTCACCACCATGCTGTAGAGGAGAGGCCACAAATAAGGAATTCAATACAAACTCCCTGGCACACTAGTCAAGGTACTTCATAAAGCCACATTCCTCTCCTGCCAACCAGAGTCTGCATTAGCAGACACTGACAAAGCACGGCAAACCAATGCACGGGTCCCCGAGAGGCGAGGCCAAGCTCGTGCTTCCAGAACGACCAGGGGCTGCGTCAGCAAATGGTAATGAAAGCGAGAACGGGCCCAGCAATTTGGTGTAGCATGTTAAGCTGCCATCTGTGACAGTAACAGTTCAAGTCCCAGCCGCCACACTTCTGATCCAGCTCCCCGCTAACGTGCCCAGGAAGGTGGCAGGAGATGGCCCAGCTGTGTGGGCCCCCACGTGGGAGACAAGGCTGAAGCTCCTGGCTCCTGGCTTTAACTCGGCCCATCCCTGTTCTCTGGGACACTTAGAAAGTGAACCACGCGGCAGAAGATAGCTCTTCCCACATCTTTCACTCTCCATAATTCTGCATTTGAGGTTTTTTTTTTTTTTTTTGGTTTTTAAAAAAGGATGATGCATAAACCTGAACCAGTAATATTAGATAAAAAGGAAAATAATACAAAATGACATCGCCAGACAGAAAGAGCAAGCAGACGGGGATTCCATGCACACGAGAACGTGACCCCACTGGGACAGGCATCAGACCGGGAGTTTCCAAGAGGGAGGGAGGCATGACTCTAAAGAGAGTTCAGGGAATTTCATGAGGTTATTGAAATGTTTAATTTTTAAATGCAGTGGCTTAAAAAATAAGTGTACTTTAAAATCTATTTTATAGGGCCCGGCACAGTAGCCAAGCAGCTAAAGTCCTTGCCTTGCATACACTGAGATCCCATATGGGTGCCAGTTCTAATCCCGGCAGCTCCACTTCCCATCCAGCTCCCTGCTTGTGGCCTGGGAAAGCAGTCGAGGACGGCCCAAAGCTTTGGGACCCTGCACCCGCGTGGGAGACCCAGAAGAGGTTCCAGGTTCCTGGCATCGGATCGGCGCAGCACCGGGCCATTGAAGCCACTTGGGGAGTGAATCAACAGACGGAAGATTTTCTTCTTTGTCTCTCTTCCTCTCTGTATATCTGACTTTCCAATAAAAATAAAATAAATCTTTAAAAAATCTATTTTTTAATATAAAAATTACACTTTCAAAAGAAATCGAGAAACTAACAATAAAATGCTAATTTAAGTTGTGATTTAATGATAAAGAATGATTTCATAATTTGAGTAAACTGCTCATTGCTAATTACTTCACAACTGCACATTACTTTTGATTAAAATGGATGTTTGTCAGTAGAGCATTAACCGATACATCAGGAACACACAGAAACAGCACAGAGCGGATAAAACACTGCAGATTCGCCATCCGTGCAGACATCGGACTTCAGTTTTGAAGTGTTTGTCTTCTTTCTAATTCTTTTATTTACTTTCAGACATTTGTCTATACATACAGATTTTTTTTTAAGATTTATTTATTTATTTATTTTATTACAAAGTCAGATATACAGAGAGGAGGAGAGACAGAGAGGAAGATCTTCCGTCCGATGATTCACTCCCCAAGTGAGCCGCAACAGGCCGGTGCTGCGCTGATCCGATGCCGGGAACCAGGAACCTCTTCCGGGTCTCCCACACGGGTGCAGTGTCCCAAGTCTTTGGGCCGTCCTCGACTGCTTTCCCAGGGCACAAGCAGGGAGCTGGATGGGAAGTAGAGCTGCCGGGATTAAAACCGGTGTCCATATGGGATCCCGGGGTGTTCAAGGCGAGGACTTTAGCCGCTAGGCCACGGCGCCGGGCCCTATACATATAGATTTTTAAGAAAATATTCAGAGAGAAAAAAAACAGGATTCAAGAAAAAAGGAAGAGAAGCACAATTTAAATCTCCTACTAACTTTACTAATTACAGCGGTCCAGGAGTGTGCTGGCAGGAAGTGATTTCCAAGGCATGAGGGGGAAGAAGGTAAGGTGGCATGCCAAGCACCTGCTCTGACGCATGCGTGACAGGGCTGCACTGGAGTATTGCAGGTGTTCGCACTCTCACTGAAGGCGTCTATTCACACTTGCTTCAAGTAACCTGCAGGCTTTACACATTTTCACAATACTTGAAATTCTAAGCATGTGATTGTAAGCCATGTTTGTCCCTATCCACACAAGGCACTTGTATTAACCATTCAAGAACTTAACCTATATGAATTTACATGGTCAGAAGGCGGGACGTTTTCACACGGAAGGAACCTAGGGGAATTTGCCAGAGAAAGCCCTCAGTAACCAGTGAGTCACATTTACAACAGAGAAACTAACAAGCCACCTAAGGCCGCACAGCCAGTGGGCTCTGGACAAGAAGCCTGGGCCTTAAGAAACCACCTAAGGCCGCACAGCCAGTGGGCACTGAACGGGAGCCTGGGCCTTAAGAAACCACCTAAGGCCGCACAGCCAGTGGGCTCTGGAACGGAGCCTGGGCTTTAAGAAACCACCTAAGGCCGCACAGCCAGTGGGCTCTGGACAAGAAGCCTGGGCCTTAAGAAACCACCTAAGGCCGCACAGCCAGTGGGCACTGAACAGGAGCCTGGGCCTTAAGAAACCACCTAAGGCCGCACAGCCAGTGGGCTCTGGAACGGGAGCCTGGGCCTTGCTGTCTCCAGCGCCCCCCGCCCAGTGCCTTTCCTGCACCACACTGCAGTCCCGCAGCACGAGCTAATCAACTCCTGCTCAATATAACACTCCACACTAATGCATGTAATTACAATAATATACATTTTACTTTCAAATTAGGCCAAATAAACAAAGGGCCTCTCTATAGCTTACCAGTTTTCTTTTGTTTTAATGAAATAAAAGAACTACCCACACTTAGCAAAATCACACTAATAAAAATTAATGTTCAAGTTTTATTTTATTAGCCTTGATAATTCTGAAGTAAATCAGTACATTTTACTCATTTAACCCATGAGACTAAATGTATGTTTACTCACTTTACCAGATCCTCAGCATTTATTAGTAAAATGGCTTTTGTGAAAACCCCCATCACTGCACATTCTTTGAGAACACTAAACTTGCTTAAAACATTTAAATTCTTTTTATATGAAATTGTTTCCCTACAACCAAGTTTACGGGAATTAAGAAAATGATGCATCATGTCATCCTAATTAAGGATCACAGTAATGAAGTATGTTTTCAGAGTTCTCAACTTCGTAAGCAGCCAGCAGTTCTAATCGAAAAAGAAAAACCAGGCTGCAGTTCATTATTTTAAACTCAACTTAACACCTAAGCATGATGAACTTGGCAAAGCAGAATTATAATGCACCTCGAGAGAATCAAGGTGGCAGAACAGGGTAAGAACATGCTTAAACGGACGGAGAAGCGTTTAACCAGGATGAAGCAGAGAGGACACATTCCAGGAAATAGGAGAGGACAGAACAACAGCAGAGGGGCACCTGGAGACTGACAGACACAGGAAAGCAGTGGACACAACAGTGTGGTGTTGCAGTGACTGATACTCCAGCGGCATTCAGCAAACCGTGATCTGAATTGCACTGGCAGAGGGAACTCCACCAGCAACAAGGTAGGAATGGGTGTTCACTGGTTGCTCAGAAGGTGAACCCAGAAAAACACTCATCCTGCTGATCTGTTTGATCTGAGCAGGAGCAGAGACAGAGCAGCAGATCCCAGACCGGCAGTGTGAGAACAGGGTGGATTTCAAAACCCAGTCTGCCCCCTAGAGCTGAATTGGGTGTCATTTTGTTTAAGGAGACAAAGGCTTTGGGACGGGACTGGGCATGCATGGAGTTGCCAGTGAACAAATTTCGGGGTCAGTGAACAACATAACAGCCTACAGGTTCCACCCAAGATAGGTCTGGGTAGCCCTCAGACCTGATGGCCAGCAGATCAAGAACTCTAGTAGTGGCACATCAGGCACCATTTTGTAAGGTGTGGCAAACACTTTAAGACTGCAGGAACAACAGTGAGCTGTGCATGCACTAGGCAGGGAGCGATCTCACTGAGTTCAGTGCATTGCACTGGTCCCACAGGAAAATAATGCCGACTGTGGCATCGTACGGGTCAAAATAGGCACCCAGACCTAACGTCCCACAGGTTCCTGCAAGATCAGCACCAACAACTTGGCTATAAAGGACACCTAGTGTCTCCCTAATCCTGGGACCTGCTGCAACCAGAAGTAGGAGAAAGGTTGTACAGACAACAGTGCAACCTCAGCACGATACCAGAGGAGGCGGAGACTGGTGAGCCAGGAGCTGGACCACGGTGGAAATCTAACACAAGAACCCAGACCTGGAACTCGCTGGAGGGAGTGGCACAAGTGACTGCAAGCAAACAGCTGGGTACCAACTGCAATAAATAAAATTAACTGTAGACCTGTGGGTGACACAGCTTAGAAATCCACGCCAAGGAGAAGACTCTGCTAAACAGAAGTACAATGACCAAGAAAAGAAGAGACAAAGGCACAATGAATATTACCAAAAACTCCCCTGCAAAGGAGCAAAACCCTATGCCAACCTCAGAGTGTACTGAGGAAGACATCGAGAAAATGGGGCACACAGAATTCAAAACACTAATTATAAAGCTTATTATCAATGAGAAGCACATAACCCAAGAGTTCAAAGAATTTAAGGACCACGTCACACAAGAAATGAAACAAATGAAAGCTGATACATCAGAAATGAAGAAAATAGTGGAGCAAACTAAAAGTACAGTGGAGGGTCTCCAAAACAGAAATGAAAAAGGCAGAAGGCAGAAGAAAGAATCTCAGAATTGGAAGATACTTCCTGTCACCAGGGGGAAACAAACAAAAAGCTGGAAGCAGAGCTAGGCCAAACTAAAAAAAGAATTCAAGAACTGAAAGACACTATTACAAGCTCAAATATAAGAGTTATGGGAGTCCCAGAAGGTGTAGAAAGAGAAGCTGGAATTAAAGGTGTATTCAATAAAATAATAAGGGAAATTTTCCCTAATACAGAGAAAGAATTGGGAAACAACATCCAGGAGGGGCACAGAACTTCCAACAGGGTTGACCAAAAGTAATCCTCATCAGGACACATGATCGTCAAGCTCTCCTCAGTCGAACAGAAGGAAAAGATCCTTAAGTGTGCACGTGAAAAAATTCAACTGACATATAAAGCAAAGCCAATTAGACCCACAGGAGACCTCGACAGGCTAGAAGAGAATGGAGCAACATATTCCAGATTTTAAAAGCAAAATTATTCAGCTCAGGATAACATATACAGCAAAGCCTTCCTTTGTATTTTAAAAGGAAATAAAATCATTCCACATAATTATACTTAAAGAAAACTTAAAGAAAAGTTAAAAGAATATGCCTTCTGGGCCCAGCGTGGAGGCCTAGCGGCTAAAGTCCTCGACCTTGAACACCCCGGGATCCCATATGGGCGCCGGTTCTAATCCCGGCAGCTCCACTTCCCATCCAGCTCCCTGCTTGTGGCCTGGGAAATCAGTCGAGGACGGCCCAAAGCTTTGGGATCCTGCACCCGTGTGGGAGACCGGAAGAGGTTCCTGACCGGCTTCGGATCAGCGCAGCACCGGCCCGTTGCGGCTCACTTGGGGAGTGAATCATCAGACAGAAGATCCTCCTCTCTGTCTCTCCTCCTCTCTGTATATCTGACTTTGTAATAAAAATAAATAAATCTTTAAAAAAAAAGAATTTTCCTCTTCCAAACCTGCCCTACAAAGGATACTTCAAGATGTTCTCTTGACAGAGAAGAGGAATAGCGCCCACCAAAACCAAAGGCAAACGGGAAGAACACCCCAGTAAAACAACAACAGAAGACTAAACCAATCAACAACCCATTGCTAAAATGACAGGACCAAATTACTACCCATTCATATCAACCCTGAATGAAAATGGCTTAAGCTCCTCAATCAAATGTCATATATTAGTAGACTGGATTAAAAAGCAAAACCAATCTATTTGTTGCCTACAGAAGACACATTTTAGCAACAAAGATCAGTAGAAACTACATCTCATGGATTTTGATGTTTATTTTTTAGTTTCATATCTTTAAAACTCTCATTAAATTCTTCAATGACTAATAGAGCATATGGTAGCATCATTTTCTTCAAGAAGGTTTTGATTTTCTTCTTCATTTCTTCAGCGACACATTAGTCATGCAGTAGCGTGTTATTTCATGGCATTGTAAATTTCCTTTTTCTTCTTCTTGATATTGTTTTGTGGCTTTTCATTTAAGGGGATGCATAGTAACTGTGTAATGGAGACTGTCATATCTAGTAACATGCTATCTAACTTCACAGCATTACAAATATCTACTTTTCTTCCTGTTGTTAATTTTGTATTGTGGCTTTTCATTTTAGGGTATATATAGTAACTGTGTAACGGAGACTATCATATCCAGACGTGAGGATACAATGCAGTATGCATCTCTACTTCCAGACAAAGATGGACTCCCAATGAGATGGTTAACTATATCTTGACAATAGGATGCTGGACTCGCGGCCATCACCCATGCCTGCAATCATGGACATATGACTGTGTATGAAGAATTATACTGTAGTAATAATATAGGGGAACTCAGTGAGGCATAGGAGATTGGGGAGGGGTAAGGAAAATTCCAGGGCCTATGGAACTATATCATGAAATGATAATAACATTAGTCAAAAGAAGTAAATTTTTTTAAAAAGAATTATACTGTACCTTCAAGCAATCTTCCCTTACCACAGAAAAGCCAAAGCCTATGATTCCAATTCCTCACACTCCTAAAACATCACAGATAACGTCAGTACTAAAAGTCCAAGACAACACATTTTCAGATCTTCTGTCATAATTCAATGGCATGTCTAAAGCCTAGAACTTAAGACTGTGGCCTGGTACCATGACTCAGTGGCTAAATCCTCACCTTGCATGCACCAGGATCCAATATGCTTGCCAATTAGTGTCCCACCTGCTCCACTTCCCATCCTGCCCCCTGCTTGTGGCCAGGAAAGCAGTAGAGGACGGCCCAAAGCCTTAGGATTCTGCTCCTGCTTGGGAGACTAGAAGAAGCTCCCGGCTCCTGGCTTCAGAGCAGCTACAGCTATTGCAGCCACTTGGGAGTGAACCAGCAGATGCAAGATCTTTCTCTCTGTATCTCTTGTTTTAAAGAATTTAAGTCTGTCTTGTGCTAAATTTATATAATTAATTTTGCCTGGTAAACAGAAATAATTACACTGCATATGACAAGGTCTTTGGAAAGTCTGTGGAGACGCAGATCATGAAAAAAAGTATTAAAATGTATTTTGCAGCAGATAAGCTTGTATTTTAACTTCCCTTTTCACAATTTTGGAAATTCCTTTGAGGACACTGACAGCTGGAGAATTGCACTGAAACATGGGGTCACCAAGAGAAATGTGCACTGGACACATTAGCGCAAGCACCTCATGAAGAACCAAGCACTAACGAACTCCGGGAAAGCTCCAACGTGAGAGACTAAGGCGGACAAGCCACGTGACAGCGCCACAGCACCTCACACCCATCTGCAGGGCTTCTGCTCAAACCCGGAAGGCAGAAACCCAGCGAGGCTCAGGGGAGACTGCGCATGCACCTGCTGGTGGAAATGGAAGGCGGTGCAGCCACCCTGGGAAACTGTGGAAGGTCCTCACAACTGCAGATGAAATGGCCAGGGACACAGCACTCTCGCCTCAGTGCAAACCCACAGGAGCTGAAAGGAAGATGCCCCACGCACTGCAGCATGGCTCACAACAGGGAAGACCTGAAGACACCTGAAGAAGCTGCCTCTTCACTGAGAGCAGATAAACAGCCTGTGCTCCATGCTGACACTACTCAGCAGCTATCGGAGGCAGGCCAGTCGGCCTCTGGCAACACGACGACAAACTTTCTGCTACTTGCTATTACCCAGTCACGAGGACAAACACTACATGATTCCAGTTACATGAGGCATCTAACATAACCAAACTCACAGAAACAGAGACCAGACGAGTGGTCCCCAAGGGCAGGAGAGAGAATGAGCAGCTGTTCATCGAATCACAGTTTCTCCAGCTCAAGGCGCCTAGGTTCTGGAGCTCTGCTACAGAGCATGACGATTGGAGTTAGCAATTCCGCATTGCACACTTGAAAACCTGCACCTGAGCAGGGACCGGGTTTGATTTCTTCCAAAAAAGGAAAAAAAGTTTCCTTTAAAATAGTAGACACGATGGCAATGAAGAAAACAAACAGAAGTAAATAAAGATAAACACTGTGATACAACAACATAGGCCAGCCAAAGAGAGAAGGAGAAAGGAAAAAAAGAGAGAAAAGTGAATTTAATTCAGCAGGTCCAGTGCTAACTGGCAAGAGTTGTAAAAACAGATAAATGAGAGAAAGAATTTATCCAGAAAACAAAATCCCCCCAAACCCTCAACAACATGAGTTTCTACTTTTTGGGGGAGAGAGGCAAGAAGAGAATCTAGTGTCACTTCTCTTTATTGGCTTATAATAATCATGACTTTGTATGGCACATGAGTTAAGTTGCTAAAAGGTAAATATATTCAAACAAAACTGCTCATCAAATAAGCTCTTTCTGTTTGAAGAATATACAGAATTTATTTTGGCACCACCCACAAAACAAAATTTTATCGTTACATGTCAAATTTGTAAGTCTGAATAGTTTAGAGTCCATTAGCATTTACTGAAGTTATTCTTTGAAAAATAATTTTCATTTGATTTGAAAGGCTGGGAAAGAGAAATCGACCTTGCATCAGCTGCTCACAGCTCCAGAGGTAGGGGCTGGGCCAGGTTGAAATTAAGAACCTGAAACTAAAATCTGGTCTCAGATTTAGGTGGGAGGCACCCAAGTAACTGGACCACCTGCCACCACCAGAACGCATGTCCATGGAATGCTATATCAGAAACGCCACCAGGGGGTCCGTGCTATGGTGCAGCGAGTAGCGGCCTATGATGCCAGCATCCCATTCATGAGCACTGGTTGGCATCCTGAGCGCTCCCCGCTCATGTGCTTGGGAGGGCATCACAGATGGCAGTGCCTGCTCACATGTGTGGGAGGGGAGGGCATCACAGATGGCAGTGCCTGCTCACATGTGTGGGAGGGTAGGGCATCACAGATGGCAGTGCCTGCTCACATGTGTGGGAGGGTGTCACAGATGGCCTAAACACATGGGCCTCTACCAGTCATGTGGGGGATGCTGATAGCTCCTTGCAGCCATTTGGGGGTTGAACCAGCAGATGGAAGATGTATGCCCCTCCCCTCACCCAGTCATCACTAACTCTTTCAAATAAATTCAAACAAATCACACACACACACACACACACACACACACACACTTTAAAAATCCACAGCACCACACCTTGAATTAAGGAATACATTATGGGATGTGGGTATTCCAAGCAGCATCTTCATGTTGTCCCATATCAAATGACTGAAGGTCTTCTTAAATTCTCATTTCCCCTGTGGGTTTACATCCTTCATCCCCACCAAAGGACAGGATCGTAGTGTTCATGCTCAGCACAGGATTCCACAGAGCCCGATGAGCAGCAATAATGAATGCTCAGGCTTACAAGGGAAATGCTCCCACCTGGTGCTGTGCCTTGTGAGCCCAGACTGTCTCCACTTACTGAGTGTGTCCGCGGGTCCAGTGCTGACGCTTCAGGAGGGGATGAACTGAGTAAACCAGGAAAAGGCAAGAGACAAGATCTGAAGCAGGGCCATGGGGCAAGGGTGGAGAAGAGGGAAGATTCTAGAAAAAGTGGAGCTATGAAGCACAAAAGGCAGAGCATCTCTGCAGGATGCAGGCACATCTAAGAAGACGCTCCGATTTGCAGCCCAGTGAGGGGCTGAGTCATGAGAACCCAGCACAACACAGCCTGCCCACCACGCCCATCACGCCTCTGGAGTTAACAGATTAGAAAAGCACTAGAGTTCAAGACGGGAGACCAAGAGCTCTGACATGGCTTAGTATCTACAAGAACACTGCCAGGGCTCCCCAGTGAAGGCCCAGCACTCCGTGAGTCAGACGCCCATCAGAACACAGCGCCACGTGTGAAAACGCCAACAGAACACGTGGCAGAGTTAGCGAACGCAGAAGGACCCTAGAACACTGCCCTTCCTCTCTGGGCCTGCAGGACTCGGTTTCCACAGACAGAACTTTCGGTCAAGTGTGGGTCCATGAGCCACGGAGAGTAACAGGCAAGGGCTGGAAGTGAGCATGAGGAGAGGTGCAGTCGGGCAAAGCAAGGCCAGTGGCCACGCAGGAGCGAGAATCCCCCACAAGCCAGCATGACCCCAGCCTCTCAGGGGTCCTAAGTCCTCAGGGAAAAAAAATCAAATTACATGGAGTATTCTCTGATTATTTTTCTAAGGAACAAAGTCAGGAGGTAGAAAGCATATAGCCTATTTTACAAAATTTTCCATCAAAATGGTTAAATTTAAAAAATTTGAGTCCTTGAATGTGCAAGACTCAGTTACCTGGAAAACTAATTTATGATCAGTTACCTGGAAAATTCCATCTTATTCAGGAAAATGACCAGATAAATGGGGTGTTACTGAATGTCCCCCTTTAGTACAAATAAACGAGTTGAGCTGGAAACAAAAGCCTGCTTAACTCCTGCAAAGCACCTCATCGTGAACTCCTCGGGCAGGCTGAGCGTGGCTCATCCAAAACTCAGGACCAGAAGGGTCCATTTTCGGGACGTTGTGGATTTTGGAACCACCAGATTAGGAATGCCACTTGGCACTGTTCAGATATGAACTGTAACTAATAAATAGAAATGCCCCCTTTTAAAGAATATACTTTTCCATGTATCTTTTTTTTTATCAACTGTCATTACACGGGTGGAAAACACAAGAACAACTAATGGAATAAATCGAATTATCTATACCAACACAGCACAGTTGATGCCAAATGATGAATACATTGAAACCACGTATGTTTCAGTATCTGAGACATTCTTAGCTACTGGCACAAATTTAATTACTCACACACTCAAGATGTTCTCACCAACCTAGGGTCCCTCCTGGCTCGACTCAGAACATCGCTGGGAAAAGCCAGTGCTCAGTGAGAGTCCAGAAGACCCACCTTCAAATGCAGGCTGCTCAAATCCTCAAGGCAGCCTTTACGATGCCCACTAATGAAAACCAAATTTTGATCACAATTTTTTTCTCTCCTCAGTTACAGTCCAAATAACAATAAGCATTTCAGTATCGAACTCAGTGATGTGTAAAGGACTTGCAGCGAGGCTTACTGCAGTACGATGATTAAGACCGACTCCCACAACGCCTCTGAATCACTGAGGCAAAAGCAGTGGGCGTAAATATCAATGTGCAACATCAACTGAAAACTATGTTGAGTACTTCCGTCTGACTATCAGGAATTTAGCCAAATCTTGTTAGATCTTCAAATGAATGATTCACACACCGGTACACGGACCAATTATTTTGATAAAACTTTCTACGTCATTCCAAACACTAACCGTATCATTTGAAACTCAATGAAAACTCAAGAGAAATATATCAACTATATAATAAGTACCTATTGCAATGAAACAAATTTAATGATATTTCTGAGTAACTCTAACTATGTATATTACACAAAAAGAAGTACAGCATATGACTGATTCTTTCAAAGAATGTTACTCCGCATGTTCTTTCAAAGAGCCACTAGTCACTGCTCCAGAGAGGAATCAACGGTGATGTCCCATGGGTGAGTTTAACCACCTTTGATAAAGACATTCTGAAATACATGATTACTTTACAGGCATACTTAACAATAGGCATCACCCTGTTAATAGTATCACAACTAAATAACAATATTATTTTCCTTCCGTTATTAATCAATGTATTCTAAGAGCTTGTGCAAAATGTGTCTGAACACATGAGTTTCATATTTTTTGCACCAAAATAGTTTTTTCAAAAAGAAACCCCAACATTTATTTATTTGAAGATAAACAGAGCAACAGAGAGCAAGAGACAGAGCAACACCTTCCCTCCACTGGTTCGCTCCCCAAGTAGCAGCAGCAGCCAGAACTGTACCAGGCCAAAGGCAGGAGCAGAGAGCTCAATCAACTCCCACGTGGCTACAGTGACCCAGCCCTCGAGCCATCTTCCAGGCCTTCCCAAGAACACTGGCAGCATTCCAGGCCCTCGAGCCATCTTCCAGGCCTTCCCAAGAACACTGGCAGCATTCCAGGCCCTCGAGCCATCTTCCAGGCCTTCCCAAGAACACTGGCAGCATTCCAGGCCCTCGAGCCATCTTCCAGGCCTTCCCAAGAACACTGGCAGCATTCCAGGCCCTCGAGCCATCTTCCAGGCCTTCCCAAGAACACTGGCAGCATTCCAGGCCCTCGAGCCATCTTCCAGGCCTTCCCAAGAACACTGGCAGCATTCCAGGCCCTCGAGCCTTCTTCCAGGCCTTCCCAAGAACACTGGCAGCATTCCAGGCCCTCGAGCCTTCTTGCAGACCATCACTCAGGTGAGTATGAAATTGGTGCTAGATTGCCCGGGTAGGACACTGCCCTTCAACAGTCCCTTTACCATGCTAGTCTGTCTATTTAGTCACAACATTCCTACAGAAACTCTTCAATATAGAACTCTATCCCGAGAACTCTGAAACTAGCATGGGGCTAAGTGATTTACTTACATAATGAAATATTCTGCCAACAAAATGTTCCTGATTAATACCACAGAAACAACAGCTAAAATGGTCACGGAGCAGCTCTCTGCTGGTCTGCCCCTAAGTCTGCAGGCTGGCCCTCCTCAGGCCGGAAGCTGGAAGTGAAGCAAGCACTTCTGCCCAAGCCCCTCTGTGCCCGCCTGTGTCACTTCTCCACCTACCCATAAGCCTCTCTCGCCTTCTTCTCGAAACATACTTTCAAGAAATGTTGTCCACTCAGTGATACTAAGTAACCACCTCCCACCCCCACAATAATCTCTCTGCGAAGCCCCTCAGGCAGCACAACACGGTCCCACAGGTACAGATACTCCCGGGGAGCAGGACTGCTTTACCAGACCCTTCTATCCCGTGTGGTTCTGCCAAAGCCAGCTACTTGCTCCTGGTCAACCTCTCCCTTCCCTAACAGAGCTTTTGGCACTGACAGCCACTGTCTTTTTCACATGAGCACAACGCTGTTGTCACTCACACACACACACACACACACACACACACACGAGTGATTCACCTGTTCATGCTGACCCCTCAGTTTCTGTTGCCACCATTTCAGAACTTTTCCCTCAGCTCTATTCGCTCTCCTTTCTTTTCTTTTTTTTCTTTTTCTTAACGGTTTTTACATTTGATCCTTTCTAATCTCAATGTCACACTCTCAGATTATCACGCTCTGGGCCTCAGTAACACTTGTATCATGACAGTCTCCTCCCAACAGGATTCTGTCACACCTCTGCTCTGTTAACAATCTTTTCATAGTTAATTATGGTTAAAAAAAAAAAAGGTTCAGGGGGTATAGGGAAGTGGGTAATACTATTATGTCCATATTGTTTCCATCTGAGGTAAAGGGGGATATTGAGGGAGAAGCCCCACCCGGTTTCCCGCCCACCCCAAGTCCCGGATGTGGGGCATGCTCTGAGATATTTGCTCAAGTGGTTTTAATAGTTCTCCAGTTATGAATCGCTGCCAGTTTCGCTCGATGAGGTCGTCCACTGATTGATATGGTCCATCGTAAAGTCTCCGTTTGCCCCATATTTCGCTGCCAACATATAGCTGAGATGAATGATTGACCTGTTCTGTCTTCTTTTCTTGGTTAGAGTTCTGAGTCCAGCAGTTCGATTGGGGAGATCTCCAAAGAAACTTTGAGGTATTCCCACACTAGATTCTTATATGCACTAGCAAGCACAGGGCCCGGCACAGTCCATCACCCCAATCAGCTGGTGGTTGCAATTGCTGGGTTGGTTCTGTTTTCAGTCCTGATTTCCACTGGAACCAATGGGTGTTGCAGTCCAGTCTGGTTCTGCCCAGCACATACTCGGCCCTTACATCAACCAGTGGGAGCAGCAGCCTCGTTGGGGCGACCCACAATAACCCCCACCAGGCCCGCCCCCTACCCTGATTCGCCAGTATGTGTAGCAGAAGACCAATCTGTCCCCCATCCCATTTGGCTCTTGCACTTGTCAATCAGTGGGTATTAAAGCTTAGTTCCATCTAACCAACTCAACCATCCAGCCCTCATGGATGTTGTTGAGTGCCTCTATGTCTAGCCACCCCAGCCCCCGTCCTAGTTTTCATGCCCTTCCAAGGGAGTAGTGACCCAAGAAGGGGAAACCCACTTTTTCCCTCCCAGGTCTCCCTCAGTCCCAGTTTATGCACTCTTTAGGTGGTTCTGTGATTTGACTTGACAGAATTAGTCCCCAGTGCCAGCTTCTGCCAGCTGATGCTGTGGCTAAGCACAAACATCTCTCACCCACTCTAATTTATGCTTGCACCAGCAGGAATAATCAGCCCAGCCTGGCTTTTCCCTGATCTAGTCCACGTGCAGCGCACAGGTGTTGCAGCCCTGCTTAGTATGCTCTGTCCCCATCCCAGCCCACGCTCTCCAGTGGGAGTAGCTGTCCGGCGAGGGGACCAGCCCCTTAATCCCCTGCCAGCTCTGCCCCTCCCTTCCTGATCTCACGTGTGCTGGTTGGGTGCTGCAGTCAAATCCAGTACAGGCAACCACGCCCTGGCATTCCATAATGTGTACTGGTTTTGTCGCGACCAAACCCGGCTCAACCCACACTCTGCTCTGGTGTTCGGATTTGCCAGTGGATGACACGAACTGATTCAGCCTGGTCTGCCCCTGACCCACGCCGAATGTGTGCCAGTGGGAAACTTTCCATGGCCTATTCTGGGCTGTTTCCTATCATGCTTCTTGCGCTTACCTGCAGGGACTGTGTCCTGCCAGAGGAGTTGCCCAGGCTCCTCCATCAGAACAGCTCCCAATGCCAGATTTTGCGCATACCAGGGGGTCCTTAGCCAACCCTACTCAGTTCACCTCCTGTCCTAGCAGGAACAGTGGCTTTTCCTGGCTTTCACCCCATTCTGGTTCTTGTTGTTGGATGTTTCAGCCCAGCCATGGCTTGTCCACACCCACATACAGCTCACACATGGCTCAGTAGGGGACTGAGACCCAGCCTAGTCAGTCCCACATCTACCCTGGTTCTCCATGACACCAGATGGTGTTGGGGTCTGAACTGGCCTGGTACATCCAATCCCAGCCCGCACGAGTGCCTCGGGTGACTGCAACTGTTTCCTAGATAGAACGCAGCCCCCATTCCAGCACATGCGCCCCCTTGGTGGGAACCTCAACCCAGTTAGGGTGTCCCCTTACCTTCCCAATTGGGCCTGTTCCTAGCCGTAAATCACGTACCTGCCCGTGGTTGCTCTGAGGACCAGTAGGTGCAAGAGCCCAGCTCGGTATGACCTGTGCTCCATGCTGGTTTCTAGTTTTGCTTGTAGGCTAAGGTTTGCTCAGTCCTGCCCACTACATTCGTTCCATTACCAATTTACACATCTTGGAGCTACTATGCCCAGCTTGTCCAACCCCCAGATCTGGACCACGTGTTCACCAGCGAGAACTGACTCACCAAGGGAGTTTCCCAAGTTCCTCCACTTGATCCACTCCCAGACCCAGTTCACATACATGACATTGGGTTTTAGGCCAGTGCCCGGCGTACTCTGGCCTTCCATTTGGCCTTGTATATTGCAGCCCGGCCCACCCCACACCCTATTCAGGATGCACATTTGGGTGCTGCTGCCTTGCCCAGTCCAGACTGTTGCGGGTCCCTTTACCTGTGATTGATGGCAGGCTCCTTGGTCACACCTAGCTTAGTCCATCACCACCCAAACTTTTAGGTTTACCAGTGGGGCTAAACTTTCTACAGGGTGTGGCCCACACATCCTGCACAGAATCCACCCCAGGATAAGGTTCTAGAGTGCTAGTTGATATTATGGCCCTGCCTAATGTGACCAGTCTCCTGAACCATCATCATGTCAGGCAAAACAATATCCTGCTAGACAAGCCCTGAGCCTTATCATTTGCATGACAGGTGTTCACAGCTCAACATTGTTAAGTGATTAGAAGTTCTTCAAAGGAAGAGTTACTGGCATTGGGAATCTTTAGGATTGACTCAGATCCCAGAAACAGTGGGATCAGCCTGGAGCTACCTAAGCAGCAGTTCGGACAACCAATAATCCAGAGCTCCCCAGCCAGGCGGCCAGCAGGCACAGCATGGTGCCAAATGGCGCACTGGCTGCCCGGGCCCAGCTCATCATGAGCACATGGTGGCTGGGATTGGGATCCGAGCAAGACGCTCCCTCCTGCAGCCCCCAACAGCCTCCCAGCTGCCGAAGTTTAAACCCGCAGGCCCAAGGTCGTGCCCCACCCCAATCCTGTCCACCACCCAATGAGGGCGGTGGGTGGGCTCCAGACCCACCCAGTCCGGGAGACTCCCCCCCTCGGTGTACTCACCCCGAAAGGAAGCAGCCCCGCTCTCCTTTCATAGTGATACTTGAAAACCCTAACTAAATCTCCATCAGTTATCTGCAATATCCCTGGCCCTACTCTCTCCCAACTCCCTGGACCACTGCACCCAAGGCAGCCCCTTGAACAGACACCCACTGAGAATCTCAATGCACTCACTGCCACAGCATCCCCATGGCTGGCCCCTCACTCACGGCCTCCCTCAGTCCCCACCTAGCACAGACTCCACTGTCCCTATCATGATGCCCTGACCAGTGCCCTGCACCCCTCCCCTCTCTGGCTGTTCCTCTACCAAAAACACCTGGAAAACCTCAAGATTTACAAAACCAGATTACACCACAAATATCTGGACATAGTCAAAAATGCTACAGAGGGCTGCATTCCCCTGAAATCAGAACTCCCCAATGCTAACATTTTACATCTGTTGCCATACTTTCTTTATGTAACCATGCTCACTACCATCACTCTTAGAACAGTTCTGACATGCAGAACAGCTCCACATATTCCAGAAGACACGTCCCACCCCATAAAAGAACACTCACCTCCATTCAGTGCTACAAATCACCAGTAAAGTCAGGAAACTGGCACAAAACAACCCCAGCAGTTAAGCCCAGGGTCACACGCACATGCATGCTGCCCTTGTCCCAAACACAGCTCCTTCCACTTTCTGCTTGAGCACCATGTGGCTGTCCATCCTGCACCCTTCTCACCGTCTGGCTGTCCATCCTGCACCCTTCTCACCGTCTGGCTGTCCATCCTGCACCCTTCTCACCGTCTGGCTGTCCCATCCTGCACCCTTCTCACCGTCTGGCTGTCCCATCCTGCTCCCTTCTCATCCTGTGGCCATCCCATCCTGAACCCTTCTCACCATGTGGCTGTCTACACCCTTCTCATCCTGTGGCCTTCCCATCCTCACCCTTCTCACTGTGTGGCCGTCCCATCCTGAACCCTTCTCATCGTGTGGCTGTCCCATCCTGCACCCTTCTCATCCTGTGGCCGTCCCATCCTGAACCCTTCTCATCGTGTGGCTGTCCATCCTGAACCCTTCTCACCGTGTGGCTGTCCCATCCTGCACCCTTCTCATCCTGTGGCTGTCCATCCTCACCCTTCTCACTCCCATAGCTGCTTAATGTCTTCACACCTTCACGATATGGACAACCCTGCAGTCTGCCAACCTTTGATATTGTGCCTCAGCCAGAATCTGTCAGTGTCCTCAAGGTCAAACTTAGGATGGCATTTTATCAGGAGACCCTCAGAGATGACGCTATCATTCCTCACCCTCGCAGGCCACTACAGAGGCAGTTAGCCGCCAGCATTTGGTCACCAGATGTTTCTAATTGACAAGTACTTTGTGCAGGAGATAACCCAATACCACACAGCATTCAGTGTCGTCATCTGCACCACAGGCATCGGTCTGTAATCCCATCTGAATCAACTGCCACTATGTCAGGTGCCAAACGATGATTTGTTTGTTTTTCCTCATGCCACTCTTTTTTTTTTTTTTAAAGATTTTATTCATTTTTATCACAGTCAGATATACACAGAGGAGGAGAGACAGAGAGGAAGATCTTCCGTCCGATGATTCACTCCCCAAGTGAGCCGCAACGGGCCGAGGCGTGCCGATCCGAAGCCGGGAACCAGGAACCTCTTCCGGGTCTCCCACGCGGGTGCAGTGTCCCAATGCATTGGGCCGTCCTCAACTGCTTTCCCAGGCCACAAGCAGGGAGCTGGATGGGAAGTGGAGCTGCCGGGATTAGAACCGGCGCCCATATGGGATCCCGGGGCTTTCAAGGCGAGGACTTTAGCCGCTAGGCCACGCCGCCGGGCCCAGCCACTCTTCATTTATTAACAAGGTATTCTGCTGCACAGAATAAAAGTTTCCCATCTTACATTTATTAATAGCCATAATCAACATTTACTTAGCACAAATACATTTTCCAGGCCCCTTCTGCTTTCCTGTATTCAAATGTTCCCTCAAGGAACCCTGGCTTTCCTTTCTGCAGACAATGGAATTTACCAACTCATCTAGCCACCTTGATAATAGAGCTTATCACCAGTCGGAAAACTTTCCATACGCATGGGCTTCAAACTTTCTGCACCAAAATAAGCTTAGCTTTTAATTCCACCTTCCACTAACAACGCTCATGTAAACATGGCACTGTGGGTATTTCTCCGACTGATTGGATTCAGTTCCCGGGGTGGGACAGCTGGATCATACAGCAAGTCTATTTCCAGTTTGTTGTTGTTGTTCAAGAAATCTCCACATTGTGTTGCAGCGTGGCTTCAAACTCACGACCATAGTCACCAGCAGTGGGCGAGTGCACCCACTGCTCCACAGGTGCACCAGCATTTGGTACTCTCTGTGTCTGGGATTTGTGTCATTCCAGCAGGGGTGAGGTAATACCTCACGGGTTTTATTCGCATTTCCCCGATGGCTAGTGATGCTGAGCGCGTTTTTATATATCCATCCCCAGACGAACAGGAAAAAGAAATGTGCCGTATGTACACAACGTAACATTATCCAGCTATAAACCAGAAGGAGATTCTAATGTTAGCAGAAAAATAGACTCAACTAAAGGACAGTACATTCAACAATGACAGACAGACCCAGAAAGAAAATTGTATGTTCCCCCGACTTGTGGAGCCAAAATTTTAAATCTCCACCCCCACCAGAGAGAGAGAGAGTCCATGTGTATCAGCATTACTGCAAAGACAGCTTAGTAAAACTTTGTTACACTCTCCTAGCTTCATGATAAGTGATTACTGTATAATTTACCACACAGGTGAAATGGTCCTTTCTTAATTCAATTGCCTTTTCTACCCATTGTTTGTATTCCCACTATTTTGCTTGTTAAACTTTTATTCCATATTCAGTTTTTCACTGCAATACAAGCCTAGAGTATGTTATTTATAAAGTTAAATAAGTGGTGGGAACAGATATGAGAGGGGCCATAGGAGGGAGGCAATGTCACTGCGCTCTTCAAATGTTACCTGTTAAGTATTCATTAAAAAGGAAAATAAAGCAGGCCAAGGGGAAGAAACGCGCTTACGGCGCACACCACACGCACTCGTGGAAACAGGCTTGTCACCCACGCTACAGCTCTCCAACCCCTTAGGACTGCAGGGCTGCGTCAGCCGCGGCCAGCGATGTGCGCACAGGGCCGTGTAACACTCTGAGCTCAGGGACAGCCACGTCACCCCAAAGCCGCAGTGGGACTCCTGAGCGGCCTCAGATTCACCAACACACTACCACTGTTTTCACTGTACCGTGAGAAACATCAAGTGCTGGCTAATTTTAAAATTCTGCAAATAACACTTCATTAGTATCTTCTCAGCAATATCTACTTTATTATTTCTGGTATATTTTTAGATTACAGAAATAATTGGGGCTAATGAATACATAAATCCACAAATTTGGAAAACCATTAATAAAGCAAGAGGAAGGTTGCATTCTAATCTATAAGGATAAAGTAAATAATTTTTTAAAAAGCTTGACATACACTGTCCATGCCCGCCATGACTGACTTATGACTGTCTATGAAGAACTACACTATTGTAATGATACAGGGGAAATCAGTCAGTGGAGGGGGAGACTGGGGGAGGAAATTAGGAAAATTCCAGGGCCTATGGAACTGTATAAGTAATCATTTTTAAAAACGGAAAAAAGTTAATTTTGAATCTTGAAAAAACTTGGCATAAAGTTTTATGTAGTGGGTATTAAAGTGCAATATTATGCCTTTGTTGTTATAAAATACAAATAGCCTGACTATCCCTGGCACATACGAGGTGGGTCATCCATATAAAAGACAAAAAAAAAGTGCGTGCCTCTGTAGCTCCCATCGCATGCCCTATCCTGACTGTCCCTGCACCTGCTGCAAAAGAAAAGGAAAGAGGAGGAAGGCAGATAAACAGACAGTACACGAGCCCCCCCCCCCAAAGAACTCCAGCTTCTCTCCCTGCTAAACTGCTTTTCTGAGTCGTGCAGTCCTCAGGGATACCAACATCACGTCCTTCATTTACTGGGGGGCAGCTTGGGCCTTGCTTCTTTGGCTCGGTATCCATCTAACAGCAAGGTCGCTTTGCTCCACCTGTACAAATTCACTCCCTCCATCTCCAGACCAACTCCTGCAGCCCAAGTCTTCCACCCTGTTTGCAAACACTGCTCTAACAGTCTGCTAAATTCTCTCTCTTGAAATCTTACAATCTTTGCTCCAGACAGCAAGCAGGGTCATTGAGTTTTGAAACAAATACAATCAAACTCCTGGGGTACCCTGCTCAAAATCCTTCATGGTCTTCTCACAGACCTAAAACAAAGCCCAAACCCTTCACTGTGTTCCTTGGCCACCTCTCCGCCCTCCTCTCCCACCAGCTGACTCCCATACAATCACTCAGATCTCCACCGCTGACCCTCAGACGCTGGGTTACACCTCACACTCTCTGAGCTTGCTGCCCATCACACCACAGACCTGTGCTTGAATGTCACCTCCCCCAGGAGCCCTTTTCTGACCTTCAGCTCCAGCCTCACAAATTGCTTTGTTCTGTTTCTAGTGGTTAACACTATGTTCAGCTGTATCATGTGTTTTATTTATTAGCTTGCTGTTGGAATGCCTTACATTCTAACCCGTTATTCTTAAAAAGGCAGCTTATTCACCACAGTATTACTTTAACACATTGTGAACATTTAATAAGCACCTGTTAAATTGAGACATTAACACAGCTGCATAGAGAACATTATATTAAATACAATCAGTGCAAGCTATGGAATCAGTGTACACTCCAAAATGACAGGTCGGCGACTGGCAGCAATGCCCAGAGCACATCCTCCAACCAGAGATGTGCCACGAGCAGCAGATTCTCTGCAAGTGCAGGCTGCTGCAACTACAGCTACATTAATACCGAGGTAACTGACAAGCTGCTGTCGGAACACTGCAGAAGGTAAGCAGAGAGCCTCAAGGAAAAGCCTTTCTGAGCTGCCCAAATGACAAATATCTTCATAATAATATAAAGCTCTATCTGGAAGACGTCTATGAGATTCAAAAATGCATACTCTAGTGGTTTGTATATGCATCAAGAATGAAAGCCAACCAAATAAAAGACCATCCACGGCTCTTTGAAGCCTGCAAGAAAGGAAGAAAAAAAAAAAACATGACTGGTGCATAAATGAGGCAGATTGATGGCATGAAAGAAAACTTGACAAGAATAAATGGGACTGCAGGAAATAATCCTGATGGTGAAAAGTAACTATTCCATCCAGCATTACCCGGAAAGTTACAGAGGAACATGGAACTAGAAATAAAAATCACTCCACCACATGGCTTTCTGCAGACACCAAGCCAGTTCACACACACAGGTACAGACACCTGCACACCCACCTGCAAAGCACACACACCAAAAAGCAGCTGACACAACTCGACACGACGACGTCAAATGGAAGTTAGACCATATCACACACACGAAAAAACGAATTTACACGCTTTCACCGACTGGTGTAAAATCTACCCGTTCATACTGAAAAAGCATGATAATAAAAATCCATGGTGACAATAAACCTGGATGATAAAAATCAAGTCCTATCTGGAACAAAATGTGGATTATTTGAGAACAGGCTTATGTCCCTAACTTCTATCTCCACCCAATTTTAAGTACTTGGCAAAACCTGATTTGTATCCAAGTGACAAAATTACACAGGAGAAATTACTACTGTAAAATTGATCATTTTTTATTGATCGGTGAAGAGGGAGTTAGAGAATTTTACGTAGAAGCAATCTATGACAAAGCCACTGAGACAAGAAATTACAGGGAATTGGGGCAAGTTTTGGAAGATCAATACTAAACATGGCTTCCAAGCTCACATCACTCCCTTCTCATCCTTTCATCTCATCCTTTCACTAGAAATGGGCGCCAAGACAACAAGGCTGTGAGGATTACTCCCCTGCCACAGCGTGGCTGGAGGCTTGTACCAGAAGGACACTGCACAACACCAGCCAAAAACCATTTCCCAGGTTGTGATGCCGGGAAACAAGGCGGCGGGGGGTCAGCTCTCTTGGAAGCTGTTGGTACAGACCACCCAGCAAGAAAGTACCCAACACCCCAATCCCTAGAGGACAAGCAGAGGAACAGTCAACTTTGGAAGCAAAGAGGTTTTCCCTGAGTGCAAGAGAACAAGCGACCTACGACACCTGCCAGATAAAAGGGGGCAATTCTGGGCAGCAAGAGTCTTTGCCCCCAAACCCTCACTCAGCGGAGTCGGGCAAACGCGGTGCACTCTCCCACATGTGGCTCCCGTCCCTCCCGTGACTGTCTGCCCAGCAGTTCTCTAAGGTCCCCAAGCACAGTCCTCAAACCCCCCACGGCTCCCCACAGTCACACCTGTCCTCCCACACCTCTCTCCTCACATCTCCTCGGTCCTTTCCCTGCCTTGGCCCCTGCTTTCCCCGAGGCTCTCCAGTACAAGCACCCCCTGCCCTCCTCCCTGTATATTCTAAGCTCTCTCCAATTACTGTCACTATATTGGCCATGTTCCCTCTAAGACCCAAACCTGCACTTGGGGACTGGGTCAAGAACATAGTTAGGGCAATCTACTCTCCCTTCCCCTATCATTAACTTTTCCATTTCTACTGGCTTTTCCCCTTTGGCCCACAGATACCCTCTAATTAAGCTTGAAAGGCCTCCCTGAAAGAATCTCCCTGCCTCCTCCAACCACCACCAGTCTTCAGTCTAGTCCTTAACAACAGATGCCATGTACGAATAATCTATCTTGGACATTCTTCCTGTTGCCTCTTGAACCCACTCCAGCTCGGGTTTCATCAACAGGGCTTCACCAAGGCTGTTCTTCTCTGTCAGCAGCAACATGTACGGCACGCTTTGGTGCTCCAGTGTTAAGCCTGCTCTCCAACAGCACAGCCACACTGCACACGAGTGAGTCCCGACTCTCCTCTCTCCCAGCTCCTCCCCCCCTCAGGAGCTCCACATCTCGTCTCCAGCCAGGGTTCAAAATACTCTCTTATGTTCAGCTCCTCCCTTGGCGATCCCAGCCCTTTATGAAATTGCACAAGATTTTGTCAGATTGAGGAGACCTCAATTATTTTTCCAATCTTAACCTCTATAGACTGGCATGAATCACCACCCACCCTTAATCTGAATACCCGAGAGCCATGTCAAAACAAATGCATCTGAAGCTAAGTTTCCAATCTTTATCTTAAACCTGCTCCTCCCAATTTTCCTTTCTCAGGTACAGAAACACAAATGTTGGTACCATCCACATCTCCGTTCTTCTCCTCTTTTCAATTATTCCATTCTCACTACAGTACATCTGTAGTAATCCTGTCTCAAAACCTTCAGAATGTTTCCCTCCAAAGCAGAACAGGCTTTTGCCTCACTCCAGGAAGAGGGGCGGTGTTGTGGCACAGAGTGTTAAGCTGCTGCCAGCAACACTGGTGTCCCACAAGATCATCATGCCACGGTCCAGATGCCCCCTTCTGAGGCAGCTCCTTCCTGACAGGAACACCCTTGTCACCCACGTGGGAGACCAGCGTGCAGTTTCAGGGTTCCGGCTTCAGCACGACCTAGTCGTGCCACTGTGGCCACTGCAGGCGGGGAGGGCGGGTAACACACTGGATGCAAGATCTCAACTCAATCTCTCCCTCTCTTTTTCTAACTCTATCTTCCAAATAAATCAGTCTTCTGAAACTGACAAGATAAAGGGTAAAGAAAAGGGAAGTTTTGCATACTATTGCTGGGAATGTAAATTAACAGTACAGTGGCTCCTGAAAAGCCCAAAGGGCAGAGCTAGCAGGCAGTGCAGTTCCTCTACTCAGGGCTACAGATAACCATGGGAAATGAAGGCTGTCCACTGAGAAGCTGCCTGCACGGCTCCGCTTTGAAGCTCTACTCACAACAGCCGAGCAGCAGACACTAAGCGCCTAACCACCAATTAATGTATCAAGAAAACACGGTACATGTAAGCAATGGAGTATTGTTCAACTATTAGCAAATAGATTTTGTCATTTGCAATAACATGGAAGAAATTGGAGCCCATCATGGAAGTAACATACAGCAAACACAGATAAGAGAAACATTATTTGATCTCACTCCTTTGTGGAAGTCCCAAACACAGCTAATCTTGTAGAAGTTAAAGTTATACTGGGGCCGATGCTGGCGTAGCCACTCAAGCCACCACCTGCACCACAGCGTCGGCATCCCATATGGACACCAGTGTGAGTCCTGGCTGCTCCGCTCTGGGCCCAGGTGATGTGCCTGGGAAGGCAGCACAGGACCCTGAAAGCGCATGGCAGACCAGAAGAAGCTCCTGGACCTCGGCTGCAGATGTCCCGGAGCAGGTGGCTGCAGCCTTTTGAGGAGTTAACCAGCAGTGGAACTCACTCTCTCTCTTTCTCTCTTTCTCTCTCTCTCTCTCTCTCTCTCTGCTCCTCCTTTTTTCTGTGATTTTGCCTTCCAACTAAATTTTTTAATGTAAATATTAATCTACATAATGGTGGCTAACAGAAGCTGGGAAGAAAAGCGGGGTAGAAGGGGTGGGGAAAGGTTGAAGGATGAATAATAGGTTACACAGAAGTAAAAAGTTTCAGGGTTTTACTGTATGTTTGTTTTAAAAACCTAGAAGATACAATAACGAATAACACATATCCCCAAATCCTACATTTTGCACCATGTCCGCCGCTACCATCGGAACCAGCAACTGCACTGAATTCCGTCTGGGTCACTCACTGACCCTCTGAATCCACCCCAGCACCTGGGGAAGCTTGTTACTTGCAACCTAGCAGGTCCTTGCTATGTCTGCCCCACTCACACCCCTCTAGGCATTTGTCACCTGTCCCACACAAGCACCCCAGCAGGCTCTGCCTCATGCAGGCCCGTGACCTCCTCTTCCAGATTGCAAGCAATCCATTTTGCTATTTATTCTCTCTGGAAAGTTCCTCCTCTGCATAGCCATGTAGTTCACTCTCAGCCTTCCACAAATGTCATACTGTCAGGCAATATTTGTTGTACGGCCGAATGAGTCAATGTTGTCAATAAGGCTGCCGGGCTGACTCAGGCCAGGCCCCGCGGACGTGTAATCCCTGTGAGGAAGTCTGGGGCCAGGGGCAGGAACCAAGATTCCACCGAGACTGTGTGCACAGCCAGCAAGGCTGCAGCAGCCAGCAGGGGCTGTGCCCACAATCACAGCAATGTTTTCCTTTATAAGTAGGCAGGAAACTCACAATTACAAACATATAACCAAATGTACAATGTGAAGACTGATTTGTGAGGATGAAATTAGGATTGCTGATCAAAGACTGTTTCCAAATGGATACCATTTCCACACTGACACGGATTCCGATCCCAGCGAAAGTGGAAAGTAAGCAGAAGCACTCAGACACTTCCCAGCAGGTGGGCTACGCTGCGGCCCACCAGCAATGCTCTCCATGGCGTGTGTCGCATGCAGTGACGTGCTCTGCTTAGTCAGCGTGGCTTTTCACCTCACCACAGAGCTGTAAGCAGGCGGATGCAAAGAGCATCTTCCCAGAGGTCAAACTACAGTCTCAGCCTGATTATCCACCAGTTCACTTTCCCTCATTCACACAGAGTTCTTGGTTTTCATACTTTTCCAATTCAAACGTCCACTCTCCTCCCTGTAGCATACACAGACAACAGCCAGCCATTTAGCAGCATTAGGCTTTCTCCACCCCAGCCTCCAAGCTGTCCACACAAACAGGTTTACTAGGACAGGGCTTCCTTTGGTATGTGGATTACGCTAACTTTCCACAGAGCCTCAGCAGGTCAAGGACTTGGCAGTGTAACATTCTATATTATTATTAGATATTATATAATAATCTATTATATAGCATCTTCTCCTAAGCCTCCTGGTCCTTGGAAAGTCCTCTTCATGGTTCTCACGAATTCCAACATGACCATTTCACTGCCCACCTCCCGACTGGACTGTAACGCCTGTAACGACAGACTCCATGTCTGAATCAGTTTGTCACAATACTTAAACTAGTTCCTGGATCACACTAGGATTCAATAAACTTTTATGGCAGGAATTAATGAGTAATTGAATTCATTTTGTACAAGAAAGAGGACTGAAGGTGACAGAAAATACACACACCTGCAACTGGTAAGGGGAACTCGGGGTACACTTCCGGAACAGGGAGACACAACTGGTAAAGGGAACTCGGGGTACACTTCTTGAACAGGAAGGCACAACACTGTGACCCCCAGTGCTACTCCAGTGAGTGAGCTTGAGACCAGCACTGAACAAAAACAGTGAAATGAAACTGGATGCTTGCAAAAAACTAAACATAAACATTAATTCTAATCACGTGTGATAACAATAAGCACATCAACAAGTTTCCTTGGAATCAGAAACATTTCCTAACACGTTCCTGAAGGCTTTCTGCACACGTTGAAGGCAAATCTACCTGTGTCTCCTAAGCAGAGCTGATGCTGTCTCAGCCAGGGGCTTCCTTGTTTTGCATATTTTCTGGCTTCCTAGGAAGAAATAGAGTTTTTCAATGCTGCAAATCACAAGCTTACTGACAAGTGGTGCAGGTTACTATGTTACCATGAGGGGACTTGAAAATGAAATGAAAAGGTACGTTCATTCTCTTTTGGAAAAAAATGAAAATCAGCTGAGTTTTCTTCACAGCCCACACTTCCCATGAATTTGTTGAAGCTGCAGTGCATAATGCTGGAGGTGCCAAGCCCTTGTATTCTGTGAGGCAGGCATTCCCAGCCCCGGGCTCCTCTCCCTCTGCGCTGCACACCACTCAGGCACGCACGCTGGCGCACCAGCATGTGCTGCACAGGAACAGAAGGCAGCAGACCTAACAAGGATGCTGCAGGAGTCTCACAGGTTGCAGGTGGAGATAAGCAGGGACACATAGCTTCCATTCACTAGGGCAACACTTCGTAAAACCTACCGTTTGCAGAAACGATCAATGGGAATCCACATAGACCTTACCAGACAGGAGACAAAGATTAGTTCCTCCTCACTAGGGGATGGAGGATTTCTCTGCACACCCCTCCTAAAACTGTTCTGCACCTCAACTGTTGACAAAGGTCTTGTTAGATTTATAAGCCAGTTTAGACTATCCTAAAATCTACCAAGCACAGCAAAACAATGCGTCAACACAATAAACTGCTAAATACTAAAATGAAAACAGACACGAGACAGCTGAATAGTATCCTATAGCCACATTAAGGTATATAGCAGTTGGTTCTGTGTATAAACACAAATTGAAGGGTCAATGAAGTAGTCACAAGATGTGGTTAAGAGTTTGCACTGTTATAACATATTGATTACTCAATACCATGCCAATGAATTCCATCATGTTGTGAATTGTGGTTGATGTTGTGCTGGGGCTTCCAAATGAATGGGATGATATTCTGCCAGCTCCACCTTCAGACCAGAGAAGGTCTCCCCAAGAAACTGTTTAAATTATCTGGACAATAAGATGCTGGACTCTATGCTTGGTATATGGTTGCAACGAAAGAATCTTGACTTAATTTGAACTGTAATACTGCAACCAGGTGGAGGAATCCACCATGGGGGGAGGGTCTGCGGAGGGGCTGCGGGAATCCCAGAACCTATGAAACTGTGTCACATAATGCAACGTAATTAATGAAAAAAAGAGAGAGAGAGAAAAACCTACTGTTTGCAAGCTACATCTGCAGATGCTCATTGTTCCACAGCAGGCTGTCACAGAAACACACAATCTGCACCAGTGCAGCCGGCCTGACTCCCCCCCAGACCAGAGCTCCGTATCTGCACAGACCACCTCTCCAGGACTCATCCCCCCCAGACCAGAGCTCCGTATCTGCACAGACCACCTCTCCAGGACTCATCCCCAGACCAGAGCTCCGTATCTGCACAGACCACCTCTCCAGGACTCATCCCCAGACCAGAGCTCCGTATCTGCACAGACCACCTCTCCAGGACTCATCCCCAGACCAGAGCTCCGTATCTGCACAGACCACCTCCCCAGGACTCATCCCCAGACCAGAGCTCCGTATCTGCACAGACCACCTCTCCAGGACTCATCCCCAGACCAGAGCTCCGTATCTGCACAGACCACCTCCCCAGGACTCATCCCCAGACCAGAGCTCCGTATCTGCACAGACCACCTCCCCAGGACTCATCCCCCCCAGACCAGAGCTCCGTATCTGCACAGAGCACCTCTCCAGGACTCATCCCCAGACCAGAGCTCCGTATCTGCACAGACCACCTCCCCAGGACTCATCCTCCCCAGACCAGAGCTCTGTGTCTGCAGTTCACCTCCCCATCTCCAGGTCCTCTCAGGGACTCCCCACTAGGCACACTTCTTACACCTAAAATGCATTAGTAACAGGATCAGAAAAGAAAACAAGCTTTTTCCTTTGTTGATTTCGCAACAATTATATCACTCAGATCAATTGTAACTCATGTCTTTCAAGAGATTTTACTCACGGTTTTGACAAAACACACAAATATCGTCATCCCTAACTCGAATATGTTACCTACATTTCCCCTTTATTCAGTCATGATCTCAAATCACTTGTCTCATGACACAAATGTTAAAGATTTACCAATTTACCACTCTGTATTAAATTACAAATTTCCCTTGAAGACAGTTTTTATAAAACTATTACCGGAGTTTTGTAGGTTGTAATTAAATAAGTCAAACTAACCCTTAGGGACCTCTTACTCTGAAATGAAATTTAAGAGCCAAAGAGTTCCTGTAACCTTTACTGAAGTCATGTCTAAAATGTGCCTTTAAACTTAATCAAATCTCCACAGAAAATGCTAGTCGCATTCACTGACATGAATACTTGCGAATCTCACCCCCAACCCACACAAAACCAACATGGAAACCACTTTAAAGCAAGATCAGCTTGTCCAAGGGTATTGTGAACGTGAAAGCCGGATGCCTACCTAGGACTCAGGATTAAGACAGCAGCAAGGTGGGTATGTTAACCGTCCTTCCAACCTCCAGCAGCTTTGAAGATGAGGGAATAAAGAACATTTCGAAGGAGAGCCTGATTGGCCCCGCTCACCAGTCACTGATTTAATAAACATCCTAGAGTTCCTTTAAGAGTAAGACCCCATAATATGTACTGGGAGCACCATGTGGATCCAGACACGGTTTCCGGGGCTGAGGAGGAGGTACAGAGAGCTAAGCCCTGGCCTGGAATGCCTGCATCCCATATGGACATCTGTCTGAGTCCCAGATGATCCACTTCTGATTCAGCTCCCGTAAGATGCCTGGGAAACCAGCAGAAGAAGGCCCGAGTACATGGGCTGCTGCATGCACGCATGGGAGACCTGGAAGAATCGCTGGGTTCCCTCCTTTGGCCTCCTACAGCCCTGAACTTTGTGACCATTTTGGGGAATGAACCAGCCAATGGAAGATGTCCCACTCTGCCTCTCCCTTTTTCTGTAACTTTCAGATAAATTAAAAAACAAATCTTTAAAAATAAAAAAAGATATAGTTTCTGAATACAGGGAGCTCCAGGTATCATCTCCTTCCACAGCCGAATTCGTAAGAGTTAGTAGAGTTATCACCATCTTAGTGTCAGCCATGTGGCTCTAAGATCCTCTGAGAACAACCTCAGGGACAGGGCTCTGAGTCAAAGCCAAGAACCACAACTCTGCCTCTACTTAGGATGCTGGCATACTGAATGAACTGGGTAGAACACTTCAGATTTCTGAACTTCAGCTCTTCAGAGTCAACGGAAAAAGCAACTCTGAAAAAGTGCTGAAGGATATCTAAAAAGTACGCGAACCATTAACGTTAAGACACAGCACCGAGACATGTCACTCCTACTGCCATCAGACTCTCAAAAATACACTTAGCTTGTACAACAAAACCAAGAAAACAGCTAATGAAGAGCGTAAGAATGGCATCACCAGAGGTGTGGCTCAGAAATAGTGACAACCCCACAAGGCCTACATTGAAGAACCTGCCAAAGCAGGTGTCTGATGAGCACGGCTCAGTCAAGCCTGCCACGGCTCTGTCCACCTTCAGTCCAAAGGCACAACTCTGCCACAACCAATCCTTATAAACTGCTCAGTCCCTTCCATTACTCTATCACCCAAAGACCTAGCGTCTTCCCATTTTCGGGAACCCTATGTAAACGCCACTGCGTGACCACAGTGCACATGAGACTCCTGCCTCTTGCCAGCACAGCCACTGTCACACGCCAGTCCTATACTCAGCCTCACATCATACCCAAGCTCATCCCGTTTCCCCCAACTTCTTTCCCTCCTCAACACTAAGAATACCAAAACCCAAAGTCATCTTTTTCTTCTTTTTTTATCATTTTTTTAAAAATTATCATTTTATGATATAGTTCCATAGGCCCTCTGATTTCCCTTACCCCTCCCCACACAGAGTCCTCCCATATCGTTACAACAGCATAGTTCCTTATAAACAGTCATACATTCATCACTGCGGGCATGGACGATAGCTGACAGCCCAGCATCTCACTGTCAAGACACATCCAACAGTTTCAGTGGGAGACGCACAATGCACCGTATCCTCACATCTGGACACATCAGTCTCCACTACACGGTCACTAGAAACCCCCCAAGTGACCTTAACCCAAAGTCATCTTTAAAGGCCCATTAAGGCTCTCTTCCCTGTATTCAGCATTTTTCCACTTTCCATCTACACCAAATTGGCTCTCCTTTAAAAGCCTGCCACATCACTATTAAGGAATTTTCACAAGTTGCAAGGTTTTCACTGTCACTACAAACACGGAGAAGGCATGTATACATATGAATCAGAAAGCAGGCCAACTGTGGTAAGCGCAGGAGCCCCCCAAAAGCTGCCTACTTCTGTAATCCCTGGAACTGATGAAGAAGCCACTTTTCCAGGCAAAAGGGATCTTGCAAATGAAACAGATTATTCTGGGTTGAAGCATGAGCTGAGGCAGCAGGGACGCAGAAGGCTCCGTGCAGTAAGATTCGGGCTGCTCCTGCTTGCAGGGGCTGCATGGCAGCAGGAGCTGGGCTGTGAACAGCCAGCAGGCGAAGGCTGCCAGCTCCAGCAGCGAGGAACTGGAATGCGCTCGGATGTAGATCCATCCTGAGTGCTTGAGATGGGAACACGACAGCCCTGCTGGCACCTTGACATTCTAAGGGGAGGAAAACAGTTACGCCACACCACACCTAGACTTGTGGCCTGCAGAACCGGGAAGCAGGACCTGAACTTGAGTGCTCTTTCAAGCTGCTGAGTCTCGGCTCATTCACTGCAGTAGCAACAGGAAACTAATTCACTCACAAATATCGCTGTGCGGGGTCAAACACGCAACTAAGCAAGGCAAAACACAAGCTCAGACACACCACCAAAACAGCAACTCTGAGCTTCTGATGGCATGTTGGGCAGATAAAGTATCGACATGTACATTGGAACTGGAAGAAAGTCAAAGAGCGGACACTGTGTTTCAGTGTTCGTTAGGGAAAACTTGCACAGGTGCCCAGAGCCAACTGAATTTTAAATAGTTGGACCAAACACATTAGAGTTACAGCATATACAACTATTTGCTTTAACTTTTCTTGATACAGAGTAAGAGATACATATTAAAATTCTAAACATTCAGGAAATACATTCCTTTCTGACCACATTTTTTTGCCATGACTTGTGCACCACAAGACACAGCAAAGGTCAGCGGCTGCTTGCTGAGGCCCGGTACACTCAGTGCTGCTCGCAGCACTGCACCCACAAGGGCTCAACAGAGTAAACGGCTAACGCAGGGGATGCTCTTGCCAGGCAGGCGAACTGGTAAACCATGGAAACAGGATGTTTACCCAGAGGCTTCCCAGAAAAACAGTCAAAGCACGAACTTGCTGTTGGAAATCCTCAACCCATTACCGAATCACTCGGCCAACACATGAGCAGGAGGGAAACCGGACACAACAAGAAAGACTCCCGAGAAGATTCTAGAAGCTTGATAACCACCATTCTTAACTGTCCGACACAGTGAGAAAAACATCTCTAAAGGCAATAAACTTTTAATCAAATTAAAAGAATTTTAGATAACCTGTTCTCGCCTACATGTAGAATAATGTCACCAAGAGAAACAGAAGCACATACGGCCAAATGCAGGCACTCATCTGCTCCAACAACTGGAGCTAACTGTCTACTACAAATATGCTGTAAAGTGGCATATTCTGGCTTACATGCATAAATTAATCCAGAATGTATGTACTAATATCAAATATGCATGTAAATATATCCTTTGCATAAAAATGGCATCCCTTTATAAATTCTAGCATTAAAAATTAAACTTGATTTAAAAAATTTTCTTAGCATTCCATTTTGTGGTTCTCTCGCTACCAATAACTTGTATTTGTGGAAACATAAGAGGATCCAAAATCGCTAACCTTTTACACTTATTTTCATACACATCTGATTTATGGTTCACTTACTGGCTATGTGGCTTTGGACGAGTTACTTAACCCTTCGTTGCCTCAATTGTGTAGACAAACTGAGTATAACACTACCTACATCACAGTCTTACAGTTAGCTGATTTAAGTATATAAGATGCATGCACACTGCCCAACACATAACAAGCAGTATACAATTATTACATACTACCATTATTATGCCCCAAGCAAATTCCTGGACAGGAAATTGGTGGTGTAGAAAAGCTCATATCCTAAGAATTTTTAATACATATTAGCATCATTTTCTCCAGAAAGAATAGTATCAAATGAATTATTTACCTTAAGAAATCTGTTTTCCTGCCTCAGACCAACACTGGCTGCACTAAGCAAGCACATCCTGTCTTGTGCACAGAGGAAAAGAGAGCTCTGACCATTAATATGCCATGAAAGCTTTCTGGAAGATCAGTCGCATTTGAATACAAAGAGTCTAAAACTGGCATCTATTCCGGCTAATTAAAGATCCCTAGTAGAATTCTTGATCAAAGAGATGGGGCACAGAAGCAAACCAACAGAGAAGGGTGTAGGTTCCAGTCTAGCTGGCGACCCCAGCAGCCCCCATCAGTGCGCAGGGGCGGGGTGGTCCCAGGAACAGGGTGGTCCCAGGGGTGGGGTGGTCCCAGGGGCGGGGTGGTCCTAGCTGTTTCTGATTGAGCTTCCTGCTAAAGCCTAGCAGCCCCCATTGGTGTGCAGGGGCGGGGTGGTCCTAGGAGCAGGGTGGTCCCAGGGGTGGGGTGTTCCCAGGGCTGGGTGGTCAGCAGCCCCCATCAGTGCGCAGGGGCGGGGTGGTCCCAGCTGGTTCTGATTGAGCTTCCTGCTAAAGCCCCTCCTGGGACAAGGCAGGTGATGGTTCGAGCCGCTGGAGCCCCTGCCATCCATGTGGGCGACTAGCCTGCATTCTGGGCTCCTGGACTCCGTGCTCCAACAGTCCCAGCTGCTGCAGATGCTGAGAATGAACCAGCAGATGGAGGGATGTCTTGTCTGGTTCTCTCTCAGGCCCCTTGTCTAGTCACCGCCTTTCAAATAGGGACAATGTCTGTCTGGCTCTCTCATGCAGATAAACGGGAAGAAATAGCCAGCAAAACAAGGAAATGAATTGGCATTAGACTAAAAAATACCTAGAAATTGAGAGTTAAGTACAGTGGGTATAAAAACAAGGACACATTTGCTAAGTGGTGTAGGTGCCGGCATGGTCTTACTTAATGAAGACCTGGGAAAGAAATGTACAGGCAACGCTCTAAGTGTGCCAAGATAAGGAAACACGTTGGTAGTAAACCCCCAAGACTTACAGGCGATGCAGTGTAGAAAAGCTGGACAACTTGTTCGCAAAACATTCTACATAACTCCACCTGATTAGGAATAACGGGCTTTGAGCGCTGACACAAATGTGACAAACAGGTAGTTACGGGCTACTGCCTAACCAAGCCGGCTCAGCAGGCTGGAGCCACCACCAGGACAGTATGTAAAAGGAAACACAACTTCAGTTCTGCAAGCCACAACACATTCCCATCACTACTGCCATCTCAAATTCACTCAGACACAACTCAAGTGCAGTGAGCAAAACAAGGCAACACAATTAACAGGAAGTAAGGGAGCTGGCCTTGTGGCATGATGGGTAAATCCACTGCCTGGGTGTAGGCTTGAGTCCTTGCTCCACTTCTGATCCAGTTCCCTGGTCATGTATCCAGGAAAGCAGCGTGTGGGCCTCTGAGCCTTACAGCAGATCCGGATGAAGCTGCTGGCCTGTCCTAACCCAGTCCATGGTGATCATACGGGGAGTTAACCAGCTGAAGGGAAGAATTTCCCCTCCCCCTGCTGTCCCACCCCACCCTCACTTTTCCACAGATTTTGCTTTCTCTCTCTATAACTCTACCTTTCAAAGAAATAAATCAATCTTTTATTAAGGAAAAAAAAGGAGGGAATTAGAGTTCCACACAAAAGTTTTTAATGTTTTTAACATCGTTGCTTTACCAATGAAAGAACAAATTGAGTATAATCTTGTAATGCTTTTCCCAGGCTGTTACCATGAGGGCAGAACACAAGCAGAGCCAGGATACAAACCTGGGCCTGTTGCAGGGTGCAAGTGAGATCACACCAGACATGTCTAAGGTTTATTAAGGAGTCTTTATTAATCAAGCTTGAAGACAACAGAGCACAATAGCAAATTACAAGTCCATACAGCAATCCACCCAATCATAATCCAACCAATCATAATCCCAAAAGAAACAAATGGTCATCATCCTTAAGTCCATCCATGAAGCTGAAGACCTATGTCCCAGCTTCCCCAACAATATACGTTATCCTAAGAGACGTGCAACAAATAACCTGGACACACTCACAAAGAACCTGGACACACTTACAAAGCTGCAGACATTCACCCTTCCCTGGCTTCTCTGCCCACATTCTACTACTGCCAGGCCTCACCCCTCCTGGAACTCCAGATAGCACACAGACCAGAAACAACATTATTATAACTGTTGTCCCATCTAAGCAGCACACAGGGACCATGCTCAGGGGATTACCTGTCCTGGGTCAGCCAAGAGTCGAGGTGCCAGAGTAACAGAAGCACCTGGCCAGGAAGAGAGTGAGAGTCCCTGCTTCATGGGCCTTTTTTAAAATTATTTTATTTTTTATTTTTTCTATTCATTTATTCATTAATTACATTGTATTACATGACACAATTTCATAGGTACTGGGATTCTCCCCCCTTCACCCCAAACCCTTCCCCCATGGTGAATTCCTTCACCTTGATGTATAACCACAGCTCAAGTTCCCTTGGGATTCCCTAATTACAAGCTCACACCATACGGAGTCCAGCATCCCACTGTCCAGTCAAGTTCAATGGCCTCCTAGGGAGGCCCTCTCAGGTTTGAAGGCAGAGCCAGCAGAGCGTCACCTCCATCAATTAGAAGCTCCAACATATCATCAGCAACAGTCCAGGTACGATGAGGCTGGTGCAGAGTCCACTGATTGACATAGTCCATCTTAGAGTTTCCCCTTGTCCAGTGTTTCGCTGCAAACATATAGCTGAGGTGGTTGATTGATCTACTCCATCTTCTATCTTTTCTTGGTTAATGTTCTGATTCCTCCATTTTGTTCAGGGGAATCCCCAAAGAAACTTTGAGGTGTTCCCAGTCCAGGCTCCTACATGCACTACTAGTAAGCACAGTAACCGCTACAATCCATCACTCTGATCAGCTGGTGGTTGTAACCCCTGGGTTGGTTCTATTCTGAGCCCCGACCTCCACTGGAACCAATGAGTATTGCAGCTCTTCCTGGCTCTGCCCATCACACACTCGTCCCTCACCTAAACCAGTGGGAAGTGTGCTGGTTGGGTGCTGCATTCCCTATTGGCACAGTTCATGGGCCTTTTTAAAGGGGCTTGTGAGGGGAGTGGTTACACAACAATGCAATACCATCCCCTCTCAGTTGATAGGTGAGTCACAGGTAGGCAGGAGCGAATACCTAAGTGTTGTGGGCTAAAGAGTTCATTAGTGCTTGTTAGGATGGGCAGGAACAGGAATTGGGCTTGTAGCTAAAATCACCTAGACTAATTGGACTTCCAGTATGCTGGCTCATTTAGGATGTGGGGGAAGTGGCTGAGGATGCAATTACTATTCCATTGTGTAGGACCCACCTTCAGGACAGAGGTTGGGGGACACAGCCAAACATCATTTGCCCACTGTCAATGGGTGCTGGCTATCACAGGCTGCACCCCATAACAGGCCCTCATGGGATGCTGATCTGTCGCAACGTCAGCCCCTCACATTTTATCTAGTGATGAGTATGTTTCAATTTGGCGCTCCTGCAGATCCTAAATATATAAGCAGCTATCAGAGCCAGCACCCTTTCAGATGGAATGACTTCAAACCAGAGATGAGCAGCAGTAAAATGGGCTTATATGTTTATGAAAGACTGTGTAGAAAAAAAGGCAACACAGAGAAGCCAGATCTGATGGTTTAAATCTCCAGCCAAGAATACATCATCAAAGACCAGCGCACTCCAGCAGGCCTCACCCAAAGGAAAAAATATAACCCCTCAGGTTGTGAGCACGGGCTGATGTGACCCTCACTAGAGCTCACTGCTCCTCAACTGGGTGCTTCCTCAGGCCCCAAATTTTAGCAAGGAAGTCTATTCCAGTGAATGAGTTCTTCTGCAGACCTGTGTGTCAGTCTCTTGTAAAGGAAGAACGGCTCGTGTTGGATACCTTCCCAATCCATTGTCAGACAACACCGGTGTTCTTCACACTAGACTTTCAATAACTTTCCCAAATCATCATTTGCACAAACTCACCATAAAGGCACAACTTAGTTCTTATAAAATATGGGACAGACTTAAGTGAAACACCTAAAAATAAGTCATTGCACTTTCAGTTAATAGATTTTGATAAGTAAATTCAAAATACATGGCTGAGCTTTTGGTGAAAATAATTTTAAGCCAGTCTTGCCAGTAGGCAGTGCTGACACAGGTGTCTCCCATTCCGAAGATGTTTTTCTTTTGTCTTCACACGACGCGTGTCACGTTATCTGCATCATTACAGAAGTGTATACAAAAGGGCACACAACCTGCATACACCTGTATATAATACAGTGTAAATTACATACACACACATCTACTTGAAAATATACCAAAGCTCAAAGAAAATGCCTCTTGCATCAAAGAATAATGAATACTAGAATTTTGCTATTTTTTTCTCCTTTATGAAGAGTTAATTAGTTCTCATCTGATGAATTACCAAGTTAGTCAATGACATGTATAAAATGCCTTTGAATTACACTACATGAACATTTATGAAGGTCAAACAATGCCAAATTTCAGCTAATTCTCTTCTACATAGTGAAGAATATTTTTTGTTAGTTTTGTTTCAATCTTCAAAATTGACGAAACTAAGGTAATTTATCAGTTTGGCAGTCTTGGCTGGATTTTTAAATTAATGCATTTGTAATTCCAGTAGTAACATCTGGTGACCTGAATAGTATAAAATGTACAAAACAAAATCTCTAGCCACCCTGCTCTTGGGCTAACCTCCCTCTGCAATTCTGAAATGACTTCAAAATACTTAAACAAGAAAGCTACTTGGTCTTTCAATTCCAAATTTTGAAGGACAGGAACTGTGTGTGTTTAAAAGATGTTTCCGTTTATCTAGCAGAATTACAAACAAAAGGGGGAGAATGAGAGAAAGATTCTTCCGTCTGTTGGTTCATTCTCCAAATGGCCACACAGGCCGGAGCTGGCCTAGGCTGAAACCAGGAGCCTGGAACTCCGTTTGGGTCTCCCATGTGGGTATCAGGGACCCAGGCAGAAGCGTGGCAAGCAGAATTCAGGCACTCCTATGCGATACTGGCATTGCAAGAGGTTGCTTAATTCATACGCCACGGTACTTGCCCCATTCTGCATATTTCAAAAGTGAAGGCACTTGGTCTTATCAGAGAAACAACTCTAAGATAAATTACAGAGCATGTAACTGCACTGTGCATGTTCTTACATGGAATCATTCACAAGGTTGCAAGTAGAGTTAAAATGGTAAGTTACACATTCTTTTACCCTGACATTATCATATCACTGCCACTAAAAACAGTGACTAAGGCCTCACTCACAAGGAACTACACAAAGCAATTCCCAGCTCTGTAATCTCTACACGCCAAAGTCTCGCCATCACAGGCAATGCTCCTTCCTCCCAGGGACCTCCAGACGGTTGTTACGGATCAAGGGTACGGGCTCAGCCCACACTGCTGCCCCACAGCAGCAGCAGCAGCTGCTGCACAGCCAGGGCTGCTCTTCCATCCACCGGTCCAGCTTCCCCCTTTCTCCCAGTGCTCCTAACTCCAGACTATACTGGGCATAGTCAGGCCTGATGACACCTTGGGTCCTCGCAACTCTGCTTCGGGTGAGCCAACTTCCCCTGCCATGGGGGCAGACCTGGCCGAGAGTTCGGGCCCCTGGGCCCATCTCCTGTGGATGTTTGCGGAGTGAACCAGATTGAGGGTTTCTTTCTCTACTAGTCTGCCTTTCAAATAAACAAGTAAAGCAAACGAGCAAGAATCTTTTACAGACACTGGGAAGATGCATATGCACAACTAAATTAATGCAGTATTATTTATAATTTTTAAAAGGTAGAAGCAAGCAAAACTTGTAAGACTAATGAATGTCAAACCTCATTACAATTCAACGGCTGTGAAAAGGGCCTGACATATGATTAACAAAACAGAAAAAGCAAACTTCATTAGGATGTTCAGTGGGAGAAGGAGCCACAAAATTCTATTGACTCCAAGTCTCAACGATCCCGACAAAAAGAGCATAGAAATAAAAGGATGGGATGGAAAAAAACACCTGTAGGAATGTTAGCCTCAAACAACCTATTAATTATTAACAGGTCAAAGACCTTAACAGGCAAAGAGGTTCCAAGTCAGCTGTCAGCAGCAAACCAACGATGCGGACAACAACATGGGGCCAGCCAACTGTGCCAAGAGTCTAAATCCGGAACTCTGACACCCACAGGTGCTGTGAAAAGGGGTCCTCGCAGGCAGAAACGGAGAACGTGCAGCCATTCTGCACAGATTCCGTGGTTTCTTACAAAACTAAACCACCTCATTCACTTCTCCCTGCATACAGTGTTTACGGCAGTTTTACCCATGACTGCCAAGCCCTGGAAGCAGCAAAGGCCCTGGAGCAAGTGCAATGTTGGTACATCAGGCAAGGGAAACTTAGGACTAAAAATAAATGCACTATCGAGTCATAAAAACACATGGAGGAACTTAAACACACAGTACACAAAAAGTCAACACACTCTGTGATTCCAGCGGTATGGATCTGGGAGAAAAATAAATGGATATTAAAAAGATCAGGGACTGCTGGGAGTTGAGGGCTGGGAGGAAGGAATAAGCAGGACACAGCTTCCTCAGACAAGAAAACACTCTATGATCCATGACAGTAGGTGAGTGCTCCTCAGGTGTGTGCAACCTGCAGCAGGCACAGAGTAAAGGCACACATTTTTGCTGTGAACTAAAAATCAATCACCAATAAAGTCCAGGGAATGGCCCTTGGTCTAACAGTTAAGAAATCCACACGCCATATTACAGCACTTAGTTTCAAACGCTAGTTCTGGTCCCGATTCCAGCTTCCTACTGATGTGAACTCGGAGAAGGCAGCAGGTCTGCTCACATCACTGCAACTCACGAGCAAGGCCTAGAGGTGCGCTCCTGCTTCCAGGCCCCGTCTTACAGAGCTGCCGCAGGCATCGCAAGCATTGGGGGAGCACGGGAGGAGACGGGAGCCCTGCCCCTTGCTGCTTCTCCGCCTCTCATGTAATAGAAATATATAGTTTATTTTTTAAATTGGCAAAATTATGGCTGATGATTCTTATTTTTTGCTTCCAAAGCTTCTTATACTTGACTAATTTTCTACAATGAGCTTATTTTTATAATAAACTTTCTTTAATAACTGCTTGCTGAATACAGCCACTTAACAAAATCACCAGGAATAAACAGAATTAGAGGAAATCACAATATTAAACAGACAGGAATAACTACTAAATAAACATTCTGATGAGCCATTTAACAGAGTCTGACAACTTGATTAGCAAATTTTACCGATAATTTAAATGTTCATTAGGCAGGAGTATTTTAATGTACAATTCTAAAGTAAGGAAAATGACCTAAATGATCTACTTATTGAGCTTTAAATAATTCAAGCTTCAGAGAATTGAGGTTATTTGGAACCAGAGCTTTAGTTAAATTCTTTAGCCTTGAAATCGAACAACATACAAATACCTAAGGATACTGACACCATGCATGGAATGATCCAAACATGGGAGTGTTTCCAAAATACACCAGCTTCCGCTTTCAATGCCCACTGAGGAAGGGGTAATATTGCACATCTCCTGAAGCGATGGACATATCCATCCTTACCCCCCACTCCTCCTCAGCCCAGCTTCCTGGGCAGCCCTGCCAACCCCGCGCCAGCCGCTGCCCCCTTAGGTCTGCTTCCTGCAGTGGGCCATCCCTCTGCTTTGGGGGCTCCCTGAGCACGGAGTCTTCCCGTTTGAAGAAGCTCATGGTAACCAAGGGAAGGCACCCACAGCCTCGGCTCTCCTACTTCTTCTATCGGCTCCATTCTGCCTCTCTCCAGCCGCAGAACAAGCCCTGTCTGTCAGGAACACGCACTGTGAGACCGGAGCATGTGCAGGGAGCCTCGGTGTGCACTCCTGTGCTGTTCCTGTCTGATCGGGTGGTGTTCATTTTGTGCCCCGCATGCCCCTTCGGCCAAGCAGAGGCCCTGTCACGGTGCCATCAGGAACTGATTTGCTGACCAATGTTTCCCAAGCGTGATCCATAAGCACGTGGGGAATGATCTGTTACAAAAAGCCCATTCCTAGAGCACCAAACTAACACGCAAGCACATGATGGCAACTCCACCTAAAATTAATCTAAGTGTTATGCCTCTCTCTTAAGACCAGTGACACTTCATGTCTGTTCTACCAGAAGTGATTATGATCGGACACCAGAAAACTACCCTGTTAAAGTAACATGCTCCAGAATAGCTAAAAGGAATAAATAGAAAACAGCCCTTTCCTTCTCCCAAACCAGACTCTCAGTACCCATCCATTCTTAATTTCTCTTCCAATTCCTATGCATATTCTTAAAAAAAAAATCAAATGGGCCCAGAGTGGTAGCCTAGTGGCTAAGGTCCTTACCTTGCACCCACTGGGATCCAATATGGGCACCAGCTCTAATCCGGGCAGCCGTGCTTCCCATCCAGCTCCCTGCCTGTGGCCTGGGAAAGCAGTTGAGGACGGCCCAAAGCCTTGGGACCCTGCACCTGTGTGGGAGACCCAGAAGAAGCTCCTGGCTTTAGATCAGCTCAGCTCTGGCCATTGCAGCACTTGGGGAGTGAATTATTGGACCGAAGATCTTCCTCTCTGTCTCTCCTCCTCTGTATGTCTGCCTTTCCAATAAAAATAAATGAAAGGTTAAAAACTATCAGAACATCGATAGAAACTAAAATAATGTTACATGACATTATTAACGAACGGTGGGGAAAAAAAAGTTAAAATTCAAGAAGCCGAGACATTTTTGGCAACACTTACTGTAACAGAATTTCTGTGCAAATCATCTATAATCTGAGTATTCATACTTTGCTTCTCTATGAAAGCTTGAACTCCCGGAGATGTGCTGGCTGTTGCATCACCTGGCATGCTGATCTGCTCTGGCAAGCACTGGCCAAATGCAGGTGGAACACTGTGCACTACTCTGCACGCTTGGTCCCTTAAGACAATCTGGAGGAAGAAGATAATAAATCGTCCAATTCCAGCCCCAAGTCCTTGGCTCTCAACCTCAGAGATGTTTGAACCACTCTGAGACTTCGTTAAGTACTTGGCCCCAAACTACCAGATATTCTGATTCAGTTAGTCCTAAACTCGGGCATCTGTCATTTTTAAGACCACCAGTGATTTCCACGTGCGGTGACCCGAGCATCGCTGATCTGAAGATGCTCTGTGGAAGACGTCCATCCCCAGCATCCACACTCCCTTGGCCTGTCACGCTGCTTTGCTTATAGAACTCTGACTCAGCAACAAAGTCCCAAGGGTGGAGGTGGTCTAGAAAGTCCCAGGAGGGCTCTGTCCTGCACAGAGGGGGAGCTGGGGATCTCAGAGCAGGCCGGAGACCCCGCCTGTGTCACTGGAGCCGCTCACACCTAGGCCGGAGCAGTGTGGTGTGTTTCCCAAACCCCTTAACAGCCATCATTATGGGCCAGTGACCCTGAAGGCGCTTGGAAACACCCCCTCAGGAGATGTATTTATCATCACCATTGTTTCACAAGCAAGGAAAACAAAACAAAAAGATACAACTTGGCAGAGCTGGGTTTCAAATTCAAGCAGCTCTGGTTCCAGGATCATACCAGACATTGTATCGCTAACATTAGAAAAACAGCACAAAGACCCCACAGACCCTCCTGCCTTCACTCCATCTGTATCTTGGAGGGTGAGTCAACCAGCAAAATGCCACCTAGCTGGCATGCTCCTAATATCCTCACTGCTTTTTAGGCAGCTGCGTGAATGCACATACCACTCCCAGGCACACGCACGCAGACACACGCACACCTCATTCTCTAGGTTGTGGTGAAACGCTGAACAACTCAGTGCTTCCAGACTCTTAAGCACTGCCTTCAGTACCACAACTATTCCCAAACCATAACAAACACAAAGCAGATGTATTTATTACTCAAGACCAGAAGAGTAAGCTACATCTCGCATTCAATGAAACAAACATTCACTTACATAAATACTACTCGTGTATTTGTTCATCCACAGGCATCTGTTAACTACTTCCTGAGAACTGTTCCTGTCAGGAAAGAAATTCAAATCTGGAATTTACCTAGCAGTCGGGACGCGGGTTAAGGGCACTGTGTTCCACACTAGAGTTCCTCACTGGATGCCCCACCCCAGGTTTCTGTCACGCTGGATGCCCCACCCCAGGTCTGTCACAGTAGGAGCTCCACACTGGATGCCCCACCCCAGGTCTGTCACAGTAGGAGTTCCACACTGGATGCCCCACCCCAGGTTTCTGTCACTGGTGCCACACGAAAAGGCTGCAAGTGATGGGTTTCTGGCTCCTCACACGGGAGTCCTACACTGGGTTTGCAGCTCCCAGCTTCAGGGAAACACTTGCAGCTCACATGTAGGGAATGAAATAGAGAATGGGCTGTACTCTTTCTCCCTCTCAAGTAAAAATTTTCAATAAAAAACCCCTTCCAACCCAGTGAGGGAAACAAACCTGCGGCACAGCACTGCATCACAGGCCGCCGCCATATGAGAGTCCAAGTGCTGAAAAAAGAAAGAAGAAAAAAGTACAGAATCGACTTAAAAAAAAAAACACAGGAAAAGATTTTCAGAACTGAAGCCGGTTAAAATACAATCTCAAGAAATGTGAACGTCAGAGGGGCCAGCGCAATGATTATCTCAATGGGGAACACGCTGAGATCGAGAGCCTCAGGGACAGGGAGGTCAATGGCCAGTTGACCACGTGAATCTGCAACTCTTCAGAGTGTGGCCATATGGATGGGTAGTGTGTACATATGTAAACATCAGCCCCTGGACGGCAACTCGCACGATGGAAGCACTTGAGACTGCTAAGGATCGCCGTGAAGAGCAAGACAATGACCAAGGCCAGTGTCTCAAGGGCGCCTGGCAAGAGAAAAAGAAGCCAAGGAGAGAATAGCCTGATGAAAAGCAACTAGGATCTATGCCGCCAAAACGGTCAGGGGAAAGGAGAATTCTAGAAGCAAGCGTGCCCAACGCCACTAGGAATCAACGGACAAAAGGCAGAGGCAGATTCACTGATTGCAGCCACAGTGACCCTGAGGCGGCCCAGGTGAGGACAACAGCAGGGGGCTATTGCAGCCACAGTGACCCTGAGGCGGCCCAGGTGAGGACAACAGCAGGGGGCTATTCCTCGGGGCAATCAAGAAGCAAGCAGGTGAAGAATACAGGAGACAAGGCACACTGAAGGAAAAACTCAACACAGGCTAACTACAGGACACAACTCTCAGCCATCACTCGAGTACTTTAGGCGCCAGGCTTTGTTCTAGAAATGGGAATATGGAAAGCAAGAGAGAAGTTGTTCCACTAACACATGAAACAACTAACAGCACTAAAGAGGGTATGGCCAGCCAACACTAGATCACTTTGTTGCAGTAAGCAATGGCAAAACAATAGAGAACATGAGAAACAAGTGTTTTCTGTCACTTGTCTGGGAGGTTCTGAGGCAGAGTCCATCTTCTTGTTAGGTGAGGTGCAGGGAACTTATTGGAAGCATGAAAAAGAAAAGTAGAAGGTTCTAGAGAGGCAGAGGTCCAGAAACGGTCCCTTTGGCTCCGTCCAGTGCCAAGCTGTATATTACCATGAGGTTGCAAGAGGTGACAGAAAAAGAGCGACTGTTGGAACACAAGGGGGTTGGAAGACGTCAGAGCTTTCTCGAATGTTCAGTTCATACCTGGGCATTCCACAGAAACAGAGTCAGACCAGGCACTGACGATACTCACCATCAAGCAAAACTCAAGCCCAGCTTGGTCAGTTCAGGTACATACATAAAACAGCTGGCTGTAAGCATATGCTTTTTAAAGAAAATACATCACCAGCCAGCAGAGAAAGCAACTGACCCACAGATGCATCAATGGCAGAAAAAATAAACATACAGGACTTCAAATACGCTTTTATATGTTATCTATCCACACAGAAACACAAAAAATGTAAGATCTACAGTTAAGAATATCGTAAGGAATTTTTAAAAAGCCAGTAGGACACACACTAAAATTACCGAGTAATGAGTGACACAATGAAACTGTCGTGCAGTCAGGAGGCAGCAGGAAGGGAAACACAGAGAATTACTAACTTCTCATGAGAAACAACGCCAACCCCGGGGTGATGGGAGAACACCTCTACCGGACAAAAACTGTCCCTTTGTAAGCCCACACACTATGAAGCTGTAGAACAAACAAGACACACGTTAAAAACAAACACAGAGAGATTACTGTGGGCGGAAGATCTCAGCTCTAAACAGAAATCACCACAAAGAGCCAAAAAGGAAGACTTTACCAGGAGATGAGTGTTTACAAAAGGACGAGAGAGTACAGGCAGTAAATGCGGGAAACATAAATTTAACTGAATTTGTGCATCTGAGACCTAAAATCTAAACTTCTAATACAGAGAATAAAACATTATCACTATAATATAAAACAAAACATTCTCAGAAAAGAAAGGAGGATGGTTGAAATAAAATGTATACTGTTTCAAGTATTGTCTTTTACTATATACGTTATATATAGCATATATTATATATATATTATTTAAAAGTTACATCAATGGTAAATTTCAGACAGATAATACAAACTCCAGAGCAACCAGTGAAAACTTGTTAACTTGGGGATTGGCTGGGCTAAGCTGTAGCACCATCAGCATGAGTCGGAACTGGGGGCAGACTGGCCCAGACCAGGCTATAGCACCCGCCAGCAAACGCTGAGGTGAGGTGGGCCATGCCAGGCTAGGCCACATACAAGACCATGGGGCGGGGGAGGGCGTTAGGAGGGGGAAAGGCTAGCCCGGTAGGCGGTCAGCTTGGGCTCTTCTGCTGGGCCACTGTTCCCACTGGTGGGAGTAAGAACTGGGTCTGGGGACAGACCAGGCTGGGCAGGGCTACACCTGTTGGCCTGCGTGTGAACTGGGTTAGGCGAACAGCCAGTCTGGGCTGACTGTATCGACTGGTGCAGGCATGAGCCAGAGTGAGTTCAGGCTGGTTAAGCTTTGCCACAGTATCAGCTGGCAAGTGCTGGGCCTGGGGGCACCTCCCGTCAAGCTAGACTGCAGAACCACCTGGAGAGTGCAAGAGCCAGGACTGGGAGTGGGCCCAGTAGGGAAACTGGCCACCTCTGCGATGGGCTGTGGTTCCCACTGGTGAGCATGGGAACCAGGGCTGGGGAAGGGCCTAGCTAGACAGTGGCGCTGCTGGCAAGAGTGTAGACTGGATAGTGGGGTTCGGCACATTGATGTATATGACAGCTGAATGGGATGTGGGATAGACCAGGCCAGTCTGCTGCACATACTGGCAAGCACAGGAATCAGGGCCGAGGGTGGGCCTAGTGGGGGTTCCTGGGAATTACTCTGACTAGGCTGTAGTTCCCACTGGTATATGTGAGGGCTGAGCATGTGACAGGCAGGGTTGCACTGGGCCACATCATCCACTGCTTTAGGTAGGATATGGGGCTAGAGACTGAACTCACACAGCAAATACAACTACCAGTGGGTGCACTGGCTGATGGGGGTGACAGACCGAGCCAGACCCATGTCGGCACGCATACACAACGGTTAGATTTGGGACCACTTCAGATGAGGCTTCTTTTAGGATCCCCCAACTGAACCACTAGACTCAGAACTGTAGATCTATGATTCGACAGTGGGCCTCCTCAGCTAAGAGCAGTGAGAGAATCCGACAGTGGGCCTCCTCAGCTAAGAGCAGTGGACGGCATGCCCAACACGCACGTGGGGGATATGGCAGTCCACTGGGGCTGGCAGAGGACCTCCATACCACAGCAGAGGAAAGTGAGCCAACTACCCCAGCCAAGCAGTGACAGCAAATATCTGGGCGAATGGAGACTCTGAGGTGGACTGTGTCAGCCAAAGGACAGCAGAAGGATTTCCTCATCCTTGGATTGGCAACATGGACGGCACTGCACGTGAGCCAAACCCTCAGAGCATCAGGGTCCCTTGCACATCAGGGATCCTGGCATGATACTGGGTGGCCATTCCCCTTCCCCCAAATACAGGAAGAAGAAAAAGAAAGTTTGGAAGCAATGGTCTCACCCATGTTCCCTTAATCCTCAACCCTTCCCAATCAATCAACTATGAAAACATCATCAAAAAATAAAATTAAAAATAAATCAATCTTAAGACAAAAAAAGTTCATTTCAGTTAAGTACCATATACCATGACATTTGTCCATTTAAGTGTTGGTCAACAGACACTCATATTCCAAAGCTGTCATCAGCACCAATTTAGAAAATTCCGAAACGCAAAGAGAAACACCATGCCCGTCAGGAGTTCATCTCCGTTTCTCTCCCAAGCCGGGCCTCACACAACTATTTACTTCCTTGTTCTTTGTACAGATTTGTTTGATCCTGACCCTTCATAAAGAATCACTGAATACGCCATCTTTGTGTCTGGCCTCTTACTTAGCATAAGGTCTGGAACATTCTCCTGTGCTACAAAATACTGATCTATTCTGTCATTGTCGTAAAGTAACACGGAAGTTTATGCATGCAGCATATTGGCCCATTCATCAACAGACATTTAGGTCAATTCTACTTCTGGGGCAGCAACACTGCTAGAAGCATCTATGATGAGTTTTTGCACAGTTGTTGTATTTCTTAGGTCCTGCTGGTAGAGCTGTGTCTCAACTACGTCAGGAAACCATGAAACCGTCTTCCAGATTGGCTGTACCATTTTAAGCTCCCATACGCAAAGTACAAAGTTTTTTTGGTTGATTTGTTGACTGTAATTTTATTGTAACATCAAAGAAATCATTAATACAAGATAAAGAAAACTTTGCTGTTTTGTGTAAGAGCTCATAGCTCTAAAATGTGACTTAATTTAATTTTTGTAATTCACGTGAGGTAGAGGGCCACAGATACTTCTTTTTGAATATCCAATGCTAAAAGCAAAAAAAAAAAAAGATAATATGTCCTGAATTAATAGCCTTAGCACTTTTGCTGCAAATTAACTAATCAGAAAGACAGAATTCTGGACTCTCATTTGCATTCCATTGTCTTTGTGACTGCTGTAGATCAGCGGACAGATCTTCCTCTCTGTCTCTCCTCCTTTCTGCATATCCGACTTTCCAATAAAAATAAGTTAATCTTTTAAAAAATTAAGTAGCAGTCCTCTACTCTGACCCTCTTCTTCAAAGTAATTTGGCAACTCTGCCCCCTTTATGTTACTACATGAATTACATAATGTATGTTGACAACAGAATGCTGGACTTTATGCCATTGTCTATACCTACGATGTCATGACACACTTAAATAGCAGAATGACACATTTATGACTGTTTTTGAAGGACTATGTCATTCCTACAATTAGGGGAAATCAGTAGGGGGATGTGGAGGAGAAATCCCTGAGCCTATGAAATTGTATCATTAAATTAATATTTGGCAACTCTGCCCACTTTATGTTGCTGCATAATTTTATTATCAGCTTGTCAAAAATCTGAGCTGACAATCACAAACTAATCCAGCCAGTACCTTGGTACTATGTTTAATCTGGGGATTAATTAACAATGTGACAATTTTTGATCCATAAACATATCACATCTTTCTATGGATTTAGAACTTACACATGTAGTTGATTTTTAAAAAATGTTTACTTACTTGAAAGTTACACCCAGAGCGAGGTAGATTTAAGCTAGGGTTCTTGTACCTTCTGGTTCGTTCCGCAAATGGCCACAAAGGCCGGGGAAGGGCAGAAGCCTGGAACTGAGTCTCCCACGTGGGTGGGAGGGACCCGAGCGCTCGGGTTATTTTAGGCTGCTTTCCTTCGTGTTTCAGCAGAGAACCTACTCCAAGGTGGAGCGGCTGAATTCACGCCCTGGCTCTCCTACCCGGTGCCAGCGATGCAACGCAACCAGGGCACGTGACCACAGTGCTGCCGCTGCTTCATTAATCTCCACAAAATTTTTTTTTGCTGCTAAAAACTGTATTTAAGAAAACTCAAACATCCTTGGCTAAAAATGAATCAACTGGAAAGAGTACAAATAACATAAATCAAATAATCCAATTCTTCCAAATTGCCGGAATTTCTGAGTTTTATTGAATAATTTCTTCCTCCCCTTTTTCCCTGGTGCTGATAAATTCTTGAGAACCTTGTAGTTCTGCATGATTTCAATATTTTGTACTAATACTGTGCTGCCATTTGCCGAGAAGGACAAAATCTCAGCAAGCATGCCAATAATCCAAGTGATTTTCATTAAGAGAAATTCAAACCATTAGATAAGACAATGGCATCATTATCTAGTCCACTGTGCTGAACGTAATATGTAATATTAATGGCGGCATCATCTATTTAGGGAATCTAAGAACAAAATATTCCACAAGTAGTTCATTAGTTCCCTGCATTATTAAAAAGATTTCATTCTTACCAGCATTAGCATCTTCATCTCAATTTTATAGCTGCAAGTGTGTGACACCACAAGTCAACAAATTGCTCAAGGTTATTCATGAACACAAAAGCTCGAGCTATTTGCTAATAAAGACCTTTAATCTATTCAGAAATATAGGTTTATGTTTAGGAAATATAGAGTTTTGAAAATACATGGGAATCCAAGTTTTCTCATGTTCTCATGCTTTAAACGTGCTATAGAGGGCCTGGAGCAGTAGCCTGCTGGCTCAAGTCCTTGCCTTGCATGTGCTGGGATCCCACTGGCCACCAGCTTGTGTCCCAGCAGCCCCACTTTCCACCCAGCTCCCTGCTTCTGGCCTGGGACAGCAGTCGAGGATGCAATAGAGTCAGGAAATGGACTGGTAGCGTGCTGGCCACTAGGCAGTCACGGGTGTTCACTGAGCCGCTGAAATGCAGCTAGTCGGGTTGGAGATACGCTACTCAACACAGGACAAAATAACATGCCGCAGCCCAGTACTCGTTGATGTTGACATTGGAATGTAACATCATGCTAACACTGGATCAAATAAAACACATTATTAACGAAATCCCCAATTAACGGCTCCTCAGTTCCCGTGCTGAGTGATAATGACTGGGTAGCCCCTATTGATCGCATTAATATCACCAAGCAAGGAACTCTGAACTCATGTCAGAGGGTTCTGTTAAGGACTTTCCTGACAGGTCCAACTCAGTGGCTGAGACGATCATGTCTCAAGATGGCAAGGTCCTACAGGAAGGAGTCCGGTCAGGCCTCACCCGACCGTGGAACACTCTACCTGCACAGCACCTGGAAATCAACAAACATGTAATAATCCTGGAGAGCATCAGAGGTAAGAGTGTTATTTTTATTAGAAAGGCAGATTTACAGAGACTTGTTATAGAAAAACAGATCTTCCATCCACCAGTTCATCCCCCAAGTAGCAGCAACACCCAGAGCTGCACCAATCTGATGCCAGGAGCCAGGAGCTTCTTCCAGGTCTCCCACACAGATGCAGGGTCCCAAGGTTTTGGGCCGTCCTCCACTGCTTTCCCAGGCCATTAGCAGGGAGACGGATGAGAAGTGGAGCAGCCAGGACACGAACTGGTGGCCATATGGGATTCCAGTGTGTATAAGGTGAGGCTTTAGCTACTGAGGCCTCACGCTAGGTCCAAGTAAGAAACTTTTCTAAGCACAGTGTCCAATCACTTTTGAGAGCACAAGAATGGTCTAGACTAGCTAGGAAAAGTTCTACTGACAGCATCTACTTCAGTGAAGAATAAAAAGAAGGGATTGGCCATTATGCAATAGCAATATTGACTTCAGGAATGAAAAAAATTAGAAAATTAAAGAGTAATTCAATTTCTTATCAACTAGAAAAAGTATATGCTAAATGATATAGAATGGCTTGGAAAGCACAAATTACTGCAGAACAATTCATATTCATATTTTACGTGTTCAGAATCTGGCCACAAGAAACATATTCTTCACCGGTCAGGCTCCCGATTGGGCCTTTCCTAGACCTCACTAGGTCGAGCTGAGTTACTCGCACTGGCTAAGTGATTGGGGATTTCTCTGCTCACCTGCCTAAGACTTTTGTACTCTTCAATTGTTAATATATGGCTTGTTAAAATGCACGAAGTTCTGTAAAATCTTGCTTGAACACATTAAATTGCTAATTTTAAATAAAAAAATCACATTTTTAGAATACAACTAAAAGCACAGAACTGTTTCTACATCATAACAATAAATTCCTAAACATCCACATATTAAAGCAATACTCTCCAGGTTAGTCTCGGGCTGCAATTCAATCAGATGGTTACACTTCCAGGCGATCTGGGTCAGTTTCCTTCCCCTTATATTCCCAAGTCCATAGCAAACTGGAAAACAGAAAACTAAAGAATAAAAATTAAACGGAAGGAAATCGTTCAGGTAGAGCTGATCTCGGCCCCAATACCATCATCTACAGGTGCCAACGCCCAAAGTGACCTCAGCAGGAGCTCAGGCACGGTGCTCCCTCCACAACGCAACGTCAGGAAAGCATGGATCACCCATACATGCACACTTCTGGGCAACTTTCAAGTGTGCCACTTTGCACTACAAACATATACAGGGCAAGCTTGCAGCACAGAAGTTAGGTAACAAAATAACAGAAAGAAAGTAATATGGGGAAAACAAAATTTGCATAGAAAAAGTTTAAATCTATCACCAAAATTCTCATAGATACACAAAAATGTTGCATGCAAAGAACAAGAAGAGGATACCACAAAAAGAATAAAAAAGAGGAACTCTGATAATTAATCTGACAGAAAAAAAATTTTAAATAGAATTAAGTTTGAGATCTCATAGAAAACAGGCAAAAGGAAAACAAATCAAAAATGAAAAGAAACACTGGGTCCAGGAGTGAAACATACAAATAGTGAGACCTAGAGGGAAATATCAGAAAAGTAAACTAATAAAATTATTACAGAGAACTTTCCAGAATGAAAGGAAATTCATTTCTTGATATAAAGTGATAACGAAGCACCGAGGTGTGGAAAAAGGAAGAATGGTCTAAAAAGGCATTTCATTATGAAATTAGCAAACATGTAGCCAAAGGAAAAACCAGAAAGTCACATAAAAATAATGGAGCAATGTAATACTTTTAACTTTCAGCTGCAACAGCGGATACAAGATAACAACACAGCCACACATTCAATTTACTGGAGACCATTGTTTTCAAAACAGAGTTCTCTATTAGGGCAATCTAAGAATGAGGATAGAAAATGCCTATAGTTTTAGATATATATGACCCCATAAATTCAGTCTCCATGCAGTTTTATCTCAAAAGATAGCAGGTGCCATGTTCCTAACACTAGCATAATTCAAGAAAATGGGAAAGAGAAGATAGAAATGAGATCCAATACAAACAGAATCCAAGCATGGCGGAGGCTATACCTATCAGAACTGTGCAATAAACACGGAGGGAACAGAGCCCCGTTTCAGCCACATGAGGCAGGGGACAGACCCTAGAGCGGGCATTAAAAGCATCCCTATCTCCTAGGACGCCACGACCCAGGCGAGTCTAATCCAGAATTCTCTCTGGGATTCGTTCTGGCCACAGTCAACTGGGGTTCCAACCCCATCTTCCGTTAACTCACAATTACACCCATGCCAACTGAGAACATTCGGGTCCCCTATTACGGTCCACTCGGATCCACCACTCCCAGCTCCAGGGGCAGAGCGAACCTGGAGAGGAAAACAGAGGCGGACTCCTCTGTTAACACGTTTCTGACAGGGCCAGCATCTGACTATGATGAACAGCCACCTTTCCCAGGACTCATTCATGACCTTGCTTTCAAAACTCCCCAGAGAAGCTTCCAGACGCGTTAGGGAGATTCAGTGTGGACTCCATGACCCCTTTCGGTGCTCTCTCTTCCTCTAAGCCTGCAGAGCCAACACTGCCCTTCTCTCACACAAGGTCTAGACAAGCTTCTCCAAACAATAACCATTTTAAGCAAGCCAATAATCTAGCATTTAACCTACCAAGAAGAGCGAGGAAGCATTACAGGTTTACCGTGGGGATACAGCAAGGACATACACACAGCAGAGGAGGAACACACGGGGGCTTACGGGACACCAATTATGTTTTATTTTTATGTCTGGAAGTTGAGTATTTTGGTGCCATTTTTATTTCTATTTTTCACACCACAATATATATTTCATAATTTCATATACTCTTTTTGGGAGTATTCACGTCACAATTTAAAAAAACCAAACCAAACAAAACAAACCCAGGCCCCCTGCAGTAGCCTAACGGCTAAAGTCCTCACCTTGCATGCACCGGGATCCCATATGGCCACCAGTTCTAACCCTAGTGGCTCTGTTTACCATCCAGCTCCCTGCTTGTGGCCTGGAAAAGCAGTGGAGGATGGCCCAAGGCCTTGGGACCCTACACGCATGTGGGAGACCCAGAAGAGGTTCTGGGCTCCTGGCTTCAGATCAGCGCGGCTCCAGCCATTGCGGCTACTTGGGGAGTAAATCACCGGATGGAAGATCCTCCTCTCTGTCTCTCTTCCTCTCTGTATATCTAACTTTTCAATGAAAACAAATCTTGAAATGAAACAAAACAACAAAAAAGAGCAGACGCTTGGCATAGCAGCTAAAATGTCTCCTGGAAGCGCCAGCACATCTCACAGGAGCTGGCTTCCCGTCCCAGCTCCACTCCAGCTTCCACGGTTCTAAGGATCAGCAGGTGACGGCTGAAGCACCCGCGTTCCCACCGCCCTTGTGGAAGACCTGGGTCTTACCTCCAGCTGTTAGCAACCCTACACCGGAAGTGAGTCAACAAAATAGAGTTTTCTCGGTTATTTTGTGTATCTGTGCATAACGTGCAAGTATCTCAAATAAACATTTTAAAATCAAACAAAAATAGTAAAGTCAATGTGACGAAATCCTTGAGATTCATTGATGAATTATTTTATACAGCAAGGTAACAGCTGAGCAGGCACACGTTTGAGTTAGTGTTGTCCAAATGATTGTCAATTATTGAAGTCAATCAATGCTTCAGATAAATCCAGAAAGATGTCCAAAGAAACCACTTGTTACTGAAATGAATAAAACCTAAACTATTCAAACATAAAAGTTCCCTAAAGCAAATAATTCCAGAGGTTACGATGATGAGATGTAGGAAAGGAATTCCTTACTAAGTTTTATTTATAGTATAGTACAACATATGCCATCAGACTAAACACACAGAGAGTACAAAGTGCTACTTGGTCTTATCGATCAACCAGGAACGGTCATACGTACCCATTCAGTCTTATCAATCAACGAGGAACAATCACTGTAGATTATACATGTTCACTCATGGACATCAGCTCACGCTGGCCACTCAGGGACATCAGCTCATGGTGGCCACTGCAAGTCCCTCCTCTCCCTGCAGTGGAAGAAAGGCTCAGAGGGGCCAGAACGTGAGATCTGGGTTGGCAACAGAGCAGGGCCTGATGCAGACACTGACGAGCCCAGCCACAGACGGCATGTGGCAAAAAGGAGGAGGCTCACAGGTGCTCCCTGGGAAGCTCCCACACTGAGCCTTCACCCGGAAACCCCACCAGTGATCATCGGTGCTGCCGGGCTTCAGGAGAAGGAAGAGATAGCCACTAACTGGAACTACCAACGGTCACAGCCATCGGAGGTTGGACAAATCTGCACTTAGGACACACACACACACACACACACACACACACACACACACACACAGAGGCCAGCAAGTGTGTGGAGCACTTGACTGAGTTACCCAACAATGTGCCCAGAAAGGTGCTACCATCACCTCACCCTACAGATGGGAAAACCAAGACCCGAAGGGCAGAATAAAAACTCCACCAGGCTTCTACATGCAGAATGCAGCCCTGAACGCCGACTCACGCCAAGCTAAGCAGACACATGTAGATACAGTCTTTGAAGTTGACACCATTCCTCATTAAAACTGGCATTTTTCAAGGCCACTCGTTTTTCATAACTTCAAACCCCAGACAGAGAAGAAACTAGGCTAAATTTTACAAATGGGTCCAAAATGTTGTAAGAATCAAGGCTTAAAACTTCAAATGAAATTCAGGACAATTTTGCCTCGGGTTTTAAATGGCCAACTTCTGGAGGGTTCGTTTCTTTAAATCAATTACGATCGATAGCAGCCAGATGGCTGGACTGTCAGGCCGGAGAGAGCTGTCTGCGTGATAAGGCCACTGCATCTGTCACCGGGAGACTCTGGAAAAAGTGTCACATCCAGAAGCCCCCTCACCTCGTGGCCCATGGAGCTGAGCAAAGTTCACGTAGGATGAAGATGTGCAGTGAGGGGATTACTTGGGGTTACAGTGTGTGACAGTTTTTGTCTGTCAAATTATCACTTGCATTTTTATTTGGGGATAAAAGAGAGGAAACGAAATCTAAAAGCTCTCTACAGACTAAATAGCATCTAAGGATTTTATCAAGGTATCAGATTCTATTCCGTCATCTTTAAACCACTCTTACTCCATCCCACTACAAACAATATAATCCTAACAGGCGCCACACTGTGTCTGATATCAGAGAGGATATTACCATAATTAAATGTTATTTGGTGAGGATGTGCATGTTGCAGGTTGAGACAAGATCATATATGATATTATACTGCAATTTGCAAAATCATCTCACTCCCGCTGCTTCAGAAATGCACTCCGGAACAGCAGTGACTGGAAAGCCAGACTTGGACGATAGAGAAGCGAGCATGTCTACCGCACACAGCTACAGGACGGGATCAGCATCGTCTATTAAAACAGAAAAATCAAACGCAGCCCAGAGTAGGTGGCACAGCATTTTCCCAATACTGCAGGGCCAGGAACCAGTCCTCACACATGCCTGCAACGGGCATGCCTCCCTGGAGGGCAGAGCAGCTCTCCAGATCAAAGAGCAGCCACTCCTTCAAGCAGAGCTAACATCCTTGCCGAAGCACCTTTCTGGATCTCTCTTGTGAAACCAGGAAGTAACAGGAAATCTGAGCAACAAGCAGTGTCCTGATTGCTGATACATGTAGATACAGTCTTTGAAGTTGACACCATTCCTCATTAAAACTGTCTAGAATTATTCTGTCACATATTGGTTGTGAATATTTTTATACAGATTTATTGATTTTTATTACAAAGTGAGATAGACAGAGAGGAGGAGAGACAGAGAGGAAGACCTTCTGTCCACTGATCCACTCCCCAAGTGGCTGCAACGGCTGGAGCTGAGCCGATACAAAACCAAGATCCAGGCCCTGCTGTGACTGTTTTCCATTGGAAAATGGAATGAGCAAAAATAATTATTTAAGTATTCACTGCTGTTAATGCAAAATGACAGATATAAGCAGCAATCATATTGTTTGGTTGTTTCATGACCATGGTTAAACCACGTGAGCACTAAACAGAAGCTGGACTGGCCCTACTAACCTAACCAAAGTTAGTTTACCTAACCATGGGGAAACTACCCAAAGTTAGTTTAACTTTGTGTTCATGCACTGAACTAAATGGATTAAACAGCAGCCTATTTTTCACGCATTCAGAAAGTAACGAATGAAACTGAGAAGCAAAACGTTCAGAATATAGATATCCTTCATAAAACAGAAATTCAAAGGGAAAAATGCATTAGTACTTGAATCGTGTTAACTGGAAACCAGTACATTACACAGGAGCTCAATCTTAACCACTTTTAAAAATCCACCTTCACTGTGCAACCTGGTCCACTTGACTTTTTGTTTATGCAAAGCAAGATGATTTTCCCACATGCTCTGCTGGGGAACCAAAACAGATGACGTATGAACGGAGTACCTTTCTCTATAAGGCTGAAAAGACAACGTTACAACAATGCCTCTTTTTCCACTGTATGGAGATGTCAGCATATCACCTACAATCTTCAACTTAAGTTTGAGACTGCCGTGACCCAAGGCAGGAGTGCCCTGGAGTGACAGCAGTCACGGAGGGAAGGAAGAAAGGAAGGTAAGCGCAACAGCACCTCGAGCTGACGGAGCAGACAGTGTCAGCCACTCACTCACACACCGAAGAGGGCACAGCTTGCCGAGAGGGGCACGGCTTGCCGAGAGGGGCACGGCTTGCCGAGTGGGGCACGGCTTGCCGAGAGGGGCATGGTAAGCCGAGAGTGGGGCACAGCTTGCCGAGAGGGGCATGGTAAGCCGAGAGTGGGGCACGGCTTGCCGAGAGGGGCACGGCTTGCCGAGAGGGGCACGGCTTGCCGAGAGGGGCACGGCTTGCCGAGTGGGGCACGGCTTGCCGAGAGGGGCATGGTAAGCCGAGAGTGGGGCACAGCTTGCCGAGAGGGGCATGGTAAGCCGAGAGTGGGGCACGGCTTGCCGAGAGGGGCACGGCTTGCCGAGTGGGGCACGGCTTGCCGAGAGGGGCATGGTAAGCCGAGAGTGGGGCACAGCTTGCCGAGAGGGGCATGGTAAGCCGAGAGTGGGGCACAGCTTGCCGAGAGGGGCACGGCTTGCCGAGGGGCATGGTAAGCCGAGAGTGGGGCACAGCTTGCCGAGAGGGGCACGGCTTGCCGAGGGGCATGGTAAGCCGAGAGTGGGGCACAGCTTGCCGAGAGGGGCACGGCTTGCCGAGAGGGGCACGGCTTGCCGAGTGGGGCACGGCTTGCCGAGAGGGGCACGGCTTGCCGAGAGGGGCACGGCTTGCCGAGAGGGGCACGGCTTGCCGAGTGGGGCACGGCTTGCCGAGAGGGGCATGGTAAGCCGAGAGTGGGGCACAGCTTGCCGAGAGGGGCACGGCTTGCCGAGAGGGGCACGGCTTGCCGAGAGGGGCACGGCTTGCCGAGAGGGGCATGGTAAGCCGAGAGTGGGGCACAGCTTGCCGAGAGGGGCATGGTAAGCCGAGAGTGGGGCACAGCTTGCCGAGAGGGGCATGGTAAGCCGAGAGTGGGGCACAGCTTGCCGAGAGGGGCACGGCTTGCCGAGGGGCATGGTAAGCCGAGAGTGGGGCACAGCTTGCCGAGAGGGGCACGGCTTGCCGAGAGGGGCACGGCTTGCCGAGTGGGGCATGGTAAGCCGAGAGTGGGGCACGGCTTGCCGAGTGGGGCACGGCTTGCCGAGAGGGGCACGGCTTGCCGAGGGGCATGGTAAGCCGAGAGTGGGGCACGGCTTGCCGAGGGGCATGGTAAGCCGAGAGTGGGGCACGGCTTGCCGAGAGGGGCACGGCTTGCCGAGAGGGGCACTCATGGAACCCGCAGGGCAAGCAGTGTGAGTGTGCTGAGCGAAGTCCCCACATCACCTCTTGGACAGAGTCCAGCACCAAGTACACACTAGGAAGTTCTCTCAATCATGTCGCATATCAAGGAACACAGTAATGCAGACAGCTAAGCCTTATTTCTGCAAACAACTGCTCTTACCATTGTAAGCACTGTTAAAACTGGACTTAACTGTGGTGTTTTCCCAATATATTCTGTCCTCTTCAACAGAACATATAACACAAACTTCTTTAGGACTGGAGAGGTTGATCAAAGGGCTGTATACTTACAGTTACACAGAGAAATAAACTGCGAGTATTTAAGGTGATGAGTATGCTAAATAGCTTTATACAATTGTTTCACAATATATACATAGTGACATCACTGTGTCAAAATGAAACGTGAACATAACTCTTTTCCCTAAATTTATATTTTCTAGCATTGTCTTAACATAATGTTGACACCCTTATAAGTTATTTCCCATCACCTGAACTAATCCCAGACTAGTACGGTACTTTCCCTCTGGCCCAGTTGGGACACCTCCAGCATTTGTCTTTGTCTTTGACTTGCCCAAGTCCAAACTGCTAATTTTTTTTTTTTTTTTTTTAGGATTTACTTGCTGTTTTTTACTAGAAAGGCAGATCAGATTTACAGAGAGAAGGAGAGGCAGAAAAACAGATCTTCCATCTGCTGGTTCACTCCCCAGATGGCCGCAATGGCCAGAGCTGAGCCGTTCCCAAGCCAAGAACCAGGAGTCTATTCCAGATCTCCCACACAGGTGGAGGGTCCCAAGGTTTTGGGTCATTTTCTACTGCCTACCTAGGCCATAAGCAGGGAGCTAGATGGGAAGCAGAGCAAACACCAACCAACGCCCACATGGGATTCCTGGCATGTGTAAAGTTGAGGATTCAGCCATTGAGTCATACTAATAGGCCCCAAATTGCTATTTTTAATCTTAATTAAGATAGAATAACATATGGCCACACATTTGAAAATTGCATATCATAAAAATACTGGTTCAAGATAAAAATGTCTAAAGTGTTCCCTATGCAGTAATAAGGGTGAATTATACTCTACTGAAGGGAAAAAAGTATTTGCCTTAAGTCCACGGAAGACACTTAACTTATAAATAAACAGAACAAGATTGTAGTGTTAAAATATTCTAACCTTAAAAACTCAGGACCTAAGCACTACACAGAAACAAAAGTGGACGTTTGAGATGATCAGTCTACTAGAACTCGCTCTTGTGTCTTGACTATGGAAACCACGAAATCATTTGGTCATGGAGAGCTGTTCGAACGGCATTTCCAAACTGAACCAGCAGGCTGGATGGAATGTTTGTGGTGGAACTTTGGTGCCAGTCCAGTGTGGTCACTGCATGTGGACAGATTCATACCGACCTAGCACAACAACTAAGTCACAGGGACAAAGTCATAAACGAACAAGGATGATCAAATGCACCATGTATGCGCTAACACGAGAATAATTCTCTTCACCTTGCAAGACAGAAACTGTAAAGCCCTGACTCATGAAGACAGCATTCAGAACGTTCTTTCCATAACTCCCCTTTTCTTTTGTTAAACACAGGAACTGTCCAGGCGAGTCAAATTTCTCCTTTAACACTGACCTTCACCAGCACGGTCACCTGCCTCTCAATGTCCGTCAGTCAGAAACACAGAGAGCAACACTCTGCGGTGGGCACAGCACACCATACCAGGAAGAGTATTTTCAATTTTCTTTTTCAAGAGGAAAATCATAAGCACCCATTAAAATCTGATGAATATAGTAACTCAAAGGACTGAATTCTGTACTAAATCATTAAAAACTCGGAGGTGAAGTTTCAGCTTTTACAATGTTAAAGCTAGACAAGCAGTAGGTAAACAGGTAAGTGGACAGACAGATATTTAAATCTCTTTAAACACAGCACAGCCATATACCACTTATTATTTAATCTCAATTAAACGACCAGTGTTTTCTTATCTTTAAACAAAAATTTTAGCCATTAGACAATCGAAATCTCAATTCATGTCTGTGCAATCAGTAAGGAGCGGCAAACGTCTGCCTTTTTCTGTTCGTCCCTATTGTCAACGAGTTGGGACTGCTTTTTAATTAGTCTTAATAGGATGTTGGGATGTTTTGTAAAAAAAAAAAAAAACCCACAAACGAATAGAACACCCATCAACCAGAAAGCCACAGGGCACTAGCTGCACATGAAGCGCGGAAACAGAGTCGAGCCTGCCACGCTGAAGAGGAGCCGCCACGCGGACGGCCACTCACGGCTGTCCCTCAGCAAGGTCAGCGGTGACGGACACACCTGCCAGACACGAGCATCCTACAAAACGCACAGTGCGCCCTCACAGAGAACCCTGCTAGTGAACAAGGAAGGCCAGGCCAACAGAAAGGACTCTGAGAAATGCTCTAGATTTAAACAAGCAATTGTTCGTGTTTCTCAGTGCTTTACGTCCCTGAAAAAAGCATCCACTAGAGGAGGGGCCTGGAGCTTGTCTTGCCCACAGCCCACCTGGCTGTGAAAGGGTGTCAACACCCCGGACTGTGGCCAGGAGCTGACAGAGTCCGTGGACATGGGGACCAAAGGCGACGTGTTCCCTACGGCCAGAGGGCTGCAGATGCAGCAGCTCTGCTTCCCAGGAGCATAAACTAAACCAGCAGTGAGCAACCAGACACTGTTACTTAGCTAGTGACTGGTTTTCATTTTGGCTACTTTGTACATTGATAACGTAATTATTGGCATATGTGTTGTTTGGCTTGCAAATAACACTGGATGTATTGCTGTGGCTCACTGAAAAGGCCATAACACTTGGGTTCCTTTCAGTTGCACAGAGACAATATGTAAAGTTGCACCTCACTTGAGAGTGTGTACAGCCTTAATTAGAAGATGCAAAGACTTCAGGAGAGACAGAGCCCACGCTTGTTTCCTTTTCTAAGTAAAACTCATTCGGCAAAATTGGGCAATTCCACAGAAGTTGAGACTGCCATCACAGCGGTTTATGAATGGGAGAAAAGGGATGCTTGAATCTTTAATTCATTTTACAGGCAATTCAGCAATGCATTCCTGCAGTGCCTACCACGAGGCAGCAGCAACTGCACTATTCCAGGCCCGAAACCAGCGGCTCTCACACTTGGCCGCACAATGAAAACATCAGAAACATGATCAAACACTGATGCCGGGGCTCCGGCCTGGAGGACCTGCAATAACTGACTGTGAGGAGTCCGTCTGAGGGGCAGTCGTCTTAAAAGCTCCCCAGATGACCTCAGCTCCCAGGAAGAATAATACTGACACTGTGCCACGGTGGGCTCCCCAGAAACTGCAGGCCTCACACAGGGATGAAGCTAGCAGAAGTCCACACTAAGACATACTGACCTGCCCAGCTGAAGCATCACTACAGACTGGCAACACGGGAAACCCTGGAAGAGCAGGCAAAGTGAGCCCCTGGCCACAGCCGACCTCGCCATCACGCTCACTAGGGCTACACACTCCTTGAAAATGATGTCTCACCATCACAGGTGTGAACTTGTACCACACAATTCAGGCAACAAGAGCCGTATCCTTCTAACAAATTCCAAAAACGGGAGTTGTCCTGAGGCTTGGCAAAATATGAGTGTGCAGCCCATGATCTGAGAGTGCCCAGGACCATCGAGGGTGGGTATTTGCCCTCTGCGAAAATCAGATTCCAGGGTAAATTCTACAAACGAGTGAATTTCTAACAAAAGTTTCCATCTTCTCCCTGAGCCCCAAGAAATGAGAATATATTTCCTCAGGGCCCCAAGGAAGACTATGGGAGACAGCCCTCGATGTGGGTGTAAGAGCTCTCTGCTACACTTGAGGCTTGAAATAGCAGCACAGGAGCTCACAGGGCATCCACGCCAGCCTGCCCCGTCAAGGATGCAGGTAAGGCAGGGGTGTCCTCCTCCAGGCAGCATCTCACAGCCCCGTGGTCTGGGCCTTCACACTGGGTGCTGCTCTCAACAGTCATAGCATTCCATGTGGTCAGTTCCTAGCACTCAGTCTCTCTCTCTCTCATACACACACACACACGATACTTGCAGAAATATCACAAGGAAAGAAAGGGCAATCTCCGAGGAGCGTACAGAACACAGGAATGACGGGCACATCACCAACACGTGATTAACACCTGGGGAAGGAACACATTCATCTGCCACCAGTAATGACAGACCAAATTTCATATGCTTCCCCCAAGAGTGCAAACACTCCTGAAAGAACTATTAAGAAATACAAACCCAGGGAATTCATGTCTCTTCTGCTAATTGGTATCAGCGATAAGGACTATTAACTTAAAATATGCCTATTTGCTATGAAAAGAATTTAATAATCCATCATTCATATTACATTATTTGGTTATAAGGTAAAGCACCTAGCTGTTACAAAATTAAACAATTACACGGTACACCATCCCAACAGCAGTAATTTCACTTATGACAGATTTCTTCTCACTTAATTGGTACCTATGCCCAGACATCAAAAGAAGTAATGCTAGCTTGAAGGCAAGTGACAATCCATTATTTCTGTGGATCCTCTCAAAGAAAAACGTCAGTGAGCACGAGACAGCAAAAAGCAGCACCTCAACAATTGATCCTGTAACTGCCAGCTCCTAACTGCTGTGTGTGTGACTGTAACTGTGCCAGCTCCTAACTGCTGTGTGTGTGACTGTAACTGTGCCAGCTCCTAACTGCTGTGTGTGTGACTGTAATTGCCAGCTCCTAACTGCTGTGTGTGTGACTGTAACTGCCAGCTCCTAACTGCTGTGTGTGTGACTGTAACTGCCAGCTCCTAACTGCTGTGTGTGTGACTGTAACTGTGCCAGCTCCTAACTGCTGTGTGTGTGACTGTAACTGTGCCAGCTCCTAACTGCTGTGTGTGTGACTAGCCGTTCCGTTTCCTCAGGGCAGGATCCACTGATGACACGGGAACTCTCCACTAGTTCAACACTATTCCAAAGCCAAACTAGTAACCAGTGGGCGTACATCCTGCTGAATTAGCACACTCACTTTGTGACCAAATTTTAATAGGTCCATCTCATCTATATTCATACGTTGCTGTTAAACCAGTTATGTGTTATCTTAAAATAAATCTACTTTATTTCTCTTACATTAGAAGCTTTCCCTGAACTACAACTATGCAGGAAGAAACATTTTAATGAAAACAAACTGGGTACCTAATCACATCTTGAGTTATACTTCTACCTAGTTCCAGATACGTGCCTTTTATTATTGCCAATAATTAGTTTCTCAAAATCCAGCACTCATTGCTGGATGAATAATAAGGAAGGCACAATGTGTGCTCACAAACTTAAGATTCTGAACTACAAAAAAGGAGTAAGTAGATGTATATGATATAATAATAGCAATGGAGAATTTTATAGTACTCATTTCTCAGCAGTGCACCAACTGCTAAAAGACAAAAATTAGCACATACTTTCTATGACAGATTTAATTTTTATAGGCAGAAAGGATGCTGTGGGATAGAGGGCCTTTTTTTTTAAAGAAGTCCTCACTGCTGTGAACCCCAACCTCGGCTCCATCCTCAGGCAGTGAGTCACCCGTCTACTCCTTTCCTACCCCCATTCCCAAGGACTGTATGGGAGCGGCACACGGTACAGCTGAAAGGTTGAAAGGCTCTACGAATCTACAGGATCCCTGGGGGCCGTCTGGAATGGTCTGCTCCTCCACACCGCCACAAACAGGCGCTCCCACGGGAACACCCTCCATGCGGAGCCAGCCTGAAACTGAGGGCTGCTGGCTAAGAGGAAAGACACTGTAAGGCTGAGAAGGCGAAAATGGGAAAGTGGCAAACGCGGGTTTTCAGGATGCTACTGAGACCTCCAATTAGCAATTCACAGAACCGTCCTTCTCCCAGGACTTCTTGAGTAGACAGTGTCTTTTCTTTCTGCTAAAGCCACTTTCAGTTGGCTTTCCATTACCTGTGTCTGTAAACATTCCACCCAAGCAGCACCGGGAAGGGCTTCAGCAATCACCTCCTGATCATGGAACACTTACCAAACCGATCACTTTATTAAACAAAACCGAGCCTCAATTCAAAAAGACTTGAGATGCCACTCTCTGAAGATACAGCAACACAGAGAGAAATTAGGAACAAACAGAAATTGAAAACTAGCTAAATAAAGTTAGTACTCTGAAAGTTCTCTGCAAATACTAAATCACTCTTAAAGAGGGGAAAAAAGAAATTACAGTACCTTCAGAAAATACAGACAGTAAGAAAGTCACATATCAGAAACAAAGAGAGAGAGAGGAGGGGAGAGAAAGAAAAAAGGGAGAGGGAGAGAGAAAGGAAAGAAAAGAAAAGAAAAAAATAAGAAAAAAGAAAGAGAGAAAGAGAAAGAGAAAGAAAGAAATTTACATGGAAACAAAGTAGATTTGTAAACAGAGGGAATGGCAGAGAGGTGAGGACTGGGCAGACGGAAACTTGGTCATTCAATTGAAGAACTCAGAAAGGTATTAGCAAGAAGTAAAATAATGATGACCTAGATTAATCCAGGAAGAACTGAACTGGAAAAACTATCTAAGAATTCCTTTAAACAGGTTTCTCAAAGATAAGCTGCAGCCAGTCTAAATGAAACACATTCAGAAACACAACACAAAAGTGGACTGGGAGATGAGTGGACATGAGTGGACATGAGTGGACATGAGTGGGCGCAGCACCCCAGTGACGGGTGCTGGGGGCATGAGTGGACGCAGCACCCCAGTGACGGGTGCTGGGGGCATGAGTGGACATGAGTGGGCGCAGCACCCCAATGACGGGTGCTGGGGACATAAGTGGACATGAGTGGGCGCAGCACCCCAGTGACGGGTGCTGGGGAGATGAACGGACTCTGCATCACAGACGTTAAGCCTCTGGCTGTGGTGCCATCCCCCACACGAGGGCCGGTTTGTGTCCCTGCTACCCCACCTTGGATTCAGTTCCCTCTCTGTGGCCTGGGAAGGCAGCAAGGTCAGGTCAGGTTCTGGGTCCCTCAGAGAAGACCCTGAGGAAGCTCCTGGCTCCTGACTTCTGATGAGCTCAGCTCCAGCTATTGTAGCCATTTGGGGAGTAAACCGGCAGATGGGGACTCTCTGACTCTCTGTGTCTCTCTCTCACTGTAACTCCTTCTCTCTGTAACTCTGCCTTTCAAACAAAAATAAAGCAAAGCTTCTCAAAAAAATAAACAGAAACTTCCATAGAAATATGAAAATAGCACCTATGAACCTAGCCCAAGCATTTAAAAATAAAGTATTATTTTCGTATACAAAAGTTATAAAAGGACTGTGACCATACGAGAACTGTCCAAGGATTATAAAATTTCTAATAATTACAAAAGACGAAATAGTCCCAATGATTTTTATACAGCAGAAAAAGGTAATAATGATGTAACACTTGCCCTTATCAAATTTGCAAGCCAACTCAGATAAAGAGTATATACCAGAAAGTAAGACAAAACATATTTAAGGGCCATAACAACAGAGAGCTTAGAAAAATAGGTCCAAATTCTGCCTACTAAAATCCCACACTAAACTGAATCAGGTATAAAAAAAGATGAAAAGGACAGGTGTAAATATCAGTTTTAATATTTATTTTTCTTTGAAAGGCAGAGAGACAGAGAGATTTCCCATATGCTGCTTCACACCCAAGAGCGGCAACGGCCTAGCCCTGCTTCACACCCAGGAGCTCCAACGGCCTAACCCTGCTTCACACCCAGGAGCGGCAACGGCTTAACCCTGCTTCACACCCACAAGCTACAACGGCCTAACCCTGCTTCACACCCACGAGCTCCAACGGCCTAACCCTGCTTCACACCCAGGAGCGGCAACAGCCTAGCCCTGCTTCACACCCAGGAGCTACAACGGCCTAGCCCTGCTTCACACCCACGAGCTACAACCTAGCCTTGCTTCACACCCACGAGCTACGACGGCCTAATCCTGCTTCCAGGTCTCCCACACGGGCGGGGGTGGAGGGCCCTCCCATACTGCTTCTCCAGGCCATTAGCAGGGAGCTGCATCAGAAATGGAGCATCTGGGACTGAGCTGGCACCTGAATGGGTTGCAGCACTGCAAGCAGAAGCTATATATGCTAAGCCACGGTGCCAGCCATATACACACATACACACACTCATATGTCCTCTTCATATATCTTTATACATAGACTTTATGTTTTATATTGTATAGACTTTATAAAGTAAAAGACAAACTCATTTTAATTCACAAACAGTATCCCTTTCACCTAGAAAATCAGAAGCAATCAACAAAAAATAATGAGAGTCTTTGGCAAGAGGGCCACATACAAGGTCAACTGCAAAATCAATAGCTTTCTTATAACCTTCAAAACAGCCAATTGAAGACCTCATTGCAAAAAAGCAACATCAACCTTAAAGTGAGTATAAAACTAAAAGAAATGTGCAAGATCTTTATGAAGAAAACTATAAAACTTTACTAAAGGGCATAAAAGAAGCTGAATAAATGAAAAGATATATGCCACTCAAGAAGTGTGAGACTCAATGCTGTAAAACTGTCAGTTTTCAACAAAGTAATGTATAAATGTAACTCCAGTCTCTAGCGAAGCTTGGACATGATTTCAACAAGTTAACAAAGTAATCCTAAAAGTTGCATGAAACTGTAGGGAAGGATCTGAAAAACAATGAAAGATGTGGAGGTACACAGTCTGAAAACAATGCAGTCTCTATTAACTAAAGTGGCTCTCTACTATTATAAAGACAGAACTGGAGAATTCGCAGGGCTTGAAGCGGCCATCATCGTCAGTGCTACACTAACTCACCACCATGTGCCGGGCACTGCTCTGTGCTAATCACATCGACTAGCTCATGCAATACACCGGCTTATTGAACTAGGACTTACTATTATTTCCCCTTTACAATTGCAAAAGCTGTCACATAGAAGCATTAGGTAACTTGTCTAGGGTCCTACAAGGAGCCTATGGCGGGACCTGGCACACATCACGTAATTTTATAGAATAGTTTCATGCATTTCACAGGGTCTGGAAAGCACGTCAAGCAGCATTTGCAGAGGGCTGTTCTAAAACTCCACCTGGCATTCTCGGGCCCACAGGAGCTCTCATCAGGGTCCCTCCAAGCTCAGCATGAGCCCTGGGAAAGGCCACAGCTCCCACGCGCGGGCCCTCTCCACTTACTCCTGCAGGGAGCCCTGGGAAAGGCCACAGTTCCCACGCGCGGGCCCTCTCCACTGACTCCTGCAAGGAGCCCTGGGAAAGGCCACAGCTCCCACGCGCGGGCCCTCTCCACTGACTCCTGCAAGGAGCCCTGGGAAAGGCCACAGCTCCCACGCGCGGGCCCTCTCCACTTACTCCTGCAAGGAGCCCTGGGAAAGGCCACAGCTCCCACGCGCGGGCCCTCTCCACTTACTCCTGCAGGGAGCCCTGGGAAAGGCCACAGCTCCCACGCGCGGGCCCTCTCCACTTACTCCTGCAAGGAGCCCTGGGAAAGGCCACAGCTCCCACGCGGGGCCCTCTCTGCTGACTCCTACAACTTCTACTTTTCTAGTCTCCACTTGAGCCCTTGTCCCTTCAGGCCAAGGGGAGAAGAGCAGTCATTTGTACCTCGTACGGCGTTCACCAGAAGAGAAGGAAAAGCTCTTCCTATTCATAAACACTAGGGGTCTTTTCTCTGGTCTGCCACCAGATTCCCACTGTTTTAGTACCGAGATCCCAAACAACCCTAAATAATTTAGCATAGCTTCTATGTAGCTGGGCCCCCATGCAACTGATCAAACACACCTAAGTCCTTTGTAGAGAAGCAAGCAGCTTCAGTCCAGTATTCAGATCATTACTGAGGGCAAGCAAACAGAAAAACAGCACAAACACATACACTCACTCATCAAAAAGCACAAACACACGGACCATCCTCGGGGCAGAAACCCGAGAACACAAATGAAAACAGTCCCATGGTGTCATCTCACCCACATGGCTGGTCAAAAATAAACAAACTCGGGCCCGGCGGCGTGGCCTAGCGGCTAAAGTCCTCGCCTTGAAAGCCCCGGGATCCCATATGGGCACCGGTTCTAATCCCAGCAGCTCCACTTCCCATCCAGCTCCCTGCTTGTGGCCTGGGAAAGCAGTCGAGGATGGCCCAATGCATTGGGACACTGCACCCGCGTGGGAGACCCGGAAGAGGTTCCTGGTTCCCGGCTTCGGATCGGCGCGCATTGGCCCGTTGCGGCTCACTTGGGGAGTGAATCATCAGACGGAAGATCTTCCTCTCTGTCTCTCCTCCTCTGTGTATATCTGGCTGTAATAAAAATGAATAAATCTTTAAAAAAAAATAAACAAACTCAAAACATTAGACACTAACAAGAATATGGAAAAACTGGACCCCTGATGGTATCCATCCAACACATATTTACACACTTGGTATCATTTTAGTGAAAGCCACCAAGTCTGTTTTGAAGCTTAAAGTATAATTATAAGAAAAGCAATAAAGTAACAAGATGGTGGTTGGGTGGGAGCACTGAGGCAGAAACAGAGTATGCACACGGAGCCACCGCCTGCAGAGGAGCACTCAGGCCCAGCAGGCTGCCTGGGAGCAGCTCAGCTCTGCCACCGCCTGCAGAGGAGCACTCAGGCCCAGCAGGCTGCCTGGGAGCACTGCAGAAGCAGCCACAGCACATGTACATGACAGATACGGGGGAAGGATGACGTTCCTCCATCTTCATTTCATTTTGGGACAAACTCTGGACAAAAGATTAACGGGCAGGGGGTGGGGGCTGGAGCGGTGGCCTAGTGGCTAAAGTCCTTAACTTGAATGTGCCGGGATCCCATATGGCCGCCGGTTCTTATCCTGGTGGCCCCACTTCCCATCCAGTTCCCTGCCTTGGCCTGAGGACAGCCCAAAGCCTTGGGACTCTGCACCCACGTGGGAGACCATGAGAAAGCTCCTGGCTCCTGATTGGCACAGTTCCAGCTGTTGCAGCCACTTGGGGAGTGAATCAGCAGACAGAAGATCTTCCTCTCTGTCTCTCCTCTCTACATATCTGACTTTACAATTAAAAAACAAAAAAACAAAAAAAAACTCCACACACGCGAGCAACCGTGACATGAGGAGGAAAAGCACAAAGGTCCCGGAGCTGCTGGACTGGAGTGTGAGCCCGACCCCAAGGCCTCCGTCAAGACTGTGACCCAGCTCTAGACCGGCCTCTACCTCCTAGCCTGTGTCCCTCCCTTCCACAGCCTTGCCCCGGGCTGAGGGGCTGACCACTGTAGGATCAAGCTTTTACCAGGATTAACTCCTAGAGCTAAGGAGGCTTTGAGTGCCAGTGGCCCCGTGGAGTCTCTTACCGCAGGCACAGGGGGTCATTTAGAGCCACTGCAGCTGACAGCGCCAGGCTAAGTGGGCATCTGAGGCTTCTTCCCTCCCCACAGTGAGTTAGGAGATCTCCACAACAGGGAAACTTAGAAGCCACTGGAGTCTTTTATAATGCAGAAAGACAATCACTGTTGGTTGAGAAGAACATATTCATGAGAATGAAAGAAAATAATTGTCACGCTAGAATTCTATAGCAAAGAACTCTAACTTTCAAATTTAGTAGTAAAAGAAAGACTTTTTCAGGGAAACAACTTTAAAGCTGTGAAAAAAAACCTGCAGAAAAGTAAACCAGCCCAAAGCTTGGTCTGAGATGCAACCAGGAAAGCTGAGCCAGGAAAACAGAAAAACAGTATGTGGCTAATGTCAAATAAATGTTGATTACACAGAACAATGCTGAGATGGTATTCAGAGGATTAGCCCAAAACAAACAAAGGAAAAAGGCCTGGAGGCTTACGCGTTGGGACACCAGGTAACAGGCCTGCTGTCGCACAGTAGAGGCCAGCTTCCATTCCCAGCTCTAGGGCCTAACTTGAACTTCCTGTTAATGCAGATGCTTTTTTTAAAGTGAAATAATTGTTTTAATTAAGTGAGTTTTAAGGTATAAATACTTAAGTTCTAAATCTTATTCGCTAAGTAGAAAAACTCATTTTAACACAGTAAATCTATGTCAATACAGGCCAGCAAAATACTCTTATATACTGAAAATATCTTCAGGAAAAATGATTGATCCCTTAATCTGGCACTGATTGGCTCGTTTGGAGTCTAACAGCAGCTGACGGCCCAGTGCTCGGGTCTCCAGCCCCGCCCGCCCAGCCTCCCCGGGACGCCACTGCCAGCATGCCAGGAGCGAATTAAGGCAGAGGAGTGCAATTTCTTTTTCTCTCTCTGCCTCCCAAATAAATTATTAAAGTAAACAAATAAAAAACATACAAACTAGAAATACTAGAAAGTAAGAATGTGGAAGAAAGATTGTTACAGTTCAAATCATTTAGACGTTCTTGGATTCTGAACAGGGATTAGTCTTTGGACTTTTAATGTGTCATTGAGCTTTTTGAGACTAACTACAAAAGCATAGAAACAATTGACTACATCTATTGTGGCAAAGGAAACTAGGAAAAGGAGAAATATTCCCTAAACTAGGAGAAAAGAAGATGGTTAAAGTGTAATGGGAAGAATAATTCCAAATTTATCAGTGAGTGTAACTGGAATTTCCAACTAAAACAAGGACTGTCAAAAACGGTGAAAACATTCAAACCCACAAACATAATACACGCATTCAGGCACATGCAGAAGAATGCTGACGAGGGAGAGACCACGACCCATAAAACACAAGGACACAGAACCACAAAGTCCAAAACAGATGAAGACACACCAGCTGACAGGGTCAGGCCCTGCTGTGCCCCTGGGCCAACACGAACACAGCCACAACCCTCTGCGACCTCACAGCACCTGCTTCCTGCCCAACCTCCAGCCCACCTACCCTCTGACCCCCGCCGCTCCTCCAGCCCACCTACCCTCTGACCCCTGGCCCTCCTCCAGCCCACCTACCCTCTGACCCCCGCCGCTCCTCCAGCCCCCCTACCCTCTGACCCCTGGCCCTCCTCCAGCCCACCCACCCTCTGACCCCTGGCCCTCCTCCAGCCCACCTACCCTCTGACCCCTGGCCACTCCGCCAGCCCACCTACTCTCTGACCCCCGCTGCTCCTCCAGCCCACCCACCCTCTGACCCCTGGCCCTCCTCCAGCCCACCTACTCCCTGACCCCTGGCCCTCCTCCAGCCCACCTACCCTCTGAACCCCACCGCTCCTCCAGCCCACCTACTCCCTGACCCCTGGCCCTCCTCCAGCTCACCTACCTTCTGACCCCAGACGCTCCTCCAGCCAACCCACCCTCTGACCCCTGGCCCTCCTCCAGCCCACCTACTCTCTGACCCCTGGCCCCTTCCTCTGTAAAGCCAGCAAGGCCTGAAGCCGTCTCCCTTCCCTTATCACTCTGCCTCTTGTCTGGTCTCTTGGGATCACCGGCCTGCCTCAGGGATCCAGGACTTGTTCCCTCTGTTAAAACAACAGAATTGTAACCTGGTGCTTTATTCGGCCATTTTGCACTCTGAACTGGCAACAGGCCTGCCTGTGGGTAAAAACCCAACTCACACGTAGAACTCTGTGGTCACGTAGCAAGAAACCAGGGGAACAACAAAGTCTGGTAAAGCTAACGAAGGAGAACAGACCATGCATGCTGTAACTACTCAGCAGGCCCTGGGCTTTTTCTGCTAGTCCTGAACAACACTACAAAGAGCTCACACAAGACGGGCCCATTCCAGTAGGGAAACTGTGGACACCTCTCTGATGGGCTGCAACTCCCACTGGTGAGTGGGGGGTGGGTCTGGCTAGACAAGACGGTGGTACCCACTGGAATGTGTGTGTGCAGGAAGGCGAAGTCGGTTGGCATGAGTTAGGCTTCAATGCCCAACTATGTGTATACCAGAGCTGAATGGGAGGTGGGACAGACCAGACCAGTCCACTGAACATGCTGGCAGGCACAGAAATCAGGGCGAGGGGCCAGCCCAGTGAAGTTACTGGGGGTCACTGACTGGGATGCAGCTCCATTGGTGTGTGTGAGGACCAACTGTGTGAAGGGCAGGGTCGCGCTGGGCCACAGCACCCACCCATTGGTTTATGTAAGAAATGGACCCAGAAATTGCAACTATCAGTGTGGACGTAGGCTGATGTGGGTGACAGAGTGATTTGGACCCCGTACAGGTGGGCACACACACAAGAGGACAGGTGGTCCAACAATAGAGTGCACATGTCAGAACTGGGCCTCCTCAGTGGCTTTGATGGAGCAGCAGACGGCAGACCCAGAAGCACAGGGAGGCTATGTCAGACCATTGGAGCCTGCAGAGGATCCTGGTACCACAGCAGAGGAAGGAGGGCAGAACAGACTTGTCAACTACCCCAGTGAAGAGTGACAGCAAATTCCTGGGCAAACAGAGACTCAGTGGTGGACTGTGTCAGTCAGTGGACCTTGGAAGGATAGACTCATGTTTGGATAGTGACATCAACAGTATTCCAGAACTATCAAAACCACTTGAGCAGAACCACATCGGGGACCCTGGGATGACAGCGGGTGGCCGGCCACTCCCCATCGCTGGGTACAAGTACAGAGATGGCTTCTCCCCCATCTCCCCCCTTCCCCCAGATACAGGAAGAAGAACATGTGGAAATTATGGTCACGCCCACTTACTCTGCTCCTGAACCCTTCCACATTAATCAACTATGTAAACATCATCAAAAACAAAACTGAAAAACAGTGGGGATCCATGCTGATGCTCTCCTCAGTAGTAAGGGTTTCTGTAAGCGGTAGAGTCTCTGGCAGTCCATGTCCACAACAATACGAACAGATAAACTTTCAGATCCCAAGATTAGAAGGTGGACATTTTTATTTGGGGCAGGATGCTGGTGGGAGGGTAAGGGCAGATTACTGTGTCATCACAGTACCTAAAAACTTTGAAATTGTGAGATGTTTTAACAAATGTCAGTAATTACTAGATAATCAGACCAAAAACAATTATTAAAGATCTTACAGATTTGGACAATACAATTAACAAGCTGATTAATACACATTTTCAGAACCCTGCATTCAATGATTGCAGAGGAAGTATTCTTATGCAAATGTGAGGCCTTTATAAAAAGTGACCACACACTGGGCCATAAAGTCCTGAGTTCTAAACAATCAGCTTAATGTATCTCAAGTCCTGGCACCACCATGCAATTAAGCCAGAAATCAGGTTTTTTTTCAAAATCATTAACAGTTACTTTTCACTTAAAAAACAAATTTCTAGGGCTTAGTGCAGTAGCCTAAGGGCTAAAGTCTTTGCCTTGAACCCACCGGGATCCCACTGGCCACCAGTTCATGTCCTGGCAGCCTCGCTTCTCATCCAGCTCCCTGCCTATGGCCTGGAAAAGCAGGCGAGAATGGCTCAAGTCCTTGGGACCCTGCACCTGGCTCCTGGCTTCGGATTGGCTCAGCTCTGGCCATTGTGGCCAGATGGGGAGCGAATCAGCAGATGGAAGGTCTGTCTCTCTTCCTCTCTGTATATCTGACTTGCCAATACAAATCAACAAATCTTTATTCAAAAAAAAAAAGATGTAAAGTGACATTTCTGAACTCTAATAATGTGATAATTTCTAACAATTATCATGATAGCAAATAATAATGCAAATGCTTATATATATTAAAAAGATCTATGAGAAATCTCAAAAAAAAAGGACATCAAAATCTTCACATATAAGATCTATCACGTTCCTGAGATAGGTTTTAGGCAATCCTAGTAACACAAAGACATCAATATTCTGATAAAGTAAATACAATTCTAATTAAAACTCCAAGTAGTTATTTTGCAAAACATAACAAAGTAAGTCCTAATCTTAGAGAGTAAGCGGGAGGTCATGAGGAAGTGACTTTGGAAAAAATAGCTGGGAAAAACAGCTACCTGTCCTTGGGAGTGCGTGTCAAGTCAGTAGGCGACTATACAGCTCTGTCAGTACTCACTGTGGGACCCTTGCCGGACGCACGCTAGACCACCGTCAGACCATCCCACCCTCCGTGGGACCCTTGCTAGACGCACACTAGACCACCGTCAGACCATCCCACCCTCCGTGGGACCCTTGCTAGACGCACGCTAGACCACCGCCAGACCATCCCACCCTCCGTGGGACCCTTGCTGGACGCACACTACTAGACCACCGCCAGACCATCCCACCCTCCGTGTGACCCTTGCCGGACGCACACTAGACCACCGCCAGACCATCCCACCCTCCGAGTGACCCTTGCCGGACGCACGTTAGACCACCATCAGACCACCCCACCCTCTGAGGGACCCTTGCCGGACGCACGCTAGACCACCGCCAGAGCATCCCACCCTCCGAGTGACCCTTGCCGGACGCATGCTAGACCACCGCCAGACCATCCCACCCTCCGAGTGACCCTTGCCGGACGCATGTTAGACCACCGCCGGACCATCCCACCCTCTGAGGGACCCTCTGCACAGCAGCCAACAGCAGGGTCGTTGCTGCAATGAGACCCAGCAGTGTGGGGAAGCCTCTGGAATCAGTGCATGGGGAAAGTTTGTTAAGACTTTGAAAGCCTAGAACGTTCTAAGGAGTTTTAAGAACTTTACGATGCTGGGTAGAATGGTTAAAGCCATGAGGAGGAGTCATCAGATGGAAACGAGAATTCCCCTAGGAACTGGACCGAAGGTGACTCATGCCAAAGGTGACCAGCAACATGGTATTTCTGTGTTGCTGTCCTGAGAATGGACAGGTTGAATTGAAGGCTGGTGGGCCGGCTCGCCTGGTTGCAGATCTGAAAGCAACAAAGCATTCAGGCTGCAGCATGGGTGTTACAGCCGCTGCTAGTACGTTCACAGGGATCAGCCGCAGCAACGGGAACAGAGCACAAGCATTTGGAAAATGTGCAGGCCAGGCAGAGGAGGAACAAAGAAAAAGCTTGTTCAGTACAGGAACGGGAAGTGGAGAAACTGCTTGCTAAAGTGATCAGTTCTGGTGAAAGGGAGTCATTCATTAGGCAAGACAATGGTGGAAGGACCCGGAAACATTCAGGAGATCCTGCCCCCTGGAGGCCTGGCAGGGCAAATTCACTTCAAAGACCTTCCAGGGCGAGACCCCCTTCAGGAAGAGACCCCAGGACGCCCTGTGTGCCCTGGCCCAGCGTGGAGCCTGGCTTACCAGGCTAGGAACCACTCCTCCAGTGGTAAACCCTCACACTGTCTAACTCATGCTGTTGCTCAGGTTGGCAAGGCACAAGAGTTAGGGGGTCTTGTCCCAGGGAAGCCTATGAGGCTGGAATCCCTTCACAGATCACCACATTATGGGGCTGCAGAGAAGACCCCAGAAAAGTAGAGGTGGCATTAACACGGGACAACCACCCCCGGACGCTTCGAGGGCTGGCGGCAAGAAGCCACAGTCATTAGCGTGTGACCATGTGGGCAGCCACCTGAGCAAAGGACCAACGGAACCATGGAGTCCTCCACTAGACTTCAAAGGATCTTCTACACAAACTGGGAGCCCGGAGAGATGGCCCAGGGACAGTCGCTGTGAGAGGCCTGCACTAGGTTAATGACAGGCAGGAACGTGCGGTTGGAGATACCTGGGCAAATCCCCAGCAGCACAAGGCCTGGGGGTTGCAGTTATTAGAGCAACCCAGCTCCCACGGAGAACCCAGCATTCTGGAAATGGAACTGGAGATTTAATTTTTGCCTTCCACTCTGGCTGACTTCCACTCGGACTTTAGACAACCAGTCCTCTCTAATCCTCCTCACATGGCCTCCTTGGAAGGCAAGTGTACCCCGTGTCGCCTCACCTTTGTATCCGGAAGTAAGCAAACTTGCTTTCAAGTGCAGAAAAGGGTTCAGAGCCAACAGTGAGCCTGGAGTCTCAGGTGAGAATTCCGACCACACTCAGGAGCCGCTGCTGCCCCGAGTGAAGACACGGGCCCTCGGGGAGAGTGACTGCTGGGTGCGGGAAGAAAGGACGTCCTACGGAACGAGGGACAACATCTTAGGGGCTGAACAGACCTGGACTCTACCAAGCTCACTGAGGTTTAAATTCTGAAGTCCCACGGGAAGGGTTGATGGATGCAGGCAGGGTTTAATTATAAGGGTGGATCCAGCAGGAGGCCTTAAGTATTGCCAACTCACTGCTGATAATATTAATAACAAAAATATTTCCTTATTTATTCAAAGGCAGAGTTAGACAGAGATGTCCCCAATCTCATGGTCCACTTCCCCAGATGGCTTTCTGGGTCACCCAAGTGCCCAAGGAGTCGAGCCATCTTCCAAGGCTCCCCAGGGTGCTTTAGCAAAAGAGCTGGGCAGAAAACAGGGTGTCAAGGTTTCAAATCAGCACTCGTAGAGGATCGTCAAGCCAGCAGAGCTTCAACCTGCGGCCCCATAATGCCACCCCTATGGCGGCAGTTCCTGCAAGCGAGCAGGTTAGTGAAGCCAAGCTCTTGAGCAGCCCTGCTTGTTTCCGGGCTCATCCCGGGGCCCTTGCTCTGTACGCTCTGCCCTGGCCAGCATCCACCAGAGGCCACAAAGTCGACTGTGTATCCTGACTGTGGTCACCCAAAGGGAAAATCAAAATACATCTTTGCTTCCCAAGAAACATTCTCAGTAATTTTAAGGTAACCAAATTAATGTTACATCTGATCAATTTCCAAAACATGCCAGACACTTAAATCCAATCTCTTTCCGATGGAGTACATTCCATTTCATGACAATTGCCACTTCGCAGCTACAGAATACTGAGTAAATAAGTATTTAACATGTAAAGGCCCCTTTGTTTGCTCCTCAACCATTTGTTATTATAATATGTGTACATACTTTGTAGAATCTGTAAAGTTTATTTTGAAAATTAAAATTTCTGGGCTGGTACAACTGGCTAATCCTCTCCGTCCAAGTACTGGCATGCCATATGGGGGCTGGTTTGTGTCCCAGCTGTTCCACTTCCCATCCAGCTCCCTGCTTGTGGCCTGGGAAAGCAGTGGAGGATGGTCAAGGCCTTGGGACCCTGCACCCGCGTGGGAGACCCGGAAAAAGCTCCTGGCTCCCAACTTCGGATTGGCTCAGCTCTGGCCATTGCAGCCAGTTGGGGAGTGAACCAGCCAGGGAGAGATCTTTTTCTCTGTTAGGTTTTAAATGCAGTTAAAGCTCTTATGCACAGTAATTCCTGCAGCCATGAATAGTTTACCACAAACAGAAATACCAGATGAAGTATTAGGAGGTCCTTTACTCCACCAGGGTGGCAGGATGGGGGGCTGCCAGGGCAGGGAAAGAGGGCAAGAAGGAGGACGGGAGAGAGCCAGGTAAAAAGGGAGCAGCAGAGAAGGGGTGGAGGAGGGGACACGGGTGGAGGAGGGGTTGTGGGTGGTCCCCAGGGACTGGTGACTGAGATGATCTGAGCCACAGCTGGGTGGGTGGGTGGGGACCAGGGGAGGAGCCTTGGAGACTGGGGAGGTAGAATTCTCACTTGGAGGCCATGGGGTTACATGTCGTCATGGGAAAGCGGAAGCAGGAAGTGGCCTGGGTCCAAGACGGGATTTTGGAAACACTCCTCACACTGTCTCTCCTTCTTTCGATAAATCTGCATTCTCAAGGAAAAGAAGTAAATGTTAAAAACAAAAGAAAGAAAACTGAAATTTCCTGGGGAAAAAGACACAATTGAATAAATAAATGGAAAATTTGGGGAAAAACCAAAGAGCCTTATAAGCCATCCCATATAACCAAATGCAATGTATACAAACAACTGCATTAGAAACTACATGTGAAATTCCCATTCAACTTTCCATTGTGTGTATATATCTGTATCTATCTAGCTATCTATTATCTATGTATCTATCTATCAGCCAAAATGACAAGATATTTCAAGTACCAAATAAATTTATCTCAACTGGCTTCCACAGGAAGTACTTTAACGGCTGCTGTAACTGCACAGGCACAAAGATGGGTCCTGCTTCAGATCGCGTGGATTCCAGCCCCAGTTCCGTGTCTCTGCTGTTCCTTCAAATCTGTCCTTATCTTGTGAGTGCAGCTGCAACTACACTTGACTTTGAGAATTTTCCTGAGTTTCGTCATTTGGCAGAAAAATGAATGCAAATTTCGATGATTTAATGGTATGATAATCAAGAAAAAAAGATGTCTGCTTGGAAAAAAAAAAAGATCTACTGGAATCACCACTCAATTGACTTCAAAAATATAAAGCCCTTTTTTCTAGTAAGTAGAAAAACTTGGAGTTACTGAAAGATAAGAGAAACACGAATGGCAGCGAAGGTTACGATGAGAATACGGGAAACGCAAAGCCCGCCTGGCCGAGGGTATCAGTCCCTCTGTGCACAACCACACGAGGAATGAATCAGACACGCCGTGCAGCTCCAGGAGGCGGAGCAGAGCTCCCCACTAGCAGCAGACCCACACAGACACACACAAACACGCCGCTTTGCCGAGTGAGGATTTCACACAGTCCTGATTGGACAGTTAACTGAATTCCTTTTAGTGCAGTTCTCCCCTAGACTGTAATGGAGCATGTGAGAGGGGAACCGGCCACAACATGACCAAGCCAACTCCACAGGAAATCATTTACAAATCAATTAAAGAGAAATCAGTTTTGTCAAGTAAAGCATTCATAATCAAAATCAAAATTTAACAACTGTAAAAATTAGGAGCAGAACACTAACATGAAAGCGCTTCAGAAGTTCATGGCAAAACAGAATTCAAACACGCATGAAACAACAAATTTTGAAATGCACGCAGTTTTCTGCATAACACATCTTCCATGAGCTCTTGGAATATCCTGAAAAAGTATGAATTTCAAAGTGCTTTGCACCAAAATAATCTTTCAAAGGAAATTTCCACTAGCTTTCGGGGACACCTGCACACGTTCAGCATCTACGGTTACACCTGATTTTCACCTGTTCAAGTGACCATACACAAGTCTGACATGAATGCTCTGACGTGGGCAGGGCTGTGGAACGTGCCGGGAAACAGAACAGAAATTTCAGACAGTGGCAAGATCACATAGCTTTAACAGATTCCTTGAACATTTTTATAAACAGTAATGACTTCTGGGACTTAGGAAACATCATTGAGAAGCAGAACTACACAGGTTATTACGATGGCTGGTTCCGTGGTTCAACAGGCTAATCCTCCCCCTTCAATGGCCAGCATCCCAAGTAGGCACAGTTTATGCCCCAACTGCTCCACTTCCCACCCAGCTCCCTGCTTGTGGCCTGGGAAAGCAGTGGAGGATGGCCAAGGCCTTGGGACCCTGCACCCGTGTGAGAGGCCCACAGGAAACACCTGGCTTTGGGTCGGCTCAGCCCTGGCCACTGCAGCCATTTGGGAGTGAACCAGCGGATGGAGACCTTCTCTTTCTATCTCTCCTTCTCCTTGTAAGTCTGTCTTTTGAATAAAAGTAAATAACTTTTACAAAAAATAAACATCTGGACTACTACTCATCCATAAAATAAGGAATAATCCTGTCTTTTCCAACAAGATGGATGCAACTGGAAACCACTTATATTTAGTGAAATAGGCCAGTCTTAGAAAAACAAATACCGTGTTTTCTCTGATATGCTGCAGTTAAAAAAGAATATATAACATTTTGTAGAAACTAGAGACAATGCTGTATTGTCTCTTGAGATATTTGCATTTTTTACTAATTTAACAATTTGGTGAGTGGTGAATCAAACCTTTGATAACAGAGAAGACAAAATTCTGACTTTTCAAAACTTCATGATAAGAAGGAAAGGAAGCAGAGTTGTTGCAGGAGGGAGGAGAGTGGGAGAATTACGGTCATCGTTTTGCAACTGTTCCTTTGAAATACCCGAAATGTGTTCTCTTTATTGCAATAAACATTTAAAAATAAAGACAATAAAAAGCAGTATTAAAGATAAACTAGTAGCTGGACCTAACGAATTGAGTAAGCACAAGGAAGCACAGTTGATGTCACCAGGCTTTCACAGAGCAGGGTTCAGTGACATCCCTCCAGGAGCACTGGCTGGACTCCCGAGACACCGCACACTGGTTGGAGTCCTGGGACACCCCACACTGGATGGAGTTCCGGAACACCCCACTCAGATCCAGCTGCTGCTAATGTGCCCAGAGGAAGCAACTGAAGATGAGCTGGGTCCCTCCCATCCATGGGGAAACTGGTTGCAGTTCCAGCTCCTGAGCCACTCCTGAGCCACTCCTGGCTGTTATGGCCTTTTGGGGAGTGAACCAGTGAATGGGCTATCTGCCTCTCCCTCGGTCCCTTTTTAATTAATTAATTTAAAATAATAAGAACTAATTCATAACATTCACTGAGGATAGTCGACATCCCCTTCATATAGAAGTCCCATCCAGTGGCAAGGAGTAAGGGAAGTTCCGAGGAGTTTGGAAACTTGGAGACAGCAGGTGACAGCCTCAGTAGTTGGCTCACTGCCACCCAAGCAAGCAACGGGGACTGAGTCACAGGCTGCAGGCTCCGGCCCAAGCCGCAGCCCCAGCGCTAACAGCACTGAGTAATGAGCCAGCAGGCGAGAACACATGCGCTCTCTCACTCACCAACTGTTGCCATTGTGCAAAGCATTTTAAAAAACAGCAAATGAAGTAATAAAAGGTACCAGCCAAGTAATTACCGTAAACATTTACACGCAATTTCACTGTTCATTTTCCACATTTTTATATTCATTTGTAAAACTACACAGAGACACACAAATAAGCGACAGTGATTTTGGGGTTGTTGATGACGGAGAAGGAGGAACGGAGGGAAGAAGGACCAAACACCAAGATGCCGGCTGCCCTGGACAGCCTGGAATTCCAGCGCTGCTGCCTGGAGCGCCGCCACACCTCAGTGAGCCCCGCTGCCACCTTCACGCTCGCAAGGCTGGGACTTGCACAAGCTGCTGGCTTCCTTCTCGTCAAGTGTAAACTGAGGAGTTTAACGAAATGTCCTGAAATGGTCGAATCTGACATGGTTTTATAATTTCAACAGTAATGTGCTTTCTTTAAAACTCAAATCGCAGTCTCTTGCTGATTTTAGTTGGGGGATGGCCTCATTTAACTAGCAGTAGAACCCCGGTCACTACCACTCACAGGTAATCTGCTGAAGCTCACCAACAAAGCCCTTCGCTCTTCAGAAAGCTCCTTACACATCACTGTCACCATGCATCATTTTGAACCACATGGTTGGCTCTGTCCTTCCGGGTAGACTGCAAGTACCCTCAGGTAGAAAGGGGACTACCTTCTTTCCCATTGTTCACACATAAATTAACACCTTTACATGGAATACGCCAGATGGTCGATTAAACAGACATAAATTGTGTAACATGTACAATTTGTGACTCTTCCTCATCTCAAAAAAGGTATTTCAAAATTATAAAAGTAGAATGGCTAAAAATGGAATTCTGTGGATGTCTATAAAATGAGACACCACATGATACTGCTTCTCTCTTTAGCCAACACAGGCAGTAGGCATCCACAGTGCAGACTAGACTAGGGCAGGCTTAGAAACGAGCACTCCCAACAACACTGTGTCGACTAAGAAAAACGACGAAGGAGTTAAAACACTGTAGAAGCGAAAAGCTGAAAAACCACTCAAGACTACAGCCAAGTAAAGGTCACTGCAATTAAAATAATCTAAAGAGGAAATAAACTCTTCTGATAAACAAAAGCAGATCACCTCAATATTTCTTTTAAAGATTTATTTATTTTTATTGGAAAGTCAGATATACAGAGAGGAGGAGAGACAGAGAGGAAGATCTTCCGTCCGATGGTTTACTCCCCATCTGACCACAACAGCCAGAGCTGCGCTGATCTGAAGCCAGGATCCAGAAACTTCCTCCGTGTCTCCCATGCGGGTGCAGGGTCCCAAGGCTTTGGGCCATCCTTGACTGCTTTCCCAGACCACAGACAAGGAACTGAATGGGAAGTGGGGCTGCTGGGATTAGTGCCGGCGCCAATATGGGATTCCAGCGTGTTCAAGGCGAGGACTTCAGCTGCTAGGCTACCACACCAGCCCCTCAATATTTGTTTCAAAGATACTTTCCATTAGAACTGAAGCTCCAAAGAGTTTCAAGCTGCAACCCGCAATGCTCAGGGACAAACAGAAAGCAAGTGGACTACACAGACTACAACCATACACACCTTACTTTGCACTTTACCGCTGCAAGTGGGAGTCATGCTTCTACACGAGGTTAGAGATCCTTCACTCAAAGACAAGCTAAGCTGATCCCTCACTGCATACAGCCCAGACAAACAGAAAACACAAAAAAAGACAAAAAACTAAATTCCGTCTCAATTATTTCGAGGATCTAAACTGACTGTTCATATTGCTAACTCTATTAATGACTTCTTAATTAGCAAGGTTTTAAGTATCTTAGTTTGAGGATTAACACATATTAAAAATAATGATGTGAAATAACCCAATTTACAATACTGGAACTTGATAATGATTTTGTAGAAAGAAACAAGGTGTAATAAAAATAATCTAGATTCCTAATACCACTTCCTGACACTCACAGCTTTATATCACACTAAAACTACACACTTATCTCCTCATTAGCAACCAATCTCACTTATTCCTCCTTCCAAACCAATTATAAGAAAATTTTCAGACTCAAAGGAATTAATAGGACACTTGGACCTCACTCCGTTCTCTCATGACTCAAGTAATTAACAAGCACTTATGCTGAGATCCAAATAGTTTTCCCTAAACTAATTAATGGGGAACATCCAAATGTTATCAACTAAGAGCAAGCCAAGAGCCATATACCAATAGTCCTTAAGCAGGATAATTGCAAGATGCTGACAGGGTCCTCCGGTCAGCGCAGACTAATTTGGGGTGTAAATAATGAGGACGGAAAGGAGGCTGCTTATCAGACACAGCCGACTCTTCAGATGACAGCAGAGCCCCGACAGGCAACGCCTGCACGGAACAGCTTCTGGTCCTCCAACTTTTCAAGCACTGAATACAAGGTGAATAAATGATATATATGATATTTTATTCCAAATAAGTCAAAATGGAAGAATGCAAGGCTAAATCATTTTCTCAAAATTTCATAAAAGGTCTGGAATTTCTGAAGAGAAATTAGGAAAGCTTGCTTCTTCTACGAGTGTCTTATTTTCTGTGTTCTTTCAACCAAACCTTCATTTCAGAAATCAATCTACAACCCTTCATCAGACTTTCAGACGGCTCCATCTCCAGCCACAAAACCTTGCAAAAGATATTTTCCATGCACCCAGTTAGATCTTTCTCCTGAAGCTGTCCCACAGAATGAATGCGATCCCCTTAAAAGCGATGGCTTTTTCAGATTTCATTTTATAAAGAGCTCACTATGTGTTCCGAATCCTAACTTTAAAGACTTTAGAATTATTCATAGTACATCAGAAATTAAATTCAGCTTGGGCATAGATTCATTGTACTTTTTGACAACAGAGGCCCTTCATGAACTCTTCAAACAGTACCACGTGGTGTGCCGAGAGCGGTTCCCGGCACTCTGAGGCTCATGGCGCATCAGCTCCTGCAACTGCGGGTCTGACCTATGTAAAAAGTACAATGGGTCTCCAAAAGACGCAGGGATGTATAGCAAGGCAAAATGCAGAAATTTCAAGCTTGGGCATACAAATAAACAAAGAGTAAGTCATTCTGTCTAAAGAGAATCTGCTTTGAAAGCTTAAGGACAAAACATCAATTTGAAAAGAGGCCCCGCGACAGCAACATGGATTCTGAAATTAAACATTAAATATAACAGCAAAGCCTGGGCTGGAAGAATGGTGAGCCCATTGATGCCTGACAGAAAGTCACTGGGAAATGCAGTGATGAGCAGCTTACTCACGGGTAATTCGCTTGAGATGAGTCGATGATAAAGATTCAGAGGCTCACCTTCCTCATCCATCCTCATCCATCTGCAGAAGGAAAATGCGACCGTTCCCTGAGGAGCATCCCCGTGCCACCTCACAGGCATCCCAGCTGCTCTGGCCACACAGTTCTGACCAGAAGCACGGATCTGCTCAGACTGTGCCAAAGCCGTCACACCAGCTGAGGCAGTCAACAGCACTCCATGGAGACTTGCAACCAGTCGGATCCAGAGCCTGAAGCACTGGGGGAGGAACTGTGCAAGGGGACGCAGCGAGGCTTGGCCGAGCATCCTGAGGACCTAGCACAGCCAAGGCAGTGGAGACCGGAAGGCAGACGTGTTCCAGCCAAGGCAGGCACGGACCAGACAAGGGCAGACCTTACCAACAGGCCAGGCTGGCTTCTCGGTCTCAACATGACATGTGGAGTGTCTTGAGAAAGGTAGCCAGGGCTTAGGAGAAAAACGCCCAGAAAGCTTCAATCTTTTGCCACAACATTCCTGAACATTCCACGAGCTCAACATGGATACCCTCACATGAATGTCAGCAGGAAATCACTGCGCATGCACCTTATGGTCAGAGTTTGGCTGCTTCTCACGACTCCGCTTCCGTTTTTCTTTAATAATAGAAACATGGTCAACTTCCTAGACCCTCATTTTTTTTAGGGATGGACCACAACACTGTACTATCACTTATTAAAGTTTTCTCAACTTCATGGACAATGCACTGAGAAATAATGTTCTGTAATTTTTATTTTTATCCCTTTATTCCATTCTCCTATGAACTATGTGCAGGCTGCTTGCAGAAACCGTCTAACACAAAACGAGCATTCTACAGGTGTTCATTTCAAGCAAGACAGAGCAAAGCAGAGTGGCATTCTGTACAGTGCTTAAAATATTACTTGGGATGCGTGATCCCAAACTGCAACTTTTACTCCAACTTTCTGCTAACGCACACCTGCTGGGGAAGTGGGTGACAGGTCAAGTTCTTGGGTCTGTACGACCCACGGGAAGAACCCCGATTGAGCAGCTGGCCCCTCATCTCTGCCTGGCCTGGCCTGGCCGTGGGTGTGCCAGACATTTGGGAAGGGAGGGAACCAGCAGATGAAAGAGTCCGTTCTCCGACTACCACATAAACAAGGAAGAAAGGCATGGAGGTGTGCAACCGTACGACGTTTCCTATACATCTTGCAACATTTTAAAATCTGGATTTGGCATAAATGAGAATTCTTCCTAAAACCAAGTATCCTGAAGAAAGGGTGAGAACAAACAAAACGCAGTTTCTTCTGAAGACACTATCGGCTTAAATATGATAAAATTCACAGGAAAAGGCCACCCCAGCCAGTAATCCTGCTGCATGAGTTTTGTATCTCAGGTGAAATAAAAGCACAATTATGCTACCTCCAATATATCTCGGCAATCGATAATTTCAGATGCAACCACTGATTAACAGAGTCATCTTCCTGCTTCAACTCCAGGAAGGCGCTTCGCCTGATCTGAAATCTTAGGAAACATTTCCAATTTCTTTAGGAAGATGGTGACAGACTGCTTTTTAATCTCTCTTTAGATAACACACTCTGAAGATCAAAAGGGCTTCTTGGAGGCAGAGGTGTTTTCTGTCGATGAATACCAGGGGAAAAAAAAGACTTGAAGCAAACTGCTCAGAGAAACCTTTCCTAATCAGGCATTAAACGACAATACAAAGTCTTCAGAAACGTCAATGGATCAGGAAAAGTAAGGCATTTACACACACACAAAAAAACTTTCTTTGGAAAAGCAACATAGCAATAGATCCTGGCAGGAAAGTCGGGCTACGATAAGTAGACAGGATCCCTTCAAAGACTCAGGAAGGCTAAACAAGCATCCATCACGTACTGCCATCTTATCATGGATTTTTGTTCATGAGTTCTTCTAAGCTTCATCTATCCGAGAGGTCGAGGGGCAAGGAGTAAGGGAAGACAGGCCAAGAGTGCTCCTACCTTGTCTTACTCCCAAATGCCTACAAATACGAAGGCTGGGCCAGGCCACGTTAGCCAGTCAGAAGCACAGCCCAGGTCTCTGCTGTGTGGCAGGAACTCACTTCCACAGGCTACTATCATCTTCAGGGCCCGTGTTAGCACCAAGCTGAGATCCGAGGGGGAGCCAACCTCGGACCCAGGCACATCAAGCTGGGACACGGCCTTGCTAACTAGCACCTTTGCCCCTAGACTAACTACCCCCACCTACCCCACTGAAGGTCTTCATTTCTACTCAAGAATTTCCAGGGTCCGGCCCCATGGCCTAGCAGCTAAAGTCCTATCCTTGAACGCCCCGGGATCCCATATCGGTGCCAGCTCTAATCCCGGCAGCCCTGCTTCCCATCCAGCTCCCTGCTTGTGGCCTGGGAAAGCAGTCGAGGATGGCCCAAAGCCTTGGGACCCTGCACCCACGTGGAAGACTTGGAAGAACCTCGGATTCTGGCTTCAGATCGACACAGCTCCAGCTGTTGTGGTCACTTGAGGAGTGAACCATCGGACAGAAGATCTTCCTCTCTGTCTCTCCTCCTCTCTCTCTATATCTGACTTTGCAATAAAAATAAAATAAATCTTCAAAAAAAAGAATTTCCTATGGACTCACTTCATACTAAATACCAAGTATAAAAATCCAACCTATCTCTCACGACATGAGCAGAAACACATAGCAGCATATTGTTAATAAGATTATTCCATCTTGTAATTTTAATTAGGAAAAACCCAAACTGTGTAAGTAGTGACTTCCCCAAATCATATTAGCCAATATCTGTGCCCTTTCAGAGAACACATCAATGGGTACAAGAGCATCACACATCACTAGGAAGGGAGCATACACGTCTCTGGGACCGTATGAACATCACATGAAGTCAAAGTCCAGGGGAACTGATAGAGCTGGAGCTTTTCACTATTAAAACAGATTTACTCCATTCAAACATACTGAGAGAAACATTCACTCCTGGGATACGCTGCATCCCAGTATATATTCCACAGCTGCTTAAAAATCTCACCAACGAAAGGTGATAATGACAATGATGGTGTCACTACTAAAAAACCAATAAGTCTAAAAATAGCAAGATCTCAAACAACTGGATAAATTTTTAGATTGCTCCAGCATTATTCCAGAGCATAAGCTATGCATAAACTTTGATAGTAAGGGGGAAAACTAAGTTTACATCTAGAGAAAAGAGTTTTAATTAAAATCCATCCAACACAAATATTCAATCATTTCCAGCTGTAAGCAACTGTCCAGGTTGCTTTGTACCTAGGCAAGTGTCACACTGCTGGTAGAAAAGCAGCCAGTAGCTGGTGGGCATCCTGGGCCTGGTTAATGCCAAGTTTGTGTAAACTCTGCCAGCGTGCCAGCACAGTTGCCTATTCGGCTCTATTCTACATGTTGGAGTGGGGGCCGCTGGGGGAATGTTCGACAGGCAAGGGTAACTACTGGGGGCTTCCAGGCACTGGGCCGCTGGACTCACAGTCAGGTGAGAGAGATGAGACCCAGGAATGCAGCCGGGCATGTCTGGGTCAGACCAAGGCCCTCGTCATCTTGGGAAACCTGGGTTGGGCTAAACAGCATTGTCAATGCCTACCAGTGTACACAAAAGCTGCAGCTGGGGCATGCCTGCCTGGGACAGGCCACACTTCCTGCCCAGACCTCAGCACCCAGTGGAAGGCAAGGGAACCAGATACGGGGCATCACCTGTAGGAGATTTGCATTTCATTAACATACTAACTTTCAAAACTGGTTATGATGAAGACACCTAATTACTGGCAAACTTTAAGATTTTTTTCTATTATAAAAATAATATATGCTTACTTCAGGAAAAATATTTTTTACTAATCATAAAAATACATGACATACAGAGCAAATTAAAGACAGAAGTATCCACAATTGCACGCTCTAGCATAACGCTGCCGTTCACATGTTCATATCTTTCCTTAAGGTTTATTACTTACCACATGTCATACAGTATACTACACTCATACATGAGTCACACATCAGAGATTTCAAAAAAACAAATATTGACGAAAAAACAGGATGGCAAATGCCGTTCAACGTGAATGACTTGTAAATGTTTTCAATGTTTAAAACACTGTTCTCAGTCATTCGGCATCCATTTAAAGAGTGAATCACAAGTCAAAATCCACGGCTGTGAAAACTTGCTTCGTATCGTTCAACTGCTCCGCTTGGAGAAAGCAGTGGTGAGGAGCTACTGTGTGAATCCTCCTGACAGATGAGCTAACCACTGACAGAGTTCCGTCATTGTTAGCAAATGCTACAGCAGAAAGCAGGCAGCTACTTAAAGTGCTGAGCAAGTATGACGAGCAGCACTTGCCGGGGCTGGGGATATGCAGCGTGGCTCAAAAGCTAGACCCATCACACCGTGATAGGAGATGCAGATGGGCCAACCTGCCAGGAGTTTCAGCGCAAGGTTGACTAACAGCTCACACTAAAGAGGCCACGCGACAACACACGGTCCAAGTGGATCCTTCAAGTTAGGACAAACACCAGAATGTGTGCCATGTTCACTTTGTTAGCCAGAAGAACTACCAGAGTATCAAATATCGGAAACAAAGTTTCTGTGCTTTCTGCTACTGACCTGAGACTCGGAATCCAGTACCTGTAGATCAACACCGCGCCCGCAAGGTCAAAGTCTACTTCCCTCCCTTGCAGAACACAGTGGCCAGACCCGCCACCCAGGCTCAGGACTCGGAAGCTCTCCCCATGTCAGGAACTGAACAAAAAGCTAACGCCTTCGCCTGGAGATTTAACAGGCGTTCGAGCCCCAGTCTTAGAGGGAGAACTCAAGGCAAGGTCGGCAGAGACCCTCAGCCCTCACGGGGTGTCCCTTGGAGGGGAGGAAACCCGCTGCCTCCTGGAGTGGCAGTACAAGGGACCCACACTTCTGCTTAACTGTCAACTCAGAAGAGCGGCAGAGAGCGACAGCCCCATCCCCCACTCCTGCTGGACTGGGCTGTGCCCTGCCTCCGGCGTGGCTGTCAGCTCTCAGCAAGTCCCTCTGCTTGGCTAGTTACTGCCTGCTGGATGGCGACGCTCCCTCACGGGCTCTGAAATCAACACAGGGCCCTAACCCAGCTCCCCACACTCCCTCCACACCCCAGACAGACAGGTGTGAGAGCACGTGGGCCCATCGTCCTGTGGGGCTTCCCTAGTCTGGCATAGGGCACAAGGGGGCTTGAATCCCAGCAGCACAACTTTGCCTAGACACTATACAACATCAAACGTATGATCAGGGACACCACAGGACCCCTGGTAGAACGACCCTTGCTCCACTTTGGTCTTCATTCTTTATACTTTCCAATGTTTCTAGTTTAATTTCATTTTTGGATTAAGTATTTTTATTCCTAGCTTAATCTGTATCTCTAATACAAATACGGTGGGAAATTATGACAACCTCTAAAGAATTCCTTCCACTGTCACAGGTGACAAGCTGGGCCGGTGGGTCTCCCCTCGCCTCAGAGGCCAGGCTGTGTCATCACTGGAAGGCAGCAACCACACTGCAGTGGAAGCATGACTAGAACTTGCGTAGGACAGATGTCCGGCCACGCCTCACCTGAGGCACCAGCGCCCCGCGGTTCTGTGCCAGCGCCCCGCGGTTCTGTGCCAGCGCCCCGGGGTTCTCTGCCAGGGCCCCGCGGTTCTGTGCCAGCGCCCCGCGGTTCTCTGCCAGTGCCTGCCTCCCAAGCACCTTCTGCAGCTACCCTTCCTGAGCAGTAATGTTAGCCTTGGCAGAACAAAGGGTATCAGCCTTTTCCCCACTTTTTAAAATTCTTGTGTTCCATTTTACAGGCTTTATTTTTATTTTCCACGATACAGTCCCACAGGTTCAGGGTTTGTCCTGTATTGTTCCATTCGCATAGTCCTTCAACAGCAGCCAACAGCGCATCACTCTGCTGTGCAAGTGTGTCATGACATTGTAGGTACAAATACCCTCTGGAAACTACAGTTCATCATCATCACTGAAAAGAAGTTACATGAATGAGAATTATTGTAACATGACACCACGCATAATATACAATATAGTTAATTTTAATAACTTGCTTTAATTAAAACTTGCTATAATGAACATTTCTATAAAAACACTTCGTATGTAAACACATACATCCCTATAGATATAATGAATGTTAACAACATACTGTGAGTCGGGCATGAAACAAGCATATTTTAATCTTATGTCGTAAGTGTTGGCATGAAACAAAAATAAAAACCAACCTAACAGAATGAAAAGATATTTCAGGTCATAACTTACAACAAGGTATTATACAGAGTAAAATACAACTCCTACCGCAAAGAGTGCTTTTTCTATTTCTAAATGTGCATTTGTAAGTTCCACTTAAGGGAAACGTGTCGGTATTACAGCACTCAGAAACAAGTATATAAAATATTTTTAGAATAGTTTTGCAATTGGCTAAGTCAGAGTTAAAACAAACTCGAAGGATTTTGATTATATTTAGATTCAAGCTGTTAGAGAAACAGATGAACAGCTCAAGCAACATCTGCTACCTGCTCGGCCCTTGGAGTCCTGAGGCCAGCGCTGGGGCCACAGCCTGGGAGGGGCAGAGCCGTGAGGGCCACAAGCCCAGCACTCGGCACAGCAGCCAGTGCAGGCTCCAAGGTCACCGCTCAGTCAGACCCTCCTCCTGGGGCCCTCAGAAAAGCCATCAGGCATAGAAGCTGGGAAGCAAGGGGGAGCAGCACTGCAAAAGCTAACACTACAGGGCAGAAGGGGGAGCTTTGAATGAGACCACCAGGGCCCCACCAACAGCCCAAGCCCTATCCCCAACCTCTTCCTTCAGGATACAACAAGCAGAGAAACCTCCCTTACCTTACAGACGCTGGTGCTGGCCATCATAGCCCTGAAACAGGCTACGGCATGTATGATGGGATGGCACTAAACCATGCAGTCTCCACTCTAGAATATTATGTACAACTGTTATCCCAATTTCATAGAGGAAGAAAAAAAACGTTTCTGCAAAAGTTTACTTCAGACTAAGTGTTAAGACAAAAAGCTCAATCTATGTGGCATACTCGTTTACTCAGGAACAAGAGAGAATCAACTATACAATGAGCATTTTGCGTCACCAAGATGGAGGGGACAGCACAGCCACTTCTGTAAAGGGGAAAGCTGTATTAGTCAAACTATCACAAAAGGAAAGTTACAGATGTGCAACTTAGCACCAGCAACGCCTACAACTAATCATGACCGTGCTGCCTCCATGAAAGACGAAGGAAAAGACATCTATGTTCCAGCCTGGAGTCTGTCAAAGGCAGGTGGAACAGGGCACCATTCACACACGGGAGGAAGAGGAGGGAGACAGCAGAGCATCGTCCACGCCAGTTTAGGCAGCTCCAGGGTGAGTGCAGCAGCTGGCAGACACTCGGCCATCAGCAGCCGCTGGGAGCGGGATACTCTTGGGTTTTCACTGTCCCAAAGCGGCAACCAAACTACAGCAGAACCAGAATGAGGGAGAAGAGTTCAGCTGGAAATTAAACTAGCACAGTTGCCTACGAAACAGGCAATGGCAGGAGAGGCCCATGAGAAGCGGACACAGGTGACTCCTAAGCTGATGGCATGTCCGCACAGGTGACTTCCATCTGGCAAATGCTGAATTAGAGGTACCTTGGAAACACACAGCAGAAACACCACATTAAGAGGCAGATAAACACAAAGGAATTCAGACAAGTTTTTAAAGCATCACTATAGAACACCGAGAAAATGCACACAAATGTACATGCATCAGATAATTTAAGAAGAATTGTGGACGGACAGAAGAGAGGCAAGCGATCAGAAAAACAGGAGGAAAGCCTACAGGGCAAACTCGTTATGAGTATTTCAGAACAGAGGGAACCAGTGGTCAAGGGCGGTGAGACCCACCTTCAGGCTTCCCTGCCGTCACTGGCCACCTGACACAGGGCAATGACCATTGGGAAGAGGCAGTGGAGGCAGCCAGCCCAGGCAACTGTTCTCAGCTTTGCTGAAGGTGCAGATGAGACACAAGCTAGAGATGAAAGCCAAGGGAACAGCACGGCTCTGGTGTTTGATTTTACATGGAAGTCTTGAACATGTTTAAATGCTAGCGGAGCTGATACAGTGAAGAGGAACAAGCTGACTATCAATAAAGGCAGAAAACAATTGATGGGACACACTCCTCAAAGACTCAGAAGACAGAATTCAGAAATGCAAGTGGAAATATCGACCTTATACATTTTCAAAAACTCTCTGTACATTTAAGTCGTTTGGGGTATTCTAACTCAGTTCTTCAAAATGTTGAGTTGACCCTTGTGCAACCCACAGCTGTTTCTCTGTCCTGCATTTTTTTTCCTTCAAAACATCTCTTCTTCTCACTCAATGCTGCCTCTAAATGGAAGACATTTTGGCTTCCTCAGAACTCGGTGGGGGAGATATGGGTTCTAGCTAAACTCTGACGTGCTTGTCATGCCCTTGGTGGTCATGGTTTTCAGAAACAGAAATCAATTTTTTTCACAGCAGACAGACAAGGAATGAACACAAAGTATTCACACAACTGTCCCCATGACTGGAAGACAAGCTTCTCAAAGTGCACACGCCGCACCAATGAGGGTGAGGACTGGTCATGAGAACTGTTTACAACTGGAGATCATCACACTGCCTGGCAAGCTAGCTTGCACAACCCAACAACCACTGTGTTTGAAAGTTAAACTGAGAATTTTATAAACCTTCCAGAGCATTAAAATGTTTAAAATCCAGTCAAATACCACATGTGTAGTGGCAAACTTCCACATGACATGAGTCGCCTTCTCAGATTGGCCAATATGTTCTCGAATATTCAAATATTACTTAGAATGGAAAGTTTCTCTCACAGATAAAACGGTTGCTCTTTAGTTAAGAATGCAGCCTTCAAGCTCTTGTTTAAAATATTCCGGATGAGGAAGAACAGGGCAAGCAGGGCACATGGAGGAACTGAACTGGCTTCTCAAAGTCGGTTTTCATTTCCATTCATTCTCCATTTGCTAACCAGGAGGCTGTTTTTGCGCTCAAAGAAAGTACTTTTAACTGATTCATTTGATAAAGAAAAAGCAAAGCCATGTGACACTGGATCCAGAACTATGTCTAATCCCCCACCCCCGCTGCTACGCTGAGCAAGGTGATACAACCAAGAAAACCAGGAAAGGCCGCAAAGAAAGGCAAGAGTCAGGCCATGAAGTTCAGAAGTTCTGTGAATGGGATTTTCATACAAAGCAACTGTTAGTACATAATGACAGAGATGATCAGAACTCCTGTTCTTCTACTTTTTAAAAGATTTATTTAGTTTTATTGCAAAGTCAGATATTCAGAGAGGAGGATTTTATTGCAAAGTCAGATATACAGAGAGGAGAGACAGAGAGGAAGATCCTCCGTCCATTGATTCACTCCCCAAGTGGCCGCAACGGCTGAAGCTGAGCCAGTCTGAGGCCAGGAGCCAGGAGCCTCTTCCAGGTCTCCCACGCGGGTGCAGGGTCCCAAGGCTTTGGGCCGTCCTTGACTGCTTTCCTAGGCCACAAGCAGGGAGCTGGATGGGAAGTGGAGCTGCCGGGATTAGAATCCAGCATGTCTGAGGCAGGGATTTTAGCGGCTAGGCTATCGTGCATGGCCCAGAACTTTTGTTCTTCTCAAAGTACATTTCTAAATTCCTTCTCCGCCAAGAATAATAGTCAATTATAAAATATAAATTTTCATCAAATCACAAAAGAAGTTTTGCATTTCCCAACGACAAAAATACCTATGGCGCCTAGTGACTAGAGTCCTAGCCTCACATGCGCCGGGATCCCATATGGGCGCCAGTTCTAATCCCAGTGGCCCCACTTCCCAACTAGCTCCCTGCATGTGGCCTGGGAAAACAGTCGAGGATGGCCCAAAGCCTTGGGATCCTGCACCTATGTGGGAGACACAGAAGAAGCTCTTGGCTCCTGGCTTCAGATTGGGGCAGTACCGGCCATTGCGGTCACTTGGGCAGTGAATCATCAGATGGAAGATCTTCCTCTCTGTATATTTGACTTTCCAATTAAAAAGTAAATAAATCTTTAAAAAAAAATCCCTAAAAACAATTCACCAATATAATGAAATCAAAGTGGTTACTCCCTGATTTTATCTTCCTTAGATTATTTTTATGAAAGACATAATTTCTTTATCCCCAAACACAAAGCAAGGATGTGACCCACGTGCACAAGCAGGGCTTCCATTCTGTGCCTTGACTGAAGGAGATTTCTAAAGGATTTCTCATCGGCAAGATAAGACCTTATCTTCTTACGCCTGAATCACTCCAGGAAGCAGTAGTTTTTGGAAACAGTAATGCCATTTACCATCTTAAAATATCATCATATCTTAACAGACAACAAAATAGACTTGAAAATAAACATTTATCTTTCATAAAACATCATCTAATTTTAAAGAGCTGAAAATAGTAAAAAATAAGTCACTTTCTTTGCTAGCCAAGAATTCTGAGAAGCTTCCAAAACTGAGTTCATTCCGTACCGAGAACTCTCAGTGAACGTGACAGACTCTGTCGCCTAGCCACACACTGATTCCTGGTCCTTTTTCTCTGCGGGAAGAACCCCAGCAGACTCAAGCACAGCAGGCTGGGAGGGCAGGCAAGGCGCTGAGCCAGCTGGAGAAATCTCACTGACCACTACGACGGGTCCTGAAGGACTGCCCTGAGCAGGCGCTGGGACTTCGGAAGGCGTTTTCTTCTTTAATTTTGTAAAAGAGATAAATACAGCCTGCAGGTGACCATCTGTCCCTTGGTCCTTCTCCTACTTCCTGCCTGGAACAGAAAAGTGATGTCTAAACTATGAGAAAAAGCTTAAAGACAAAAAGGAAAACAGTAAGACAGAAACCTAGGCAGTAGACAGAAAGAATCCAGGTTCCATCCCTGCACCAGCCACGTGTCAGTCAATCACACACATCCTAGAGAGTCCTTAAGTCTTAAATTGTTTGGAGTTACAACATTTTCTAAAAAAGCATAAGAAAAGTACAGTGACTAGAAGTATACTTTATGCAAAGAGGGGAATCAAGATTTACTAAAAATACAGCGTTGCAATAAACAAACGGGACACTTCAGACAACGGACGAAACTCTCATGCAATTTGCTTAGAGAAAAAGCAAGTTTCAAAGAACAGAAAAAACACAGGTCACAGATTAAGATATAATAATGCCACCACATAGAGGACAAGTGTCCCCAAGTCAACTGCTAGATTTAACGTATTCTCATGTGAAACGCAGGCAGGAATTCTTCTTCTGTCTTTCTATGTGACACGCCGATTCCTTTTTCAAACTTGCTGAGCTGAAGGGGAAAGGGACGGAGACGAAGACACACGCGCCTTGAATTCACTGGCCAACAGGAGCAAGGTCTGGGGCAGAGTCAAAGCCAGGACAGGGCCTCTGCCGGGCTGCCCACGCGCGTGGCCAGGACCCGAGTCTCCCAGGCCCAATAGCAGGAATCTAAATCAAGAGTGTAGGCAGAGGAACAGTGTTGGGGGCTGAGATGCTAGCACCCTAAAAGAAAATAGGATGGTGCCCCAAATGTTCCACTTCCAACCCTGCTGATGGACTGACAGAGCAGCAATAGATGGCCAAACAGTCGGGGTCCAACCTACCCACAGGGCAAGCACAATCAAAGCCCTGGCCTCAGCTAGCCTAGAACTCGCTCTAGGGGCCCTTTGGGGACTGAGCCAGCAGATGGAGGGTCTCTCTCTCTCCGTCACTCCCTCCCTCTCTGTAACCAACTGTCGGTTCAGTAAGCAAACGTTCACAAATTAAAAAAGAAGTATAAGTGGAACTTGACCTGACGCACTGCAATATGGGAGGCAAGCAGCAGTTTAATCCCCTACACCCCAACACTCAGTCCCAGTGCACTGAATCTGTAAACTTGTATGACATACAGAAAGATCAATGACAACCAGGGTGATCTGGAAGAACAAACTTAACGGGTTTTCATGATCAAATCTAAAGATTACTTATAAAACCACAGTGGTTAAGACATTGCAACAGCAATCAGCACAGAAGAGGCCAATGAAACAATCTGCGCCAAACAGAATACACAATTTATAGCACAGGTGACACTGTGCTACATGGAAGCAAGAATACCGTTAGTAACGATGCTGTGTTAAATACACACTTTCACAGAAAGAAACTAAAACCCTTTACCACCACTTTATACCATATATAAAAGCCAGTTCCAGATCCTTGTGGATTGCTCTGGTCTCACACAGTCTCAGCACAACTCTGAGCTGGAACATGTTCTGTGCAAACATACTATGGGGGATGGTGCCAGGACGGAGCAGGCACAGCCAGAGCCTGCAGCATCAGATCCCAAAACAGCACCGGTTCAAGTCCCGGCTGCTTCACTTCCCACCTACATGACTGGAGACGGCCTAAAACGCGGCTTAGGCCCTTGGGACCGTGCACACAGGTCAGACACCCAAAAGATCCGGACTCCTGGGAGGAGCAGGAACAGGAGGAGGAGGACGGAGAACAGGAGGATGGAGAACAGGAGGAGGACGGAGAACAGGAGGAGGATGGGGAGAACAGGAGGAGGACGGAGAACAGGAGGATGGAGAACAGGAGGAGGACGGAGAACAGGAGGATGGAGAACAGGAGGAGGACGGGGAGAACAGGAGGAGGACGGAGAACAGGAGGAGGACGGAGAACAGGAGGAGGACGGAGAGAACAGGAGGAGGACGGAGAACAGGAGGAGGATGGGGAGAACAGGAGGAGGACGGAGAACAGGAGGAGGACGGAGAGAACAGGAGGAGGACGGAGAACAGGAGGAGGACGGAGAGAACAGGAGGAGGACGGAGAACAGGAGGAGGACGGAGAACAGGAGGAGGATGGGGAGAACAGGAGGAGGACGGAGAACAGGAGGAGGACGGAGAACAGGAGGAGGACGGGGAGAACAGGAGGAGGACGGAGAACAGGAGGAGGACGGAGAACAGGAGGAGGACGGAGAGAACAGGAGGAGGACGGAGAACAGGAGGACGGAGAACAGGAGGAGGACGGAGAAAAGGAGGACGGAGAACAGGAGGAGGACAGAGAGAACAGGAGGAGGACGGGGAGAACAGGAGGAGAACGGGGAGAACAGGAGGAGGACGGAGAACAGGAGGAGGACGGAGAACAGGAGGAGGAGGACGGAGAACAGGAGGAGGACGGGGAGAACAGGAGGAGGACGGAGAACAGGAGGAGGACGGAGAACAGGAGGAGGACGGGGAGAACAGGAGGAGGACGGAGAACAGGAGGAGGACGGAGAACAGGAGGAGGAGGACGGAGAACAGGAGGAGGACGGGGAGAACAGGAGGAGGACGGAGAACAGGAGGAGGACGGAGAGAACAGGAGGAGGACGGAGAACAGGAGGAGGACGGGGAGAACAGGAGGAGGACGGAGAACAGGAGGAGGACGGAGAACAGGAGGAGGACGGAGAACAGGAGGAGGACGGAGAACAGGAGGAGGACGGAGAACAGGAGGAGGACGGAGAGAACAGGAGGAGGACGGAGAACAGGAGGAGGACGGAGAACAGGAGGAGGACGGAGAACAGGAGGAGGACGGGGAGAACAGGAGGAGGACGGAGAGAACAGGAGGAGGACGGAGAACAGGAGGAGGACGAAGAACAGGAGGAGGACGGAGAACAGGAGGACGGAGAACAGGAGGACGGAGAACAGGAGGATGGATAACATGAGGAGGACGGAGAACAGGAGGAGGACGGGGAGAACAGGAGGAGGACGGGGAGAACAGGAGGAGGACGGAGAACAGGAGGAGGACGGAGAACAGGAGGAGGACGGAGAGAACAGGAGGAGGACGGAGAACAGGAGGAGGACGGGGAGAACAGGAGGAGGACGGAGAACAGGAGGAGGACAGAAAACAGGAGGAGGACGGAGAACAGGAGGAGGACGGAGAGAACAGGAGGAGGACGGAGAACAGGAGGACGGAGAACAGGAGGACGGAGAACAGGAGGAGGACGGAGAACAGGAGGAGGAGGACGGGGAGAACAGGAGGAGGACGGAGAACAGGAGGAGGACGGGGAGAACAGGAGGAGGACGGAGAAAAGGAGGAGGACGGAGAAAAGGAGGAGGACGGAGAACAGGAGGAGGAGGACGGAGAACAGGAGGAGGACGGGGAGAACAGGAGGAGAACGGGGAGAACAGGAGGAGGACGGAGAACAGGAGGAGGACGGAGAACAGGAGGAGGAGGACGGAGAACAGGAGGAGGACGGGGAGAACAGGAGGAGGACGGGGAGAACAGGAGGAGGACGGAGAACAGGAGGAGGACGGAGAACAGGAGGACGGAGAACAGGAGGACGGAGAACAGGAGGAGGACGGAGAACAGGAGGAGGAGGACGGGGAGAACAGGAGGAGGACGGAGAACAGGAGGAGGACGGGGAGAACAGGAGGAGGACGGAGAAAAGGAGGAGGACGGAGAAAAGGAGGAGGACGGAGAACAGGAGGAGGAGGACGGAGAACAGGAGGAGGACGGGGAGAACAGGAGGAGGACGGAGAACAGGAGGAGGACGGAGAACAGGAGGAGGACGGAGAACAGGAGGAGGAGGACGGAGAACAGGAGGAGGACGGGGAGAACAGGAGGAGGACGGAGAACAGGAGGAGGACGAAGAACAGGAGGAGGACGGAGAACAGGAGGACGGAGAACAGGAGGACGGAGAACAGGAGGATGGATAACATGAGGAGGACGGAGAACAGGAGGAGGACGGGGAGAACAGGAGGAGGACGGGGAGAACAGGAGGAGGACGGAGAACAGGAGGAGGACGGAGAACAGGAGGAGGACGGAGAGAACAGGAGGAGGACGGAGAACAGGAGGAGGACGGAGAGAACAGGAGGAGGACGGAGAACAGGAGGAGGACGGAGAACAGGAGGAGGACAGAAAACAGGAGGAGGACGGAGAACAGGAGGAGGACGGAGAGAACAGGAGGAGGACGGAGAACAGGAGGACGGAGAACAGGAGGACGGAGAACAGGAGGAGGACGGAGAACAGGAGGAGGAGGACGGGGAGAACAGGAGGAGGACGGAGAACAGGAGGAGGACGGGGAGAACAGGAGGAGGACGGAGAAAAGGAGGAGGACGGAGAAAAGGAGGAGGACGGAGAACAGGAGGAGGAGGACGGAGAACAGGAGGAGGACGGGGAGAACAGGAGGAGAACGGGGAGAACAGGAGGAGGACGGAGAACAGGAGGAGGAGGACGGAGAACAGGAGGAGGACGGAGAACAGGAGGAGGACGGAGAGAACAGGAGGAGGACGGAGAACAGGAGGAGGACGGGGAGAACAGGAGGAGGACGGAGAACAGGAGGAGGACAGAAAACAGGAGGAGGACGGAGAACAGGAGGAGGACGGAGAGAACAGGAGGAGGACGGAGAACAGGAGGACGGAGAACAGGAGGACGGAGAACAGGAGGAGGACGGAGAACAGGAGGAGGAGGACGGGGAGAACAGGAGGAGGACGGAGAACAGGAGGAGGACGGGGAGAACAGGAGGAGGACGGAGAAAAGGAGGAGGACGGAGAAAAGGAGGAGGACGGAGAACAGGAGGAGGAGGACGGAGAACAGGAGGAGGACGGGGAGAACAGGAGGAGAACGGGGAGAACAGGAGGAGGACGGAGAACAGGAGGAGGAGGACGGAGAACAGGAGGAGGACGGAGAACAGGAGGAGGACGGGGAGAACAGGAGGAGGACGGAGAACAGGAGGAGGACGGAGAACAGGAGGAGGAGGACGGAGAACAGGAGGAGGACGGGGAGAACAGGAGGAGGACGGAGAACAGGAGGAGGACGGAGAGAACAGGAGGAGGACGGAGAACAGGAGGAGGACGGGGAGAACAGGAGGAGGACGGAGAGAACAGGAGGAGGACGGAGAACAGGAGGACGGAGAACAGGAGGAGGACGGAGAACAGGAGGAGGACGGGGAGAACAGGAGGAGGAGGACGGGGAGAACAGGAGGAGGACGGAGAACAGGAGGAGGACAGAAAACAGGAGGAGGACGGAGAACAGGAGGAGGACGGAGAGAACAGGAGGAGGACGGAGAACAGGAGGACGGAGAACAGGAGGACGGAGAACAGGAGGAGGACGGAGAACAGGAGGAGGAGGACGGGGAGAACAGGAGGAGGACGGAGAACAGGAGGAGGACGGGGAGAACAGGAGGAGGACGGAGAAAAGGAGGAGGACGGAGAAAAGGAGGAGGACGGAGAACAGGAGGAGGAGGACGGAGAACAGGAGGAGGACGGGGAGAACAGGAGGAGAACGGGGAGAACAGGAGGAGGACGGAGAACAGGAGGAGGAGGACGGAGAACAGGAGGAGGACGGAGAACAGGAGGAGGACGGGGAGAACAGGAGGAGGACGGAGAACAGGAGGAGGACGGAGAACAGGAGGAGGAGGACGGAGAACAGGAGGAGGACGGGGAGAACAGGAGGAGGACGGAGAACAGGAGGAGGACGGAGAGAACAGGAGGAGGACGGAGAACAGGAGGAGGACGGGGAGAACAGGAGGAGGACGGAGAACAGGAGGAGGACGGAGAACAGGAGGAGGACGGAGAACAGGAGGAGAACGGAGAGAACAGGAGGAGGACGGAGAACAGGAGGAGGACGGAGAACAGGAGGAGGACGGAGAACAGGAGGAGGACGGGGAGAACAGGAGGAGGACGGGGAGAACAGGAGGAGGACGGAGAACAGGAGGAGGACGAAGAACAGGAGGAGGACGGAGAACAGGAGGACGGAGAACAGGAGGACGGAGAACAGGAGGATGGATAACATGAGGAGGACGGAGAACAGGAGGAGGACGGGGAGAACAGGAGGAGGACGGGGAGAACAGGAGGAGGACGGAGAACAGGAGGAGGACGGAGAACAGGAGGAGGACGGAGAGAACAGGAGGAGGACGGAGAACAGGAGGAGGACGGGGAGAACAGGAGGAGGACGGAGAACAGGAGGAGGACAGAAAACAGGAGGAGGACGGAGAACAGGAGGAGGACGGAGAGAACAGGAGGAGGACGGAGAACAGGAGGACGGAGAACAGGAGGACGGAGAACAGGAGGAGGACGGAGAACAGGAGGAGGAGGACGGGGAGAACAGGAGGAGGACGGAGAACAGGAGGAGGACGGGGAGAACAGGAGGAGGACGGAGAAAAGGAGGAGGACGGAGAAAAGGAGGAGGACGGAGAACAGGAGGAGGAGGACGGAGAACAGGAGGAGGACGGGGAGAACAGGAGGAGAACGGGGAGAACAGGAGGAGGACGGAGAACAGGAGGAGGACGGAGAACAGGAGGAGGAGGACGGAGAACAGGAGGAGGACGGGGAGAACAGGAGGAGGACGGGGAGAACAGGAGGAGGACGGAGAACAGGAGGAGGACGGAGAACAGGAGGACGGAGAACAGGAGGACGGAGAACAGGAGGAGGACGGAGAACAGGAGGAGGAGGACGGGGAGAACAGGAGGAGGACGGAGAACAGGAGGAGGACGGGGAGAACAGGAGGAGGACGGAGAAAAGGAGGAGGACGGAGAAAAGGAGGAGGACGGAGAACAGGAGGAGGACGGGGAGAACAGGAGGAGAACGGGGAGAACAGGAGGAGGACGGAGAACAGGAGGAGGACGGAGAACAGGAGGAGGAGGACGGAGAACAGGAGGAGGACGGGGAGAACAGGAGGAGGACGGGGAGAACAGGAGGAGGACGGGGAGAACAGGAGGAGGACGGAGAACAGGAGGAGGACGGAGAACAGGAGGAGTTAAAGTAAAAGCACAATTGAACCACAGAAAAGAAAGAAATTTGAACATAAATTCCGGTGATCTGCGTGCCAAATGGAAGCTGTCCCTACGCTCATCTGTGTAAGAAACACTTCCCAAGTAGAACACCTCCTCTAGACCACCTGGTAAAACAGTGACTCAAATGAAATTCCTTCTACTTTCGGAGCTTATGTTCTAAGAGTTCCAAAAACAGGAAACGGATAATAAGCAGAACAAAATAACATTACATATTTTCCCAGAGAAGAAAACTTAATTTCTGGGATAAACAGTTGAGATCCAGCTCTATGCCACATCAAGGCATAACAATGCAAAACGCCAAAGATGAAGCAATGTCTCTCAAAGCGTACAGACAGGAGAAAACAGCGTTCAAGACAGACGTGGGTTTTCATTGCTTCACTCAAGAGAATGATGAGAGGCTGCAGGCAATGGCAACAGTGAAAATCCCGAAGATCTGAAATTTCAGCAAGTCTGTGAGTCAGATAAAGACCAAGAGTGTGGGCACTGACTTGGTGCAGGTGCGTTCTCTGGAACCTCTCAGAAGCCGCACCCAAACAGCAGGGAGCTGAGGGTGAAGATGGGCGGGCTGGTGGTGGGAAACTCCTAGAGCAGAGCCGTGAGAAGGAGCCCAGAACAACTGGCTCAGCCCACAGGACGCCAGCAGGGTACAAGATGGGGCAGGGGGAGAGGAAACCGACAGAAGCTGACCTGCCTGGTCATACTACGGTGAGTTTCATAAAGTTGAAGAATACACTAAGAACAAATATCTAGAAAGTAGAACAGAACAGCCACCTCTGAGAGCAAGCATCTCAATGTAGATGCAGTGAGCCGGCTGTGAACAGTCATTCAGTCATCAGATGTAGGAACCAAGTTCACTTTTTCTTTTAGTTGCAGGATTTTTCCCTTTTATTTTATCGGTAATTTTATGAAAGAATTCCATAGGCTCTGGGATTTCCCTTACTCGCTCTCAAAATTAACTCCCCCCAACTGATTTCCCCCATATTATTACAATAGTGTAGTCCTTTACAAGCAATTCCATCATTGTGTTGTTTAACTGTATCCTGACATTCGAGGTACAGACAACGGCAGAGTCTCCAGCATCCAATTGTCAAGATATATCTTAACAATTCCATTGGCAGTCCATCTTTGATTTGGATGTAGGGATGCATACTGCATTGTATCTTCACATCTGGGTATGATACTCTATTACACAGTTACTATACATTCCCTTAAACAGAAAAAAAAAAAGATGCGAAAGTTCATCTGGAACCACAAGAGACCACAAATAGCCCAAGCTATCCTGAAGAATAAAAATCACGCTGGAGGAATCACAGCTCCAGATCTCAAGACAACTACAGAGCAGTGGTCATCAAAACAGTCTGGTACTGGCACAGAAACACAGCGGAAGATCAATGGAACAGAACAGAAACACCAGAAGCGAGCCCACACACGTGCAGACAACTAATCTTTGACAAGAAAACTAAAAACAATCCAGGGAAAAACCCTGGTCTCTTCAACAGATGGTGTTGGGACCTGCAGAGGTAAGAAGCAAGACTTGTCACATTATACAAAAATCTGATCAGGGACCTAAATCTGCACTCAGAAACCATCCAACTATTAGAGGAAGCGAGTTCTAATGTAACCAAAAGCTGCTTCCTGGGATCAGGAGGGGGAGGATGGAGAGGGGAACAGGTCACGTATACAGCATATGGTGAGCATGTTGGCAGCGCTATGAGAATCAGCAAGGATTCCAGCGCTTGTCTGCAACAACAAAATCTGAAAGAGTTCAACAAACCAGTGAGAGATTCCAGAACCAAGGGCAAAACACAAGGATGAGGGCTGTTGTGAACGTCACTGATGGGGACGAAGGCACAGCGGACTGGTCGTTCCTGACCCCAAACCAGCAGAGGCAGGTGCAGGTTCACTTCCCCTCCCTTGGACAAAACAGGAATCGCAGCCGCACTGGAATGAGCTAAGAGCCTCACTGAGGAACACTGCTTTCAAGACAGCCTTCTCTGCACTGGAGTCCCCAGGCCAGCAGGGCTGAGAGGGAGACTGTACCCTCAGGGGGCACAGGGGACCAGTGGGCGGAGTGCAGCCAGCAGAGAAGCAAGAGATCAAATCAGCACGACAGGGCTCTAAAGCATGAGCTCTCCTTGGAATCAAAAGGACGCCAGGACCTGACTGCTAACCCTACGTAGGATGATGACCGGCTACAAGAAAGCTTTAAGGAGCATTAAGAATTGCCAGGCATGATAATGTCCCAAACACACTCAGAAACCTTGCACAGTAACTAAGGCCAGAAAATCACAACTTGAGTGAGAAAAAAAGGAATGAATTACAGCTACAAAGATGATATATTTGTTAGAGTTGTCTAACAACGAAACGGAAACATCCCAAACATAACACACTAAACCGCAATTACATATTCTCCCAAAGCAAATGAAAACAAACCTCAGCAAAGGACTAGGAACTCTGAAAAAGGAACCAAGTAAGAGCCAGAAATCTGAAAACACAGAACCAGAAAGCAACCAAGGAACCAAGCAGCCAATGCACTGGACGAGCCCAGCAGGAGAACAGAGGCAGCAGAGGACAGAGCCAGGAGCTTGAACCCAAGCTGACCAGTGCGCATGACAGGAAACACATCAGGACCGGTACTGTAACAACGAAACTTCCACAGTGAGAAGTAAGCTAGTGTAGTTAAAAAAAAAAAAGTTATTTAAAGAAACAGCTTACATGCTTATCAAATCCAAGGAAAGACATAAAAGTACTGGATCAAGAAGCTAAGTGAATCCCACACAGAGAATAAACAAACAAAAACAAGGACACAGCAACACAAATCAATGAAAACAAAAAAGTGAAAAAAATACCTTACTAACCATCTATGTGTGAGAGAAAGGGGCTAATTCAACTAAGATTAGATTTCTCAAAAGAAACCGCAAACGCCAGGGGGATTTCAAAACATTTTTCAAATGTTGAAAGAACTGACAACCATGTGTTTTATTTCAACAAAATCATTTCTGATGAATGCAGAGGAAATGAAAACATTCTGTGACTAGCAAATCTTTCCATGAATAATTCTAATACTTCTGCAAATTGATCTGTTGGTTTTACTGCAACTCTCATCAAAATCTCCGCATGTTTTTTTTGGTAGACATAAACAAGATCATTTAAAAATTTGTATGTAAAAGCAAAAAACCTAGCATTGCTAAAGCAGCCTTCACAAAGGAGAATAAAACGGAAGGAATCGCTCCACCCAACACTAATGCCTGTTATTTAGATAGAAGGTAGTCTCTGCACACGTCAATGACGGGAGTGCAGAAACACACACCACTACACACAGATAAACGCTTCAAGGCGCAGGTGCAGGAGCAACTCCGCAGGACAGCCTTCTGCACGCATGATGCTGGAGCACCTGGAAATTCACTGGTGGGTAGGAGGGCATCAGGTGGACAAAATTTCCATCTAGGTCTCAGAGCTTACAGAAAAAAAAGAGGCCAAATGGACCACAAACTAAAAGGTGCACTTTCAAAAGATACAATTTTTAGGAAACAGAAATAGGACACGTTCTTCATAAAGAGCTCCAGGCCTAAGTGATACACTGGGCGTCATCAACATTAAAAACTTGCTCGTCAAGACCATCAGTATAAAAAGCCAAGCTTTTCTACGGAAGACAAAGGGTGACAGCAATCTGCCTATCTAACAAAGCATCTACAACATGGTTTTTTAAAAAAAAAAAAAAACTACCAAAACAATGAAAATAAATACAATTATAAGATGGGCAAATGAAGAGTCATCAAAAGGCATTTACCATTAGCAGCCCCCAGAGACACACACACTGAACACCTAGAATCAACTTACACCTGTACTCCTGGCAAGAATGCAGAAAAACTGTACACCGTGCTGGTAGGATAGTGAGCTAGTACAGTCTAGTCTGAAACCCCTTAAAAGAACTAAACACGCAGGGTCTGGAACTGGAACACAGCAGGAAACCCAGCTTCCTCTGTGGGCTCTGCTGGTGCCAGGGCTCCTCCACTGCTGAGCCAGGGACCTGCTAATAACCTGGGAAAAGAGCGGAAGACAAACCAAGTGCCAACCACATGGAAAGCCTGCAAGAAACTCCTGGCTCCTGGCTTCAGGCTGGCCCATGTGCAGCTGATGCGGCCATTTGGGGAGCAAACTGGCCAGTGGAAGATCTCTCTCTCTTTAACTCTTTTACATATGTAAATCATTAGAGAGCAAATACAACTGAACATACAACTATGATATAACCTAGCAACTGCACTGCTAGGCATCTATGCCACTAAAAATTAAAAGTTATGCCCATATGAAAATCTATACATACATGTTCACTGCAACTTTATTACTAGCCAAAAACTGCCAATCACTGGAATCCCTGCAACGGGCGAATGGTAAAGGCACTGTGGTAGGTCCATGCCATGCAATACTCCTTAGGAATAAACACAGATTAACATGCAATACTCCTTAGGAATAAACACAGATTAACATGCAATACTCCTTAGGAATAAACACAGATTAACATGCAATACTCCTTAGGAATAAACACAGATTAACATGCAATACTCCTTAGGAATAAACACAGATTAACATGCAATACTCCTTAGGAATAAACACAGATTAACATGCAATACTCCTTAGGAATAAACACAGATTAACATGCAATACTCCTTAGGAATAAACACAGATTAACCGCCGAGAAACCCAACTCGGAGAATGCCCAAGGGCACAATGCTGACTAATAAAACAAGCAGCAAGGTTTATGTAGGGTAACCTTTATAAAAATGTGAAACAAATCTGTTACTGCAATACATCAGAGCTCGGCAACACGAGGGACTCCGGTGGTACGGGCTGTTCTGCACTGCTAGGGAGAAGACTCTCCCATGCCCCGACCATGGAGACCCAAGCCGATCCACACGTGTGATCGAAACTCACATGACTAAATGCACACACTCATAAGAAATGAGTCCAGATAAATCTGGAGAAACATCAAAACAACCTGAACTACAAACAAAAGTTTCACTTTTAAAGGGAAAAAAATGAAAAAAAAAAAAAAAAGAGTTCATTATAATGAACCATAATGATGAAATTCTAGAAACCGAGTTGGTCTCTATGATCTAGCTATACGAGTTTTCTTTTGGGACTTGGTTATTCCTTGTGTATATTAAACAGGTATTTATTTACTCTCATGACATGGTGCTTCAAAAATCTTGTTCGCTGGGCCCAGCGGGATAGCCTAGTCCACGCCTTGCATGCACCGGGATCCCATATGGGTGCCAGTTCTAGTCTTGGCAGCCCCGCTTCCCATCCAGCTCCCTGCTTGTGGCCTGGGAAAGCAGTGGAGGATGGCCCAAAGCCTTGGGACCCTGCACCTGTGTGGGAGATCCAGAAGAAGCTCCTGGCTCCTGGCTTCAGGTTAGCTCGGTTCTGGTCATTGTGGACACCTGGGGAATGAATCAGCGGACGGAAAACCTTCCTCTCTGTCTCTCCTTCTCTCTGTAAATCTCACTTTCTAATAAAAATCATAAATCTTTTTCAAAAAATCAAATTAACTAGTGACCAGTAACATGATACAGGCTTAAAACATTTTTAAAATAAGAAATGCTGTAATTAAAATTGAAATTATAATGACAGTAAAAGCATCAACGTAACCTAGAATTTCTAAGACTGATTCATGCCCTTCTATATCACAGCTGTGTGATACAGCAAAATCAGGTAACGGACTCACTTATTCTATACAACTGGACTAAGCCAGATGAGCAGTTAGGCCAGTTCTGGGAAGAGAGGACGATCTAACCTTGTCCATCTCAGAGCCATTCAACATATGGATCAAACGTCAAGCAAGACACTGTGTGTTATCTCGCACTGCCTGGACGTCGGGCAGCACAAACTGCCCTGCCTACTTATACCAGCTGCCCTTTGAGATATATATAATTCTAAAAATATATTTCTGATGAGATTTTCATGTTGATCAGGGTGGGAAGGATCGAGGGTTACAGAAAAGTGGGTGTGATCATTGTTTCCAAATTTTCTATTTTTTCTTCTGGGGAAGCGAGCTATGCCAGCTTCTTACACCTCAACAACACAGCACTGGATACTGCTGCCTAGGACAGCAGGAATGCATTCCTTCACAGGCTGAAACGAAGGTGCCTGCAGGGTCCTCATGGACACTTTCTCTGGACTCTTGAGCTGGTGGCCGCTAGCATCTCCCCAGGAGCCCTATCCTTCCTGTCTCATTCCCCAAGCCAGCAGGGGGGACTTTAGCAAGGACGCGGTCTCGCAGTTACAGCTTCAGCGGCAGGATGTGGAGAGAAGGTGCTAGGATGGCACGTTTATTTCTATCACAGCAGCAAGAGAGGGCTGAGGAGGCAATGCTGGGACAGGGTCAAAAACAGCCTCACAGTGGTAACATTCTCCTTGGTGAACACACTGAGATAGGTAACCAACTTCAGCAGGCATATCATAACGGCATAAACTTCACTGTGCCAAAAAGCAAAACAGAAATAACCAGACAACAAGAGGAGGAGTAGAAGAAACGGACATGCTCGAATATTATCGGCAGTAGGAACTGGACTTCCCAGAAAATCTCACGAGACTTCGGAAAAACTCCACAATGGGAACTGCTAACCGCATGGTGGTAGATTAGAGAAGGCAAATTCCCACAGCTACACCAAGTTAGTGGTTCAACACATGTCTCTGAGCCTTAAGTGGCACCATTTGCAGGGCAATATTCTGGGATTTTTTCCTAGACTACAACAGTAGGCTGGTAAATATTTTCTTGTTTTCATATTTTCAGTATTGCTTTATGATACAGAAACAGAGAAACAGGTAAACACAACATTAAGTTTTCATAATGGCTCATTTTAGTAGAAAAGGGTTTAATTTGTTATTAGTACATTTTCATAACTTCCTTTTATTTCTGATATTACAATCATAAGACTAACTTAATTCCAGGTATGATAAAAAAAATCTTCTCTGCCATTCAGAAAGAAACTAATAAATCCATGCTTTGAATATGAAAGAACATTATTCATAACCTGTCAGCTTCCGGTATCAATCATCTGCTTCTAGAGAGAGCCAGAAAGAAACCAGATACGGACCAGAGGCCATATATAAAGGCAGCATTTCAGCAGTCAGGGTGGGGAGCAGCACCCCATGCCCTCTGAGAGCAGCCAGGGCCCCAGGAGTGAGCACCACTTGTGTGGCTTCTACAGAGAAAGCAGGCACACCTCCACGCCCTCTGAGAGCAGTCAGGGCCCCAGGAGGGAGCACCACTTGCGTGGCTTCTACAGAGAAAGCAGGCACACCTCCATGCCCTCTGAGAGCAGCCAGGGCCCCAGGAGTGAGCACCACTTGTGTGGCTTCTACAGAGCAAGCAGGCACACCTCCACGCCCTCTGAGAGCAGCCAGGGCCCCAGGAGTGAGCACCACTTGTGTGGCTTCTACAGAAAAAGCTGACACAACAAAGGCGCCCTCCCCCAGTCTGCTCAACACCCAAGACCTCACCACATCCAAGCCAACTTCACCCTGGAATTCAACAGGGTTTAGTCCTCTGTCGCTGATTCTAAAATACAAGTTTACTCACCTAATGAGTTTTAAACAAATTATTCCATCCATCCATACCTAAAAAATCAGCAGAAGGTACAGCTCCTAGGCAGATACTGATAACCCCCAATTGGAGCCTACTTTCTTCACAACCTCCTTCAAGTACAACCAAGTGTGTGGAATATACAGGTGAGTTTCCATGTCAACAGTGGAAGAAGACAGCATGAGTATTCCGAGGGGAGAACAGTGATGAGGCAGAGCAGAACCCCAGCATCTGACAAAGCTGTCTAACTTTATATAATGTTAATCAAATATTTACTGCAGTTCAAATTTCAATAAAATTATTCAATACTACATTATGCATAATCCTCAGTATAAAAACAGCTTACACATGAGAGATAATGGAAATAAAATTAAATCCATTTTATTCAGATCCTGCCATTAAACACACTGCTGGTGACGGGACCACTGGCCGACACTGCGTAGAGGCAGCTCATTTTCCTGTGTTTTTTCGAGCCCTCCACCTTGGTGTGCGCCCCACCTGTCCTGGGAGGGAGCACTGCTTACCCAGGAGCAAAGTTCTGGCTCTTCCCTTCGCTTCTCCTCCATGGCAGCTCACTGCGCCTTCCAGCCAACCTCCTCCTTCACTGAACTCAGTGGAGAAAGAGTCCTCACCTCCGCCCAGAGCTCCACCTGTCCTGGGAGAGGAGTCCTCACCTCCACCCAGAGCTCCACACTACTGGGGGGAGGAAGGAGTTCTCACCTCCACCCAGAGCTCCACACTCCTGGGAGAGGAGTCCTCACCTCCGCCCAGAGCTCCACACTACTGGAGGAGGAGTTCTCACCTCCACCCAGAGCTCCACACTCCTGCGAGAGGAGTTCTCACCTCCGCCCAGAGCTCCACACTACTGGAGGAGGAGTTCTCACCTCCACCCAGAGCTCCACACTCCTGGGGGGGAAGGAGTCCTCACCTCCACCCAGAGCTCCACACTCCTGGGGTAGGAGTTCTCACCTCCACCCAGAGCTCCACACTCCTGGGAGAGGAGTCCTCACCTCTGCCCAGAGCTCCACACTCCTGGGGGAGGAGTTCTCACCTCCACCCAGAGCTCCACACTCCTGCGAGAGGAATTCTCACCTCTGCCCAGAGCTCCACACTCCTGGGAGAGGAGTTCTCACCTCCACTCAGAGCTCCACACTCCTGGGAGAGGAGTTCTCACCTCCACCCAGAGCTCCACACTCCTGGGAGAGGAGTTCTCACCTCAGCCCAGAGCTCCACACTCCTGGGGGACGAGTCCTCACCTCCACCCAGAGCTCCACACTCCTGGTCTTTAGGAACCTTGTATGAATTACCTCCCTCTTTTCTGTCATTTTCATCACCTTCCCTGGACAGCCTTAAATGCTACACACACACACACCCTCCCCTGGCCTTGCATCACCTCCTCCCATCCATCCCTTACCAGCCCACCTACAGAGCACTGTGTGTTTGTCTCCTTATCTCTTGCCGTTCTTTCAATCCTCTCTTCCAGTGCCACTTCAGCAACCTTATCTGCCCCACACAATCACATCCTTCTGCAACAATCCAAAGTGAACTGTGGCACAGTCTGCATGTATACAGGTGGCAGATCTACTGCTTCCTTAATAACATTTCCTCCTTCGACTTCCGTTTCTACCTCTCGCATTCTTCCTTCTCAGTTCCCTGTCAGGATTCTCTGCTCTGCCTGCACCTTCGACATCCCACCCTCTCCACCTTCTCTCTGCACAATCATTGCACCATGCAACTCCATATGCTGCTGTGACGAAAATGCCACCTATATTTTGCTAACATCAAGACCTCCAATTTTCTCAAAGTAAGGTCACAGCTATTCATCTTCCTAGTAAATACCTTCAGTTCTGCCCACAAGTCCCTACAGGCTTCAAAACACTGAAATCTACGACAGAATTTAATCTTTTGCTACCCCTACACTCATTCCCCGGACACCATGCTTTCAAAATGAAATCCTCACATATTCACTTGCTCCAAGCAGAAAGTCCTTCCTACTTTACTCTTATCCCCACAGAAGTCCTTCTAAATAGCAGATCTGTCCCTTGGCCTGGTGTGGTGGTCTAGTGGCTAACGTCCTCGTCCTGAACGCGCTGGGATCCCATATGGCCCCGGTTCTAATCCCAGTGTGAGAGGAGTTAGACTGGGTAGTAGGCAGTTAGGGTATTCTGGGTCCCCAAGTCAAGTCATCATTTTTTTTTCAAATATAAAATCCCCCACCATGTCCTAGATTCACCAGAGCACTTCTCTTCCAAGGGACAAGGGTGACATTAGCATATCAATTCCCCACCTGAATCATCTCCAGCCATTGTGTTAGGAGGGCCTCAGGCTGATCTATCTCCTTATCACTGAAAAGAGGACTGGAGGAAGTAGTACTCCTATTCCCAAGGCCAGGAATGTCCAATGTCTGACACCTGTCTGGTCTTTTGCCCCAAAGCCAAATACCAGGGGGTCCAGGAATTTCCTTTTGTCCTTGGGGAGCCCCTTTGAAGTAAACCTTTAAAAGGTGCATTCCACATCCATTAATACGGGTCTCTTTTTTCCACTTGTCCTCCTGCCACTATGGCAGAGGGCTAGGGTTTTTCTCTCTTGCTTTTCCTCCTGCCACGATGGCAGAGGATCTCAGAGCCCCCTCCCATCACTAGGATGGGAGTCTCCTCTCTCAACTTCTCTAATAAATTTTGCTTTAAAACTAAACTGTGTCCCGCACGAAAATTCTTCTTTCCTGCGAGACAAGAATTGAGGTTGCTGTCGTACTCAGGGTCGAAAAAACCCTACAACACCGGCAATCCTGGTTTCCATCTAGCTTCCTGTTTGTGGTCTGGGAAGACAGTCGAGGATGGCCGAAGGACTTGGGACCCTGTTCCTGCGTGCGAGACCCAGAGGAAGCTCCTGGCTCCTGGCTTTGGATCAGCTCAGCTCTGGCCTTTGTGGCCGCTTGGGGAGTGAATCATCAGACAAATGATCTTCCTCTCTGTCTCTTCTCCTCTGTATATCTGGCTTTGCAATAAAAAATAAATCTTCCACCCAGTTCGCTTTGTTTAGGTAAGAAGTCTTTCTCACAATCACCACACTCCCCACTTCAGCTATTATGTTGATAAACACTGAGACAGGTGCACACACCAGCGACCCAGGTTCCCCAGGCAGCAATTTGCATTTTTCCACAACACTCTGGCCGGTCTCTCTTCACGGTCCATATTTACTAATCATCCCTGTCTGGAAGGTTACCTCCCTCCAACCAACCTAACTCCTCTTCCTGACTCCCCTCAGATCCAGCACCACCTCCAGGAAGTTCCGTCACCCCAGTGCCAGTCTGTCTCCTCCACGCCTCTCTTTTGCATTTCCATGGCATCCTGAGCATTCATCAGGCTGGCAGGCACAGTTCTGCAGTGACAGTTGCTGCCAGTGCACCAGCTGGTATGCAAAAGAAAGATAAACAGGATGCCCTCCACCTCCTTTGCCCAGAGCCTTAGAGAATGTGGGAAGCAAGGCAGGTGACCAATCAATATTTGTTAGCAAATCAATGGATATGTAAAGTGGTTGCACAAATAGTACCTGCCACTTAGTATCTTCTGAACTGAAATTCTGGATATCCACCGCAGATAAGCTCTCCTACGAATCGGCTGCTGTGAGAACATCCGCCTACTGTAGGTACTAACCCAAAAACGCAACACTGAGTTACTGCACAGTACTCACTCCTAGGATCGTAGCACTGTGTACTCAGCTCCCTGAATTTGTTCCAGAAACAATTCTTTGTATTCTAATAGCCCATTTCTAACTACAGAGATGATTGTCCATTACCTTAACAGAATACATAACCAAGCTTCTCACAGCTGTAACTGTTACAGTTCCATCTCCTGCATGGACATGCCCAAGGTCCTCTACCCTTTCTTAGCCCTTGTTTGGTGGTGTTTAACTCCAATGAGAATTCCCCAGAAAGACTGCAAAATATACGTTACCAGAATTCACACAAGTCCTAAGACTTACTTCCACAAGGAGTGGATTTAACCTTTCTGGCAGGGTTTACTCCAAAGACAAACACAAAACAAAACCAAAGTGGGCACTTTGTCTTTGGAGCTCTTGGTATGCACAGCTTTGAGGTATGCTTAGTCCCAAATCAAAAGACGCCATCCTATTTGTACAGCCATTCTTTCGTGGCTGCCACAGGAAGGAGCGAGGGAGGGCCTGCTGAATGCTAACGCCATTGTACAGGACCGAAAGTAAGAATTAGAAAGAGCACTGCCTCTTAGATTTCATAAATGACCCTGTCTGAGGTGCTGCTAAATTATTGCTTTTGTGCAAGAAGTGGATGAATACTCCAAATTCCCTTTACTATTATCAATTTACCCAAGGTCTTCAAATTGTTCAGCTACATCCAGATTAGTGGATTTGTTCACAGCAATAATCCTTCTCATGCTGCAATTTAAGTCAGCAACAACAAAGAGTATCAGGTAGCATTTGACATTTAGAGCACAGAGAAATAACCTTTCCCAATTTACTAAACCCTGCTTTTAAAAAACCATTACCTTACTGAAAATGGGTTAAGCTCGGCAAAAAATGTAACGATTTGAACATTTTCTAGAAATATTGATGGTATTCAAATTCAGAGGGGAAAGGATGATCTATTTACTACATGAAAATGACCTTAGCATAATAAACAGCTAGAAAATGGAGATGGCTGGTTTCTACATCTTACATACATGTAAGTAAATTCCAGATCAAACACTTCTACTTAAAAGTGTTAACATTCAGGACCAAATCGTTCATGAAAACATTGTGTAGAACTAACGGAGATGGGAAATTTCTATGATAAAAGTAGTAAATGTTGATATATATATATATATATTTAATGAAGTATTAATCTTTTTTATATATTTGTGCTTCACTCAAAGGACAGAGCCAGGTCTTTCACCTACCAGCTTCTTTCACAAATGCCTGCAACAACTCAGGCTAGTGTGGGCCGACGCAGAGCCTGAAGCTCCCACTGGGCTCCCCACAGCAGCAGGAACCCACATACCTAAGCCATGCCCTGTGACCTCCCACAGCACAGAGTCAGAATTAGAGCAGAATCAGTGATGCAGGCATCCTAAGCATCTTACTGTTATTCCTAATACATGACCCATAATATGTTTCTTTGTTCCACAACACATACCCTAAGCTATTTCAAGAATTCACAGAATGATAAAAATACTTATGAAGTCCAATGATGAGGGCCCAGCGAAGTGGCCTAGCGGCTAAAGTCCTCACCTTGAACACACTGGGAATCCATGTGGGAGCTAGTTCTAATCCCAGCAGCTCCACTTCCCATCCAGCTCCTTGCTTGTGGCCTGGGAGAGAGTCAAAGATGGCCCAAAGCGTTGGGACCCTGCACCCGCGAGGGAGACCCAGAAGAGGCTCCTGGCTCCTGGTTCCTGCCTTTGGATCAGTGCAGCTCCGTCCATTGGCTGTCACTTGGGGAGTGAATCATCAGACGGAAGATCTTCCTCTCTGTCTCTCCTCCTCTCTTATATCTGATTTTGCAATAAAATAAATAAATCTTAAAAAAACCCAATGATGAAAGAGCTGATTTCTCTAATATGTCCCACAAAATGCTAAGTTAGAGACAAGTCAGGGATTAATCAATATGAAGATGCTCAGTTTCAATATTCAGAATATTCATCTGAAGAAAACAATGAGCTCCCCACTCTTCACCTACCACACCGGCATAAAAATCAACAAGTGAAAATCACTGATATTGTTAAAATGGAGAAAATACATCATCCTATTTGATACTTTTAGGAATATAAGCAGCAATACAAACTAGACTTAGTGAGGCCCTTGCTGTGGTGGCTCATTAAGCCACCAGCTGTGACACCGGTTCTAGGCCTAGCAGCTCAGTGTCAGATCCAGCTCTGGGGGAAAGCAGGGCAGAACGGTCCAGGTACCTGTGCCCCTGCACGCACATGGAAGCCCCAGTGCCAGGCCCAATCCCTGTGCTTAAAGCCGTTCAGGAAGTGAGCCAGCAGATGGAAGACATGCGTGTGCCTCCTTTGTGCAACTCTGGCTTGCAAATAAAACACTTTGAGAAATCTAGAATATGAGTCCAGATTACATATAGCGATCCTATGACCTGGCCCATCTCATTATCAGAAACCAACCCTTTGAAAATAAAAGCATTTCTACATAGAAATTTAAAAATATATGAGTGTTTATCATCTTATAGTAATGGCAACAGAAAAGTAAAACTCATTAAAAAACCACCCAATTCAATACGATCACATATCCACATAATGTGCTGTGATTAGTGCGAAGTTATAAGGAACCACACAATTCAATACGATCACACATCTACACAGCGTACTGTGGTTAGTGCGGAATTATTTCCATCAGGATCTACTGCCTTGGAAGGCCGGTGGTAAAGGAAAGGCAATTTACACACTAGTATGTATACAGAGGGCAGCCTCATTCATGAAGCGATCACTATGAAAGTCTAACATACATGAAATACACATAGGGGAGCGTTCACGTGTATCAGAGCACGGAGAGGGGCCTGGGTGATCTACCTTCCCATGTTCACACGGATAGAGGTGACAGGAGGAGCATGGAGAGGGGCCTGGGTGATCTACCTTCCCATGTTCACACGGATAGAGGTGACAGGAGGAGCACGGAGAGGGGCCCGGGTGATCTACCTTCCCATGTTCACACGGTTACAGGTGACAGGAGGAGCACGGAGAGGGGCCCGGGTGATCTACCTTCCCATGTTCACACGGATAGAGGTGACAGGAGGAGCATGGAGAGGGGCCCGGGTGATCTACCTTCCCATGTTCACACGGTTACAGGTGACAGGAGGAGCACGGAGAGGGGCCCGGGTGATCTACCTTCCCATGTTCACACGGTTACAGGTGACAGGAGGAGCACGGAGAGGGGCCCGGGTGATCTACCTTCCCATGTTCACACGGATAGAGGTGACAGGAGGAGCACGGAGAGGGGCCCGGGTGATCTACCTTCCCATGTTCACACGGATAGAGGTGACAGGAGGAGCACGGAGAGGGGCCCGGGTGATCTACCTTCCCATGTTCACACGGATAGAGGTGACAGGAGGAGCACGGAGAGGGGCCTGGGTGATCTACCTTCCCATGTTCACACGGATAGAGGTGACAGGAGGAGCACGGAGAGGGGCCCGGGTGATCTACCTTCCCATGTTCACACGGTTACAGGTGACAGGAGGAGCACGGAGAGGGGCCCGGGTGATCTACCTTCCCATGTTCACACGGTTACAGGTGACAAGGCAAGGGAGAAAAGCAGCAGAGGAAACATAATTAATTTTTGCTTCATATTATGTTCCTTGTAACAAGTCAGTTACTTCACTTGGTAATGAGAGAAACTAATATTAAACACAGCAATGCTGTCTCCGTGAATGTACTTTAACGTATAACACTTCATTAAAACAGATAAACCTGTTGAACAAAGCACATCCTTCAATGATTTATCCTACCTGAATCCTTCAGAGGATTTTGAGATTTCAAGTTCAGAGCTGCATAATCAGTGCTTCACACAGAAAGAAACTTAAAACCCACCCTACACCCTAACTGACCGACATTCCGGATTGCCACACCGATTCTCTCTGTGAAGCTAATCTTTTTTTCCTCAACCTTTTTCTTGATTCTTTTTTTAAAATCAGTTAGATGATACCTAACCATTTGAACAAGCAGACATTGATAGGGAAATCCATACCCCACACTGAGCACTGGGCTTCCAGGCTCTGGACCGGGCAGGGCAGCAGTGCCCACACATGTTGCCACGCTCCTGCTGGCCAGGAGGACCTGAATGGAGCCCCTAGCTCCCAGCATCAACCATTCCGTCACTGAACACCTCTGTGGAGCGAGCCAGCATGTGGGAGTTCTCTCTGCTGCTCAGACACGAGCCAAGAACTACAAAGACTGGAGAATATTTCCAGGCGAATGCACAGTAAAGCAGTAATCTCCTAAGCAAACCCACCTGATTTCACAGTGTAACATCCACAAACACATATCACTAAAACATTACCCTAGGATATCAACTAAATCCAATGCAATACCACTGGTTTTAGTGATTTACTAGTGACTAAATTCAAATATTTGTTTGTAAAGAAGTATTGTATTTTTTTTTAATTCAGTGTTTTATCTGATAGAGAGATACCGGGAGAGGAACAGTCAGACAGAAAGATACTCTCCCATCTGCTCCTTTGGCTCCAGAGGGCTGCTACAGCGAAGGCAGCAGAAGGCGGGGGCTTCCAATGGTTGTCCCACAAGCGCCTGGCAGGTATCCGAGAACTTTGGACATTTTCTGTTGGCCTTCTCATCTACAGCAGGAAGCCGATCAAAAGTGGAGCAGCCTGGACATGATCCAGCACCCATCTAGAACACCAACACCAAGACCTGAGGCTTGGCTGGCGATGTCCGGGTTTGGCTCCTACAGAAGCATTATTAACCTGTTCTGCAAAGACTATTTCACAACAATTAGGAGGAATCCATCACAGTGAATGAAACTGAAAGCAAAGACTTGATAGAACTGAACTGATGCAAAAATATTTAGCATAATAAAGATTTCCAAGTTTGACAGTTCCTAGAGATGCCACCTTTAAGATTCTGCTTTTGAACGCGCATAAACATCCCTAATAGACACTTGTGTGAAGAGCTAGTGGAAAACCAGAAAACTATGATTTTATTTAATTTTCTTCATAGTATGATAAAAGTGAAATAAAAATATCTTATAACTCTAAAAACCTTGGCTTATATCCTAACTCAAACTATACCTTGAATGAGAAAACAAATGAGATGAGCAGACACCAGCATCCGCACCAGCATCATGAGGTATCACAGCTCAACCCAGCCGTGCCATCACAGAAATACACCACAGCAACTAGGAACACACTTGAAGCAAATGAAAACACTAGTCTTCGCAATGAAATGAAAAATTATAGAAAACCAAACGGAAATCACAGGAGAGAAAGATGCACACAAAGTAAGTCGACGAATTCACTAGAACGGGAAGGACAGAGCAAAAAGAACAATTAATTCGAAAACATGAAAACAGAAATTACCAAGTCCTACCAACTAAGAAAAAATGTGCACACACACAGACACACACAATCTCTAAAGCCCAAGTTGAAACTCTTTAAAGAAATGTAATTTCCCCAAATATAGAAAAAAAAAAAAGGCATATATCTAGAGGCTATGCTAAATTCAAAGAGGATAAAAACAAACCATTCTATTCAACATTACACAACTCAAGATCAGAAAACTACACATGGAACACAAATGCAGAGAGAGAGAAACAAGGTCTGGGTCTAAAAGGAAAGGAAGTCACCCAGGAGGGAGGTCCCATCGGGGATCAACAGGACAGAAAGGAGACAGCACTGCCCAAGTGCCAAGAGCAAAGCGCTGGCAATGAAAACTGTGCCACACTCCGCTTTTAGAAATTAAGCTGAATCAAGCAATTCTCAGGGGAAGGACGGACCTGAAAGAATGCCTCAGAAGATGGAAAATAGAAACTGATAAAAAGAACTTGAAAACATCAGGGAGGAAATGAAAAAGTGATAACAAAATAAATACAAATACAGGTACCAAAATAGATTTTCTTGTGTAGGATTTCCTAAATTATAACATATAAAGTATGTTTCTTCCCAACAAACTAATGCATCTCAAAGACAAAATGTGGTTTTAATATGATTCTTTTAAAAGAAGATCTATCAGGGACCAATGCAGTAGTCAAGCAGCCAAAGTCCTTGCCTTGCAAGCACTGGGATCCCATATGGGCACCGGTTCTAATCCCCACAGCTCCACTTCCCATCCAGCTCCCTGCCTGTGGCCTGGGAAAGCAGTCGAGGACAGCCCAATGCATTGGGACCCTGCACCCATGTTGGAGACCAGGAAGAGGTTCCTGGTTCTCGGCTTCGGATCGGCGCAGCACTGGCCGTGGTGGTCACTTGGGGAGTGAATCATCGGACGGAAGATCTTCCTCTCTGTATATCTGACTTTGTAACAACAACAACAACAAAAGATATATCAAAGAAATAGACCTTTTTGTAACAAAAAAGAAGTGGGTCTGGCACAATAGCCCGACCGGCTAAAGCCTCACCTTACAAGCACTGGTATGCCATATGGGCAGTGGTTCATGTACCGGCCACTCCACTTCCAATCTAGCTCCCTGCTTAAGGTCTGGGAAAGCAGCAGACCCAAAGCCTTGGGCACCTGCATGGGAGACTCAGAAGCAGCTCCTGGCTTCGGACCAGCTCAGCTCCAGCCATTGCGACTACTGGGGAAGTGAACCAGCAGATGGAAGACCTTATTCTCTATCTTTCCTTCTCTCTGTAAATCTGATCTGCCTTTCCAATAAAGATAAATAAATCTTTAAGAAAAGATGTACCAAAATCTACATTAAAATAAATCTCGAAGTAGTCACTTTCATGTGTACTATTTCCAATAATATTACCAAAGGTTCAAATATTTTTGAATTTATCTTTTGGTATTTTTCAAAGTAGTTTACAATCAAGAAGTTCAGCTTTGTTTCTTGATGCATTGCCATACATTCCTTCTTGTTTTCGTTGATTGAGCGACACTGACCACGCACACTATTTACCGGGTGCTGTTGGAATGACTGTCATCCTGTCCTAGCACGCCTGTATTCTCACAGGGGACAGTGACTACTGAGGATAATGGAACTCTGCCAGAACAGGCCCTGAAAGCGTTGACAATGGGTGAGGGAGGTATCTGTTGAACAAGGAACAACCTGCCAGTCAAGCCGCATGCTGGCCTATCAAAATGAGAAAACTGACCAAAGACAGCGGCCTAACAACTCACAGAGGTGGGGAGACAGTCGCAAAGGGGGAGCGGTGAACACACACCCATGGGGAGACGGCCGCAAAGGGACAGCCGTGAACACACACCCGTGGAGACAGTCGCAAAGGGACAGCCGTGAACACACACACCCATGGGGAGACAGTCGCAAAGGGACAGCCGTGAACACACACACCCATGGGGAGACAGTCGCAAAGGGACAGCCATGAACACACCCGTGGAGACAGTCGCAAAGGGACAGCCGTGAACACACTCGTGGAGACAGTCGCAAAGGGACAGCCGTGAACACACACCCGTGGAGACAGTCGCAAAGGCACAGCCGTGAACACACACACCCATGGGGAGACAGTCGCAAAGGGACAGCCGTGAACACACCCGTGGAGACAGTCGCAAAGGCACAGCCGTGAACACACACACCCATGGGGAGACAGTCGCAAAGGGACAGCCGTGAACACACCCGTGGAGACGGCCGCAAACGGACAGCCGTGAACACACTCGTGGAGACAGTCGCAAAGGGACAGCCGTGAACACACACCTGTGGGGAGGCGGCCGCAAAGGGACAGCCGTGAACATCAAAGGATGTGTCCAGTTCTCAGTGGCTCAAGCTGAAAGGCAGTTCTCTTAGAAATAAGTTCTGCGAGGCAGGGCTCTTGCATGTTTTTAGAGATACCATTGTAATTATTTCTTTTCTTTTCTTTTTTTTTTTTAAGATTTATTTATTTTATTACAAAGTCAGATATACAGAGAGGAGGAGAGACAGAGAGGAAGATCTTCCGTCCGATGATTCACTCCCCAAGTGAGCCTCAACGGCCGATGCGCGCCGATCCGAAGCCAGGAACCAGGAACTTTTTCCGGGTCTCCCACGCAGGTGCAGTGTCCCAAAGCTTTGGGCTGTCCTGGACTGCTTTCCCAGGCCACAAGCAGGGAGCTGGATGGGAAGTGGAGCTGCCGGGATTAGAACCGGTGCCCATGTGGGATCCCGGGGCGTTCAAGGCGAGGACTTTAGCCGCTAGGCCACGCCGCCGGGCCCGGAATTATTTCTTGAACTCAACCATTCATTCACCAATGAGCACTCTTAGACACAGGAGAAGTGGGTAGGGGAGAGAGACAAATCAGCTTCGGGAAAGAGAAATAAATGTGACACAAAGGATAGGAAAGCAGGTGTCTACATGCAGTCCCGGTGGAGGGTCAGATGCCAACGAGGTAGACCAGTTATCAGATTAGATGCAATCCTACAAAGCCACTCCAGGGAGGGGCACACCAAGGAAGGAGCACCTGCCCCTGCCTGACCAAGGAGCACTCCAGCAGCCTGTCCTGTGCACAGGCAGGAAGGCCGCACGGCACCGTGGCCGGCTCCTCTCAGAGCAGTGTTCAGGCACTGTCCCCAGATTCCTCTCGCTTCCTGTCAGGTTTCTGTGCTTACCGCCAAGACAAGTGTGATCAATTCCTAAATGTTCTAGCCCATAACCGGAGCTGCTCCTTTCATTACATTTTCTAACTGCAGCCATGGAGAATTCTGTCAAAACTGAAACAGTCTGATTATTCACCTTGATTCTGTAAACCATCCAGGGGTTTCTTTTGCTGTGAAAATTAAAACGCATCTTCCAAAACGGGCTTCCAGAACTCTGCGCATTCTGCCCCGTCACTCCCCAGAACCACGTGACCTGCGCACACACTAAGATCCTGTGAGCTGTGGTCTTCTCACCTTCTCTATTTACCCAAACCCACCCTGCCCCCTCCTCACCACCCACCCTGCCCCCTCCTCACCACCCACCCTGCCCCCTCCATGTCGCCTCCACCCTGCCCCCTCCTCACCACCCACCCTGCCCTCTCCTCACCACCCACCCTGCCCCCTCCTCACCACCCACCCTGCCCTCTCCTCACCACCCACCCTGCCCCCTCCTCACCACCCACCCTGCCCCCTCCTCACCACCCACCCTGCCCCCTCCTCACCACCCACCCTGCCCTCTCCGTCACCCCCACCCTGCCCCCTCCTCACCACCCACCCTGCCCCCTCCTCACCACCCACCCTGCCCTCTCCTCACCACCCACCCTGCCCCCTCCTCACCACCCACCCTGCCCCCTCCTCACCACCCACCCTGCCCTCTCCGTCACCCCCACCCTGCCCCCTCCTCACCACCCACCCTGCCCTCTCCTCACCACCCACCCTGCCCCCTCCTCACCACCCACCCTGCCCTCTCCGTCACCACCCACCCTGCCCCCTCCCTGTTGCCACCCACCCTGCCCCCTCCTCACCACCCACCCTGCCCCCTCCTCACCACCCACCCTGCCCTCTCCTCACTGTTCCTTTAGCTTGTACTTGCTATCTCCTTTTTCACCTGGAAACCTCAGACCTCAATATAAACACCACATCCTCCTAAGAAAACCTTTCTTTACCGCCACTACAATGACAAATGCCTACCCTTTAGAATACCCACCACAGTTACAACTGCATCGAACGGTCGGCCTCCCTGTGCAGTGCGAGGTTTCTATGATATTCGGAACAGTTCCAATCAGTAAACTCTCAGCACTTTGTTAGCATCTAACATATAACAAGTCCTGGTCAACAGAATGAACTTGCAGCTGAATTGAAGGCCCATTATCACCAGTCCATACTTGCTCTGAAGTCAGAAACGCCGACACAATGTCTTATTCATGCTTGGATCAGTCCATCGCTGATATTAAATATCACATAAATACAACATTCCATGATCATAATGAACACTCCTTCGTTATTTTGCCATTTCCATTAATACCACTCTATATTCAAATCTTCGTACACACAGACCATGTTCTGCTTAGTTTTAATTGAACTTGAAATGATCTGTTTGCACTTTATCATGAAAAATCCAATGGTGGCATCCCCAGCCTACGACAACAAATTTATACCAACAAATCTAAAAACAGAAGCCATTAATGTTTGCCGACAACCAACCAGAACAGATCCCTTGTCTTCAGGGTCACTGAGGGCTGAGCTGATCCCTGTGGGTTCCCACTGATGCTCACAGGTGGGAGAGGAAGCACCAAGGCCCGTGTGGCTCCTAGCTCTGCCAGCTGTATGAGAAAGATGGACATTGTGGATTTCGCGAGGACCACAGGTCTTGTAACTAGTTATCATTCCCTTCATTAATTATCAGTTAGTGACAAAATCGGATCACATCATCTGTGCAGTCAGTAACATGCTGGGAGGCAGTCAGGACCTACAAAGTCTATGAGTATGCTTGACATCTGTCAACGAGTTTAGTCAATTACTCCTGAATTCAGATCCGAGCCTTCTAGTACTTCAAATTCTTAATATATGACATAAACAGTTTTCAGGATACCATTTCTTCTGCTGAATATTTTTTATATATTCCTAAAATTGTTCATAAATAAGCACTGCATACTGGCATAATTCACTTTGTAACTATCCAATACAAATTGTCTCATAGAATGCTATCTAATGCATAGTTCATCTTTTGTCAATGCTTACTAAATACTTTAGGCAGTGTTATATAGGACAGCAGAAATTCTGAACCCTCTTAACCACACGTTAAGGCTGTGACCTCCAAAGCCTTCCCTTTACCTGGAAGTTTAAAAGAAGCACTGGGCCTTTCCTCCCTTTGGACACGCACAGACAGCTGTGTGTCTTAGAAAGTAACCAGACTCCCCATCCCTCATACGATCTGTAAGTCATTTACAATGTGTAAGGGCAGAAATTAGCTTTGAAAATAAAAGAGAAGCAAGCGGGAATTGAGGAGGTGTGGCAAGGTGAACAGAAGGCAATGAATCCCACCAAGGCAACCTAAAGCACCTCACTGGACACTGGCTGCACTGCCAGGGAGTCAGCGGATCCAAGAACACACAAAGCACCTCACTGGACACTGGCTGCACTGCCAGGGAGTCTGCGGATCCAAGAACACACAAAGCACCTCACTGGACACTGGCTGCACTGCCAGGGAGTCTGCGGATCCAAGAACACACAAAGCACCTCACTGGACACTGGCTGCACTGCCAGGGAGTCTGCAGATCCAAGAACACACAAAGCACCTCACTGGACACTGGCTGCACTGCCAGGGAGTCTGCGGATCCAATAACACACAAAGCACTTCACTGGACACTGGCTGCACTGCCAGGGAGTCTGTGGCTCCAAGCACACACAAAGCACTTCACTGGACACTGGCTGCACTGCCAGGGAGTCTGTGGATCCGAGAACACACAAAGCACCTCACTGGACACTGGCTGCACTGCCAGGGAGTCTGTGGATCCGAGAACACACAAAAGCAAAGAGAAAAAGTGGAGAAAGTAATATCATGATAAAAATGGAAAATGTACTAAGCACTTACAAATGCTCACTTTTAATCTCTCCCAGTTATTGTCACAATTTTCCAAATCCCTAAGGAAAACAGGATTAGAGAAATTACATGAATCCCAAATCTGCAAAGCTAGCAAGCAATAGAGCAGTAATGTGAATACAGGCTGGTTGACTTCATGCCTTAAATACATCCAGGTTTAGACAATGTTCATTTCAGTGATGCCTTGGGACATGTGATGGGGTATATGGGGTTAAACTGAAGCCTCCAATACCAGCAACTCTTATGGGAACCAGTTTGTGTCCCAGCTGCTCCACTTCTGATCCAGCTCCTTGCTAATGTGCCTGGCAAGCAGTGGGAGATGGCCCAGGTGGCAGACCCAGATGACACTCCTGGCTTCTGTCTGGCTCAAACCTGGGCCCTTCCAGGCATCTGGGGAGCCATTCAAGCTGGGGAGATTGAAGTTCTCTGTATCTCTTCTTTAACTGTGTCAAGTAGCTAAATCTTTATCAAGACAGAGGTGTCTTGAGAGGAAGGCAGCATACCCTCCTTCTGAACGGTCACTCAAGGACGGTGGTCACCATGCACTGACCCCTGCACCAATTCATTTGTGGTCTTTTCTGAGATTTATAACAGTGACTTTAAAAACAGAAACAGGGTTGGGGAGAGAGATGGAGAGGCAGAAAAGAGGAATATCTTCAATCTGCTTCCCTCCCCAAATGGCTGCAACAGCTGGGACTAGACTGGGCCGAAACCAAGAGCCCAAAGCTCCCTCTGGGTCTTCCATTGGTGGCAGAGGCCCAAACACGGGAGTTACCTGCTTTACTGGGTGCACTTGCAAGGAATCGGATCAGACGCAGAGAAACAAGATGTGAATAAGTGCTGTGACATGGGGTGCTGATACCACAGGTGCTGGCTTAACTGATGTGGAAGTCAGAAGCTACTAACTGCACCCAGGCTCCCACACGGCTGGGCAGTTCCAAGCACTCAGGCCAGCCACTGCTGTCCCCCGTGCATGACCAGGGAGCACCGACCAGGACTGTGGACATTACCTACAGTAGTGATGATGACACATAGTAGAGTCAAAACTCAGCCTTTTCACTATAATCAACACTTACAGACCTGGGGCCAGCATCGTGGCACAGCAAGTAAAGATATCAAATGCATGTAGACAGTTCTGAGCCTGACACAAGCTTTCCTTCTCAATACATACATACCTAGGACTGAGATTAATTGTGTAGTGAGAAAGCCGGTGCCTGAAGTACTAGGATCCCATGTTAGTGCCAGTTTCAAGCCTCAGGTGCTCCTCTTACAATCCCTAACAGCCTGGGAAAGGCAACACAAGATGGTGCCAGTCCTTCAGCTCCTGACACCCATAGAAAGAACCAGGATAAGGCTCGAGGTACCTGGCGTTAGTCTAGTCTAGCCCAGTCCCAGCTGTCGGGGCCATCTGGGGTAAACTCAGAATTTGGCCGTGAGTGTGTGTGTGTGGTTTTAACCTTCAAATAAATAAACATATCTTTAAAAAAAAAAGACAACTGCATAACCCTAACATGAAATGCTAATTCCAATATAAAAGACGTGGCTATCAAACTATCTGTTGCAACCTGGTTTCTCTCTTTAGAATTCTGCTACTCCAGTTCATACTGACTTTGCCTGCAGCAAACCCCCCACGAAGGGCGGCTGATCACAGCGCATGTTCTCTCACTCCCAGCTTCAGTCCCCCTAATCTCACTTGGGAATGCCCAGGGCGGGGTCCCAGACACACTCAAAGGTCAGCTGGCATCCACGGGACACCGAGGCTTGTGGAGAACGCAAAGTGTGTGCCCGGGTAAGGCGCCCACAACAGAGGTACATGACCTTAACCGGTGACTTTTCAGAGAGGCAATCCAGCCAAAGCGGCAATGCCCAGTACCCTGATTCAAAGCACCCCCACCATCCCTTCCGTTTTCTGCTTGGCTCAGCTATCCCCAGTAGTTTACATTTTAAACCCAAATGATGCTTTCACATTTCAAAGATGTCTGAAAGACTCAATTAGCCACAAGCTGATCTCTGCGTACACTCGGTGAGATCTCAAGAGAAAGGTGGTAGAAATTGATACACTATTGAATCAACACTGAGAAAGAATGACAAAGTTAGCGGGCTAAAGCTACCTGACATTCATGAATTATGAAGCAAACTAATCCAAACACTGAAGTATTGGTGAAACAAGAAGTAAACAGATAATTAGATCAAGAGTCTAAAAAGAGGGGCCAGCATGGTGGCTCAACTTGTTAAACCTCCACCTGCAAATGCCTGGATCCCTTACGGGTGTAGGTTCATCACCTGGCTGCCGTCCTCCCCACGCCCCTCCCTGCTCATGAGCTGAGAAAACAGCAGAGAATGGTGCGCGTTCGGGCTCCTGGCTTCTGATCAGCTCAGCCCCAGCCATTGTGGCCATCTGGAGAGGAAAGAAAGAGATGAAAAATCTTTCTCTTCTCTGCAAAGTTGCCTTTCCAATGAAAGTAAATAAATCTTTTTTTTAAGAGTCTAAAAATAGAAGGTTTTCTAAAACAAGAAAGGTAGTTGAGTTGGAAAGGGAGTCTCTTCAACCAATGACGGTGAACCCAGAAGAGCAAAGATTCGGGAGTTGGAACTCTGGCTCACGCCAACTTCAACAGAGCAAAGGCTTGCACGTAAAACCTGAAAGTACACGTCCAGGAGCAAGCTTGGTCAGACAGACCCTGAGTAAGACAGACTTCTCACATACCCAAACCACAACCCCTAAAGGCACACACTGAAACACCAGAACTGATCGAAACGTAAAACTTCTAGCAACACACTTAAAAGATCATGACAAGTCACAGAATAAAGTCTATACGAAGCATATACCTGGTAAATGTTTTTAAAGATTTATTTTATTGCAACAGGCAGAGAGGGGCTGATCCACTGCTGGCCGCCAGGAGCTTCTCTCAGGTCTGCCTTGCAGGTGCAGGGCCCAAGGCTCTGGGCCATCCTCCACTAGCTTCTCATGTCACCAGCAGGGAGCCGGATGCGAAGTGGAGCAGCTGGGACAAGAACCAGCACTGGTGCCTGTATACGAAGCCAACATCACAGGCAGAGGATTAGCCAGATATGCCACCTTGCAGGTACACGTGATGAATCTGCTTTCAAATTAAAGAATTATCCAAATCAAAAATAGAAAAAAAATTTAAAATAGTGCTTCAATACTGAAGACATATGAATGGGAAATAAGCAAATCACACACACACTTAGGTATAACTGGAATCAGAAAGACTACATACATCAAATGTCCACATAAAAACAGAAAACAGAGCTCTCTTGAACACGGTATGAACACTTTTGCAAACCTATTTGAAAGAGTACCTACCAAAGTGATTCTACTGCGCATGGCGGTTGAGACACCACTCTGTATGCCTGTATCTTATGTCAGAAGGTCTGATCTTAAGTAGCGGGGTCTGTGTCACACATGGGTGAGAACTGGGCGTGGGCCTCAGCCAGCCCCGTGCTGAAGACACTGGAGGAATAAACCAGTACATCTGTCCTCAACAGGCACCTACCGTATAAACTTGCCATTTCTTTCCTTCATTTTACCTACCAGAATAGCAAATGTTTATAGATCTTCCTTCACACAGCAACGTCCGTTTCAGCACAGTTTGCAACAGTCCCAAATTTAAACTGTCCAAATGTCCATCAGGCGATGGATGAACTAGAAAGTTGTAATATATCGAGGTAATGGAATATTCACTTAGCAATAAAAAGGGATGAACTACTGAAACAACATGAATGATCTCAATTGATTGGCCACATGCAGGACTGTGTGCCTCAGACCAGTAAATTCCATAAACCAAAATGTAATTCATCATGACTTGGTGGCTAAGTCCTCTCCTTGCACACTCTGGGATCCCAAAACGGCAGGTTTGCATCCTGGCTGCTCACTTCCCTTCCAGTCCCTGTTTACGGCCTGGGAAAGCAGTGCAAAACTGCCCAAAGCCTTGAGACCCTGCACCTGCATGGGGGACCAGGAGGAGGCTCCTGGCTCCTGGCTTCAGATCGGCTCAACTCTGGCCATTGTGTCCACTTGGGGAGTGAACCAGCAGATGGAAGACATCTCTCTCTCTCTCTCTGCCTGTCCTACCCTCTGTAAATCTGCCCTCCCAATAAAAATAAATCTTTTTTTAAAAAATTATATCACTGATTGATGATGGTGGCACAGAGATTTCTCCAGCGCGTATCAAACTTCACGGGAACATGTAGGACTCACTACCACACAGAGTGAACTTCTGTATGAACAAATAAACACTGTGACTCTCCTGAATCTCGTGGCATTTTATGACACTTACAGGCCCAAATGTAACAAGTTGTTTACTTCAAATATTTTCATTTATTTTATTTTAGTCAGACCACAAGAGAACTCTTACAAGAAACAGTCTACTTAACAACAGTTTGAGAAACATTCTAATTGCCCCATTCTGAGCTAAGTCGGGAGCTTTGAGAACCGCACGAGCTCACTCCAACAAAGGAGACATCCGCGTGTGTACTCAAAGCTCTGCTGGTCGAGCTATCTTCCTCTCACAGACGATCAAGTACTTTCCCTTACCGTAAAGCAATTATATCTTTTCCAAAAGTCTATCAAATCATGAAGAAGCACATTTAGGAGGGAGAAGCACCCTGCTTCTGCTACCCTTCAGGTCTGTGTGAACTAAGCCGTGACAGGCCGTTGCCTCTGCACTCCAGGAGCACCGTGCACAGAGCCAGCAGGAGCGTGACACGCCTTCTGGACTCGGCTTACAGGTCCTGGCACGAGCAGTGGCCCACGGTGGCAAAGAGCGCGCTCCACAGCACCTCATGCTACTCCTGCCAGGCTCTGTGGAGGCTTTATTCAGCGCAGCACTGGGCTCCATGGACAAGCTGGGCCCAGAACGCGTGGCTACATTTCTTGTGCATAATCAGTTGTTTTTTTAAAAAAAACATGCTTTCATAAAGCACAGCATTTGTGCAGAGTTCAGACTTACTGAAGAGTTAGTTGTTTGTTTATAATCTTTGCATGGTTGATTAGGGTACAAAGGGCCAAGGGCTACAGGAAAGTAGGTAAGACCTTTGTTTCCACACTAACATCATTTCCCCACTGTATCTGGGGCCAGGGGAGAAACAAAGGGAGAAGCCCCCCCAGCCTCCCACCCATCCCAGGTCCCCAACGTGAGGCACGCTCCGAGGGTCCTGCTCAAGCAGTTTTGATAGTTCAACAGTTCTGAATTGCTGCCAATCTCACCGTTCCAAGCATGATGAAACCTATTCAGAATCCACTGCTGACATAGTCTCTCCATGGTTGGGGTTCTGGGATCAGCAGTTTACTTGGAAGGATCTCCAAAGAAACTTCGTCTGAAGTGATCCCAGACCAGATTCTTGTGTGTGTTTGCCAGTAGAGGGTCTGGCACAGTTCGTCGTCCCAATCAGCTTACACACATGCTGGTGGTTGCAATTGCTGGGTCGGTTCTGTTTCCAGCCCTGACTTCCACTTGAACCAATGGGTGTTGCAGTCCAGCCTGATCCTGCCCACTTCATACTCAGCCCTCACGCAAACCAGTGGGAGCTACAGCCTAGTTGGGGCGGCTCCCCATTACCCCCACCAGGCCCGCCCCCTACCCTGGTTCCTATGCTTGCCACTATGTACCACAGACTTGTTCAGTATGTCCCACATCCCATTTAGCTCTCGTACATGTCAATGGGCACTGAAGCCTACTTCAACCCAACCAACCTACTATCCAGCCCACACACATACTAGCGGGTACCCTTCTGTCTGGTCACCCCTGCCCCTGTCCTGGTTTTCATGCTCTCCAGTGGGAGTAGTAACTCAAGAGGGAGGTGCCCACTGTTTCCTTCCTAGGCCACTCACACTCTGTGATTATGCACTCTCTAGGTGGTTCTGCAGTTTAACTTGACAGAATTAGCCCCCAATGCCAGCATCTGCTATCTGATGCTATGGCAAAGCCCCAACAACCCCACCAACCCTCACCCACTCTAATTTATGCTTGCACCAGTCGGAACAGTCTGCTCAACCCAGCTTTTCCCTGATCTAGCTCACAGGTGTTGCAGCCCTGCCTGGTCTGGTCTGCCCCCATCCCAATTCACACTTTCCAGCGGGAGTGGTTGTCCAGCAGGGGAGCCCTCCACATTCTCCTTACTGGCTTTGTCCCCTCCCTCCCTGGTTCTCATGTGTGCTGCTTGGGCGCTGCAGCCAAGTCTAATACAGCCCAACTCACCTTGGCATTTGCCAGTGGGTGTTGTAGCCTGGCCCAGCCCGGCCCACCCCCAATTCCAGCTGATGCTGGTGAGGGTTACAGCCTAGCCCAGCACAGCAGCCATTCAATCCCAGCCATAACGTGCACTGGTTTGTGTCATGACTGAACCTGGCACGACCCACTCTGTGTTCTGGTGCTCAGATTTGTCAGTGGGTGATGGGAACTGATTCAGTCTGGTCTGCCCCCTACATATGCCAAATGTATGCCGTGGGTACCTTTCCCTGGCCCAGTATGGGTTGCTCCCTAACATGGTTCTTGCACTCACCTGCAGGGTCTGTGTCCCAAAAGAGGAGTTTCCCAAGCTGCTCCATCAGAACCTCTCCCAGTGCCAGATCTTGAGCATACTGGTGGGTCCATGGGCCAGCCTTACTTAGTCCACCTCCTGTCCTGGCGGTAACTGTGGCCTTTTCTTACTGGCCTTCAACCCATTCCTGTTCTTACTGTTGGATGTTTCAGCCCAGCCAAGGCTCGTCCAAACCCAGACACTGCTCACACATGGCTCAGTAGGGGCAGGGACCTAGCCTAGTCTGTCCTATATCTACCCTGGTCCTCCAGAACACCAGATGGTGCTGGAGTCTAGCCCGGCTATGTGCGCCCAGGCCCAGTCCACACTTGTCCCAAGGGAGATTGCAGCCATATCCAGAGCAGATCACAGCCTCCACTCTGGCCCACACTCTCCCCTGGGAATCCCAACCCAGCAAGGGTGTACTCACAGCTCCCCAACCAGGCCTGTTCCCAGCCATAGATCGCATCCATGCCAGTGCTTGCTCTGACCCAGTGGGCTTAGCCCCTCACCTGTCTCAGCCTTTGCCTTCACTGCTGTGGCCTGGTATCCGTTTCATGCAGACCAGTCGGTGTAACAGCCTAGCTCCAAATGACCTGTGCTCCATCCTGATTTCTGTTCTTCCTTGTGGGTTAAAGCTTCCTCGGCAAACCTTTTGTGTAAGACAGTTGCACACATCTTGGATGAAATGGCCACTCAGACTGCTTGTGATTTAGAACTAACTTACCTATTGGTATTCAATATGTGGAAGCTCAAGCACAAACAAAAGGCTGGTCGATACCTAATAGCAAGGCATCAGTCACGGCCTGGACGCCCCAAGGTCAGGGATCCTAGGATCCATTTTCAACACAGGGCTACGTGGGCTGTGTGAACGGAAGGGGAGGTGGGAGAAGTGTAGACATTGAGAGTCATGCAGAAAGAGACAAGGAGCGGGACCCAGCGCAGTAGCCTGGTGGCTCAGGTTCTCTCCTTGCAGGCGCCAGGAACCCACGTGGGTGTCGATTCATGTCCTGGCATTCCCATCCAGCTCCCTGCCTGTGGCCTGACAGAGAACGGCTCAGGTCCTTGGATCCTGCACCCGCGTGGGAGACCTGGAGGAAGCTCCTGGCTCCTGCTTTCAGATCGGCTCAGCTCAGCAGTAGCTTGGGGAGTGTATCAACAGATGTAAGATATTCTTCCCAGCCTCTCCTCCTCTGTGTATATCTGACTTCCCAATAAAAGTAAGAGAGAGAGAGAGGCAAGGGGTGGAGAAAGGAGCAAGGGCACACGGATGAAGGTCATACACCAAGTGAGAGTCAGGACAGGAACTCTGGACATGACTGAGAGCCACGCCCACCCCGCACAGGCCCTACACCCTCTGGGGAGACACACCCACCCCTCACAGGCCTACACCCTCTGGGGAGACACACACACCCACCCCGCACAGGCCCTGCACCCTCTGCAGAGACACACCCCCCCCCCCCGCACAGGCCCTGCACCCTCTGGGGAGACACAACCACCCCTCACAGGCCCTGTACCATCTGGGGAGACACACCCACCCCACACAGGCCCTGCACCCTCTGGGGAGACACAACCACCCCACACAGGCCCTGCACCCTCTGGGGAGACACACCCACCCACCCCTCACAGGCCCTGTACCCTCTGGGGAGACACACCCACCCCACACAGGCCCTGTACCCTCTGGGGAGACACACCCACCCCACACAGGCCCTGCACCCTCTGGGGAGACACAACCACCCCACACAGGCCCTGCACCCTCTGGGGAGACACACCCACCCACCCCTCACAGGCCCTGTACCCTCTGGGGAGACACACACCCACCCCACACAGGCCCTGTACCCTCTGGGGAGACACACACCCACCCCACACAGGCCCTGCACCCTCTGGAGAGACACACCCACCCACCCCTCACAGGCCCTGTACCCTCTGGGGAGACACACCCACCCACCCCTCACAGGCCCTGTACCCTCTGGGGAGACACACCCACCCACCCCTCACAGGCCCTGTACCCTCTGGGGAGACACACCCACCCCGCACAGGCCCTGCACGCTGGGTTGCGTATCAGGCATGCCAGGAGACTGGCACTGCCTACATAGCTGTCCACGTGGCTCACACAGCCTGGATGACTCAGAGAGGCATTCAGCAACAACAGGAAACATGGACCTTTAGGAGGCTTTTCTCATATTTAATCTCAAAATACAAAATATGATGTGGTTCAGAAGAAAGTATTATGAGTAAACACCAAGTTCTATTTTCTGTCTCTTTAAACAAGGTGATCAATTGAGTTGGAAGATACATGACAATCCGTTAAATGATAGATTATGTTAAGCGCATATGAATAAGTCATATTCATGTTTACATGAGCATGGCTTCTGCAAACTTATGCTCAGAGCTAACTATGAGCTACACAAATACAAGAATGCGAATCACACAAGCAAGAGAACAGAAGTACTGTGGGACAGGAGTCGGGAGGGAGTTGGGACAAAAGACCTGGATGAAAGATAATTTACAAAGATGACTGTATAGCCTTGGATAACTTAATCACACCAAATCCAGTTCGCCCATTGGAAACCGTAGAACAATGCCATTTAGCTGACCCTGGCTCTCGAACATGGAGAATGGAAAAGAAACTGCTAAATCTAACGTGTACAGAGGTGTTCGCCTCAGCACGCCAGCTCTCTCAGACATGTCAACCGGGGAATTTTTCACCAACAAGCTCCGGCACCGCAAGACGGAACCTGCACTCCGAAGGCTTTACTCAATCAGGTGAAGACTTCTTTATTCGCCTTAATCATAGCTCATTTGGACTGCTGATATCTAACATGGAGTTGCAGGCTTTCTTCTCATATTCTTTTTAAAAAATAAATTTCTGGGCCCGGCGGTGTGGTCTAGTGGTTAATGTCCTCGCCTCACACGCGCCTGGATCCCATATGGGCACCGGTTCTAATCCCGGCAGCTCCAGTTCCCATCCAGCTCCCTGCTTGTGGCCTGGGAAAGCAGTCGAGGACGGCCCAAAGCCTTGGGACCCTGCACCCGTGTGGGAGACCCTGAGGAGGTTCCTGGATCCTGGCTTCGGATCGGCACAGCACCGGCCGTTGCGCTCACTTGGGGAGTGAAATATCGGACGGAAGATCTTCCTCTCTGTATATCTGACTTTGTAATAAAAAATAAATAAATCTTTAGAAATAAATAAATACATTTCTTTCATGTACCTTAAAACATTTGCGATAATATGTTAAAAAGTTCAATTTTAGTTTTGATGCTAAATTATATTCAATCTTCATTCTACCTCCAAACCCACCCCTCAGCAATGTTAGAATACTTTAAAAAAAATCATTTATGGCCCTGGCACAATGGCTCAACCGGCTAATTGTCCCATTTGCAAACACCAGAATCCCATGTGGGTACAGGGGTTCATGTCCCAGCTGCTCCACTTCCTATCCAGCTCCTTCCTTATGACTTGGAAAGCAGTAGACAATGGCGCAAAGCCTTGGGGCCCTGCACCTACACGGGAGACCCAGAAGAAGCTCCTGGCTCCTGGCTTCGGATCAGCTCAGTTCTGGCCTTTGAGGCCATTTCGGAAGTGAACCAGAGTAAGGAAGGTGTTTCTCTATGGAAATCTGCTTTTTGATAAAAAAAATAATAATAACTTTTTTAAGATTATTTTTTATTGGAAAGCCAGATATACAGAGAGGAGGAGACACAGAGAGAAAGATCTTCCATCTGCTAGTTCACTCTCTAAGTGTCCGCAACGGCCAGACTGAGCCAATCTGAAGCCAGGAGCTTCTTCCAGGTCTCCCACATGGGTGCAGGTCCCAAGGCTTTGGGCCATCCTCGACTGTCTTCCCAGGCCACAAGCAGGGAGCTGGATGGGAAGTGGAGCAGCTACGATACAAACTGGTACCCATACGGGATCCTGTCACATGCAAGGTGAGAACTTTAGCCACGAGGCTACCGCACCGGGCCCTAAAGAAGTCTTTAAAAAAAAAAAAAAAGAAAAATTATTTCTGACTTATCAGTTTTTCAGTTAGAATTTCTGTACAGGAATATCCATTTTTCCTCTCTCCCCCTTCCCTCCTGGCCCCCAACCCAAAGGGCACGAAGCAGGAAAAGTGACGGACTGCAATACAATGTCCCACATTGATTTTTGAGGGCTGATTCATTACCTTTTCGTGCCATGAGATCATTTGGCAAGAAAAGCAATGTTAAGCAGACCAGGCACTCCTGGTCCGATTAAGGCGGGGCTGTGGCTTAAGAGACTTTACCCAGGGGCCCGGCGGCGTGGCCTAGCGGCTAAAGTCCTCGCCTTGAAAGCCCCGGGATCCCATATGGGCGCTGGTTCTAATCCCGGCAGCTCCACTTCCCATCCAGCTCCCTGCTTGTGGCCTGGGAAAGCAGTGGAGGACGGCCCAATGCATTGGGACCCTGCACCCGCGTGGGAGACCCGGAGGAGGTTCCTGGTTCCTGGCGCGTACCGGCCCGTTGCGGCTCACTTGGGGAGTGAAACATCGGATGGAAGATCTTCCTCTCTGTCTCTCCTCCTCTCTGTATATCCGGCTTTCCAATAATAATAAAATCTTAAAAAAAAAAAAAAGAGAGAGACTTTACCCAGAATCTGACAGCGTGTGTATGTGTGTGTGTAATCCATCAGACATTTGAACTTTCACATTTTTTTCAATAAATACTAATGAAGTAAAGATATGTTTTTGTTGTAGAACATTCTGTTGCCTCTGTAATTCCAGGGAAGGGCACATGGCGGCTGAAGCAGCCGACTGGCTTCCTGGCAGTGTCCTGACAACCCTGGACCACACCTTCAGGGACGGGGGAGAGAGTAAGAATTCCGTTCTAATGTGAATATTCTTCACAAGTAAGTGATAATTACAGCTTTTAGAGGTCAATCATCTTCAAAATATTACAAAATGAAAAGGAGATAAAAATATTTCGTGGTTCATAGCCAAGAACATTAACAAAAGTACTTTCTAAAGTTTAATCATTATTTTCATTTTCTATTTAATTTTTTTTCAATTGTTACCATCTCAGTTACCAAATTTCAGTTCATTGATTAAAAGACACTGAGCTCCTTGCATACAAATTACTCAAGTTTGCGAACATTAAATCATCACTAGATTAGAGCGACAAGCATGACAAAGTTACGACATGGGAAGAGGGCCGAGCAAACAGAAACCTAAAACGTACTGAACAGGGCTTTAAACTGACTCCACACAAACACTTTCAAAAGATTTATTTTATTTTTACTGGAAAGTCAGATATTACAGAGAGGAGGAGAGACAAAAAAGAAGATCTTTTGTCCACTGGTTCACTTCCCAAGTGTCCGCAACAGCCAGAGCTGAGCCAATCTGAATCCGGGAGCCAGGAGCTTCTTCCGGGTCTCCCATGCAGGTGCAGGGTCCCAAGGCTTTGGGCCGTCCTCGACTGCTTTCCTAGGCCAGAAGCAGAGAGTTGGATGGGAAGCGGGGCTGCCAGGATTAGATCCATATGGGATCTGGCGTGTACAAGGAGAGGACTTTAGCTGCTAGGCTACTGCACTGGGCCCCACACAAACTTTAACACAATGAAAATCAGCCTTGCACACTTCAATCAATTATTTCATAATAATTTCCCTAGATCCTTTAAATTACCAAGGAATCCTATCTAAAAGTTGTCATAAATCAGCCATAAAATATAGCTGAAATGCAAATTGGATCTAAATTTCCACTAAATCCATCAAACGTCACCTTCCTTCAATTCATCAAATTACTTTACGTGATCCTCAACGCGTCCTCCATGTTCTCTTGCGCTACCATTAAGACACACTACACTGGAAATCAAATGACAGAATTGTTTGGAATAAATAAAACTTCTCACGCTACTCATGACGCCAAGCTCATTCACTTGTAGCATTAAACACAGCTTAGACTTCGCTTCCAAAGCGGACACTGACAGAAGAGCAAGCGCCCCGTCTTCGTGGTCGTCACGCAGAGCACAACTCCCGGTCAACAAGCGCGCAGGGCGAGGTCGGAGCTCGGAATCTAAGGCTGGGATTAAATCGTCGTAAATCAATAAGAACATGAGGTGAACATAAACAGAGCAGGGCAGAGCGGGCACAGAAGGAGCCCAGGGGGCATGGCCGAGAAGACAGGCCAAGACTGGCACAGAACAGTCCTGCTTCAGACGCTCACACAGCGCAATCTCTCAAGAAGCTGACTTCAAAACACACGGTTCTGGGGCTCACACTGTCCCGGATGTCCAACGTCACCTGGCTTTAAGCCACATAACATTTTAGTTTTGTCCCATAACTCTTTCACAGCTTGAATAACAAGAAAAGATATCAAATGGGGGAATCTCAACTGAACTTGAACTGTGGTTATGCAACAAGGTGGAGGAATCCACCATGGTGGGAGGGTTTGGGGAGGGGTGGGGAGAACCCAAGTACCTATGAAACTGTGTCACATAATACAATGTAATTAATGAATTAAAAATAATAAATAAATTAAAAAAAGAAAAGATATCAATAATACAAAAATATTTTTGTAAAAGTATTAAAGGATCACAGGAAAATTTTAGTTATAAATCTTTAACTCATTTGCAGCTAAATAAATTACCATTAACTAGGCAGAAAAATTATGCAATTTGGTATATTGCACCCTTTGGGTCATAATTTCTTTTTATTAATGGGACTCAAAGGGAGATTTAACGAGGAAAAGTCTTCAAAAAACTCATCTACAACTTCAGTTTGTCATCTTTCCTTTAGAACAATCCTGTGTGGCGCAGCAGGCAGCAACCACAGCAAGGAAGGGGCGGCTCTGGAGGTCACGAGCGTTCACCCAGGACACAGGCTGTTCTCCCCACAGATCTAAGCATCGCCGCTCAGCGAGGCTACGGCTCAGAACCCTCCGAGCAGACTGCTGGGTCCATGACAACGGGCAGAGACAGCGAGGTCAGCTTAGGACCCTCTAGGCTGGCTTGTGGACATGGCTTGGCCCGAGATCCCAGCCTGGATCCTTCACTGGCAAAATGACTATGGCCCGTGTTGGAAACGAGGGTGCCCTCACTTATGAGGCAGACAAGTGCCAGGATTAAGCGGCACCTGGCAACCCCAGCAAGTGGTAGTTGTGTGATGGCATTCTGTTTTCTTCAAGGGGGCGAGGGAGCTATGGCACTGGGGCCACGCAAACATCCTCCAGGGAGTAAAGCAACAAGCTAAGGCACCCTCAAGCAACAAAATCACAGAGAGGGAACCCGAGGAAAAACCCCACCTCACTTGCCAAAGCCAAGGGGAACAAGTGAAAATTCTCCTACCAGGACTTGATGAAAGAAAACTCGTAATGACCTTCTCATCTGTACTAAATGAGCTTGAAAATCTGGTTTCCTAATGTCTTATCACGCTGGGCTTTTGGCCTGCTGGAGTGAATAGCACAGCGTGTATGCTTTCTAACCCAAAGTCTTCAAAGAGAAAGGAAAAATGCCCATCAAAAAAAAATAGGCTAAAATTACCAGCAACAACAGGTTGTAAGATGGACCTGTAAGTTCTGCTTCATGTCTGTCATCCCATCACTGACTACCCATCAGCTGACTTTCAAACCATCAGATACCTGGGATAACAACTCCTCACCAGTCCTTACGATACTGTAAGTGGTAAATGCAAAATAACCTACGGAGGCTAAGTTAGGCTTACTAGCAAATCATGTTTACAGAAAATTTTAACCTAAAATTACAGCATAATGTTTCCGCTCAACTGCGCCACGTCAGTAATGCAACGGTACCGGCCTGATTCGTAAGGGTTACAGATGTAGCTTCTCAAACCGACAGTACAGTCCTGGCTGCTTCTTTCTGCCTACTACCACATTTTCCTATCGCACTCCAAAGTTTTCTCAATCAGTTGAGCCAGAAGGACAAAAAGATTCTCAACACGTTTGCATCTGATGCTGACCCCTGAGCTCAACCATAGGAAAATCGATCGTTTCTTGGTCAAGCAGTGTAAGGGCTGCAATCTGTTCAATCATTGTGTTGGAAAACTATTTCATTAAAATAAAAAGAAGGAAAGGAAAATAGGGGAAGAAACAAAAAAACAAGGAGGCAGAGAAAGAGAGAGAAAGGGAATTCACTAACTGAATACAATCTGCTGAGTTTCCCTTACATTCTTGGGGGAATAAATTAAGAAATCTTGGGGCTGGTACAGTGGTTGACAGACTAATCCTACACCTCTAATGCTGGCATCCCATACGAGTGCCGGTTCAAGTGCTGGCTGATCCAGTTCCCATCCAACTCCCTCCTTATGGCCTGGGAAAACACTGGGAGTATGGTTCAGGTCCTCGGGTCGCTGCACCCACATGGGAGACCTGGAAGAAGCTCCTAGGTCTTGGCTCTGGATTGGCTCATCTCTGGCCTTTGCAACCACATAGGGAGTGAACCAGCGGAGGGAAGATCTCTCCTCTCCCTGTCTATCCTTCTCTGTAAATCTTCTAAATGGAAAAAAAGAACAAAAAGAGACCTAGTCCAAACCTACCTTTCTCCCAGGTGCTTAAGGTGACTGCACCCCAGGCAAGGTCCTGTCCAGGCTGGCCCACTTCTTCTCAAGGTCCCTGCCAGTGAATGGCCTAGGGGAGCCGCAGCAGACGGTGTGGGCCCCTGCTACCCACATGGGAGGCCAGGGTGAAGCTCCCGGCTTTGCTTGGCCTGGCCACCACTGTGGCCATCTTGAGAGAGAACCAATGGGTGGAATAACTTTTCCTATCCTCTCCCTCTCTAGGACTCATACTTTTGAATAAATAAATTTCTATTAAAAATGATAAAGTGACTACATCAAATGGCAACAAACAAATGTCTTTGTGAATGGGGACACGGTCTGTAGATGGCACAGTACTGAACAAGGCCACAGGAGCATTACTGCTGCAACAGTCCTCCGAAGCCAGGCACACTCCAGGGCCGCAGTGGACACCCAACAGTGGCCAGCCAGGCACAGTCCAGGGCCGCAGTGGTCACCCAACAGTGGCCAGCCAGGCACACTCCAGGGCCGCACTGGTCACCCAACACTGGCCAGCCAGGCACACTCCAGGGCTGCACTGGTCACCCAACACTGGCCAGCCAGGCACAGTCCAGGGCCTCCGCCTGCCTTCACCGGGACCTGCTGAACACTTTTATCACACTTGGAACCAACTGGTCAGCATGAGCTATTGCTGACTGCAATCTCGGGGGATACGTTGCGCAACCAGGAAGAACTCTGGAAAAACCCTTCTCTAAAATGACAAGTAGCTTAACTAAAAAATCTCATGACTAGTATAGATGAACATAAAAATTTCAATCGCTCTCTCCCTGTAAATGAATATTCAGTTAGTAAGACCATGCTACAATGATTGAGCTCAGTTGTGAGGCTCTCCCAACATGGAGACACAGCAGTACCTCCTATCCAGACTGGACTGGGAAACTCCGTTTTGCTGAAGAAACATGATTCCACTTGAGAGTTACAATCTGGTTTTGTAATCTTATTTGTGAGGGGAAACTGACTTCTTCAAAGGCCAGTGTGGCCACCAGTGTGTTTCACAACTCCATCTACACCCTTACATGGCAGTGCAGGGGCAAGTCTATCCTGACAGGACAGCAAACCGGAGATGGTAAAGTTCAGGGAATGATGTAGCCACCCTGTGCTCCAAAGGAAATAAGACAAAGTGTGTTCCTTCTCTGCAGTCAGACTAATGTAAACACAGCATGCGCAGCAAGCCACTCTTTCTGCCTACACTTTAATCCTTCTCACTTATTTACATGTCTTCTGTGGAATTGACATCTACGGAGACACAAGATCACCATACTGTGGATGAGATCCCACTTAGACCAGTATCCTCATGGTGATCAGACAAGGCCCAAAGCCCCAGGGTCTCTCCTGGGCGTGGCACAGGGTGCGCAGGCTCAGCACGGACTCTCCACGGGGCGGGGCGCACGCAGGCTCAGCACGGACTCTCCACGGGGCGGGGCGCACGCAGGCTCAGCACGGACTCTCCACGGGGCGGGGCGCACGCAGGCTCAGCACGGACTCTCCACGGGGCAGGGCACGCAGGCTCAGCACGGACTCTCCACAGACGGGGCAGGGCACGGACTCTCCACAGGGCAGGGCAGGGCACGCAGGCTCAGCACGGACTCTCCGCGGGACATGGGCGCCCACAGGCTCAGCACGGACTCTCCACGGGGCAGGGCGCATGCAGGCTCAGCACGGACTCTCCACGGGGCAGGGCGCACGCAGGCTCAGGACGGACTCTCCACGGGGCAGGGCACGCAGGCTCAGCACGGACTCTCCACGGGGCAGGGCGCACGCAGGCTCAGCACGGACTCTCCACGGGGCAGGGCGCACGCAGGCTCAGGACGGACTCTCCACGGGGCAGGGCACGCAGGCTCAGCACGGACTCTCCACGGGGCAGGGCACGCAGGCTCAGCACGGACTCTCCGCGGGACATGGGCGCCCACAGGCTCAGCACGGACTCTCCACTGGACAGGATACACGCAGGCTCAGCACGGGCTCTCCAGCCATGAGCAAATGACATTACGCTCAACTCAACAAGTGAAAAAGAGCCAAAGAGAGTATGTAGGTCATTCTCATATTGGAAAACAGTCACCCCCAAATCCCAGGTACATCCATGCTTTTGGCTTATTACAGCCTATGCAAACAACGCTGAAGCACTTCACGCAGCTTCAGAGTTCTCAACCATGATGCTGTGAGGTAGACTGATGTGCTTCTCCTTACACTGCATGGATTTTTTAAAAATTAACATATAAATTTAACTGTTAATTAGCCTAAATAACTATAGAGAGTGAAGTCGAGTCTTAAAAGAATTTAAGAAGTTTTTTTTATAAACTATGGATTCTGAATTGTAAAACATGCCATTCCCTTGGTTAGGGTTTTTAGTAGGAAGTGATGTTGGATTTTGTCGAAAGCTTTTTCTGCATCTATTGATACTATCATGTGATTCTTGTTTTTCAGTTTTTGGATGTGGTGTATCACATTTATAGATTTTCGAATGTTGAACCACCCCTGCATTCCAGGGATGAATCCTACTTGATCTGGATGAATGATCTGTCTGATGTGTTTTTGAATTCTGTTGGCTAGGATTTTGTTGAGAATCTTAGCATCAATGTTCATCAAAGAGATAGGTCTGTAGTTTTCCTTCTCTGTTAGTTCTCTGTCTAGTTTTGGGATTAAGGTAATGTTGGCTTCATAGAATGAGTTTGGAAGGGTTGCCTCTTTTTCTATTGTTTTGAAGAGTTTGTAGAGGATTGGGGTTAGTTCTGTTCGGAATGTTTTGTAGAATTCTGGAGTGAAGCCGTCTGAGCCTGGGCTTTTCCTTGTTGGGAGGTCTTTAATCACTGATTCAATCTCTACTTCAGTTATGGGTTTGTTCAGGTCGTTTGTTGCCTCTGGGCTAAGTTTTGGCAAGTGGTAGAAGTCTAAGAACTTTTCCATTTCTTGGTGATCTTCTGATTTGTTGGAGTACAGTGCTTTGTAGTAATTTCTAATTATGGCCTTAATGGATGCGGTGTCTGTTGTTATGTTGCCTTTTTCATCTTTGATGCTGGTAATTCTTGCCTTCTCTTGTTTTTTCTTTGTCAGTCGGGCCAGTGGAGTGTCTATCTTGTTTATCTTCTCAAAAAACCAGCTTTTTGATTCATTGATTGTGTGTATGGTTTTTTTTATTTCTATCTGGTTGATTTCCTCCCTTGTTTTGATGATTTCTTGTTTCCTATTGTGTGTGGGGCTCTTCTGCTGTTGTTTTTCCAGTTCCTGGAGATGTGTGTTTAGTTCCTGTATTTGGCGCCTCTCTTGGGCCTTGACATGAGCTCCAATTGCGATGAGTTTACCCCGTAGCACTGCTTTGGCAGTGTCCCACAAATTTTGGAATGTTGTGTCAGAGTTTTCATTGGTTTCCATAAATTTTTTGATCTCATCTTTAATTTCTTCTCTGATCCATTGTTCGTTTAGTAGCATATTGTTCAGCCTCCAAGAGTTTCTGTATTTCCTGGGGCATTTTGAATTGCTGATTTCCAGCTTCATTCCGTGGTGGTCTGAGAGGGTACATGGTATGATTCCTATCTTTTTGAAGTTATTTAGGTTTGCTTTGTGTCCTATCATGTGGTCGATCCTGGAGAAGGTGCCATGCACTGCTGAAAAAAATGTATAATCTGTGGCCTTAGGGTAAAAAATTCTATAAATGTCAACCAAGTCCAGTTGTTCTATTGTTTGTATGAGTTCTGTTGTTTCTTTGTTGAGTTTTTGTTTTGTTGATCTGTCTATAGTTGTTAGTGGGGTGTTAAGATCACCCACTATTATTGTGTGCATATCTATGTCTCCCCTTAAGTCCGTGAGTAATTGCTTCACGTAGCTAGGTGCGTTTGAATTTGGTGCATATATGTTCACAATGGTAATTACTTCCTGATGGATCAGTCCCTTCACCAATATATAGGTAGGCATAGATGGAAAAATCCACAACATAATTAAAGCCATATAGGAAAAACCCAACGCCAGCATCATACTGAATGGAGAAAAGCTGGAACCCTTCCCACTGAGATCTGGAACAAGACAGGGATGTCCACTTTCTCCACTACTATTCAACATAGTCCTAGAGGTACTCGCTGAGGCCATAAGACAAGAAAAAGAAATCAGAGGAACCCAAATGGGAAACGAAGAAGTCAAGCTCTCACTATACGCAGATGATATGATTCTTTATGTAGAAGAGCCAAGAGACTCAATACAGAGACTGCTAGAACTTGTACGGGAGTTTGGTAGAGTGGCAGGGTACAAAATTAATGAACAAAAATCAACAGCCATAGTGTATGCGAACAGCCCCAAGATGGAAAAAGACTTAACCAGCAAGATACCATTCAAAATAACAGAGAAAAGTATGAAATATCTGGGAATAAATCTAACCAAAAATGTAGAAGACTTATTTGAAGAAAACTACAAACTGCTTAAAAAAGAAATTGAACAAGACCTCAAAAGATGGAGTAACATCCCATGCTCCTGGATAGGTAAAATCAATATCATTAAAATGTCTATACTGCCAAAAGCAATATATACATTCAACGCAATCCCAATCAAATTGCCCAAAACATTCTTCATGGAACTGGAAACAATGATCCAAAGGTTCATCTGGAAGCACAAAAAACCACGGATAGCTAGAACCATCCTGAAGAACAGGAAGTTAGCAGGGGGAATCACAGTTTCGGACCTCTGGACATACTATAGGGCAGTGGTTATCAAAACAGCGTGGTACTGGCACAAAGATATAGAGGAAGATCAATGGAGCAGAATAGAAACGCCAGAAGGAAACCCACACAGATACAGCCAAATAATCTTTGACAAAAAGACAAACGACAACCCAGGCAAATGGGAAGGTCTGTTCAATAAATGCTGTTGGGACAACTGGTTGATAGCCTGCAGAAACAAAAAAAATAGATCCACATCTCTCACCATATACTAAGATCAGATCTAAATGGATAACAGATTTAAACCTACATCCAGAAACCTTCAAACTTTTGGAAGAAAATGTTGGAAACACACTGGAACACTTAGGGGTAGGCCCTCACTTCCTAAAAAAGACTCCAGATGCAGTAGAAATCAAGACCAAAATAAACAATTGGGACCTCATCAAACTAAGAAGCTTCTGTACAGCTACAGAAACAATCAACAAAGTAAAAAGGCAACCCACAGAATGGGAGAAGATCTTCGCACACGACATAGGTGATAGAGGGCTAATATCCAGAATATACAAAGAGCTACAAAACAACCAAAATGTCAAAACAAGCAACCCACTCAAGAAATGGGCACAGGAAATGGGCAGACACTTCACAAAGGAACAAACCCAAATGGCAAATAAACATATGAAAAAATGCTCAAGTTCCCTGGCAATAAGGGAAATCCAAATTAAAACATCAATGAGGTACCGCCTAACGCCAGTAAGACTGGCCCACATGAATAAAAGCACCAACGACACTTGTTGGCGAGGTTGCGGGGAAAAGGGAACCCTACTCCACTGCTGGTGGGGCTGCAGGCTGGTACAGCCTCTATGGAAATCAGTATGGAGAATATTCAAACAACTCAAATTCAACATACCGTATGATCCAGCAATAGCACTCCTAGGAATATATCCAGAACACTTGTTCTATGAGAAACCAACATGCACTCCTATGTTCATAGCAGCACAATCAGTAATTGCAAAAACATGGAAACAACCAAAATGCCCATCAACAGAGGATTGGATAAGAAAGCTATGGTTCATCTACTCCATGGAATACTACTCAGCTATTAAAAAAAACAAAATGCAGTTCTTTGTGGCCAAATGGGCCAAACTGGAAACCATAATGCTAAGGGAAATGAGCCAATCCCAAAAGGTTAAATACCACATGTTTGCCTTAATTTAAGATGATATGATGTTATGTATAACATGTTATGTTTTGAATGTTATATGTTGTGTATAAACTAAAATTGAAGTATAGGTGAGGTGGTCACAGAAGGTGGCTGGGAACCCGCATTTACTTTTAACATATTGGTTACTCATTACTATGTCAATTAATTCCATAATGATGTAAATTTTTGCTGATGGTATGTTGGAGCTTTCAATTGACTGGGATGATACTCTGCTGGCTCTGTCATCAGACCAGAGAGGGTATACCTAAGAAGCCGTTGATCTTGACGGGACAATAAGATGCTTGACTCTATGTTTGGTATACGCTTGCAATGGGGAAATCTCAACTGAACTTGAGCTGTGGTTATGCAACAAGGTGGAGGAATCCACCATGGTGGGAGGGTTTGGAGAGGGGTGGGGAGAACCCAAGTATCTATGTAACTGTGTCACATAATACAATGTAATTACTGAAGTTAAATAATAAATAATTAAAAAAAAATAAAAAATAAAAAAAATAAAAAAAAAAACATGCCATTCCCGATTTATATATAATCATTATTCAGTTCCCTCAAATTTGAACGCACCTGTAATCCTATCAAGGAAACCCTCGAAGTTGATCAAGGATAAGCTCCTTTCTCAAGGTCAGAATATGAAGACAGTTGCAAAGCAGAGAAGTATCAGGGCCCTGAACTGCTCAGCCTCCCTACTCCACTGGGCTGTGCTGCTTCTCCCACTGACCTAAAGACGGGACGAGGCAGGCTCACCATGGCGGGGTGAGGTTACCGTTCCCCCTCATGGCATGCCTTCGCTTGTGCCCACCTCTAACAGTCCTCACTGCCCGAGCAACAGACCACGGCCAGCAGGCTTCATCTTACACAGACCAAGGGATACGTTCTCAGATCAATCGGATCAACAGCTCTTACCACTGAAGCAACAACGTTTGCTCTCCAAAGAATCTTCCAGATTCGCAGAGCAAGTCCACTTCCTGGTCAGTTTTTTCACTCCACTTCTTTGGAAGCTCTTTTTTTTTTAAATCAGATACTGTGGATGTGGAAACCTGACTGAGCACAGAATGTGCAATGGGAACTGCTTTCTTCACTTAAAAGTGGGAAAAGATGGAAAGCCGTGAACAGAAAAGCTAAATATAAGTTAAAACTTCAGCAGGAAGGACCTGTTTGCCATCCAGCATGCCCTAGCATATGAGTGAGCCCCAAACGGTGCCAAGGGCTGGCTTTCACCAGCACTCCCTTCCTCCCTCACCCCTGGGCTACAGGAGATGGCAGCAGTGACGGCCACCCCAACAAGCTATGGGAAGCTACCTGCAGTTGGAGAAATTCCCTGTGTATCACGGGATTTTGGAATCAGGTCTCACGAGTGCTCCTTAGAATCTGACACTCAAACCACAGGCCTGGACGGAGCCCTGCGGGCCAGTGTGCCCAGGGGTCTGAGGAGGTTGGGGCGGGGAGCCAGGGGAAGCCTGAGGGGGGCCAGGGAGGCAGAGAGAGAACAGGAGGGGAAGCCTGAGGGGCCAGGGAGGCACACAGAGAACAGGAGGGGAAGCCTGGGGGGCCAGGGAGGCAGACAGAGAACAGGAGGGGAAGCCTGAGGGGCCAGGGAGGCAGACAGAGAACAGGAGGGGAAGCCTGAGGGGCCAGGGAGGCAGACAGAGAACAGGAGGGGAAGCCTGAGGGGCCAGGGAGGCAGGCACACCAGGAACCCGAAGCAGCACCGAGCCGGTCTCCACACAGACATAGTGACCCCAGCCCTGAAGCCAAAGGCTGGGGACCCCCACCCACACCAGGAACCCCAAGCAGCCGGTCTCCACACAGACATAGTGACCCCAGCCCTGAAGCCAAAGGCTGGGGACGCCCACCCACACCAGGAACCCCAAGCAGCACCACAGAGCCAGTCTCCACACAGACATAGTGACCCCAGCCCTGAAGCCAAAGGCTGGGGACCCCTACCCACACCAGGAACCCCGAGCAGCTCTGGCCAGGATCAGCTCAACACTGACACAGTGACCCCAGCCCTGAAGCCAAAGGCTGGGGACGCCCACCCACACCAGGTACCCCAAGCAGCACCACAGAGCTGGTCTCCACTGGACCGCAGGGATGTTTTCTTGCTTTCCTAGGATTTTCACACTTTCGGTTTGTTCTGGGATGCTCTCTTCTTCACTCTAAAGGCTGAAGACCCGTGTCACTGCAAGTAGCAGCCTCGTTTAACAGCAGGCATGTTACCTGCTCCCAAGCAGCTCAAAGCAATTACCAGCTCTCCATGCTGACCCCAGCTCCACTTACTCATCCAAGCCACACAGACAAGGCAGCCCTAGAGGGCTACACACCTGATTACACATCCCAGGACATTTCATCAAAGACAACCCATTGGTAATTTACACTCCATCAGTATTTTCTTTGACAGAAGCATCAAGAAACGGACTGTGCTTCCTTAAAGTATTAGAGGCCAAAGACATTTTTAAAATTCTGTTAACAGATCTCCGCTGGTTTCCAAGCTCTGTGACTTCAGGCAATCATTTCATTTTGTCAAGTATTTTTCTGTCAATCTGTGGTGATACACTGAAGTCTGTGATCCCTACAGCTCTGGGACACACCGTTCCTTCAAACACCAGTTACCATCGTGCCTTGCCCATGGGTAATGACATAAAAGCAAACGCCTCACCAGTTTATCTGTGCACAAAGCACATGAGCGACCCATACCCGTCATGTCAGTCTGACAAAATTCGTCAGCAAAGTTTCTGAGGATCAAGAGACCAACTCCTAGTGACACACTCAGTGGACGTTCTAGGGAAATTGGTAATCCAAAGAGGGAAATGGCCAACACAGATGACGAGCAGAAATGACAGGCTGCCAACAGTGGAAGCAAAATCTGAATCAAAATCAATGTAGTTTATGGACGAGAACGAGCTGATGGTGTGGGTGTGAATTCCACTGTCTAGTGACCGACACAGCAGGACAGCCGAGGGCTTAGCAAAGGCACCCACACCGAGAAAGAAGGATGACACTACTGCAGAGAAGCATGCCAGGACAAATGTCCCAATAAAGGACTTCCACAAAGTATTTCACAAGATTCAAAGCACAAGGATAAACTGTAACTTGAAGGCATTCACAGGTTAGACCATTCTTGATAAGGGTTTGAATATCAATGTTTCTAATATCTTACATTACAGTGTACTAAATCAGTATTAGCTCGAATTCTTTCTCACCTCCTTCCCCCTTTTCCAATTAACAGAATGCTTTACTGTTTCCAGAACCTTTTAAAGGTCCTGGAAATGTACGTTTTTTCGCACTGATAACCAGGTCCACTTCTAGTCGCGGCTGCAGTCCTGCATGACCATGCAGAATTGTGAGAGGAGTTAGACTGGGTGGTAGGCAGTTAGGGTTTTCTGGGTCCCCAAGTCATTTTTCTTCCCAAATATAAAAGGGAACTTCCCCACCATATTTTAGATTCACCAGAGCAGTCTCTTCCAAGGGACAAGGGTGCTATTAGCATACCAATTCCCCACCTGAAGCACCAGCCATTACCTCTGGCCAAGGTGTGGGAAGGTCTCAGGCCTATCTCTTTATCATTGAAAGGAGGGCAGGAAGTAATATGCAGATGCCTAAGGCCTGGAATGTCCTGTCTAGCACCTCTCTGGTCTCTTTTGTCCCAAAGGCAGATACCTGGAGACCAGGAAATTCCTTTGCCCTTGGAAAAACCCCCTCTTTGAACTAAAGCCTTAAAAGGTCCCAACACCCCCCATGCACGGGTCTCTTTCTATCTCAGAACCCCCTCTCGTCACTAGGACGGGAGTCTCCTTTCTCAGCTTTTCTAATAAATCTTACTTTAAAACTAAACTGTGTCCGCATGAAAATTCTTCTTTCCTGCGAGACAAGAATTTGAGGTTGCTGCAGTATTCGGGGTTCAAAAACCCTACAACAGTTTTGGTGCCGTGACTCGGATCCTACCAGCGAAATTTCTCCAGCCAGCCCGCAAACATCCATCTCGTCGGACGGTGAGCAAAGCGGACTTTCTATCCTGTGTTTCGGAGACACTAGTTCTCCACAATTAGTAACTCTTGGAAAAAGAAACACCGGGTCCCTGTCGGCCAGTTAAATGCGTCTAGCGCGGCCGCCGGTCTTAAGACTCAGGGGCGAGGCTTGCTGAGTTTGGCTAAATTGATCCCCTGGAGCTGGGACACTTTTCTGATCTTTTCTCGCTGCCCGCTTCCCGTGGATCTGCGCCACAGGAAGGACAGGGAAAGCCTGGACAAGTAGGGGTCCTGGCCAGGGCACTCCCTGGTGTTCCCCGAAAGCTCATCGGCTGACCCTGGTCCCCACAAGTGCCCGGTGGGCTAGGCGCTGGGAAACGGCTCCTCTCGCTTCCGTGGATCGGCGCCGCAGGGAGGGTAGGCCTGGACGACTAGGGGGTCTGGCCAGGGCACTCCCTGGCGTCCCCTGAAAGCCCATCAGCTGACCTCAGTCCCCAAGAAGCCCAGTGGGCACGGCGCCATGAAATGCCACCCTGGCGGATTGGCCCTTGGTGATGTGGGAGAAGGCTTGGACGAATAGGAGATCTGGCCAGGGCACTCCCTGGCGTTCCCCTAAAGTCCGTCTGCCTGACCCTAGACCTCTAGCGAGCAGAGGACCGTGAAGCGCTTCCTGATGGGAAAGGTACCTGGGCGCTCAGTCTAAGGAAGCTGGGATTCTACCTTTCTCTTCTCTCTCCTCAGCTCCAGGAATGTCGGTTTTGTCCAAACTCAGTTTCCTTTTCGCAGACTAAGCCCGTCGCGCGAGACTGGGGAGAAGTCTCAGGGTGCCTCAGAAATTCTGGTCAGGGCCACTCCCTGATGTTTTTCGAAAGGCCTCTGGACTGTACCCCGGACTCCGACAGCCCGTCAGGGTGTCGGGCTGAAATCTGCACTCTTTCCTTCCTTCCGCGGGGACTCAGTTGTCAGTAAGAATGGGTACAACCCACAGCGAGGCCACGAGCCCTGCGCTGCGTGCCTCAATTCCGAAACTGCCCCAGGCACTGACAAGTCCTCCGCTAACTTTTCTGTTAGGATCTCCTCAAAAGCTTTTCCTCACTAAGTCTCCTCACTTCTTATGGATTCAGGCTTTGGGTTTTGCTTTACTGGTCAGTATGTGCTAAAGGTCAATTGGACTGTGATAGGGAAAAGGGAAAAGCCAGGCAGGGTTTCTTTCTAGGCCCCTCTATCAGTAAGATGAGCAATGGAGATAGACTTGAGGGAGGAATGCGTCACACCTTTAATCCCTTCGTGAGGCAGGCAGCAGAGACAGTTCCTCCAGGATCGTTCTTAACAAGTGTAGTCACTAATGTGAGCAGAAAGTTAGAGTCAACACATTCTTCTCTAGCCTTAGTTAAGGACACAGACTTATAGAATCAGGCCGAAGTTTGAGGTCAGGCTTGTCAACTTGAGGTTAGAAGAAATTTCAAAGGGAGAGCATATTTATCCGGCAGAAGTCCCAGATGCAGCGTGGCGCAGGGGTTGGCACATGCTGTTTCTGACTTGTATGTTCTCCAGGACATCAGAATGCACCAGGCAGAGGCCTAGGTCTAGCATGGCGCAGGAAACAGGAGCGGATTGTTCACTCCTGGCACATGCTGTTCTAACTGAGACACATCCCATAAGGCGTGGGAGGCCAAGCGACGTGGGTCAAGTGTACTGACCTCACTCCCCCCTCCCTCCCTACTTCTGTGGTCTCCAGAGTACACCTGGACGCCATGGGCTAGCAACAGGAGTCTTAAGAGACGTCTTAAACTCAGGAGAGATAGAAACTGAGGGACGCTTCTGTTTTCTTATCCTCTCTTTTCAGATGGGAAACAAGCCATCCACCACAAAAACCCCCTTGGGGTTTATCCTCAAACATTGGGATTCCTTTGATCCCCAGAATTTAAAGAAAAAGCGCCTGATCTTTTTCTGCACCACAGCCTGGCCAGGCTACAAGCTGGAGGATGGAGAGGGCTGGCCTCAGGAGGGAAGTATAAACCTCAATACCATCTTACAGCTAGATAACTTCTGTCGGAAAGCAGGGAAATGGGCAGAGATGCCCTATATTCAGACTTTTTATGCATTGAGGGAAAGAAAAGAGTTTCAGGAGGTTTGTAAGGTTGAGCCTGCTACAGCGGCACCCGCGCTAGGACCACAGCAGTCCTTCCGGGATCTGCCTGCTCTTCCAACCTGTCCTCCCTACTCTCAGAATATGCCTCCCACAGGGCCCCCTGCTAAGATGCTGCCCCTTCAGCAGATGCCAGGAGTAGAAGGGCCAGTTCAGGTCCAACTGCCTTTTCCCTTGCAAGATCTTAGACAAATTAAGGCAGAGCTAGGGAGCTTTACAGATGACCCAGACAACTATGTAGATGTCTTTCGGAGTTTAGCGCAGGTGTATGAACTAACCTGGAAGGATGTGATGATGCTCTTTGACCAGACTTTGACGAGACAACAAAGGGTTATAGCTATTCAAGCGGCTGAGGAATATGGAAATGATATATTTATCGCCCAGGGAAAGGATGCTAGAGTTATTGTCCATGATCGTTCCACACATTACCCGTCAGGCAAACAGGCAGTTCCCCAAGATGAGCCTAATTGGGATCCTAATGATCCCTTGGACGAATGGCGAAGGAAACACTTTGTCACCTGTGCTATTGAGGGCTTAAAAAAGACAGGTTCCAAACCCCTTAATTACTTTAAGTTATCTCTAATTGATCAAGAACCACAGGAGAACCCCTCAGCTTTTCTAGAGCGTTTAAGAGAGACCTTAAAGAAGTACACTCCCCTTGATCCTGACTCTGTAGAAGGGCAGACCATCTTGAGGGACAGATTTCTAATCCAGTCTGCTCCAGATATTAGGAAGAAACTTCAGAAGGCTGTAGTTGGGCCTGACAACTGCCTAGATGACCTCTTGAAAGTAGCCACTGCGGTCTTTTATAACAGAGAGCAGGAGGAGACCCAAGGGCTAGAGAAAAGAAATAGGAAAAAAGGCACGCTCCTGGTAATGTCTGAATCCCAGCCAGACCCCCGGAGAGCTCCTTTGTGCTTTCGCTGTAAAACCCGAGGCCATCTGGCCAGGGATTGCCGGAGGAAGCATCCAAGTCCATGTCCTATTTACAAAGGAGACCACTGGAAGTTTGACTGCCCTCAGAGGTCTAAGACTCCGGGGCCAGTCAACTCTAGAGAGTCTCCCATACAGGACTGAAGGGGCCCGGGGCTTTCCTTACAGGCTCCGGTGATGCATTCCATCAGCAACCAGGAGCCCCGGGTGGTTCTCACAGTGGAGGGAAATCTTGTAGATTTCCTCTTGGATACCGGAGCGACGTTCTCCGTCCTTCGATCTGGCCTGGGGGGCTCCCTCTCCTCTCAAACTGTGACCGTAAGGGGTGTGTCAGGAATTCCCCAAGTCAGTATATTCACCCCATAATGTGACAGGATTACTGGCTTCAAAAGGGAGTCTATGGCGAACAGATAATCGTCTTTTAAAATATCAGACTTTACTCTTAGAGGGCCCAGCAGTTCAGATTAAAACCTGCTCGTCCCTCAACCCTGCCACCTTCCTCCCAGAAGAGACAGGAACTCCTGAGCATGACTGTGAACAAATAGTCCTACAGACATATGCAGCCAGAGAAGACCTTAAGGAAACACCCCTGGAGAATCCAGACTGGATTCTCTTCACAGACGGCAGTTCCTATGTGGAACATGGAGTTCGCAGGGCTGGGTATGCAGTTGTTACCTTAGCAGAAACTATTGAGAGCAGCCCTCTGCCCCCAGGTACTAGTGCACAACTAGCTGAGCTAATAGCCTTGACTCGGGCTTTGGAACTTAGTAAAAACAAGAGAGTCAATATATTTACTGATTCTAAATATGGGTATTTAGTCTTACATGCGCACGCGGCTATCTGGAAGGAGAGGCATTTTCTCACAGCCAATGGGACTCAAATCAAGTACCATAAGGAAATAGATCGTTTATCGACCTCAGTGTTCCTTCCCTGTGAGGTAGCAGTTGTACACTGCAAAGGACACCAGAAAGGAACAGATGATATAGCAGAGGGAAACAGACTAGCAGATTTGGCTGCTCGGGAAGCAGCGAAAGGAACCCCTTCTCTTGAGGCCACAGAGGCTCCGTTAATCTGGGAGGGGATGCCACCTGAAATCCAGCCTCAGTATACACCTGAAGAAACTCAGTGGGCACTTGATCGAGGATATAGCCTTCAGCCTAACGGATGGCTCCAATCAGAGGAGGGAAAAATTCATCTTCCTGCCTCAAGCCAGTGGAAGGTTCTTAAAACCCTTCATCAGGTCTTTCATTTAGGGCGAGATAAGACTTTACAGATGGCCCAACAGCTTTTTACTGGAAAGAACTTCCGTCAGACAGTCAAACAGGTTTTAGGAGCCTGTGAATTATGCCTCAGGAACAATCCTAAAAACCTTAGGCTCCCACTCCCTGGAATACAGAGAAAGGGAAGCTATCCAGGAGAAGACTGGCAATTAGACTTTACTCATATGCCCAAGGCCAGGAATGTACAATATCTACTAGTCTGCGTAGACACCTTTACTGACTGGGTAGAAGCATTTCCCTGCAGGACTGAGAGAGCCACTGAAGTAGTCAGGATTCTTCTCTCAGAGATTATTCCAAGATTTGGACTCCCAAAGAGCATACAGAGCGATAATGGACCCTCATTTAAGGCAGCCGTTACGCAGGGAGTGTCCAGGGCTCTGGGCATACAATACAATCTCCATTGTGCCTGGCGTCCTCAATCTTCAGGCAAAGTAGAAAAGACTAATGATATCCTTAAGCGCCACTTGAAGAAGTTATCTCAGGAGACTCATCTCCCGTGGGTAAATCTATTACCTGTGGCTTTAATACGCATCAGAAACACACCCACGAAGCTAGGCCTAAGCCCCTTTGAGAAGCTATATGAGAGACCTTTCCTCACTAATGATCTAGTAGCAGACCAGGAGACAATGGATCTTACTAAATCAGTAGTTCAATTAGCTAAATTTCAACAAACTCTTCAGCAATTGCCTGAGAAATTACCTAGAA